>NW_025764438.1:0-1384216 GCF_021365365.1 Ilyonectria robusta
AGCCTTCAGAAGAGGTAACCACTCCCTACGACCATGTGCAATTAACGACGGATACTAATGCCTGTTGCAGCTGTGGTCGAGTTCCTCCAAAAACCCGAGTAGTCAAACCCAAGCCCTGCGATATTTCTCGGCTAGCGAGACAAAACTAGAGACCGAGATACAGAAAGAGATATCATCGATTCAAATGGTTCGCTAGCACAGGGCCCCACTGCCCTTTACCATGCCCTACTTGTACCTCATAGAGTTTTACATTACCGATAGAATGGATAGAGAGCCACAGCAATATTGCCACATTTTCCACCGACCCACCGACTCGGTTTGAGAACAAGGACCAGGGACACAGGGGCCCTGCCAAGTTGCTCCTGCAGCTGCTGTAGCCCTCTTGCATGGTGGGCAGGGTTTAGTGGAACCCCACGACTTCACAACATCACACGACGTCTTCTCATTTCGGTCACGTATTAATCCAAGGAGATTTTGACCTGAACGTTTTTGCCATTTCAAAGGAACATGACCCAATTCCCTAGCCGCCTTTGTGATGCTACGCCATTTGCGATGACCGAAACAATGCCAGGGATGAGTTTATTAGCCACGAGGCCCTATGCCTTCCCCGCGCCATCCAGCCAGTGCCTTTTAAACCTCCTCAAGAACACGCTCCTTGAACTCCCGCTCAACCTTCTGGCCTTGGTCGTCCGTACCCGACTCGCCGTGGAGAGCCATCAAGGCTCCGAGGTCGAACTTGGGCTGCTTCAGCAGCTTGACCTTGCGGATGTGGACCTATCGAAGCAAAAAAAGGTCAGCACGGAGATCATAGGAGTGAATGGCGCACCAAAGTTGCCGGGGTATGCTTTTTGACTTACGTTCTGGAGAGGGTAGATACCCTGGGTGGACTTCTCAATCTCGCGGCCAATGACCTCGGGAATGAGCTTGGAGGTGAGCTGGGTGAGGGTGCAGCTTGAGGCCTCACGCTGGATGATCTCGGTCATCTTGCGTCGGATGGCCCGAATCTGCGAGGAGGCAGCGTATGTGGTCTTCTTGATCTGGTTGGGGCGGCGCTTGGTGAAAGCAATGGCGAAGAGGCGGATGAGGTAGTCGTCGGTGGTCTTGACGGTAACGTTGGCCTCAATGAGGGTCTGCCACTTTCGCACGAGGGATCGCAGCTTGTCAGAGGTGAAGTCGAGACCGTGGAAGGCAGTCAGGCAGTTCTTGCCCTGGACCTCGTCGATACGGAGGCGGACCTTGCGGAAAGCGTGGTCCTCATCCTTCTGAAGATCGGCGAGCGAGACCTCGACGATACGGCCCTTGAGGGCCTCGTTGGCGTTCTTGAGACCGGTGGTTCGGTTCACCAGGGTCTTGCCGACACTGTAAATCGAAATCGTCAATCACTTGTCCCAATTTTGTCAATTTCTCGATTCGCGTCGCAACTCACTCTCGGACGTTGAAAGGGTTAGGGGCCTAGAAGAATCGGGTCAGCAAAATCATCCAGAGGAATGTGCGTCGCATGGATAAATCACCCACCTTGATCGAGTACCAGTCCTTGCGGGTGAAGGGGTCCACGGTCTTCTTCTTGAGGCCCTTCTTGCCCTTAGAGAGTCTCTTGTTCCTGCGGCGTGCGTAAGCATATTATCTTAAGCGTTGTTGTCGTCGTGATGCTCACTTTCCAACCGCCATGATTGCTGGCTTATTCGTGAACCGTTGGAGAAACGTAGGTGCTGGCTGGAGGATTGGTGGAGGGGCGAAATAATTTCAATTTCTTGTGTGCACCTTAGGTCTAAGCGAAAGGGACGAAATTCGCGGTCCAGGTTTTTTCCGGCACTAGCGCAGTGTGTGGGCGTGGCCCCAGATCACGTGACGAAATGTTCGCCACTCCACAGTCCTGCATCGTGAAGACATGATCTTGTTTTTGCTCGAACTCAAGCACATACGACCATAGCTCTTAGAAAATACGGGATCCCGTCCGCTCTCCCTTAGTCAAGCTGAGAAGCGGCGAATTAGTACTCGGGTCGGTGACGACCGGGGAATCCTCGCTGTTGTATGTTATTTTTATTTTTTTCCATCTTTTTCTTCTTCTCCTATCACATCAAGACTCCTTCCCCTGAATCAAACTTGTGTAAGGTAAGGCTTGTGATTCCTATTGTTGCGGCTCACAGTGGTGACGGCTCTCATTCCCCATTGACAAACATTTTTGTGGTTGGGAGGAAGTGATGAACACGAACTGGGTGTCTACTTGGATACCATCTAATATTTTCATTTCTTAATTTCCAATTTTGGTATCACGGACTTCTGTGGTATATCTCGGGTCCCGCTGCTCCTGGCCTCGTCCCCTATCAAGACTGGCGCTGTGTTGGTGGACGGGCGGGTGGATCTCCTTCCCATCTATCGTGTCCAGCATGGTACCTCATGAACCTCTCCTCCCTCCTCCCAAGACGCCATTTTACCTGCCCTCAACTTGGGTTGAGAAACACGTCCCTTGCAGGTTCCGTCACCCCTAACATAAGTGGTAGGTACGTATGTGGTCGGTGACGGAGGACCGGATGGTGCATCCTCCGGATTCCATGGCCTTCCAGCCACTCTCTTCTCCGGGAGCCGTCAGCGGGAATCGTATCGCTTCGCCAGTGCTCTCCACGTGTCGCCGGAACGAGGTTCATCGTTCAAATCGCTATATGTCCGCCTCTATTTCGAAAGGCTGTCCTTAATCCCTCCCTTGGATTATCTCAGTCGTCTGCGTCTTTGTCGAGATCCTGCTTATCCCGGTTCCAGTCGTCAAAGCTTGGGAAGCTGAAGTAGTAGCCTTGTTGATTATTAGCCTTCAAGCCCAGGTACGAAGAAGAATGGTGGGACTGTTGAGAAAGCCACGACATACCTGACGGGGAATCAACCAAGACGACGTCTTGACAGCCGGTGGGCGACACCTCAGAGTCCCCGCGACATATCACAATCGCGTCCACCTGGTGCGAAATATGCTCCGAGGCAGAAGAGTGCTCGAGGTGATTGTGTGTTGGAGAGTAAACGGCGACACGGCTGAGCAGGTCTGTTGCCTTCTGGGGTGAGTTTGAGCTGGCCAAAGGTCCTCGGATTGCATTCGATGCGGTGATGGAAGGCTCTGTGGCACTGGATCGCAACAGACGGGGCCGTTGGCGCGACGCGTTGTGTGAGGACGAGTCACGTCGGTGCGCCCTCACCGCATTGCGGGTATCTCGAGAGAAGGAAGCCATGGCAGCTATCAACAGCGACCTAGGCTGGCAGGCAAATTGATGAATTGTTCAATGGAGAGCAGCGTCGTGCAAAAAACGCATCCACGTTGATAATTAGGCCGGGGGGTTCGCTCTGCATCGAGGTGATGACGATGGTTGATGGGTAAGGTCGAGGGTTGACACGGAAGCCTGGCCGTCGGAGGTGCTGGGAATATCAACCTCGGCGGCGACGGAATGCCACAGCGACCGTCCACTATCATCACGCAACAGGTCCTCCTAGCACGCCTACCTGCTCGCCACTTGTCGGCTCATCGGTGCATTGGGTGCCAACTATGTGTCTCGAGGTGTATGGCCCAGCATCCCTGGCTTGGGCGGCGCCGGGGCCCGGAGCCTGCAGGCGGGCCTCCCGTGCATACGCATGCGGGGATTCTCCAGCCCGCGAGGCCAGTCAGAGCTTGACAGAGAGGTACCCCGTCAGCCAAAGGTCGGTAAAGGTTGAGCCAGCGTTATACGGAGTAGCTACCGTCGCATTGCTACCCAACTACCCCCAACCTGAGAGACAGCCGCCGGCCCTCTGGTGGCCCTCTGGCGGCCGTGAATGGGGGGATGGATGGAGGGTCGGGGAGCGGCAACTAGGACGAATCCAGTACCGGAGAGCCAGCGAGAGCGTCCATGTGCGTCCAGAATGGAGTGGTGCCTGAGCACCACCTCCCGAGAGAGAGGTACTCCAGGTACCTCACGTAGGTACGCGCGCCCCCATGCGACTCGTCAGTTGTCAGCCGCCGGTCAGCGGCCACGTCAAGCATTTCCCTCACGGCACCGAGTATCCGATCCGGGATTAAATCCGGTCCTCAGACTCGTTGTGTTAAAACCACCAAAAGTCTGGCGTAACAATACGAAACTGGGCTGTATTAGGGCTATCCTCCTTTGAAGCAGTTGATGTGTGTGGTGACTATGTGGGGACCTGATAAACCCCATCTCTTCAGGTTCCATCCTCCATCCTCCATCTGCTCTAGAGCTGGGGCTTTGTGTAACACCGTTTATCATCCTCCGACGTCGCCACTACTACTACTACCTCCTTTAGTACAGACTGTAGTACCGTACTCAGCCCCAACACACACCCTCCACCAGAATGGGCGGATGGGACCGTGGCATCGTATGGACTCTGATCAATCAAAGCCACTTGGGGTGCTAGTCCGGCATGCACGTTGGCCATTGCTGACGCACCCAACAACCACCACGCCAGCTACCCCAGAGAGCCGGCTTCGCTAGTGGTCAAAGCTACCATCGGAATCAGCAGTGCACCTAAATCCGCTCGGATGACTTTCTTACTCTTCCCAGATTCTTCCCTGGACTGCCTGAAGTTCCTCGGCCGTCATTCGTTTGCCCGTTGTGAAGTAACCTTCGCAATCCGTTAGGAGACCTTCATCACTTGCATCATGTTACTTACCAGCCGTGATCTTGGCATCAATCTCAACTCGGGAATCGGCGGGAATCAATTCTTCCGGAAGTTCCACCCGCTCGTGGATGGGAATACTGGCTGCTCGTTAATACGTGCTACCGTCTGCACAGTGCAATTATTTCCTGGGACTTACCCTTGACCAACAATGGCATCATGCTTCATGCTGCAGGGAGTTGTCAGCTGTCGGGAGTTGCTAAACGGTTCCGGCCGAACCGCGCTTACTTGCTCATGCTCAGCATTCTGTCAATTTTCTTGATCCCTAGCCAGTGGAGAATGTCTGGCATCAAAGCCTGGAATCGCATATCCTTGACACCTGCGATGTTCTCGGTTCGCTTGAAATAGTCCGAAGCTCGATCGGCCCCACGTTTGCGGGCGTTGTAGACCACTGTTCGGTGTTAGTTTCCCAACCCGGATGATACACCCTGGATAGGATATAACAGTGATCTGCACTCACAGTACTGTGCGACGTTAGCATCAATGATCTATCTATCGAAAACTTAGCAGACATACCTTGGTAACCTCTCCCAATGCTCGGCCCTCCTTTCGGAAGTAAATGACGACACCACTTCCGCCATTTTGGGCTTCCTTGACAGCCTCCTCAATACCGAAAATCAGATAAGGGCGACAGGTGCAAATGTCGGATCCAAAGACATCACTTCCGTTGCACTAGATGGGTCAGTTTAACGATAGAGACTCATGAACAGAAGCATACCTCATCGTGGATCCTCAATGACAAGCGAGCAGACTCATCGGACATCTTGGCAGGGTCACCGAAACAGTAAACCGTTAGGCCCCCTGAGAATTGTAAGCTTAATGATGGCTATGGACTAATAAGAGTCGTGCTCTCGTGACATACCAATTGGTGGCAAGAAGACTTTGATATCACCGCGAGTGATCAACTTTCGCTCATTAGTCGCCAAGATCTCAACGGAACGAGTGTTTCATACCTCCGGATAGCTTCCGCCAGTATGCTCAAACAATGAACGTCTCAATGATGCCTCGTCTACCTCACGTTAGAACCCAAAAGATGTTAAAGTGGTTGTTGCCGTACCGATCCCAAATCTTTCCGCAACGCCAGGAAGATACCAAACCTGCCGCACAACTGGTAAGCACAACATGCCATCAACTTGAACAATACACGCACAGGTTCAACAGCGAACTTCGTGACCGCCACTTCGCCGAGTTCATTCAGGCACACCTTGCCATCAGGTACACTATGACGAGTCAGTCGAAAAACAAAGGTCTCGGATATATTGAACGGACAGGCGTCCAGCCTTTACGCTCTCTTCGAGTTCGGGTAACTAATTTGCCTTCAGTTAGCTATGCGGGAATGTATCCCAACGGTGGGGCTCTTGCCTTCATGTGAGCCTTGGTTATGGCAATCGTGGGCCGAATATCGACTGCAAAACCACATATTAGCTAGCCGCACCGATTTATCCCTTGGCGCTTGTACGGTACCATTGTCCTGGCCCATTATGTCTTTGAAGATCCAGGGAGCAAGGTGACCCCAAGGGTCCATCGCCACAATCTTTTCACGGCCCTCCCATTGAGGAAAGGGGCCGACCTGGGCTGTTGGTTCGGTGTTGGTGAAGTCAGGTCTGTGTGGCGAATTGTGAGCTTCATCATATTTCCACAGAGACGCAGGGAAACGAACTTGTGGTCACTGTCGAGTTCTTTACTAGCCACGGCCAAGGCATAATAAATGGAATACGAGCCACCACTGCCATGCTGTCTTAGTAAAACCACAAACTGGCCATCTCGGCGATGGATACTCACTGGGCTGGAAAGGTGGGTTAGCTTATATACATGTCAGCAAAATGATAAAATAAAAATAAACTGACCTCCAATGGCTGGTTAATGGCAGCGAATGTCAGCAAAACAATATCAACTTGAGACAGCGGGCATTGAACGCACCATTTCGACGGCGGATGGTGGAAGGCGCTCTTGAGACAACAATTGGCCCACGTTTCAGCGGATCCGAGTTTCCCCAATCCATCGGTAGAGGGTTGATTCCGATCTGCTTGGGGTATGTTCTGACTACAGTTAGCACCAAAGGAATATCTGCAAAACAGGCAGCGAGGAGTCCTACGTCAAAATGATGCGAGAGGTGTAACCTGCGCGTTGACCGGAGCTGCTCGGAGAGGACGAGGGCACCGCTTGCTGTGTGACCACAGCCTCAATTGCATTGTCTGGTACTGTTGACTCGGTCGTGCTGCGGTCGTTACCGGAGTCTGGATCGAAGACGCCAGAGACTGGCACGACGGTGGAGGCAGTGGTTCCGTCTTCTTGAGCATCGGCTACGGGTTTGCCAGACATGGCCTCGACGGCATTGAGGAGGAGCGATTGCGTCCGTTGAATATCCCGAAGGACGTCTATGACGCCGGGCTGCTGGTCACTGGCATCCATCGTAGAGTGCAGCTGATCGTGGCGAGCTGATGGTGGGACGCTATTCACGGTGAGCTTGAGGAGGTAGACGGAGTGGTTGGAAGTAGAGAGACAAAGTCAATGCAGCAGATTTAGGTAGGTGAATGATTCAAGAGAGTCAGTACTAGATCAGCGGCGAGATGAGAAGATGGGTTAGAAAGGAGAAGGAGAAAGGACGGATGAGGAATGCAAGAAAATGCGAAAGAGCTGACAAGAAGAGCGGTCGACGATTTGAGGAGGCCGTACCCTAAGGTACCTGCCGTTTCCCGAGCCCGGCCTTCACCTCGCACCAATTTACGTCACGTATCACGCGGGACGCACACCGACCTAAATCCTGACCGTGGATAGCTCTCTTACCGGGGCCAGTCGCCGCCTACTGTCTCAGATGGTGAGTCCTCCGTGTACAGCGCTTGAACCGGATAGTTGCTAAGCGCTGCCAGCTTAGGTCAATGACACGCCCACTGCTAATAAATAGGCGCCGAGGCCGTATACCTGATGAAAAGGTAGCGTCGTAACCTCGGACAGTACACGAGCTCTCACAATCCACTGATAGGACCAAGAGTAAGTATCCCATCAAAGGATCTACCTCTCTGTACATGCCAAGGACCTCGCAAGGGATGATAAGGACCACATGATAAGTTAACCGGAAAGGCGGATGCTAAACTCCCAAAGCCTCGCCCCCCCACTACGGGCGGAGCTACCCCGCCAAATCGCTGTCCCCTGCAGCATGCTTGGACCGATTTCAGGCTTTATCACAGTAAGCAGAGGATAATATGCACGGGCGGCGTCGCCTTTGTTGGGAACTCACAACCCTTCCCTCACTCAAAGCCCAGCAGGCAGTGGGCTCTCGACCGCTAACCTTGATTGTTTCTTCAAAAATTTCTCCATCAAAGTTTGCCTTGGGATTCTGTTCGCCCTCTTTAGATCCTGAACGGAAGTCTACAGCGCCCCTATCCTGCTGGAGCCCATTCATGTTTAGATCAGCTGCCCTGGTGCGCCTCTTGTTAGTTCCAATCCCGCATCTGTCGGAGTGGGGCGCGGAAGGGAGGTACTTCGGAGCTCGCCGGCGGCGGGACGGGGCTCGGCGCCAACCCCGTTTGATGCATATACTAGCCAGGGCAACTGCGAGCGGTACAAAGAGCCTGAGGAAGGTACCTACCACCCAGTGAAAGGTTGCACGACGGCAGTGAGCACGTGCCGTGAAAAGCGGCATGCTGCTGATAAGATAAGGCCCACCACCCGGGCGCGTGTTCGTTCCTCTGGCAGCCAAAGCTTGACATCAGCACGACAGCGCAGCTTTTCTTCGACTTGGGGCACTTCGACCTGCCGACGTCACCATGGGCAAGCGCAAGTCGTCCTCAAAGCCTATGGGCCCGAAGAGGGTTGGTTAAAGTACCCAGACTCCTTGCGCACTCACACTAACGCCTTGCGACCGCAGGCCGATCCGTTACCGACCACCTTCACCTGCCTCTTCTGCAACCACGAGAAGTCCGTTACGGTCAAACTTGACAAGAAGGCTGGCGTTGGGCAGCTAGACTGCCGCATCTGTGGTCAAAAATTTCAGTGCGCCGTCAACTGTGCGACATACCCCATCTTAAGCCTCTGGCGCAATTCGTCTCGACTAACGCACATCTAGATTTGTCCGCTGCAGTGGATGTTTACGGCGAGTGGGTTGACGCAGCTGGTATGCCCCGCGACTTACTACTCCCCGCGCACAAGTTTAAGACACTGACGGTTTTCACTAGATGCTGTGGCCAAGGAGGACAATGCGGAGGCTGGCTATGGTGGTACCTCCCGAACAGCCGGATCTGGACGGGCGCCGGGCGGCCGGTCGGCGGTCAACGACAACGACGACGACGATAGACGGTCATATGATGGCGATGGAATTGTGGCAGATGACGATGAATATTGAACGTTGCTTTGAGCTGCCCTGCTTGAAATTCAATGCTTGTTTCAACCGGTATCCGACACATCGCCTTTGTTCCCTTGCAATATGGACGAAAACTTGACCGCAGTGGCGGTTTTTGCATCAGATGGTGTAAAACCTGTCCCCAAAGTCTCCAAGACCAGGAACTATATAACTGCGGAACGGTCAGCATGCGCTTCAATGGGACAGGGTTCCCATACTTCTTCTCATCCAAGCCCTGTGTTTGGCGGTTAGTCAAAGTAACAGAGATGCCACGAGAGACAAAATTGACGTACCTGGTCGATGAAGGAAGTGACGACCCTCAAACGGGGGAATTTAGCGGAGAAGGCCCTGACACCTTCTGGGCTGGCAATGAGGTTGAGGAAAAGAATGTGATCCTCGGGTACACCCCGAGACTTGAGGACCTCGACTGCCATGGTGGCAGATCCACCTAAGACTTGGTATTAGAATAAACTGCCAGGCTGACGTGGGAGCTGGACAACGGAAGAGCGAGGGAAATGAGATAATATTTCGTACCCGTAGCAAACATGGGGTCCAGGAGAAGCACCCAGCGATCGGCAATATCCTCGGGGAGCTTGTCGTAGAACAACTTAGGCTGCGATGTCTCCTCATCGCGCTGGATCAGAATTTTGCCGATGCGGACGGAGCGGCAGCAGTCACGGAGGCCCTGCTCCATTGCCTCGCCAGCCCGCATGATTGATACGCCGCAAATCTTGCCCTGGAACATAAGGCCATTGTAGGTCCGGCCTACAGGAGTGGTGACAGTATGTTCGATGACGGGCAGGTGGTTGAGGCCCTCCTCCACCAGCAAGCGAATGATTCGATTGGAGTAGAATATGAAGTCTGCTCGGTCCGTGGTCTTACTGCGAATCATCCTAGACCGATACTCAGCACGCCACGAGGTAAAAGTCGGCCAACAGTGGGAGACCTACGATAGGAGAGCGATGAGCTGAGGGGTCTGGGGCAGCACATGGACGTTTTCCAAAGCGACGTCAACGGAGACAGTGGCACTGGGCTTCTGGTTCTGCGCTCGGTACTCTGGCCCGACAGATTGCTTGGGCGGCGCTTGGGAAGTCGTCTGGTCTGTCATGGTGGCGAGCAGGGTATGAGCCCAATGCTGAAGACGGCACTTGTGGTTGTTCAGCCGAGAGGGGGAGGGGGACGCGCCTTCACGACGGCGATGTGGTTATGGCAAGATCCTGGATGGCACTTTGGACACCAAGTTTAGGGCAGAAGAGCGAAGAATGGTCACCGGGTCCCCCGCAGAGTAGTAAGAAATGGAGACTGTGAGGAGAGAGGTGAATCAGCGTCAACATGGCATAAGCCTTGACAGCAAGCTTCAAGCTTCAGCTTGGTCTCTCTAGCCTTTATCGAGGCCTATGCATATGCGTGAAACGGGGTGGGGAGGCCGCGGCCTGCAGCACGGGGGCTTCCACCATTCTCAGCAACAAAGGGCCCGGAGTCAACCGCGCATTTCACTGATAACGAAGGAGACCGCCTCGGCCACCTGATGGAGACTCCACCACATCTCTGTTCGACGTACAGACTGGGGTACGACGGTACCTACGCCGGTACCAGCTGTCCATCGTGCCAGGGCCTAGATTTAGTGGCTAGGTTTCCATTTAGGTACCTAGCTCGCCTTTTGGGTGTGGACATTTCTAAGGTGCACTATCAAAGCGTTAAGCAAGCATCCACCAGCGACTGTTAGTGGGGCCTGCCGCAACTTGTCCCCCCCCGAGGCACGGCCACTGTGGTTGGTGTGGATGTGCCAGAGCCGCACGCAAGATCCACAGCGAATTCGTCCCTTGATCTGACACGAGCCAGCCACCCGCGAGCGTCGCCTCCATCAAAGCTTCAACCTCCCTCGTCTCATCGAATTGATCACCACGCCTAATCTAGCCTTGGCCTTTCGATTATCGACTGTGATTCAGCAACACTCCTTCAACCCGTCTTATTCCCTTGTCTATGGAC
Organism: Ilyonectria robusta; assembly: GCF_021365365.1. Lineage (NCBI taxonomy): Eukaryota > Fungi > Ascomycota > Sordariomycetes > Hypocreales > Nectriaceae > Ilyonectria > Ilyonectria robusta. The sequence goes on from NW_025764438.1 coordinate 10,976, forward strand.
TAGATCTGGCATCCGGTTGCTGGTCTCAAAGGGCATGGTCGCGATGGCATCACGAACTGGTTCAACCATGCCTACACAGAAGAAGCTCGTCACATACGGAAAGGCATCGCGCAAGCGACATCTACGCGACCCGATACCACTACGAGCCACCGAACCACATGTTCCGCCATCCGAGCGCCTAACCACCGCTACCGCTACTGCCACCGCTGGCGTCGAGAATACAACAAAGCAATCAAAACCACGTAGCCCAGCGCCGCTTCGCGATCCATCACCGAAACCATCTACCGGAAATCGTTCGAACGTTCAGTATGGCCGTGACCGTGTAGTGCCTACACAAGCGCACGACCAGGAGTCTCGGGACGACGCGATCTCGAGAAAACGGAAGCGCCCTCAAGCCGGTTTGTCTGACGCAGCGCACGGAAATCCAGCAGCGTCTTCGTCTCAAAGGCGCTCCAAACCTCATACACCATCACCGCGAACTCGGCCGGTTGGGCCCTTGAAGAGCAGCGCCAGCAACAACACCGAGCCTCTCCGACATCCAACCATCACCAAGGACAACCTGAGAAAGACAAGCAACCCAACCCGCCACCCCGATGTTGTCGCAACGGATATATCAAGCAATAAAGCTCGTCTGGGGCCTGCACCTGGCCCAAAATGCCATGGAGATCGTGGAACAAGCTCTCAAACTCGGCGTCCTCGATTGATTGACGCTCTCGCTGCCCAGAGATCCAACAGCCCAGAGTCCGATTCATCACTAGAAGAGGAAGGACTAACACAGTCGTCTCTCTTTAGCGGGCCGGCAACCCCTTCGCAACAGCCTCCAACTCTGACTCGGGAGGACTCGATTTCACGGCCAAAGGCTCGTCCAGGTGTGATTCTACAAGGCAAGAGGGTCAAGTACACCTACGGGCAGACCCGAACCATTCTCAATGACTCCCAGAAGACCGTCGATTCTGGCATGGGCAGCTGTGAAGATGACTTGGATGCACTTTTGGCCACTCCCCCAGCAATTTCCCAGCCTGATCCTTTTTCATTCGGGGACGATGACGTTGATCTGGATGGTGACGTTCGGCCCGCAATCAAGAGTGTTCATGAGTTGCGACGAGCCGGGGCAAACAATAGATTTGCCGACGAGATGGAAGATCTTCTTGCTAGGATTTCAACGCCTAGCAGTGGCCCCTCGTCCATGAGGAGGAATGCGTTGCTGGAACTGGCCCAAAAATTGCAACGCAAAGACTTCATCAGCCAATTCCGCGACCATGCTACCCGCGATAAAGTGGCAATAGACATTGGCCAAGAAGAGGATGTAGTCAGCGGGTTTGGCTTGACCTCTATACTCATCACATTTTTGAATTTTAACCCTGCCGCACATCTCCTCCGCCAGCTAGCTGAGGATGGGCTTGGAAAGATGCTGGGCCGCCTTCTCCGTGTCTCTGAAGACATTGACACCCTGGCGTCCCAAAAAAAGATGCGGCTCTCGGGGGCTAGCAAGAGATCGCTGGGCGAGGTAAAGAAGACCATGATGCGCATGGATATTTGGGAAGGTCGTCATCTTGAGGAACTTTCCCCACAAACTCTTGCTCTTCAGCTGTTGAACATATTGTGTCGACGCGTGGACCCAGGATACTCCGCGGGGGTAATCAAGGACACGGGAAAGGATCTCACTGGCATTATGGATCATTATACAGATGATGGTTCAACCCAAGATGCAGTCTTTGCCCTTGTGGTGTCGATTCTAGAGACCCAGTCTACACTGACAATGGATGGCGATGATGAGGTCTCGTGGATCCTGCGCCAGACGCCCAAGATTGCGCAGTTCCTATCAAACGCTCTCCAGGAATGGTCAGAGAAACCCACTGACATCCAGTCCGCAATCATCAAACTCGCCATCAATACATCAAATACGGCCCAGGGAGCGGCGGGACTCAATAATAGGACTTTGCTTTCGAGGCTCTCGAACCGAATCTGCGCGGGATTCAAGTCTGCCCAGGAGGCGGTCAGCAACCGAAGTCTGCGGGCAGAGTCGTACGATGGGTTGCTGCTGATACTGGGTGTCATGATCAACATCCTAGAGCACTGTCCGCCCGCGCGAGAGAACGTAGATGGTGAGTCTTTGGAGAGCTTGGTAGCTCTGTACGTGCAAAACCAGGCTTCGACGAGTGAGGTAAGGGATACAACACCCATGCAAATACAATGGCCAAAGGCTGACCAAGACTACAGGCCGACTCGGTGGAAAAATCACAGCTCAGCGTGGCGGTTGGGTATCTCGCCGTGCTCCTCGGGTATTTGTCCCTGGTGGGATCAGTCCGGCGGCGCTTGGCCGACCGGACGGGTGACGAAGGGGTCTCGGGCCTGATAGGGTCGATTCAAGAATTCATTGGCATGTACAGATCTGTGGATAGCAAGGTGCACGAGCTCGAGGGATTAGTGAATGAGCTACAGCGGCTGCGGCGGATGCCAAGGTGACAGAGCGCATAGAATAGAATCATGTGTTGTCTCGAGACCTGAACGCATGTCGTCGGTGCCTGCTGACCATGACCACTGGTCTGTGCCATTGAGCTGTTTTACGGGGCAATTGATCCGTTGGGAGATGAGAGTCGACACCACCGCTACTGCTTCACGAACGGGCATTTGAGAAGACGGTGAACAAACGAGACTATCCCCAGGTGTTCGAGCCCAACAAACTACTGAATCGTCTCAAGGCGGGCTTCACCAGGTGCTTGGAGGACCCAAAGCTTCCGTCTAGCCCCTTCTAGAAACCCGTCAACTCGAGTAGACGCATACCGGCTCACGGGCCACACCTCCTGGGCGGAGTCCTGATGCTTATATACATACCGTAAGCACCTATGGCGGCGGGGCGGCGCCACTGAGCACCCTGGACAGTTTAGGAACCAGGCGCAAGGTCATGATGCAAGGGGAGGAGGACGGAGGGGAGAGGGGGGCAAATGGAGGGGGACCCGGTGGGGGCAAAATGCAATCCATCCAGAGTTGCACATGGCTCTCGACTGACGCCCGCTGCACCTAGCATCAGCATCAGCGCCAGCCTGCGGCAGACGTCAGACAGTACATACACAGCATACAGCCTACCGCATAACTTACAGCATACTGCACCACACAACCACACACATACGGCTCATAGCTCACGGGATACCGCATACGCACAGCGGCATACGTATTGCTCGTCCCGTTCGTGTTTGCTGCCCCCGGGGAGTTGAGCCATCCCCCAATTGCCCCGGCGTCCCGACATACTCTTTGTTCCACTACTGTGGCTGCGCCATCCCAGTCCCTCCCAAGAACACAATGCCGTCCCCCAAGCAGAGAAAGATCGCCATTGTCGGCAGCCGGTCTGTTGGTACGTTCTTCCTCTTGATGCACGCCTACCCTAAAGGTGCAAGACATGTGACGATGGACGCGGATGTGGTCACGAACGAACGTGCGTGTTACCGAGAGACCAGAGGCTGACGCTCGACAGGCAAATCGTCCCTAGCGGTGCGCTTCGTAGACGGACACTTCGTCGACAGCTACTACCCGACAATCGAGAACACGTTTAGCAAGACCATCCGATACAAGGGACAAGACTTCTCAACCGAGATTGTCGACACGGCTGGGCAAGACGAGTACAGCATCCTCAACTCGAAGCACTTCATCGGTATCCATGGCTACATGCTCGTATACTCGGTGTCTTCGCTACCCTCGTTTGAGATGGTGCAAGTCATCCGCGAAAAGATTCTGAGCCACCTGGTAAGTGCCCAGACTCCGTCAACAAGAGATCGAAGAACGGCGTCGCTGACCTCTGCCACCTTTGTCCGTTTCCAAAGGGCACCGAGTCCGTTCCCATCGTCATTGTCGGCAACAAGAGCGATCTCCGTCCCGAGCAGCGCCAAGTCACCCCGGAGGATGGCCAGAAGGTATCGGAAAAGATCCAGTGCGGATGGACCGAAGCGAGTGCACGATATAACGAGAACGTCAGCAAGGCTTTTGAGCTGTTGATTGCCCAGATCGAGAAGTCGCAGAACCCCGGCGAGGCCCCCGAAAAGGGCAACTGCCATCTCATGTAGAACCAAAACCGAATCATTGGTCAACGGACCACCAAGCCATCAGACCACCACGACTCCCACCGATGATCTTTTTTCTCCTGTGGGTTGAAGCTCCAAGCCACCACGACGCCTAGATATTCACCGGATCAGGGCAAATCGCTGCAGAGTCGTCGCCCAAAGGATTAGGGATGGCACATGGGCGGTATCGCTCACCAGCGGCGCAGGATGATAATTAATATGTTTTGTTTGTCTGGAGTACTTACCGACTTTCCACCTTGCCTATCGTCTAGAATATACGTTTTGACCTGCAACCGCACCCTGAATCTCCGACGCGCTTCGGCAGATCCGCCGAAGACACCAGTCCATCATGCAGTCCCTTGCCCGGTCCGATGCATTGATAGTTGCCCTGGCTCACCCGCCCGCTTGCTACGGCCCGCTTTGGCTCGACCCGTCCCTCTGGACTCCGGCAACATTTACAACCTCGGCCGGATAATATTCGTGCTCATTCGAAAAGGGATGTTTCAGCACACCTCTCGAAGGAGTCAGGACAGCGCCATGTTCTGACATTGTAAAGTTGGGATCATCATGTGAATGCACAAGCTGCCCGACCTAACCCATTTCAGCAACCGGTGCCGTTGTCGGCGGCGGCGTGCGTAGTAGACATCTTGGACGAGTACCCAAACATACATACACGCACCGATTTCAAACTCACCTATACAGCCTAATGTATCTAATTGGCTTAAACCTTTAGACTGTATCTACAATTTCCTAATTTGCCTTAGCTTAATCTTTAGTATATTTACTAGCTGAATAAAAATATCTACTCTAAGTCCCTTTTTATCTGAGATTTTTTTAAATATTAAATTTAAATAAATCTTCTAATTAAAATAAAATACTTTTTAAAATATATTTCTATTAAAAATTATAACTTAAAGATAAATTAATTTTAAACATAAATATTTATCTATAAAATAAAAGTTAAAAATAAGTATAGAATATCCTGTATGTTAATGCAATTTGGTGTAAGTACCTATGTAGGCAAGTTTGAAATCGGTGCGTGTATGTTTGGGTACTCCTCTTGGACAGTGGATTTCGTTACAACGCAGCATGCGCCCCGTTATATACATGTGAGCCGAGACCACGGGACGGCAGCGGCTGGCCCGAGAGTGGATAGATATCTCCTGGGAACAGTTTCAAAAGTACATGGTTTCGTCAGAGGAGATTATAATTTTATGAAACTCCTGGCCTTCTTATATAGTCCCAGCTTCATACTCTGTTTTTTGGGATATTTCTTTTCCTTCATGCAGCCTCAAGGAGGCATTGTGATTGCTTGTCTTTGCTAAACCTCTCACAGCGATGATGCAGGTATGTACCTTACCGCCCACACTGGTCTGGCGAGGACGTGTACGTGCACAGGCGTCTAAGCCGCAAGTCATACGCCTCACCACCACGTCAACATCGGGCTTTGAGTCCTTGTTTCCCTCTTTATCCCACTCTGCCAACATTTATCATTTAGCGGATGAGCCTGTTGCCACCGGAATTATCCATATACCCCATTCTATCCCAAACTTGATTTGCATTTATTCTACCCAGATAACGTACTGAGAGGGTTCCCATCTGCCTACCCGCCATGGTCAGCTCTGAGCCAACTCCCAAATGCCCCTTCTGCGGGTTCAGGCCGAGCGAAGGAGACTATGAGCTTCTATTAGTGCGCATGAGCCTCCGCGAGACACGCCATCGCGATGGGTTCAGGCTAACTGAGGTCTTTGCAGCATATCGAAACGCGTCATCCAGAGGGCCAGTCCCCCTTTGCTGTCGCCGAAGATCCAGTTCTGTGTCCCCAGGACGGCTGTGGCGAGATTGTTCCCCAGGACGAATTGACGTACCATCTCGAACTCCATGCCCTCGAAGCCAGTGACGATGTGGCAGACGCCTCGGAACAACTATCTGCAAGTCCCGCAACTGTTGCGGCGGAACCCGACAAATCTATACGAGATGAAACTCACAGGAAGCGGCGTGAGAAACAAAGCACCACTATCCAGGCCTGGAAAGCCCTTTTCGGGGGCCAAAAGTCGCGACACGATCCCAACACAAGTCATCGAACTCGCCACAAGTCAAAAAAACTCTCCACCGCTGAGCCATCCTCGAGTGACCAGACCTCTGAAAGTAATGCGTCGGATCACCCAGGCCCCCGACATTCAGCCCGTCAGGGAGATCCAAGCCGACAGATTGCTCGGTTAGGGGTCCGTGTCTTCAAATCCTTCCAAAAATCTATACTGGCTAACGGCGTGGCGGATAGAAATCCGAGCTGGGTAGATTTGCACACGAAAATCAGATGCCTCCGTGGCTTGTCGAGCTTCTCCAACAGGAGGGCCAGGTCATCAATGAAGGTGAGATCCTTACACCATGAGTTCTGACCCACACACATCTAAATATTATCTCATGCATCCAGGCGTGATGCCGGTACTCGGTCAGCTCCTCGAGCAGAGTCCTTCCACCCAATACGCATATTTATGTCACCCCCAAGTGCAACACGTCTCCAAGTTGCGGCGAGAAGGTATTAATATAAGGCACCCCGGGACACCCGTGTGAATGGATCCCTGCATGGTGTGGTGCTAACAACTAGCTACAGGTGGCTTCTGCGGATACAGGAACATTCAAATGCTGACCTCCCACATCATCGGAGCGAGATCAACGGGAGCAGATTTGTTCGGCCCCACCTTCCCGACCATTTTCGAGATCCAGGATCTTATCGAGAATGCCTGGGACATGGGCTTCAATGCCCAAGGCCGCATAGAGACTGGAGGCGTTAAGGGAACTCGAAAATACATTGGCACACCAGAGGTATCCATCCACAGCTTCTGCCAGCCTTCAGCAGCACAAAGCTAACAGTATATAGGCCCAAGCAGTCTTCTGTAGCTTGTCGATACCGTAAGTTTATAAAACTCCCATCCAAAATCCCAGCTTCTTGAGCTAATTCGTGGCTGCTGTAGCTGCTCAGTCCAGGCGTTCAAGGACAAAGAGCGTGGCAAAGCAAAGTCACTCTTACTCCAAGGCATCGAACAATACTTTCAGGGAGGTGTGATGGATGTGGAAGCGAGAATCCACCTCACCGGACTCCCTCCAATCTATCTTCAGCACCCAGGTAATAAAATGAAGCCCATCAATGGCCGAAACTGCTGACCATATTCTCAAGGGCATTCTTTGACCATTGTGGGCCTTGAAAAACAGATGAACGGCGAGGTTAATCTTCTCGTATTCGACCCTAGTTTTCGCGATTCTACCAAGATAAGACATCTTGTTGGCAAGGCCTTTCGGCACAAGCTATCAACCGTCGATGAGGCGGTGCAGCCATATCGCCGAGGCACACAATACCTCCGCAAGTACAGTGAATTCGAGGTGCTCTAGTAAGGCTTCCTTAGTTCTCTATATATAACGGAATCACTAACGATGTGTACCTTGAACAGCTTAACGAACAATGCCACCGCACCCTAGCGGCTTTGTAGCTGGCCCTCAACCGTAGTTCGCTCATTGCTGTTCCTTGAACCAAGCCTGAAGCTTGGTCAGGGCACGACCACGGTGAGAGATCTTGTTCTTCTCCGTCTTCTCCATCTCGGCGAACCTGGAGAATGTCAGTACTATTCTGGGTCAATGTGGAAGTGAGCGAGGAGAATCGCACGTTTGGCCTTCAAATTCGAAAACAGCATCCCATCCTGAATATGAGAAATTAGTTTTCATCACTCAAGACAGTACTATTTGGATTTCTCACCAAAGTCGGCGGGTCCTCGTGCGGGAACAATCTTGCCCTATGAGAAGCGTCAACTAAAGTCAGTTCGTTTCGGACAATTAGAGGCGTGAAGTACCGGACAGCGGCCCTGGAAAAGAATAGGCTTGTGGCCAGGCCCCGCGGAGTACCCGAACGTGCAGACAGCCTCGGCGGATTTGTCGGCGTATGCAGCCAGGAGGTTGTTCAGGCCCTCATGTCCGGTGGATGTCATGAACCACTTGCTACAGAAGAAGGAGACGTTAGCAGACGAGACTCAAGGCGGAGAGGAGTGATTCAGAGTTGTTGGATAACACACATGTATGGGCCAGGGAGGCCCTTGAGGGCGTTATAGCAGAGGGCGGTATCTTCAACAAGGACAGGACCTTGGACCTAGGCTATATGTAAATAGAAGCTCGAAGGTAGTGGAGGAGGAAAGCCCTACTAGGTCTGCAGCCCTGCGGCATTTAGACTCAGTCACCTCCTCGAGGGTTCCCTGAACTTCCTCAAGATCCAAAGACTGGCTCCGGACTTCAATTTCAGGTTCGAGGATTGCCTTAACCTCGCGCAACTTGTTGGCGTTGCCAGAAATGAAGTTGACAGTGGGAGCCATTTCTGCGGTAGATGGCCTATTTACGCGCTTTTTGTAAGTGACTTGATTTTAGTTAAAGGTTGAGAAATGAGTTTCGAAGACAGAGAGGACAAGGGAGTTGAACAAGACGAGATTTGACTCTGCCCCGCGAGTTGCCGTGCAAGATAACCACGGAACCCCACAGTTGGGTGGGCAGTCTGTGGACAGGATATGCATTTTTCGGGACTACAAATCCTTATATAGAGGGCGCACCGAGAGGTGTGTGGTAAATCGTAAATTCATCCTGTCTCATCTACGAGGTAGACAGGAAATAACTATATATCCACCTGATGGTTTGCACCAATGGAGGATGGGCGTGAAATGCACTTTTCTCTATGTATCCTGTGTTTCTTATTATTTTATCTCATTGATTGTCCTGCTTCCATTGCTTGACCCATCCCTCGATGCGTTCAACGTTGGATTCCATCTCGTCGGCCTCGTTGCTCGTCAGCTCAATGACAATCTCGCTGTCAAAGGCGTCACGCGCCTCCTGTAGAAGCACTTCCATAATCTCAGAGTCGAGGTTCTCCTGCAGCTTGGACTCGGGATAATTTCTGCTCGGGGGTAAAAAGAATAAACATGTCAGCCGTCGGGAGAAACATCAAACAGCTTGAGTGATTGGTTGGAACTGACCTCGCCGTCAGTCGGTCATAGAGAGTTGTCGAGTCGACTCGGAGGACCACGACCAGATCGATCCAGCTGCGGGGGAACAAATCACAAGCGTGCCAGTCGATAATGCAACCGCCAGCCTTTACTTCGTCCTCGATGGCGTCTAGGAGCTATTCGTCGCGAAAAGAACCATGTGTCAGCCGTCAATATCCATTCATATTTGCTGCTGTGTCATGTTTAAATGGAGTTGAAATCAAGGCCCTGTCTCTCTCACCTTGTCCTCGTCAACAATCCAGCTGTGGAACTCATCGCTCCATCCCTCGTGGCACTCCTTGTCCTTGACCACCTGGTTCACAGACAAGTGACGCAGCCCCGTCCGTTCTGCTAGGCCCTCACAGTGCGTGGTCTTGCCAACACCGGGCGTGCCTGTCACAATAATGTTAGGCGACTGGCGCATCGTGATTTGCGCTGCAATGGAATGCGATGCGATACAATGCGATCGGTGGCTGCAGAGATTTGAGCTCCCTGCGTCCACTCACTGCCGACCCTGTGGGCAAACCCGCTCCATGCATGTATCGGGGTGTCTCGGATCGCTTTGATGAATACCATCCGGGGCCGATCCGGAGAGGACCCGGACGACACGGGAGGCGGCCGCCGGAGTCTCAGTGAGGACGGAGTGGACCGATGGTTTCTTGTTGACGGAGCTGACAAACTCTCTGTGTAACAAGACAGACAGGTTTGTGTGTGGGGGAGGGGAAACATTAACAATAAATCGTGCGCTCTCTCTCTCTCTCTCTCTCTCCAATACAACCGTGGTCTCATCTTACAAACAGAGCCAGCCCTTCCATCCTCCCGCTTGCGGCAAGGAAAAGTAGGCGTCTTTTCCCTCTTGAATACATAACAAGGCGTTCCAGGTACGACATAGATGGCATATGTGATCACGTCCTCGAGATCCGCTCCGACCACACCGCGTTAGAAAATTCGACATCAAACACCCTGAAAATGCGTTGCGGCCTCTATCCGTTATGTGCAATCGACATCAACATCAACATCAACATCGATATGCCTGTCATCCCGCTTTATCATTCCTTTACTGCTCGGCTTCCACCTCCTCCACACCAGGCAATTCGTCTTGTTCATCAAAGTCATCGCCATCCGTGTAGTCCAGCTTCTCCTGCTGAGCAATAGCCTGTGCCGAGACGATCTCTGCCAGTCGCTTCAATCGAGGGGTTTGAAGCCCTATTACATATGGTTAGCGAAATGAGTCCACTAGTCGGTCAGTCGGCTACTGGTAAAGGCCACACTTACAAGAGGGCGTGTAAGTCTCGAGCGCGGTGATAACTCTAGGCTCGGCAATCTCGTAGGGACCGCTATCATCCATGTCCACAGCTTGCAAGAGGAGCACATCGCTCTTCTCAGTCACGCGCGAAGCAACCGCCTTCATGATCTCCCCATTAATCGGTTGCTCGTAGTCGGCAACTAGGTACTGGTTCAGGAGCTTCTGAATTTGGTTGGGAGACAGCCTGGAACTGGTCAGTTGCGATTTAAGATAGGCTGTGGAAACAAGAGCAACTTACATCCAGCAGATGTCCTGGATGATCTCAATGTCATTAAGCGTAGCCTTCTTCAGTTGGAGAAGCTTGGTGGCTTGCTGGAAGACGGTTAGCGTTGCTACAGTTTTGTCGTCACTCGAATGTACTAACCATCAAGTGCTCCAGTTGAAGGGTGCCTTCGGGCATGTCGTGGCTCTTACACCATTCTTCAATGCGCGTGATGTTGTAGTTGATCTGAAGGCCTCGCTTCCAAGAGAGGAAGTTTCGTCGCATCAGCAGGTCGTTGAAGGCGGTAACACCAACGAGGCGCAGGAGCTCCGTAATCGTCTGTGTGATGATTGAGTCTTCCAGGTAGTACGCCTTCATAGCCCGGAACACGCTATTAAGCAAGCTGAGCAGGTTGTCCATGCTGTAGGCTGGCGTTGAGTTTGTCTGCAGGAGTTTGCCCAGGAATCGGCTGCTTTCGTTGGTAACGAAGCCAGGCAGTGACTGGGACTCGATGATGGCAGGGATAATCATCTTCTGCAGCTTCTTCTTCAGCACTTTCATCCAGGTGTGGTAGATGTTGAACTCCAGACTCTCCAAGTCATGCTTGACAATCTCCAAGAGTCGGTCGTACTCATAGTTGTCCGACTTCTGGGCCTCATACCAGTCCTCCGCCAAGAACACAAACGAGAGCATCTCGTGGACGTTGGACAGCCAGAAAGCACCGGGGTTAATGGCCTCGTCACCATCATGCTGCATTACTTCCTGTTGGATGGACTGCATCACATTTGCCAGGAAGCGCTCAGACTCCTTAACAAAGCCATTGTTCCACATCTCTGAGGTGACCAGGTTGATGAGGTATGAAGGGAATAGCACCTCCTTGTCAGAGGGAGGTGGGGTGGTGTTGGGGTTGGGGATCTTGAGGTTCCGAATCAGACCCATTGTCACTTCCTCGTTCAAGCCGTCCTCATCGGCAAGGAGACCCTCGAGCTCCACCTCGATGTTATCGACACCAGGAATGAAGGTTGTTCCAGACAAGTTCTGGCGATGAGCAGTGCTGGTGACAGCCATCGAGACCGGTCGAGGGTTGTAAGCACCGCTGAAGCGGTCCAGCTCGCGAGGCTCGGCGCCGGCGCTACGGCGCTTCGGTTTCTTGGACGAAACTAGGTTGATGAGGCCACTGGCCGGTGCAACCGCAGATGTGCCATTGGCCAGCTCGCCGTTGACCGGTGCATTTCTCCGTGCCGTCTCGAGAGCGTCCCTGAGAGCCTCAAGTTCTTGCCTGAGGCTCGTGTTGTCCTTCTCGTGCTGCGTGCTGGTCCTCCTCGCCGTCTCGAGCTCTGTGTTGGTTGTGCGAAGAGACTCTCTGAGCTCTCGCTCTTCATCCTGCATCCTCTTGATATTGGCAGTGGACTCGTCAAAAGCTACCTGAAGCTTTTTCATCTCGTCTTCCATCGCCTGGAGTCTGGCAACGGCAATGCCGGCCTGGTTGGCTTCAGTCTGTAACTCCTTGGTCCGCGCTTCCAGGGCGTTGTGGCGGTTCTTCCAGGACTTGATCTGCCCCTCGTAGTTCTCCACCTGGGATGCTAGGTTCTTGTTCTTCTCCTTCATGGAACCCAGGGACTGCGTGAGCTCGACAACCTTGTTTTCAAGCTTATAAGAGATCTGCTTGAGGTCGCGCGCCTCCTCTCGAACCTTCTTGTAATCCTTGCGGGCAAGCTTACCACGCCACAGGCTCTGGATCAGGATGACCTTCTTGCGGTATTGTCGCCACGACCGCATCTGCTGTCGAGACCTCCACACTCTCTGGATCACAAGCGCAGCGTTACCAAGTCGCGTCTCCATGATGTTCTTTCTGCGCAAGTATCCCTTAGCGGCAGATTCAAACAACACCATATCTTGACGGATGCGCAAGAAGACCCTGCGCTGCTTCTGTCCCCGCCAGACTCGCTGGATGGTAGTGGCGGCCCTAATCGTCCGCAGTTCTTGAGCTTCCTTTCTCGCCTTCCATGCCCTGATGGCGGACTGGGTCCTGACCACGGCCTCACGGGCCTCCAGGTAACGGCGACGGTAGTACTTGGCTCTCAGGTTCTTCTGTATCATAATGGCACAGTCGTTAAGACGCGTGGTTCGAAGGTTCTCCAAGAAGGCCAGCATACCAGCTCGGAAGAAAATCTTCGTAAGACCAAGCTGGTACTTGTCAAGGCCCTTACCGGTACTCGTTCCCAGTGCCTTCTTCAGGATAGCATCAGCCATATCCCGAATCTCCGATGTCCACTGGCTGGAGTGCACGAGCATGTAATACCGGAGAGCAAATTCCTCATAGGTCCAGCGAGTGGGGTAACCAGCACAACTAATGCGCACAGTCTCGAGGACACCACAAGCACGAAGCTGGCTGAGAACCATGGGTCCTTCAAATTTCCATGCCTCTTTTGCTTCATTTGGCTTGATGCATCGGATGTAGTGGACGTCTGTGTTGTTGATGGTATTCATCAGCTCAATCAGGGAGGAACGGAAGATTCCACCGAGAGTCGGCTTTCGGTTCACGGCCACACCAATCTTCCTGCCACCAGCGGGCTTGACAGCATTTGATGACGATGAGGCAGCATCCTTTTCTCTGACGGCCGACGCGGCGTCCAAGACCTGCTTGAGGAAGCTGTTGGACGTGGCACGGAGTACAGCCATATGCTCGTCGGGAACAGTATCACGGTTCTTCTCGATGAAGCCCTCGGATTCATAGGTGACATCGATGGCGTAGTGGCAAACTGTGAAGGCAGACTTGCCAAATCTCGGCTTCTTGTAGAACTTGTTCTTATCGGGTGAGAAGTTGTGATGTAGCTTGGTAACGAACTGCTCATCTGAGCCCATGGGAAGTCTAGACTCTTCATCAAGGAGACCGAGAATGCCCATCCTGCCTTCGATGAGATCAATGCAGGGCTGGTTGTCAGAGAAATCAATGAAGGTCCAATCGATCTGCTCCCTCAGATACTCCTCTTGCTCGAGCTTGAAGACGTGCTGGTTGAATTCCTGCTGAAGCTTCTCATTTGCATAGTTGATACAGAACTGCTCAAACGAATTCTTGGCGAAATGCTCGAAACCGTAGATATCCAGCACACCGATGAAGGAGGTGACACGACTCAATACCTCCTCGGTGGCAAGACTGTCGTTGATGATGTCGACAAGCCAATCGAAGAGACTCGAGTAGATAAACTTGGCAACGGAGTCACGGACAACGATGGCCTGGGCCTGGCTCAAGTTGGATGTGATCTTCTCACCACGAGTCACAAGCTGCTTCTTGACGATCCACTTGGAAAACTCGGTTGCGTCAACACCCAAGATCTCACTGGCTTGCTTGAGTGAGGGCTCAGTGGGCGCAAGAACACTGTCATTGCGCGATGCAGTAATCTTGACGTTTCCTAGATGCAGAAGACCGGCCAATATCTTGAAAATCTCAGACTGCTGGGCCTCTGGGACACCGATCGTTCCCAGGGACTGTTTTGTGTCCTCGAACTCGGCCTTGTCATCCACGCCGTCGATAGTCGGGCAATTTCCTTGATTGAGATACTCAAACTGTTCGATAGCCTGGATGTTGAGTTCCTGGCGTTCCTTATCAGAGGCACCGGCGACAAGCTGGTAGAAGATGTGGTAATTTCGCTCCTTGAGAGGCTGGAAAACGAGACGGGAACGCTCGAGGAGGTAGGTTCGGATCTTGGCGCCAATAATGTTGGTCTTGTCGTCAAACATAATCTCGATGTACTTTCCAAATCGGGACGAGTTGTCGTTTCTGGTTGTCTTGGCGTTACCGAACGCTTCCATGATAGGGTTAGTTGCGAGAATCTGCTCCTCGGTCTCGCTCATGGTTTCATGCCCGCGCTTGGAGCGCGTGCCTGGGTTGTCGGGAGACTCTCTGGTGGCAAAGTATCGCATGATGTACTTTGCACTGACCGTCTTTCCAGCACCAGACTCTCCAGACACAACAACGGTCTGGTTCTTATTGTCTCGGATCATGTCCCTAGTACAACAGTCAGCATTGACATATTGAGGGCAGGGGCAAAGAAGAAGGGTCGTACATAAACGCCTCCTCGGCGATGGCAAACAAGTGAGGAGCCTGGGTCGCTCTTTGCTTCCCAGCATAGACTTGTACCATACCAGGGACGTAGAGGGAGTCGACTCGCGCAAAAGGATTTGTGGCAATGAGAACGATACCACTGTATGTGTAGATCTCCTTTTGTAGGTATCGTAACCGGATCGCTTGCAGAACTGAGAGGGAGGTGTCAGCATAATCGCCATCAATGGGCTCTGCTACGTTCTGCAAAGGCCTAGTTGGCAGAGATAAACGTACCAGCTGGCTCATTAAGATGGGAAAGGTTTGTAAGATCGTCACTGGCTTCGAGTATAGTCGGGTTCATCAGAGGAGGCAGAGCGGGATCGGAGCCACTCTGGAGCCCCTCAACGGAGACTTGGATGATCTTGGTCTAGAAAGAGAGAATGGGGTCAGACAAAGGCTGCTTGGGAGAGTAGGTGTGGTAATCGGACATGGATACGCACCTCGCCATTTTCCAGCTGGAATTCGAGCTTAACCTTGGCACCATCCACGGTCTTGTTGATGAGCTCGGAGGCTACCCAGCCCTCGGCAGCATCGGGCTGCCACGCTCTCGTGCCGACATCGTAAGTCGATGCCATGGAGGCGGCGGTTTGGCCAGGAGGCGCGGGATCGGAGGACGACTACAAGAAAGCGGCGGCAGGACTAAGAGGCGGAGAACGAGGCCGGACGGCGGGAGGCATTCATTCGCAGGCGGAAGCGAGAAGAAGCGAGGTCGTCTGAAGGAACAAGGGGTTGAAGAAGTGTCGAAGACGATACGTGTGGCCGTCTGGGGTTGCGTTGGTGTTTGGAGGTGCTGGCCAAAGCCCGCTTGGCTTGCGCAGATGTCGAGGATCGGCTCGAGGCGGTGTCGCAGGAGCCACAATGCGGGACAAGACGATCTGTCCGTCTGTCCTTTGTAGCGGAGCGAGGAGTATGAAGAGACCGAGGACTCTTTCTTCCGGGGACAGGAACTCGTCGACAAGGGGTCGAGCCACAAAGTCGCACAGGCAATGAGGCAAGGCAAATGAACAAGCTGGAGTTCAAAAGTAATGGACTGGACGACACAGTGATGCCAGCACGCGTTTTGCTCCTGATTCAAGGGCCAAGTGCTGCAGCCGCACGGGGCACGGGGGGCACGGAGCACGGGGGGGAAGCAGAGCAGGGGGAAGGGATCGGCCCTCTGTTAGGGCCCGAGTGTACCTGGGGGCTGAAACACAGGTACTTGAGGCCGCATTTTACATATGGTCGGTACATATCTCCCTGCTTTGCGATACCTGATTTACTAGCCTCTAAAACCCAGCCTCAGCTCCCACAAGAAGTTGGTCTCAGCGGTATTAGGGGCTCTAGAACCGTGGGACGCCTGCGCGGGCCAATGAGGGGCCGACCCGTCCGCATCTTTTGATGTCTCTCTGGCCGCTGAGAGGGGGAGAGGCGAGACAAGGCATGGCTTCTTCCAATCAACCTGCAGTCGGGGACTCAGGTGCAGTCGGCACTTTGCTGTAGCAACGGCCCTGCAATGGAAACGAGGTGAGAACATCTCGTAGGTGCGGCAACCAATATCCATATTCCTTTGGGAGGAGAGGTGAGGGCGGGGGAAAAAAGGTGACCGCCCAGGACTTGGGGTGCTAACCGAGTTGAGGAGATAGGTTACGTAGCAGTAGCACCTCAGATGAGCGGTAAAGAAGCTGGCGGTGCATACACAGTATTGTGGTGCTGTAGATGAAAAGAAAATGTCAGGGGACTCTTGTCACTGCCCCTAACATGGTTACGGATTGCTCATGTCTCCCTTTGTCGATAATCTACTGCCATTAATGCTCCTATCACAGGGCGTACAGGCTATTTTTGGATTGGCGGGGAGCTCTGAGAGGGCATGAATTAACTTATTAGTCTTGCGCGGTTCCAAGGTGACTGCACACCGGAGGGGCACAGCGCTCTAGAGATGGCTGAGGTAGCTGGTATGGCTACTCCGTTAGCTGGGAAGGATGGACAATGGAAGGCCATGGAAGTCGACACAAACATGCGAAATGAAGACTCTCCAGGGGTGGAACTTCTCCAAGCCATGCTCGGTGGAGAGAGATGCGCAGATACTTGGGTTCAAGTACTCCGTGTCCGTGGAATATTCCACAACGTAGACCCCAGCCGTCCAGCCAGCCAGCCAGCCAGCCACTCAGCCAGGTAATTACCCCATGGAAGGTACCCTGAGCAATGCTGTGATAGCGAGCTCAACTAGGTAGGTATCTAATTAATTACCTACCAACCCAGCAACAAAAACAAGGGATGACTCTGCATGGCATTCACAGCCAGGTACCGCGGGTAACCAAGACGGTGGCTGACACACGCACGCACAATATGCCGGCCAACATACGGGGTACGTTCAGTTTCGTCGTCAATGATTGGCTTCACGCCTCCGCAGGTTCATGGCAATTGGCCTTCTCCCGGCCAGCCGGCCGGACCGGGTAGTGCTGACAGTCCAGACTCTCGTTGAACTCTCAACTCTCCTCTCAAACACATCCACACTGCCCTCTCGATGGGCATCCCATCCCCAACATTCACTCCATCCCTGACGTCAATACCAATCCACCTGCATGTCTGCCTCCATGTGGACGCACATCCCGGCTGAGGTCCCTGCAGTATCTCTCACCAACCACCAACCTGCACCCTGCGTCACTTAACCTACCTCGGGTACCACCCATCACAGGACTCAGAAGAATGGAGAACGTCGCTATCGGGACTCAGGATTGGAGAGATTGGAAAGATGCTTGGGACGGTTTCGGTTCCCACCTTGCGCCAACAAAAACAAAACCATATAAATATCGCATCGCTGATACGGGTCGGATCCCTGATGCGTTGAAGCATCCTCTCGCCCGTTGCGAGTCGTTGAGTTCCCTGTCTATGTACAGTGTTTTTTCGCACTTGGCACCAGCCTCAAGCACCAGCCCCAACCATCAAAACACCAGCCCCCTGACTGCCACCGCCTGGCACGGCAATGTCGCGGCCGGCTCCCGTTTCCAGACACCAGTTGTCCACGGTCCACAGTCCATCCGATCTTTTTGGGTCAGTACACCCGGCCACCGCCAAATCCACATCGCCAATCCCGGCCGCGATAGTCACACCGTCTTGCAAAGTGATCCCGCGCGCCAGGGCTCCGTCTAAATTCGGCGTCCAGGGCCTCGCTCAGTGCAATCAATACCCAATATTCGTGCATTTTTGGGGATCACATATCATCGTCTACCGGTCGACCATCCTCGTGCCCTGGCCTAGTTCCCCTTTTATCCGTGGCGCGACTCCTCTGCAGTGGCGAGGGATCGACTTCGTCTATCCAGAATACCGCTTAGTAGAGGACTCGGGTCAAGATTCGTGCTGTGGTTGCTTGTTAGCTTCTGATTCTCCGATCACTCTTCATCCTGCTTGCATCACTTACAGCTGAGCGCCTCCAGGCTTTCTTGGATGTCTTTGATCTGCTCGTATCGGACGTTGCTAATATCAGCCATCAGGTAGGCCACCTACGTAATCTTGGTCAGCTTCGTTCCATTGTATAGCACAGGATGTCCTTACATCGCCTCTGCTGTCGCTGATCTGCTTGTCGACGTTGTGGTCGCCGAGAATCTCGTTGACTATAGCCCAATGTTAGCCTACTTGCATTTCGAACATCACCGAAAAAGGTGATGCCAAGAGATGGTTTTTTTTACCTTTTCGGAGCACACCAGGGACGTTGCGGTGGATGTAGATGACACGAGCGTGGTCGGGCTCATCCAGAGTCAATGATCGCAGTTGCACCTCGGGCAGGTTGACACTGCCAAGGGTAATGCCCTGGTTGATGTATCGCACCAAGGCGTCGGCAACTGTGAAGCAGGGTCAGTTATCACAGGCTGTAAAAATATTAATTGGTGTGTCCACTTACCCTCGATACCAATGGCACGCTGAGCTTCCTCGGTGCTTCCGCCGATGTGAGGGGTGAGGATGATGTTGTTCAAGCTCCTCAAGTCCTCGCCCCAGGTGTTGAGGTTGCTGTTGAAGTAGTCGCCGTTAGCGGCAGGCTCCTGGGGAAACACATCCAGGGCAGCTCCAGCAATCTTGCCCGAGCGGGAGGCCTTGATTAGGGCCGGGATGTCAACAACGCTGCCACGGCTAGCGTTGATGAGGTAAGAGCCGTTCTTCATGTGCTCGAACTGGGTAGTCGAGATCAAATTGCGGGTTTCGGGCAAGTCGGGCACGTGGAGGGTGACAAAGTCACTCTCCTCGAGGAGTTTCTCGAGGGTAGGCACTTGACGGGCGGTTCCCAGGGCCATGAGGGTGACAACATCGTAGTAAATGACGTTCATTCCCATGGCCTCGGCGAGGACAGAAAGCTGCGAGCCGATGTGGCCATATCCGACAATTCCTGTTGTCCCATAAAGTCAGCAAGTAATTCACATCACTTGAATACGAGACGGCGCATGCATACCCAAAGTCTTGCCACGAATTTCCCAGCACTTGGAGCTAACCTTGTTCCAGGTGCCACGGTGCATCTCGTTGGATCGGTCGCCGAGCTGACGGGCGAGGGTGATGATCTCGGCAATGACGAGTTCGGCCACACTGCGGGAGTTGGCGAAAGGGGAGTTGAAGACGGAGATACCATGACGGGCAGCAAAGTCGAGGTCGACCTGGTTGGTACCAATGCAGAAGCAACCAACGACAAGGAGGTTCTTGGCCTCACGGAGAACACTCTCGGTCAGCTTAGTCTTGGAGCGGATGCCGATGACGTGGATATCGCTGGAGACGGGCTGTTAGCAAGCGTAACAGAGCAATTCCTGATTTCAATTGACAAGGGACAAGAATGACGATGGTGAGGGGCATTGTTTGGCGACGAGGGGCAAAAAAATCACCCGGTCGTGGCGGGGTACACAACGAGGATGAACGCACCGGATCTTCTCAATCAGCTGGTCCTCGGGGAGAGAGGTCTTAAGAGCCTCAACTTGGTAGCCCTGGCTCCTCAGGATCTCTTGGCCGCCGACGTTGACATTCTCCAGAAGCAGGATCTTAATGTCCTGGGTGTTGAAGGGCTTGAGAGACTTGGGGGCGCTGCGACGGGGGATGGGGCCGCCCCAGCTGCTGGGAGGGGAGTTGAAGGTGGCAGTGGGCGAGCCAGAGAGGTTCTGGCCCCAGCTGTTGGAGACGGACCTCTGGAATGAGGCTGAGAGGTTGGCCTGAATATCCTGAGCGGGAGTCATGATGGCGTTTTGGTGTCGGAGAGTTTTTGTAGGTTGAAAGGAGGGGCAATGGTTCGAGGGGCGGGGTGCCAGAGAAGCTGTTATATGCGAGCGACGTTTGCGGCCTCCAGGGTTCGTTGTCAGCGACAGCTGGTTGAATGGGTGGATACGTGTAAATAAGAGGAAAGATTCTTGGTAGAGGTACGGGATCAATATTTAACTATACAAGCTGTCAAGATCAAGCCGCGGAGCCAATGACTCCTTGCGTTCGTAAGTGGGCTGGCTGGGCTGGCCGGGATGGGCTGGGATGAAGGCGTGTTCACGAGCTGGCGACGGACCGGCGCATGCATGGGAGTCGGAGCCCACGCATCGAGAACTTTCCCCGACTTCCGATGACTACTACGTACAACTGAGTCATCATCGGTGTCCCTGTCATGGAGGAACTCCCTACGGAGCACCGTGGAATGCTACCGAAGGAAGTGGTCCTGAGGCGGTTCCTAAGAGGCCAATTCGCCTCCTTAGGTCATCGACAAGGTACCCGTAGGTAATGTAGCTACGTACAAGAAACAAAAACCCTGCCTGCTGCTGCTTGCGCAAGAGGGACGAGGAAAACTTTTTTTTTTCTTTTGCATTGTCCGACAGCGGACGCGCTTGGTCGAGTTAGACGGACGAGTTAAATGTCCGCGGCCACGGCGCTACACCAGGCTCGCCACTCCAGACCAACGGAATGCCGCAACTACTGGACAGTAGGGCACCGCAATGGGAGCCCGGCGATCCACAGCCAGCGCCATGTCCACTGCCACCATGCAATCATGCTATGGCGTCAGTTTTCTGTAGGAGCAATCCCCGGCCGACTGCCTACTGGTCATGAGGGTGTTTGCTTGCGGGCCTGTGCTGGGCGTTTCCGCTTCCAGCAGTCCCGCCACAGGCCGCATGCCGCATGCCGCATTCCGCCCTCCGAGCAGGCATTCTTTCGCCGCAGCGTCGAGTCCCGCTCCGGCCCAAGCGGCGAGGACGGGACGGAAGTTTGTTGCGCGAATGGTTGGTTGCCCATCCTTGCGTGTCTGTGCTTGCTGCACGTTCCTTGTCCCATCCTGCTGCTCACATGCGGCCGGACGGCGGAGCGGACGCGGCACCTACGGCCGGCCCTCTTTGTCACGAATCCTCGTACAAAGAAGTAGACGTGACATACAGGTCACTGTGCT
Organism: Ilyonectria robusta; assembly: GCF_021365365.1. Taxonomy (NCBI): domain Eukaryota; kingdom Fungi; phylum Ascomycota; class Sordariomycetes; order Hypocreales; family Nectriaceae; genus Ilyonectria; species Ilyonectria robusta. The sequence continues at coordinate 32,032 of NW_025764438.1, forward strand.
AAGGCACCGTCACTGGCGATTAATTGGGGATACAGTGACTCATCAATGTCTCCCGCATCCATTACCCACGCGGATATTCGTGCGGAATTATATCACGGGAGTTACCACAACCCACTGCTGTGAATGTCAAAGCCCAGGCTCAAGGTTCTCCAATACAAGGCCTACCCTACAGGTGGTGCTGTCAGAATCCAGCAAAATAGAACGTGAAGCTATTAGGAGACCCTAAGCCAACTGGTTTTATGTTACATCATAGCGCCGGTAGTTTGCCTCATCCTTGACATATGAATGGCTTGATATATACATAATATGTGATATGTGATTTATATTTATGGAGCATGAGTGGGCGGACTCGGTACTTACTCACTGTCCAGGTGGTGCTACTATTCCCACCCAAACCAAGCCCAATGATTGAACGTGACGGGACCACTCAGACCGACAGAAGGGCGAGGTGCCTTGCCGTGGAAAATCCAAGGATAACTTCTTAACTCATGCACTTGCCCGGGTTTACAGCAATCTGACTGACTTCACATGCAAGCCGGAGGCGAAAAAAGGAGCCCAAGGAACGAAACTATACACCAAACGCGCACCCAAAGTGGCGACGGATCATTCTCTATTATGCACCCAGAAAACCCAGCTCCCTTGAGACCTTCACTGCCTTACCTCCATGCCAGGATTCGAATCAGACACATGAAAAAACAACAAAACAAAAAAAGAAACCCCGAAGAAGACTGCAAAAACAAGGAAACAAGACCGCGGGCCGACTCTGCCCCCTGGCTGTCTATCAGATGGTCCCCAGAGCTTCGAAACCCTGGTTCCCGCAACGATGCCTATCAACTGACGAGCTATCTTGAAAATGGCACTGGCTCGATTGCCGACCTGCTTCGACCGTCTCCTCTGCTCCGAAGCCTTTTCCGCAAGCCTACCGACCGCTTCTGCCTTTATCGGCGGCTCAGATGAATCCCCCCCATAAAGATCCTTTCATGTCATGATATCTTGCGTCACTTAGCTCTGTTTGCACTCAGCAGCCTCCTGTTTGGGCTTGCCCGACTCGTCCTGTTACACGCATTAGATTTGCCCTCTGAAGCACCGACTTGTTTGGGGAAGTTGGCACGTACATCGTCATCAGACTCCTCCTCGTCGTCATGGTCCTCACTGAGGTCATCCTCGTCATCATCATCGTCATCATCGAAATCGGCGCCATCCAACTCATCATCCGAGATCTCCTCAAAGGCAAGAGCCTCGCCGGTGAACCAATCGATGGCGCGGGGGATGAGCTTCTCCTTGATGTCCTCGCCCAGCTGGTAGTCCAGCTCGAGGCGCTCCTCGATGTCCGACTCGGCATCATCATCGTCGTCGTCAGTGGGGGCCTTGGGTGGGGAGAAGAAGTTGAAGAAAGACTCAGTGGGGACAGTCTTCTTCACGATGCGGGTCTGCTTGGTGTCTGTCATTGTTCGTTAGTTGGTCTGCTTGAATTTGGCCGAGAGAGGTGGTAGTGCAAGTCGCTTACTCTTGTTGCGCTGCTTCTTGCTCTCGATGCGGACGGTCAGGTCTCTGCCGGGAAGCCACTCGATCTTGTCACCGTCGGCATGGTCGTAGATGAAGTCGCCGCCATATCCGCTCTCGTTCTGGTAGATGTAGGTCTTGGAGAGGGTCTTGTTCTTAAAGAAGCCGTTCTCAGCGAACTCGAAGATGAGACGGAAGCCGGGCTTGTCAAGGTACTCCATGCGGATGTCGGTGACGTGCTTGAGGGCAGCCTCATCGCGGTCGGTGATCATCTCGGCCAGGGAGATTTGGTTCTTCATGGCAGACAGCCAGAACTCAGGGATACCGGCCACGTCCTCGGGGACGTCGGACTTGCCCTCGGGCTGGGCGGCCGAAGCACCCTCCTCGTCGGCGTCGAGCTCATCGTCCTCCTCACCAGCCTTGACCTCCTCCTCGGTGGGCTCAGCGGCACCATTGACGATGGTGGAACGTTTCTGGTACAGGGGAGAGAACTTGGCAAAGTACTTCTTTTCGAGCTGAAGGACCTCCTCCTGGAACTCCGCCTCAAGCTTGGAGTGCTCCTTCTGGATGCCCTTGAGACCGGCAACGCGACGGCGGACGGGAGCAGGAAGGGACTCGATGTAGCCCGATGATTGGCCCACCAGGGAGCCTAGTCGACCCTGAATCATCTGGATGAGCTTGGGGTTCTGGGCGAAGACGGACGCGGCGGCGGCACGGTCCAACTCCTCTGCGGCGGGGTTAGACGATGTCATGAAACTCAAGCAAGACGGCACATGGAGGACACAACTCACCCTCCTTGATGCTAGAGACGCCCGGCTGCTGGGCGTGGGAGGAAATGGGAGCGTTGTTCAGGGGAGTGTTCTGCGGCGTGCTGGACGAAGGTGGGGTAGTTAGCAATCGAAGCGGGCACAAACAACGACCAGACGACAAGAAGAGGGGAAGATGAGGCCGGAGAAGCGGCAGAGGGACAAGACTCACGGAGCGACAGACATGTCGGATCGCTTGCCTCGGATGGGTTCGGCCATGGTGTATCAGATGCGAGCCGGAGCAGCAGAAGATAAATGTCGTGGAAGGGATGTGAGGTTGGGAGGAGAGAAAGTTGAGAAGGCGGCGGCCGTTGACGTTTGCTAAATTTTGGTGGGGGGCGATAAGTAGAAAAAAATTTGGGCACTGGCCTGGTACTCGCAGCTGAGTTGTTGGGCCACCCAAACGCTCAACTAACTGGTCGGTCGGCGGGCGGTAGAGGGGGGAGAGAGGGTCGGTCTGCTGGAAGAACGAGCCACAGCAGCACTGTGCCCGTTGTGTGACTCCCCGCACAGTCTTCCCCGAGCCGCGCTCCACTCCCATATCCCGGGTGTGGGCGGCACTCAATCGCGTCCGTGTGCGCCCGCGAGAGCCCGTGACAAGCCCGTGATGCCCTCCAAAAGGCCTGTTCGTGCACAGGCTTACCTAATCTCCACATGCGTGTCTCATTGGCGAGGCGACGTTCTGGAATCATGAGCGGTTCCATGAACCTGGCCGGGTACCAAGACTAGAGCAATGGGAGGTACCTACTAACTCGTGGGTAATACGCGACCTGCCTTGCTTGATTGGCTGACCCTGTATTTATTTATTCATGTGCCAGCAATAGCCCAGACGTGGACGTGGGCCATTCGCACCCAATTTCGGCCCACGCATCAACCTGGACGATGAGGCATGAAGAAGAGGAACAAGGAAGCAAACAAAGCAAATTCCCACAAGTATCGAAAGGGAAACAACGCCGCTTCTGGATGTAGATAGATCCAGCGGAAGAGGCAATCGCCACTCATCTGGCACTGTGCAGCATCCAAGTGCTTCAGGTCCTGCTCCTAGGCGAAGGACCATGTATGATCGTGCCAACCAGTAGGATGGGGACGTCGTTGTACCCTTTCACACGCGAAAAGGAAAAAAGGAAAAAAAAAAACGTCACCGCCTTTGTCATTATTCATTTCCTCTTTTTTTTTTTGCTTGCTTTCGTCGTCAAGCCAGTTGACCGCCAAGGTACATCTAGTACCTCGTGGTTCCAGCCTTGCATGTAATCCGGCCTATCGGCGGGTGACTCCGGCTCCATTTTTTTTAAAGTGCCTGAGTAGAGGGGCAAGGCCTGTCTTCAGCCTTGGTCGACCCTGGGCTAACGACGTAATCGCATCACCAGAAGACCACGCCGAACCACCGCGAGTCACCATCTGACCCGACCTCCACCACTCGACTGCCCCAATTCGTCCCCGAAATGAGAGACAGTCGTCCCTAATATCCAGCCATGGAAGAAAACGCTCCCCTGAGCCCCAGCGAGGGCGACGATGCCCACAGGTCCAACGACGGACCTGTCTCGCTCTACCGTATCAGTTCTAATATGAGTCGATCAAGCATCTTTGAGGATGTCGAGATGGCTCATGAAGAGGTGCGATTGGCCCCAAATACCCCCCCCCCCCCCCAAGTTCTCTTGCTGACTCTGCTCTCTCTGCCGCAGCTTTACTCGGGGCCTGTCGCCGAAAGTCTCCCGACAAGCGTGTCTGCCTTCTCCCATCGCCGACCACGTGTCGACTCGACGACTAGCTTCACATACTACGAGGACGAGCCCGAGATATTCCCGGATACTATCGATTCCGATGGCATAGCTCGGCGAGGTGCCTCCAATGACTACATTCGACGAAGCGTCTCGGATATCGGAGACTTGGAATTTGGCGACGTTGACGACGAGGACGAAGATGATGTCTCTTCCGATCGCGAGTACGACGCCTCCCACGACGACTATGCCCTTCACCGACGCTCCTCAAACCATTCTCGGAGCTCGGTCCACGATCGCCTTCTTCGCAGAGATAGCACCACAACGATTGGAAGCTTCCGCCATCGTGGTCGCACGAGTCAAAAGGTGTATATGGTGAACGAGGACCTTACCATTGCTATCGCTGGTTTCCGGACAAGCCAGGCTGGCTATATTTTCTATATTTTATCATGTATTCTGACTGGCGGACTCGCGTATCTGCTGTTTCGGTGGGTGCCCCGATGGTATGTTGCCGTCCTCGGCGAAGCATGCCCATTAAGAGACTGTGACTGGGTTGTGATTGAGAATCAGTGGGGGGAGCTTGTCACCATGAAAGTGCGATCGCAGCCCTATGGTCGGGTTCTGTCGACCATCTTTGGTTTGCCCGAGAAGTTATATTCAGATGTCCTCGACGAAGATAGCGACCCTGTCTTGGACGACTTGCGAACCTTGGATTATCGTTACGTCCGTCTCTGCTACCATCCCCTCAAAGACAAGTTTACACTTTGCAACGGCTGGAAGGACCCAAACTGGACCGATATACGACTCACCCGTGCCGGTCTGGATAGCGATGAGAAGGGCGTCCGCGAAATCGTGTTTGGCGCCAATCTCATTGACATCGAGCAGAAATCGACGGGCCAGTTGTTAGTAGATGAGGTAACAATTTTTTTAGATATGATTCTTCATGGTGTATTTTTGCTAACCTGCCCAGGTGCTCCACCCTTTCTACATTTTCCAGGTTGCCAGCCTTGTGTTGTGGTCCCTCGACAGCTATTATTATTATGCGGCCTGTATCTTCATTATGTCCGTTGGAAGCATCGCCGCGACATTGATCGAAACTCGAGCGGTATGTTTATCAGATCTCACTTCCCAACCTGTTTTTTAAGTCTAACGATATAGACTATGAAACGATTGCGGGAAATTTCCCGATTCGAATGCGACGTTCGAGTTCTTCGGAACGGTTTCTGTATGTTGAAACCCTCACCCCAACACTTCTGCACTTGGAATATGCTCATAATTAGCGTATAGGGAGATACATATCTTCGAGTGATCTTGTCCCTGGCGACGTATATGAAATCAGCGACCCAAATCTGACACAATTCCCAAGCGACAGTCTTCTATTGGCTGGAGACTGTATAGTCAACGAGAGCATGCTTACTGGTAAATCGCACTGTTTTTTATTCTTCTTTCCCCCTAGGATGTCGCTGATACTGTCCTAGGAGAATCCGTGCCTGTTTCAAAACTTCCGGCAACGGACGAAACGCTTCTCGGTATGGACTTAGCGGCTTCATCTGTTACTCCTGATACGGCTAGGCACTTCCTTTTCTGTGGTACGAAGATTATTCGTGCTAGGCGCCCACAAGAAGATCAAGATGGCGATGCTGTCGCCCTTGCCCTTGTTGTTCGAACGGGTTTTAACACTACCAAGGGCTCCCTTGTGCGCTCAATGTTGTTCCCGAAGCCGTCGGGTTTCAAGTTTTACCGTGACTCGTTTAGGTACATTAGTGTCATGGCTATTATCGCTGGCATCGGCTTCGTTGCGTCGTTCATCAACTTTATCCGGCTCGGTGTTGCTTGGCACCTGGTCATTGTTCGAGCGCTCGACCTCATCACCATTGTTGTACCTCCGGCTCTCCCTGCCACGTTGACCATTGGAACCAATTTCGCACTCAGCCGATTAAAGAAAAAGCAGGTATTCTGCATCAGCCCCCAGAGGGTGAACGTTGGTGGCAAGATCGATATTATGTGTTTCGACAAGACGGGGACGCTGACCGAGGATGGTCTGGATGTACTCGGTGTTCGAGTTGTTCGCCGTGAAACGAACAAATTTAGTGAGATCATCACAGAACCTCAACTGCTACTTGCAGAGGCGATGCACCAGGGACCCCAGAGCAGTTTTCGAGCCGCTTTGCACACTATGGCCACCTGCCACACACTGCGATCTGTCGATGATGAGCTCGTGGGTGATCCTCTTGATCTCAAGATGTTTGAGTTCACTCGCTGGACTTACGAGGAGGGGAAACAGAGCGTGGGCGAAGGAGAAGATGAGGAACAAGGTGGGCTTGCGCCATCTATCGCGAGGCCCCCTAATGTAGGCAATCATGAGTACGACTTCGCTAGGAGTACCACTGACCATATTTTCTAGGCCAACCTTGAAATTGGTGTGCTCAAGTCGTTTGAGTTTGTCTCCCAGCTACGACGAGCCAGTGTTATTGTTCGTCAATTTGGCCAGAAGAGTGGTGATATCTTTGTCAAGGGTGCTCCCGAGGCGATGCGGGAAATCTGTCGCCCCGAAAGCTGTGAGTGATGCAGGGATATGATGTCCACGACTGGCTACTGACTCTCCAATAAGTTCCGAGCGATTACGATCAACTCTTATCATTTTATACCCATAAAGGATACAGAGTCATTGGGTGTGCCTCCCGACATCTGAAGAAGTTGAGCTGGGTCAAGGCTCAAAAGATGAGTCGATCTGATGTCGAAAATGATCTTGACTTCATCGGTTTCATCGTCTTCGAAAACAAGCTTAAGCCCACCACTGCCGGCGTCCTGGAGGAACTACTTGCATCCAACATTGGTGCGGTCATGGTAACGGGTGATAATATTCTGACAGCCATCAGTGTGGCGCGGGAGTGCGGTCTTATGGACCGTACTGCTCACTGCTTCGTCCCTCGCTTCATCCAAGGTAAGTCGACCGAGTCTTGAAACAATGTGACCGATGCTAATCATTTAGGTGATTGTCGTGATGCGAAGGCTCAACTGCGATGGGAGAGCATTGACAACAATCTGTACTGCCTGGATGAATCTACGCTACTGGTGAGTATGCCTCTTTGTGATGATCTAAAGAACTCTCTAACATACACAGCCCCACCCTGCTCCACCGGAAGGTGATGCATCGCTGCCATATGATATTTCGAATCTGCGTAATTATTCGTTGGCAGTCAGCGGAGATGTGTTTCGCTGGATTGTAGACTATGGATCCCCGCAGGTCCTCCAAAGAGTCCGTTCATTACACCTGTTTGTTTTGGCATTAGCTAACGGCGTTGAATAGATGCTTGTGACCGGGAAAGTCTTCGCGAGAATGTCGCCAGATGAGAAGCATGAGCTGGTTGAGAAGCTTCAAAGCATCGATTACACCTGCGGCTTTTGTGGAGATGGAGCCAACGACTGCGGAGCTCTAAAGGCAGCAGACGTCGGTATCTCCCTGTCCGAAGCTGAAGCCTCCGTGGCAGCTCCGTTCACCTCGAGGGTGTTTGATATCCGTTGTGTGCTCGAAGTCATCAAGTACGTCAACATGTTCGCTCATTCATGGGCTGGCTAACACGAAACAGGGAGGGCCGCGCCGCTCTGGTGACCAGCTTCAGCTGTTTCAAGTATATGAGTTTGTATTCGGCAATTCAGTTTACGTCGGTCACCTTCCTCTATGCCAAGGCTTCGAACCTTGGCGACTTCCAGTTCCTCTTCATCGATCTGCTCCTGATTCTACCCATTGCCATCTTTATGGGCTGGGCTGGGCCAGCGTCCACTCTATGTCGAAAACGACCAACAGCGGATCTCGTCTCGCGCAAGGTCCTTACTCCATTGCTTGGATTGATGGTCGTATGCATTGCGTTCCAAGCTGTGACCTACGTGACGGTCAAGGAGCAGCCATGGTACATCCCCCCCAAGGTCAATCATGACGAACCGGATATCAAGAACTCGGAGAATACGGCGCTTTTCCTGGTGTCATGCTTCGAGTATATTTTATCAGGTTTGATTCTCAATGCCGGTGCTCCCTTCCGACAAGGAATAGCCCAGAACTGTGAGTGACGTTGCCGAGGCGAAGTGCAAAAAATAGACAATGCTGACTTATTATAGGGCCATTTATGATCACAGTTACCCTGGCAATCCTGGCAACGGTGTACATGGTTCTCATACCGTCTAAATGGTTGACCGCCTTAATGGAGTTGACAAATATGAGTTGGGATTATGAGGTCTTCTTGATTGGTCTGGGCATTGCCTATCTCTTGGTGGCTTGGGGATACGAGAAGTACCTGTCTCTGCGGCTGGCCCGACTCATCGGGCACGCGAAACAGCGAATCACAGGAGCGTCAAAAAAGCGGAAGGAGTATAAGGTCATTCTAGAGGCGGCCCGAATGTAGACTTTTGTACACAGAGTTTGACTGGGACTGGCGTTGTATTCGGTGTAGCTATCTAGGAGAGCGAGGGTGGTGGTAATTTTCGGCCGATTGCGTCGAATATTAAAATTCCTGAAATCGAAGTTGATCGGGGCTACCGAGCTCCTGCATGTCATGACGTATTTGACTTACAACTGGCATCGATTGTGGTGCATACGCCCACCTACATCTACGAAATACCGACAGCCACTCTCTAGTAACTTTAATACTTGCACTGAACAACGTAGCAGCAGTTTGTAAGGGCATTTCGAAACTTCAACATGAATTACGGTCAATGGCTCCTAACCCTCTCTCCCTTGGCGTGGATAGCCACATGAGACTAACTACGAGTAGATTGGATTTTGGACGGCGGGTATCTGCCACAGTCGGTGATTCGTGTAGGCATCCGACGGCAACTCCGAGATCGCATCCAATCCATCCAGACCACGTCTTTGGGAGATGGCATGGAGCGCAAGATGGCCTATTTAGACCAGCTGCGCACACGGCCTATGGCCATTGAGACGGACAGCGCAAACACGCAACACTATGAAGTCGGCACTGGAGTTTTGGCGGCGTGTCTAGGGCCGAGGATGAAATATTCGTCTTGCCTTTACCCAGAGGGCGGGGAGACGCTGGCCGAGGCCGAAGTTGCTATGCTGAAGTCGTACATGGTCAAGGCAGAGTTGAAGGACGGCATGAGCATACTGGACTTGGGGTGAGAGGCCAAGCCTGAAGGTGAACGAGAAGGCTCGTGAAAGCTAACAAGTAAATGTGCACCGAATAGTTGCGGGTGGGGATCTGGAGCTCTTTACTTTGCCGAGATGCTGCCCAAGTCGCACGTCACGGCCTTCTCTAACTCGCGGACGCAGAAGGAGTACATTGACTCAGTGGCCAAGGCCAAGGGCTTCACGAACCTCAACGTTATCACAGGCAATGTCGTCGACTACGAATTCGAGGCCGAGTCCTATGACCGCGTCGTCTCCATCGAGGTGAGCCCAAGTCTTACCTAGTCCAATATGAGATCCCTCTTGACGGCCGAGCCCGCAGTTGTTCGAGCACATGAAGAACTATGAGCTGCTCATGGCCAAGATTGCGTGGGCGCTGAAGCCTAAGGGTAAGCTATTTGTACATCTGTTTGCCCACAAGACGACCCCGTACGACTACGAAGAGGGCTGGATGACGACACACTTCTTCACGGGCGGGACGATGCCGTCGAGCGATCTGCTGTTGTACTTCCAACGCGACCTTCAGATTCAGCAGCAGTGGTGGGTCAATGGGCGGCACTATTCGCGGACATGTGAGGTAGGTGATGAGCGCATTTGCAGCTCTCCGTTGTCCCTGTCTTTCGGCTAGTATGTCGTGGCTAATATCGATCGGCTCTAGGACTGGCTGTCCAACATGATGGCAAACAAGAAGCAAATATGGCCACACCTCGTAGAGACGTACGGGGAGGAGAATGCGTCGACATGGTATAACCGGTGGCAGATCTTTTACATGGCGTGTTCGGAGCTGTTCGCGTACAAGGGAGGAGACACCTGGGGAGTCGCACACTATCTGTTCGAGAAGCCGAGCGCGTGAGCTGTGTTTGTTGGTGTAGATTTTTCATTGTTCCATAGGCCCTATGTACACTGCGCCAAAGACCTCCCGTTGTTGGGCGAGGCGCCAACCTTATTGCGGTCGTAGCAGGAATAATAGTACATGCCGTCGTCGTTTAGTGATCCCAAGGGTGCTTCAGACCCAGGAGGACCGCACCTGTGAGGAGATTCGTGTGAGTGATTGCGGATAGAGAGGTGCCAGTTGGCGGAGTAGAGGGAGAGGGACAGTGTTAACATACCTTCCTTCTTGGCACGGTACATGACCTGTAGTCAGGAGTAGCAATCGTCAGTTGAGCTGTCCACAATCATTCGAGATGTGTCTGGGCGGCGGTACTCACCCAGAACCACATGCCAGCACCCAGAGCCGTCGCGGTGATTCCGTAGATGCGAGGTAGGTGAGCCACCGGGGGCTTGGGGGGACCCGTGGGGAAACGGTGGTGGGAAGCGCCCATGATGTTCGAAGTCGAAGTCGCTCGCGGCGGGTAGAAGGGAACGGGATAACGGCCGGAGGAGCTGGAGGCGCGGATCGAGTTAGCGGACCGGGGCGAATTGACGGCGTTGGCGACACGGGGAACGGGCAATTGACGTACTGGAAGGCCGATTGGAGCGGTGGCGAGGCGGGCGACGGCAGCACAACTCGTGAGGCGGATGAGTTGAATGGGCGGCGACGGCAATGATCAATTAATCGTAGATGGAGTCGTCGAGGTTGGGCCAATACGGGCCAGGCTCTGCTTAGGTAAGGACGGCGTCTGATTGGGTAGGGGACAGATATGCATATACTGAGATGTACGAAGTCTGCCGATAGACGGCTGCGCTATAAAGCAGTACCTATCCTTTTAAGAAGGGAGTACGTACTGGTGGGGTTATCCTCCTGCTTCCGAGTGGTGCCCAGTTCGGTGCCTATACCTACCTAAGGTACCTACCTCCCTACTTCGTACCTACCCCGGCTCTGAGGTGAGGCAATGCGACGGTTCGTCTAAGTTACCACATTGCGCGTGTCTTCACCTTGCATCTATCAACGAACTCCCATCACCAAGATTCAACCACCGGTGCCGCCCGCATTTATCTTCATTACCACGTGTATCGCAGCTTCTATTTGAACGTGTCTAATACTAGGGCAATCCCTGGCTCCTTTGCTCCTTTGTTCCGTTGCTTCCCCCTCCTTGTGCTGTTCCAACCACCTGTTCCAACCACCAAGCGATGCCCTCTTGAAACAGCCATCACCAAACGTCAGCATCGCTACCATCAACACCAACCTCAAGCAGGTTCCAGCACAATAGCTCATATATACATACGCGACTCATACGAAGAATATAAACATACGAACACACGAGTCCACACATCCTGACCATGGCGACACCCGCTCCCAGATTTAACACCAAGTCTCCTACCATCCGGCGCATTCGTCAGTCTCTCCCTCCCCAACGCCACGCGCCTAGCCTCACTCCTACTGTTTCCACTCTCCAATTCACTTTCAAGACGATCTACCATTCTGACACGGAATAGTCCGCGAAGCCGCCGAGATATCCAGCTCCCCCTCCGCCGACTACTCCGCCGAACCCCTCGAGTCCGACTTCTTCGAGTGGCACTTCACCCTACGAGGCCCCCCCAACTCCGTCTATAGCGATGGCATCTACCATGGCCGAATCGTCTTGCCGCCGACATACCCCCTGCGTCCTCCAAGCTTTCGCTTCATGACCCCCAATGGCCGCTTTGAGGCCAACCGCGAGATCTGCCTTAGCATCAGTGGGCACCACGAGGAGACCTGGCAGCCCGCCTGGGGCGTTCGGACAGCTCTGGTAGCGTACGTAGCCTTGCCCTGTTATAAATATCGACGACGAGGCTCGCTATTCTTGGCTAACATGTCTTATTTTCTTAGGCTCCGAAGCTTCATGGAAACTGATGCCCGCGGCCAATTGGGCGGCCTCGAGACCACGGATACTGTACGCCAGCGGTTAGCATCTGAGTCATCTGCCTTCAAATGCGCAGCATGCGGAAAGACAAATGGGGAGATCATAAAGGAGTGCGAGGAGAGAGCCAAGGAGGTCTCTTCGACCGCCCAGGAAGTCGAGGTCCCCAAGGAGCTGAACATGGGCTGGCGAGACGAGATGGAGGCCAAGAAGAAGGCCCAGGCGAAACCCGAGCCTACCGCCGATGAGGCTGAGACTGCTGAGCTTGCCGAGGGCTTCGTCCAGACTGCTCCGAACCCTACCACAGTCGATCCTTATCCGGCGATCCCCGTACCTCCGGCTGATCAGGCCGTTCCCCATCTGCCTTCGGGGATCCGGAACCCCACTCCCACCCGTACCACACCACTCCCCGCGGCCGCCGTAGCACCGCCTCGGCCAGCACGACTAGCTTCCGATGACGGGGTACCGCTCTGGTTGGATCGACTCATTGTGGTGATGGTTGTGCTTTTGGTCGCACTTGTACTAAAAATCCTCTTCGCTCTTTGAGGGGATACCGTGTTTGGGAACTGTGTTTGGGAACTACTTATGTTACGGGCGCCGGGCGTCTGCTTTATTATATTCATCATGGTTGGGCAAGCGAAATAGATATCCAATGCAGTGTTTTGCTTGTTATACAATTGATGCCACATCCCTGACCGTTGCGTTTCTTCCCGAGCGGGTATCATGGTAATCCTACATGGCACATCTATATCCCTAGCCACCTTCCTCCTAATCAGAGACCCGTTTTGTTGTCTTACACTCATCACACCTTGCTCACGGCCTGGGCTCTTGACTGCCATGCCACCACCAACCACCACCACTCTCCCACCATCGGCCCCAGCCCATCCTCGGAATCCTTCAGCACACCCGTCGACTTCCCCCAGTTGATGATCATCTGTGCCTCGAACTCCTCCAAGATTGGCTTGAGAGCGCTGCAGATGCCCTCAATCGTCATGAGCCCTCTTGTGGCGTAGATGAAACAAAATGCCCCCAGGACGTGCATCCACCGGTTGAGATCTCGCTTCCCAAAGAAGTCGATCCACTGAGGCAGCTCACCTTGTGGACCTTCAGTCGGCGGCCCCGCCTCGGCGGCCGTCTTGAGCACCTCAATATCCTCGTCGTATAGATACATGTCCGTGGGGACTGCTTCGAGGTTGAAGTGGTAGTATGACTTTGGATACTTCCGACTTTCATAGTTGCCTGGCTCGAAACCCATCGGGATATGCGGAACGCCAACTGGCACCAACCTGATCCTCTCAGAGGCGTTCAAGTTGGTCAGTGCCATGACGGACCCGTCGTCAAGGGTGTACGGTACCTTCAATGTCTCCCCACGACGGAAAATGGTGTCAAGCTTGGCCTTGAAGGCAGCCGCCTCTTGGTACTTGGCCTGCTGAGCTAGCTTTCCCAAAACATACATGTACGACTCGTTCAGTCGATACGGTCTGCCACCGAGGGGTGGCTTTTTGCTTCTGCATATGACACGCTGTCGAGTCAAGTCATCAATTGCCTGCTTTAGAAGCATGTTGTTTCTGTTTGCATCGCCATTCGCCAGCGTGGAGAACTTGTCCTTGATCTGCTGCACCGAGTACTGAGTCTCATCTGTGCAACAAAGTGATCTGATCCAAGATCTAGTGACATCGAGGTCTGTGATCGTGACAATCTGACTGTTCCCGCTTTGCATCTTGCCCACAGCAAGAGCGGCGGGCCTCGCAGTCGCTGCCTCAAAGCGAGCAAACACGGAAGATTGGGGATGAAAGAACTTCTCTCTCCAGTCCTCATCGGGGCCAGGTACATCTTGGGAGGAAAATTGTTGGTCCAAAAGGCCCCTAGTGGACGGGATTTGGACGCCCTCTTGACGCGGGAGCTGCATAGTCCACGCAATGATCGCCTGCCAGTCGCATTCCAGGGGCGCATCGAAGTCAATTTCAGGCAGCTCGCCCTTCTCGTATGCAACCAGGAACTTTTCCTGGAAATCTTGGGTTAGTTTCGCAACGTAGGCCCCCTGTTCCTTGCGAGCAGACAGCCAAAACCGGCGGAGATGGTGAAGGTCGATTGCTGGGAATAATTTAAGCAACAGGCCCCAGTCAATCGCTTTATCGGAGCCTCCCAGAAGGACGCGAACAGCGATGAAGGCGGCAAGCAGCTTGTCCGGGTCGTCAATTGCATCCTTTCCTGCGGTACTGTCCTCGACAGTCTTAGATTTCCCTACTCCTGGGGGCAAGGATGTCAAGGACCTCGCCACAAGTTGAACACGCTTAGCCCGGAGTTGGTCTTGTCGATTGTTAAGCTGAAGACCAGTCGCATAAGGTCTGGTGGGCTCGACCAAGCGCCTTCGGAATTTAGGCCAGACAAATGTGCCTTCTTCATCACTGGACGACGAATCCTCAGAAACCTCATCATGTTGAGGAGAGAGTTGGAAAGATTCCGGTGTGAGTTGCCACTCTGCAGGCCATGTTAGGGGCTCCGATGGCAACATCATCTCACTTCCTCTTCCACTAAAGAACCTGACGAAGATATTGTGAGGCCCTGTTGCGCCGGGATGAGCGTTGATAAAGGACTGGGCCCACGAGCGCTCCACATCTATGCAAGCAAACAGCCTGTCCAAGAATCGGTAATACTGCCCGGTACACGTTCTGGGCTGACGTTTGAGACCACTAAAAGCGGCAGTTCGGATCTCAATCTCCTCGACTATTGCTGCCCAAGAAAACCACGTAGCGTCTGGCATCCAGCCCTTCAACGTATAACTGCCATCTTGGGTCTCAAAATCGACGGTACTGATATATGGCCATGTACCGACAGAACCAAGGACTGAAATTGCCTTGTCAAATGTCATACAGACCGGCTCGCTGTCCGCGACTAATCGCGGGTCCAGACATTCACTAACAGAGTCCTTCGAAAGACGACGGCGCTTACGAACCCGCGCTGATTCATCGTGCAGATATGTGTTCGGCTCAAGGAACTGGATCGTTTCCAACGGTTCTTGGTTCAACAAATACCCAGAGGGTCCCGACCACATGGGCTGTGGGATGTAATCTTCCTGATCGGCACCAGCCCAGCTGACGTGCGTTCTCTTTCGGGGGCTACCCGGGGAAGAGGCGATGTCTGTGGCCCTTGCTTTTCGACGCTTAGATGTCAGAGCACCATCTACATCAAATTCGTTCATAGCTCTCTTTGCAGCAACTTGGGCAACGTAAACTGGAGCGCTCAAGGTCTCAACTTCATCCCCAAGCTTCCGACGTCCACGGCGACTTTCTTTCGCCGCCTCAACGCCAGGAGGCGCCGTGAATGGAGGTGGGACGTATGTCCGGGGATAGGCTTCCTTGATCATCTCCACCAAGTGCATAGCTTCTGCTGAAAACGGATCTTGGGCACCCAGCACAATAATCTGGCACTTTGAAAATATCCCCTTGCTGTCACGGAAAGCGTGCCAATGTTCGGCCGCGGCTTTAGTCTTGAACATTTCTCGGAGCGCAGCTTGGGAGGCCTTGACAGTAGGAAGTGTCTCTCTTGGGAACCTCTCTCCCCACCGCGTCGTGATGGCATGCCACAGCCCACGCCCTCCAGGGAAAACGCCGGCCTGCTCCTCTAGGATCTCCTTGACAATCGCCGAGATGCGACTATTCCAAGTGACCTTGGGTAGCAGACTGTCGACAATGGTCGAGGGTGCTGATTTTCTTGCTGGTTTTCCTCCTGGCTCTATGTTTGCAAAGAACTCACTACCAGGTTCATCCGTTGGTTCCGGTGCCCTAGGCGGCGCCTCCTCTATCTTTGGCTTGTCCCCCTTTGCGGGATGTTTCTTCCGGGCGGTTTTCGGAGTACCAGATCTTGATTTGGGACCTCCATTCAATCCTAAGACAGGACGCAACTGCCCATCCTGACTTTGCACGAGAGCTCCGCCATTGGTGCTTGGTACCGAGGTTTTGCTTGGCGAGTCGAAGTTCATGGATGGAGGACGTCGCCATTCTGGAACCGCTTGAAGCGGACCTCCGGTGAGGCTGACGGAGGGCCGTGAAGATAATCCTGGTGTGGCCATTGGCCGTTTCCGGGGTTGAGATTTCTTTGGGGTTGGCTCCTCCTCTGAATCTTCATCTTCATCTTGATCCTTCGAGCCTGAATCCGATGCTACCGCGCTATTGTTTCGTGGAGTTCCAGAGGGTGCTGGCATTGGTGAAGCTGGATCTCCCGTCTCCAAATTGGCCGGCTTTCGTCCACGTCGTGGCGTCGGCTCAGATGGGTCGAACGAGGGGTTACAAGGAGTCCTTGACTTTTCTAGATGGTACTTCAGACCAATATCATTCTTCCAGGTACCACCGCATTTTTCGCACGTCCAAGGGCGAGCATCAGGGGCAGGCTCGCTGGGTCGTGCTGCCTGGGTTCCACGTCGTGGACGGCCACGTTTCTTCGGGGCAGGTTGGCTTATGTCGGAAGCGATACTCGTGTCAACCGTCACTCCAATCGGACTCTCTGTCACAAGCTCTGAGATTTTCCGTGGCGTCCTGGTTTTTCTCGCCTGAGGCGGAATTGGTAAGGTTGGTTGTTCGATCAGATCCTTCAATGCCTCAGCAGAAACCTTTAATGTCACGACGAGTTTGCCGGTATCGCATGTAGCGTGGGGCGTGTTGGTCTCATGAAGGGTCGTTTCCAGCTGAAGAACGCTCTCCTGCTGAGGAGTAGAATCCTGCTGGCGGGTGCCGTTGTCCTGGGGTTTGATATCGTTCTGTGGCGTCTGGGGCACCTCTTCACTTAGTCTCGCTGCCTCTGGGAGAGTTTTGACTGACTTTGTCGGTTGTTTCTTTTTCGGGCGACCTTTCGATTTCCGATGTGCCACCCCCGTTGTGCACAAGTCAGTAAACGTAGCTGCGGGTTTACTAGTCAATGCTGAAGCGGAGACCGGAGCAAAGCCATAGAAAGATTCAGGTGATGGACGCGTGGGGTTGTTGCCCGTGCCTTCATCGCTGCCCTCTTTCTGAGACGATTCTAGCGGTTCAGTCCCATTGGATTGGCCAGGCGTCGGCGAACAGCCTTTTTGGGCAAAGTATCGATACGAAGCTATCTTTCCAACTCTTGTGTGCTCACTTCGTAATTGAAAATGTCTCAGATGAGGCGGCTGGAGGTTCGGGGTCGCCAAGGCAGAGGTCATCGATGAGAGGTACCTGCTGAAGGATGGACCTAGTGTTAACCCATAAACATCCGGGTTACTCAACCCTTTATCACCTAGTCTCTGGGCCATCTCTGCAATGGTGGCGGGAAGGGGCTTATCTAGTGACCACGGAGGGCTAGAAGATACCTCCGAGGCGTTGGTCGTTTGACCGAAGAGCGACTTCCCATCAGTGCCTTCGCCGGCGGCGAGATCAGGGTTTCTTGAAGGCTTTGTTGTGCGCTTCCCCGTGGCAAGGTATATAGACCAATCTTCGGCGTTGAGATCTCGGCCATACTTGATACAATCCTTGAACACTTTGTCACCGAGCTTAGCGGCGACATACTGGATGACTCCTCGAGAGTTAAGAAATCGGCAAACTTTGGCCAAGACCTTCATCTGCCAACGCATTCCCAATACTCCGAGTTTGGACTTGAGGTCCAGCATCCGCAACACACCCCATTCCTTGGAAACGGCCTGGATTGTGGTGGCCAGCGCCGTGTAATCGACAGATTCACCGGTCCATCGGACGTGCCATGGGACCGGATCGAGGTTCGCAGCCAGAACTTGACGGGAAAGGTTCATCTCTGCGCGCGGCTCATCGATGGCATCTCCGTCCTTGGGTAGTGGTGGAGCAAACAGTTTGAGCCACATCTTGCTTGTCTTAGTGCCTCGAACGAGGGTGGTTCTCTTCACAATGTATCGCTTTTTCAGCAAGGCGTCCGTCCGTTTAGGGACTGATCGCTTATCTTGGTCAACGAGTCGACCGAGATCGCCTTGCAGAATTCCATGCATAGTCGTAGAGGCGATTCCAAGCAACAAGAGCCACTCAGATCTGGGGACTCGCTTGTAGTCGATGGCATGGCCTGTAAGCGATTCCCACATGGTTTCCTCAGAGGCGTACACCCTAACATGGTCTCCAGCTTTCTGGGGATTGGTTGTTCCCGGAGAGGCGGCATCTTCTTCGTCTACTGGTGATGGAGGTTGTGACAGAGCCAACACCTCGTCCAAAGACAGGTGGTTGTAGTTCCTCTCGGGACCGATGGATACGTCCCTCCTTGCTGCCAGCCATTTCCAGATGGTGGAGGCAGTGCGCTGGCGGAAGCCAGATTCTTCATTTTGAAGGGGTGGATGATGTTCAGGTTGGCCAGGAGCAGCGTGCTGAGATCCGGAAGGATTATGGATGGCATCAACAAGGTCGCTCACAGAACATCCTATGGGAGAGAACTGGGTCAGCGTCGAATTCTCATGACGGCCCCCAAACCTGAGCTGGATTTGGTATTCATAGCAGCAGCGTCCGCGCAACTGCCCCCAAAACCCACGCGACCAGGCAATTCCTGGAAGTCGACCTCTGGTGAAGCCATAGCAACAGTGACTTACCCTGCTCTCCGCCGCAGGAGATGAGCAGCAAGAGCGCCGCGATCAAGCCCTCGAGCTCCGAAGCCATGGTCTCTCAGGATCCGAGGTGTTCATTCTTGGCGAAAAACGCAACTGAAAAAGTGTCGATGAGAAATGTGTCTGGGCGCGAATTGAACCGAGAACCCAGCGCGATGGCAAAGACTGTAACTTTTTTTTGCTTGTTGCTGCAGCTTGACGATGATGTGGGGATGGCGGGGTGCCACTGGGAGACGCGATCGTCTAAAACGATTAGACCCGTATGACCATGATGACGTAAGCCACCGCACCCTGGCAACTGACTTCGACGAGAGTTGCATTCAGCTAATCAGAGTGCATCATCACGGACGACGTTGAAGGGCAGACAGGTTGGTCGATAGCTAACAAAATCCATGTTCGCGGATAGTACGGAGACATTCACAGACACGTTCGCGCAAATAGAAGAAGAAGGGTTCGACAAGGAAAGCTCCACAACTCATCTCAGAAGCTTTTATTCAATTTTCAACCGCTCATCCATCCTCCGAGTAACGCGCATCATCCTCGGCCATTCAACTTGGCCTGCTCGTGTTCCCGGATCTTTCTGTATGCATCCACAACGTCCGCCCTGACTGCTTGCAACTCCTCACGACGTCTCAAGCTACCGGCGGATTTGGGGATATTGTCGACCTCCACAGCAGCGCCTCTGACCTTGAGCTGCTTAATCACCTTCTTGTTAAGTTCCGGTGGTGCCTGGGCTGTGTCGTGCAGCCCAACCTTAGCTTCCGCTCTCTTTTTCTTCAATTCCAACCACGGATCCTCTTCGGCTTTCCCGCGTCCTGACTTCTTCTTCTTTCTCTTGCTTGTCGCTTCCTCCAATTCGGCCGTGGCCAAGGCTGTCATTCCAGCTCCCTCGTCGTCAATTTCCCGTTCCGCAGCCTGTGCGGCCTCTTCCTCTCGTTGGTCTTTGATCTTTTGGTCCTCGGCCCGCCACTGGTCGTAGAGTTTGTGCATTTTCCGCTCCTTCCTAGTGCGTACCACCTTGAAGCCAGCCTCATCTTTGCCGTCCTTAATCACCGTCTTCTTAGCAAGACCAGCCACTGGGAGTGCAGCATTGACTCGAAATGCGAAGGACCTCATGTCCTCCCCTGGGCGAATCTTCAGATCCTGAGAGACCTCTTTCGCTACACTCTTGCCATCATTGCCGTCATCAAGGCCAGATCTGACCTTCTTTCCATTTGCCACTGACATGAGACGCCTGAATGCTCGCGGTGCATCGTTGTCCTTGCCCCGGGCCTTCTTTCCTCTTGGTTTTGGACTATCCTGGGTTGGTGCAGGGTTCTTCCCATTCTTCCCATTCTTCGTGTTCTTCTGATCCTTGGCATGTTTTGAGCTCCTCAACGTAACTGGGAGGGAGCGCGCTTTTTGAGACGGGGGAAGATTGAATCTGCGAATACAAATGTCAGATGTGCAGTCACAACGGGTGTCATGGGTTTTCGTACTCTGCCTCGTCGTCTCCCCTCTTCCTCTTGTGCTTGTGAGGCATGGTCGGCGAGTTCGCGTAAGGGTTCCGAGTTGAATATAGTGCCCCAATCGTCTCTCTAGCTCCTGGTTGACTGGGGGTGTTGAATTCGTGCAGCCGCGATGTTGGGGCGGCGAATGCAAGGAGGTGTTGTGTTTCGTTGACAAGTTGTATGGGGAGGGAGTCCGGAGACAATTGATGGAGAAAGATTCTCCAAAGAAATTATGTTATCGTAGCGGCCGTGCCTTATCGGCAGATCGTGTTCCCCGCCAGGACCCACCGTTAAGGTACAACGAGTTACACACGCGGCACCATTAGAAGTGCAGCAAATGAAAGTACCAGGTCGTTGATGTATGTACCTACCTGGGTGTGGTAGTACTTCCCGATGACCCTCTTGTGATGATGCATCAATATCTCGCTTCATCCCTCTGCAGGAGAACAACGTCGCATGCTCATGCCGATTACAGCGCCTTCTACTTAGCCAATGCATAACTGTCAAATCCAACTAGGTATCTCGTCTCATGATTTGTGCGACATGCAGCCACTAAAATGAGTGAAAGCCGATACGGTTTGAGTGGGGCCGCCTAGCCATGCCACACATTCGGCGGCCATGAGAGGATGACGTTGGCTGTCTTGTATTCCAGTTGGAGGCATCAGGGTCCCTGAGACATCCAGTAAGTTCGTCTCTGGTCTACTGTGGCCTCATTTCTTCGGTTGGACATCCTGTGCTCTCTAACCGGCGCTGGCCTACACTACTCGTCGCAAACCGCGAATCATGGCATCGCCAAAGATGGCATCCACTCGGACTAATCTACAGTCAAGGCGAAAGACATTTGTGATGGCATCCGGCCTCGTCGGGACCGTATTTGTGTGAGTTATTGGCCGCTCCTAAATCATCCCTTTCCACTACTGATGCCGAGAAGCACCGTAGGTCTTGTCTTGGCTCTAATCGTCAGACTCGCGCCTATCTTCTACAACTACGACGACGAATCTCTCCCAGAGAACCCCAATATCAGTCTCCGTTCTTGTCATGCATCCCCAATCCCGTGCAGTTCCCACAATGACTATTGGAGAAAGAAGCCGCTCCATTCAGCGTTGCTCGCAGGCTGCATTGGCGTAGAGGCCGATGTTTGGGCTTTCCAAGACGAACTATTTGTTAGTCATGACAGAAGTCGCCTTGCCACAGACCGCACCTTGTCGACCTTGTACATAGATCCTCTGGTCAGGATTCTACAAGACCGAAACTCGGCGACAGGTGCTGCCCTTCCAACCCAGGGCGTCTATGGCATCGATCCGAACCAGACTCTAGTTCTCTTGGTGGATATAAAAGCGAATCCAGTTGCTGCATGGCCACTCCTACTTGAGAATCTGGAACCACTTCGAAAAAGGGGTTGGCTAAGCCATATAAAAAACGGGTCGCTCATTCAAGGCCCCATCACAGTCGTCGGGACGGGAAAGACGCGAGTTGAACAAGTAGAGGCGAACCCCTCAAGAGATGTCTTCCTCGATGCACCTTTGGCAAAGCTGAATAAGGGCACGTACAACAAAATCAACTCATACTACGCCAGTGTTTCCTTCCGAAGGTCGATTGGGCTAGTCGGGCCTCGAGGTTTGCGACAGTCACAGCTCCTCAAGGTGCGAAACCAGATCAAGGAAGCGCACAGTCTAGGACTCAAAGTGCGGTATTGGAGTTTGCCGTCATGGCCTTTGCCCAAGAGGAATCAACTTTGGGATGTTCTCGTTAACGAAGGCCTCGATATCCTCCACGTCGACGATGTGATTGGGGTGAGAGGCATTTTCGAGAATAGGTAGTACACTGCACATATCAGCTTCGTTTACAGACGTCACAATATGCCATTTTGCACGTCAGTGTTGACCGTCTTTTTTGGGATGGTGATATGCGAGCACTCGCATATGACAGTGGCGAACGTCGAATCAGCGGTTCCCGAGTCTCCGGAATATCGCCGAATAACACCCTGCATGCCGTGTTCCGATGTAGGATACAACCCCGCAGATCATCGAGAATGAGAGCCCTTCATGAGCCGGCGGGACCCGTCCAGATCATTTACTTGTCTCTTCTGAATTTCCTCTCTTCTTTCATCCAAAGAACAATCAGTCGTGTGGAACCGCCACAGGACCCCCTACATCAAAATGGCAAACGAAGGCCGTATCGCAACCCTTGATGTGAGATGATCTCCCTTGTTGAGTCTGTGCAGCGGATTCATGCTCATCCCAGTCTTAGTCCACCATCGCCGATAGGCTTCCGGCCTACTCCAGGTCGCTCTTCGATGCTAAGGCGGCAAAGGGCTTGAGCTTCGAGGCCATTGGCAAGCACCTTGACCGAAGTGAGGTTGCATGTGCAGCATTGTTCTATGGCCAGGCCACGGCATCTTCTGAGGACGTTGAGCGGCTATCGGAGCTCCTGGACTTGCCCAAAGAATCCCTCACAGTGCAGATGACGGGTTTCCCTAACCGCGGCCAGGCCGGCCCGATGCCGCCAGTTGAGCCTCTCATCTACAGACTGTACGAGATTGTGCAGAACTACGGCTACGCGTATAAGGCCATCTTAAATGAGAAGTTTGGGGATGGTATCATGAGTGCCATCGCCTTCTCAACCAAAGTCGATAAGGAGGTGGATGAAGCTGGCACACCATGGGTCGTCATCACATTGAGGGGGAAATGGTAAGATGCCCACCACCTTGTCCGTTGAACTCCGCTCTAACATTCCAAGGCTTCCATTCAGTCGCTTCTAAGCCAGCTCACGTGGTCTTCACCGCCGTCTCATGGTCGAGAAACCGTGGCGTCAATTATCCGGGACACCGGCAGAGGCTTGCCGAATCGCCTTGTTTTCACTCGGTGGCTTGGCAGGATTCCCATTCGCATCTCATACCGTTATAAAGAGAAGTTGGAATGGAAAATTCTAGGTCGGAGACTCCGCGTTGTGCTATTGGCTGCGGATTAGCCTAAGGATATTGAGGCTTGGTGAGGCTTGAAGAACAATATGTTCGTACTAAAAGACAATATTAAGCTTCTACAAAGGACCACCCACCCCAAGACCGTGCCCCTGAACCGCCAGCTGACATACGAGATGGTGGCTTACGATTCTTCTACCGAACGGACTGTGATTTTACTTCTCAAATCCATGGATTTGGTCTACACAAGATCGGAATCATGCCCGAGCTCGATGCATGTAGTCATTAGCGTTGACCGATTTCCTTGTCTAATTCCAAGACAATATGAAAAAACATTATCAAGCACCACGCACGGGGCTACCACCAGCAAGACACATGTTGAAGTCATGGGGTTTTTGGGGGAAGCTTGGTGTGAGATATGATGCGAAGATAGGATCCAGATCAAGTATAAATAGGATGCTCTCTGCTGTTTAACTTGGAAGTCTCTCATCACCAACACACACTCTGCCTTCGCTACAACACTCTTCACCATTCTCAACACTGAATATTCTCAGACTTTCCACAGTCTCACCACACCAACCTTCAAAATGCCTTCCACCCAGACCAACAACACCAAGGACCAGACCAACAACTACCCTCTCGGGTGCAACGTCATGGTCAAGCCCACCACCCCCGGCTACCCCCTGGGCTGCAGCGTCATGGCTAAGCCCACCAAGGACCAGAACCCCAGCTACCCTCTCGGCTGCACCATCATGTAAAGCCTCGGTCTTCTACTGCAGCGCTTAATGAGGTCTCGGTTTATGACACAACCAACTCAACCAACCAACTTCGACCACATACGGTCAAGTCCACCGCAGACACTGCACAGCACTGCTGGGTTGTTAGATGATGGATCAAAAATCCAAACGGCTTCGTTAATCTATTTTTGAACAAACGGGCTCTGGGTGGCGGGACGCCAGCATTCAGAAGCCACTTATACGAATTGCTTCGAGTTCACTACGGCCATAGTGGACACGAAAGCCCAAGGGGACGGAACATTTTGGGATGGTAGTACAATCATTGGATATATAACTCATAATTTTCTAAATACAAGCCGTTGGACAAAACCTTTCTCTTCCCATCCTCTATTTGCTTCCTTGGGTGACCTCTTATTCGCCTCTAGGGACCCGTAAAGCCAAAGTGATGGCATGATGCAATATGCACACGCACCAATTGCTTTGCACCCGTAAATACATACTCAATCCTGCTGATAATTACCCCTTGTTTTGATTATGGGTTTTAAATTTCCAATTTTTAATATTTCATGCGTTAATGTTTTCTTCTTTCAGCCAAATAAATGTACTCATAAATACACGCCTTACGTCTGGAACTCCAATGCATGAACTAGACAAGTACAAGGCTTGTTCTGAGGTTAAGGTAGAGGGGCGTTACCTTTGTGCGAATGCGATACTCAATGTGAAAGAACTGATCGTACAAAATCCCAGCAGAAACCAACTACGGCTTGCCTTCGATGATTGAAAAGACAGAGGGAAAAAACATGCATATCCCACACATGGTAATCCATGCCCAAACCATCAAAACCTGGGTAGTTGAACAAGAATGCCCGTTTGCAAGAATTGACTTCAAGCCTACCCTAGAGTAGACATTAGGAAGCAGTTTGGCGTATATGCACGGAAGCTAGCCCCACTAAAAAAATGTCAAGGCGGTGAAGCTCGTCCCGCGGCAGAATCCTTGAGATTTTTCCAATCTTGCACCCAGTTGCGTTCAAATGCGAGTTGCAGCGCTCTCCGGCCCAGACATACAACCAACCCCCCACAAACGCCATTCTTCACCATGGTTACCAAAAGCGCACTGAAGATGGCGCTGGCCGCGGAGAAGGGTGTCGATTTCAAGAAGCTCACGTTCAAGCGCAAACAGAAGGCCGCCGCCAGGCAACAGCGCAAGGCCAACGGTGGGGCACCAGTCGACGACTCCAGCGCCGACGAGAACGAGGATGAGGTCGAGGAGGTCGAGGGCGGCAATGCCGAAGACGACGAGGATGACGATGAAGAGGAATTTCAAGTTCGTACTTGCAGGCAATTGGCTGAGTAGTGTCACTAACAAGTCGCAATTCTAGGTCGACTTAGATGCCCTCAACGACAGTGACACTTCCGAGTCGTCAATCGAGCTCGAGGACAAGATCCCCCGCAAGATCTCAAAAAAGATCCCGGCCCCAGTCGAGGAAGAGGAAGATGACGAGGAAGAAGAAGACGACGAGGATATCCCCATGTCAGACCTTGAAGACCTCGACGACGCCGACAAGGAAGATCTCATCCCCCACCAGCGCCTCACTATCAACAACACCACGGCCCTGCTCGCCTCTCTTAAGCGCATCGCCATACCCACCGACAAGTCCGTCCCCTTCACCACCCACCAGACAATCGTCGCCTCTGACGAGACTGCCGAGTCGATCCCCGACGTCTCCGACGACCTCCAGCGCGAGCTAGCCTTTTACCAGCAGAGCCTCGACGCCGTCCGCCTGGGCCGCTCCCGTCTCCGCGCCGAGGGTGTTCCCTTCTCCCGCCCCAAGGACTACTTTGCGGAGATGGTTAAGGAGGACGCTCACATGGACAAGATCAAGGCCAAGCTCGTCGAGGAGGCCACCAACAAGAAGGCCGCTGCCGAGGCCCGCAAAATGCGGGACCTCAAGAAGTTTGGCAAGCAGGTCCAGGTCGCTAAGCTGCAGGAGCGACAAAAGGAAAAGCGTGAGACTCTCGACAAGATCAAGACCCTCAAGCGAAGTAAGTTTTCATTCCTCATTTTAAGATTACCATGTCATTAACACTCCCCCTTTTCTAGAGCGTCAAGAGTCTGGCGGTGGTGATCTCGGTACCAAGGAGGCCGATCTCTTCGATGTTGGTGTCGAGCAGGAAATCGGCAAACACAACCAGCGCTCCGGCGCCGGCCGCGGCCAGGCTGCCGGCGGTACCAACCACAAGCGGGCGAAGAAGAACGAAAAGTTCGGCTTCGGCGGCAAGAAGCGCCACGCCAAGTCGGGCGACGCCAAGAGCTCCGGCGACCTGAGCGGCTTCGACGCCAAGAGGATGAAGGCCGGCGGTGGCAGTCGCAACAAGGTCACCAAGTCGCGGCCAGGCAAGGCGCGGAGGAAGTCCATGGGAACCAAATAAAAGGGCATGACGGAGAGATAGAGCGTTGGTGAGTGGAATGGAAGAGGAAAAAGGACGTCGTGGTTGGTGGCGAGTTTAGCTTCACGTCTTGTACAAACCATCAGTCGTACAACCAAAGAGGGCTGGCGTTTATGGGTCCTTGATGCGTGTAATTGAATCCCATTTTGCTAGATCTTGTATGTGCTACAGTGAAAGTTGTCATTGGAGTGTGCGAGTGCGAGTCCCATAAGTACAAGGAGAGTAGTTGCGCCTCTTCGGATAACTCATCATATACCTCGAGATTAAGCTTCCCGGACACTTCGTCGATACCTCTAGACATCCTATTTTACTCACACAATACGGGACAAGTCATGTATTTATTTTGAATTCGTTGATCCATTCATCTATACCCAAAGGAATATGTAGAAGATTCTGAGTAGCGACTGGGTCGTGTTGCCGCAGTCCACGCCAACAAGATCCCGTGCAAGGGACCCGTCGAACGTCGCATGTCCCATCTGGACACCATCCATCTGGTCAATTTGCGCAGCAGACCTGCGAATAAACCTCCCCGTCCACCCTCCATGATCACCGTCATCAATCATATCCAGATCCCATACCCCAAAAGAGCCGTAGCCCAGTGAAGTCCCTCCATAACTATCTATATACTAGAACGGGTAGCGCCGTCGTCGTTGCCTGCTCAGGGCCAGCCCGTCCCCTTGGAAGAGCCCATAGACCATAAATATGATCTAGGGCTGGATGTTCCAACACAAACGAGGAACAATTAGAAACGCAAGACCCCAAAGCAAAACAGAAGAGAGAAAAACACGTCAGAATGCCCCCAAGTCAACAGTTCATGCCCAGCCGATTACGCCAATTAAAACCTGTGGTATCGAGAGGAAACGCCATGCGCTCATGACACGCTTTGCTGTGCAATGCATTCGCAACCCTTCAAGAACATTGTGAAACAAGCATATATGCTGCGGAATGCGCCGAGTTTGATGCTGTCACGGACCGTCGTGCAATGTGCCGACGGTCTACTGAGTCGCCGCGACGCACCAGTGACGGTGGAACGCCCAAGCACTTTTCTGGCACTCCTTGCTGCAATACTTGGTACGTCGACATCGACGGCACTTGGCAAACTGGCGGGTGTACTCCTCCCACTTGCCGCACTGGTAGTAAGCGCATTGTCGGATGCCTCCGCGGGTGTCGTCCTTGCGGCAGAGGTTCCGCATCACAACACCGGCCCAATACTGCATGTCGGTGCTGTGGTACCGGACTGTGAACTTTTCAACGAGCGGAAAGAGGTTGAACTCGTTGGGCAACAAGTACTCCTCGTCATCGGCATCCTCGTCGTGGACCTCAGGGATATCCTCCTCGCCGTCGAGCACGGCAAGCTCTTTGCCAATCTTGAGTCTCGGGACGAGGTGGCTCTTCTGGAAGTAGGAGCGAAGGCCGCAGTACTTAGAGACGTATGCCAGGAGCTGGAGAGACATGAGCACGTCCTCCTCGCGGGGCATTGCGGCAAGCATCTGCGGGTTCGGAACGAAGTGGCGGTCCAGGAGGTAGCGTGGGACGGTGGAGGTGGGCATGGGTGGTTGAGGAGGAGTGACCATTGTAGGACGGTTGGGTGATAGCCCAATCGGAGGCACGGGGGTTGGAGTGTTGTTGTTGGCGATGCTGCCGTCAATCGGGGTACGGTGGGTGATGTTGAAAGTACCGGCATCCTGGTGCGTCTCCGACACAGTCGGGGTGGTCAAGTCAAGAGCTGCACCAGCAAGCATGGCTTCACCATCCTCCATGGTGATGTCTTGGATATCAACGGCAGATTGCATGTCGCCGGTACCAGTCATCTCTGTCTCAGGTGACTCGTCGGACGGCATGCTGTCACCGTTGATGTCGTCTGCGTCAGCTGTCGAGTTTTGATGGCGGATTGATGGGCGCCGGCGAGATCGACCTGAAGGCCCAAGGGCCGAAGCTGGGCGGACGGTGGGAGACCGCATCTGAGGGGGCGGGAGAGGCGTCGTGGGGGATGTAGGCTGCGAGGCCAAGTCACTGGGCCCGAATGGAGCCATGGAGGCGAGGCGGTCGATATCACGAACGGGTCTCACAAAGCCCTCAACCGTCTCCGTTACTGGGACGGCTGTTGCAAGGGGTTGCATGGTCTGACGGGGTGTCGAGGTCGTGGCGTGACGGCCTTCGGCGGACCTCAGGCTCTGATGACGGGTCGGGGTGAAGGAACCAGGGCGGTCCGGGGTGGCCAAGGGATACTGGGGAGTTGCGAGGGCGCCATCCAGGGGCTGCTGTTGAGTGGCGGCGGTGGATGGACCAGCGTAGGTGGCCGAGACGTCGATGGAGGGAGGAGGGCCGTGACGGCGAAGAGATCTCTGGTCGGCGGCATCGACGCGGGTGGTGGAGCGGTGGCCGAAGGGGGCGGCGGCGGAGGAGGAGGATGATGACTTGGAGCCTGATCGATGATCGTGGCTGCGGTGGCGATGGTGATGGTCATGTATCTGCTTCTGCTTGGCCTCCTCGGCTTTTTCACGGCACTTGTCGATGACCTTGATGTAATTGTCCAAGATGGTGGCGATGACGGGGACCATGTCTGCCTCGACGACACGGGTGCGGACATTTTCCGTGCCTCGGACGCCAATATTGACAACGCACTGGAAAGCGAGATTCCACTTCCACATGCCCATCATGTCCTTGCTGCGACCCTGCTTGAGGATGCAGACGAGACGCTCGATGCCGCCATCGACTGTGAGAATATCGCGGATGCGAGCCGACGACGTGGTAAGGTAGGCGAGATGGTTGAGGGAGTTGATGAGAGGGAGGGTGGATGTGCAGTCTAGAGCACGTCGGTCGTAGAGGGCGGTGGTGATGCCGACTGACGCCTTATTGACGTTGGGGATACTGAAGTTGACTTCCCTCATCTTTGCAGAACGGGGCGATGACCGGCCGAGGGAGAGTGAGGGAGGTGAAGGGGGGAGAAATTATGGAATTTCGACGCGGACAGCGGCGAAGCGAGGGCTCGCGCGACGATGCAGGGCGGGCGTGCTCTGCTGGCGAGTGTTGAACGTGGCGAGGGAAATACGGCGATGGGCGAGAGATCGGAGAAGGCTCTGGCAGCCCCTCGACGGGGATCGACCACGAGGAAGCGAGTCGGGCAATTGAACGGGCCGTGATGGGGTCGAGACGATGCGAAGGGAGATAGACTCGGGTCGAGAGCGACGAGGATGGAACGATGGTTGAATGGGAGATGAGGAGATGCGAGGACGTCGACGGTTGACGGTTGACGGTAGAGGTTGAGTCGAATCGAGTCGAGTCGGAGGACGGCGGTTGAGGGCGAGGAGGGTGTGGGTGTGATGGAATAGAGGGATGGGTGGACGGACGGATGATTAGAGAGGAGGAGGAGTTGAAGAGGCTGGTTTGGGTTGGGTTTGGTTTTGGCAGGGTGGGTAGGGAGGCCGAATCGGGTGCAGGGGCGGCGCCGGTGCCACTACAGGTGTAGGGGGTTTTAGGCGGGAAGTGGACAGCAGTCTCACTGTCAGTAGGCACCTAGGCCGCGTGCTAGGGG
Source organism: Ilyonectria robusta (assembly GCF_021365365.1). Taxonomy (NCBI): domain Eukaryota; kingdom Fungi; phylum Ascomycota; class Sordariomycetes; order Hypocreales; family Nectriaceae; genus Ilyonectria; species Ilyonectria robusta. The sequence continues at coordinate 61,680 of NW_025764438.1, forward strand.
TACCTAAGACGGAGGCGCCAGTGTTCTAATGTTCTGTGCGTGGGTGCCCCGTAGTGGGCGGCGGCGAAGGCGGCAGTGGAGAGACAGAAGAGGGACCGCTGGAGCCCCGAGGAATGGTATCGGGAATATTACATAGTAATTAGGTAGGCGAGTGATTCGATGCAAGAAATCACCCGTTCTTGGGCAAGAGTGACAGAAGAGCAGACGCCCAGAACAACGAGAGGGAAACACAAAGGCCTTGTTGAATCCTTGTCCGAGTTTTTCTTCTTTTCCTTGCAATTTTCTTGCCCTCGCCGGATGGATGGGTTGCGCCGAAGGAAAAAAAAGTCGGAGCGACTCGTCAAGAGATTAGATCGATAAATTTGGCAGCTCGCCTGTAAGTTAGGTGGTGCTCGCTGTCTGCCAGTGGGTTGATGGTGGTTGCAGCGCTCTGCACAGCAACGAGTCCAGCAGGGTCGAGTCCCTGGCAGGGCTGGTACCTCTTGGGCGGACAACCGGTACCGCTCTCTACAGGCAGGTACCAGTAGCAAGTGTTTCAGGCACAGTCCAAAGCTGGCTGGGCCGCCAAGGTCCGTGGGTGCAAGGACCGGCACGCTGGGGCCGCTGGTTTGTAATGGGTAATAGGCGATGGGCAGTGGACAGTGGGCAATGGGCAATCAGATTAGAGGACCCTACAGAGACCTGGAAAACTGGAGGCAGGTACCTTTGCGGGAGGTCGGTACCCACGGTCGGGACCCCAAGTACCTTCTTTTACCCGTCCGTCTTCAGGTGATTCCAGCCAGCCCACTTGCTCATCACCCACTCGCCGTCTGACGCAGAGAGGCTGGGTCTGAGAATCCAAACTTGGGAGGAAAGGCAGGCAGAGATCAGTTGAACTGTTATCCTTTTTTATATGAGATTCCCACAGAGCAAATAAGAACAAGCAAATAGGGGCAGAAAACTGGCAGACTGAGGCATAATCTGGGGAAGAACACGGGCAATTACTAAAGGTACCGTTTCGGCTGCGGAGGTCGGGATTCAAGTGCGAAGGAGCTCCAGAGACGATCCGACATCACAGGGGGCACGACACCCAACCACACAGAACCAACTTTCTCACCGACCAGCCCAGCCATACATTTCGCCTCATCGAACAGTCAGCTCACCAGTCCAGTCACCACAAGGGTGCACATGGGGTTATGGAAAGCCATTCCTCTTAGAGTCCTGGCTTGGGCATGGGCTGACGGGATCGTGCAAGGGCCCTCCGACGTCTACTCTCTCCCGGCCGAGAACCCGGGGCAGGGACGGACGTAGAGAAATAGACCGACCGAAAGAGTAGCTGCGTGGTGTGCCTACCTGCCTGAAAAAGTCGGGTCTCGATTTTCCTCAAGGTAAGCGCGCTCCATCTCTTGGGTCCGTAAGGGTGCATCGGGTGGATGCCATCATTCCCCGCCTGCGCATTGCACTGTGCCCGATCAGCATCTCCACTGGACTCTCCGCCTGGAATCCACTGAATTGAGCGGCGGCTCGACCTCTCATGGCGAAGAATTCCTGAGTTGAGGGTGGCCAAATGCACATCGTGCACAGTGTGCTTTATCATCACCTGTGCGGGGGCGGCGAATTCGAGGTCTTGAGGTGCTCGCGGTAAAGTAAGTTGCTCACGTTGCCCACGTCCAGACACCGGCGGCACTGCTCTCGAGTTTGCCTCGATCCTGGCTGAAACTAGTCACGAAAGACGCGCAACGAGGATGATGTAATATGTCAAGCCCGACAAAACGTCGGCATCTGTCTGAAAGGAAGAGGATTGGTGGGCCTCGAGAACGGTTTCCAAACCAAACCGAAGCTGTTGGCTCTCTGTCGAGTTCAGACGCATTGATGCAGCCCATGTCTCGCTCCTCCCGCCAAGCGTCCCCTGTGGCTGCATTATACCACAAGCGGTTCAAGAATTACCCACGACAGAGATGAAGAGAGAGACATGCAGTCATAAATAGCGATGAAGAATGCGGCTGGCTGTTTGCTGGTTCGGTTTCAGTTTTAGTGAACGCCCCAAGCCACTGCTCAACAATGTCAGCAGATGCATTACGCATAACCTCAAACGCAGCGCATGAATCAAGCCGGGCTTGCGCGAGACATGACACGACACAACGCGCACGACACGACACGGCACCATATACAACACAAACACAATACAACTCAGCCGCCAAGATGCCAAGGAAACTTGTCAGCTCGATCAGCACTTATCAGCGAGTAAGGACTGACTCATGATAGGACGAATCGGTGGACAGATGGATCGTGCTCATGCGGCTGAACTGGCGGCACCCGCGCCCACCTCCGCAATATCTAGTGTAGAGGTAGTAGGGCTGGTTGCTGAATAATGATGAACTATGACCAATCCCACTGTACAGTTCGACAGTCAAAATCTCGTATTTTCCCTCGACTATTTCTCTAAGCATTTTTACAATGCACCGATGACGAAAATGCTGACAACGATGATGACGATGACGATAATGATGATTCCGCAGCCTCTCTTCTCCTGGCATCCTTCGCTGTCCATCTCGCCACCCACAAAACAGAGACGGAGACATGCCGACGTCTAGGCTGAGGCAGGGACCTGTGACGTAGCGTCGGGAATGGCCGACACACATTCGCATCCACCTAGGTAGCTCCACTCTAGATGATCTGGAGATACGAAGGAACCTTTTGACGGCAGCGTAGACCAGAGGCGAGACCAGCGATACTGGACTCCCCATAATCGGCCACACCGCGTCGGTTGTATTCGAGTCATCTGGCGCTAGACTCTCTCGCCGTGGGCGTTGGAGTCAGGGTCAAGGCTATTATTGTCAATCCCAGCTGCGAAAGGGCTGCCGCTCCCTGTTGGGCGGGACTGGACTTCCTTGGTCGGCGTGCACAGGGCTTGATTGGGCGTTTTGGACGCATTGCCGCCGCCCTCCCTTGAAACAGCGGCGCTTAGCCATTGCCTCCAACCAGAAGCCACCAACTAACACCAATTGAGTAGACGCAGATGCCGCTCGCTTCGTTCTTCATGACTTTGTCCCATGTATCCTGCGCCATGCGCCATGCCGCCCGCAATTGGACAAGTTGCGCGTTGGCTAAAGCTGCGCTGTGGGATTTCGCCGGGAGCTTGCATTATAAGTCTGTGCTGGGTCCAATGGCGTATTGCGGAGAGCCTGCTCAGAGGTTCCGGTATGCAGTGATCCAGGGGCTGGCTGACAGTAGGAGACAGGAGCGGACAGGTGGTTGCTGCAGTGGAAGGATCGTTGACTTGCTCTGAATTCGGGACCACTGCCTTGTACCTCTCAGTCTGTATCTCTCAGTCGCCGCTGATCTTGGCATGCCGAAAGTATTTCATCCCAACCCATGCTGTCAATACCCAGACCCAGGCCATGATACCCGTCAGGATGATTAGTGCCGGGTAGTATCCCACGATGGGCAATGTAGGGTCGTCTTCCAGCTCTGGCGGCGCGTATGGCGTCTTGCCGACGTCCCACGCCCAGCTCCAGATGTCAAAGCAAGAGCCCATCCCAATGACGAAGACAAACCATGTCACGATTAGCACCACCCATCCCCACCACTCTGTGTCTGAGTAGTCCCATTCAGCCTCGCGCGTCGGCATCGTGTTTGTGGTTGAGAGTCCGCCGTAAGATAGGGGCGATTTCGCCCGGTGGATGGACCTTCGCCTCTGCGTCGTGTCCGAGCCCAGTGTTCCGAAGTACGAGTCTGGCCCGGGAGACATGGCCAAGCCCTGTCGTAGGACCGCTGAGCCCCGGGGTATCTGGAGCATGTCTTCCTCGTCTGTAGATGTGTATGAGCCGTGGGTGTCTTGGTCTGGATGTGATGAGTCGCCGCCGTTGGTTGGCAAGATCGGCGCGGAAGGGGGCTTGACGACGCCGCTTGTTCGAGGGATGGTGCCAGTCGAAGAAAGCAGCGTGAGTTCCAGGGGGGTATTATAGGTCAGAGTCTCGAGTTGCTCTGGGCTTTGGGTCTCGGTGGATGTTGGATCGAGACCAAAGGCGGCAGCATGCGAGGTGTCAATGGTCAGGGGTTTGCTATCCTTCTTGTCGCGTTGCGCTCCGCGTCCGAGCAGCGCTACCTTCCTAAGGGATCCTCTGCGGCGGCGGGTCTTTTGCTGCTGCTGGATGATGGTGGAAGATGCACGGGGGGTCGACCGGGAGGCGGTCGGTGTGGGGTGGTGATCGTCGCGGTCGGCACGGGGTTTGGAGTCTTGCGAAGGCCTCATGAACGGGAAGCGAGACAGGAGACTGAAACCAGACGGCGTTCTTCGGTGTGAGGAAGACGGAGTAGGAGAGGTCGGGGAGCCATCGCGTTGGGCTCGGTCGGTGCCCTCCATGCTCGTGCTCGCAGACGGCGGAGCTCCGCGGACAGCCGTGGACGTCGGCGCAAGGAGGCTCGTGTGGGAGGATTCAGAGGAACGAGATCAATGAATGCAGCGAACGAGGGCCGCGATCTACCATGATGGCCGGGAGCACGGTTGCTGGCGCATGAATCGTGTTTGATATTTAGAAATTGTCTGTGAGCGCCGAGAGTTGAGTGGCTAATGGGTGACGGCTGACAGGTAAGTTGAATGATGTTAATTAATTCCTGGCGTCCATCGACAAACGGGATGGTTGACGTGGCATGGGTGTCTTCGTCACCCCGAGCTGTCAAATTGAATGAGGCTGATGTGGCCCGCAACGCCACCAGACCAGAGCGTGCCCCAGCGGACAACTGCCCACGGGGCCTGGGGTCCGGGCGCTAATTGGGGAGACCAGGGACATGTCCAGGTCGGCGTCCAGGGGTCCAGGCGCTGGAATGCACTCAGCTTGAGTGGTTTGGCGGCCTGTGCAGTTGCCCGCGTCTCCTGTAGGCCCTGCCACCGTCAGCTTTGGGCGCTGTAAGCCCGCCACAACTCTAAAGCTAGGGGCTTAGCGACCTAAGCACCCTAAATCAAACCTCCATGGCCCAGGCCTCGTGTCGCGGCGGCCCTGTCGACACGCACGACGTCAACGCCGCATCTTCCGTCTTCGTCGACATCTCCGCCCCTCACGTTGCGAAACCGGCGCCCAAACAAACCTCCAGTCTGCTCGACTTGGCCGTCGCCCGCAACGTAAGACAGTTGCAAGTCAATGCCCACCCGCAAATCCTCTTAGCCTCGTCCGGCCTATCTGTTCAGGGATAGCACGGCGCTTCCCCTTTACGGCAACTGCCCATGGAGTCTGGCCATCCAGGCCGTCCTAGTCGTCGGCAGGTCCAGATCCCGATCTCCACCCCGCCGCGACTTGTGGTCGACGTATACGATCAGGATCAGGACCACGACGAAGATCACGGCCACGACCACAATCACGAGTACAATCGCAATCACGACGACCGCCGTGGCCGCTACCTCAACGACCCCGAGCCGATAAACATTGACATTGACGTCGAGCCCGAACCCGACGCCCTCGCCATCCAGCGACAGCTGAATCGCGACTCCAGCAAGGCCCTACGCAATTCATCCACGTCCAACCTCCTCTGTCCTCCCTCGCCCACCGCCGTACCTACTTTCGCAATGGGAGCCGACGGCTCTGACACCGGCGATGTTGCCGGCTCAAGCCCCGCGACCTCGGCCTCAGCCCCGAACCCCTTCAACTTCAAGACCCAGGTCATATCGACGGGCCCCGTCAAGTCGGTACGTTGCGCTCGCTGTCCCCTCCATATCGTCACCTCTAGCGCTGCTCTTGCTAACATATCTGCTCGATCAGAACATCGGCCAGCGTCGCGGCCACAGATACAAGCACAGTAGCATCTCCAGCCAGCATCAGATCTTCCAAGAACCACCTCCGAGACCGCCGCCCGTGCTGCCCGCCTCTCTCCCCATCCCCACCGTTACCGATGCCTGGAAGAGCATGACCAAGGACCAGCGCATTCATTTTTACTGGAGCATCTGCCACCTCGCCGTCGCGACATACGTCTTCTTCCGCTCCGAGGGCTCCCTTGCCACCACGGCGCTGTCGCACCTCATCTTCTTCGACGCCGGCAGTGCTGCCGTGTGTGTCGTCGTTGATGTCCTCGGCAACTTTGAGGTGTGGCGCCGCAGCAGCATCCGCCATCCGTTTGGCCTTGAGAGGGCCGAGGTCCTGGCTGGCTTTGCCATGTCCATCTTCCTCCTCTTTGGCGGCTTCGACCTTGTCTCCCACACTCTCAAGCATTTCCTCGAGTCGCTTGGCAACCATGAAGCTCATCATGGCCACGCTGACGGACCTGACACCTCCATTGACCTTGTCTGTGGCGTCGCCATCATCAGCACCCTCGTCTCGGCATATGGACTCCGCAATCATGCTCGTATCGCCAGGCTGATGAAGGTCTCGTACCTTGCCTCCCTACCCAGCGTTCTCTCGAACCCCTTCCACTTCCTCACCCTCTCCTTCTCCGCCCTCATCGCCCTGCTGCCCATGCTCTCTATCTCCCTCTATACTTGGCTCGACCGCCTCATTTGCGCCATCATCGCCTTCGCCATGTTCAGCCTCGGCATGCGCCTCGCAGTCGCCCAGGGCCTCATGCTCCTCATGTCATACGGCGGCAGTGATGGCAACTCCGGCGTCTCCGCCGTTCTGCGCGAAATCGAGACCGAGCCCAGCATCGTCTCCATTGACGACGCCCAGTTCTGGCAGGTCCACTATGGCCTCTGCATGGCCAACCTCAAACTCAGCGTTATCAAGGGTTACGATGAGATGTCTCTCAGCAAGTTGCGTGGCCGCGTCACGGCTTTGATTCAGAACCGTCTAGGCGGGGGCTACGGCCACGGTGGAAACACTCGGTGGGAAGTCACATTGCAGATGAGCACGGATGGGAGTGCCTGATGAACAGAGGGAAGTTATTCTTGTTAATAAAATACAGTGCTGCACTACAGTGAGATATCGGGTCATAGGGTTTCCGTTTTGTTTTAGTTTTAAAACCATGTCCACATAAGGATGTATGTGTATGTATGAATTCAAATATCGATTCAAGTATCTGCTTTGCGCGAAAATACACAACCAGATCCAGCATGAATCCAATTATGGACAGTGAGTTGAGGAGGGTATCCTTACATGCACGAAAAACATCTACCACCAACTAGCGCGGCACGCTGGTTCCCATTGTACTTGAGGTACGTCTCGAGAGCAAGGGCACAGGCCGAAGACAAAAGGGGAGAAAAGGACGATCCCCAGCGCCCATCAGGAGGGAAACGGCCCCCTATCAAATCTAATCCCAAGAGAAACTACTCCCGTAACTCCCTATGCATCATATCTCGTGGCGACCGGCGCAGGTTGGACTACCTCAGAATAGGCCCCATCGACCACGTTTCTTTCCGGCATCTCTCCTCGAATCAGCCGACTGTCGATCCCGCTCAAGGCCCTCAAGTTGGCGCAAGCTCTCCATCTTGCCGAGAACCAACTCGAGCAGCTCCTTTCGCCGGATGACTTCGAGGTGTCGGCGGATCTTGGGGTCTTCTTTAGCAAATTTCTCAATCTCTTCCTCGGAAAGGTGTCGGCCGAGACGGAGATCCAGCTCCCGAGGAAAGTTGTAGTAGAACTCGGAGAGCAGCTCCACGTTGAGGAAGAGGACGGCGGTTGACGCCAGCTTCGTTGCTGCGGCGTCTAGGAATACCTCGGGGCAGTAATATTTGTTCTTCGGGTTCACGCACTGCTTAGACTTGACCGCTAGCAGTCGCATCTTGATGATGTCGGCCCTGTCGCGGAGGAAAACAGCCTCTCGTCCTAAATCACTCGTTAGCTCTGCGTCTGTCATCGGTGAGGTTGAAGTTGTTATTTACCTTTGCCGAGGAGAGCCGCACTGAAACCACCAGCGCCGCTTCCACCATCACCTTCGACAATGATGTCACCCTTACGTGCCTTATCCACAAAAGTCATGACCTCCTTCAACTTTCGTCGACCGCCAACCTTGCTCTCGAGGCTCTTGAGAGCAGACTCGCAATCCTGCAGCTCTTTCTTGAGAACACCGCCCACATGCTCACGGCCCTGGGTCCATTCCCGTTCCTCAATGTCAATCTCAAACTTGTACGGCTTGATGCAGTTTTCCACCTGGTCGCTAGTGCTGTAGAACCTCTCATTCAAAATGGTGGAGGCAGCTTCCATAATGGCTTGTCGAGCAAAGGGATGGGTTGAAAAAGTCGAGTTAGTGATGAGGGAATCGATATGTGCCTGGATCGAAGAGGCAACAGCCGTGGTTGCTAGACGACCTACTCCTAGCTTCGTCAAAGCCGATGTAGAGGCATCCAGCTGTCGATGCCAGTAGAGCGAATCGGGTTCTGCCTTGGGTAGATCCGCGAGGCTGTCAAGGTCTGGCTTTGCCACCCCCAGGTCGCCAATGGGCTTATTCCAGTACCTAGCTGCGAGCAAGTCGAGAACCTTCTGGTCCAGCTCATTCTTCAGAAGCTCATGCATCTGCGGTCGACCGAACTCCTCCGCAAATTGCTTGAACGAGTGCTTGAAAGCATCCAGGCTTTCAGCGAGGTACGACTCGGCCGAGAGCGGACGGTCATTATACTGTACCTTGAACTCGTAGGTGGCCTCTTCCAGCTCCTGTCGAATAGCGTCGCTGGTGCTTGAGAGGCTAGATGACATGGTCTGTTCCAAGACGTGCATGAGCTTCTTGCGCAGCGTCGTCGTTCCCACGTTAACTCCGGCGTCGGTGCCGTACTCTAAAGGGTGGGACGAGAAAAAGGCGTTTTCCTGTTTGGCAATGGCCGATAGTAGGTTGGTTGGGCCCATCTTGAACAGGCCCTGAGATTGCGGAGCCCTCGAAACAACACCGACGTAGCCTAGCCTCAGAGGATATTGCTGATCGTTCAGGATACTTGCACCGCGCACGGGATCAACAAGGTCCATCTTGGTTATAACTCCGATGGTTCGCTCGCCACGAGGATCGACTCTTCGTGAGGCCCGGAGAGCCGTGGAGTTAGCCAAATCGACGTCAGCTGCCGAGATGGCAAGGATGACATTCGGGGCTTGGATATACTTGTCGCATAGCTCGGTGATTTTTTGCTTCAGTTGAAGAGGCTGGTTTGCCCCGACGACTTGGATGTACCCCGGGAGATCGATGAGAGACAGATCGGGTACGTTGGGAGAGTAGACGGTGAGGTGAATTGGGTCGTCCGAGACGCACTCCGCGTCTGACACAGCCATATTCAGCTCGGTAAGCGTCCTCTGGATAGAAGTGAAGTCCGAGATTCGCCTGAGACCGAGGTCGGGGAACTCGCCGTATTCCTCTTTGGATGATGGAGTATTGACGAGGGTCAATTCGATAGGTCTACGCGTGACCATGTTAGAACCCTTAGGGAGAAACTCATGGCCAACGATGGCCTCCAGGACGGAGCTCTTGCCAGAAGACTGAGAACCGATAACAACAATTGACGGCAAAGTCAAGGTGCTGGATTGGCCGACTCTCTGCAGGATGCTGCGAATCTCAATCATCTTCTTGGTCAGAATCATCATCTGATCGTCCCTAGCAATCTCGTCGCCACCTCGGGAGTCCTCTTCGGTAGATTTATCGTATCCGTAAGCCGCAGCTGAAGCACCCGCAAGAGCGGCAGCACCGCTGTTACTCTGCTTCGGATCACCGTCACCGCCTGGGCCTCCGGACCCACCGGTTGCAACGCCTTCTTTAGATCGGAGAACATTTTGCAACCACTCGGGAACTTCGATCTGCTCCTTGGTGTTTTCCCAACCTCGCCTCGTCTGCTCGGCTATATCCTTAGCCCCTCCGAATAGCGTTGAGGCAGTATTGGAAACGGTATCCTTGGTGGTGTTGAAGATATTGATGGCAAAAGTTCCGGCCTCTGCAGGACCGAGTTAGCAGTCGAATTGGTAGAAGATTAAACATAGACAGTCCAAACATACGAGCAGCTTGGTATTGCACCCAGGCAAAGGCACCGACTGCGAGGCCACCAAACATGGCGGGCACTCGGATGAACTTGACCATCAACTTGGGCAAGAAGCGGGCGAATGAGGCATTCCGCGCAGTGACGGCATTGTGGAAGGAGTTGCCGCCATACCACATACGCTTCCGCGTTGCGCGGATCGCAGCATCGGCTTGCAGGAGTCCGCCTGTGGGATGGCGATGGAGGTGTCGAACGGGATGGACGGTGGAGCGCCGAGTTAGAGGCCGAAGCCCAGCGGCGAGGACTCGTCCACTCATGTCGAAAGAAGGGCGGTCGGGGGTTCGAGGAGTTGACTGTCGATGTTCAAGGTCTGGGGGCCGTCAAACACGCCCGGGCGATGGAGACAATGGGTTCGCGTTGGTGAAGCATCCAAGATCTAAGGTGCGATTCGAAGTGGCCTCAGATTCTGGGAGATGCTGGTGTCATGCATCCAGGATTATCTAAGGTATTAAATGTTGGTCCCGCACGGCAGGTCCAACTGTCATGCGCCTGCCACAACTTGCCAATGCAATGCGTCCCTCCCAATGAGCCTAGGCTCAGAATTAGGTAAGCCTACCCGTCACCGACCACATCCCAAAAAAACTCCCGTTGGTTATCTCCACGTGACAGGCCTTATCAGCGTGCTTCAGTCGCAAAATTTCTGGTTTCGCGGGGCCTTTTCTGAACTTTTGGACGCCAGTCGGTATACCAGCCGCCGTCCGACTTCACATTTCCCGGTTTGCCTTCTCAACGCCACAACCATGGCGATCCAGAAGAAGCACGGCAAAGGCCGCCTGGACAAGTGGTACAAGCTTGCCAAGGAGAAGGGTTATCGTGCCCGAGCCGCTTTTAAGCTGATCCAATTGAACAAGAAGTATGGCTTTTTGGAGAAGAGCAAGGTCCTGCTGGATCTTTGCGCTGCGCCTGGTGTAAGTAAATCCCCCCAGGATGATGTCGACTTAAGCTAATAATTTTTGCAGTCATGGTGCCAGGTTGCTGCCGAGGTCATGCCAGTGAACAGTCTCATTGTCGGTGTCGATTTGGCCCCCATCAAGCCTATTCCTCGAGTCATCACTTTCCAGAGCGACATCACCACCGAGAAGTGTCGCGCCACCATCCGACAACATTTGAAGACATGGAAGGCGGATACCGTTCTACACGACGGTGCCCCGAACGTCGGTACCGCTTGGGCTCAAGATTCCTTCAACCAGGCCGAGCTTGCCCTGCAGTCCATGAAGCTGGCAACCGAGTTCCTCGTCGAGGGTGGTACATTCGTGACCAAGGTCTTCAGATCCAAGGACTACAACCCCTTGCTGTGGGTTTTGAACCAGCTTTTCACCAAGGTCGAAGCGACGAAGCCTCCTTCGTCGAGAAACGTGTCGGCCGAAATTTTCGTCGTTTGCAGAGGTTACAAAGCCCCAAAGAAGATGGACCCTCGATTCCTCGACCCCCGATCAGTCTTCGCAGAACTTTCCGGTGCGACCCCGAACAACGAGGCCAAGGTCTACAATCCGGAAGTCAAGAAGCGAAAGCGTGATGGTTACGACGAAGGAGACTACACTCAATTCAAGGAAATGCCTGCCAGCGAATTCATCCAGAGCACGGATCCCATCGCGATCCTTGGTAGCTACAACAAGCTCAGCTTTGAGCAGGCCCAAAATGGAGATGTCGCCTTGGCTGCGCTAGATAGGTTGCCCGAAACCACCATCGAGATTCGTGACTGCTGTGCCGATCTTCGAGTTCTCGGTCGAAAAGACTTCAAGCATCTCCTCAAGTGGCGACTAAAGGTTCGAGAGATTTTCGGCTTTGCCTCCAAGGACACGGCGGCAACGGACGAACCCGAGGAGGTGGCAGAAGTCGAGCCTATGGACGAGGAGTTGCAGATCCAGGAGGATCTACAGGCCATGAAGGACAAGGAGAGTTCCAAGAAGAAAAGGGAAAGGCGCAAGGAGAACGAGCGAAAGCAGCGAGAAATCGTTCGGATGCAGCTGAACATGACGGCTCCCATGGATATCGGCATGGAAGAAGCTGGTCCGGTCGGCGAGGGAGCCATGTTTTCCCTCAAGAAGGTCGACAAGACGGACGCTATGCGCAGAATGAACAAGGGCAGAATGGCGATCATCTCTCAGTCGGCACAGAAGAAAGACAAGGACAGCGGTCTTGGGTCATCTGGAGAGACTGATGAGGAGAGCGACCCCGAGGAGGATCGTCTTGACCGAGAGTTAGATTCCATGTACGACTCGTACAGGGAGCGCAAGGCCGAGTCTGATGCCAAGTATCGTGCGAAGAAGGCTCGTGCAGAGCATGGCGATGATGAATGGGAAGGACTGTCTGCCGATGAGGCTGATCAGCATGACGATTCCTCTGAGCTTGACGAAGAAGAGGGCTCCTCCGATTCTGACGATGACGACGAGCCCTCCTTGAGGAAAGGCCTGATCACTGATTTGGACTCGTCCAAAGGAGCAGGTGGTTTGTCCAAAAGGGCAACGAACTTCTTCAACCAGGATATCTTCCAGGGGATAACTGGTCTCGTACCCGAGGCAGAGGATTCCCCTGCCGAAGACAGTGCCGATGAAGCCATCAATCAAGAGGCGGATGCCGCTTTCGCGCAGCAGTCGAAGAACCGTGACGTTCAGGTTGCTCCTTCGCATAAATCGGCATTTGATGATTCGGATTCTGAAATGGGAGACGACCAAGATGGGTTTGAGGTTGTCAAGCGGGACGTGGATGAGGATGACTGGGAGCAGCATGAGAAGCGGATGTCCAATGGAAGGCCTGGTAAGCCCTCCCTTCACTCCTCACTACTGAGAACCTAACCGTGGATACTAACTATTATCCAGACATTGACATCATCACTGCCGAGGCAATGACAATGGCACACCAGCTTGCCACAGGACAGAAGACAAGTCACGATGTCATCGATGACGGATTCAACAAGCATGCTTTCCGAGACCGCGACGGCCTACCCGAATGGTTCTTGGACGATGAAGGAAAGCACGACAAACAACAGAAGCCCATCACCAAGGCTGCAGCTCAAGCGATCAAGGAGAAGACGCGTGCCTTGAATGCTCGACCTATCAAGAAGGTACGAGAGGCAAAGGCTCGTAAGAAGTTCAAGGCTGCCCAACGACTGGAGAAGCTTAAGAAGAAGTCCGATATGCTTGCCGCCGACGAAGGCATGACTGAGAAGGAGAAGGCCGACAGTATTTCCAGACTAATTAGCAAGGCCTCCCGGAAGAAGGCCCCGACGCCGGCCAAGTTGGTTGTTGCCAAGGGTATCAACCGCGGTATCAAGGGCCGACCGAAGGGTGTTAAGGGTCGGTACAGGATTGTGGATCCTAGGATGAAGAAGGAATTGAGGGCGCAAAAGAGGATAGCTCAAAAGAAGAAGAGGTGAGGAGGCTTGGATGTAGCGGCATAGACTTAATGTGGAATTATTTTGCTTCCGTTTCAATTTGCATCGGATGGCTGCGTCGTCGCCTTTATGCTATTCCCCAAGCTGATATTTCTAACGAAGGCGGATAGTGGGAAGAGCGGACTACTAAACTCCATGTCATACCTGGGTGAAATTAGAAATACGATACAGCGGAGATGACCACCGACGGGTCATATGAGAGCATGAGTATTACCAGTAGTTAACGGCCAGTACAAAACCCTCGTCTTCTTCCGCGCATGATTGTGATACTTTGTGGTACCTGAAAGACGAGGAGTGAGTGCTTGGTTTGGGACAAGTGGGGAGAGCGATTTACCACATGGCGGGCAGATAGAGCATATCCCCGGGATTCAAAGTGACTCGTAGAGGCTGGGCGAGGTGGGAAAATGAAGTGGCATTCTCGTCCGGACTATCGGGATCCCATGTTGCAAATGGAACAGTTTCCTCATTCGCATCCATCTCGAGCGTCAGGCCATGCTCGGTACGAGAATATGTCGCAGGTCGCAGGGGTTGCTCGTTGACGAAGGGATGACACAACGATGGGAAGAGGACAAAATGCTTTCTACCGAGAACTTGGACGTATATATTCTCGTAGTTGTCCTTGTGTAAAGCCGTGACGGATTTGGAGTTGCCTATCCATAAATTGACCGCATCGGGGGTTTTGTCAAGAGCTATCCGCGCAAACGGGATGTCTTTGTGTACATCTGAGAAGAGGGTGATGTATTCGTCGCGGAGGTTATCATTCTCTGAGAAGAGAGGATGTCTTAGTCCTGTTGTACTTGGCCTAATGAGGGAGACGGTGGCTGGTGTTGGCTTACGAGTCTGTGCATATCTGACCTCCGCGTCGGGGGGGAAGTCAGGGTCTGTTTCATGACGAACGACATACTCGAGGAATTCGTCAAACGGCTGGTCCTCATAATGAGGTTTGGCGAAGACAAGAGAATCGTGCCCGGGATGAACCGTGGGGGCGTCAGCGTTGCTGCCAGAGTTCAGAGTTTAGTTTTTCGGAGCAGGTTTACACGACTCAAGAGCAGAGTGGCGCAAGAACTAAAATAGACAAATTACGCACCCGTACGGGGTAACAGCAACATTGACGGATTGTTCCTTTAGGGCCAAGAGCAGGTAGGCCGAGTTCCATTCTTGGCATGCCTTCCATGAGGAGGCGCCGCCTCGTACGACAAACGGGGTGTTGCGGGCGACAAAGCGCATAAATTCGAGGGGACTTGGTTCATCAGTGAGTTCTTCAACAACGTGGCTATTGAGCTCGTTGAAGGTGGATAGCAGATCGTCAAGAGCTGCATTTGTGTAATCCGATGCCATTGCTTCAGTTTGCGGCGTGTGTGTGTGTGTGTTTACGGCGTGTTTTGGTCCTGGTGTAGAGTTGAAGGCGCTAATAGACACTGGCAATCTTGAGTTTCGGCGGTGATCAATTAGGCAAAGTCAAAGCGGCCGGTAAGTTACGGTGCACAACGCCGGACGTTGGGAAGAAGGAAGGATTGTGGCTGCTGCAACGAAGCCCACAAAATACAATCGCATTTTCACGGGAGCCTGCGGAGCCTTGGCCGCCTGCCGGATGTCATACAGTCATACGACAGTAGTCCGATTCGAATGTTCGTTAGAATTACAGGGCCTCTGCCCAACTTTCCAGGTTGGGCGGGTAGCAGGGATATGGGTGGCAGATGGAAGACGACTGCGGTTAAGTGTGTGGAAATTAATTGCTGCGAGGGCCGTATTGGGATCTGTGTGCCGACCAAGTGAGGGAGTGATGCAACCTGGTGAATGTTTTTATCCAAATACGGGACATTGTAAGGTACTGGTTTTCAGCGTTTTGCAAGCCTTGAGCCACCATCAACGGACATTAGGGCACGAAAAATTACACGGCCAGCGTAGGCAAGTTAGGTAGCTTAACTATGACAGAGCACAGACAGATCGAGATTTGAGATCGGTGAGGCGCCTCATTCCCGTCCGTCTCAAACAGCACTTTCCACCAGTACGCGGGATATACCTCAGTCAATGCCGCGCTGCCAGTGGCTCACACTGGTACCGTCCCTGTACCTGCGGTGGGGCGCATGAGGGAGGGATCGTCGTGGCCCCAGCCAGGCATAGCGGAAAAAGCGGCCATGCCGTCCGTGGGCATTAAATCCTTTTGCAGTGCGTGCTGCCCCCGCCGCAGAGCCGATTCATGTGGTAGTATGTCACATTTCGGGCGATTTGGGATTCGTCGGATCAAACCCCCGTCTTGATAGATTCTGTGGGTTCTACGCCGGGGAGACAGACGTCCATAGATGGCACTCGAATCGAGCAAATCCAGAGTCCCGATAGTCGCTCGGACGCGTCAACTGCACACATATCTAGACACGGGCTGGCGCGCCCAGGAGGCGGCTGGATGTCAATGGAAACGGCAGGACAGCCCTTAGCGGCAGCTTGACCTACCTGCCTCTTCCTGTCCGGTTCTTCCATGTCTTAAAGCACCTTCCCTCCCTGCCTCCCGCGCTCGAGCCGTTCCTCAGACCTGTTCCCATTCTCCCGTTCCCCGTTCCCCAATCCCCAATCCTTAATCCATCACCCACCCACTTTGCTCTTTTCCGCTATCCCCACGAAGTACTAACTAACTCTCATCTCAATCAATCCGCCGCCTGCCGATCTTGCCTGATGGGGTCATATAGCGTCTGATGTCTACCGGGTGGCATTTTCCTACTTCCCGTGCCTTGTGTGGTCATCGCCATTTCTCTCAACCCTCAACCCAAACCAGCTGTCACCATCGACATCTTCGACACCTTCAACGCTCACCATCAACGCCCACCCCATCGCCTTGGTCGTTATAACCAAGCAGCAGCAGCAGCAACCCGGACCAGAAACACCTCCCTTGTCGCCGTCACCGCGTGGGACTGATTCGCGGCGCTAGACGAATCCATCTTTGATGTCATCGTTCCCGTCCCCACGGCCTCACCATCGCCCTCGTCTCGTGACCTGACCCAGGCCAGTCCATACCTCGCCTTACGCTCGGCTGCACCTGAGCCTTGGTAGTCTGAAGTAGGTCCTACTGAGGTGCGCTTTTAGTCGCGGCACCCCCGTGTTCGCGCATCGCACCACCGTCAGATAGATCCCAGATCCCAAATATCACGTCACAACCTCTCGGCCCATGTCACGCCAGCTTCCTCCACCGGCACCACGAAGCTCCAGCTCCCGCTCCTGGTTCAACTCTACCTCCATTTTCCTCTTACATATCTACGAATGCGTGAGTGAGCGGCATCGATCTTGCCTCCCGTCCTCATGATCTGGTACCTGTTGTACCCGTTTCGAGGGTCAGTCTTCCCCTTCCTGCTCCCGTTCCCGGGGAATCCCCGTTCCCTACCCGTGCCGTGTCTTGCGCCCCGTCTTTCGCTCTCAGCTCATTCCAGCTCCCAGAACAACGGAAGCACCTGTCCTTGCTCCATCTCACCCTCTGCGCAATGGACTCGCTCGCTATGGCTCCTATGCCGCCAGCCATGTTGTCACTACCCTGCTCGTCTCCGTGGCCGTGGCCACCATGTTCATCTACCCCATTCCTTTCCTCTTCACCACTGACTTCATCAATGGCGCCTCAAATCTACCCCACCATGCATGGACTGTCGCCCAGCCGCTGCCCTATGGCGCTGCTATTCACCCGGATGTCATGATGCGCTCCATCTGGGTTCATTCCAGTTACATGCAGGCCCTTGACAAGTCCCTCCTCTCTTCAGCCCTCGACCTCCAGGATCAACTCCTAGGTTCCACCGAAAGCTTCAACCCCAGTCGTGCTCGTCGCGAAGACCGCCTTCTCCCGCAAGACCACGACATTGATCTCTCTCCCCTACAGCGCGATGCTTTCCACGCCATCAATGGCTTGACCAACCAGTCTTGGTTCTTTCATTCGCCGCTCCAGTATTGGGACTGCTCCAAGGAACGCATCTTAGCTGATCCCGATATCCTGACAACTGTCAACGACAGAAAGAACCAGTCAACCTCGGTCAACGTAACGCTCAGGCACTCTATTGTTTTCAGCGGCAAGCGCTTCGAAGAACGCCGTCTAATGGCCGCCGACGCCCTCGTCATTACCCTCGTGTACCTGCGAGATTCTCCCGTTGGTCGACAGTGGGAGAGAAAGGCGGCCACGATTCCAGAAAAAATCGGCAACAAGTGGGACGTGTATCCTCCAGACGGTCGAACCTCAGCCAGCCAGCTTTATGAGTTTCACTTCCGGCCAATTTCTCGACAAGACTCTGTCATCCTTACCATCGCCTATGGACTGACTGCTTTGTACTTTTTTATGAGCCTGTCCAAGCTTCGGGCCTTCAAGTCCAAGTTTGGCCTCATTCTCACAGTTATCACCCAAATTGCTTTCTCCCTCATGTCTAGCTTCACCATCTGCGCCATCTTTAGGACTGACTTGTCCCGTATTCCTCGGGCAGCTTACCCTCTAGTAGTGCTGGCCATGAGCTTAGAGAACATATTCAGGCTGATAAACTCTGTCATTCTGACGCCATCTGAGGATAGCACGAGCAGTCGGATAGGACACGCATTTGGCGATACGGCGTATACTGCAATTGCCAGCTCCATGCAAAATGTTATCATCTTGACGGTACTATCCCGATGGGTTTCGCCTGGCGTGTCGGAGTTTTGCACTTTTGCAGCCATCGCTATCGTGTTCGATCTCTTCTACCTTTCGACTTTCTTCTTGTCGGTTCTAAGCGTTGATGTGCGACGGACAGAGCTCAGCGATGCTCTCGCCAAAGCGTCCATGAGACACAACTGGAACGCATCGGAGGCGAAGACTCACTCTGCTTTGGACCTTGTCCTCCGAGGCAAGGCCACCATGTCGACCCGCATTGCAGGAACCATCATCATGCTCGGCTTCGTCCTGATCGCACAATGGCACTTTTTCGAAGACGAGACCATCTGCCATTTTCTCGGCCGGATACTGCGAGAAACTGTGCATAGTGAGGCCATTATGTCTGATCACTCGTCTCTGGATGGATTACATCAAGCCCGGAGCCCGAAATCTTGGCTGCGGCTACAGGATCACGAAACCGCGCACGAGATTATCAGCATCATCAAGCCTTCAGCACATAGCTATGTTGCACGTGTCTATGAGCCCGTGGTCTTCGTTATGAAGGACTCTGATCGCATGCCTAATGTCAAGGAACCGACCCTTCTGCCGGCTGCGTACGACTTCTTCAATCACCAGCTTACCCGCTTTCTCGTCATTGTGATAGTGGTTCTTGCTGCCGTCCGGCTCTTGACCAACTACCTGCTCTGGGAAGACGACGCTGGTGATGATAAGCATCACCACTTGGATAGCGACCCTCTGCTATCGGTCAAATCCTTCGCTGGAGGGCATGTGCTCGACATTGCCATGCTAGCCGCATCTCCTGACGGCCATGTCGCATCGGTCGGGCTTGATCGCCTAATTTGCATTTGGGATGTCCGACCGGGTGGCATAAACTACGTGATTATAGACGGGGAAAAGAATGACGAAGTACCCTTCCCCGTTTTGGCCATGGCAATGGACGGCGACTCAGAGTGGCTTGCCATCTTGTCGTCGTACAAAGTGGTGTTGTGGAACCTCAAAGAACGGAGATGGGGACCCACGTTGCCAGTCGACCTCTACGGCCAGAAGCCAGAGGCCTTCTTCTTCACACCGTCTAATCAGAATGACGATATACCCAGACTAGTGGTAGTACGGCGGAATGGAACACTGACAGAATTCGCACCCGACCTTGGGGTGGGAGAGGACTTTGGTGTCTGCCGGAGTCCATTGACGTGCGTCCAGCCTCTAGTCGAAAAAGGTATGTCATTTTGTTGCAGCAATTATCAAGGTCAGAAACTAATGTATATCGTCCCAGTAGGCAGGCAGTCATCCCCAGCCAAGGTATCAGTCGTCACGGCATCTCGACGAGGGTGCGTTCACGCAGCAATACGAGAGCCGTCGTCTTGGAAGTCGCGCGGCGTGGAGCTTGAGGGGCTAGACGGTCACGCGGTACATCAAGTCGTTCCCTTGCCATCACTGGGGTTGTTTCTCATTGCCGGGGCGAATCGCGTTCACCTTGTCAATCTGGAGGACCACACCCTCATTCATACGTTTCAAACGGAAAACATGGGCCCGCGCTCTCTCCAGAGCGCACATTCCTCACGGCAGTCAGCACAGACAGGAAGTGGAGGTCTAACGTGGCTCACTCTCTGCTATACCGAGGCTGAGACTGGGGACTGTATTATACATTCGTATGTTCCACCGGAGGACAGCGATTTTATTTGCTTTGATAGCTCTGCCGTACCCATCAGCAGAGGCTGGTGCTCATGGGACTCGGCTGAGGAGACGAAGAGACATGTGGAGAACCCTGGGACCTGGGACATCGTCTCTGATGGCAGCGTCGTGGGTGTCCGGCAAAAGTCGTGGCAGCGTCGAGGTGTCACAGCTGAGAGCAGACGCAGAGCAGACGGATTACGGCATCGGTCACCACGCAAGGAAACCAGCAGGGACGTCTTTGGGCGTTGGGAGGTGTGGACAGTATCCCAACTTAGTCGGATGAGGACAGACGAAACACGACAGTTGTTTCAAGACGACGAGAAGTCGGGGCACCTGATGGTGTCGGAGCTTGGCCCCATGATCAGGGTGGGACAGCGATCAGTGGCATTCAGTTTTGGAAACGTCGTCAAGCTGATGACGGTGGGCGGACACGAACGATTTGATGTCGGTGCCGGGGATACTGATCGAGAGCATCTAAATGTGGGCAGCAGGCGCCGTAAAGGGGGGCGTGATGCCGCGGCCAGGGGCGTGGAGCTAAATGGCCAACCACATACGAGAAAAAGAGAAATACTTTTGGGCCTGGGTTGATTTCTGCAGGCTTTGGTATACCCTGGCATGAGTTGGAATAGAGGAGGCGCACGGTACGGTTGGTTGAAGATTGTTGGATGATTGATTCCAGCAAGGGAACGGAAACGGAGAACAGGACAATGGGGGCGTCACAAAATGGGCTCAGCCGGCGTTTTGCTGCCATAGAGGATCGAATTGAATAGCGAGATGCGAAGAGGGTAGAATTGTGTCCCTCGCGAATCTTGCCGGCTTGCCAGCCTGCGAGGTCATGTCACTTGGTAGCTGTCTCTGTTGCTTGCATGTGTCCCTGTGATATGCTTCAGCGATGCGGCCATTGACCGCATTTAGATAGTGTGTGTTGGTTTTAGTGTGTTGTCCGGAGTAGTTTCGTCATGGGCACCCTTTGAGGCAAAGTGTCTTCGGCCGCAAGGTGGTTGGACATTCCTCATTAAGCTGGGAGGGGATTGGGCATGTTGGGATTCGTCAAGCCACACAGAGGTCTAAATAATGTCTGGGACGGGCAGACGGTTGCTAAGCTACCAGGTTCTGATATGCCTCTACACGAATACAACGGCGTGTATGTATTGCTCGTTTTGATGCATACGCGCCGGGATTACTTGTTCGAGGGCATGGTAAACGGGTTGCATGGCCAGCGTTCATGCGAGGACGGCGAACCACTGTACAAGTGACGATTTGGGCGAGGTTATGGATGGAGTTCTGTACTGTGGCGGTTGGCGTGTTTGATGACGACAACCTTTAAAACAAGGCAACACACCGCTACTCCTCGACGGGCCGCTCGGGTCCGATACTCCTAAGAAAGGAAAGTGAAGAACGAAAGAGTCGGCAACGAAGCGAAGCAAGTTTGGCTGGCTTGGGCCTCTTGGGGGGGGGCATCTACGGCATTCTCCGATACGCTGCTCGAGTATTAGACAGGAGTTGCTTAGGCCGAGCCAATGCAAGCACGGGACTGAGTGTGCTGTATACGTAGCAGAGGGAAAAGGAGGGTGGCCGCATGGAGGGAGGCCACCCGTGACGACAGGTGGAGGGCCGTTGAGTGGATGAGATGGACATATGGCCGAGCTGAGGAATTGAGGAGGCTGGGAGGTGCAGGGTAAGGATGGGACAGATGATAGTTGGTGGGTCCGCTCCCAATTGAATTTTTGGGGGGAGCGGCGGCGGCGGGTCTTTTTGGGCAAGCTGGGCGAGAATCAAGTAGTCAGCAGGGACATGTGGTCAGCAAAGAGAGCATGATACAGGAGAATATGCATCGTGGGAGGGAGGGAAGGAGGGAGGGAGGGATGGGTGGGTTTGGCGGAGCTTGTGGCAGTTCAGCAAATAAGTGGTATTGGAGCTGAGCCGGATGTTGTGGGTTAAAAGCCAATGGCCATGAGCATCAGTTCATGCAATTCATGCATTTCCCACATTCCATAATTACTGGACCAGAGTAGCAGAACTATAATAGTCTCAAATAATGTAGTTGGTTTAGCTGGTCAATGACTGTGCTATCGGGGTTGGCTTCCGGCGCTTTCTTTTGGCTTTTTCTTTTGGCTTCGCAACCGCAAGGCCAGACGGCTGATGCCAACACCCCCGGTCCCTGAATATTGGTCTTGGCTTATTAACAAGTCTTGTTGGTCTCGGTCTGGGTTCTAGACTGGGTCTCGGTCTCGGGCAAGACAAGACAAGACAGGCCTCTGTGCCAATGTCTCTCCTTGTGATCCGTACCTACGTTAGCCCGGCATTGGGCGGGGTGTTGCTTGGTCGACATCCCTGTAAATGCGCACGCACCGCTGACATACAGCGCCGTACATAACACATGCGCTCAGCGGCGCTGTAGTTTTGTGCCCATGTACAAGGGTTTTACACAGATTGACAGGGTTACAGGGGATCGGATAAAGGATGATGACAAGCAGGAGGAGGATGGAGGGATAATTTAGGAATGAGAGACGGACGAGATCCCGTGTTGACGAGTTACGAGGTGACCCTCTGTGTTCTTGTTCTCTGTAGGTCACCTTTTGTGTAAGTCGAGATAGTTGATGCCCTGCACAAAAGAGTTCAGCCTCGGCAACTCCAGGATACCTACCTGCCTACCTGGTAAATGACAGCAACAAGGACTGATCCTCCAAAAGGTGGACGGACCAGCACACAGGCAGATCCGCCCATCAATCATCTCACGATCCTTCTTTCCGCAGTTGGGTGTCATCGCGGGATCGTCAGGAACCCGCCCTGTCAAGTCGCGGACCCTCTGGGGAAGGAGCGCGCGGCGCCCTTTTTTCTTCTTTTCTTTTTCTTTTTTCTTTTTTTCTTTTTCTTTTTTCTTTTCTTCTTGCTTGAATTTTTCGCCTCCAGGATGATACCCCCCCTGTCATTCGATTTTCTTTTTTTCCCACCCTCATTACCGTAAATCGAGCAAAGCCTCATCGTTCCCGCCTACAGCCTCGTCTCGGCTCGTTCGTGTTGTACGGAGTAATTACCTGTAC
The DNA here is from genome assembly GCF_021365365.1 of Ilyonectria robusta. Lineage (NCBI taxonomy): Eukaryota > Fungi > Ascomycota > Sordariomycetes > Hypocreales > Nectriaceae > Ilyonectria > Ilyonectria robusta. The sequence goes on from NW_025764438.1 coordinate 84,314, forward strand.
CTACCGTACGAAGTACCTGTGCCGCACCGCTTTCGGTACGTTACCCCGGCGCCCGCGTCGTGCCCGCGGTCGAGGTCGACGCCGTGGCCGGGTTGTGCGCTGTTCAGGCCGTCTTTCTGGGTGGCCTTATCATTGGCCTTTGGATTTCTTGCTTGCTCTTACCATTTTACTGAAAACAACAACGGATTTGCAGCAAGGAACGTAAACAAACGGTCCGGCGGAATCTGCTTTTGTCTCGTCAGTCAGCCACAACGCCAGTTCTCTCAGTTGTTCTTCTGGCGGTGCGTCTCTTCCCGTTGCACCACATCAGAGACAGTCACATCCCGTCTCTCTGAATCGCCATTCTGCCCCCATTCTGTCCTTGACCATTCATGCTCCAACTCACTATTGAACTGTCACTACCTTCACCCTTCACCCTTCACCCTTCTCGCACCACCCCCCGGCCCAAGCTACCGACGTAGTGCCCGCGCCGATCCACCGCGCGACCAAGTCTTTGCTAACCTAACTTTGGATGGGCAGACAGAACCAGCCCCCAACCACCACCAACTTTGGCGACGCAATAGCCCAAGGCCCAAAAGCAAAGGCCACCACGACCACTCTGAGAAAGCCCGATCCCACACCAACCCGATCCCACCCTGGCGCCCCTTAGGCCCTGTCTGGCGTCTTGGCTGGCCCTGTCTAGCCTCGAGCCCAGCGACCACCCACCAGACCAGTCCACTGACAAGTCTTCCCAAGCCTCTCGGAAGGGCTCCGCTTCGCTCACCGCCTGCCCTGTCCATTCGTTGGCACCCGCACCGCACCGCGGGTCGCTGGGTCGCTGGGTCGCTGGGTCTCTGAGTCTCTCGCGTTCCAACCTACCGACCGACCTCTGACCTCTCCACCAGCGCCAGACCTCTCGCTCAACTTCCACTCCGCGCGCGCCGGGCGTATAAGATCATTCCCCCAGATCCCGCGATCTCGTCCCACCGCCTTCGCCATGCCACCGGCTCCGCCTGCCTCTGTATCTCGCTCTTGCTAGTCTCTCGTTTGATATTCCTGCGTGCTCGTACATACAGACACCACTCGCTCAGCTCTGTCCTGGCTTGCGCCTCCGTTCTCGCGCCGCGTTCGCTCACTGCGTCTTGTTGTTCGTCGTCGGACCTTCGCTCGTCACTATCCGCCACTTGCTCTACCTTCGCTCTCACCACTGCGCGTCTTGTCTACTTTGCTCTTGACGTCTCGAGCTGCGTCAAACGCCGCTGATCTTGGAACAGGCCAATTGGCCTTGGAATCGTCCCCCTCGCTGCTGCGCTGCTTCGCCATCGCCTGCCACTCGCTCGTTCAGTCGCTGACGCTCCGCTCCCTAATCTCGTCCTCCACCTCTACCTCTGGCCAACCATCACCACACCTCTCGGACCCAATCACAGCCCGCCAGCTGTCGCGCATCCTCATCAACTTTGCCTCTCGCCTCTCGCCTCACGCACCTTCTCCCTCGGCCGCCTTGCGGCGTTGGGCTGCATTGTGCGAGCTGCTGCACTGAGCTGCATTGCGCTTCGCTCCGCTGCGCGTTCCGCTGCAGCTGTGGAGCTGCGTTGCCCGTTAGTCCACCAACCTCTTCTTGTCGCGTCCGTTTTTCCTTCCTTTCCCTGCTTCCATTTCGTCACTTGCTCTCCTCTCGCCCACGAGGCCTGCCGCCCGTGCTTTCATTCATATGCGAGGCTGTCCGCTCCCCGTCTAGCCCCCGGCCACCACCCCGAGTCTTGTGCCAGAACCCTAGTCGCGGACCCTCTTCGTCGACTAACTCATCTCAGCTTTCATCCCGCTACAGGTAGTCTACACTGGGCCGCATGGCGTCTTCCGAGGTCGACCAGAAGTTTCTCGGCAAGCTGGCCAAGGCTGTCGAGAATGACAACCCTCTGTTGTCGTCCATGCTCTTCAAGATCCTCGGCCTGTCCCTCAACCTGGCCGAGCAGCTTGTTGCTGCTAAGAAGCAGCGCCGTCCCGATTATGAGCCCACTCCAAACGCTGTGCGTCGCGTCTTGCACATCATCTGGCTCTCTCGCGAGGGCCTGGTGATGCTCGAGCAATACGTCCTGCCCATGGTCGGTAACTATGTCGAGCTCAAGGTCCTCGCTTACAAGCTACGTGCCTCGTTCTCTCACATCTTCGCCCTCTTCCATAACACGCCCACCGTCTCCAACATGGGCCGATGGACTCCCGACGTCACGGCCGTCTTGACCCCGCGAATGGACAAGGGAAAGGGCCGAGCCATCGACTTGGACCTCGAGTCCAGGCCCTCGTCCGTCCAACCAACTCATCCTCTCGAGGGCGGTCCTGTCCTCCCCCCGCCTGGCTTCGAGTCACACAACACGCCGCTGTCGCCATCATTCCTCCTTCCCATCAAGGACTACCTCCCACAGGCCAGACAGCACTTCCACGAAGCCATCGAGCTTGCCGATACCCTCCTATGGGGCTCACATTCCCTCCGACTCTCCGTCAAGTGCGAATACGCCGCCTTCCTGTACGAATGTGCCCACGATGCCGATGCCAGCCGCAAACTCGCAAAAGACACGATTTCCGAAGTATACGATGCCACCGAAGGCATGGACGACGACATGTTCCAGGATGCTTGCGAATTAGTCACAGTTCTCGGCAAGATGATGAGACGCGGCCTTGGCTCCAGCAACACACTACGCAGCAAAGACCAGGGCTCAAATGCTACTCCGGTTCCCAGACCGACGCCGCTGGTAGCTACGCCGCCAGCGGCAATCCTGCCTCCTGGGATGGAGAACCCGATATGAACTCGTCAGGACTACTAGTCTGTCAATCATGTGCGGCCTTGTACCGTTCAGGTTTCGTGGTCGTTATCGCTGGCCATCAAATTCTGCTCATCACTCATCCCAGCCCATGTTGGTATCGAACCAGACGCCACGACTTGTCCCAGAAGGTCTTCACTTCTTCCTCGGCAATTCTGTCTACGTTGAATAGGATCTAAAGTCGCACGCTGTTGACGTGCCGAGTCTCTAGTTGGCCTTGGATGGCGTTGATTCACGTTGGCGGGCCGTTCCGCACCGTGCGGGGGGGTTTCTTAGACACCACCGAACGTATGCTTACCGGATAATTAGGCTCAGCTCGGTATGCAACATTGCCGATGTAATTGCATCAATGGGGAGCAAGGCGCACGTTGATGGGAACTTTAGAGCGCTACGTGGAAAGTAATTCTTGCACTCCTGGATTCGTTAGGATCCAAGAGGCGTGGGCACGGGTCATGTGCTCAAACTCTTCATTTCGAATATGTTGTTTGATACCCAGTTCTATTTTGGATCCTTTTCTGGACAGATGCGCAAATCTTGTCTTTACGGTATGGGGGTAGCATGGTATGCTGGGAGGGCGCTTGGCCAAGTCGCTGGTCTGCTTTTGGGAATAGACAAGGGGAAAGTCGAGGGGATATTGCATTGTGTGATAGATGTACGAATAGAATGCCGCCGACCATGACCTGGATATTTGCATCGGGATGTCAACATTTGTTTATGAACGTGTATCATCATTGAGCGATCGAACGAGACGCTGCGTTTGCTAATTGATGCAGGGATTCTTCTCGGGCCTCTTCTGGACTTGAGTTGCGGGTTTCTCAATTCTCATGAGTCACAACAACCATCAAACGCTTCCATTACATTCCTGCCTCGAAAACGCCCCTTGATACCATACCACGCTTCATGTCTCCCATCAGAGGAGTGTTTGAGGACGAACAAATCTATCCGCTGGTTAAGTGGTGGCCAACTGATGAGCCCCGTTTGTCCTCACTAGTTTTCTCGATCGTCAACGTCCTCCTGTGACACCTTAGTGACCCATTGCTCGACCTTCTCTAGGCGATCAGCCAGGTCCCGTCCGGTCTGGCGAGCATTTGATATCTCCCTCTCCTCGGCGCGCTCACATCTTGCCCGGATAGCGTCGAGAGGCACCATACGGCCAGTGACGTTGAAGAAGTTGGCCTGCATCTCGAGCCACCGCGAGCACTTCTGTTTGCTGTCGATTGCGGCTAGGAGCTCACAGTCCCGCTTGCTGAGATAGGCGTCTGGCTCAGGGTGGATGGCCGCGGGATATAGGTCTGCGTATATGTGGTCTTGGAGATAGCGCATCTCGTCATTCTTCTCAGAGTTGCCGTAGTCGAGTTGGGAGATGGAGGAAGACTGTGATGAAGAAGATGACGAGGCGGAGGACTCGGATGACGCCTCTTCTCCCGAGAGGATCTTGGATGTTTCCTGCTGAATTTTTGTAGCCTCGGCTTTGGCTTGTTTGTTCTCAGAGGCCACCTTGTCGTTTCGGGTGCCCTTGTGCCACTTGTTGGTATTGGAGGCCTGCTTCCCCTTCCCCTTCCCATTTCCCTCCCCGTTGACGTTGCTACCATTCGAGTCCCCGTGAGACGTGACGGAAGAGGTTGCGGCCTTGCCTTTGTCCCTGCCGTCATCACCATCATCTTCTTCGACGGGACTGGCTTCACCACCGGCCTGATCACTGTCACCTGTCGGTTCGGGCTCGGTAGTGTCATCTGCGGAGGGTTGCTGAGGCCGAACCTGATCCTTGATGAGCTTCCAACGGGCCCTAACTTCACTTTTACTCCTGTTGAGGGCGCTGCCGATGTCGGCCCAGGTGGCTGGTTGGTCACTTTCCTTCATGCCTTTAAGGATGTAGTCTTCCGAGATGCTCCATCCCGAGTCATTGGGAGTGGTGCTTTGCTTAGAGCTGACCGTGTTGCAATTTGAAGTGGAATCCTTGGACGAGCCTTCGGCTGTTATGTTGGGATCCGTCGAGGCGTTGTCATTGGCGCTCATGTCATTGCTCGTTACCTCGGTGGTAGATGCAGTCTCAGTTGACGATGCTGGCTTACCCTTCTTGGCCTTCTTTTTACCCTTCTTGACCTCACTAGTCGCCGCCTCGCTCTGATTATCGGTAGAGGATTCGGTCTTCCGGCTGTCGCCTGAAGGTTGGGTACTGTCGGGCTCGCTGGAGCTTTGCGGGCCGTCTCCAGAGTCTTCGGCCTTCAGACACCTGTCTTTTAGACACTTCTCATGCCCGCTGCGCTTCTTACAAGTGCCGAAGGATGAGGCATCCGAGTCACTAGTGGAGTTGTGGTTGCTTGCCGACTGGGAAGAGTCTTCATGGTCGGATTTATCTTCGGATCCGGACCCAGCCTCTTTCGACTCGTCTGCCGAACTCTGGCGCTGTTCAGATTCCTCAGCTTCAGAAGAACTTGGCCACACATCTCCGGAGTCGTCTCGGTTGGTCTCTGCTGCGCGGTGCGGCATGATTGGGAAGTGACCGGTCCACGCATTCGCTAGCGATATTCGCGGGCTTTCAGGCGACGGCGCGGTGGGTTTCACCCGTGATAGGGCGGACTGGCCTGGAAATGCATTAGAGACGGTGCGACGGAGGAAAATGAACTTGGGCGCACTCTGGATTCAATAAGATGGAAAGGCGCGCTTGATGGAAACCTCTGGCTGGTGAGACGATTCTACAGCGACACTCGGAACGCGTATATGTTCAGGGGGGATCTCGGAGAGTTGACAAAGGGAAAAGTTGAATGCGAATTCTGAGGCGGATGAGAGGCGGGTGGGCGAGTGGAATTACTCCTCTAACAGGTGTTTGCTGCCTTTTGCTGTGAAAAGGGAGTCATACACAAGCTCACGGGGGCCGCAAGCGCTTGGAAGAATGTTTGCTCAATGGAAAGGATTGAGAAGTAGAGGATAAGAGACAAATACTTGATGGCAGAGGGAAACATGTATTGAGTCCGAGCGGAAATGTGTGAATCAAAGCCCCCAGCTGTAAGGGGAGTGTTTACAGCTGACGAAGTTGCGCTATGAATGGACGAATACATGGGCGAATGAGTGAATGAGTGAATGACGAATGGCTGCCAAGTGCCAACTAGAAGAACAATGAAATCTGAATGACCCGCCTGGAGGCTATTCTTCTCATTCATTGTGCCGAGTTCGACCTGCCAGTGAGTTCCGCATTTCGGCGATTGATATTGCCCGACGGGATAACCCATCTTAGAGACGGCCTGGTCGTAACTGGAGTGACATGCATGTATGCATTATATGTGGCCTTGATTCCATGTCATCATTCTCCTGTTGTTCGTCGTCCTCAGGGCATGACGACGTGTTCTCTTCAGCACGCACGCACATGGTACTTTGAGGAGAAAGTCTCGTTCCTCTCCAAAGTTGTTCAAGTTGTAGCGTTGGAGCTGCGAGACTCCAGTCGACAATAGAGTTAGTTCACAGGCCCAATGAGACGATGGCCGATTTCGCTGACTCATCTCATAACCGCAACTTCTCGACTCGAGAGCTACTACCCTCGTCACCCCATCTCCACGCTACTGTTTCCTAGTTTCCCGGCCTGCAAGTAAGTGCTGGTTGAAGGAACTCGACAAGACGACAAGGGCCAACACACAAAGCGAATTCACCGACGCCAATCGCAAAGAATGGCCGATACATTACCTCCGCTTCCCGTCGAATATGCTCGCGGCCTCGACCTTATCGACGACGCCCACGCCCAGGACCCAAAGACCATCCCCGGCCCTGATGGCACCACGCTTCCGTACGAACTTCACTATGCTCGCAAGATGACCAAGTGGCTCGCCTTGCGCAGCCCGTCTGCCACCCCGGTGCTCCAGTTGGCCTGCCGCGCGCAGCATTTCCGAAGGTGCGCTCCCTCCTGATGCGCCGCGGTTGACTGAACAAACATTGGATCCGAACTCACCATGCTATTGCTACAGATGGGAGATCCCTCGCAGCAGCTACCCCATGACACGCCCGGGATATCTGATGTGGCGCTCTAAGCTCAAGGCCCAGGCCGCCGAGCAGGTCGCTGAGCTGCTTGCCTCGCCCTCCATCCAGCCCGTCATCCCTGAGACTGACCGGGCCCGTGTGGCCGCCCTGATTCGCAAGGAGAACCTGACCTCCGACGAGGAGACCCAGGCCCTCGAGGACGTTGCCTGCCTGGTCTTTCTCGATGATCAGTTCGACGACTTTGAGAACAAGGCCGGCATTGACGAGGACAAGATGGTTGGCATCCTCCGCAAGACTTGGGGGAAGATGAACGACAAGGGTCGACAGCTGGCTCTCGGAATGGAGCTGAGTGACCGAGCAAAGGAACTGATAGGAAAGGCTCTGGCATCCTAGGTCAATGCACATGCAACCCTATCCACCCCCCTAGTCCTCGACATTGCAAGAAACTCCACTTGGCCCAACAAAAACATTTCTCAAACCGTCATCCAGACTGACCTACACGCACCAAAGGTTAATACTAAGACCCATTGTCAATAGGGTGTTCTAGAAGCAACGTCTTAGATCGAGGCCCAGTCACACCTCGTGTCGCAAGACATACCAAAGCGCGCGCAACAAGAAGAAAAAAATACTCAACCGCCCGGCGCCTTGGTCTAAATAGTGGCTTTAGAAGAGTGGAGAGAGCTGATATGTAGGCTGAGTCGGGCTCCTAGAACGTATCAATTATCAAGCGGATCTCCGGCATGCCTCCTTGCCTTCTGCTTCGATAGTGCGTGTGCCTATTGGAAAGCACATAGGAACGATACGTGCTCCGTGATTCTTCGGACTCCAAACGTAGCGATCCCTCTCTCCCGATGTCTTCGTAAGGATCGCGAGTCTGTTGCCGATCCCCGTCTGCTGGCCCAGTAGCCATGCCATATGCTACCGCCGTCCTCTTTCGGGATCTCGTAATGATGTTGACGGGAGACGCCCGCCGCCAACGACGCCAACACTGCAATGAATGACTCGGAATGTGATGAATGAGTGAATGAGCAAGGGTGTATGTCACTTATGTAGTAGTACAAGGCTGTCATCGTACGACATTCACGGAACACAACGCAGAGCTGAGACAGCGGAATATATCCCGCCAAAAGTCAAAGATGCCCCCTGGTGTGAAGAATGCGCATCGCGATACCAAGTAGGACCATCTGACCCCCTTCAGCTGAGCATTGTGCTAACGTTGACAGCCGCCCGCCAGAGCGCCCGTCCGTTGGATCTAGCTCAGCCTTGCAAGCTAACATGACAGGGACGTCAGGATATGCCGCACTGTAACAAGAGGTTAGGTACATTCTGCGCCACACCCAGCATGCTGGTCTGGGGTAACACTGGAGATCCAGCATTCGTCCGATCCAGCACGTCACGAAGAGGAACCGCGATCATGGCGTTTGCAGGACCCTGTCAACTGCTCCCGAAACTTCGCTGGATCTCGTACCCTGCGGAGGAAATCAGAGCTTATCGGAAACATGGCTGCTGTGGCTGCTGTGGCTGCTGATCCAGGTATGAGTCTTCAAACGTTGAGCATGTCAAGGTGTGTTTCGTGGCGTCCCAGGCTTGGACTGTCACCCGAAGGGGCCCTCTACTTCTCCAGTCTTCGACTTGGGCCTAGGTTCTTGTCTCCTGCATACGCCCATTCCAGCCCCCGGCATACCGACTATCAAGTATCAGATGATCGGGATATAGGACGTTTGGTAAGATCGCGGTTACCTCTGAAGCTGAAACCCCGATGTCCGTCCTACGCAAGCACCGGATCTGCCTGCCCCGATGCGCCATGCAAGGAGGAACGCCTTGCGGACTCGCAAAACGACCATGTCGCTTAAAGGATTTGGCGCTAGGCTTCCGGGGCGCAATTTGGATAATATCCGAGCAGAGAGGGGATGGATTCCATGTCTTACGGGTCGAGTCTGGCCCGTAATATGATAGATCAAATTCGGCTTGGAGAGGCAGAATGGCGCAACACCCTCAGCCAATTCCAGATCGCCCCTTCGCCACACTTCCTTCAGATGACGTCGTTATTCCGTGACTCTATGCAGGGAGTCATGTCAAAGCACCCCAACGTGAGGCCCCTTTGGCCGTGTAGATTGACAGGTCATAAGCCCCGTCGCCACACCAGATCCGCATATTGATCCACTGGAGCTGAGTTGTGAAGAGGGACATTGGGTGGGGGTTTTTTGCCGTCCAATTTCCTTGACTGACATGAACGAAGAGCCCCAACCTGCGGATAGAGTTTTCTCAATTGTGGGCGGCACGTTGGACGGTCAACCAAGACTATGTGCCTCCTGCGTTAAACATTCTATACCAACCGAATCATCAGTGTCCTCTGAGCCCCGGTATGATGCATTAGCCAGATGCACCAGCTGGTCCATCAACGGAACGGCCAACGGTGGTACGCGCCTGATTTGCAATCCGGCTGCGCAAATCGTGGGCCTACTGCTGGGCGGATATAATGTCGTATTGTGTCTGGCCCGGGCGAAAGCCGGATCAAGGTCCTTTCTGTTGAAGGCTGCAACAATTGGCAGCACTCGCCGAGTCCAAACGTGACACAAAATGGGATTGCCCTGCGTTGATTGCGCGACAATAAATTGCGTTTCTATCCGGTGTTCCCCAAGGATGAGACCAACAGGTTGCCTCCCGGTACCGAGGGCATGGGAATAAGACCCTAGTTGTGGTGCTTGGGACAAAGATCCACTGGGAGCGAGAGGCAGCTGAGCGGATGCAGTTTGTGATCGGAAAGGCAGGGTCGCTGGCTGGGGTGATGGAGCCCGAAGGGTTGGTAACCAGCCGCCACACCTGTAGAGCTAATGGAAGATCCCATCTCTCTTCTCAGCCGACAGACGTACCAGCTTCTTTGATGTGTGGCCAATCAGCGAGCGCGCCTGGGAGAAGATCTAGAAAGAGCCACTAAAATCGTCACGACGCCAGACAGTCGAACCACACAGACTGGTCCACAAGCTGAAGCGAAGGCTCCCATTGTATTTTCCCATTGGTGGCTGATGCGTCAGTTCGACTACCGGGTTTCCGGTTCCAAAGAATGCGCCGGGACCAGAGCCGGTGTCGTAACAGGTGGGCTTGTCCCGTGTGTAAGATTCGAGGTCATTAAAGTGAGCACCCGCGATTTTGGTGGGTCAGCGAGTGGCGAAAGGCCCGATGCGGCTTGATTTCAGTTGAGGACAGGCATTTCGCAGACGACCCTTCTTTCCGCCTTTGCGTGCCATATGGATATGGCAAACCGTGTGCTGTCCAAAGTTTTGACTAGATATTGGTCAGGTCGGGACATGGTGAAGGACAGCCACTCCCATGTGGCTCACAGACGCTGGCATCGTGGGTGAAAGAAAATCTGAGGCTGCAGATCAGGTTCAGGCACCGCGACGGGAGGGGGCTCGGGTTAAACGCCACCCCGTAGATACGCTCCATCCGGGGCACCGTACCTCTGTGAAGTGTTGGATGGGTACTCACCTTCATGCACTTCATTGCCCTTATCCCTGGACATGCTGAAAAAAGGGCATGGATGCTCGCTTGGATAGTCTGCTATGGCTAAGAGTTCGTTGGTTCGCTTGCTCGAAGCTTCCTTCACAAGCTGTCCTGTCGTGGACAACTTGTGCTGCCTAGGGGTGGAAGGCAGATGCTTGGCGATGAACTTGACTGCACGCCCCGTTGATACTCGATTGCGAACTTTATTGGCGCCTTTCTTTTTTCCATCCCGTTTCTTGGTTTTTCTTTTGGGGTCACCCTGAATTTCTCCCATCAAATTTGCGTCTCTGCATCCATCGTGCGCCAGAAAGTACATTCTACGGCGCAGCGGCAGATGAGCATGGCGGGGAGAAGGTGGGGGGCGTCCCGAGCTGAACCTCCACCTTGGTGTCAGCGCCTCGTTCTCAGTTGGGGATAATATGTTCTGTTGTTAGCCGCTCGCCAAGGAACGCCTTGTCCCGGGGCTGATTGATTTCGTCAACTGACACCTACATGGGCGGCATCTGACAGGACATGTGCCGAGGTAAAGAATTCCATCTTTATTCACCTTGCAAGCTGGACGGCAGTGTGTTGATACTGTTTCCCAGATTGGCTGATATGGCATGGAGTTTTTGGAGAGCTCGCCTATCTCGAATGGGATTTCGATCGGGCAGTTGGCCAACCAGCAGCCATTGGGGCCTCCTAGTGTGTTCAACCCTGGCACTAGCCCATGCCTGCACAGCTCAAAAGCTCATGTTCGCCACCCGTCGCCCCTCCTTTGTTGGTCTTGGCTGGGGACTGTTGGACCATGGGCCGAATGTTTTAGACTCGGTTCGTCTCGTTGAACAATCAAAGCCGCCGCTGCCGAATCGATACTGTGGTCACAAACGAGGCTCCAACCCCACGGTAATGCATGTAGAGCTAGATCAGAGCAGGGGAAAGAAACTCTGTCGACGCCCTCCGGTCCAACACAGGTCAGCCACCCGTCCACACACACTCTCGGGAGGGCGGCGTCCCTCATCAGGGGTGGACCTACTGGTACATGGTATGGTAAGGCGGTGATGACACGCAGTTACGCACGCCCTCGCACCCTCGCACCCTCGCACCCTCGCACTCGCGTTGAGTGAATCATGCCTAGCGCCGACTGTCCCATAGCCATGGAGAAAAGAAGGCTGCCGGCTTGGGCTGGGGTTGGCTGGGACCTAGGTGAGCCGTGGGTGATGGCGACAAGGGAACAAGGGAGCAAGGAGCGAGGCATCGGGTATTAGTGACTTTGCCGTCGTCGTGTGGCGATACAAGCTGAGCTGCTGCCAGTGGTGCTGCGGGTTGTGCGGCCCCATCAAGGGTGAATCGCCTGGTCGTTATCGAGCTGCTGGTTTGACGAGAGCTTGAAATTGAGCGTTGGAGAGAGATGAATGAGTGCAAGTCGGGATGGAGAGATGGGTAGACCTGTCGTTGAATTGCGTGTCGGAAAAGCCAGATCGTTGTCTGAGCTGCTGCGGACCGACCGAAGGACGGCAGGAGAGAAGGAGGAGAGAAGAGACGAGAAGAGGGAAGCGAGAAACATTCTAGTTGACTAGGAAAGAGGCTCCTTCTCTCCCTCATGCTCGCCCACAACTCGTCCGCATACGTACCTGCCGAGCCTTATAACACCCCCATGAACCCGCCACATCGTTGAAGAGAACCAACGCGGCACCCTTACCTGCACGTCGTTTGCACCTGCTGTGGAAAAGACAGACAGCCTCAAGCGCACCTACCTGCATTGCATCAAACATCGAGCATCTTACATAACCATTTTCGCAATCCTACATCTCACCTCGACCTTGATCTCTCAACTTTGCCTCATTCCCACTACTTCTTCCACTACTCCCTTCCATCCTGACCAATTCGATTCTCCTGGGGCTTCCGGCCTTCTTTTCTTCCTCCTCCTCCTCCCTTCTGTCGATGCTCACACGTTTCCGTGCTTCTGAAGTCTAAAAGCCGGCACCTCCTAGAGTCAATACCTCCTCGTCTGCCTTCTTTGGCTCTATCGAACTCTTGAATTGCTGCCCATTCGCCATTTCGACGTTTGTTCCGTCTTGTCAACTTCGCGACTTATACCGGCTCCATCTTCAACTCACTCACCTAGCCGGTGTCGCCGTCGGCCAATCGCCACGACTGCGACCCATCGAACCGCCCTGCTGTACCCCATCTACATTGCTGTAGCCATCGCCTTCACCGCGGTCGCTGCCCGGCGTGTGCCGTCTCAATTGAGACCATTATCGCACTTGTTGTGCACAGCATCTGTCTTCTAGCATCCCGCCGCCCGCATCTAAACCAGGGCCTGAGCCAGTGCCTGAGCCTCCTGGACTGTTGTTATCTGGCAAACGTCCAGAGCCCTAGCCTGACCAACAAAGCTCAACACCGTTCTTGACGCCAGCCAATCTTCACCCGAGCCCAAGGCCCCAACCATACCCCGGAGTATGAACCATAGCCAAGAAGAGGCCTAGGAACGATTCATTCTAGCCACCATGTCGATACAATTCCAACACGTAAGCCAGCTTCCCCCCTCTCTGTGTCTTCTACCTTGGTTATCTTTTTCTGTCGCTCAATCTTCACTGTTGGTAAGTCATCACGGGACTGACAGATTTGTTCAGCCGTTCCAAGAATCCCAGTTCGATATCTTCGACTGGTATCCCAAGTTTCAGTCCTGCCAACGCTATTTCCTCGATCACGCTCAGTTCAGTGGCCCGGTTCAAGCCGTAGGCGCTCTTGTGAACATCCTATTGCCATTTCAAAAACCCTCTCCGCCTTCTCCTACGCCTACTCGCTCCGCTCCTCCGCCAGCCACCTCCGCTCGAGCGACGGGAGCTGTCCCTGGCCCTCAAGTTAGCCTGGTTCCCTATATTCGCCGTCTCGTCGTTACTGGCTTCGACTCCCCTGCCGTCCTTCATGGGTTCTTCGGAGATGACTGGCTTCAAGGTATCGGCGCTGTGCACGAGACCGAGCGCAGGAACTTCCTGTTCGCAGCAAAGAGCGACAGCTGGCTGGGAGTCAAGTCACATTACGACATGGCCGACGGTCAAACCGTTCCGTTCCTGCGACCCCTTCAACACGTCACTGAGGAGGAGATCCGAGGCGCAGAGTCGAACTGGAGCGAGTGGTTAGCCATGCAAGATTGGATGTTGGGCCCTCGGGCTCCTCATGACGTTAGCGAGGGTCGTGTGAGGGTGAAGAGTGAACGTGATTAACCAGACCGAACGACGATGACAATGATGACGAAGGGCGACGACGAAGATGAAGAGAAGACAAGGAAGAAGAAATGAGGGGGATCAGCATTGGCACATATATTGTTTATGCCTCGTCACACGACGCTAGCATTGCGGATCAATGAATACTGCGGTGGTATCTTGGCGCGCACCACCTGTCAGACGTTTTGTAATGTTAAACTCCATTCCTTGTCTTGAGGGAGGAGTCACCACACACTCCAATCTATCTGGGGTGAGCTGGTATGTATGTACAGAGAGGCGACTGAGGCCGCCATGGATTGCATTAAAGGAACAAATAGAAAGAAGAAACATTGGCCGGTTGAACGCCCCGTCGAAGCACCCGTGCGTCGGATGCCAGCTTGATACCTAGTAAAACAGAGAGCCCTTGAGTGGTAAATTGGGCTAAAGCACTTGCAAGATTCCTTCCCACCTCTCCCGTGGTCGACCAAAATGGACTCGTTAACACCACCACACTTTGCCTCCCCAACGCCTTGATGAATGACCCAGGGCAGTTCACTTTTACTTTCCCTTGCCGCCAAAAACCTGGAGAAATTTCGCCTCAGTTTAGGAATCCCTTGCAAGCAGCTGTGCCGCAAAGACAAGGGATGCGATCCAAGCTGCCAATCTCGCGCTCGAACTTGTAGTCGTAGGTCAACTCTTCGTCTATAGGCACGCCTTGTTAGCAAAAAATAGATGGTGGGAATATGGGGAATGGTCAAGGGGAACCTACTCATGGCAATGTCGCGCAGCGCATAGATGACGATGCGCTTGCTGCCCTCGACCTTGATGATCTTGGCAGTGCAGTTTGGCATGCAGCTGTGGTTGATGAAGCGTGCGATTCCGCCCTTCTTGGTAGCGTCGACAACAGTGTTGTCGTCGATACGGAACAGGTAGCTGCTGCCGATTCCGCTCTTTAGGTAGTGTTTCTCGCGGATCTCGGCAATCTGCTGGCGGACCTCCTCACCGACGTACTCGATAATCATGTCGTCCTTGGCGATGTTCTCCATGGCATACAAGCCCCAGTTATGAATGGCCGAACGAGCGAACTTGACAGGCTTCTTGCGTTTCTTGAGCTGGTTGAACTTGAACACATCCGAGTCTTGGCCTAGTGTCTTCTTCTGGTCGTTCAAATCGGCCACGTATCGACGGTTTGTGGCACGGTTCGCTCTCGAGTTGCCCTTGGCGATAAGCTTCTCTGCGGCAATCTTGGCTGCCTCCGCAGCAGTGGCGACAGGGTCCTTGCCCGAAGTCTTAAAGCGGGCTTTGTGCTCCTCCCTCGCTTTCTGTACCTTGATGTGATGAGGTAAGTACTTGGACTTCTCCGAGTTGAGGATCTTCTTGACTCCTTCGGTACGAGCGCACCCAGTAGGGTTAGGTACGTAGTAGCCTCCGATAGATACGGCGGTGTCGACGAGGCCATCCGCAGAGTTGAGCTCCCTGATGCGGTTGCGCTTCCATAGCCAGAGCTCTGGGTTTCCGATATCACCGAGCTGGAATCGCCTGGTAAGCTTTGCCACGTCAGGTCCATCACTAGAGCCAAGTGCCAACCCCTGAAACATTGACAAATCCGGCGGCATGTCGTCGGGTAATACCATGGCCGGAATCAGGGGCTCTGTCGAGAAAAGCCTCTCATTGAGTTTCTCCACGGGGTTCTCTAGAGGCTTCTCCACGGGCTTTTCCACGGCAAGTTCTTCAACTGGCAGCTCCTTCTCCTCAGCCTTCGGCGTTTCTATAGCTTCCTTTTCCACTTCATCTTCTTCGCGCTGCGAATCTGCCTCCGCTTGACGCTTCAGGGCCTCGCGTTCTTCGAATATCTGCTTCTTGGTCTTCTTCTTGGACTTGGTACCCTTCTTCTTTGATCCCTTGCCGCCTACAGACATGGGGGTCTCGGAGCGGGATATTCTACTCTCGAGGTCATCACCGACCTCAGTATCAGGAAGAATGTCCACTGAATCCTCGCGGGGAGTGAAATCTGAGGTGAGCTGGCCGATCCTGACCCCAAACAGCTCTTCATCAGACTTCTTTTGTCGCTTGAAGATAGTCTCGAACGAAGCCTCCAGCTTGCGCTTCTTGGATGCCAAAGGGGCATCGGTAATCGCAAAACTAGCCTCGGTCATGGAGTCATCCTCACCGGGACCCCAGGAGGCAAAGTCGTCCTTGGAAATGTCGTCATCGGTGCTCATTCGGCTTCGAGGTCGGGATTCCGGCTCTTCGGTCTCATGAGCTAATAACGCGCGTGCGTCAGTGTCATCATCCGACTCCACGTCGCTGTCGAGGCCTCTAAGACGGTGGTGGAGCGAACGGAACGCATTTCGGGCAGGAAGGCGCTGACGTGAAAAGGGATCGATAAACGCGCTACGCTGAGCCTGACCCTTGACCTTGGTCTTGCGAATTCTGGGCAATGCCTTGGGTTCCAGACGGCCCGTCCTCCGCTCAATGGGGTCAGCCCGTGAGTTGGGAGTACCGACCCTCGAACTATCATCGCCATCCTCAATGCTAGGAATCTCTTCGATATCGTCGGGGTGTTCGATGTTGAACCTCCGCCTCTTGGCGACATGGTTCGCGGGATCCAGGAACGCGGCAAGGGCGGGTGCGGCTACCTTGGTGCGAATGTGTCGAATAAGATGCTCGGTCATTGCTCGACGAATAACCTGCTTTGCTTCCGTTACTGGATCGAAGTTCTTGGCCCTCTGTTTCTTCTCCTCTTCGAGGTCCCCTTCTTCCTCGCGGCGGCGCTTTTCTCTCTCATCACGTCCCCGAATATCAGCCCTGGGTCTATGCTCGGGGCTTGGACTGGCCTTGCGAGGCGGGCGAGGCGTTTCGGACTCGTGATTTTCTCGGGGCATACACAACTGCATCGCCATGTCATAGTTGAAGAATTCAGTGTGGTTGACCGCCCTGAAGCATCGCTCCGCTTCTGACTTGCCATTGACCGAGTTGCGAAACACAATGTAGAATCCAGTCTTGTCGAGGCGTATCTCTTCGAGCCCATAATTTTTCAATCGCTTTTTCATATGAGGGATGATACTCGGCAAGACAGGGACGCTGTCACTCGTGATGAAAATATAGGGCTCGTCAGTGAGTAGCGGTGCGATAGAGGGGCCGTCGATGGAAGAATTCCCTCTCGGTTGTACGGGGAGTATCGGTTGCTGTTGAGGCCCCGACACGGCGCCCGCAGGTTGTCGGTGTGCTGCTGGACCCTTGGGGGCGGTGGGTGGAGGTCGAACGAACCCGGGCGCTGGGCCGGATTTTGGACCCGTAGGAGGAACCTTTGACTGAGAAGCAAGCTGAGCAAGTTTCTCCTTCTCTTGCTTGTCCTTCCCCCTCCTAAGATGCTCCTCCAGCATTCGCCGGCTCTTGCGACCCTCTGGGTCATATTCTACCCTGACAATATCCGCATCGACCTTGAGGCCTCGGGATCGCACAGCTCGACGAGCGGCGTCAATGGCTGACACACGCGGTCGGTCAGGGCGCTTCGAATCGCGATAGCGGATGGTGGCAAATCCGAGGTAACTTCCAGTCTCAGGGTGCATCTTGTTGCTACTCTCGGCAATCTCGCCAAAGCTGGCAAAAATGGCTGTCACCTTGTTGAATGGAGCTAGCGGGTTGTACCTTGTCACTACAATCTGGGTCGGAGGACCTGGGCCAATCGAAGTCTTGGGGTCGTAGGGGTAGGGTTTGATATTCTCGGGTGCTGGTCGCAACCGTGCCTTGGGTAGGTAGTAATCGGTGTTTATGTAGCCGAGGCGACCTCCTCCCTTGGTCAGGCGAGGATCCGTAGGGGGGGCGTCATCATCCTATCCATTTCATTAGCCATGAGATCTTGCACCACAGATGACGCCCCCCCGAAAGGAGGATGATATAGTTATACGTACTAAGCCAAACTCTTTATATGTCGGTTTGGCGTTCTTGCTAACGCTCTTATTGTGTACTCGATCGAGAGGCGGATCATATGTGCACTTGAGACCCTTGACGGAGGGCATGGGATCTCGAGCCGGGACGCGCTCGATGGCGGGGAGCCTGTCAGATGTCGCGCCATTGCGACCAATGGCAGAGGAATTGTGAGCTGGTTGTCTCGCGGCCCGATCGGCGGATAGGGAGGCAGACATGTCTGGCTTGGTGGGTGCTGAAGTGGGTGTGCGGGAGGGCGAGTCTTTGGAAGCGAGGGGGGTGAGGCTCGAGGTGGGGAGGCGAGATGATGCCGCGGTGGCAGCGTGTCGGGCAGAAGAACTGAAGATGGACGAGGCCGCGCTGCCGTAGGAGCTGGCGGAATCGACAGTGCTGGGGATGTCTGCGAGGGGAGAGTCGTTGTCGTCGATATGAGCGGGAGGGGCATCCGCCAGAGGACCGCAGTGGCCAGGGACGGACTGGGCAAAACCATTCACGTCGAGATCCGACGCGGCGGCGGTGTCTGGGAGAGAGTCGGATCCCCCGTTGAGGGAAGCTGGCTTGGGGCGGTCGCGGTCTCGGTCGCGATCTGCACGGCTCTGAGCCTGAGCCTTAACCTTGGGGGCGGTTGGGAAGAACTGCGCGAAGCTCGCGCCGGGCGGGCGAGTCATCGTGGCGATGCGCTCTTCCTATCTCTTCCACCGTGCTCCAACCATGATATCTTTCGCGTGGCTGCGTGCGGCAGAGACGGTGCAGTTTGCTTGGGGCGGCGCTCGTGGTGGGCGCGGGCGCTGACGCTGATGGTGGGTGAAAAGGAGGCAGATTTAACGCGCGGGAGCAAACTTCACGCGACCGGGCCAGGTTGGCAGCGAAAGGCGGCGGTGCGTCATCCACAGGCTCTGCGGCAGGGGGGATCGCGAGATGACGGGGCCTGGAGGGCAGCAGAAAGAGAGAGGCCAGCGCGCGCGCAGGAGAGGAAGATGCGGAAGCCGAAGGCGATCTCCAGGCCACAGAGCGAGCGAGAGATTGGGTGAGAGAGAGGGCAAAAGGGCAAAAGGGCTGGAGAGGTCGGAAAGTTGAAGATTTGTCCAGGCGCCGTCTTTCTTCGGGTTTTGGGTTCAGGGATGATGGCACCTGCTGGGTGGCAGCCATTGGCAAACGGGGGGCCGGCCCAGCCACTTGTAGCCACTGTAGCCACTGTAGCCACTCGATGTGGCTGATCTGACACAAGCGTGTGCGCTGTCCATTCGCTGTCCAGAGCGGTACACGCTCCACTGGTATTTTTGGCGGGGCTACACCGCGCCTCGCTACCACGCGACAAAGTAATTAAACTTGCGCCTGGGCCGCGTTTGTTCGTTGTTACCATCAGTTCGGCGCTATGTTTATCCACCCATTCCACCCACTTGACGTCCTTCCTCATTCATCCGACGTTCCTTCATCAACGGCGGTCCTGGTGAACAAGGAATCCGCAATCGCCTGAACCAATTAAATTTGGCCAAGATTAATGTGTACCAGGGTCGTTTGCCCCATGCATCACGACCTTTGTTTGCCTTTCTCCCCCCTCCGTTGTTTGCAAGATGACTGCATGGAAGGACCTGAAAACAAAGCAAGTTATCTTTGTCTACGTTCCACAACAATCCTTCTCTGGCCAATGTCAGCGCGGATACGTTCTTTCTAGAATTCCAAGCCCATGCAAGGAACCACCCAACCTAACCAGATTTTGACATGCTCGAAGCCTTCATGCAAGCATGTAGACATGCACGTGGTAGTCGCCTTCGATTACCAGATCATCGCCCATACCCTGCTCCATCCGATTCTCAGCCAGATTGATCTCAGGTTTGTCATGTTATTTTTCGCCAGTGAATAAGTTAGGCGGTGGAATTTGAACCATCCTTAAATCAGTGAGCAACCTACCATGATTCCGCCATTGTAGTAAGGAAAGTTTTGTCTGGTAGGAAACGTCAAACAAGCTGCGCCATCCCGGTTCACGAACAGCCCCGCCAATTCTTAACCGCTAAGATGGATGGAAGCAAAGAAATGGACTGACATCTTAAATAGACGGGATATTTGGACTTTGTGTATGGGCAGTAATCTTGGCAACCAGCCTAAGACCATGACAAGAGATGACTACTGACAGAGACAACCGAAATATAGAAAATTGTCGACATCAGTGAACTGGCCACTTTAATCGTAGAGAAGAAGTAGTGTCGTTGTTGTTGTTGTTGCTGTTGTTAAATGCAATCGTGATACAAGGTTGAGCAGTGTCAATACAAGTGCGCACCGACCTGGCTGGTGATTAACCTTCACCAGCCTACGTTTACACCATTCAAAGTGAATCAATGTCGATAACTGTATTGCTAAAGTCACAAGATGTATAAGTGAGCGTCGTGCAATTTGCGCAACTCGTCCGGTCCAGATGTCAAAAGTAAAATAAAAGCAAAAGCCTCTCCAGGTCATTATGGATGTCCGAGGCATCGTTACCAAGAATCCTCATTAAAACTCCCCCAATCGGCCATGCCCCATCGGAACCACGATCGAATCATTTGCTTCTTTCCCTAACGCCGGGTCCCTCTAGAAATACACTATCCATGATTGGTCTTCAAATGTCAAACTTCAGCTCGAACTCCTCCTCATCGTCCGATAACTGAAGTGGGGCACTGACAGGAGGGAGATCCTCATCCTCGCCTTCTTCCTCGTCAAAGATGGACATGAACTGAGGGCGCGGCTGGCTCTCCTGCTGCTTCGTGGCAGCCTTGCGCAGACGAGCAGGGGTGATGGTCATATCGGAGAGGCAGTCCACTGAGGCCACGGGCTTGATTGTGCGGACGGTTCGGTTCGACTCGCTGGGTACTCGGGGCTGAGTGTAAAGCATCGATGACGCCGACCTGCCCCGGTTGTATCCGATGGTGGTCCTTGAGGCCGCTTCACCGGCAGCACTATCTGTAAGGGAGGACTTAGGGACAGCCACAGGCCGCTTGCCTTGAAGAATGGAGCTCAATGGCTTCCTTGCCTTGGTGGAGCGGATAGTGATAGGGACGCCTGTGCTCTTAGAACTGTCTGAAGCCATTGACAGAGCGGATGCTGCTCTTCTGGAGGAAATCGAGTTTGGCTGCTGTGGTGTAGGTTTCTTAGTTTTCCGATCCGAAGTCGAGACCGATCGCTTGTGCAAATCATTCTTCTTAAGCTGGCGTTGAGCAGTCTCAGGGACGTCTGCAATGTTCCAGTCCAGGGCAGCCATGTCCCGCTGGTTTCGTTCCTCGGCCTTGGCCATGACTTTCTTCATTGTCTTCTCAAACTCCCTGTCCTGACGCGAAACACCGTCGTCATCCACTGGGTTGTAGAAATGCTGGTAGTATCCCTTGAGCAGGTTCTCGCTCTTCAGGCCCTCGAGGGTCAAGAGATCTTGAGGGAAGACGTCAGACTCGTAAGGGAGGTCCTTTGGCTTCGGGGGGGCATATTCGGGCTCCTCCTCCTCAGTCGACATCGGCTCGTTTCTAACTTTGAACTCGATGGGTGCCATGTCGACGGATATCTGCTTGGGCTTGTGGGTCATGGGCTTGAGCTGTGTCTTCTCGAGTTCCTTAACAATGTCCTTGACACCTCCCGCCTGCCCAGGCCTAGCTTTGGCATTCGTGGTCTTGTTGCCCAGAGGAGCTCGGTTTCGGGTATCTGTCGCTGTATCAGTATTCACGGCCGGTATTCGACTTGGCAATTGCACATACTTGGAGTAACCAGGGCCTGACGCGTGCCATTCGCTTTCATCGTAGTCTTGTCATTTCCGCCAAACTGTTTGGTTCCTCCGAGCCCTGTCTTTCCGGCAAATGCATTGGGGGCATTTTCGTCGTTCTGCCCAAACCGCGAGGGTGTCTTGGGATATCGTGCACCTGGGGTCTTGAGCTGTTGCTTCGAGGGCACCTGGTGGCTATGCACCAGGTTCTCCTGATCGCGGTGCGCCGCCAACATGATGTCAATGATGGATCTGTCGTATTCGTCTCAAGGCTCAAGTTCCAAAAATCAATGATGGATACGGATCGATATGTTGAGCCCAACAATAGGGGCGCAAGTTCGCCTGGCTCCGACCAGCCGGGATTGCGACTGGGATGTTTTGATGGTCCGTGCGTGAGTTGGCAGGGCAACAGCCACCCTCGCAGCTGGTCAAGCTCACGGGGCGGGACGCCACAAGCCACAGAGGCTGTATCACGGCCACCGGGGTCAGTTGGGGCAAGTTGTGGAGGGGCATCGCTTCTCCTCCCCTTTCCCTAATTCCTAACCACTTCATCTGCATCTGCATCTCGACAACGCGCCTTTCCAACCCATCCCCAGATCAGCTCCAGCCTAATCCACGCTCACAACTTCATCCATCACCACTCACCAAAATGGACCGCATCAAGGAGGTGAGTTACCCCAGCTCCTCGGCTACCCCACCATGTCGCTGGCCCTTTGGAGGGGTACGGCGTTTAGTTGCTCTCGTGGCTAATCTGGTTGGGGATGGCACAGAAAATGAACCAGCTCCGTCTGGAGGCCGACGAGGCATCTGGAAAGGTTGAGGAACTCCAGGCCAAGGTCAAGGTGCTAGAGCAAGAGAACTTGACCAAGGAGCAAGAGATCACCTCGCTGCAGCACAAGAATAACCTTCTTGAGGGTGAGGTTGAGAAGCTCGAGACCGCCTCCAAGGATTTCAAGAAGGCCGCCGATGAGGGCCAGGAGCACGGCACCCAGAACGAGACCCTCCAGCGCCGGCTGCAGCTCCTCGAGGAGGAGGCCGAGGAGGCCGACAAGACTCTCCGTGAGGCCAACGAGAAGTACGTCAGCGCCTTATCCGGGTCGCATCCCCTAATCACCGCCATTTCGTTACCCGGCCGGCGTACTCCTCTTTTCGCTTCTTTTTTTAGACCATGTGCTAATCAACAAACCCCATAGGCTCCGAACGACCGATGTCAAGGCCGGCCACTTCGAGCGAAAGGTCCAGGCCCTCGAGTCCGACCGCGACCAGTGGGAGGCCAAGTACGAGGAGATGGCCAAGAAGTACGCCACCCTGCAGAAGGAGCTGGAGGACCTCCAGAACGAGATTGGCAACATTTGAGAGGACTGCCGCGCCATACACGCATCGGATGCCTGCTGGCTCCTGGCGGGTTCCCAGGCAGCCGTGGGCGAACTAGGCCGGCACGTCTAGTTGTTGCCTTCGGTTGCAAGGGCTTGGTTTCAGAATGGTGCCAGTTGAGCGAATGGAGCAGCAGCCGCATGTTACTTTTCTACTAGCTGATTGAAGCTGGCTTTCTCAAGGGTATCTTTTGTAAATCCTGTCCGCATTTGTACTGCTCGCTTGCGACCATCATGTGTTCTTCGCAGGTCTAGTTATAGCTAGTTCCGTCTTCATGACCTGCTCTTTATTTTGCGCTTCCTTTCCGTCAACTGCCTCTCGATTTTAGATTCGTAGCGGAATTTCTTCTTCTTCTTCTTGGGTCGCTCCGGCCTTGAATCCTCCTTGTCGGCCCCTGTGTCTTTCTTGTCGGTTTCGTTCTCGTCCTTCTCGACCTTCTCGTCGACCTGGGGCTTATACAGGCCGTCTCGTGACACTGACACAGATTCAACCGTGACCGTTGTGTAGCGATCCTCGTCAATGTACTCTTCCTCGTGGTCCACGATGTCGAGATTCGGTTGGTCGGGAAAGCCGTCCCACTCGTCAGCGGACTCGTCCGAATCCTTGTCGACACCTCCTGCAACTTCCGACTCCCGCAGCAGCCTGTTCACCGTATTGACGTGGTCCTCTACTTCGCGACGGCGGTCTTCTCGGGCCTGGCGTCACCTGTCTTAGCATCTTGGTCGCGTTGGGAAGGCTTGCATTGCATGGGGAGAATTTACCTGCTTCCTCAATTCGATTTTTTCCAAACGAGCTCTTTTGGCAGCCTCCTCTTGTGCGTTCTTAATTCGCTGCTGCTTGCGTTTGTGGAAGCCGGTGAGGAAATCCGAGCGCGCCTCGTTGTCGAAATTGATCTCTTCAACTGCATGGGTAACTTTTCGCTTCTTGTTGTGTGGCGGCAGAATGCTTTTCTTGGGCCGGGGTTTGGCGAACATGATGGCGTCGGGTAGCCAGTAGGCCTAGTACGTCGACGTCAAAGTTGGTCGTGGGGAAGAATAAAAATGCTTTGTTCGTTTTGATCCGTAGGAAGACGGACGGCTGGGATTCTACCGTCGCAAAGTTTCCGCAGGGACGCCAATGGGAAAAGTTCACCGAGGTGTGCATGAAACGGTGTAATGCATCTAATGGAGGTGTTACGTAAGGCTGCGTTGCTGTATCAGCTCCCATACCTACAAGCCTCCCGTCACAAGCTGGAACAGACAGGCAGACACGAAGCAGACAATCAATCGCTCCTCATCAGCTATGCGTCTCCAGATTCTTGCCGGCGCTCTGGCGCTCGCCGGGCCTTCGGCAGCCTTTTCGGATTCCTCTCCTCTGATTCTGCTTTCCACCTCTTCGTACGACGCGCCCTCCCGTGGCTCTCCGCGGCCTTCCTTTGAAGGAGCTCCTTCTGATTGACGTGCATCTAGGACTCCCGTTACTCACGCCTCCAACCATTTCCAAACGAGCCCCGGCGCGATGGCGGGTGCGAAATCAATCCTCGCAGCATGCCCGAGCAAGCGATACCTGTTCGTCTCTCAGCCGGGTATCAATTCCGTTGAGCTCAGTGGCTCCGCGTCCAGCGACTGCGCGATGCCACATCTCTGCCAGGTTGCCAGCAACGACTTGAGCATCCAGACCAAGTTTATCGTGCCTGAGGTTGTGGGCCCCTTAACCAACGCTGGCCTGGCCGATTTAGTCAAGATGGCGTGCGGTGAGAAGTATCAGGACATCACCGTCGAGGAGCTCACTCTGCCGCCTCTGACCTCAGACCGGGCTGGCTCCCTGGCTGACAGTGGTGAGTAGCCGCGCTTCAAGCATCGTTCAGAGGACGCAGATTGACAAAGATGCAGACGCAATCCTCTCCAAGAGCCTCGATAAGCTCACGTCCAGCGACTCCTACACCATCCTGTTTGTCGGCACCCCCGGCGAGCAGACCTACGACCCCGAGTTCGATGACCGCCTACGCATGGAGCTCAAGCGAGATGTCAGCAGCTCAGGCAACGAATCTAAACGCGATACCCGCCCTCTGTTCGAGAAATATCAGTTCTTCACTCCTGGTAAGCATTGTACCCTTGCGCTAGAGAAATTATCGTGCTGACACCTATTCTAGGCATCTTCATGGCCATCATCACCGCGATTGTCCTGTTCTCGATCCTGCTCGTTGGCCTCAGGGCCCTCGCTAGCCTCGAGGTGTCTTACGGTGCCTTTGACAAGGACATGAGCCCCGCTGCCCAGAAGAAGCAGTAATTGCTCAATGCAGTAGCTACAGGCTGTGGAATGTGTTGTCATGGACGTCCCCTCCTATGGGGACGGTATTGTACATCAGATACGGAGTTTATGGGTTTCTTTGGTGTGACTTGATCGGAGGTAAGATCTGTTCAGCATGTTTGCGGCAGCGGCAGGGTAGAAGCAGAATAAGGACGGATTCCCAATCACGAAGCCTCACTCGGCCTTGGATCGGATCAACGGGTTATTCTATCCAAGCATGCATGAATCGAAGCTGTAATAAAGAGTTTAACAACGCCAGACTCCGAAGTGATACCATCCCCACCTATGCCGTCTCCCTTGATGCGGCATCCTCTTGTGACGCGTTGTGTGGACATTCCCGCCTTCAATCCCTTCATCTCCTCAGTCTATATTCTTGTCTCTCTTGCCTTTCTTTTTTTGCCACGCGTGACCATAACTGTCGCGTACGTTCGTAATCCTCTCATACCAAGTGGCTCGGTAGCAGGAAGTTGGCGATGCCCTCTTTGATGGCGTACTCGTGTCCGCAGTGGCCACACACCAGCTTGCCCTCAGAGATCTGAGTCTCCAGCAGCAAATGGTGCAGGTCCTTGAGCATCGTCTCGTCGGCCTTCAACTCTTCCTCCGTGGGGGCCTGCTCAGGCAGTTGCGGGAAGCCGAGCTATCAGTGCAAAAACACACACATCGAGTTAGAGACGCTCTCACACTCAACTCAACCGTCACAGGAAGGGCAATGGGGGAAGATACGGGGTAGAAGGAAGCATCATGCCCAGTGACGCCTTTACTCATTACTCACCTCAGAAGACGTTGTGCGCAGGGCAGCCCAGTCGAGGCGGGGCAAGACGTTGATGATCATGTTGGGGTTCAACTCAATCTCATCCTGGACGAGCTCGGCGTCCTTGGCGTGGAGCGGGAACGAGTCGGAGGAGCTCTTGCAGGCCTTGACGGCGCAGCTGAGGAAGTTGACGCTGAGGATCTTCATGGCGACAAGCGATTACGGTGAGAGTTCTGGTTGCAAAGTTACGCCGAGTTGTGTCAAGTGAGTGCCGCTACGAACTTACAGCTTTTTTTTCGGCGGGGGAGTACAGGCGCTGGCCGCGAGAGGTCGTTGGCTCCACGTGACAGGGGTGTGGAATCTAGGTCGAGGCCGGGACAGAGCCACCAAGAACACGCGGCAACGTGGGGAAAACCAGACATGGCATGAACACGAGAGCCCGGCATACGTCACAAACATGTGGCACCATGCACAGGTGGGATTGGGCGGGACTGGGTACGAAAGGCAAACGCGGTGTCGCAGCCCACGAGTACGTGGGTTCTTATATTGTCTCCTCCAAATGATCCTTCTATCCTCGAGTCTCTTAAAATCGGCCAGCATGGAAGTTCTTGCTGGTGCGGAAACCAAGGAAGATAATGCCGGCGAAAATGACGAAGAGCGATCCCTTCTGGAACCAGGACCAGCCTTCCTCATCAACGGCCCATACAGCTCCGCCGTAAAGGCCTGGAGGGTGGCGACACACGAATCAGCTTGGGCCAGGCAAGACGAGGAAGCATTGAGGCGCGATGCTGGGCTGTTTAGAGCTCGACGTGAATACCTTCAGGGGGGACCTCGAGCTCGCCGCTCTTGGCAATCTTGATGGGCTTCTCGGGCTTGTCGCCGGGGAGGGTCTTGGTCAGCTCGACCTTCTCGACGACCTCGTAGCCCTCAATGACCTCGCCGAAGACGACGTGCTTGCCGTCGAGCCACCTAATCCGACCAGTCAGTTTCAAGCTCCAATGTACCATGTATACCGGACGATGGGGGGTGCTCACGAGGTGATGATGGTGGTGATGAAGAACTGAGAGCCGTTGGTGTCCTTGCCAGCGTTGGCCATGGAGAGGAGGCCCTTCTTGGAGTGGCGGAGCTTGAAGTTCTCGTCGGCGAACTTCTCGCCGTAGACTGTCAGACGGAGGAGTATCGTCAGTCAAACTCTTTCAAAGGTAATTGCCACGGCGACGGGGTCAAAACATACTCGACTTGCCGCCAGTGCCATCGCCCTTGGTGAAGTCACCACCCTGGATCATGAACTCCTTGATGACACGGTGGAAGGTAGACCCCTCGTAGCCGAAGCCCTTCTCGCCAGTAGCAAGGGCACGGAAGTTCTCAGCAGTCTTGGGGACGGTCTTGCCGTAGAGGCCGAAGACGATGCGGCCAAGGGACTGGCCATCCTGCTCGATATCGAAGAAGACCTTGTGGGTGATCTTGGGGCCCTTGGTGGCCTCGGCGGTCTGGGTGAAGAAGACCAGGCCGACTCCGAAGAGGAGGGCGACCGAAACGAAGAGTCGGCGAAGGTTGAACATGATTGCGGTTTCTCCTGCTGCGGATCGGGGGAGATGCGGCAACAGTGATGATGTGGAGGAGAAGAGAGCAAAGGAGGGTGAGGCGGCGGCCGTGGTGGGTTGGGGACACTTATACGAAATGGCGGGCGGGAGACACTTGCGCAATTGGCGCTGCACAGGCCTAGGATGGAAGCAAGGGGCACCAAGGTAGGTATGCGCCTGGAGGGGGAAGAGCTTCAGGCTAGTTTCAGAGAGCTGACCCCGCTACATCCGCTGAAGCTATGCTGCCACTCCCCTAACCGCCATCTCCATACCACCCTGGTCGCTGAGACGGCACAGTTTACCCCCGGTTTTCCCGGGACAGCCCATCTTTTGCACTTCATCCATCTTTGAGCCGCAACGTCGAATTCGAGATCCGAAGCATGCGACTGTGATACCCACGAGAAATCTGGCAAAATGGTACATCTGCGCCAATGGCTCTCCTCCTGAAAATTCGACTCTGACTGAATTTTCTGCAGGTGTTCATTCTCGGTGTCAACTTCGGAGAACAAAAGTTGGTCAAGGTAAGCTAGCCTCCAATCGACGATCCCATTATCCCACGACCCTTTCCGCCCGCAACAGCGTTCTTACAATGGTTCTTCTTCGCCTCTAGAAAGCCCTCGAGTCCTTCTACGCTCTCGGGTCGACCACTTCCGCACGCATTATGGCCAAGCACTCCATCCACAAGCTCGCCAAAGTCGGCTCCCTCGCCCCCAGGACCGTCACCTCCCTCACGGCAGAACTATCGCAGATGACGCTCGAGACCGACGCCCGCCGACTCGTCCAGGAGAATATTCGCAGATTGAAGGACATGGGCACGTACCGTGGTCGACGACACGCCATGGGTCTGCCGGTGCGCGGACAGCGGACGAGGACGCAGACGGCAACAGCGAACAAGCTCAACAGGGTCGAGCGACGAGGTTAAACCTGGACTTCGGCTTGGGAATAGAAAACGGAAATACCGCGGTTGCAACAAATCTAGAGGCATATGTGAAGCGGTGGTCATCACGGGAAAAGCCAGCGGAGGAAGTGAAGGCAATGCTTCCTGTTGTACAAGATATATGTATACAATGTACGATGAGACAAATGAACTCTACATCGCAGCCTGTCAAACGCAACAATCATCTGACAGATTCACTCTAATCCTGCCTTTCCTGAAACCAGAGCGGCGCCAGGTCGTCCTCCATGGGCAGCTCTCGATCCGCCTGCAATTGAGCCGCCACCGCATCCACATCCTTCCAAACCCGGAGGACGTTCCCGCCTGCGACCTTGGCGGCGTCCTCGTTGCTCACGCCCTGTCTTAGTAGCTCGGCGATCAGGTCTGGGTACTTGGAAACATCCTCCAGTCCCACGGGCACGCTCGGGATTCCGTCGAAGTCGGTGCCGATTCCAACATGGTCGTAGCCGATGAGGTTGCCGATGTAGAGGATGTGCCGGGCGGCATGAGCCAGCGTCGAGTTGGCGGGGACAAAGTCAGGGAGGCCGTTTTCGTTGCCGGCATCAACACAAGAGATGAAATCGGGAGCGATGTTGACCATGACAATGGAGTTGCGCTCCTTCACAAGCTGGAGGACGTGGTCCTTGACGTTACGGGGATGAGGACAGACGCTATAAGCCGAGCTGTGGGAGAAGATAATGGGTGCCTTAGATCCGGCCCAGTCGCTTTTGTTGCCCAAGACGTCGAGCATTGTGTCCTCACTGGTTGCAGAGTCAAAGATTAGTGGATGGTTATTTAGTGCGAGGATGAATGAACAAACCTAACATGGGAGAGGTCAACAATCATGCCGATGCGGTTCATCTCGTGGATTACACGACGGCCAAGAGGGCTGACGCCGCCCCAGAGCGGCTCGGCCTTGCGCGTAGGGTTCTCCAGGATCGCAGCATCAGCAAACTTGTTGTGGCAGTTATGCGTGAGGGTAGCGTAGCGGGCGCCGAGTTCATGGAACTTGCGGAGGTTGGTGACGGAATTGCCAATCTGGTGCAGGCCCTCGATACCGAGAGGGGAGATGAACTTGCCCTGCTTGAAAGCCTCCACAGCGGTAGCACTGTTGACTTTCTGAGAGAAGTCATCTGGGTAGGCCTCCTGCACCCTCGTCATGACGTCGATTTGATTAAGGGTGAATTGAACGCCTGGTTTGACATGGTCAGCACATGCATGACTCAAGATGGTGATCTTGCATGAGCAAGAGAATGCTGAACTTACTAGTGGCGTAGTTCTCATCGGAGAAGTCAGTGCCATTCTCGGGGCAGGGAGCGAAGAGGCTCCAGAATGCGCCGCCGCTCTGGCCGAGGCGGAGGCGCTGGAGGTCAACGTGACCGGGAAGGTCGCCTTGCTCAAAGGGCTTGGTGAAGTTCTCATGATAGATGTGGTTACCAAAGAAGGCGCGCAGAAGCACGGGGAAGTCAACATGACCATCTGGCCATAAAAATTAGTCGCAACGTTCTTCTGAATAGGCATCTATCAGGTTTTCAGATATGCGCCAACATCGATGCTTACCTATCAAAGGGGTGGTCGCGAGAATGTTACGCGCGCGCTCCTCGGGTGTCAAGAGGCCCTGGCCATGGCCATACTTTGGGAATCCATTGTAGCAGTGAGTGACGGGTCGGTGCAACAGGCTGAGACCCAACAACGATAGAAATATGACGAGGATAACCTTCCGGGGCGTCAACTTGGGCGACGAGGGAGGCGACGGGCTGGCCTGACGTCCGGCTTGACCGGGCTTGGACTTGGGCTTAGTGAATGGAAGCACGGGTTCCGCTCGACGACCCATGATGATGATAAGGCGGCGGCCGGTTGCAATGAGTGGGAGGCTTTTGCGAGTAGGTACTCTCCAAAAGGATACGCGAGTGTATCTTGCTCCTTGGAAAAGAGAGCTCTAATATTTAGAATGCAATTGCCCACGTATCAGTTCCACGCAACGTGACACAGGGATGCATAGAGAGGGGCGTGGCGGAGATAGCGCTGGAGGTTTAGGTGCTGTAGGTGCTGTAGTCATCCTGTATCAGATTTAGGCGGAGCGGTACGTACCCCAAACTCCGCCGCTTTAGCGGAGCTCCCAACCCCAGGCGGATTACAAACACTGAGCAACAGGGTAAGCGTCGCTTGCCAGTGTCTGTCAAAATGTACAAAAACGTAGCAATCAACATGCACTTCTGAGTACTGGATGCTAGACTAGTTAATTCGCTACGATTATAGTAACGCCATTTGGTTCTGTATCTCGTGTCCTTTCGTGTCTATTTCTAGGTTATGACCAGTGCAACCTCATTAGTTCGTAATGTTTAAGATCCTAAACGTCAACACCCTTAAGATAGCGGGGGGTTTTACGAACACCGGTAACAATTGGTTCGAACGGAAACCTTTGGTTAGGAGCAAAATTCATGAGGCTCCTAGTACATCGACCATGGCTCTTAGAAATACGGGATCCCATCAAGTTCCAATATTTGTATCAAGGGGCTCCCTTCTTAACCCTTGTTGCCCCGAGATGGACCCCTGTTTCGTACAGGCGCGTAGTTGCATGGGGTTTTAGTAACAGCTTGTGCCACGGCGGGGAGCAGGCCAACCACTCAGCACATCCAACAAAGTTCATTGCCTTGGCGCGGGGCCCATTTTTTGTTAGCATGCGGACAGATTCTTCAGCCCGATCTGTCCGGTTGCTTAGCTAGCCTCTTACGTGTACTTTGTTTGGTCGAAGAGGGCCGGAATACACGTTGAGTGGAGTAGTTGGGTCTCAATCCGACCGAGAGAACGAGATGAGTTATGAGACGGCCACCTTTTGTGACCGCTTAGTAACAAGGCCTCGAAATCAATAGGCTAAGAGCAAAAGTGCAAGGTGCAATGAGTGTGACTGCCAACATCCAAATCTCAGTCCCGACTTCATGCTAATCTCAAATAATGTTCACTAAATATAACTGATTCTTCACGTTTGTATATAAGTACAGCCAGGCACAACTTCAAGGTTGCTTCAGGAACCAGGAAAGAAAGGCATGGAAGAGAACTCAACTACAGCGCATTTTAAGGTTAAACGCCACCACCTTATTGATCTAGCTGCTGTTTTGCAATTTGGCCGGGCAGGTTACAATTAAAGAGTTGGCGCGTTATTGTTGATACTATTGTTGGTGTTTTTTTTTACTGTTGAGCTTCTAGTCCCCCCTCTGGGTATGTGTGTACTAGGGCACCCTAACCTCTTGAAAGAGTTGGCGCTGTTGCAGTTTCAGACTCTCTCTGCTGGTCTTTGGTGGAGATGCGGGGTTCCATGAGTTCATCACCAAAAGCGATTCTTTTGTTGTTACAAAAAGACGAACGTCCTTTGCGGGACTGCATAACCCAATTTCAGATTGCGGTACATGAACTTCGATGTATAAAAAGCCACCAATCATAGGTAGCGGTGCACTACGTTTTTGGCCTGACCGTGTAATTGAACACAAACCCATGTCACGTGCCGCAACTCATCATGATAGGGGCATCATTAAACGATACGCGTCGACGCCGCGTCCGCGACAGCATGTTCCTTTTCCATCAACCAGCTGAAAATCATGGTATTCGAATCCGAAAGCGTGCGTCAAACTACTGGCCGTAGTGTCGGGAGTTCTAGGCCATCCGACTCCCAGAACCATGCAAGTAGCCTTGGCACAAAGCCATACAAAGTTGGCCTCAAGGAAGACCTCCTCAGCGCGCTCACGAGCATCCAACCAAATGGGTCATTCGCTTCATTCGGTGCACTACTTCAACCGCCGCCGGTCGGCCTGTTCGTTCGCGGTATCGGTGACATCCCAATGCCGCTCAGCGAGTCTAAGGCACGGCAACTAATTGAGAAGGCTCGCCAGTCGCCCTACGGTAAGGGGAGTGATACCATCGTCGATACCGCAGTCCGAAACACCTGGGAGTTGGATGCAGAGCAGTTCACCTTTCGTCACCCGGGCTGGCCAAGTTTCCTTAGGGATATATGCTTCTGTGTCGCGTCAAGCTGCTCGTCTATGAAGAGGGCGCCATGTTCAAGCCGCACACCGAGTAAGCTTTTGAAACGAATGCAATAGCCCTAAACCACTGGCTGAACTCAGCACAGCACCGAGAAAATCCCCGGCATGTTCGGCACTCTCGTCATTAGCTTGCCGTCAGCTCACCAAGGTGGAGAACTGGTGGTCAAGCACTGTGGCGAAAAGCAGGTCTTCAAGACATCCGCAGTGGCGCAGTCGTGGGCCTGTTGGTACAGTGATGTCGAGCATGAGGTCCTTCCTGTGACTTCAGGCTACCGGTGGGTTTTGACTTACAACCTCGCCATCGATCCGGCCCAGCCGCGTCCATCGGCAGCGCTGCGGCGGTCTGAGCCCACATCACTTAACCAAACTCTCAAACACTGGCTTGCCGAGGGCCAATCGCGGAAACAGAAATATTTCTACCATGTGCTCGACCACGACTACACGGAAGCAAACACTTCGCTCAAAGCATTGAAGGGGCGCGATTTGGCCCGCGTCCAGGCATTGAAAGAGGCATGCAACGAGCTTCCTGTGGACATCTTCTTCGGACTGCTGGAGAAGGAAGAAGTGGGGTCCTGTGAGTTTAACCCCTACTCCAGGTCCAGGTCTAGGGACTGCGACGAGGACGACGAGGATGAGGACGACGGTTACGGTTACGACGAGGACATGCACGATGACCTTGAATTTCATGATATTGATGAGGTTTTTGAAACATCGTACAAAGTGAAGACACTCGTCGACTTGGAGGGCCGGATGGTGACGAAAAATCTGCATTTTGATGAAGATCATTTGCTTGAACCAGATTGTTTCGTGGACCTCGAGGGGGAGGAGGAATACGAAGGTTATATGGGCAACTCGGTATGTTACCATTGATCTTGAGACGAGTCTAGCGCTTGGATCCTTCGGGAGAAAGTGCCATACTAATCGATTCCATTTTTAGGGGCCAACGGCGACACATTGGTATCGCGTGACGGTAGGATACAACATCTTCCGCATTTTCAACCCCGGTCACTACTGATTTTCTCAATGATTAGGCCGTTGCTGTTGTCCCTCGTGACTCCACTGCCTGCTTCTTTAAGTGCAACAAAACATTTTGCTCTTTTCCACACAGCGACCACTCCGAGATGAACTATTTGGCCCAAGCATGTTTACAGCCACAGGTTCACGAGTCTTCGCTCACCTCGCTCGAGAATCTCTGTCGACAATTGTGGGGCAATGGAGCGGTGCCAGACGAAGCCTGGCAAACTATTTTTATGGTTGCAGTCCAGCATGCGCGGTATGCATTCCTTGATGAGGCTGCTAAGCATCACGGAGGCTGTCTGCCGCCAGCCTACTTTAGTTGGGTTAGGCAATGGTTGAGTGATGGCGATGGCGATGCCAAAGAACGATTCAATGCTATTCAAAAGGGGTACGTTACAGTCGATGGAATCGGAGCATCATGTCGGAGCTGACAATAATAGAATAAGTTCAGCCATTTCGGGGTACCCCTATTTCACAGGCCAGTTCATGGCCGTTGTGAACTTGGCGCCCATCTCCAAAGGCCCCTCAGCTCCTGTCGGTGTTTCCACACCCGATTACCTCCTCGAGTTTGCTCGCAGAACACTCCGCTCTTGCCTGGATACTTGTAGATCCAGAGTCTTGGGCGGAAGAGATGGTGTGGCTCTGGTTGACGTTGCGCTCTATTTTGACGACCCATCCATTTTCCTCTCACAAACGTATGTTACACCGACTCCCTTCATTGCTGTGGTGCATATAGGGCTAATTATACTGCAGGGTTGCACCTATACTCAATCGAGGACGTCCCCCGGCTGCAGCCTTGCTTGCATTCCTAGACCGGTTGCATCGACAAAGCACCAGTGGTGTCTTGCCTGTGGAAAGCTCTATGCATCTTTATCGGACCATGGCCAACTCATTCATCGCCTCTCCGGATCTCACAGGGGTATACGACGAGGCTGAGATCCAGGCACTAGAACTCCAAGCCACAATCAGCTATGAAGAGCTGACCAACTTCCTTTCTGCCGTCATTTCAATTGGTACAGAATCAGATGGCCTTGTTAATTTGCTCATTTCCAGGCTGGTTGCAGACGCCCCTCGGCTCCCAGACCTGGAACTTGAAAACATGTGGCTGCCCTTCCTACACCATCTCATCCCCATTCTCGTCTCCAAGAACATACCTCTAGACACGGCATGCTATCAACAGCTATTTTCCACCTTGCTCAAAGCTTACCTCGATACCTTTGTACGGCGCGAGCCTAAAAGTGACAGAAACTTGGCTCGCACCGGCGTACGCTGTTCTTGCGTTGACTGTGCGCGTCTAAACGAATTCCTTACCAACCCCGCGCTCAAGGTACAATCTTTCGCGGTAAATCAACACCGGCGCGAACACCTTGCGCAGAATTTGGGTGCTAGCAATGTCGACTGTACTCGTAAGACTTTGCGGTCCGGCTCACCCCACTCTCTGGTGGTGACCAAGACATTCCGTCATCATAAACAGAAACGTCAGGACTGGGCCTGGCGGCGCAATATGGCCGCTGAGCAGTTCCAGCAATTTGACCAGGAACACCTCAGGAAGCTCCTAGGCTCGGACTATTCCAGCATTGTCAACATGGAACAAACCAAGGCACTGCGGGTGGCGGTGACAAGGCAGCCTCGTCAGCCACGAGCGAATACTGGCCAGTCGCTGAACTCGTCTACGCGTCCAATGAATGGGAAGAAGCGAAAATTGCCTCCCACAGAGAGTGAAGTTGTTGATTTGACCAGTGAATAGACGGTTATAGCAATTACGTTGATTACGTCCTGTGTAAGACCCGAGGCTACTCTACGAGGAGGGGAGTCATACCCATGGTTGCCCAAAGATGAGACATCTATTTGCATTATAAGGGCAATTTCTGGTGGGCATAAACAAAAATCAAATTTGCTTTTGGGTTTGGGAGTTGGACATCGTATTAATTTACCCGTGATACGTTATTCTCGCTGTTGCAGTCGCAGCGGTTGGACGACTTGATTTGAAGTTTGCGTCTACGATGCGAAATTGGCAGGTCACACTTGCACTGAACATCACAACCAAAACGGCGTGGTAATACTCAACTAGATGATTCGTCTTTGTACCTGAGAATTCTACACTCTAAAGTCTAGTTATATTTCTTCCCTCTCTTGATTTTACCTTGCCTTCCAGTTTGATTGTCGGTTAGGGTAGACTGTATTCGAGTCTCTAAAGAGTCACTTTCACTGACCTTCATATTCAACTGTACGCGCCTCTTTAACTCCTTAGAAAGCCCTGCTTCCGATAAAATCCTCAAGCTATCACCATCGACACTAGCAAGGATCGAGGTAATCCCAAAACCGCCATCCACAGGTATGTTATGTAAGAAGAGAATAATATACAACAGCATCAACGTAGCCAGTCCTGGTTGGATGGTAAAGATGAAGTATAGCAGGCATCACGCCTGTACGGTATGGCGAGTCTTCTCAAAGGTCTCAAGTACGTCATCGTATAAAAACTCTCGAACGAATTTTGTGTCTGGGTATCGCGCAGCCTCGCTAGGGAGCGTGTGTCTCCAGCGGCTCACATGCAGAGCTACAACACTCATCGCTGCCGACGGCATCTTCCAGGGGGAGGATGACGGTTGTTTTCCGTTAGTCGGCTAAAGGCACCGTACTGACCGATGGAAAAGTCAGTGACGATGGTAGCGTGACCGCTAGAGAAGGTCTTGTGCCCGGCACTGAGTCTCGATTTCTTATTTTTCCTATAAGGGTGGAGTGAAATATTCTCGGGGTTTGATATATTAAATAGACTTAAATATAAAGAAAGATATTAATTAAAAGAGAATAATTTAATAAAAAAAGAAAAAAAAACATTTTTAAATAATTAATTTAAAATATTTTTTTAATAAAATAATTAATTATATTATAATATAAATTAAAATGGGGGTTTTTAAAAAAAATATAAATTATAAAACAATCATTAAATTAATTTTTATTTTATTTTAGCTTTAATAATTATAATATCTATTATCTAAAGATAGACTAGCTTAAAGCTACTTTAATCAGAGCAGAGAATGTTCTATTCTACGTATTCCAACCCGGCGAGGAACTCCGGTATCGGGTCACCCTCCATGCTTGGCTATGCAGCTCATGGAGTTACAAGTGGGTAGCGAGCTGAATGCAGGAGATACTTCAATGCTACTGCATGGATGGCCTCAATAGTTGCAGTGCTGAGCTTTGGGCGTTTCGCATGCACTAGCGTCTGACCGCATTCTAGTATGGTTGTAATTGTAACTAAAATCCTCCCTTGCGTCGGCGCCCAACTCCCCCCCCGCCCCCTCAAGGAAGGACGAGGAACCCAAGAGATCAGCAGCTCTCGTCCAAGGAATGCGCCTCAACAAATTTCTCTAACTTTCACCGATGGCCAATTGTTTCGGGGGGGGGGGGCGTTGCTGGTGGCTTGCTGAATGCACAGAAAGGGAAATCTCAGAGTCTAGTTAGATATGCACGAACCAATATGTCTCAGAAATGTTTGAAGCACTCGTCCGTCAGTTAACTCGCAAGCTTACTAGTGGCCCCAGTGAAAAGCAACTGCAGCCAACCAATTGGGCTTTGTGGAGTGTATGTAGGAATATGAAGTGGAGATTAAAGATGGGGATGGAACTCACCGAGCACTTAGCGGTGCGGGGAAGTCCATTTACATCCTCGTGTCTCATTCAAACCCTGGCATGGGCAGCCCAATATTGTATGTACGCTGAGCCGAGCCGCTGTGGGTCAAACCGTATCTATCCGCTCAGCTAGCCACGAAAGTGGGACGATCCTTCAATAATACGGATACATGCTGCCATGGAACACGCGTAGTAATCTCTTTGTCGGCATGAAACTAGGCGCAAAGGCGAAACTATTGCTTAATGCAAAGGCACAACTTCTAAAGAGTTGTCGATAGATATGTAGACAATTTATGCAAATAGTACAGGAAAAGGTCACGTAAAGCCGAAAGCAGCTCGCCCAAGCTCAACCAGCACCCAGCAAACTCTGCTACAGCGAAAATGAACGCCTCCAGTTTCAATCGAGATCGAGGGGTAAGAAATGAGAGTCACAGTGAAGGAGTAGCGGTGAAGAGTGTTCTAAAGCTGTTCCAGGTGAAAGGCAAGCCACAGATAAGATGGAGGTGGGGTCGAAGGTACCCCTGGGTACCTCACGAGAGATGATCAAATGATTTCACAGAAGCAAGGAGAGGTACAATATGTGGCCATCTTCTAAGAGGGAACTAGGCTTGAGGTGTTGATTGGTTCTGTATGTGGATTAGGTCACAACATAACGACGTAATATCCGCGTCCGTATTGATAGGCATTGTCTAGCGCGTTGTCTAAAGCGGCAACATCGACCAGTCACAACTTGCAGACTCGGACTATCACCGCAAATTTGTATGCAGGGTTATGTAGGAAGCAAGTCAGTTAGGATTATGTGGGTATGCGAGACGTTGGCTAAATCTAGATCACCTTGGCAATAGCATCGTCAACGCGTGATGACGGTGTTTAGCGACTTTGTCAGCGCCGATCTTGGCATTTCGTTGGCAAAACTAAACTTCAAGGGAGAGACATGGGGCGGTGAGGCCCCAGAAGTCTCCTGAAGCTCAAATGTGAGATCAGATAGTCTAACAGGTGGGGGTGGGAGGCAACAGGGAAGCTGGATGTATGCCGGAAACTACTGACTGGCACTAGCACTGACAACAATCTCTATGGAGTCCGCGTGGCTGGCTGAGTTCCAAGGCACATCCCACCAAGTATGATTGTTGGTCGAGTGCTACTCATCACCACGTAGGTACACAAGAACAGTTCCTATCCTTGTATCCTCTGTAAGTTGATCATGTATATAAGTTTGACAACTTGAAAAAAAAACCAATACTGGTACATTTGATGAATGTCCCTTGTTGCTAAAACTCGGGTGATGAGACCGTAGGGTTTAAACGTTATCTCTTAATTTTTTAATGAGCACCTCTCTACTATCCCTGCATAATGTGGAGAGAGAATTTAAAATGGCTAGCTAAGGATACAAAGTGAAGCTTCCTGCTGTGGATACTCAGCCAGCCATGAGAGGACAATTCTAACCCTTTCCTGCTGTCATTGCTCCATTATTCGTCACGTTGTCAATGATCATTCTCGGCTGTGCTTTTGGTCCCATGATACCGCGCGGCATGCAGCATGCAGCATGCAGTTAGTATCAACACAGCGGAAAGCCCGAAAGTAAGGGAGCTTCACCGCCAGACGAAGCTCGTCAGAACACCTGCGGGCAAAGAGGTATCGTTAGTCCGGAAGAATTGTCTATTGCCGAAGCCCTGATTGTGTATATATAGGGGCAATGGACCCCGTAAGACTTGTCCTCGATCCATCAGCTTCACCAAGCACTTCAGAACCTGCACATCACATCCATACTCAAAATCCTCACTCCTGATTCCTTCTCTCGAAGAAATCCAAGCAAAACCAGCACCATGTCTGACGAAAACCAGCTGTTTTGGAAGGCCTATGCCTCCGCTGTCAAGAACATCATGAACAGCAGCCCGGTGGGCGACAACACCAGGGTCTACATCGCGGCTGCCAACACTGCTGGCATCTCCGGTGGTAGGGACATTCCGGCGGCGTGCACTAACTGGGGAATTTACCAGTATGCCGACTTCTTGCTGGATCCCACCAACCCCAACTGGGTCGCCAGCAAGGTCGCTCGCTACTCTGATGCCCTCGAGATGACATTGCAGACCCTGTCGCCGGTTAGTATTTGCCCAAGTGTGAAGACAAGTGAGTCGTGAGACACAACTGCTGATATCATCTCCTTCAGGGCGCTGGTGGCGATACATCTCCCGACGCATGGGACAGGCTCAACAAGGCTAAGGAGAGAGTTGAGATCTACAGGAAGGAGAGGGATGTGGCCAAGAAGGAGGCCATGGAGGACTTCAAGGACGATGACAACCCGGACAAGCCCAAGTCGTTCGCTCAGTGGGCCCCTCTGAACGCCAACGCCTACCTGGTTGCTG
Source organism: Ilyonectria robusta (assembly GCF_021365365.1). Lineage (NCBI taxonomy): Eukaryota > Fungi > Ascomycota > Sordariomycetes > Hypocreales > Nectriaceae > Ilyonectria > Ilyonectria robusta. The sequence continues at coordinate 123,407 of NW_025764438.1, forward strand.
TGCAGAACTGGTACGTGAAGCCATATCTTGTTCCCCCAACCGGACCAATTCGTGAATGAGCCCAATCCATGTGGTGTCGGCAACAATGGATTCTGGCACGGACAAGACCCAGGGCACTGACTTTGATAATTTACAGGGAGGCCGCTACCAACGAAGTTCAGATGCGAACCAACGCCATTGGCGGCTCTGGCTCTGCTCTGCTGGCCGACGCCATGAAGCGGACTGCCAACGGAACGAACACACTGACCGAACTGAAAGGGTATGTGTCGGTGCTGATTTAATATCTCAGAACTCAGAGCTGACAAAATCAAAACACTCGCAGATTCAACATGAAGGCTAGCATTCAATCGGTGACCTACGATGCCGCTGGAAAGCCTATCATTCCTGACCCCCTCGACACTCAATATGTCCCCCAATACTCCATCGACGGCTACGCATCTCTCCTCGATGGCTGGGTCGCCAACTCGAACCAGAAGGCGTCCGAGTTTGAGGTCAACCTATCCATTGGCCAGCAATCTTCTTACAAAGATATTGGTTTCACTGAGGCACAGGGAAGTGCGTCCTTCAGCCGATTCCCCGTGTTCGACTTCTACGCCAGTGGAGGCGGGCGAGTCGAGCACTCCAACTTCGACATGAGCTCCAACGCCAAGGACGTGAGTGTCAAGCTCAAGGTCCAGCACTACAAGACCGTCCCCTTCGCGCCCGGTACCTGGTGAGTGCGCCCAAGCCTTCCTCCTCTCCTCCTCTCCTTCTCCACAAGCCTTCGTCTAACCCTGATGCGTAGGAACGTCGATGTCAACGGTCTCATGGCCAAGCTGGGGGCCAAGGCCCCGGCCATGTTCACGAAGGTGCGCGCCACGCAGATGCTGATCGCCCAGGGTGTCAGCATGGAGATCAGCTTCAGCGGCAGCGCCAAGACGGCCTTCGACAAGGACTACAAGAAGACGGTCCAAGGTGGCGGCGGCATCAGCATCTTCGGATTCCGCATTGGTGCCTCCGGCTCCTCCTCCGAGGAGAACGAGTCCCACGGCAACACTTGGGACTCCAGCTCCGGCGTCCTCACCATCAACGCCGAGAACTCTCGCGCCTCCGCCAACGTGCTGGCCGTCATGGGCGAGATTGTCAGCGTTTAGAGACCTTCTTTGGTCCTGGAATACTGGGAATACAATTCAATGCTTCCACCATTTTTTCGGAACCCAAGCTTCAGCTCAACCTGTTGCGGTCCGAAAGTTAAAAAGTCTACATAGCTTAACTCAAGTCATTCATTCACTCGCGCCCCTGCAGCCTCATTTCTACTGTGACTTAGCAATACACTTCGAACATAGTCAATTGTGGAGCCCCGGTAGGCCCCAATATGGAGCAAGAATATGAGCATCAGGACCTGGCTTGTTGCTGTCGATGAAAAAATTGAGATCCCCCCTACCATGGTAAGGCAGCGTATTTGTACGTTTGTCTAGATATGTAGCGCGATTTCTTGTTAGGACTACTTGAGCACTGTGAAACCACACATTGCATCGTGCCCGTCTATATAGTTGTAGTTGGTCATTTCGTCGATATTAGACTGTCAGACGGAGATATGGACTACAACAACGCTACTGATAAGCGGTGTGATCATTCCCTTTTGCTGTAGCGGGATTGCGATATAGGCAATGTTAGTAAGACGGTTTTAGATGTAACTTCCTTTCGTCTACTTGATGGATGCAAGCATCAACGTGACCGCTTCCCTCCGTGATGGTCACTACTATCGGTGCGACAAATATACCAGTATTCCTGTTCCAATTAAGAGAGCCAATTTTTAGATGAGTACATATAATGATAGTTCGTCGCAATCTTTCGTATCATAGCCTTTAAATTTCCCTCCCCAGCACGGCGAGCACAGTAGGGAATCCACTGGGGGCGCTGGCGACTACAATTTGTCCATCATGGTCCAAGGTGCATTTGCTAGCGGGCATTCCCAAGAGGTCCTTTTCTCCTCCGCCAACGCCGAGCAAAGCGTCGGGAAGCTGGTGCTTGTCATCCGCGGCTGCCATTTTAATCCTTACTCTGTATCCCAACAAGATTCTCGTGATCTTCATCTGTCTGCTGGAACGCGGCTCAGTACCAGCAATCGATCCCAGCTGAGATCGGGCGGCAGCACTGACATCCCTTTGATACACCAATAATGTTAGTCATTCCACCAAAGGGGTTGACGAAGCCTTACCAAAACCCCCGATCAATGTCGAATGCCTGCAAACCTCCAGCCTCGAGCGAGAGTTTCACATCGGAAGTTGCGGCGTTGACCGGATTGGTCTCATAGAGAGGATCGTTATCCAGGTTGGGGAACCCGAGGCTGGCCCAAGAAGCCGTCGCGGCACCTGCAACGTCGAGATCTAAGCGAACCTCTTCGCTGCCCCCATCTTTGGCGTCAACCCAGGAGTCAACCCTCCGGTCGACACCGCTGATCGAGTACAAGGGCCTATAAAAGGTCTGATCGGGAGTGATCACGAGGGGAGCCCGCCTATATCCCACTGAAGATGGTATGTCCATATTCGAACATGGCATATTACTCCTGTGCGTGCGCCAATAAATCATCAGTATCGATAGAAACTGTGAGGGGGAAATGCGTTTACCCGAGTCTCAATGCCGAGGTGTCCTGTGCCAGATCGAATGCTGCCAATGCCAGGCCAACACTGCTGGATGTTTTAGTGGCGGCGAGTGTGTGGTCATATTCGAGCCGCGTCTGTTCGCTCTTTGCCCATGCATAGTAGACGCCGAACTTTTCGCCCCAGGCCTCGAAGTTGGTCAGTCCCGAACCCGCCACAGCTGCACTTTTGTGGTATAGATCAAGATCCCTCAAATACGCTTCTGCACTTCTGTCCTGTGCCTGCTGGACCTCGGACCGGAGCTTCGAGATGGAGCCACTGACATCCGAAAGAGTCGCGGCCTACTCCCATGATAAGTAAGTCGCTTGTGAGCACCTAGCCAGGAAGGGAGTCGCAAAGAAACACATACATCTTCGTGGATACTCTGCAGGTACCTGAAGTGGCATCAGCTGTATGAAAACCCTCGGTTATAGGGAAAATACGTACTTGCGGCGGGAATCGAAGTAACTATCGCCATCAGACGTGTAAAATGGGGACCGAGTGTCCTGTAAAACGTCGGTTCGGAGAAAAATGTGATTGTTGGTGATCTCTTGAGGGGCAAACTCGCCGGCAGGTATGTCAAACAGACCCGGGGAAGCTACAAAGATGGCTTTGGAAGAGTTGTCGAGGTCATCTTGTGTTGTCATGTGGGCTTGTAGCGCAATAGCATAGGCCTTCCAGACAAGTTTGGATCCTCCGTTTGTCAACACTGAAAAACTCCCTTTACGAGCGATCATGAGCGCAGTGGTGGGCCGCATGGTATCGTGGTTGCCTGGTATCGTGCCTGTGGCCTCGGGAAGCGTCGAAGTCGAATTGAACGCGGGCTATGCAGTTCCAACAGAAGGGGGGAGGACTTGGCACCTGCTGCAAGCAGGCCTAACTCAGTTGAATCGGATGGAAAGTCAAGGACCATCCGGATGTGAAGTGCCGGCGCACTGCATAATAACTTGTCGATTGGCGTGTGCTTTCTTTTTACATACATGGGTAGAGGTATGCAAGGGCAAGCCGCCGCGTACGTAGGTGATTGCCTGCTCATGGCCTGGGGGGTTGATCCTACTCTCCCAGTCCAAGACCAATAAATATCAGCCCATTCCTTAGACAGAGGTGAGACTAAGACTGTGAGTGGACGTGGACTGGCCCTTGCGAGTGCATCCCGTGTCTTGTTACGGAAACAGTGCATGATTGTGGCTACCTGAGATGGGGCTGATAATAACCAGCTCCCCAGTCTCCTAGTCACACTAGCTCGAATCCTCTGTTGTTATAGCGACCCCCCCTGCCTGCTGGGTTCAGGTGACCACGCACTAATAAGACAAGTCACCGACTTATGGGATGCCCCGACATGACGGGTCTTTGTGCGCACCCTCTAATTGGGAGATTTTGTGACTCTAACTCTAACTCTGACTGGAGTGAGCAAGCACAGACTTATTCCAGATATAGGGATATTCTATAAGTTGGTATCTTATTTTATCTATTAGCTGTATAAAGAGAACTTACAGTTAATTAAAAACCTGATATTTTAGCTAATTAATTAAAAATTAAAATTATATTAAAAATTTATAAATAATAAATTGCTTAATAAATATATATTAATTTTAAAAATCTATTTATAATGATTTTAAAAAGAATTTTAATAAATTAAATAATTTTAAATAATAATTTACAGCTAAGTTATATTAATTAAAATATCGATAATATTTAATACTCTCTGTAATTTTTAGTATAATTTATTAATTTTATATTTAATTAAGTAGCTAAGGTATTAGATTCCCAATTAGCTTTAAGCTCCCTCTACCTAGCTAATAGTTATAGAAACAATCTGGCTTGAACTGCACCTGTAACTCTCAAGGGACGAAGTGTTCCAAACCACGCGCATTCTGTTGGCTTATAATACAGACCTAGTGCTCCAACTCCCAGGCAACCTCTTCACGAAGCTGTTTCCGGGAAGCAAGAGGAGCAATCTGGTCAACGGCGAGCACGACCACACAAAACCGAGCACAGCGACTCTGAGAGGGTTGAAGGACGAACTGCTCAGTAAGCTCTTTTAGTGGTTCCTGTTTGTAAAGGTGCCCTGAGAACAGTGGGATGATAAAAATGAACTGCATGTAAGGGGACAGATAAATAACTTATACCCAACTGTCTTGGGTGTTTTAGCGAGGAAGGTAAAGAGGAGAGAGGCTATATTTCTTGTATTCAACTTGAATTGACCCGAACTGTACCAACTGAACCCTCCCTCATCACTCTAAGACCAATGCTCGAAGCGAAATGCCCTTAAGATGCACGTAGAATATAGGGGAGACTGTGACAAAGGATCATCTACAGAAGGCGATTGAGCATAAAGTCCCTCCTTCAATTTGTCCCTCTGAGCTCCGTACAGTTCGGTAGAACACTTCTCGGGCTTCAATCAACCGAGGCGCCTTGCGTGGGTCGATCATCGAGGCGGGGCCTGGAACCCCAGCAAGACAAGCAGGAGAAGAGCGACGCCGGGCAGTCCGCCTGTGTGGTCTAGAAACTTGCCTAGGTGTATGCCATGGCCGAGGACGCCGAAAAGGCCAATACCCTAAGCCGCGAAGCTGACACCATATACCAGCAGTTCAACGTGACCGGGGAGTATACTAGGTCGGGTGACGAGAAGAGCCTCTTGATACCTTCCAACCAGGGCGGCAAGCCCAAAGGGGGGGCCGTTGAAGTCGAGGTACGAAAGCGGCATCGCGGCCCCGGGTAGCCCGAAATGCATGATGGTTAGGTAGTTAATCTACCTTAATTGCGCACCATTCCTAGGACGGTGCATACTTACCGCCGGCCGAGGCCATAGTTGAAATAAAGCCATCGGCTGGACTAATAATGATGTTGACTCCATGAGTTTGAAAGACGCGTTCCACTCCCAAATCCCTCGCCACCTGCCGTGTGTGGGCGAACATGCGGTTATAACTCTGATATCTGATGAAGGTTTCCTGCCTCGGGTGATCTAGATACTTGAGTTTCAGTGCTGGCAGTGCGACTCCAAGTAGAATTATATACATACGCGGGGGCAACTCCTTATCCGGATAAACTGACGGAACAAGCATGACAGATACTGTGGCATTATTGACAGGTGCCAGATGCTACGTACTCGACGCCAATATCGGGAATCAACCATCACACTACGCGTCATAATACTGGTCTCTATTGTGGCGCTCAGGAGGAACCCTCTTCTCTTAGATTGTCCTACTTAAGAAACATCGTTAAAACGTAATGCCATGCAGTCCAAAAAGTCGCCGGCATCGCGTATATCATCCTCGCCAACCGGGAAGAAATTGCTCGCCTTGGCCAGCAATCTGGTCCGGTCCTGCGCGTTGCCCTTTCTGAGTTGTTCAGACATCCTGAAGAAGCAAGCGTCCACCAAACCCGATGGGCTCGATTGCGTGTCCTGGACCATTCGGTAGCACGCCAGGATGAGAGAAGCGACCCCCGTTGCCATCGCTGTGGCGACGGAGCTTCCCTGAACATTGGCTGTCTCGATTGGTACGGATGGGTCGGTACTGGAGGTGTCGACGTCCTCCCCTCGGAACATGTACCGACCGGCACCTTCGTTCGCGTATTTGGAAAACTTCCCGTGCTCGTCGCAGCCCACGATGGGGAAGATATTCTCAAACTTTTCGGCCTTGTCTTGCTCCCGCCGATAATAGGCTGCTGGCCAGACCTCGTCTGTGTTTTCTCCCTCGTCGGCTGTGCTGCACATGATGATGATATCTTTCTTCTTGGCCTTGCGAAGAACCTCTTCTAATTGGGGTGAGGAGGTTCCCAGGGCGAAGCTGCAATTGATAATATCCACCTCGAGCTTGATTGCCCACTCAAGAGCCTGTTGTTAGTATGAGAAACACAGTCAGCAAGGTTTGCCGATTGAACAAGATAAGTAAGGGGGGGGGTTCCCTTCAGGTGCATAGTGGGACTGGATGAAAGCTCAGGTCTACCGTACCTTGACTACCGTAGGCAGCTCGATGTAGTTCATGTCATCTGCGATTTGGAAGAAATAGAACACGCAAAATGGGTCTAGTTGAGAGATGATATTGGCCATATGAGAACCGTGTGGATCAACAGCGAGCCACCAAGATGCTTCAGATTGGTGCCCCTTTCCGTTGTCTCTCCATACAAAACTGCGGCCGTGGCGCTCGTGGCTTTGAAGAGGGAACCGAGTCCCGTTCACGCCACTGTCCAGAATGGCAACTTTTGTCCTGGTGTTAGAAATCGACTTCGGCAACGGGGAATGCAGCTTGTGGCAGTTGAGTGCGAGATTCAGTTGCTGAATCCGAGCTCCGCTATAGTGTTGGATGAAATATACGAGTCCTGTGACCTCGATTGGGCTCTGTTTCCTTGCAGACCCGGCAGATCCATGATGGCTGTGGCCAGCCGGCTCTGGGATCCAATCTGTTTCGATGGTCACCACTGGTTTTGTCTTGACTTTCAGCTCCGCCTCGTCGCAAAGCTTCTTGCAAAGGATTGCTCGACCCTCACTGACAAAACCGTCCTAATCATCAAAGATATCAGTATAAAAAGCTAAGCCGTCCATGACCACATGGCTACTTACCTGCATGACGTGGATGTACAACCGGTCGAGCTGTGAAGGCCAAGTCAGTCACCAGAAGCCACAGTAGAACTGTTATGTTGTAAGACTCACATTCAGAATGCTTATGCCCTTAGGCCCAAGCCAGTGGTCAATCGCCGCGAGGCTTCCACTTGAGTAAAGATGCAGGGTCTTGAGTTCTTTTGCAACGTTTGCGATGGACGTGATCGAGAGGTCCGTTCTTCTCCAGTCCAAATGTTGCACATCGAGGTCTTGGAGTGCCATCTCGATATCTTCTTCAGTGGTGGGACAATGTCTACAATCGTCCACGGTGACCTCGAAGACACGCTTCACGCGCTTGTAGGCCTTGAGCCACTGAAAAATGGAGATTGTATCGGTTCTCCTCTCTCCCAATTGCCTAGGAAAGGACGGAATGTTGACATATTTGAGGATTCGTTCAAATTCAATGCCATCACAATCGATATGTGGGAGGTTATCGACTAGGATATCTGCCAGTCGGACAGTTTGAACCGGCTCCTCGTCTGCATTGTCCACGTCACGCGCAAGCTGTCTCCTGACACACTCCTCGAGCCTTTCGATGTCACTGCGGACGGAACGGAGAAATTCCGTGAGAGAATGCGGATCAAAGGCTAGGATGGTGACATTGAGCGAGATCTCTTTGCCCGTCCCTATTCCGCAGTCAGTTAATCGTTGTACGGCATTGCTACATGGACAGCTGGCAAGATTGCTTACAAGTATCCCCTCTCAGGTGTTCTCTAAGCTCAGAAATGGGCAATCGCTCCATCAGGGTCTCAAATATGAGATCTCTGAGTTCTGTGTCTTCGCCATTATACAGCGCCAGAACTGGAAACTTCTCTTCGTCTGCTTCTGCGCTTAAGGCTGGACCTAGCGCAAGAATCGGAGTCTTGTGCTCGCCCATGGTTGTATTTGAGCCTGGTCCAGATGTGTGATCCGGGTGAACGTGGAGGCTGGTGGCAAGATCAGGGAACTCCTTTAGCAAATACTTTGCCGCTTCAACCTGACCGATGTACACCACGTAGTGAATCAAACTGCAGTCTAGACTACCCAGAAATGTACTTCCGATACCAAGGAGAAATTCGAAGACCTCGAAATTGAAGCACTTGGCAGCCAGTTGCAGGATGTCTTGTTGGAGGACATCTGTCCGGTACTCTTTCTCTTTTCCAGCGGGCCTGACAGTGAGTAACTCGCGCATGATTTCGACATTATTACCGCTGTTGCTCGCAATGGCCTTTCTCAGAAGTTTTCGTATCTCTTCTGGGCTGGTGTTGCCAAGCAAGTCAAGCATGCCGCTGACGGCTGGTATTTTGCTCTTGGTGATGGAGTATGTAAGGGGAGAATAACCCTCCTTATCCACGCTCGTCAACAGGCTTTTAACCGTCGCGCAACCTGGATCGTGTGCGTAGCGTCTGCCACAGCAGCCATCTATAACGGATAGGCAGATCATGATGGCTCTTTGAGCTCCGTTGATGGCGGCGATGTGAAATAGTGTCTGCTTCATGTCATCTTTGTCGCGGCAGAGTCCGTAAGTGTTCTCAATGACGTGCGTGAGTATGCGAAAGTGGTTAACTTGCTGGGCGTAGCTTTGCTTCTCGAGGGGACCTGGACTCATCTCATCCTTCCCCATTTTCTTAATCAGTTCCTCGGCGAGGTTTCTTGGCGCCTTAGGGTCTGGTGATAAAGCCTCTAGCAATAGATCCAACCATTGCTGTTGTGTCTGGTGGGAGGGACTGCACGGTGGCGTTGGAAGCACCGTTTCTTGTTCGTCTTGTTCGTCTTGTTCGTCTTGTTCGTCTTGTTCGTCTTGTTCGTCTTGTTCGTCTTGTTCGTCTTGTTCGTCTTGTTCGTCTTGGTCATCTTCTTTGTCACTTGGGCCGTCATCCGTTTCTTCAGGTTGATATCGCATGACAATGGCCTCGGCCAGCTTGAGCCGGTCCTCGTTGTTGATAAACTTTGGTGTTGTCCTGAACTCTGTCTGCTTCCCATTTTCGATGAATCCAAGCAGTGTATCTGTGTCTGTGTATGGGGCTGGCTTCTCGTTCTGCCTCTGTGCTCTTTTCGGCCTCCATGGCTTGTTCAGAAAGCCTGCCAGTATTTCTGTAGACGGATATCAGGGACGTCTCCACTGCATTGAGAACCTGAAGTATACGTACCATCCATCGGGGAAGGTGCCATGATGAGTTTTGGCTTTGATTCAAAGATACCGACGAAACTTGGTGATCCAAGATTGTTGTCTCTGGGCGCTGGGAATTTAGCCAGGCGGAAGATACGACGCGGGCTGTAGTCGGAAGCAATCGAAGGACAGAAGACGGAAGCCGGAAGACGGAAGACGAAATACGAAAGACGGAAGAAGGCCAACTCGAGCATCCCTCCAGCAAGAACGCCCTTTAGCAGCCCACGCTCGGCCACCCATGGTTGAACCTTAGCGGACAAATAGACAGTCCTAGTCGCCTTCGAATCCTTTTCGACCATGTACAGGTACTTCAGCGGTTTAGACTCGCGGAGCCTCGAGCCGAAATGTTGGGGTTGGTGTTACAAAAAGACGAACGTTCCTTGTGGGACCGCATGCCCGCCCTTATCTCCTTTGCAACAGTTGGACAGCCTATCAGAACTAGCTCAAATCACGTATTGTTTGCAGTGTGACCATCTATCAGCACGTCGCCGAGGTAGGAGATGGCCGAAGGCTGAAGGAAAGGGTGCACAGTGGAAATCCTAGCCATTCTGAGATGTCTTCATGGGGGGGGGTCCCTCCACATAAGATGTGTCAACACAGAGAAGAAATGAGTTGTGTACTTGTTAGCCACTTATATGAGAGTATTTAGGGCAACACAATACACCCTGCTGGCCGAGATGAACATGCAGGTTGACAACTAATCCGTCGCCTAGCCACCCTTGCTTGACCACAGCCTGTTTCCATCACACGTCCACTCCCCAGACGCGGGCGTACTTCTTGTCAATTCCAGTTTCGGTTTGGAGGTCGACGAGCTGTTTACGGTCGACCCCGGTCAGCCACTTTGGTATGATCGGGTTTGGCAGCGTAGGGTCGAAGTTGATGGGGTGAATCATCTTGTCCTCCTCGGCGTCCAAGTCACGCTTGCTCCAGAGGTTGTGCCACATCACAGCCCCCGGATATCGCCACCCTGCGTCAAACTCGGTAATTGCGACTTGGCCTTGGAATGGGGAGTCGTTTTCTCTTTTCAGAAGTACCGCGATATGAAAGCCTGGGACAACGCCCTCGGCACCCTTGCTGTTCTCCGTGTAGATCCACCACACCTTCACATACCGATGGTCAGTAGGGGAGGCATGTCGTATCCCCGATTTGGCCTCAGCGAAATACTGCCTCTCGTACTCCTGGCTGCTGACCTGGTGCAGTGCGATGCCTGGCTTCACTACAGCGCTGCCTTCCAGGGTGCCTTTAAGTCCATATTCCCTCTTGCGAAGAACAGGAATCTTGTGGGAGCGGTTAATGATATCGGGGCCCCGCGACACGATAGTTGGGTTTGCGAACGGGAGCTTTCCACCTTGATTTTCGACGTTTCGAAAGTCGATTTCCAACCTGATCTTCCTCGCCCTGAACTCGCGCATGCTCTGTATCTCACACGTGAAGAGGAGAAAAGTCGCGGGGGTCTTGTCGTTGTTCTTTTCGTCCCAGACACCATCTAAGTGCGGGTGCGGGTCAGCATATTCGGCCTTGACGTCTCGAGAGACGAGAGACGAGAGAAGAGCGGACTGGGAGAAAACAGAAGAAAAAAGAACGAACTTACGGACGCAAGCCGACATGACAATGTTGGTGTAGAAAAAGGCATCATCGTGATTTATGATGTCCTCCCTATGGACCTGGGTAGGGGCTTTGTTCTTGGTCTTCCCTTCGCCATCGCTTCGGGCGGTAGCCACAATCGGGATGCGCAATTCTAAAGTCATGATGCCGATGACGTTGGAAACGTCTATTGAAGTTGTTTTTGCGAGTGCGTAGGGGCGTTGGATAGCTGTTCGTAGGTGTTTAAGAAATGTTTATGGATATTTCGCGGGCCTCAGCTTGCTGGATATGGTCGAAACCCAAGATGCAAGAGATGTTGAGGAAGAGTTGGCAGAGCCTCGCGCATCCCCAATCCTACCGAGATTTATGTAACATCTTAACAAGGCAGCCTACCTTCCCCCCTCAATCAACACGACAGGGATTGGATTGGAAGAGGCAGCGAGGGGTGCAAGCCATGTTTCTATGTACCTCTACTCCGTACAAGCGCTCTGATCTCAGACCGAGTGGCGTCCGCTTCACTCCAATCCGATGGCTTACTCACCGTTGCACACCATTGCATATGCGTCAGACGAGTCGGGCATGGGTGCTCTTGCTTGACACACCAAAGAGCAGAGTCTGACTGTGACCATCGAGGAACAATCGCCATTCCATGCTGTTTGTTATCAACAGTCAAATCTCTCCCTGGGCCATCGCATTCTCTGATATCATGAGTTCTGCACAGTTTTCAGATCCTGAGGATCGCCATCGACAGGGGGGAATCACTCGTACTAACAGCAGCCTGGATTTGGACCTGGGTCGAGCGAGGAGTGAATTGGCCCGCGCCCAGGACGCGCTGCTGAGGGACCAGGTGCGCGAGAGGCGGCACAGAATGAACCTCGAAGACGATGACTTCGACTACCATGAATTCCAGTCCGAAATCGACGAGGTCGAGGACTTGATTCGACGCCGGCGTCGATTGATTGAGAGAGGAGCTCTAAGGGTGCGGCATCTCGATACAGATAATCCAATGGTGAGGCCAATGCGACTTCTCTCCGATGTCCCATCCTCGGTCCCGGACCCGCGACGCGGAACAAGATCGAGCGCTCTCTCACAGGTCGGAGAATCTTCAGTCTCATCATCGCATCAACGAAGCCTAGACCCCACTCGTTTCGAGGAGATGGAGCGGATGCTTCGGGTGGACGGAAGGCTCTTCCACAGTCAGCATCTTTCCACACAACGCACAGCTTCCTCAAGGTCTTCGGTTGCGGAACGGGCCAACGCTGTACTCAAGGCATCGAGTCGTCCCGTCATCCGACCAAGGTCCGTGGGACTGGCTAACCCATCCGGTGGACTGGTAATACCATCGACGGAAGTGTCGCACGTCGTTGCTAACCAGGAGCCTTCGCCAGAAGCCAAGATGAGGAACAAACTCCTCAACTTGCTGTGGTCGCAGCCAGTTGGGCTAATTCACGATCTTCTGTCTAAATCAAGGGTAAAGGGCTCTGGCGAGTGGTTATTCGCGCTTCCTGGGTTCGAGAGCTGGTGCAAGGTAACTGCTGAGTCCCCCAAGGGCGTTGAGGCAGGGGAAAACTGCCTATGGTTGCAGGGGGGCGTTGGTGCTGGCAAGACGATGTTGATGTGAGACACAGTCCTCTGGAACGTCAAGCGACTAAGTCCTAACCTATGGCCACACAGGAACGCCGTCGTGAGTAGACTGAGCTCCGAGGTTCTCAACGAACCAGGACAGGAGAACATAGTCGTCTACTACTACTTTGATCGCAGTGGTGGGTGCAGGCCTTACCAAGCAGTCTCCAGCCTGTTACGCCAGACTTTAGATCAGAAGGACATTCCATTACCCAAGTTTTTGGCGGAAATGGAGACTGACGGATCAGATGTCGCCAGCAGAACTGGCGACCGCCAACCCAACGACGGTATCTGGCTTGCGAATTTGGTTTCGGATTTTCTAAGTGTCCTGTCTCGGTTCAAGAGAGTCTACATTTGCCTTGATGGCTTGGAAGAGTGCGAAGATCTGGTTGCGTTGATGGCGATACTTCTCCGAATGTCAGCCGTCCAAGAAACGAGGCTCGTTTTGACAGCCCGCTCGCGAATTGTCGACCAGTGTATTGCACTAGGCGCTGGCCGCAAGCAGACGGCGAGTCAAATCGAGAACCACAACAGCTCAGATATCCGACAATACCTTGAGGAGTTTGTACAGTGTCAACAGCGCATCTGTCTGTTTGACATGATAGGAAAGGAAGCTCGCTCAGCGCTCCTGGACAAGATAGTTGAGAAGTCCGGGGGGAAGTATGTCACCGCTCCCTCTCCTCACACAGTGTCATTTTTCCGGATCATTCTCCAGTATGATTATATTCTAACACAGTTTTGAAACTAGCTTTCTGTCTGCGATCGCCCAAGTCGCACAGCTTAATCGTTTGACCTCGCTCGCCGACGTAACCGACCAGCTTGAGAAACCGCCACTTCAACTATCGGAAGTCGTCGATCTGATCCTGTCTCAATTAAGCGATCAGCCACCTCAGCGATATCGGCTTGCGCAAAAAGTTTTCTACTGGTTGTCTGTAGCTCGTCGGCCGCTGACACTGCGAGAATTACAACAAGCTGTCGCTGCTAAGCCAGGAGCTAGGATTGACGACCCCAACAGACTGCCTCCACCAAGCTTGATCACAGCTGTCTGCATGGGGTTCGTTCACATTGATGTCAATAAGAACAGAGTCTTCGCAATGCCGTCAGCCTTGCCATTTTACCTCTACCAATTCATAGGCAATTTCGCGAGGAAGGCAAGAGAGTCCGGGGCCATCAGCTGTTTGGCGCTTCTCCAGAGCGACATCCTCTCTCGCGGCCCGTTCACTTCACAAAGTCAATACGACGACATGAAGCAGAGACTGCCATTTGCAAGTTATGTGTCCCAGAATTGGGGAATACACTTAAACGACGCTGGGGAGGATGAGTCGATGAATGAGATACTGGAAAACACCTCGCTCCTTGAAACCCTCAGCCAGCTTCTGCACGTCGGTTCTCAGCCTACATCCGTGTCTCCTCAACCGTACGACAACTATCCCACCGGTTTTGGGAATCGCCATTTCGGAGCGTATTTTGGTCTCACGATTGCGTTTAGCAAGTGGCCCACGCAGGAGGACTGGGCCGTTGCAAGAGACAGCTGGAACCGGAGCCCCTTTCACGTTTGCTTCCGCTCCCCTGGGCTCTGCCAGCGCCACGTTTTATTCGACCTACTCGAGGGCGAGGACGTTTCTATCCTCATGTTTGGAGATATACCTTCGGCATCCCACTCTGAACCAGAGGTTAAAGTCTCAGAAAACCATGACCAAGACCAAGCAAAACCATTCCGCCATGAAGCTGTCAGGGGGTTGCCATGGAAATGGGGTTTGGACTACGACCACAATATCAACGCCTTCCGGGACAGTGTGCCAGGCATAAATCTCGAGAAACTCTTTACCTTTAGCAGAGACGAGATAAAGGTGGCAGACAAAGACGGAAAGACGCCACTGCACCATTTCCTTGTGGACTGGTCCGAGGATACACTCATTGGCCTCATCCAGATGACCTTTGACCGCGATGGCCCCCCTGAGCACGGGGAAGACGACGGCGGCGAATCTAACGACGACAGTGATGATTCATCAGACTTGAAGAAAGGCCTGGGGGAGAGGAAATACCTGCCCCTAGCAGCAGACAACTCGGGTCGAACCACGCTGGATTACGCCTGCGAACGGAGCGTCCTCTTTGGCACCCTCGTGTTCGAAACGGCCAAGTGGTCACCGGAGCAAATGAACAACGCAATCGCCATCGCGGCATCCTGTGGCTACGTGGTGTTGGTGAAATACCTGACCGAGAAGATCGACGAGAAGCACAACGCCAAACGCGAAGAATTTGAGCTCGGCCGAGCCGTCATCGAAGCCTCGAAGCGCAGATTCACCGAGATCGTCCGCCTCCTCCGCCAGAGGGGAACAGACCTCCGCATTCAAGACGACAACGGCATGTCGCCGCTCCATCACGCCGCGTACGGTTGCCATACGGGTACGGTGCGGTTTTTGCTCCTCGAGGGCGCGGACCCAAACCAGCTTGACAAGTTTGGACGCTCGCCGTTGTTTTGCGGGTGCGAGAGCGGCAGTGATACCATCGTCACACTATTAAGGGAGAAGGGTGCAAGCGCCACTCGGGCAAACAGTGACGGCCAGACGCTACTTAATCTGGCGGCCTGCAGAGGCAATGTCGATGTGGCACGAAGACTTCTCCGCCTGGACGGCGCTGCCGTTCAACTGAGGACGCCGGACCCAGACGCCGCAGGGCTATCGTTACAGTCGCCTCTCCACATCGCGGCGCGAGAAGGCCACCACGATGTTGTCAAGCTATTGGTCGAGGAGGGTTTCCCGATCAGCGCGCGCGATGGAGATGGTCGGACGCCACTGTCGTATGCCTGTGAAGGCGGACACATCGAGAGCGTCCAGGTCCTCCTTAGCAAGAAGCGGTTTGCGGCTGTCAATAGCACGGACAAGGATCTCCGTACTCCTCTATCCTATGCCGCAGCGGAGGGTCATGTCGATGTCGTGGCTGCTATGGTAGGCCAAGGTGGCGTGGACCCCAATATAGAAGACGTTGGGGGGAAGACGGCCCTTGTCCATGCCGCAGAACGCGGCCACAATTATACGGTGGTGGTGCTCATTTTACTGGCGAGTAACAGTTACAGGGTTAGGGCCACGGTTATGAGGTCATTTGAGGAGCTGTATTCGCGGTTCTCGAGCAAGGCGACTGGGAATATCGCCGTGGATGTGAACATGAAGGACAACCAAGGGCGGTCGGCGGTGTTCTATCTCAAACGCAATGGAGGGCAGGGGGCTTCAGACGTGGCCCAGTCCATTGTTGAGATTGGCGAAAAGCCCAAGCCCAAGACTCCTATGGATGATGGTGAGGGTATGGGTGGTGGTGAGTTCAGGGCTGAAGGAGGGGACGGGGATCGCAACAAACCAGCAGAAAACCCCGAGGAGCGCCCCATGGCCAATGATGACCAAGACGCTGGTCAGCAACCTGGAGCCGTCGACGTGTCCATATTACAGGCATGATCCATCTTAAGATAAGCTGGAAGCACTACGATATTATCCAAACTTTCCGTTGGTATGCTTGGTAGTGTTGACGGAGGATTGTTTACTGCCTGGGGAAGCTCGCGGCCTGGTACCCGAACCAAACGCGCTCCATGGCAACCAGCAACCCTAAAGCGCCGGAAATGATAGCTACGACGTCCGTTGAGAAGGGTGTCACACTCTGTAATGTTCATCAGGGGGAGCTGCTTCTCATCTGTATGATGGGAATGACGAAGAGACTTTCTTTATGGATTTTGAGTGTTGAGATAGTAACCGCTGAGAACAATGCATTTACCGCTATGGAAAATTTGTTAACTTTATATGAGCCATCCATCGACGGTTATCTGTACACGCAGATACAATGGAAAATGGAAGATATAAAGTTGCAGGTCTAATGTTCAAGGTCAAAAACTAAGGTCTAAGGTCTCTGCGAATCAGGGCCTTCGGGTTCAGTGGGACGGAGACGGTTGAGTTCTGACGTCCACAGTTTAAAACGGCAGATATAAAAACGGAGTCGCTCCAAACGGCCGGCATTCACAGCCATCGCCAAGGGGTTATCGGGCACTGGGTACGTGGCGCATTCCCTGTAAATGCGCTAGGAGTGGAGCTTTGTACATTGTCACCATGTCTCCGTCCTCTTTTTTTAGCCTTGACAATGGAATTGATTTGGCGGGTGGCCAGTTTCCCCCAGCTATTGGACGTGTCCCTTGTCGCTCTGAAACAGAGCGTGGCCCTGTCAATGTATGAGACCGCTTCTTTCTTTTTGCAGGCTTCTGCCCCTGGACGGAACAACTTGAACGACTCCAAGTTGCTCGGCACCCGCGTCGCACGTACATAATTAGCGGGTGGGTGTCGCCCGGTGTGATGAAGCCCGCTGACAGCTTTTAAAGCCCGGACGCGGTGAGGCTCGTTGATTGATTGAGAAAGGGGAGTACCTCAGGTCGGGTAATGAATGATAAGCAGACGACTGTGTGCTACAGCACAATTATGGGCTCTCCAGTATGCATGGCGTACGCGGACAGGTTGGGTAGCGCTGAAGCGATACCCGGCCAGTCCAGTGGCTGAGCTGCTGAGCTACTGAAGGCGCGCCTTCGCTTTCGTTCTCTTATTCAATCAATGATGACGGCCAAGGTCTTACTTCAGCCCCAGCACCAACCGGCCGCGGCAGGCCTCCGGATTTGGAACAAGGCACGAATACGTGACTCTCCCACAGTCACTCTGCGGGCGACCTCAGTCGGAAACAGTTCAGTAACACATGCAATCCTGAGTATTGATTGCATTCAGTGTAGAGGTGGGCTGTACAAAGTACCTTCCTTCCGAAAATACTGCAGCATAGGCGCTCTTCCCCATCTTGCATCTTGCCGCCTTCCTTCCTTCCCTCCATTTCATCCCATCCCCATCCCCCTTGTCATCCGTGCATGGGCCTGAATTGTTTCCCTTTTGACACCCACACACTTCGCACACCGAATTAACTAATCACCTCCTCTCACTATTCGTGGATCGACATCGCCTCCTAAAGGCTTTAACCACCAACAAAACAAGGCACGACGGACGCCACAGACTCTTGTACTGACTCTGCCTCCTCCCCTCATCCCCTCCCTCAAAGTCTGGATCCTTCTTTGGCCCCCAACCACCGTGCCATCAGCACCAGCAGCAACACCAAGACGAGACGAACCCCGAACACCAACGAACGAAAGGCCCGGCTGTTGCTTGCTAGGTCCCCTTCCCCTTCGTATTGGCTCCGCAAAACATCGTCATCCACCAGCCAATCTCACCCCTACGTCCCTCCTCAGGCTCCTCCTCTACGGTCTACGCCGAACATACGGAGTACGAAGCACTCCGTAGTCAGTTAGTCTACTGCCCGCCCTCCACGGGTCCACGATCCACTCACCCCCGTTCAGCCCAACCCAGTCCAATCCAATCCAGTGCCACGCCGCCCTCGACCCGTCCGTTCAGCCTTGTCCGTCCAAGCCAGTCAGCCAGCGGAGCGCCTAATCCCTGACAGCGCACAGTGTTTGCCCCTGCATCTGCAATAGCCATCACCCCAAACTTACTCCCTACGGCAGAGAGACACGCAGCAGCAACGCCAAAGACTGGTGACATTGCCTCCCGAGCTGCGCTTCCCCATCAACATCCTACGACCCACGATCCACGACAGTGACGACGACAACGACGACGAACATAGCCGACGATCACGACCACGAGCGCCGCTCCCAAACCCAACTCTCAGCCACTAGTGCGCCCAGCGTCCTCCGGTGCTGACCACCGCAACGACGACAGCGATTTCAACCACCCATTGACGGGGCTGGAGAGAGAGAAGGCAGGCCATCATGCCAGGGTTCGCTGATTCCTTCTGGTCGACCGACTATGCTGCGGGACTCGGCGTCCTGTTTAGCAAGCTTCAACAGGGTGTTCTAGAGAACCGTCAAGTCCTCACTATTGCCCGGTTGCGCGCTGAGGCTGAGGAGGCCTACAGCTTACGCCTCAGCGAAATCACCCCCGCCGCCGACAAAGTTCAGGGTGGTTTCTCTCGCGATGACGGCGCGACTGTCCGCAAGGTAAGCATGGCTCGCCATTCTCTGCCTGCCTGTCTGCGGTGTCCCTCCGGGCTCCGTCTTTTCGGCGCTCTATCCCGTGCCCGCACCGCTGCGCCCTCCTCCAGCTGAGCTAACGGAAAGGTGCCATCTAGGCCTTCGACGGCATGCGCAACGAGATGCAAGATGCCTCCCGCAACCATCACCGAATCGCCCAGAGTATCCGCGATCTCGTCGTCAACCCGTTCTCTCGCTGGTGCGATGCTCACGAGGCCCGCATCCAGGATTCTCAGGATGAGCTCCAAATTCGCATCAAGACGCACGATCGCCAAGCTGAGGCCGTCAAGAAGCTACGCGCCGTCTACTTCAACAAATGCCGCCTAGTCGAGGATATTGAGGAGGAGAACAAGCTCGCCTTCCAAGATCCGGAGGTCAGCCCTAAGCCGAACGGGCCTAACATTCCGGAGATCAAAGTTCAGCCTCAAGAAGAGGAAGAGAATAAGGAAGAGGAGGAGCTGTTTGAGATTGGCGACGATGTCTACCAACCTGATCAGATGAAGAAGATCCTCTCTCACATGCTCTCCACTATCAAGCTGGGAGACACCAAGGTCCCTATCCTCGGCACCTACCTCAACACCTCAGCCGGTTCCGATATCGTCGAGTACCTCCAGCGAAGCATGGGCACCTCCAGCGTCAGCTATGCCGAGCGCATCGGCCAGGATCTCATCTCCAACGGTTTCCTCCGCCTTATCGGCAACGTCGGCAACACTTTCGCCAACAGCTCCAAGATGTTCTACCAGTGGCGGCCTAAGGCCTTCCAACTCGCTGGCGTCCCTGAGAAGAAGGCCGTCAACCGCACCTTCTCCATGCCCGCCTCGGGCTCCGAGGGTGGTGACTCTCCTGTTGTTGGCACTGTGAGCGAATACCTTTCCGGCTGGAGCGTCCTCAACAACTCCCACCCCAACGAGACTCCCAGCCAGCGCATGCAGCGCGAGGCTCGCGAGTCTGATGACAAGTACAAGACCGGTGTCCGGAAGCTCGACGACCTACGCTGTGAGCTTGAGGAGGCCATCTTCCTCCATCTCACTTTCCTCGAGCGTTGCGAGCTCGACCGCCTCAAGGCCGTAAAGACGGTCATCCTAGACTTCTCGGGCACCATTGGCAATGTCATCCCCAGCTTGCAGTCCACCGTCGACCAGATGATGCTGTTCCAGGAGACCATCCAACCCCAGAGCGACCTGCGCTACCTGCTTGAGAACTACCGCACAGGAAGCTTCATTCCCAAGGTTGTGGTCTACGAGAACTACTACAACAAGGTTGACGAGCATACCTTCGGTATCGACCTGGAGGCACGTGCCAGGGCTGACAAGAAGCGAGTCCCGGTCATCGTCACCACCATCCTGACCTATCTCGACCACCACTACCCCGACCTTGAAGGTGACGAGGCCAGAAGAAATGTCTGGCTGGTCGATGTGCCACTCACCCAGACTCATCGCTTGCGCGCCAAGGTCAACGATGGCAAGCTCATTTCCCCAGAAGTATTTGAGGAATTTGATATACCCACGGTCGCCAGTCTTCTCAAGATCTACCTCCTGGAACTACCTGGTAGGCATTCCTTTCCCGACATGCAAGCTTGGAGCTCGTAACCACTAACAATTTCCATCTATAGACTCACTCGTCTCTTCTCATGTATACGAAATCATCCGCACAATCTACTCAACCACCGCCGCCGATTCATCCGATGCCTCGCGCATCGCTGTTCTGCAACAGACACTGTCTCAGCTTCGGCTCACCAACATTGCCACCCTTGATGCCTGCATGAATCACTTCACCCGCCTCATCGACCTTACCTCAGCTGATGATAGCTACGTCTCATCCCTTGCAGCCTTCCTTGCGCCATGTGTCTTGCGGCCACGAGCAGAGACATCTCTCACTATGGAGGAGAAGCATTCGCACCGACTGGTGCGCGACCTCTTCGCCCATAAGGACGCCATCTTCAGCGCACTCAAGCGCATGTCCTCGCTCAACCACTCCTCCTCTGTCAGCGCCAACCGTCCCCGCGCCATCAGCACCGACGAAAGCAACCGCAAGGCCCTCATGGAGGAGCGGAATAGGGCTCTGCTCGAGAAGGCCAGTGCAAACCGCGGCCGGGACAGGAGCCCTGCGCCGAGCCCCCGCGGCCACCGACGAGAACGCAGCACTGGCGGACCTGAGACGCGATTCCCCATCCAGACCAGCCCGACCTCAGCCGCCGACCGACAACGCAGCAGTCTTGGTAGCCTTGGTAGCCTGAACAAGCGAAACAGTCTCGAGGTGCCCGGCCCCGAGGGTGCAGAGCCTGTGAATGGCGCCGATGTGGTCAAGTCACCCGATTCAGAGACCGTTACCGAGAAACGCGAGAGTCTCGGACGTACTACCGCACGATTTGTCGGCGGCAAGCGAGTCCCTGTCACGCCACCCTCAGAACGCGGCGTGACACTCGAGGACAGGCCCATGCAATAATGCTTTGGCAGTGATGAGATAGGCCCAAGAGGCGTTTCCACGTCGAATTGAGCCTTTGATGCGCTACGGCATACGTCATGAGAAGAAACAAAGGGACGGAAAGGAATGGAAAGGCATATGAGGGAAGAGCTTTGGGAGAGAAAGCCCCTTCTCCTTTCCCGGGCAATCTATCTATCATGTGCACGTATTAATGGAGCATGAAGCCAAAAAGAACCACTGGTGTACTTTTTTTGTTGGTTTTTTGTACTTATGCTGTATCACGAGATGGCGCGATTCCGTGTTGGTTTGAGCCGGTTGTTTCTTCTTCTTTTTTTTGTTTGGAGATTCCTTGGTTGTTATGTCTCTTCTCATGAGCCTGCCCCTTTCTCGCGACTTGGACGATACGGTGGAGAAATAGAGGGGTTGGATGGAGGGCGGATATGAGGACGGATATGAGGCTTGGGAGGGACTAGGTGAAGGTGTTGATAGGCTAGTGAATGGAAAATCAAACTACATATAACAATGACGAATATGAACGATTCTGAACAGTCAAAATAATAGAGTATTGCTATTCGTATACATTCAAAATGCTAATTACATACAAGTACGACCTTTTACACCTAAGATTAGTATAAGATAATATGCCTAAACTGTATACCTGCCTCAAGATATCTTATTGTGAAGATTTTCCAGTTTCTCCTCCAAAATAACCTAAAAGATAAAATTTAAATAGAAGAACTTAAAGAATAAATACTAAAAATAAAATTTATTTAATTTTCTTAAGTTTAAGTTACTATTAGATATATTATTAAGACTTCTTGGTGAAATTGGTCTATATACTTCAGTATGCGAGTAGTATTTTGAGTGTATGCGAATACCAATAGTCAAATAATATGTCGGGGGACGGTGGATAGAATTGATGTGTTGCATTTATTCCCTTCTCCTGCACTGGCATCAAGGTATCGGCTTGCCATAAATACTACCTAACTAGGTACGCTATCCTTGACTGTATATAGCCAGCTGATAGTTGCCCCTTAAATATACTGCTAGTCCGCCTCCTGAATCTGGGCGACGGGCCTTTTCTTCTTCTTCTTGGCAATCACCACCTCGGCCGATGCACCTCCCACCGGCGGATCTACGCCCCTGGCACTGCTATCATCGCCAGGCTCATCAAGCGTCACTATGCGGGCCTTCTTCTTCTTCGTCTTCTTTGGCTTGACCTCGGCACCTTCGTCAGCGTCAAGGGGCTTCTTGACCTTCTTGGTCTTCTTCTTCTTGACGACGGTGCCCTCGACATCGACGCCCTGCGCAACATGGATGCGCTCGTTGGCGCGCTGCATCTCGAGGCGGAGGCGCTCGACCTCCTTCATGGCTTTCTGCATCTCGGCCTCCTCCTGCTGCTGACGCTCATGGTCGAAGCCGCCAGCTGGCTGGTCTTCGAGGTTGAAGGTGCGGATGCTGCTCGAGTCCACCTTGAGCAGCGACTGCTTGAGCTTGCGCGCCTTGGTCTTGGTGAAGCTGTCCGAGTTGTTCTCCGAGTCGTAGGTGCGCCTGCCAGACCCGCTGTCGCTGCCCTCTAGAGTCTCGTCCGCGGCGATAACGACCTTCTGTCGAGGTCGCTGTTGTGGTCGCTGATGTTGCTTCGGCTGCTGCGGCTGCTGCGGTGCCGCGGCGCTTCCGACCTTGTCAAGGTCCAACTGCATTATCGGTATAGAGTCAATGTCAAGGTCGGGGCCGTTGCTGGTATGGAGAATGTTGTGGATAGGGGTCGATGTTTGGGGAGTGGCGGTACGGCTGGGGATGTAGAACGGATCGTCCTTGTTTCGTTCCTGACGCTCTGCCTTTCTTCGCGCAACAATGTCCGCATCTAGATAACTGTCCTCGGTCGCTTGCTGGTACGAGCCGACATAATCTTCTGCAGGCTCCGTCAGTCTGCTAATGGCCGGCGCAGAGGAGTCGATGCTTGTTGGTGGTGGCCGTTGATGGTAGTACACCTCAAACTCGTCAGAATCGTCTGCTGCCAGTGCGACTGAGTCCGCCTCCGACAATAATCTAGCGAGATTTGCGTGGATTGGTTCGTCCAAGTCAAGTCCGTCGGGCACTGGGACATTGTGCTGGGCCCCCTTGGCCACCGAGTTAAGTTCCCAACCGTTGAAAAGGGACGGTATCGCCTGGGTGAGAAGCAACGGAGGGTCCTGTTCGACATCATCGGTCGTAGCGGGTTGACCAGAGGCCGCCTCAGAGGTGAGTTTCAGCAACTCTGTGAACTCGACAGCTCGCTCTTGAACCTCAAGACTGGGGTTCAATTGCAAGGGCTCAAAGACGTGGATGATACGGGCCATGAGTAGTGACACCCTAGACTTTCTCTCGGCCGTCCATTGTTCCATCTCATCTCCAACTATGGTTGCAAAGATCTTGGTGACAGCCTGGAGGGTAGTCGTGATCACCTCAGAGTTCGTCGCCCGGGGTATGAGCTGCAATAGGCTATTCAGGTTGTCATCCGGTATGGGAAGTTGCGGTGCGTATTCGCCCATGATCCACGCGACCGACTTGAGAGCCCCTGAGGTGATGGAATATCCGGGGGGAGTATCCGCATTAAGTTGGTTCAAAATGTCCTCTGAAGCCCTGACAGCTGCCGGTCTCATAGCTCGCACCTTCACAGCAATGCTGCGTAGCTCATCTCCAATCTTCTCAGACACATCGGCACGCGACTTTGATGAAATGCCTGCATCGGCGTCAATCTTGCGAGAAATAGGGGCCATGCGTACGAGCTGTGTCAAAACATCAATGTACCAATCAAAGTCCAACACGCTAGAATAGTTATCCTTTGCGCACATTGCCAAGATCCTTGCGATGACATCGATTCGGTAATCATCCGGGAGAGGAGGTGTCTGACCAGGCGACTTGACTCCAGACTCGGCGAATGAGCTGTCGGTGTCCGAATCGCTAGGGTCCATGGGAGTGCCTGTTTGTTGCCTGTCTCGGACTGGCATAGAAGTCTTAAGCTGTTTCATGAGGCGGCTCACAATGGACATCAAGTTGTCCCCAGTAACCATACCCTGAACAAGATCCAGTGCCTGTATTCGGATAGTGATATCGGGGCTGTCAATGCACTCCAAGATGACATCCTCTTGTTGTGACACCAGATAGGGGTGGGTGATAACAATCTTGTTGAATGCCAGTAGTGCAACATATTTCACTGAGGATGTTAGCTTGTTGCTCATATGCTGGGCAGAATCGCCGACTTACGATTGGGATCGCCGTCAATCATAATCATGCCTCGCAGCTTGTTGACACACAACGTCGCAATCTCATCGGTTCCTGTCACATCATCGGCATTCCCCAAAATTCCGCCCTGAATGATACCGTTGATACACTCGTACAACAACGACATAGCAGGAGTAGTCCGGATGATATTCGTGAGTGGCGGCAACAGCTTCCTCACAAGACGAGGCTCCAGGGGTGTCAGGGTTGCAAACTAGAAAACCGTCAGTCTCTGTGTAGCAAACACCGCGAAAGCCGATACTAACCAGCTTGATCAGTTTGATGGCCATCCAGTTATTACCACCATCCACCAAAAGCTCAAACAGCCTGGGAGCAAGGGGGAGGAAATCATGAGGCCTGCGCCAGCCCAGCTCGCAGACCACATTTACAATGGCAGCCGTGACACTCGGGTCTTCGTCAGGGTCCATAAGACGCTCCTTGATCTTGGGCCATGCTGCGCGCAACGCCTCGGGGTACACAAGAGCCAGTCTGTACAGGGTCACAAGCGTCTTCTTTCGGATATTCGAATGGCTGTGGCTCAGTCGCGGCAGCAAGTCTGCCAGGGTCGAGAGCGCCAGGGACGGCGTAATAACGTGGGGAAGGGTTGCGACAGGTAGGGAGATGACAGTCGGTGTGGTCGACCCGAGGTCCTGGACACGCGAGCATTAGATAAGTGTGGAAAGTGTTGAGAGTTCATCCGCGGACCTTCTTGAGCAGGTTGGTAGCCAGCATCAGGACTTCGGTGTCGGGCCGAAAGCTCTGGACTGCACCCAGATATCCCACTCGCTTCTGGTGGTACTTGGGCGACGACATGACCTCGAGCACATGGAAAGACGCCCAAGACATGTCGTGGCCGACCATCTCGAGGTAGATGAGCTTGAGCAGCGCCGTCGCCTTGAGATCTAGCAGTATAGCGCATTAGCGGCCCAGTACAAACAAGAGACACACCGAAGCCTCCCATGCCCGAGAAGCAGCCTTCCAGACGAGAGACATAGCTTCGAACGCGACTCGAGACGGAGATGGCTGACGAACCCATGTCTTGACCCCGAACCTCTGCGCGGCACTCCTTCAGGCTTTTCTGGATATATTCCTTCTCATTGCCCTTGTGGTTCCGGAGCCCCCGAATGAGGTCGTACAGCGACTTTTCGAACCTGCGCACCGTCAGCGCCGCGCCATAGCCGGGGCGGGTATTATGTCGAAGCTCCCTACATGATGGCGGCGGATGCCCCACGTGGGGCGGACCGCTACGAGTTATCGCGGTCTAGTATCGGCCGCGGAGGAGGCGAGGAGACGAGGAAAAAGGGGGCGTCGTCAGCGTCTTTCGAGGTTCCGTCGCGGTGAGGTCGACCGGCGCATGCTGTATGTCGGGCGTTGGCTGGAGAGGCGGCAGTTTGCCGTCACGATGGAGATGCTGATGGTGGTTGGAGAGATGTGCGACCTTGGGCAATGACGGAACCGCCCTGGACTCGGCAGCCAAGACGGCCCGAGCATCGGAGCACTGTAGCAGCCTGGTCGGTGCTGTAAGTCCTACGATTAACGGGCGTACAGGGGTTGCAGCCCCTAAACTGATCGGTGAGCACGATACGCTACAGCGCTTTATTCCAGGCACATGTTTCGCAGGTTACGCTCCGCATGAGTGGGGTGAGGATGGGTCCATACTTTCACCACGACTGAGGCTCAACACCAACGCCTTCATTCTCTCCTCCTCTCCAAGCTTCCCCGCGGAGCACACTCCACAACCCTCCAATGCCATGGACATAGCACTTGATACTCACCTCATCTAACCGCTTCCCTCCCACTCCTCCACAACCCCCAATGGCCCTCCGCCTCCTCCCCCCGCCGCGCGTCTCCCTCGCCGCATCGCGCATCGCGAGTTCCGCCTCTCGCACCTCAAATTTCTCCCGATCCTTCTTCACTCTCCCCGGCTCCTCCCCGACGACCCAGAGCCTCACCGCAACCCGCAGGCTACCCTACGCCCCGGCACCGCTCTACGACCTCATCTCCGACATCGACTCCTACGTCCAGTTCGTGCCCTACTGCTCCCGGTCCCGCGTCACCCAGTGGTCCGACCCCGACGCCGCCGGTCGACGCTGGCCGACCCTAGCAGACCTACACGTTGGCTGGGGTGGCTTCGATGAGGTATTCACCAGCCGCCTCCGCTGCGTACCCGGCGTCTCCGTCGAGGCCGTCAGCGGCTCGACCCAACCCGGCGGTGGGGGCCCCGATGCTTCGGCCGTCTTCCGGAGCTTGGTGACGCGGTGGTCGGTCAAGGAGCTCGCCAGTCTGCCCTCGCCATCGACTGAAGTCCACCTCGCCATTGACTTCCAGTTCACCAACCCTCTATATGCCGCGGTCAGCGCAGCTGTGTCCGACAAGGTCGCCGGGTTGATGATTGAGGCCTTCGAGAAGCAAGCCCGCCAAAAGCTTGGGTCACGGCGAAAGCTATGAAAGGACTCTTCTTCAAACGACCACTTACGAACTACATCTTGTACATTCACGACTCCCGGCGAAACGCTGCCATTTCACACGCCGCTGCACAAAACACAGCAAGGCAAACACAAAACACCTGCAATACTCCATTCATTCTACATAACAGGTTGTCTAGGACCGCCGCGTCTAATCCAACTTGCTGGTCCATCCATCATCCATCATCATCCAACCCGAAACGTCGTCTTTGCGCCAATCTCAAGACTTGAGAGCCCTCGAGCACTTTGGATCGTACGCCGTTTCCCCCAGCATCATTGAGCCGTGTCATCATACTCCGATCCAAAT
Source organism: Ilyonectria robusta (assembly GCF_021365365.1). NCBI lineage: Eukaryota > Fungi > Ascomycota > Sordariomycetes > Hypocreales > Nectriaceae > Ilyonectria > Ilyonectria robusta. The sequence continues at coordinate 150,505 of NW_025764438.1, forward strand.
GCATTTAGGATAGTTCGCGACTCCTCTGATGTGTGACGCTAGCGTAAATGATAAGAGAAATTCCATTGCCTCCAATTCCACAAGAAACACAGAGACTCCCAGAAAGGGTCCCAAGAAGAAATAAAAGAAAAGAAAAGGGCAAAGGTAATCGCCCAGGTATCTGGAAAAGAAAAGAAACTGAGTTGTGCCAACGTCAAATCCCACATTATCGTTTCATGTCACCGAGACCCCAAGCCTTTTTACTTCTTGCCCGGCCTAAAATACCTTTGTTAGCACAGCTGCACCACTGGTGTGATTTGTAGGTGGTCAAGACTCACTTCTTCTTCGGCGGCTTCCCAGCCAAAAATCCAATCCAAGACGAGTCTTGCTTCTTCTTCGACGACGGCTTGCCATTCGGTTTGGCGGGTGGGTTTACGTTGATAATATTGGGAGGCATTGGTCGGCCCCCGCCATGCCATCCTGGAACGGGGGGAATGCCGCCGGGAGGCCCACCCGGCCGACGGCCAGGCGGCATCATGCCCGCCGGCGGTGCCATGCCCGGGGGCATCCGTCCGGGCGGGGGCATGGGCATGTGGCCATGTCGACCCGGCATTCCATGCTTGGGCCCAATTTGCGGCGACTTGTCCATTGGCCACATGGTCATGGTGATGGCCCAATCCGGCTGCACCACCTTCTCCCAAACCGAGGGGAGGATGATCTCACCGTCGGGTCCGATGAGGTCGTAGTGACCTTCCTGGACGTGGGGACCAAGAACGTCCACCTGCAAAAATGCCTGCTTGATGAGGTCCTCCATGCCCTGTAGAGCAATCATGTCGTTAGCCGTTTGACCCTGCCAAGAGAAATATTAGGTTAAACATACCTGCCAGGTTCCACATAGGTGGAATGGGAAGCTGAACTTCCGCCCAACCGCATCCTTGAACCTAATCGGGAGTTGCTCCGCCTTCTTCGCGGCGGCCTCGATGCTGGCCTTGGTATCCTCTTCAATTTTCTTCTTAAGAGCTTCGGCTTCCGCCTTGGCCTTGGCCGCCGCTTCCGCTGCTGCTGCGGCAGCAACCTTGTCGGCCTCAACCTTTGCGGCGGCATCCGCCTCTGCCTTGGCCTTGGCGTCTTCCTCCATCTTCTTGACGCGCGCCGCCTCTTCCGCAGCGGCCGCGGCGGCCGCGGCCTTGGCCGCTTGCTCGGCTCGGTAAAGGCGTTCGGCCTCCTCCTGGGCCTTCCGGGCTGCTTCCGCCTTGGCCGCAGCCTCCGCCTTGAGCGCCGTCTCGAGGCGGATCCGGGCCATTTCCTCAGCTCGAGCTTTGGCTTCTTCCTCCTTCTTCCTCATCTCCTCAGCAGCCTTGAGCTCTGCCTCGAATCTTCTTCGGGCTTCGACCTCAGCCCTGGCTCGTTCCTCGGCCTCCTTCTTTCCTCTCGCTTCAGCGGCCCTCATCTCGGCCTCGAACTTCGCTTTTGCTTCCGCTTCGGCCCTAACGCGAGCTTCAGCCTCTCTCTTTCTCGCCTCCTCGGCAGCTCTCATCTCAGCCTCGAACTTCGCCTTTGCTTCCGCTTCAGCCAGAGCCCGTGCTTCAGCCTCCCGTTTTCGGGCGAGTTCGGCAGCCTTGAGCTCAGCCTCAAATTTGGCCCTTGCCTTCTCTTCAGCGTCTCTCATGGCCTCGGCGTGCTTCCGCACACGTTCCTCCTCGGCCTTGCGTTCGGCCGCGATTCGCTCTCGGGCAGCATTCTCGGCCTCGATTTTGGCCTTCTCAATCTGCTTTTGGGCATGCTCCTGGGCGATCCTCATGGCTTCCATTCTTTGCTGGAAGGCCTCCTCAGCATCCTTCCGGATCTGCGCCTCAATCTCCTTCTGTTTCTCAGCAGCCGCAATCTTCGCCTCTGCAGCCTTGAACGCAGCGATTTCGGCTTCAAGGCGAATCTTGTCAGGATCTTCCTTCGGAGGGGCTGGAGTGGCAGGTTTGGTAGGGGCCTCAGTCGGGGGGGGTGGAGGTGGTGTCAAGTGATACTGCTGCATGTGGTTGGGAAGATTGTATCCGGGGCCGGGTGCGCCGCCGTAGTAGCCCTGATACGGCATCATATCATACATGCCCCTTCCCTCGCCGCCGAAGAAGTTGGCCCCGTGCTGGCCGCCGTGCTGAGTGAGCTGGCCCTGGGGCATGCCGGCTGCGCCAAAGGGGTTGTTCGGATTGGGATAATTCCCGTAGGGGACCATCGAGCCGTTCTGCGGATAGCCGCCTGGCATGTAGGGGCCGACATGGTTCTGATGATAGCCACGGCCGCCGAAGAATTGATTACCCGGGCCCGGTTGACCCGGGTGTTGCGCAAAGCCACGACCGCCATAGGCGGCCTGGCCGTATTCGTCGGGAGCCTCCACGTTTGCGGTAGGGCGAGAGTTTGCGGCAGGGCGCGGGTTTGCAACAGGGCGCGGTTGTCTCCCAGCGTGCGGGTGCACCTGCACCGGTCGGTGGTAACCCGGCGGTTCTTGCGGATGATGTGGATGTTGTGGAAGTTGCGGATGTTGTGGATGAGGCAATGGAAGTCGCCGGGGAGGGTAGTGGTGGTTTTGGGCAGGATAGCCGGAGTTACTGGTGGAGGCAGTATCCGAATGGTCGTCGTCGTCGTACTCGTCGTACAAGTCCTCGTCCTCGTCCGTGGTAGAATAGTCGTTGCTGGTCTCCCGGGAAGAATCCTCCTCACTGTTGTAGGGCGAGTGAGACGAGGAACCTTCACCGTGATCTATGGTAATGGTTGTGCCTCGCGACGATGATGCTCCGCGCTTGATGAGTCTAGCGAAGATGGCGGTAAGCGATATGCGAAAACAATGGGAGTGGTGTTTTGGGGGCGGGAATGATGGGGGAGGGAGAAGTGGTGGAGGTGGGAGCGGGGAGGAGGATTCGGAGGACTCACGGCATAGCAGAGGCTGATTGATGGATTGCCCTCTACCCGCGACGATCTACGAGAGAAAGCCGGAGCAAAGGGGCTGTTATCTGGGGGGGGGGGAGACAACAAAGACTCGGGTGATAGAGTTAAGGGCAAGGCCCGCGACGCCCAGAAGCGCACAAGGTGGGCTCTGGGGGATGGCAGAAGAGCTGTTGCGGGAGCAGGAGCGCAGAGAGCAGGAATACAGCGCCGGTACGAGGGTCGTGGCAGGGAGGAATTGGATTTGCGCGACGGGCGTGAGGGGTCGATTGTGCAAATGCGCCACGGGAGAGGAGGGGCGTGACAGAGAAAAAGGCAGTGAGACGGGGAGGAGGCGAAGCGTCTACCGTCGACCGTGGGTGCCGAGCTAGCTGGCTGGCTTAGCTGGGCGACGGAATGCGATGCGGTGTCGGCAAATCAAGGACAGGCCTGCGAAGCTGCTTGGTCGAGGAGGGTAAGGCTTGCGTCAAAGGTCAGGCGCAATGAGTGTGGGCGGGTGGGTTCTCGGGCGGCGGTTGCGAGGGTTGGAGGGATGGAGGGTTGGTTTTGGAGGGATGTAATGGAGGGTGGAGGGAGGGATGGATGGAGGGAGGGGAGGGAGGGGATAGCGGCAGAAAATCGTGAGCACGATCGGCGGTGAGAGGGGTTCCAGATCGTACTTATGGGTCACTGGCCGGGCAGCGAGGGCCAACGATACCCGCAGCTGAAACAGCGCAGCTCAGCGCGAATGCAGAGCTGGCGGTATTCGGGTTGAGGCGGCGACGAGGGCGGCGAGGATGGACCACGGTGAGGAATGCGCGGTGCGAGCCAGCGGGGCCGTCGAGGGAGCGGCCGAGAGTCAAAAACCTGGGCCGGCGGGTGAGCTACTGACTGAAGGTTGACGAGCACACGGCTCATATGTGTAAATGCAATCAATGTACCTAATGTCCGTAGTGCGTGGTGCGCGGCGCACAAACGAATCGATCGATGGGCGGGCAGGTGGGCAGGCGGGCAATCCGACGACTGAGCCAACGAGACGATGGGCAGACGACTATTAGGAACACAACGTTCTGTCAGCAGCTGGGCAGGAGGGGCGAGGTTTTGACAAGATTGGTTGTCGTGTCGGACAACAGTTACAACCCCCGGGCCGGCGACATCGAGAGGCGGCGTCCTTCAGCATGGCAGCAGCGTGGCAGCATCCCAGCATCCCAGCATCACAGCGGTCTCAAAGAGCGGCGTACCGCAACCCAAGGCGCAAACCAGGTGCCAATGCGAGCGTCCCCGCCAATTCGGCAACAGGGGCTCTCCATGGATGGTGGATTCCCATGGGCTGCCAGGGGCCAACTCTAACCTATCCCAGGTCGTTTCTAGCCCATGTCCATCCAATCACCCTTGTCCATCCGGCTGACGGACGATGGACGACAGGCGACTGGCGGGATGGCTCGCTGCTGACTGCTGGCTGGACCGCTGAATGACTGACAGTCAGAGACTGCTGGTCAGAGACTGCTGCTGCTGCTGGGCACCGACCGTTCTCAGCCGCCCAGACCCGCGACATCCTGGTTCGTCGCCCTGTCGATAGGCCGGCCCTGTCTGCTGGCGCCTTTTTGGCTGGCGCTGGCGCAGCTGCTGGGCCCAAATCGACTGGCCCACTGCTGGTCCTTTGGGCGCCCTTGGCTGCGTATTCCTATCTGGCCCCAGTCCATCCTGATCCAAGCTTTTTCTTTGTTTGCACCGTCTTCGGCAGCCGGGGTAGCCCCAAGGCTTAGGGCGCCAGGATCGCTGCCGATGCCCAAGACCGGTGGGGGCGGCCAGCAGCCTGATGGAAGAGCCTAGAAATGGGGCACAACCAAGACGAAGGCTCCCAGCTGGAAACAGGCTTTGCAAGCATGGGCGATGATTGATGGATAGACAGGAATGGGGCCATAGGCGTGACGAGCAGCAGCAGCAGTCGGGGTGGCGATCGCATTTGCAGCATCGTCATTCATGCAGAGAGAGCTGTCGGCGCTTTGCTTTTGTCCGCTTGACTTGCTTGTTTGATGCGGGCGGTGATGATCACATGGGCCGCTCACTTGCCGGACCTCCACCGCCATAGCAGCAACAAATAGCAGCAACAACACCACCACCACCATCCACGAAGAGGGAAGACGACATTCCGAGAAAATAGAAGGAGTGGGGAAACACAGAAAAAGGTAAATTACTTACTACCAAGTTCGTAATTGGACCCTTGTACAGAATCTGCTTGTGGGCGGCCGCAAGACTTGTTGACAATGGGTTTGTTGATGTTGTTGTCGGCAGTGGTACCTACCGTAACGGAACGGCAGCTTAGATTCCTAGCGGCGATACAGGGTGGTGTGCGGTGTGGTTGAGTGGGGGCCGGGTTTGTTGGTGTGCTGCCCAGGTCCAGGAATGTAGCTCACGAGAGTCGATGGACACGAGCTTTTGCTTATTGAACAACACAAGAACCAGATGAGGATGGCGGACGACAAGGAGAATGACTCTTTCTGCGTCGTCTGTATTATAGGGCGATCCAAATCGGGGGATGCCAACGGCGGGTTATGAGGAGGAGTAGAAGAGAAGTGGAAAGGGAAGAGGGAAGAAGGAAGAATGATGGGAGAGAGGGCGAAAAAAAAAAGTAAGAAAAGGGAACCCTAAACAAAGCGCGGCGGTGCCAGGTACAGTCCAGTCAGTCTTGCGGCGTTGGCGTGCGTGCTGCTGTGCTTGCAGTGCTGCTGTGCTGCGGTTGTCTGTTGCCACGCACTCGCTAGAGCTGGCTTTGATTGATTGTTGACAGCGACTGACTCACTCGGACGGCCGCCGGCTTACCTGGGCCAACCTGACCTCGAATTACCCCTCCAGTTGCTGGTGCTGGGCAAGGCCGATGTTTCAGGCCGCTTTCACATAGGACACAGGGATTGCAGCTTTTTATAACACAGACCCCAATGAGATGTGGAAACGAGGGAAAATAGAGAGCAATGGGTTCAGAGGGCACAAGAGCGTGAATGGGCTAACAGGAACGCGGGTAGGCAGCAAAGGGTCTAAACATGATGGGGTCGGCACTATAGCGAAGGAACTGGCACAAAAAAAACCCACGGTTTCCAGGCAGGCATTCAACTCAACCCGCTGGCACCGGAAAACAACAGGGGAACGACGTACTTGCGTGGCCAGGCAGCAGCGGCTCTTTTGGACATTTTTCTCATGGTTAGTATCCCGGCGAGGTGCTGTTTTCCTTCGATTGACCCAGACGGGCTGGGCCGGTGGCCAATGAAGGCGGCGTTGCTCCGTCGTGTTCGTTTCAAGTGGGTTGAATATCGGATTGCCAGGATCCGTGCGTACAGTGGCATCCACGGGCAAGCATTTGACACGTCGGCATCCTCCTCCTCCTTCCGTGCAAACCGGTTTGCTGGTCCATTTTTATTTTCTTAATTCCATACGTTATTTCTCTCGGTTCTCAGACAAATGGCCGTGTTGTTTCGTGTGGTTTCCATTCTAGGGGTGAGATGCTGCGCCCGGCCGTGTTGGCTGCGTCTCGTCTCAGCCAGGTTTTGGCACCAAAGGCTATCCAACCGGAGCCCAGTATACGGTACGCAAATAGATGGTTGAGAGACGGGGCGGCCCGAGGAGCGGGTAGATTTCGACAAAGTGTGACGGACGTAGAGACAGGGTATCTTGTTCGGTTGTCGGTTGCGCGATGGATCGTATTTTGTCGCAGATGCAGTACCATCGTCCGAAGATGGCCTTGAATCGATCGACCCGTCGAATCCTCACCACCATCACGTCTGAACAAAGGCTTCGACGAAAAAAGTAAAAAAGAGGCAACCAATTTTTTCTACGCTTTCATAGATGGCGCACTAGGCAAACCACATCACTTATATCACGCCCGCCCTCGATGTTTTGGCCCGTCTGCCAACAGGGCCCTCTTCTCGCACCATCCCGCCTGCAAAACCCGCTGCATCGCTGCCACCATCCCGGCGCTGGTTGGCAGGTCACGATGCGAAGGATGCGCCTCAAGCTTCCAGGCCGCGTCTTGACGCCTAATCTTCCACACCCGGTTTGGCACAGTGGCCAACGGTTTCCCCGTCGCCCCTGGGGACCCATCGTCGCGACAGGGCCTGCGCTGGCCAACTCATCGTCGACAACGGCTGCGAGCCGGTGGAGTCTGAGCGAGCGAGGAACCGAGTCTTTGCTGCTCCATGCCCCATGAGGACGATAAGGTAGCCAGGTTTGCAATGCTTGGTTGCTGACTGTGCCCACAGGTAGGTACTTACACGAAGCGCCTGCACGAGTCGTGGCTGCCTTCTGGTTGCCTTATGCTATCAACATTGACTTATTACGGGGTTGTGCCTCGCTCTCTTTTCTCTCCTCTCCACCCGCGATTCTGCCCACCAGCCTTGACGAATGATGATGTACAGTAGTGTGGACAATGGGTTCCCGCCGAGCCTCTGACTCCATCTAGCTGCGGCTTGTGGCTAGCTAGTGGCCATGTTTTCTTGTCGTTTCGACCTCTAAGCTTCTCATCCAAGGTCTCCTCCATCAGCAGTCAGTCGTACATGGCGAAGCACGTTTGAGGCCCGCTCCAAAAGACCAGGCTATCCCGGCAGCCAGCCTTCGACATCGCAGCAATCCTCCGAACCCAGAACCCGGAACAGGAGCCCAGACCCAGAATGTCCTGAAGAACCAAGATCCAAGAACTCCTGGTCGTGGATCATGGGATCATCGAGTCTGATGCCAAGTGGTCGGCTATTCCCACAGTGGACAGTGGCTCCCCCTACGAAAATGCCTCCACTCACACTCACACCCACACACTCACAAGGCTCTCTTCTGGGTACCCAACCGTCAATTGATCATGGGATAGATGCATCAGATGCGTCCCAGCTCTCAACATTGGGCAACGGTGGGACCGAAACGGAGCGGTCCCTCCCCCCTTACACGCTGTTCTTGGTTGGCACCGACGCCCTGTTTCCTTGTCCGTCTACTTTTCTGTCCGCATTGAAACCCAAGCATGCGCTACGCCTGCACTTATAATCGTGTAAGTAATGGTAGCCCAACGTGCCCGATGTTGGTAGCTATTGAAACAACGAAATATCCCATCAGCATCTGCTGGGCACTGATTATTTCGGCCCAAGACCGCGTCATCCGTCGCCCTTTGCTTGTCGCCCTCCGTCGCCCCCAACACCCATTGACAACCACCCGGCTCTTCTCGTCTCTCCTGTCGTAGAGCCGTTTCCCTTCCGTTCCCTGGCCGACTTTCCCCGTATCCACCAGCCAAGGCCTCCCCGCCACCCGCCCTTGAGTGGCGCCACGTGCTAGGCGCCCAACTTCCCTGTCACCCAAAGACGCCACATTACGGGCCTTGGAGCCGTAGATACCGCTGTATCCTATCTCCCACCCATCCACTGTCTTTCTGCTATAATGTGCCAGGTTCAGAGGACGTCTGCTAGTCAGGGGCGCTTTGGTCACGGAGGCGGCCATTACCGGCTTCCAGACCCCCATTGTCCTACGCAGACCGCAAAGAAGCCCATCATCCCAACCAAGGCGCGGGGTTACGCGACCCTTCTGCAAACATGTCCTCACCGGACTACGTTTGACGATGAGCTGTCGAGCAACGCCTTGGCCGCAGAAATCTCATCTGCATTGTACCCCTGCCACATTGGCTCTTGTGCCACATTTCGTCTCACTATCTCTGACAGCTTCTTGGTCGCCGCCTGGTTGAGCTTCTCAATTGTCTCCTGCTGCGGCAGAGAGAAACCCTCACCCTCTGTCTGCTTCTTGAGCTTCGCGGGCTCACTCAAGAGCTTGTCGGTAACCTAGTACCATGTCAGCCACGCTGATCAGTTCTTCCACGAGCGCCTCCTCCCAACTTACCTTCTTTAGGCCATAGTAGCCTCTTAAGTAATCCTCGCAGAGCTCAATGCTTCTGCAGAACCGTTTCAGGGACTCTGCCAGGTATTTCTGTGGAAATCCGTCGGTGGAAACGTTGGCCGCCATTAATGACACCTCTCCTAGGCGGGCGTGCATCTAAACATTGTCAGGTGGGGACTTCTCGAGAATAAAACCAGAGCCACGTACGTTCCAAGCATTCGGTGTCACCACAAGCACCTCTTCCAATGCGTGGATAGCCTGGGAGTATAACCCCTGGGACAGATATAGATCTGCCAGCTCAGACCAAGCCTCAGCATCCGTCGGGCTGAATTCGAGCAACCATATCAAGGATGCAATCGCCTCGGGCGTCTTGCCCATCGATCGGAAAAGGGCAACTCGTCGCTTTGCGATAGGCTATTGTTTGTCAGTCAAGTGTCCCATGACCGTCGCAAACTTGACTTACAATGTTTGTCTGGTTCTCCTCCAAGATGTCCTCGTACTCTTTGAGCACTGCGAGTAGCTCATTGTGATTGCTAGCTTCTGCCTCTTTGACCAGACCCTTGAGCGCCATCAAGCGTTCGTTATTGCTGCCAAATCGCAACACGAGCCTCTCCAGGCATTGATGCGCCGAATCGTCGTCGCCCGTTCGGAGACATGATAGTAGGAGGTTCTCGTAGATAGTCCACAGGTCGGCAGTCTCGGGAGCCGAGAAAAGCGAGAGGAGGGGCGACGCCGAGATGGCCTTCGGGTTTCGTCGCAAGATGTCGGGAGCTTGTTGCGCGAGCTTGAGGGTCTCGGCTGGTGATAGGTGGCCTTGCGGCTGCAAAAGTGACGGTGCCATAGCTGGTAGGTGCCGGATTAGGAGGGATCTCAAGGGGGAACAGCGTCTCGTAAATCGTGACGGGGGTGATTCTTTCGGAGAGGGCGTCGTCAGAGGAACCCGTCAACCGTCAGACCTCAGAGTGTCTCTGTTCGAATGGACACGGGAGACTGGAGGTTGGACGTCCATGCTCCCCTAAGCTCTCCGTGATTGGCCCCAGCAGCTGCACCTCTCGCGGCCGGCGCAATGATTAATCCGGACCCGGTAGCAACAGCCAATCAAATTAAGTGTAGTGCCCCACAGCCTTGAGGGTCCAAGACAAAACTCATTTCTGCACCGAAATTTTCTTGAGCTTCGAGCTTCTTTACATCCTCACATTTCCAGTGCGATTTCTTCTGCGCTGCCCAAGGCATACCACTTGCGTCTGCAAGTGCACGCTCTGAGGCTTCCAGAGTTCATGATGGCGTCATCTACGCCGAGTGGCGACGCCCTCGCGAGCCCGGTCGTTGTGGCTGTTCCTGTCGAGAACATGGCCGCGTTGGACATCAAGAACACGGAGACCCAGGCTACTACAGAGGTGCCACCTCACCTGTCACACGACAAGGCCAAGAACTTGAAGCGGAGCGATCCCTTCCAGTTTGGCAGCCGGTACCTCAGCGCGGGAGACGATGTCTTCGAGTTCAACGCTTGGGACCATGTCGAGACGGATGACACGTACAAGGAGTATGCTGAGCAGCAGTACGCCAAGCAGCGGCAGTTCCCCGTCTCGGACTTTGAGAAGAGTAAGTCGCACCTTTTTTTAATCACACAAGCTTGGCTTTTGCCTGGTGTTTCATGATGATATCCATACCTAATGCATAGTTCATCTGAATCTACTGAAGACAACGCATACCTTCAATTCTTTCGCTCCCATCTGACTCAAACACCTCTACACACCTTACTTGTTACAACTTGATTGTTTCAATAGACGTGCTAACCAAACGTCTAGGAAAGTTCAGTGCGGACCCAGCCAAATGGTGGAATCTTTTCTACAAGAACAACCAGTCCAACTTCTTCAAGAATCGGAAGTGGCTCCAGCAGGAATTTCCCATCCTTGCCGAGGTGGCCAAGGAGGACGCCGGCCCCAAGGTCCTCCTGGAAATCGGCGCAGGTGCCGGTAACACGGCATTCCCCATCCTGGCCAATAATAATAACCCTCACCTAAAGATCCACGCCTGCGACTACTCCAAAACTGCCGTAGACGTCATTCGCAACCATGAAGAGTACGACACCAATTCAATCCAGGCCGACGTATGGGATGTCTCCAGTGATAGCTTGCCTCCCGGCCTGGAGGAGGGATCCGTAGACGTGGCCATTATGATTTTCATTTTCTCTGCTCTTTCCCCGGACCAATGGGCACAAGCTGTGCAGAACGTCCACAAGGTCCTCAAGCCTGGCGGCCTGGTCTGCTTCCGAGACTATGGAAGAGGTGACCTAGCCCAGGTTAGGTTTCGCAAGGGCCGGTACCTTGACGAAAATTTCTACATCCGAGGCGACGGAACCCGAGTCTATTTCTTTGACGAGGGTCAACTCGCTGATATCTGGTCGGGCAAAACGACCACATCTACCGAGCCTGCAGAGGGCGAGGCGGCAGAGGCAGAGCAAGCGATGGCAGATGTTCCACCGCTGTTCGAGATCGAGAACCTCGGGGTTGATCGACGAATGCTCGTCAACCGAGCGGAAAAGATCAAGATGTATAGATGCTGGCTCCAGGGGCGCTTTAGAAAGAAATAGACATGAAGCATTTCAAAGTCACTTGCTGTTCTCTCCGTGCCTGTGCTTATGTACTCTCAGTATAAAAGGGTCTCGCGAACCATGGCCCTGTCCCCGGCTCCAAACCCGATGCTGTCAAGATAGCTGTCCAAGCCTCCGTACCTGGTCTTCAGGTGCTGCTCGATTCCCACAATCATGCCAGGGGCGGTGCTGACCCACTCCTCCGTGAGTCCAATTTGGCGAACCTCGGCGATTCTCTCATCTCGCCCTTCGAGGAGCGCCTCGTCTGTGAGGCCATAGTCGTACTCAATGGCAGGGACAGGAACACCCAGTATCATCAGTACCAGTGCGCACACAAGACCTGGCATTGATGTGTTAACCTAAGGCCATATGCAGAGTTTTCAATCATCGGTGCTTACCTGTTCGATCCTTTCCTTGCGTGCAGTGGACTACCGACGGCAATGCCGCCATGTTGGTGTAGAGGGACAATGTCTCTCGAATCTCAAGAGGGGAATTGTCCAGTGTATCGCGGCCTAACCCAACGAGACCTCGTGGTAACATGACCTTTGTACCAATGATTCTGACGGCCTCCATGCGGTAACCGCAGAGAAACAGGAACAATAACCGCCTCGTGAAGTGTTAAATCGTTGGTCTCATCTGGAGGGTAGTTGATACTCACAAAAAGTCCCACCAACCGAGCTGGCTCAGCCAAAACCGCTCAAGGGGGCGGCCAGTGATTTTGATCTCTTGGTAGTCTATCCCGGGGATGTATACGGTCTCGGCCAATGCCGCATTCAGTTTGACGAGTGATGGGGTGTTGGCCTGTTCCTCGCGCTTCTTGGCCTGGTTGATGTGCTCCGTCCTGTCTGCGGTTTAGTATGTGGTGAAATTCACCATGAGGAAAGAATATGGCACGACATACTTTGTCCGCAAGTCTATGACTGTCTTGATGCGAAGCTCGTCTTTCATATGGTCTCTGTCGGCGAGAGTTGCATCGTCTGAGGGATATCCGGTGAGTTTTCTATGCGATTATGGGTTGGAGGTTCGTGACATCGCGTACCTGGTCTCGCAGAACGATAAAATACACCCTCTCGAACTCGCCTGCCCAACGTCAGCTGTCATCAGACCGCTTGGAAGAGCTTTGAGAAGCGGGGTTGTGCTCACCTCACACCCAGAAATTCATTTACTGTCTTGCCAACATCTCGAAAGTTGGGCACATTCTCCATATCGATCGAGGAACCCATGGTGTTAAACAGGCGCCTTGGTGGAACTGCAATTTCAGAAACACAGGAATGATGCTGATGCCAAGATTATCTACAAGGTTGAACTAGCAGATCAGATATCCGGAGTTTCGGAATTTTACATCCCTGCCGTAGGTCTTAATTACCCTATAGTAAAGCCCGGGTCCATCCAAGTTGACCAAGGTGATGCCCAGCAATGGAGGCCTCTGAGTTCCTTCCCGGAAAGACGGGTGGAGACTGTTGATCCGGGTCGGCTGTATCCTAAAGCCGGAATCTCGGGAGCAGACTACGGTGGGCATATCGTAACGAACCACCGATAGAAAGTGTGAACAGTTGGGTTTCAGCGCCGTCACTGGGCCCACCAGAAATCGCCCCTTCCAGCGGGCAAGGAAAATAAATCGACGGCGATCTTAATGATAGGATATACGTCAAGGGTGCATTCCTAGGCCGGCCGGATCGAGTCGGCCGGCGCGCCAACAGACGTCGGTGCTGCTTGGTGGCTTGGGATCTCCCCTCCGGCGCCGACTAACAGCCATGGACCCGAGATCAGTGGGCTCACCCTCAGAATGACGACGACGTTCGCGGCAGGCTGCGGGCGACGGTACAGTGCGAATTGGAGATGGCGGCGGGCCGGGTCGATGTGTTAGTCGTGTTATGGAGCACTCGAGGAGCACTGGAGGAGCGCAGGAAGAGAGACGCCGGGCTGCGGTGTCAACCCCAAGCCAGCTGAGACGACCCTATATTTAGCATGCGCTTGAACGGCCTGCCTGCTTTGTTGATGGCGTACGCATGTCGAGAGTCAGAAGAGTCTCGAAAGCGATTAAATGTCACCCAACAGTTGCTGCAGCTGGGCGCACCGTCTCCACCGCTCACAGCGCCATGGCCGTCGCGCCACGGACGCCATTTCAGCTGCACTGGGAGCGCACTGGGGGCACCAAGCGCACTGGGCGTTCACACGGTGTCCGGGATTCCCTTGGTTAGGTACCTAGGCACTAGCGGGTGTGGCCTGGGATCATCATCATCGAGGGTCTCATGACGTCAGGACCGAACACCATTCTGGGGTAGCTTCTACGGTGCTGCGCCTGGCAAGCTGGAAGCTGCAAGGGAAGGAGCCGGCGCCGTCCTGACGTAGGGGAGGACGTCCGTCTTGGGGAAGAAGGCGCCATCTACCATCATCAGCTTAAGGTGGCTCATCGTCGTCTCACAGCATCATTAATAAAGTCCCCTACTCTCGTCCTTATCATCGGCTTCCCGACCCTGTTCCGCGCTTTGCTGAGCCGCACACTCACTCGCCTGCGCACTCTTACACGTGCGGCTTCCCAATCAATCCATTACTCGAATCCTCTACTCTCTCCGTGTTATACATTAAGCAAACAGCCCTACTGGACATCGTCATCGATATCAACCCACCTACGCTCCGCCACCCTGACCTGGTCGCTTCCTGCAACGACACACTACAGCAGGATCCTGGCACAGCATCCACGTCAAACACGAATGCCCTGAGATCTGATTGACACACGACGCATTCGCCTCATTGATACGTTGATACATTGATAAGACGCCGCGCCACAATCTGCCTACATACTTCGTATCCCTATCGACCTATACAAAAGAATCACCCCTCCGAGACCCCGCCGCCGTCACCCCGAGACTCCCTACCGCTCTCCACTCGCTCGCCGCATCACGGCCGGCCTGGCCATTGCCCGACAGTTTTCCAATAACTGTCCCCCGATTGCCGACTTGCAGCTCGTATACGAAGTCCAAGACGCCGGATACGTCTCACCTCCCCGCACGCATCCCCACAGCCAACCATGATCCAAACAACGCCAGCGACTGGCCCAGGTATGTACATCGGCTTGTGTACTTCAAGTCACTAACACAACCCACACCCGGCCGCTTGGCCCTGGCCCTGTAACTGCTCACATGCGAATAGGACCCAGTTCTGGGCGCCTCAAATACGCAGATCCCCGCGATCTCCCTAGCTATCCTTCGACAGGACTTCGACCTGACGGCGCCGCTGCCAGTGCTGCTGCCTCTCTTGGATGGGCGAACCAGAAAACCATTAAGTGCTGGAAGCCCGACAAAGTCTCGTCGGCATCCGCAGCCGCCGTTTTGGCCAAGGACTACAAGATGGCGCCGGCCTGGGAACCGACATCCAACTCGGCCGGCCACAAGGCCGCGCTTCTGGCCCTCGGCTCAGCCAACACGATGAACAAGGCGCCAGCCCAACGAAGCCCCCATGGCGGCTGGGGGAGCTCTGCAGCCACCCAAGCCTTTAATACGAACCGCTCCAGCTCGACCAGACAGGTGCACCCCTCGACCTCCACCAAGTCGTTGCAAGGCCAGAGATCGCTCGCCGCTGCCAAAGAAGCCATGTCTGGCACAAGACCTCGAGCCATCTCGACGCCCGCTCCTCCTTATTCCCTGGAGTCGATGGCCGCCTCCAGTGCTCTGAGCGGCGCTACCATGGCCCACCAGGCATCGCTTAGGTCTAAGCCGTCAGCAGACAACGGCGGCGCAGTGTCCGTCACCACCATGACTCGCAATATGTTTACGTCGCAGCCGCCTGTCAAACCGGAGGTGGATGAACGTGAGAACAACGAGAAGTTGCATGCAACCGCCGTCGCAATGGCGCGGCAAATGTTCACCCAACAGCAAAAGATGATGGACCAGACCAAGGCGAGCCAGGGTCAAGACTCAGGCACCACGCAACCAAAACCATACGTCAACCTCCAGGAAGCCGCATACAAGCAAGCCCAGGAGCGGTTGGCCAAGATTGAAAATGAACACCAGAAAAGCCGTGAATTCAATGACTACTACGGTAGCTCACCATCAGTTCGACGCCGTTTCTCGCTGACCTCAAAGCTGCGGCGCAGGGCCTCTAGCGACGGGGATCTTGACGACCGTGAGCAGACTGAGAAGATCCGACAACAGATGTCATTATTTTCCAATAAATTGTCTCAGGTTGACCAACAGAAGCGCAAGAAGGACCGTGATGCACTGATGGCTGCAGCCCAACGCAATGTCAAGGCCCAGCTCCAAGGCATGGACAGAAAGGTCTTCGAGGAAACCGGCCAAGTGAACCCAACCATGTTGACTGAGTGGGATCTCAAAGCCCACCAGGTTGCATACGCAAACCACCAGTCACGTACTGAGAACAAGGGGAAGGTTGACATTGGCGGCGGCAAATTTATGGCTCCAGAAGAGGTTGATGCCATCGCGTCCAAGAGGGTGCAACCTGTGTTGGACGACATCAACGAAAAGGCCGCAGCTGAGCATGAGCGACTGGCTGCCCTGAAGATGGATGAAGAAGCAAAAAAGGCCGAGATGGAGAAACAAAAGGCTCGGGATCGTGAGATTAAAGAAATCAACAAGAAACTTAAGGGTAAGAAGAAATAAGGCACCTTACGAGTCTCTAAATGCGCCCACTAACAAATACGCATAGAACAAGACAAACAGGAAGAAAGGGCCAAAAAGGCCGAAGCAAAGGCTGCAAGGGCAGAAGAGAAGCGTCAGGCCAATGAAGAGAAAAGATCGTCAAAGGCGGGTTCCGCTGGCGTGGGCGAAGGTGATACGAATGACAACGAAGTTACCAAGGACAGTGAGCATCAGGACGCTCCTTCAACAGAAAGGCCTCGACCGGCAACCATGGAAACTGACACGACAAACACGGACAATGAGAGACGAAAATCTAACGAATCTCCAATATCACCAACATCCAAGGTCAAAGGATGGATCAAGCAGCGGTTTTCGCGGGGCAAGTCGGTTAGTGAGAGTGAAAGACCGAGCGACAAGAAACGTGGCTTCCTTGGAGGTGCTGCTCTCCGGGATTCAGACCCAAATCGCAGCACAACAAGTCTGGACAACCGACCGACGAGTATGCGAGATGTTGCCCTTGCGGGTAGGACCAATGGACCTGACATGAACGAGACTGACCCGGTGCAAGACTCTCGAGGAGTTAGCCCTATTAGCTCCGAGGGGAACGTTCCGGACGATGTCATAACTCCTCCTCGGCCGATTGGGGGTCATGTTGTTCGCGATAGCCACAGCCCTTCCAGGGATTCCCGATTCCGAGAGATGATGGATCACTGAGCGCGATGCTGTGTGAGGATTGGTAAATGAGACAGGTTGTTGCAATACGCGTTATGAGATTGATGTGGCCCTCTTATTCTCTTGAAGCAAACTCAGGGAGGGGTTGGTTGAGCTGGTGTTCTGGTTTATGTGGTTAGGAGTATGTCTGGCAGGCGTTTCTACCGCGACGGACAAGTTCCGTGGGAACCGAAGCTATGGCGCACTGGGTCTCGGTTGGAGAAGTTTGGATTATTGGAGCGTTGGGTATTGAAATGTTTTGGCTTCTCCTGCAATGGATGGATGTTCATCCTGACGGATTGTTTCTTCAAGTGAATGATGGAGGTGAATGTGGAAGTCTTGCATATATATATATACGTGTGTTTATCTTGACCAGAGTATGTAAAATAGTCGGTATGACGCCCCAATCTAACAAAAATGCCCATAAGACTTTTCTCCCTAACGCCTCGCATATCATGAGCATCATTTCATCCATTTATCCGAACCACAAATGCCCAACCGTTGTAGCAATGCTATTTCGCACAGAAAAGAAACATTAAACCATCTGCATGGGTCGAGTAAAATTACTGCGAGACTCGTTACTGATGCTGTCCTCACGCTCCGTGTCCCTGGGACTGGGCTTGGGGTACCTGGCGTCGGGACTCTTGGTGCGGACGGCCGGGTATAGGTCGATGACGAAGGAGAAGACGTAGAAAGAAAAGATGAAGGAGATGATCCATTCGAAGACGGCGGCGGGGTTCTGGTTATGTGTCCGGCTGCAGACAACGAAGACGATGCAGAGGGCGAGTTCGACGAGGACGAACATGAGCTTGACCCAAAATGAGATGCGAAGCATTTTGTGTTCGCGATGTTCTGAGAGAGGGAGGTTTGTTAGTGGGATTCCAATGAGAGGACAAGAAGAAGACATGAGATTCCAATGACCGGGCAAGAAAAATACATACTGATTCCGAGACGCTGGTACTCCCAGCAGAAAAAGATGGCAGACAGCATGTAGCCTGCAATAAAGAGAAACAGGAATGTGTAGTGCAAGCGCTTATGCTTGCCAGTCTGAAAGATGGATAGGCAAATCAGGCCAACGGTGCCAACGAGGGCAAACGCAATGGTCAACCCGGCGAGGATCTTTTCGCCGATGGAGGAGTTGGGAATGAGGCGGCCGCGGTGTCGCAGCCAACGCTCGGCGACAAACGACAGGTCGAGGAAGACGGATGTGAGGACGCAGCCGGCGATGAAGAGAGGGCGCAGGCGGTCGGCGCCGATGTTGCTGATGTAGGCGATGTCGGCCGTCTTGGCCATGGTGGAGTAGCGGCGGCCGTGCTCGTCGATGATCCACGAGAGGAGCATGCCGAGGAGCATGCCCAGCCAGACGAGGCCGGAGATTATGGGGAGGACCTGGGAGGGGAGGCGTGTTAGTGATGAGGGCGGGTTGGAGGATTGAGGGGACTCACCCAGTATGATACTACCGGGCGGAAAGCCATTGTGAAGGGAGGTTTGTAGATTGTGTGTAGAGTAGCGAGTGAGAGGCAGCTTTGAAGCTTTTGATGTGCCCAATCAGGCAACTGACGATATGTTCGGCAGTTCGGGAAGATGCAACCGTAGCGGGAGTCAACAGCAATATAAAAACAAAAAACGAAAAACTGGCGATCCCAGCATAAACGAGCCCCGTCTTAATAATTCAGAGTGGAGATGGACTCCGCCGCTGTCGTCGTGGTCCTCGATGACGATATCACCAGATGAAGCCGCGGGGGTTTTCGGACATATCGGGGTCCGGGGCACGCGACACCGGCCGGACCCTCCGGGGTACGTCACAGTTG
Organism: Ilyonectria robusta; assembly: GCF_021365365.1. Classification (NCBI taxonomy): domain Eukaryota; kingdom Fungi; phylum Ascomycota; class Sordariomycetes; order Hypocreales; family Nectriaceae; genus Ilyonectria; species Ilyonectria robusta. The sequence goes on from NW_025764438.1 coordinate 168,969, forward strand.
CTGCGGTGGCCGCTGTAACTCCGGGGCTGGTGAGTATATAGACGGCTCCGGTAATGGCACTAACTCGCGGCGCCAATAATGTGCGATTCGTGTGTTGAGTAAGTTATCGACCGGCTTAGTGAGCGAGTGAGCGACTGAGCGACTGAGCGACTGAGCGACTGAACGTGGTGAATAATCGAATTGTTCAGGCACGGCGGAGGGAAGAGATCTCTGTGGCGTGGTGTGGCGTGCCCGCTATTCCTTAATTCCCGGCTTCCCGATGAAGTGCTGACGCGATCGGATCGTGGCGCAAGCTATAGCACCAGGAGAAACAAGTTCATTCATCGAACTCGTGCCTGAAGAGACGCTTTAGAAGCCAAGACGAACGGGTGCGTGAGCGTGAGGCGCAATACAGCGGGATGACATCATCACCGTGACCAAGGTGAAGAGGAAGAAACTGGGAAATTCGGGTGGAGCGAACAAGCCTGCTTAATTAGTAAAATCGTAGAATCCATGTCGTCCAGATAGAAGCCAACCGCTCGGCTTGGACGGAAGCGCTGAGGTGGATGTGTGGGGCCACATTTTAATCATTCAATCTGAGACGCCGCCTTGGAACTGGCCATCTTGCATGGCATCTTCTGACAGGTTGACGACAAATCCTCGTGTTCTTATTACTCCGTACTAGGAAGAAAGGAGCATCACTGTCTTTTTAAGTAATCTTGCTCTGCAATATCAGCCCTGGGGATGGATCCAGCCAGATCGACACGGGAGGTGTAAAACAGGAGGTGTAAACAGGATGTGTAAACATCTATCCCAGACCACCCACTCCAGCCGTACCACCGTCCATCACCAACTGGTTCGTGCGTTTCCTAACGCTTACTCGTGGTGGTGCTCCTTGTTCTTAAAGTGCTCCCCAGTAATCAGAGGCGTGAAGATGAACTTGCTGAAAGCCTCCTGGATGCTGCCCTTGGTGGTTCCCTCGACGGCACCCTGCTTGTGCATCACCGACTTGAGAGACTCCTCGCAGTGCAGGCGGCGGCCAAGCTCGTAAATGAAGGCCTGTCTTGTTGTTAGTAACATGGAATCATTGACAGAAGAAGAAAACATAGAGGGGCACTCACGCTGTCGGCTGCGCGCAAGCTGTTGACGGCGGTGAGGACAAACTTGTCAATCTCGCCCTCGAGGTACTCGCTCTTCTCCTTGATGAGACGGAGCAGGCGGATCAAAGCATCAGCGTACTGTTCCCCAGACATGTCAGCAATTCGATCCCGTCACACATCGCCTCGTTTGTTGATTCCACTTACGGTCTTGTAGCAGCAGGCAATCTTGGACTCCTCAGTGCAGGTGAAGCACTTGTTGAGGTCCGACTTGTCAATGGTTCTGTCAAAGATGTCCAGATCAAACTCAAGCTCGTAAAGAGCGTCCTTGACCTTCTGCACCGGATTATTAGTATTTGCTACGTCATTTGCTCTCTCATAGGTTGCTTACCTTCCAGCAGTTGTCATCGTAGCCACACTCGAGGCCCTTGATAAAGTAGGTGATCTCCTCAGCCCTGTCGGCAAGACAGTTGAGCTTGCCGCAGACAATGTGCTCGGTCAAAACCTTGTCCTCGACATGCTTGTGCTCCCTATGGTGCTTGCAATGCTTGTGGTCCTTGCAGTGCTTGTGCTCCCTATGGTGCTTGCAGTGCTTGTGCTCCTTGCAGTGGTAGTGAGGAAGCTTGTGATGATGAGGGTGCTTAGGGTGCTTGTGCTCGCACTCTTTGTGATGGTGGTAGTGATGCGGGTGCTCGTGGTGAGGCCAGTGAGGGCGATAATGCTGGTGAAGGGGGTCGTGGGGGTGGTGATGACCCTCAGAGTACAACTCTCCGCCACGCTTCTCCTCGCCGCGTTGTTCAACAGTCGAGAGGGCCAGGGCAGGGATGGCGCAAAGCGCGGCGAAGGCAACGGATAGTCTCATGGTGAATGGAAATAGGACCAATAATGGACTGCCTGGTAGTAAACGAGAGAATGGCGATGAGCTGGGTGATGATGTTTCTCAGACCCGACAAAGAGCACCCTTTAAGTATTCATTTCTCGTCGTGCCGAGCTGGCAAGTCAAAGACGACGCCATCACGAACTGCTCGCGAACCGGATATCGGGCAGAACAACATAATGCAGCCGCCAACCCTGAGCTTATGCGACAGACGATGGTTTCAAGCCACCTCGGATCTACTGCGCTCATCACCCGCGTTCGTGTCGACTTAAGAACGTCTGCGATTGACCAATTCTACCATTGCGACCAAGGCACATTGCGGAGTGCGTGTATAAGATTCAGTCGCCAGGACGCACACGCGAGCTCTAATCAACGACAGATGATGCATCGTGTAACGTTACTGACACACAGAGAGGGCAGAGAGTTGGGATGAAGAATATACCGCACAGTTGACCGCATCCAGACTGAAAAAATGGGGTTGTTGCTTTGGCTGAACCATGGAATCGAGATTGTTGACTCTGAGTGCCTGCAGCATCGAGGTATTTGCAAGACTGACTTGGACGTGCGATTGGTACGGCTTGTGCAAGACGGTTTGGGTTTATCTTACGCGTCCGCGGGGATTCGGGCCGAGAAATGAAGCATATCAGTCACTGTCATTACAATTTTGTCTCATCCGAAAGAGAAGCGAATGTAGATGCAATGATGACACTGACGTTGAAGTTGTAGTAAAGGTGAGTCCCGTATGATCGGCATCTTGAGCGCCGATGCTCCGGTGGGAAATTCCGCCCGCCACCGATAACGATAAGCCAAGGCCGGACAGCTTCGTTCGACGCTGAAGCCAACCCCAACATCTACAAACCGCCTGCGACTCTCATCTCGTCGCTCCCACGCCCAATCTTCCAGCAACGCAATCACCTAGAACACGCCTCGAATCCGAGCGGCTTCTTCGAGGGCCCCGTCAACCCTTGAAGCCACAAACCCACCCATCGCTCCCACCATGGCCGTCTCCCCCGTCGTCACCCACACGGTCGAGTCCGTTCAGCAGACGCAGCAGCTCGCGCGCGCCATCTCGTCGCCCCTCAAGAACTTCACCTCCGGCCATACGTCTTCTTCCAATGGCACCCCGAAGCCCCTCGCCGCGCCGCTCGTCCCCGTGCCCACAACAATCCCCGTGACGCTCGACCTCGCCGAGCAGATGAACGACGAGGAGAAGCGGAAATACGTCAAGGGTGAGGAAGCTCCTCCGAAGCGGGATATTTCAAATCGACCGGCGAACTGATGAATTACAGGCAAGAAGCTTGGTGAGGGTACCTACGCCATCGTCTTCCTCGGCCACCTACGCTCCAAGCCGTCGACGCAGGTCGCCATCAAGAAGATCAAGGTCCAGAAGGAGAACGACCAGGGCATGGCCCCCGACGCCGTCCGCGAGTTGAAGCACCTCCAGGAACTCCAGCACCCCAACATCATCTCCCTCCTCTCCGTCTTCTCCTCCAAAGATCAGAATCTCAACCTCGTCCTCGAGTACCTGCCCCTCGGCGACCTCGAAATGCTCATCCGCGACACCGACAACGTCCGCTACGGTGCGGCTGACATCAAGACCTGGATGGGCATGCTCACCCGCGCCGTCTGGTTCTGCCACGAGAACTTTGTCCTCCACCGCGATATCAAGCCCAACAATTTGCTGATCGCCGCCGATGGCGAGGTCAAGCTTGCCGATTTCGGTCTCGCCCGCACCTTCGCCGACCCCGTCACCAACATGACCTCGCACGTCATCACCCGCTGGTACCGCCCCCTGGAACTACTCTTCGACGCGAAGCACTACAGCGGTGCCGTCGATGTCTGGTCCGTCGGTACCGTCTTCGCCGAGCTGGTCATGCGCGCCCCCTACCTCCCTGGAAACACCGACATAGACCAGGTCAAGCTCATCTGCGAGGCCATCGGCACACCCACCGAGGACAACTGGCCCGGCGTCACCAAGCTCTCCGGCTACGCTGTCCCCGCGCAGCACCCCGTCCGCGGCAAGGACTGGTACGAGATGCGCTTCGGCACCGTGGGCTCTGACGGCGTTGACCTGCTCATGAAGACGCTCATCCTCGACCCGCGCAAGCGCATCACCGCCCGCCAGATGCTCGAGCACCGCTGGTGGCACTCCGAACCCAAGCCCACCCGCAAGCAGGACCTGCCCAAGAAGGGTGGCGCCAGTGCTGAAGATAAGATGGGTGCCGACCTCAAGCGCCGCCCAGGCGTCCTCGACGACGACCGCGGCTCCAAGGTTGCTCGCAAGCTCGACTTTGGCGCATAAACTCGGAAAACACAAGCATTAAGGACGTACAAAAAGACAGATACCCATGACATGGCAATCGTCAAACGGTTGGTCAAAAGAAGCAAGCATTCACGGCGTTTCGGCAGCGAGGAGGGGTTATAAAAAGGGGTCTTGGAGACCTCTTGGGTTAGATTCTTATCATATTTAGATATTTCGGGTTCCATGATTGAACCATGTGTCATGAGTTTCTATTGTTAATGTATCCTTCTCTTTTCACTTTGAATTCCAACCGTGACGCTAGCTTCAACATTTCATGATTCTTTTTCTTCGTTAACAGCGCCAAGTCCCTGGTGATGGTGCAGAGCACATCCCGCCTCAACAGCAGAGCATCCTCACATGAGGGAGCACTCCATCCCATACATGGCCCTCTCAACACGAGCCCGGACCTGGTACCAATCGGCCCTGCGCTGCGCGTACTCGTAGACCTCCTCAGCGCGAAATACACCCCCGAAGCGGTCTCCGTCAGCGATGACCGTGGCCATGTCCTTTGCGTGGCTGGGGTCGATGAGGTAGATCTGGCTGAGCTCGCGCAGCGCGCCAAAGTAGGCGAGCAGATCCTGGTTCTTGAGGGTGCGGACGTACCCAAAGTACAGGTTCATGTCAGCGATGAGCTTGATGGCGCCGTCGGTACTGACGCGCTGGCGCTTGAGGTGCTTGCAGATGGCGGTAAAGAGGCGGAGGCCGACCTCGCCGTTGAAGACGTCCAGCATCGACTTGTCTGTCGTGCCGACGAGCATCGTCGTGTGCGACGAAACGAGGTCGACGATGCGCTGGGCCGTGGCAGTGGGGCCGATGTCCGGCTCCGCACCGGCGGCCGAGGCGGAGTCCAGCGCCACCGGGTTATAGTCGATAGGGAGCTGGGTGGTGGCCTGGAGGTACTCAACCTCATCCATCAGGACGTCGATGCCCTTGTTGAGGCCGGCGGCAACGCTCTCGTCGAGCATCTGCTCAAACTTCTTCTTGGCGAGGCCGGCCGGGTCGAGGAAGTCGTTGCGGTCGGCGATTTTGGGCGTCGTCAGTTGCTGCTCGTAGAAGACGTCGATCATCTGTGAGATCAGGTCGCCAACGTTGACGAGCTCGATAAAGGTGACGAGCGGCGCCACGCCAGCTTTGTTGTGGTCGCTAACTTCACGCGGGTTGTAGTGCGAAAGGTGGTCCACAGCCATGTTGAAGCCGGACTTGACGTGCTTCTGCCCAAGTATCCGGAGGAGCACGACGAACATGGTGGCGCACTGTTCTCGAGCCTCGCCGCCAGCCTGTCCTCCGAGCTGAATGAATACAGCGGCCCGCCCAAGACTTGTCTTGGCAGCGTGGACGAGGTTCAGGGCAATCTCGATGCTGAATAAGGATTTGATGCCCTCCAGCTTGGACGCCATGATGGCCGCCTTGGCTGCCAGTTCGTCAGTCGGCGCCTTTTCAGGCAAGGGTGTTGTTCTCCGGCCTTCAACGCCGTCAAGACTAGGCGTTTCTGGCCGTGAGGGTTGAAGAACCAGAGAAGAGCGGCCATTCGCTTCTGGGGCAGGCGTAGCTGGCTTGGTCGCAAAGGGCGAGCCGAGAAGGCCAGTAGGAAGCACCGTGACGGGCATCATGACGACCTTCTTGAACGAGCTCAGGAAGTCCTTCTTGTCCGCCGATCGGTTGATGTTGGACATGTAGAACGATTCTAGGGACGAGTCCTGCTCGGTCAACTTCTTCTCCCAGCTTGACACCTCTGTCTCGGCATGGTCTGTAAAGAAGTCGAGCTCGGCCTGGAGGTACAGGTCGAGATGGGGTTCAAAGATTCTCAGCGCCAGCTCCTTTGCAATGTCCGCGACATCGCGCGTGGACCCCTTGGGCGGCTTGAGCGACCGAAGGAAGAGCATAGTCTGCTCAAAGATTCCCGAGACGGCCTTGAGGTACGGCGCCATGCTACGCGCGTGTGCCTCGTCAAACAGCGGGGTCGCATACTCCATGATGACATCCTCCCTCACTTTGTCGACAAAGGCCCAAAAGACATTCGCGGGGTCAGGGAAGATGCGTTCCATGACGTCGGCCTGCTCGTTGACCTTGGTCAGCAGCATCTCGAAGAATCGCTGCGAAGGCTCGAGGGTGATTTCGTCGACAGGCGCTTGATTGAGGCAGTCCATGGCATTGACCATTAGATCCTTGTCGTTGAATATCGGATGCTTCTGGATGAAGAGGTCCAGGCCAGGGCCGCCAGTCGCACCGCTCAGCGTGTGCAAGACGTGGGCATACCGACGCATTCTCCCATCCACGTCCCAGAACTCATATCCCTGCTCAAACTCGCGCAGCACGGCGCTCTCGAAGATGGACATCATGCCCGCCAGCTTCTCCTCTCGCTCGTAGCATCCAGGCGCCCAGTCGCTCTTCGCGAACCGTTGCAGGTTGGCGAGCATCTGTGCCTGCTTCTCCGGGTCACGGAACGCCTGGAACAGGATAGGGTCGGCGTGGCTCTTTGCCCGTATCAGGTCGGTGTAGAACGGCGCCAGGGCACCGTAGACTTTGCCGTACTCTTGTCTCGCGCCGCCGCGGATGCTCCGCACCTTTTTGAAGACGTCGAGATATGCGGCTGGGTCCTCGGAGGGGTTGGCGGGGGCTCCCAATGCCATCGTCTCGAAGCCATCGCGGACCTCCGCAATGGGTTGGTTCCGTTTCGCCTCCTCGACCGACGCATCGAATAGTGTGGTTGTCGTGGGGGTTTGTGCCGTCGCCTCGGGTCCTTTAGCCTGGCTGGCAGCTTTCTTGGCGCGTTCGGCCGCTTCACGCCTCCTTCGCACAGCGTCCTCGAATCGGCGCCGCGCCTCGAGCTCGTCCCAGCAGCCCATGCTCTTTAACCGGGAGACCCATCGCGTATCGTCGTAGACCATTTCTCGCAGGCGGTGGGAGGCGCGGGCGCAGCGCAGCTGGTCGGCGACGGGGAGGTAGTCAAGGATGCTAACGAGGATTTCTAGTATGCCCAGTCAGTTGGGTCTCGCCATGACGTGAGGCATCTCTGTTCCATGGCCCAGCGCGCAGTTCAAGCCTCCAAAAACGCACCTGCTGGGAGACTCGACCTGGAGTCGAGCATCTCGGTAGCCCGCAGCGTCTTGAGGATGCTGCCGCGGTCGCCCGCAAGACTCTTGTTCCTGTACATGGTGGCGACGGAGGTCGTATCGACGTCAGAGCAGTTCGTTCAGAGGTCGAGCAAACTCGTCGAGGGCGTTGATTTGCCGTAGCTGGCTTGATTGACCCCGTGGGGGTCTGGTTGTGTCTCGTTCTGGCGCAGACCGTCTAACCCATCAACATGTCGCCGTCGGTCTGTCTCTGCGTTTCAACAGTGGCATTGAACGAAGCCGGTAAGTGGGGAGCGGAATGCCGGTCGTCGGGATGGTGTCTGTCGTGTCTGTCGTGCCTGTGCTGGCCCTGACAGCCGGAATTGTCGGTGGTGGACTGTGGATGTACGTGGTATGATTGAAGCTGGTAATAGGATGCCTGCTGTGTTAATGTTACTGCCTACGTATGGTTGCGTCGCTGTCATGTTAGCTTGTAGGGAAGTTGGGCGGTAAATATCATGCCCCGCATCAAGCTCAGCTACCATACGAGCTACCCTACAGTGGTGTACCTCCACCCCGCGAACCGGATGCGGAAGCTCATTATTTTCAATACCTTAGTTAACACGATAGTTGCGCCGATCAAGCTTTGCTGGATGAGATTGCTCTGAATGTTTCAATTTCATTCAATGCTACTGTCCTCTTTATGCTGACCCAAAAGTTGACACCATTCTATGCAAAAACAGAGACCGAAGAAAACAAACTCTAGATGTTTTACGTGCATCCAACACCAAACTCCCAAAAAAATGCTCCAGTCCCCATGTCCATACCAGAACATGGAGTGACGGATGACTGGCCACCCAAAACAACTCAGGGGACCTTGTAGGTTATAGCCCCAAACCTCCCTGACATGCAAATGCTCATCTACCTCGTCGAATGCGCATACCCAGACAGCAATCGGAAAGGAAACTGTTGTTGTGTCTTGTCATTTTTCTTCGTCTTCGAGAGGCGGTTCCTAGTCGAGGAAAGTAAAGAGATGCGTGTGTAGGATATTCATGGCCCTCGTGGAATCCCGGGCGTTTATCACACAAGAAATGTTGATCTCGCTAGCACCTAGAAATTTTGATCAGCATACCTCAGGCAAATGAACGGAAGAATCAAGGGCCTACCTTGTGAAATCATCTCGAGGTTGACATTGTGCTCCCCAAGCGTGGAGAACATGCGTCCAGCAATGCCTACCATATTCTTCATCTCAGCACCAACCAGACTCAAGATGGCCATGTTTGACAAGATGGAGACCTCGCCGCACTCAGCCAGCTCCTTGGTAGCGCAGTTAAATGCGTCGATTTCAGTGCTGCCGGAGTGAATGGCCATGGATACATGAACCTCGCTGGTGGAGATGAGATCGACTGAGATGGAGTGCTTGTCGAGGATGGAGAAGACGCGGGCGAAGAAGCCATGGGAGATTGATCGCTTGTTAGAGTGGACGTTGATGACGCTGATGTGATCCTTGATGGTGACAGCCGTGGGACGCTTGGGCTTCTTGCGGACTTCGCCATTGAGGCTCGGGGACGAGCGGTGGAGCTGGTGACCGGCGGTCATGACTGGATCGGGGATGACGATCGTGCCGCTGCCACGAGGGTTCTTGACGTTCTTGATGCGGATTGGGATCGGGGGGTGGGCGCGGATGACCTGGTCCATGGTGAGGTGGTGGATGACCTCGGAACCGTAGAAGGTCAGCTCAGCGGCCTCAGAGGGCGTGATGGACGACAGCAGGCGGGCCGTAGGAACCTTGGACGGGTCGGCGGAGAAGATGCCGTCGACCTCCTTCCAGACCTGCAACTCCTCGGCCTTCATGCCAACGGCACACAGCGCGGCGCAGAGATCGGTGTAACCGCGACCAATGTCACCGTCGATGAGGCTGCCGGGAACATTGCCAAAGAAACCGGTCATGACGGGGATGCGACCCTCACATGCGATGATCTTTCGGGCGAAAGCCTCCGCCGCGGTGTGGTAGAAGTTGATATCGAGCTGGTCGGATGCATCGTAGTGGAACGCGTCACACAGGTCGACATACTCAGCATCGACACCCTGTGATACGAGAAGTAAGAAATTAGCCTTCTGGATAGCCTTTTAGGTGTATGTGTATTGGGTGAGATGAGATTTGGGTGAGATGCAATGAGATGGAAGCTGATCATCTCCCCCGCAGTACAACGGCGGTACAAGATGACCCCCCACGGTATGGCGTTTGGAGAAGGATGACAATATGACTAGATGACAACCCCACGAGATGGCGTCTTTGTGAGGCGCAGAACAACCAACTAGGTAGGGGGAGGGAAACAAGAGAGAATTGAGATACGAAGAGGGAGCAAATGAACAGGCTGACAATTGACGCAAGAGAGATGGGGATGACACTCACCACATCCTGCAGCAGGGCAGCCATGAAGCGGCAGCTCAGCTTCTCGCCGAAGCTGATGACGCGATCCTTGGCGCGTGAATTAATCTCGAGGTTAAAGCGCTTAGCGGCAACGATGTACTCGACGAGCTCCTGGCACTCGTCCTTGACGGTCTGGATGAGGGCATCGCGCAAGACGGGATCCTGGATGAAGGTCTGGGCAGCCGAGACGTGATCGTTGCAGATGTCGTTCATCAGACCGCGGGCCTGTTCGACCAACTCGGTCTGCTCGTCATCGGCGCACACGGCGGCGCCGACTCCACGGAGCTTGCCATACACGCCGAGTAACCTTTGGAGGGACGATTAGCCATGATGACGATGATGCGGGACAAGCCCACATTGATGCAGAGTGAGACGGCGCGAACGGGCTGAGGGAAATATCGGGCAATGCGAGAGCAGAGGAAGCAATTGATGCCCAAACTTACCGACTCGTGGTTCCTTCAGCCTTCTTGCCCGTACTGCGGGCGGAGCAGACGACGATGACTCGGTTCTGAGACAGACTGGCCCTGTTGCGAAGCGAAAAACGCGGGTCAGATTCAAACCGATGCCATTGACGTATTTTTTCCTTTCTTTTTCTCTTCATTGTCTCTAAGACCGGGGTGTGATATCATACCTGACAATATCACGAGCAATCTGTTAAGGAAGCAAAAAGAGACACGCAAAGGTCAGCAAGAATGTCTTATTTTTTCCACATGTTGCTTTGATTTCTGGCTTGGTGAAGCTGAAGCTGAAGCTGGGGAGGGACGGCAAACCTTGTCTGGGAACTTGCCCACGCTGGTGCCGCCAAACTTCTGGACGACCCAGCCGAAGTCGGACGTGTTGTTGTACATGAGACTGCCCATGGCTGCAGCAATTGCAAAGAGCTCTCCTTCTACCAAACCGTTCTCCGGGGGCCAGCGAGCGACAGAGCTGTTGCGGCGGGTTGAGACGATTCGACGACGACGTCGAGAGGGTGAGTAATGTTATTTGGCTCGAGTGTCGTTGGTGGTGGAGTTTGTGTGGATGAGTAACAAAAAACAGAGCCCAAAAGCGAACCGCCCAGCAGTAGTGTGGAGGCTAGAGGCTACAGGGAGGCTAAAAGAAATGGGGAGAAGAAACCAAGAGGCGAAAGGTGCCCGATAAGAGAGGATGAAAGAGAGGGTAATTCAATGTGGTCAACCAGGTAGCTGGGAATTTATTTGCCTCGCCACTGGCCTAAATTTTCCCTAGTCGCTCTGGTCCTCTTAACGGGGACTAAAATAAAAATAAGAAGAGAGAGGAGGAGGAGGAAAAAAAAAGAGGGACAGGGATGTCGAGTCGACGGCTGGACCTGAACTCGTCCGCGAACGGGAAGCTAAGGTTTCGGTCGGAAGGGGACCGAGAAAGCGGCTGCACCCCAAGAAGAGCGAGACGCAGAGAGAGAAGACGACGGCGAGTAATGATTGGGCCGGACGGGACCGTGGTGTTGTCGTCTGCTTGCGTGCGGTGCCGTGATGTTTGATGCTCGTGATGCCGCCAGCTGTATGCTTTTTCCCATGTGATGGAGACTAGAACAGAGAGAGAGCAGAGGAACAGAAAAGAAGAGAGAAAAAAGCAGCTGCTGATGACTATCAATTTATTTGCATCCCCTTGTCTGAATCGATCCGACCAAATCCAGTCACATCTCCCCCTAGAAGCCACCGATTATCCCCCGGACGCCCCAGTAAAGTCGCCTGTACCTGACAAGTCGTCGCTGTATGACTCGAATGCAGTCGTCCGCTTGTTCCGTCTTCGGCTGCTCGTTTTTTTCCCGCCTGCGTTGTCCTTGCCCGCCCCCACTTTTATCGCACGTCCGCTCTCCCACTAACAACGCGACTTACACCACCTCCGTACATATGCCTCTTCATTCGCGATCACTCTTCCCACCACAAGTCTCAGATCCATTGGCTCTGGCTGCACGTGGCTGACGGCGGGGACCCTACTGTTTCCGCATCACGTCAGTCGTTCCTGCGTTGGTAGTATTGTTTTGGTCTTGTGCTTGTGGGGGAACCCGGATCTGCATGGGCTCGCTGTCTCCCCCTCCCGAACCATCTCCACACCACACATCGGGCATCTCAACTACATACAGCCCATTTAGCTTGACTCCCATACGTCCGGAGACTGCATCCCTGACTCCTCCTGTATTTCTTCCTCACTTTACTTGTTACATCACATGGTCCCCTCCTGCTGTCGGGCATCTTCGGCCCCTTCGGCCCCTTCGGCCCCTTCAACAACGCTCGGGTCACAATACACTTCTCCGACCATGCAAGTTGAATCAAATCCTTGGATAGGTTTACATGTTCACTCAATCCGATTCACCGTCTCCCCTGACACTCTAAGCCCAACCCTTCGCCATCCTGTCTCCAAAAGACCCTCCCAAATAAAAGGTAGTAAGACGGACAACCGTCGCTTGTCACACCAAAAATACATACATCGAATAAACATAACCCCTTCCTTCTATTTCGCAGGCATCCACTTTTGTTTTCGCTTTCGCCTTCGCCCTCGCCCTTGCTTGCCCTTGGACAAGAACTAGAACCAGACCAGATCCCTTGGACAGCCATCATATCTTCGTCCCTTCGTCCCATCATGATTTGATTAACCCTGTGGGAATGCCGTGTATTAAACCACCCGTATAGATAGATATCCCGCCCCAGAACGCCAGGCCCACCATCGTTGTAATGTGTTTGCTTGTGGTGTGGTGCTTCTCACAAGCCTGCTCCGCCTGAGAGATCTGCGCCAGTGAGCAGACCCTGGTCCTGGTTTTCACTTCCCGTGAACCCAAACTTGTCCATCGTGAAGTCTTCTTCGGGCGTGCGGATGCCAATCCCGCTGTCGTCGTGCACGTCTCCTCCGCTCATCCCCATTGAGTTCTGATTCGTTGTTCGGTTGGCGGGGGGAAACGGAGCTCGTCCGGCCTGTCCTTGCGGCATGTTGCTGAGGTTGAGGTCGTCGCTGCCGCTGCTGTATCGCGATGTTTGCCGACTTGTTTCCTTGACTGTAGTTTGCGGTTGTGTGCTCGCAGTCCCGCTCGTGGTCTGGCTCAGCTTCTGCTTCATGAAACCTCCTTGCTCCGCCAGGAAGCACACCATCTCGTCCACCCACGTCTTCGTCACCCACCATGACCCGAAGCTCTTACCCTGGGCCAGCGTGAGGTCTCTCATCACCGCCGTTCCGACCCTCTCCACGCACCACACAATGTCCGCATGTGACGCGTAGGGGAACTTGGCAGGTAGGCCTCGGAAGAAGCTGACCCATCGGTCTAACACGTTCTGTCCAGATGCCTCGACGCCGTTCTCTCCGTCCAGCTGTCGTCCGCTGCGTGATGCAACATCGCCGTAAATAGTGAGACATTCCACTTCCCATGGTACTTTGACTGGGTTGAGGAGGTCGCGCATCTCCGTGAGCAGCAGATTCACCACGTCGTCCATACCCCGAGTTGGGACACACTCCGCAATCTTTCGCGCTCTAATCATGGTGATCCAATCCACATACATTTGGTCACGGTTTGCTGGGTTTGACAACATGTTGGCAGCGGCGTGGGCCGTCAAGTTGACTCTTAACGCTCGATCCAAGAGGCCGGCGAAGATGGTGGCTGGTGACTCCTTGGCTCGAATAACATGCTGAGGCTGTCCCTGGAACGAGTCTCGAATGTGTGGTACTAGCCTCTCCGAAATGTTCCTCAGGGTATCCAACACGGGTTTGGGGACGACTTGTAGTGTCAATCCCGACACAATCCTCATCATGCGCTGGTACAGAACAAAGTCGCATTCCTCGATCCATGGCGCCAGTGCAGGGTTCCCAAACAGCTTTTGCACAGGCATAGTCAAAGTTCCCTGAAATGATGTGTACAGATGAAAGAAGGTCTTCTCCCTACAATATCGGATGCACTCAACCAGTGATGTGCAATGTGATCGGTATAGAGCTGATAATGATTTGGCGGCATCAGGGTCGGTTCCTTGCGGTAGGTAAGATTCGATGGCAGGGAGAGCGAGGGGATCCGACTGTTCAAATGAATCCTCGTTTTCTGAGGAGAAGTGGAGCTCGAGTATCGTCTTGGTGGAGGTAGTGTGTAGGTGGTCGATGCTAGCCAAGTCAGGCTGATTGTATAAGCTGTGTGACCGACTTCCTAGTCGGTTGGAGGTGGGAGCGCTTTTGGCATCGGTGCCGATGTGAGGTGAAGGTAGGGCATCACGGGCCAAGTTTCCACTTGATTGTGCTGGTACAGTACTGAGAGCCGGTTAGGATGAAGCTCACTTGCATCTGGTCAAGTCAACTTACTTGAAGCTCTGAGAGAAGCTGCTGGTCTCCGGCAGCGGTCGGGGGGGCTGGGATGAGGGTTCTCGGATATCGGGTTGATCGTCGACCAAAGTAAAGTTCACGTAGTGATACTTGGACTCGCCTCGAACACCGAGACGTCGAGTCTTCAAACCCGGGAACAGGACACGGACCAACTTGCCAAAGCTGGCAGGGTTGAGGACGGTGATCCTCTCAGTTGCACACCGTGAAGCATAGTTGGCGTAGACGCGACCGCGAGGGACGGAACCCTTGCCCTTTGTGCAGACGGAGTTGATCCTGTAGACGTTAGCACGTGGCCTCCCAACCTCTCAAGTGCGTTAGCATACCAAAGCATAGCAAACACTTGGCGGGTTCGCTCAGAGTTAGGCCCCCGTTCATTGCCATGTAGCTCGCCCGCGACATCCTGCAAGTTGCGATGCCTGTTGGCGCCAAATAGTTGCCGCATCTCCAGCTCATTGTTGGCGCTGGACCGTGATGAAGTGGGTTTGGGGGGGCCGACGATGCCAACCATGGAGTCGACCTCCTCGTTCTCGTCACGCTCCATCATCTGACTCTCCCCTTCGGTGAAACTCGCGTTGTTGGGGTACTGCTCGGCAGGGAGAGGATGCCGGGACATGGGATGCTTCTGCTGGAATTGCATGGCGTGGCCCATGGCGGCACCCATGGATGCGTCCATGGGAAAGTCCTGACCGGTGGCCTGCATATGGGTTGCGGCCTGCAGGATCATGTCCTCGGGGGACATTTGGGGAGCCGTGGCCATGTCCTTGGGATGGCCATGGTCATTAGGGAGCCATTGCCCGGAGTACATGTCGGAGGCGTCGGCAAAGCCAGACTGGTCGAGGTTGTGCTGGGTGTTGGCGCTGTGAATGGACGTGGTGGAGGCACGAGAGAGCGGACGCTTTCTCGACTTGATGGCGACACGGGCAGCTGGGTTATCCACTGGGAAGCAATTGTCAGCACGCGTGGCCTCGCATTGGGCGTGCGAAGAGGATATGTGGAGGTGGGAGGTGGTGTTGTGGTTGTGTTTGGAGTTTGAGGGAGGAAAAGGACGTACTCTGCTCCATGTTGTGAGAGACGCTGTGTTGATTAGACTCGAGGAATTTGTGGGCTACCGAACAACAAACATTGGCTGGGCCCAGATGCGCCGAAACAACAACAATGAAACCGACGGACAAAAAACGGCGACAACGACGGCGACGAGAAAAAACGACGTCGAAACGAAAAAAGAGGGACTCGGTCTGCGATATGCCGTGAAAATGCGCTGCACTTTGCTGTCTGGAGGCGCGGCGCTTGAGCTTGAGGTGTCGTTGATTGAGGCTGTTGTTGTGCTTGTTTTCCTGTTGCGAGGCCAACGAGAGGAGAAAAGCATCTGGGGCGGGAGCTGGACGGTCAGCAGCGGCGGGCGGGGCGGGTGCAGATGTTAGGTAAGCGCGTGTCTGGCCAAATTAGCCGAAATTCGAAATTCCTCGCAGGCCAGGGTGCGGCGCAGTGACTGGCTGGATCTGGCCTGTGGCTGGTGGGTTTTATTCTGCTTGGCCTTTCGGGGACCTTGGTGAGTCGCGGTACGTACCTTGTGGTTCTTGAGTTTCTGGTGGCTGGTGGTGGCTCGTCCGCCGCGACGACGCCTGTGATGTTGACCTAGGACCCTGGCATGGGAGCGATGGCGCGTGCACGATGGACATGGAATTGCCCGGGATCGTCTCTCATTGCTCTTATTACTCAGTCGCAACGACACATTCACATTCCCGCAAAACCCATTGTCTTCGATGTCCGCGGGCGAAGAGAGCTGGGCCGCTTTGCCTTCTGATCTGGGGCAACCTCATCTCTACCTACCTTATGCATGCGCCTGACCTACACTTGAGGAGACACGCGATCATGTCCACGTTCTCAACCAGCGCATGCGCCCGTCGACAGTGGGCACGCCGCCCCATTCACCCAGGCCATGCGAACTGCTACTTTCCGGCTGTCGCAGCCGCTGCAGCCTCCTGGTAGTCGGCACGAAACAATCTGGATGTGTAAGGATGGCAGACCATGACCGAAATAGCAGCCGCATTTTGCGCCGCCACCCCTAGCGATCTGCCTCGGCGCTGAGGGTGTTCTGTAGAGGGCACATCTGCTGGAGCTACCTATAAGTACGGCCTAGCAGTAATGATGTAATTTCGTCGGTAGCTGGCTGGACAGAAATACTTGTCCAGGACGTGGTCAGCGCCCACCCCACCAAGTACCTCCGGTAGGATCGGCTACCCAAGCCCTTCCCAGCTGGCCGTCTTAGGGAGCAGCAAGCGTGCGTCATTGCGTTTGTGCGTGCGTGCTACGTTGGTGATGCACTGGCTGCACAAACTCGCATGACCCTGTCTCAGAGCTGATTAAGTCGAGCCCAAGCCGGAGGCCATCTGTTCTGTTGCCAGGTTTGCCCTTTTGCGTCCTCGTTTTCCGCTTCTCCTTAAAAGCAATCGTCAGCTGCACCGTCTGCACCTCCTGCACCTCCCGCACACTTCCTGAGACGTCACAAGCCACTGACGCCGCGTCAATTTTCTTCCCGCCTCCAAGATTCCGCTTCTCCTGCTAGCTGCTAGCGCCGCGATAAAAGCTTCCTCCTACCTTGCCTTTTCCCTTTTCAACCAACTGCGTACACTGCTACCGCACACTCCCTGTCTCTCACTTTGACTTAGCTGTACCGACACAATCTCCAGCAATTAAACCCCCAGACTTCATCTCCGTTTTCCGATCTCATCGCAGAAATGTCTTCCGCCCAAGACAAGGCCCAGCAGTACCTTGGCCAGCTCGACCGTGAGGTGTGTTTTTACCCCTGCTTGCGCCTACTACGGGCGCACCGGTCTCTGCCGAGGCGGCTTCGCTCATTGATGCTGACGGCGACGCCATCGTGATAGCTGTCCAAGTACCCCGCCTTGAACAACCTCGAGAAGACTGCGGGTGTCCCCAAGGCCTACGCCGTCATTGGCATCGGCGCCCTCTACTTCTTCCTCATCATCTTCAACCTCGGTGGTCAGCTCCTGACCAACTTGGCCGGCTTCGGCATTCCCGCCTACTACTCGCTTGGCGCTCTCTTCAGCGCCAACAAGGAGGATGACACCCAGTGGTTGACTGTTCGTCTACCCCCCGAGAGCTTGCTGGTTGCGAGCTGGATTGCTAACCACGCTGCAGTATTGGGTCGTTTTCTCTCTCTTCACCGTTGTTGAGAGCTTCGTCCAGGTCGTCTACTGGTTCCCCTTCTACTTCGTCTTCAAGTTTCTCTTCCTTCTGTGGCTCTCTCTCCCCGCCTTCCGGTACGTCATAACCCCGTCTCCCCATGCGCGCAACCACCGTCCACCCGGACGATGACTGACCAAGCATCAGTGGTGCCGAGCTCGTTTTCCGATCTTTCCTGGCCCCTACCCTCGGCCGATACTTCGCGTCCTCTGGGTCGACTGCCTCTGGCCTCCGTGCCAAGGCTGACGGCCTCGACAAGACCGAGTAAACGGACAACAGTCTATTGCTTGGCCGCCAACTCTAGCGCACGCGCCTACTCACTGTGCGCACCCCAGGGCCAAGCTGGTTTCGGTCACGATGAATACGGGAAACGACGTTTTTATCTCGGTATCTGATGGGCAGTGTGCGGAACCTCGGATAAGAGGGTTTCGCAAGAAATGAACAGATGGAGGACAAGGTATGGAAGCGGTGACGTGCTTTTTGGCACGATCATATAGTATGACTTCGATTGTAATGATGCTGCTCTTTGTTGCGCTGGGATTTTCGTTAGATGGCGGCTGCTGGAAGCTTGATAACACGTTTCACGATATGTCGCCTGCTCTGGCTGGCTCCACATGCTCGCACAAATGCTTTACGGGAACAGTGTCTTTTGCCCTGAACTTCTAAATCCAGCTTCCTTTGAATTTTTGTAGACGATTGTGAGCTTCGGGGCTAATCCACGTCATAGATGGATGGCCCGCTGCCTGGCTATCTCTCCCCTCTCGGCTCATGCAGGAGATTGTGGGCAACGACGTAATGGTCCATTGCTGACTGGCGCCCAAGCCGCCAGCCGATCTTTCCTAGCCCTACTCCGTACTACGTAGTAAATACGTAGTTGCCACGGGTCTTTTTAGCTCCTCCTACCCAAGGTACCTTGCAATCTAGGCCCAGCCCGCCGAGGCCCATCTTAAGGCCTGATGCGAACTGTGGCGGTGCGACCCCGTTACTGCGCCTCACTTGCGCGGCACGGCTTGGCACATTGGCCGTTTGGGATACGTCCGTCAGCAATGCTGTGTACTTGTCGCGCGGCCTCCTTGATCCTCAAACATCCCCTCTCTCCTCCCCACGAGCCGGCCCTTACGAGCTGACAATGCCGACGCGCGATCGATGACAAGTCCAGTGTCGAACAAAGGCCTCGCGAGTTGCCTTCCTCTCCCCCGATAAACCGACACCGCATCGGACCGAAGGCGATTGCCCCTGGAGGGCATGCTGTCGTCATGCAACTCAGCCCTCTTCAGTCACGACTTGCAGCGTCGTTAGGTGCTTCGCTGGTGATATTCGCCCTATACCTACTGCTATTCTCCCCGAGCTTCGCATCTGCCACCGAGTTGCCCGTCAACCATGCTGTCCGTGTGGAACAAAACGGCGAATATTCTCCCGAAGCGCCCCTCGCCCTGTCCGATGGATTAGACATATCGTACGAACCCGATTTCGGTGCCTTTGACCGCAGCATTATTGGCCGAGCCACGGCTGATGTGAACCCTCTCACCAACAATGGCGCTGAGAAATTGAATCTGTATCCTGGCCAGACCCAATGTTACATATTTAAGAAAAGTACAATTTTTAGTCGCGATGCGATCGCTGCCCGGGGTGCGGAAGACGACCAATCGACAGAGGAGGAGGAACAGTCAACGGAGGAAGATGAAGACGAAGGCAATCGACTTTCACGCCGGGCAGAGTCGAAGACTGTTTATATCTCTGTCAATACCTGCATGCAACCAGGCCAGGAGACGAAGAGTGGGAAGACGGAGCAGGCGGAACAGCTCAACCTTTACATTTCAACCAAGGTTGAGTGCCCAGGACCCTCCAAGGACCAGTCCAAGATGAAAATGGTCCCGTTCGAAGAAGGCGCCGCTATGTACAGTTTCAACGTTACGGGAGACGTATACATTGGCGTCTCAGCCCCCAACATTACTGGTAATTACACGAGCTACTACAATTTCGAGATTGCGGCCTCCTTGGACGAATACTATCACAACTATGATGGCCAGAACAGCTCCCAGCTTCTGTGGATGGACAGCGACTCAACTTCCGCCTTGCTTGTAACGCGGAATCTCACTCAGTTCACCAATGAGACCGAGAGTATCATGAAGGCTGAACTTCCATACGACATTTACTTTCAAAACAACAACTCGACTTCCCTTGATGGGCTTCGACACTCAGTCTGTGGCTTGATGCAAAGCGCCCAGCTCTCGTCAATTGTCGACAACGAACAAGAAAGTATACACAGCGATAGAATTACAACGGGAATGACGACTCGCGGACCGGGAAACTTGCCTAAGCAGCAGTTTTACGTTGTGGGACTCGATTCGGGCGCTTCCTACTCTGGTATTCTTGTCAAGAGGGGGAATGGCACCTCGAATTCTTCGACCACCAAGCGAGCAGAGACCAGCATAGGAGGTGGAGGCACGGTCTTCCGAGCCACCGACTTTGAAACGTCGACTGGTATGTTACCTTTCCAAGGCTTGTTATCGGGATTACTCTAACGTGAACTTAGGAACAAACTGCAAAATGGTGACGAATCTTGAATTCTGCAATGAGACCCAGTACGCCGTCCCCGGCAATGACAAAAGGTACAACAACACGGAACTCGCCAAAGTTTACGACGACTACGCCAAGACAATGTACGCCAATTTTGAAAAGGTGCTGATGCAGATCTCCTGCGAAGCACCGCCTGATTCGCTCTATTCTCTTGCCCGGGACTGTGACGACTGCAGGCGCGCCTACAAGGCCTGGCTGTGCACTGTCAGTATCCCGCGGTGCGAGGATTTCATGAGCGACAGCAGCTACAGCATTGTCCGCAACGTTGGCCAGGCCTTTCCCAACGGCACCAAGCTCCCCGCGGCGCAGCGTAATGGGCTCGGCAAGACGCCCGCCTTCAACGCCTCGCGCAACTCATTCATCGACAAGAACATCCAGCCCGGCCCCTATAAGGAGCTGCTGCCCTGCGAGGACATCTGCTACGAGGTCGTTCAGTCGTGTCCTGCCTCTATTGGCTTTACCTGTCCGCAGCCTGGATTCACCAGCTTCGATGTCAGCTATGGTCAGCGCGAGGCGAGTAGTTCGTCACCCAGTTGCAACTATCCCGGCGAGGCCCGCACCAAGACTGGCGCTGCGACAGCTGTTTTGCCTGGCGCAGCGCTCCTCAGTGTGGTACCCCTAATGATGTGGCTGGGCTTATGAGCACCATGTTCTGAATAGTTTGTGTCTTTTAATTGGAATGTTGGCGTTTCACATACGTTATCACAGCGGCGTTGGTAGACTCGGTCGCGGACGACCACCTAAAGAGGACAGGACTTGCTTTCTTTGAGAAATGCATGGGTAGCTAAGGCTGGAGTTTATGTATAATGGACTTTGTGGTTGTCTGGTTATGGATTCGTTCACGCGCTATCTTTATCACCCTTACTACCTGGTTAGAAAAATACTCGGGGACGGGTCGATAGAGAGACTCGGGATCATGGCATCTCGTGTAATGTATGAAATGTGCGATCATTGATTTTGTTGTACACGGATAAACCATCTCGCGAACCTGGTTGGTTGCGAATGTCATAGAGCGTCCCGCCCCTGACCACCAATGCCTTATTGCGCTTTCCCGGGCTCAAAGGTCATCGCATGCCCTCCTCTTGTAGATATTTTTGCTTTCTCCTGTTCGGTTGTCCCCGTCATGAGCTCTTACCCGCGGTGCTCTTCTCCTCAGTACCTTTCGTCCTCGCCTGGTACTCATTTACCGTCGCCTCCAGACCGGCTATCGTTGCTGAAAACGCAAATGGCGTTAGTTGTTTTCCTTCATCGCCAACTATTTTCCATCCGCGATACCGACTTGCAAAGGGAGGGGGACCAAAGCATACCATCTCTGTCGGCGCGAATCTCATCGGCCTCGGCCTTTGCCCACGCCCAGTACGCGAACTGGTACGTAAATACAGCGAGGAGCAGCGTCTTGGCAATGGGCCGGGTGAATTGCCGGTAGAATTGAGCCTGCATAAGACGGAATTGTTAGGATTCGGAGGGGGTTCTCGTCGGAGCTGGAGGGTCGCGGATGCTGCGTACGGTTGGGTTGGCCGGCTTCTTGGTTGAGTAGACTCTCCCCGAGACTGTGTTGTACGTCGCCATCGCGCGCAGGGTCGCCGTGGGCCGAAGTTTCGTAAGGGCTGTCATCGTCGTGTCGTTGCGCAATGGGTCTCTCGTCTCCCGCGGTCGTGCTATTCCGAGCTTCGTCTGAACAGGCGCAAGCGGCACACCAGCAAAGCTCAGCACCAACGATAAGCCGTTATCCATCTCACGTCACCAGCCACAATCCTTCGGCAAGGCTGCGATCTGCGTGGCGGTGCCGGACCCCTCCTTGTGGGGCCGGCAACGTGGCGGCCGGGGCAAAGAGGCCAGCGCAGCATGTGAGTGGTGGCCTTTCCCCTTGCACAGGCAGGGGCCATCTAAACACATGTCCGGAAATTCCACACGGCTGAAATCTGTCCCCTTGATCATCATCCGGTTCGCAGCTTGGCTACGTATTTAAACCACACTCATTCAACCACCACACGAACGTCAGTCAATCGCGATCCATTCAGGCCGGCCCGCGTCATTTCCCATCTACCATCACCACCACTGCTACTCTTGCCCATCTTTCCGGCATTTCCAACTACAGACAACATGGTGAGTTAGCTTCCCTGCGCATCCCTCCCTCCCGACAGGAGCTACACCCACCAGCTTGAAACTAACCGCTGTCGCGTGCTTCACAGGCGCAAACACCCGAGCAGCGACGCCGCAACGCAAAGTTCGCCAAGGATAATGAGTCCCGCATGGGCAAGTCCGAGGAGCAAGTAAAGAAGCGCGTCAAGGAGACGCCCAAGTCGCCCATCTCCATCTTCTGGCTCGGTACGTCGCTCCCCATTCCCTTCCCTGTGCTATAACTACGCCATGGTGGCTATCCCTGTCTTGCGCATCAATCTAACATCTGCCACGTCTAGTTCTCCTCGGATTCATCATCTTCGGCGGACTGGTCTTCGAGGTCATCGCCAAATTCTTCAGCTAAACACTACGCACTTGTACTACAACCAAACACACATACACTTCCTATTCTTATGGGGGTGTCGGAGTCTTGAACGAAGGGAGGCGGCCTGAGTTGTTGCTCATTGAGAACGTGGGAGATGCTCTGTTACTAAAACACCAGCAACAGGAGAGAGCGGGCGATACCTTGCTTCAGCGTTGACTGGAGTTTTTCTAGATATCATGGACTTTGTGAAACACCGGCGCAAAACGGAATGAACATAATCGGGCTCTTTCGAGATGGGAAAAAAGCTAAATCAAAAAAATCAAATCGAGGGGTTTCTTTTGCTTTTGGTCTACCTGACGCCGTGCCACTAACTGTGTGAATGTTGATCTCAAGCAAAGCTCCTTCTCCAGAATACCTCACCAAGGAACTCTAGGCGCCTAGGCCGCGACGCTTACCGCCTCCCTCGTTCTTCATTTTCATACCAATCTCGAATTGTCGCTGGATCTCTGCTTCGGCCTTGGTCGGATCCGACTTGCCCTTGGCGGCTTGCGAGGTCGCCGGCGCAGTGCCAGCTCCGGCCTTCTTGCCACCCAAGAGGCGGAGGAACTTTGCCTGTCGAGCCGATCCTCCATCAAGGTCATCAACCTGCCATTTTTCGGCCTCGGCTGCTCCAGAGACTGCTTCTTCCACCTTCTTGCTCTTATTCTTCTTTTCCTTTTTCGCGGAAGGTTCCTCGATCGCGGAAGCCTCGACAGCATCGCCGGCACGCTTCCGCTTCTTCTCAGCCTTCTTTGCCTTCTTGTCGGACGTGTCGGTTTCGGCTTCGGCTTCAGTCTTTGAAGTTTCCTTCTCCTCTTGCTCGTCTACCTTTGCCTTCTTCGACTTCTTGGCCTTGGTCTTGGGCGCAGACTCCTCATCGGTATCTGGAGTAGGAGTCTTCTTGGACTTCTTGGACTTCTTCAGATCGATCTTGGGTTGGGACTCGGCGTGGGATGCGTCGCTATGTTCAGACGCGGCGTTGCTGAGGCGGCGTTGCTTCAGAAGGATCTCGTCAGCAGGGACGTCGGCAGGGACTTCCTCCATGGTAGGCTTCGTCTCGGCGACGGCGGCTTCGCTCTCGGATTCGCCATCTGATTCGCTATCAGAGGCAGCAGCATTGGAGGAGGCATCGGAGTCGGAGTCGGAGTCGGAGTCAGAGCTAGCCTTGGCACCCTTCTTCTTCTAGTGACATCATTCAGCACACCCAAACCATGACATCCAAAGCCACGGGTTTAACCAACCTCGGCATCAACTAGTCGCTGATACTTGTCAGCAGCCTTCTTCGCATCGGCCAGCAGTATCTTGGCTTTCTCCTGAAGCTTCTGGGAGCGCTCGAGGAAGTGTTCCTTTCGCTTTTCCTGCTTGCTGGGCTGTTTGGCCAGCTTCGACTTCTTGGTCTTTAGGTCGGCCTTCAGATCGTCGGCCAGCTTTTCGGCAGACTTTGCCCTGGCCTTGCGATCGCGTTTGGCCTCTGCCTTGGCATTGCGCTTCTTCTTGCGCTTCTCCATCTGAAGCTGTTTCTTGCTGAGCTTCTTTTTCGGTGGTGCATCTACAAAATTCCAAAGTTAGACCGTTTGCTTGCATGGAAAAACAAGCAAAGCAGGCAGGCAAGCAAGCATTGGTGGCCAGGGACCGCCTCACCTCTCTGTATCTTTAGCTGGTCAGGGTTCTTCGCATCGCCGGGGGGCGTAGTCGGTGTCATGGTGGGCGAATCAAGACACACAACCTTGAAGATGGAGACAAGATATGACGGAGAAAGCCTGACTCAAAAGGAGCTGAGGGGGTGGGCTGTTGTGGGGGGGTGTGATGTTTCAATTGTGAAGCATGGCACAATGGTGATTGATGTGCTTCATGCTAGAGAGGACGAGAATCACAATTGCATCTTTTTCTGCCGGGCGGTGAGGAGGAGTGTCAGAGCTGCGGGTCGCACCATGTGTGAAGAAGGAGCGGCAGCGGCAGCAGGGGTGGGAGGTGGAGTCGGGCTTTTGCCAGAAGGTGCGAGGGAAGGGACGTTGCCTATTTAGGCAGTTGTGGGGCTTCTCCGCGTTCAGCTAAGGCATTTATGTTGCGTCGCGGTTGGTCTCTCAATACTGACGAGACACCTGTTGGCAGTTGCACAACACATGGTGCGATTCGCAACTGCCGGTAGATGCATTACCTTGGGTGCCGTTAGGTAGGTAGGTACCTAATCCTAAGGGATCTGGATCATGCTCAATGCAGGCGTCTAATTGCTCAGGAGCAGGCAGTCAAAAGGTAGTTCCAGCCATGTGACCATCCATTCTGCGTTGTTGCATTTTGATGCGTCTATTCATACCGAATGGGCGTGCCATGTATCCCACGTATCCGCGTATCTCATGTCTAGTGGCGATGGAATTGTCTTCCGTCCTTAGCCCCTTCTTCTGTGTCGGCCGCCGCAGTGGAGTTTCAATTCACGCCGTCGATTGTTCATCATGCTCTCGGACAGTGGCTTTTTCTCTTACACACTTCATCTCCGTGTCACGCTGGCGAGTGTTACATGGTGAAGTGGGAGAAATGATACAGTGAGCGCACTAACATGCACGGACTAGCCCACTCTGCCGCAGGCAAGAGCGCCCCGACCCAGTAGGGCGGGTGGGTTCCTATCGATTCTGCCTTGCGGCCGGGGATCCGGGCAAGACGGGGCACTCGCACGGAGGGCACGGGGCAACCACAGCGTTATTCCCTCACTGTCGTCCCGTTATGCTGTGCGTTACAGCGCTACGCGTCACAGCATCATGTCGCCTCGAAGCCTGGCATCTCCAACTAGTACTGTTCTGTAACCTCTGTCGCTAACACTGGAGCTCGGCTGTTACTCTTTTCGGCCTAGGCTTAAGCTTGGGAGCCCTCGTTTGGCTTCACCGGCACCTTAATTAACCCATGTCTTCGCCCTGGGTCTCTCTGCCGGCCCGTGGAGACGGACAGCAACTCCGTGCCGTTCGGGGTCCCAAGTGACGTATCTGGAATGCACGTCGGGTTGACATACGAGAGAATACGTCAAGGAGATGGTACGTACCCTACCTCGGCCCATCCGTCATGGCCGTCGTGTTATGACAAACCCAGCCTCTACATAGTGGAACGTCCATGAAGTTGCCAGGCCGTCACGCCTGGAAACGGTCTGTGGGTGCGAGAACATAAGTTATCGCTTCTCAAAATATTCACACCTTCTGGGGTCCCTTGTTGAAAATCACCCGGCAGGGGGTAACCGAGACTTGAGTAAGCAGTATCCGATGCCTACGAAGGGTCCACTTCCCGAGACACGCCCCTCCACCAGGCTTCACTCAATGATCGACGACTTGGCAAAGCATCGCAATCGCCCAGTCTTAGAATACGATGTTTATTCATATCTTGTGATTCTTTGTGTGCGCGCGCGAGTTTGTGTTGCGCGTGCTGTAGCAATTCACCAATCCCATCATATCCCCCAAACGCCCTCTCCAAGAATCAGAAATACCGAGCAGAAATGTTGTCTATGGTCAAAGAGGAGAAGTCCCCGTTCAAAGTGTTTCCTCTACCAGCAAAGACGAGAAAAAAAAAAGAAGAAAAAAACCCCTAGTGCTGTGTGCCACCACGAATGTCTGGCCACAAGAAAAGAAGTAGAAGAGGGAAAAGAGGAACCCATTGAGTCCTGTCGTTAAAAAGACAAATGTCCAAACGTCGTAACGAGCGGGGTATAACGAAGTGATCAAGACTTGGAATACAGATCGTAATCGTAAGAAAACATTGCCGCGTACATCTTAGCTAGCTACCGCATTCCGCTCAGAATAGCTGCTGGTGGGTTAGTACAGTGCATTGCATGTCTGATTACCCCCGTTGGAAGAGGGCGCTGTTTGACTCACTCGGCGGGTTGCTGCGGCCTTCCATCACCATCACCGGCGTTGTCCGACAGTCGGGTCGTACGAATAGTTGTCCTCGTAATAAATTTCGTCACCACCGCTGCTTCCGCCGTAGCTCGCCGTCTGCGCCCATTGAGTGCCGTAAGGCGCCCCGTACGGCACCGAGACAAATGCTTCATCACCGGTGTGGGTATCTCGACCACTGCTCCGTCGACTCACGGCCTCCTGGCCTCGCGTTACGAAATGCCCAAAGTTGACGCTTCCCCAAGGCAGACCTGGTTCCTCGGAGCTGAAGTCGTTGGGAGTGGGGATTCGATAGCTGTTCCCAGCATATTGTTGGTTCCGAGAATCTCGCTCTGCCCGTTCCTTGGTCTCTCGGGCCTTTTCTCCTACTCTTAGTGTTAGCTACCTACACGGGAAGTGTTGGAGGGGGAAAGGAGAAGGGGAAACCCACGAAACTTGCGCTGGGCAATCCGGTTCTGTATCCTTCGTCGCTCCTCAGGGTCCGTGATATCTGACCAATCCAGATCCCTCGGACTGGACTTGGGCTTCTTGGAGGACGAGGAACTTTGCTTGCCGGGGCTGCTGGAGCTGTGTCTTGAACTTTCGGAAGGCATTGTGGGGTTCAATCCAGGTGATTCTGGGAGTTCTGAAGAAGCAGATCGCTTTCTCTTGTGGCGCTGATGGCTAGAGCGAGTTCCAGTGGGGAGTGATCTGGTACGGCGTGGTGTAAGTCCGGCCGGTGTTGTTTGTTGTCTCCGGAGGTTGGGAGGCTGCTGGTCTAAAAGATCAGGAGACGCGCTTTGTATGCGTATCACTGGGGGAGTTCTATCGGTAGGAGATGGCTTGGAGGAGGACATCTACTGGCGAAAGACAGTGCATAGGGCCCCCAAGTAATGCTTGTTGGTGATGGTGTGGTGCAGCGGAAGGGGGGGAGGGGAGGTTCAAGATGCCAGTGGGGGGATTTCGAGTCTTATATGCAGCTTGCACTACAATGGTTGTTTTCTGGTTTGGTGTGAATGGTTGGTAGAAGTGAACCTGGATCGAGGCTGAAGATGCGGATGACCAGTGGAGGTGAGAGGAAAGAGACCGAGGTGTGTCCAAAAGCGGTTGCTGATGCTTGAACTCCTGGAAAGGTAATGGGAGGGTAGGCGTTACGACTGTATTCGCCAGCGAAGACGAAGACGTCCACGGGGTTGATATGGGTATGGCGGAGCAGTGCATATACATGAAAGGCTAAGTACGTACCAGAGAGGCCCGCCCCGTGCCATGCGGAATCCAGAGATGGACAGCCATGCGTGGATCTGCAAAGTCCGTGTCAGTCGGCCGGGACCGGGGAGGGTTCGGTTCCTAAACGGGGGTCCTGGCAATACGCCCGGTAGGGCAGATTCGAGGTTGACTGGAGATTACAATGGGTGACGCAGCGAGCCCTGCCTGAGGCTAGAAAAGGCTGAAGTCAAGAAAGACAAATGAGTGCGAGTGCGAGAAGAGATCAGTCCAAGGTGATGAATGGAGTGGAGGTTTAACGGGGGAGGTGGCGCTATGTTTCTTCTACGCCCCCCTCTCTCCCTTGATCCTCGTCTCTGGTAGTCCCCTGTCTGTGTAAAGTATTTGCCTGGTGGAAGGGGACCCTCTTGATTTCAGCCCTGGGCACAGGCCAGAAGGGGTAAATGGGCAAGACCAAGACCAAGGAGTGAAGAAGGGGGCGTGGGTCTGTGAGACGGTTTGGCGTGGTTGTCTGGGTCCGGGGCGGTTCAAGTGACATGGTAGGTAGGCCACGCTTGATGGAGCCACGACAGGCCTTACAGACATCGTCTTTTAGTGAGTTGGGGATTCGCCCCGTAATGGGGAATGGAGAATTTGGGATTCAAACGATAGACGGGGGTGGGAGCTCTGAGAGAATTGGGACACATAGGGGGGGGGGTGGGAATTGGATTCTGGGAGGAAGTTGAGTTGAGCGAGTGGGGGTGCAAGCAAAGCAAGTATGAGCCATCCGCCGGGCCCAATGCCTGAGCCCAAGCCCTGTAATGGCATCCGGCGTCCGCTGTCCGCTGTCCGCTAGGTTGCTAAATAGGTTGCTAGCTCATCGGGAGGCGGATGGTATCACAGTGTGTCCAGCCTGTCAACGTGCTGGAGCTGGGATGTGGACGGTTTTCAGCAGCCTTGCCTGGCAGCTCTGAGCCTGGCCATGTGAGGGTGCGTCTGAGTGCGACGTACAGTTACATCGCGGGGGAAAAGCGGCTGAAGCAAGACAGCAGTACCGTCTTATCCCGGGTGTATTAAAGTGGGCGGGAGACGCGGACGGAGACGCGGATGAGAGTCACCAGTCACCAGTCACCCGTCACCCGTTGCCCGTTTGCCAGTCGTCCGTCGGCCGATCGAGTAGAGTCATACAGAACAAAAGAGTCATATCGGGGAACCTTGGCATCGCCTTGCCCGAACGAATGCCTTAGACAGCAGGCAGTGCGTGTGTGCCCACGTCAAGAGTCAACGTCACAGGCATCACTTTCAGGCCCAATGGGGGAGGGTGTGCGCCCTTTGATTAGTTGACGGTTCATCGTCGCGTGCGTCAACGCGGACGACGACGACGACGACGAGGGACGGAAGGGTACCTTGAGCTAAGGTGAGCTGGACGTTTGTAGGTGTGAGACGAGACATGCGTGAGCGCCGGACGTATCCTTTGCACGCGTCGCTGCAAGCCCAACATAGAGATTTCCGAGCGTGGCGGCGCCCGGATCGTGAGAGGGGGACCTTTGGCCTGTCCGCAGCATACGTACCACATGCGGACATTAACTCAAGCCGCAGAAAGCCACTGCTGTTGACCGATAGGAATCGACCCAGGCCGCAGGAGGCAGAGGCGGAGGCGAAGGCAGAGTCGAGTTCGCGCCTAGTGTTAGCCACCGTGTCGACAGCGCAACGGGTTCTCTCCACCGAACCCGAGATATACGACGAGCGAAACCGCGCCAGAGCGGCGCCAACGACAAGGCGGCGTTTTTTCGTTGGTGGGCGGTAGGCGGCTTTTTTTAATTGGGGGTTTTTCTTATTCAAGGAGACTTACTCTTCTATTCTCACACCCAGGCAGGACAATTGTGACACCACCCTTTCCTTCATCTCTCAAGCAAGGGGGGTGCTTGATTCTAGTGCTTGATTCGAATGCTTGATTTCCAATCTTTATTTGCTCTTTGTCCAGAGCTCGCACAGCTTTACAGCTATTTTTCGCAGGGCCACACTCCGTATCCTCTCATAAGAATCCTTGGCGCCACTCGGATGTAGTGGTGTCGCTGACTTGAAGGGACCCTCCTCGTTAACCGGCTAACCCCCTGTGCCCGTGCCGTCGTCCCCATGCCTGTGCCTCGGACGAGATTTAAACCCTGGTCTCGTTGCTCCCCCATGCACGCTGAGGCCCGGATCCCGCGTGCCGGCTTGAGGGGAAGAGGGTGGGTAAACCTGGGCTTTGGGAGGGGAATCCGGCCACTCGGTTGGCGTGAAACTGTGGTTTGCTGTGCGTGAGATCACGGCCGGGCCAGGCCACTGGGGCTGAAGTGTGTTGCACTGTGCCTTGCTGCAAGTATGTTGTACAATGTAGGTGCCTATTCTGGGAATGTTATGTGTGTGTGACCTTTGCACTGGAGGGGACAACTCTGCATTGTGATGCACTATCAATGGTTCTGGGCTCTCTGAGTCGGCGGCCGAGCGACGAGCTGGTCCAATGCGTGCCGGTCGTCTCTGATCCCTGACATGTGCGTTTTTATTTTGGAATCATTCATAGCACCGGCGAACGAACACGGTTAGACATATGTGGCTGCACAGTGGGGGGGGAGCTGCAGAGCATTGGGTAGCTTGGACTCACAGCTTCATCAAGCTGTTTCTCCACCAACCACCCCATCCAAGTACAGACTCGGTCGACCACAAAGTTGAGCACCTAAGCTAATTTCAGCACGTTTCGCAAAGCTAGGCAGTGTCGCGGAGGGAAAGATTCTGGAACAGTGCGGAATGTGCCCTTTATTAGGTCTTTAGTCTCAGCCCAATGTCTCTCTTTGGCTGTGGCTTGCCTCATTTGGTGGTCCTTTTGTTTCGTGTCTTCCCTTGGGCACACGACGACTGGACTTGATAAATGTCGGTATACAGCTTGGGTAATGAGTCTGACAGCAAGGCAGCGATAGCAATGACTTGTCCACTGATTCAACCGCTTGTCAATTGGGTATTGTAGACATGGAACAGCCAAAATGTGGCTGTTCCCACGGATACCACCGCGACCATGACTGCTACCTGCACCGCTGCTACGTGGCAGGGTTCTCGAGGATCTCGCCTCAATGTAACCATCTCGTTCATGCCCATCCCGTCACCCGCTCTTGACCGATAGGACATGCCGAAACGGGCGAAATCGAGATGGAAGCCTGAGGCGAAGTCATATTAGGAACACGCTGCGTCCACCTACCATCAGCCCAACAACAGGCAACGAGGTTCAGGAGGGGGGTGGCTTTTAACAATGGCATGCAAGATGTTTCTCCTAAAATAAGAACCGAGATTGTGTGCTGTGTCTTTGCTAACTCCCCATCCCCATAACCAGATTATTAGGAATCGCATATGGGTCGAGAATGTCAACGAGTGCACAGCCAAAGAGGGGCAATAGCAACCTCTCTATGGGTCTGGGGTCTCTTTCCTCGCCTGGCCTGGTGGAAACGGGAAAGTGGCAATGGCGTAACCGACAAAGCCTCGCCTTACAAGGATTTTTATAAAAAAAAAATAAGGTTAACAATTTCTCCAGTATTCTTTAGGCCGCGACTACGCAAATCGCAACACCACCCACACAGCTATCCGCCCGCCCAGGTAACACACCCACACGCATACTCACCCTCCGTTCTCCGACTTTGCACCCGCCAGCTAGTCCAGCAAAGGGCGCACGCTATGTGTGGCAGGGTATGCGCCTCGAGAGACCACCCGCCTGCCTGGCTCGGTAAGCGATACATGGTAGGTCAGGCAAGGTAGATCCGGCAAGGACGGATGATTGGCGCTGAATGGTTAACGGTAATGTGGAGGGTGGAAAATTTAGATGCTGGATATTAACTAATACCACGGCAGCTGCCTTGTTGATCATTAATATGGCATCGCTTCCAAGAAATACCGTTCGGCTGTAAATTTGCGCATCAATTGGACCTCCCGAGCTTGTCGGGGAACGGCCTCTCCTGCTCTGGATGCGTTTTTATCTGGACTGTTGAATGATCGTGTGATCGAGATGATCACCACCACCATCTCACGCTCCCCCTCCATGTCCCCCACCAACGGCCCAGCGGGCTGGCTTTCCCATCAAATCGACGGAACTGGGACTGGGAGTTGATACCAAATATAGCCCACTGCGTGATGGATGGCATGTCACCTCTCTCTACCACTCATTCTCTAACTCATTTCACACCGTCAATTCCATTTGCGGTAGTGCCCCGTCCATAACACCACTCTACAGTCTTGTTGTCTTACCCTATCGTTTCTTTTTTGGCTTTTGGCTTCGGAGATCTTCAAGCAAAGGTGCCAAGGCTGGAAACTTTGTACCCTCCAGTCGGACGATCCCTGACGCCTCTTTTACCTGCATGGCGCCGTCGCTATGTTTCCTAAAAATACTCACGAGCTAAGGCAGGTAAGTTGTCTGGCCGCATTCCTACCACTGCTCCCGTGCCCTATTGTATCTACCTACGCCCTTCGACCTGGGGGAGTGTATTTCATTGATGAGGTGAGGGGAATGGGGAGGATGAAGGTGAGGAGCAGAAGAGTGGAGGGATGGGACGTGCTGCCAGCTCGTCCTTGCTAGACAGGGTTCACGCAACCCTTAGTGAGGCCAGCACAGACGGAACGGTGGGGAGGCAAGGCATTTTTCTGACAGCCGCATCGTGCTCTCTAGGTCAAAAACGGAACTGTACGCCTGTCTGCCTACCGGCCATGCGGGGTATGTATAATTGACTGGATGCCGCGCCAAACGGCTGACGGAACAACAGCAGCAGACCCACGACGTGACGCCGGCGGCATCGTGTGTGAATGCGCGTGAATACTACATCGTGTAACGACGTTGTGATCATGGCAACATGCCAAACGGTGCTGCAGCCGCAACAAGACCCCCCTTGAGTGTCTGCCACCCTCCAAAACGCCCGACAAACAATATATAATGGACGTACGGCTGAGATGGCAGTTTCTATTTCTGACAACCATCTGGCACGTGCTACGTAGTAGTCACACCGGATCCGAGCGACAGAGGCGAGGTGAGGGTGTAGATTTGAGTGCTTACAGGTGTCATTTCCCTCCTGATGTATGCAACCCCCGTCACCGACTGGAATGATTATGTCCGTGACGTCCACGGGGAGATGAGGGAGACAGTCGCCTTTCCGCGATGAGTCTGGACGGAATTCGCATCGTCTTTCCTTGTCTGGAATAAACTACTTCGGATATGGGGAACCTAGAAAGGCAGGAGTCGTACTAGGTGTCGAGCTTGCCCTAAGCTGTCGAATGTTACAGGTCGAGGTTTAACGAGGTTGCAGGAAACGGGTACCAGACCCGGTTCGACTTTCTTTTCCCAGGGTCATGTTCCGTCCGCGGAGATGTCAAATTCGACTGTGGATGGAAATAGTCGCACCCCTGACAGTTCGGCAATGCCAAGGAAATTGCATGGCTTGAATAATGTCGAACAAAGCCAAAGGTGACGGCTTTTGAGTGGCGATGTATCGCAGCATAACCGCGGCTACGATTCAAAATTTATTACATGGGGGGCTATGGGGCTAAGGGGGAGGCCACATGCAGGGTCCGGGGTATTCGCACAGCATGCTCCTTCGGTCAAGGATGACGGGTTGGAAAGAAGGGGATCCTATCTGAGGATCAACTTGTAGGCAGGTCAGAGTGGGAAAAGCAGGGGTTTGTATGGATGTGTGATCGTGTGGGTGCCCTCGGTGGGTTGAGATGGAGTTTGATGCTCGATGGCCATGGCCGGGTCTCTCCACCCGGCGCCGGGCGGTTGCGGAGCCTGCAGCTTGTCCGGCTACCAAAACCGGGATATTCAACGTGGACCCGTGGGAAGCATGCAAGACCCAGGTCGCTTACGGGTGGAGGGCCTCAAGCAAGGAAGCGGACATGGGGGTAATTGACGGCATCATTGATGGCTTGAAGGATGAGCACTAGCCTCGAACCTCAGGGCGCATTGCAAGGAACGGCATGTCTGCGCTTTTGCACAGCTCTGGCCAATTGAAAGATGCATCTACTCTGGGATAAGTTGCACAAGTGAGCTTTCTCCTCCGCTCCGCTTCGGGTACGGCACCCACATCCCGTGGAACTCGCATCTGTAACCATGGCTCGACGCCAACATTTTGTGGCGCTGGGGGCACAAGTTGCCGGATGCACAATGTGACAGTGACGGCAGCATCAAACCACCTCATTCCCGCACTTGCGTTTTGCTCCTCTGTCCCTCAACGGCCTCCAATGTGGAGATCCAGAGGTTGGCCTGACTCGTGCGGGATGGGTACAATGGTGGCGCCTAAGTTGGACGGATCATCAACTGTATGAGAGTGGATGGATGGGCCATTGTTGGTGGCTGGTAACAGCATACAGGAGCTTTACAGTCTATCTCTGCTCGTATCGTCTGATGGAATTTCCGACGTTTGTTTACTATCCGTAGATAGGGATGATCATCTATGTATCGTCGCCTATTGAATTAATGGGCCTCTGCTCGTTGAAACGGATAAAATACCTGGTGAGTCCACAGTCACCCCCCCAGTGCTGCGGTAAGTGGTAGGTACCTACCTAGGTAGGTACTAAGCGGCCCTCGTTTATATGGCTTGACCCTCTATCTCACATGTTTGCTGCACTGCGATTGTTCCTGCATTTCTCCCATATCACCTCTGATTAACGCAGACAAATTTATATTCAGACACATTTGTTTATAACCAACCACCTCAATCATGTCAACTTCTGGGGACTTGTCAACACTACAAGAGCGCGGATTCAGCAGGCTTGGTTAACTAACTACACAATGTACATGATCAAGTGCAAGCTGGTGTAGGTGTCTGCCAGCGCCTTGCATACGAAATCTTATGTCCCTTCTCTACCTATGTAATGCGATGCGATTTGATGCCCTTCACCATCGTCTATCAATCTCTACTTTTTTTTCTTCTTCTCAGGCTTCGCTCTCAGCCCTACGAAACGAAACGAAACGTCGATGCATGACCCAGGCCCATGGTCTCGCCTTACCATAGCCGCGCGGATACGAGAGACAGAGCCACACCAAATGCGTACGCACGCGTGTATACGTACTTCTCACCCTGGGCTTGGTCATCGCTGACAAACAGGCAATGGCGGGTTTCTCCGCGGAATCTGCCTTGAAGCCCTTGCTTGCGACGTTGAATTAAGCTTCTCAGGTTCGGATTCAGAGGACGGGTCTTGGGTTGGCCTTGAGTTGCCTTCTTTTTATCACCCAGATCTCCATGGGGTGTGGAGTTTCACGTCGTTTGTTCCCCAGCCTGGTGTTGTCGAATGACTATTTTGGTGCGCCTCTGCTCAACTCCACTAACCCATCGCTGGAGTTTTGGAGGACAATCCGCTGCAGCCTGCTTCATCAACTCGTCCAAAAAGATTGGCAATACAAAATGATTTTGGAAATGCTACAGTTTCTAGTGTCGATTTTCAAGAGGACATCCTATTTTTTAAGAGAGCATGATGCATGCATGAACTCTTGATCGGTAGGCTTGTCTCACTGCGTAGATACGTGCATCAGTGTTTCCAATTTAATCACGCCTGCTTTAACCTCCTCGGTATTAACGGGATGTATAGTGGGAAATAAGATGGTCATCATGCGCAACTCCACGTGGTTTTCTACACATTGCTTTAATAAGGTATGTCATGACTAGGCGCATCAACCAACGAAGAAGGGTGCATATAGCCCTTCGTGAAATTGGCCTTGTTCAAATCGAGTCCATGAGACCAAGACAGGTCCTGATATAACTACAGTCTTAATGTACACGGGACGTTCCCTTCGCCTTCCAATGCACTTTTACATGTTTGACAACATCTCGGCCTCCCGCTCGGCTCTCCGCTCAGCGGATCGCTTCTTGAACTGAACCTCAGCCCTTCTTCGCTCACCACCGTCAATCTTGCGACCCTGGCGGTGCTCCCACATACCCTCCGTGACCTTGACAACCGCTCCAGACAGACCGGGTAGTGGGGTGGCGTAGGGTCCCACAATCGTCTTGAGACCTTGCACCCGGTAGCCCACCGGCCTGGTCAAGACAGAGGTGGCCGCAACATCGACAGAATCGGTGTGGGGGACGTTGACAGCGTACTTGCCGTCGTGGAGCATCGAGGCGGGGGGGGTGGCAATCTTCAAGATGGCCTCTCCATTCTCGACGTATCGGAAGTCTCCACCGGGTCCCAGTGCGCCCTTGCGGTATCGTTGCATCCATTGCAGAAGGTATCGACGGGTGCGAGCGGGTTCGATGCCGAGCTCTTTGAGTTGAGGCGAGGTGAGGGAGAAGAGTGCGTCCCATGAGGGGAACTTGCTGGCATACTTGTTGAGGCCGCGGCCGATCAACGTCAAGAAGGTCGGCACATCGGGTACGAAGGGAACAGGCTTGGGGATCGGGGGTAACGGTCTCGTCTTGTGCAGGAATCGGATCTGCCCAGCTCGCGAAAAGGTGTTGCTGGTCCGCAGGAGCATCTCGAGGGACGCCCGGAGCCGTTCGCCCTTCATGGTGACTAGGCGCATGGTTAGATTTCATCTCTCAAAGGAAGATGACGGGTAAATGAAGTTTATCTAGCACACACTTACATCGTTCAATGGGTCGATTGGAGCAAGTAGGGCGTCCTCCTAGAGGTTCGTCGTCAAGTTTCGCGTGGTCCCACGAGTCTTGGAAACCTCGATCTCGAAATTTGACAGTGGGGCTATGTTATGTAAGCGAGGCTGCCATGTGGCTTGCACTCTCGATTGTGGTTGTGGCGCACTATCGGAGCTCCACGATTGGCCCCGCCTTGGTGGGGCCAACCAGGCTGACATCCCACTTCAAGAAGACTGCCCTCCTCCTGCTTTCACTTCCCTCCTACATCTTATTCACGTTGGCTCTGTGCAGAAAAATGCTGTGGCAGTATTCCACGGCAACAAACCACCGAATTTATCCCCCCCATCAAAAGCCGCAAAAAACGAAAGCGGAATGGCACGAACAAAGGCGACTGCTCGCCGCAGGCCCACGGCTAAGGCTATAGACCTCGATATTGGTCTTGATGGTTGGTTAGGCCCTCATCATCCTTTGTGACATGCAACCTGATTTGAACCTCCACAGATATGTTTCCATCATCTTTCATCAACTACTTTTGCTCCTTACCATCAGCAGATGTGACCGAGATCTCCGATGACGTCTCGTCCTCCGTTGAGAGGCCTATAAAGCGGCGCAAGACAGTTAAACCCTCTGAAACCCCCTCCATTCATGTCGCCACGGGTTCGGTGACTCTTGCACGCCGATGCATCGATGTTGCGCCCACCAAGTACACCGTTTCTCGCAATGATGTTGGACAATACCTCGGATTTTGTGTACGCGATAACCGCCTCGTTATCCGCTCTCAACCAGGCTCCCCCGTGGATTCATTCTCAGCAACCATCTCACTTAGGCCTGAAGATGTGACTGCGAACATCAAAGACTTTCTTGACGCGGGTGGTTCAAGTAAAAACCAGGCCTTGCCTGGAGCACTGTGGGCACATGCAAGTGCGATTATTGAGAGGCGTAAGAGGTTCGCCGAGATCAAGCTATTCTTCGAGGTTCATTGGAACGAGACGTCATCACCTTTTGACCAGCTAAGGACAAATCGAGAACGACTCGTGAGCAAACGTTTGATCGATTCGGTGTTCCCCGCTCCCGGCTCAACCAACGCGCAACAGCAACGCCAGCTGGCCTGGTCTCCCATGGATTTTTACAATGCCACATTCGTCCCTCCCAAAGATGATAAAATACCTAGTTCAATCGAGATTCCCGAGCTTGAGGCAACACTGTTCCCATACCAGAAACGAACATTACAGTGGCTCCTGCGGAGGGAAGGCGTTCAATGGTCAGAGACTAGAAAAGGCGTGGACACTTACGCGGTCGAAGAAGCGAACTCCCAGGTGGATTTGTTTCGAAAAGTGAAAGATGCTGCTGGCGGAGAGTTCTACTTGAGTGATATTTTCCAGACTGTGACTCGCGACGTTACCCCTTTTCGACGGGCAGAAATGGCTGTTCGGGGCGGCATTTTAGCCGAGGAGATGGGCTTGGGGAAGACATTAGAAATTCTCGGTCTGATCCTTCTCCATCCCAGGCCTAGTCCTCTGGTGTTGACGAAAGCCGAGATCCAGGCAAACCTTGTCCCAACTGGTGCGACCCTGATCGTCACCCCTGAATCACTCCGAGCCCAGTGGATATCGGAAATCGCTCGCCACACACCTGGGCTTAGCGTCAAGTTCTACCAAGGATGCAAGAAGCTCACTGGGGGCGAAGAAGAAAAAGAAATCAACGAGCTTACCGGTTACGATATAATCGTCACGACTTACAGCATCCTCACCGACGAGCTACATTTCGCAACAACTCCCCCGGAACGATCTCGACGATATGAGAGAGTGTATCCACGGACCAAATCCCCGCTCGTGCAAATTTCGTGGTGGAGGGTCTGCCTTGATGAGGCACAGATGATTGAGAATGGCATCAGTCAGGCTGCCATAGTCGCTCGAGTGATTCCCCGCATAAATGCTTGGGGAATCACCGGTACGCCAGTCAAGGACGACGTGAAGGATCTCTCTGGATTGCTTCTGTTCCTCCAATATGAGCCATACTGCTCGTCTTTACCGATTTGGCAGGCACTCATCCGAGATCACAAGCCAATCTTTCAGCAGCTCTTCAACAGCATCTCACTTCGCCATACGAAGTCGATAGTTCGAGACGAGTTGCTATTACCACCTCAGAAGCGCTTTGTTATAAGCATGCCATTCACCGCTGTTGAGGAGCAACACTATCAATCGCTGTATCGCGATATGGCGGAAGCTTGTGAGCTCTCTATTGATGGCGCGCCTATGGTTGAAGACTGGAAACCAGAAGAGCACGAAGAGGATATGAGAACGTGGCTGAATAGACTGAGACAGACTGCATTGCATCCTGAAGTTGCTGGATACAACCGCAAGACCCTCGGCAACGGCAAGGCACGACCAATGAGGACGGTAGATGAGGTTCTCGATGCTATGCTTGAGCAGAGCGAGAATACAATCCGAGCAGACGAGAGAGCATATCTTTCAAGCAAATTAACACGGGGCCAGATGTATGAGAATAGCCCCAGGGTGAAAGAGGCACTGGAAATCTGGAAAGTGGTCAGCGACGAGACTGCCAGGCTCGTCTCTGATGCTCGAGCGGAGCTCAAAAGTCTAATTGAAGAGCAAGGAGGAAGTGACATGGCTGAGAAGTCGAAACCAAACGACTCTGCTGACCCCGAAGATTCCGAGGACGAGCCGGGCGAAGGTGACAACAAGGGCCGGCTGGGTGAGAGTCGACGTAGACTCCGTGGAGCGCTTGAGATGCAGCACAAGGCTATCTTCTTTTGCGCCAATGCCTATTTCCAAATCCGAGATCGACCAGATATGACAGAACCAGATTCTGAAGATTTTCACCGTCTCAAAAAGCTGGAGGATGGTGGCTACGAGGATGCAAAAGTCATTCGAAGAGAGATTTTGCATGAGAGCCACCGCAAAGCAACACGGCTAATGGATAAAATTTCACAAAAGGTATCTGAACAGACATTCATCGAAATCCCGGAACTGATGGCTGGGCTTGAAAGAGGAATTGAAAGCGGCCGTATTGTGGACGATTTGGATGCCTTGTATGGGGAACTGAACGACCAGGCCAGCCTCATCGATGACTGGAGAGAGCATGTTATTCAGATTCTCTTGAAACCTCTTGTTGACGAAGAGGACGAGGTCGAGACAACCGGTGAGGAACTTGGCGAGTCAGCCAAGATTCAAGATGAGTTGATGGTCTACGTGCAAGCACTCCGCGCTGTTATTGCAGATCGCCAAGATGCCATGTCCGGACAAACAAATGAGCTAATCAAGCACGAGACGGCAACTTCTTTGAGGTTGGCACGCAACGAAGACGGCCCGGCACCTGCGAAGCTGATTGAATTGATGGAACTGCGAGCGCAGCTCAAACCTAGGTCTCCATCCATGCGAGCCGCCATCAGCGAATTTCGGGGCCTGATATCGAGACTCGCACGAGACTCAAATCGAGGGGTAATCGAAGGTGAAATTGTAGATAAGCAACTCAAAGCGGCCCAGGCGCTTCTCAGCAAGCAGAGCAAGGCAGCTGTTGCACTAGAGGCGGAAGTTGAGAGCTTCAGGACGGCTATGAACGCTCGTTTGGAATATTACCGCCAGCTCCAAGCTGTGTCGGATAGCGTGGAGCCGTACGAAGGACCCCGAACAGAAGCCACCATCCAGAAACTTCAGGAAACTGAGGAGAGTTTGCGCAAGAAGCTGTCTTCGGCTGAGGCCAAGCATCGGTATTGTAAGTCAAACACTCTTGAAATTTTACGCATTTGCTAACTTGACTCGTAGTGCTTCATCTTAAGCAAGCAGGATCCAAGTCCAATGAGCCTAGGATGTGTGTCATCTGCCAGACGACTTTCACGACTGGGGTCTTGACGGTGTGTGGTCACCAATTCTGCAAAGAGTGTATGATGTTGTGGTTTAATGCACATCACAACTGCCCGGTCTGCAAAAAGAAACTCAAGACGTCCAATTTGCACGACATCACCATCAATCCTCAGCAGCTGAAAGTGCACAACGAGACTTCAGGTGATGAGGGAAGTAATTCGACAGAAAACAGTCCGCAAAAACGGAACTCATTGGCCAAGAAGACGATGATCTACTCAGAATTCAACTCCGAGAAACTTGCGGAAATCCAGAACATTACTTTGGATGGTCCTTCGTTTACTACCAAAGTTGACACCCTGGTGAAGCACCTCATCTGGCTTCGAGAATCGGACCCCGGTGCAAAATCCATTGTATTTTCGCAGTAAGTACCGAATCTTACTACTTGGAACAGTAGAAATGCTAACATGGAAGTAGATACAAGGGATTTCTCAACATTCTGCGCAACGCATTCTCACGATTTCGGATAGGCCACGCATCGATCGACGACCCATCCGGCATCACCCGGTTCAAAGAGGACCCTTCAGTTGAGTGCTTCCTGCTTCACGCCAGGGCTCACTCAAGCGGTCTTAATCTCGTCAACGCAAGCCATGTCTTCCTATGCGAGCCCCTCCTGAACACGGCGCTAGAGCTCCAGGCCATTGCCCGTGTCGACCGAATTGGGCAACAGCATGAGACGACGGTCTGGTTATACATCGTATCAGGCACCATCGAGGAGTCCATCTACAACCTCTCCGTTCAACGTCGCATGGAGCACATGGGTCGTAGCACCAAGGGCAAGTCCTTGGAGTCGACACCAGAGCTGCTGGACGCTAATATCGAGGCTGCCAACACGCTCGAGTTAGAGCAAGCGGCATTGTCACGCCTGATGAGCAAAGACAAGACGGCGGGCGAGATGGTCGACAGGGGTGACCTATGGGAATGCTTGTTTGGGCACATCGCGCGGCGAGAAAATGCCCCAGAACGGGACACCCGTCTGCAGGAGCAGGCCGTCATGGGGTATCTGGCTGCTGAGGCCGCAGAGGAGCGGAGGGGTGGGAAGTCAACGTGAATTGCTTTGATATGAACTTGGCCTACTTAATGATTTTGATGAGACGCTTAACGGATCTACTAGAGTATTTTGTTATTTTTGCTGTTTGTGCAGTCATCTTACCTTAGAAACATCGGACCAAAGACACTTCACACATTTGCCAAAGTGCTTTAGCGCTACACTGCGCATCGGGTCTTAATGCAGGACTCGTGATATTTGAGGCAGCTACAGTGGGACAGGATTTAGGACCGTAAGAACATGTGATTACATTATAATCAAGTCACAGACAACGATTCATCATCATGGCTGGGAATTTTGGTGTTATTGTTGGTTGCTTTTGGCACAGGTAATAATGTACAACAGTTTTGGCGGCTTTCATCACGCGTCCATCCACGGCGCAAAAAGTCAATTGCACACCCTCAATGTTTTTTTTGCCCAGACTACCCAAAAAAAAAAGAAAAAGAGCAATGGCAAGATACCAAAACTGACCGCCCTTCCCGGCCTGCTCAACTCGATCCCAATGCTCATCATCGGGGGGCGAGAGAGTCAAGACAATTGGGTAATCCGTGTCGCAGCTCCAGGACGTGGTGATGGTCCAGGTTGCTTGCTTACTCGAACTTCTTGGTCTTGGAGGCGCTGGACTTGACGCGCTTGGCGGAGGGGCGGTTGATGTGGCCCTCGGGGATCCAGCTCTCGTCGTAGTCCTTGCCGCTGCCAGTGGCAAGGCCAGTGGACTCGGATCCGGAGGTGGGCTCGGCCTCGACGATCTTCTTGGCCTTCTTGGTGGTGCGGGGACGCTTGGCCTGGGGGAAGAGGGCCTCGATCCAGGTCTTGTAGACAAAGTAGAGAGTACCGGCAAAGGCAGCAGAGAGGAAGAGGTAGAGGAAAATGCTGAGTCGCACAGTTAGTTGAGAGGTTGAGGGAGAGCGGAAGAGTGGACGTACATCTGGGGGTCGAGGAAGCTGGTGGGAGCCTCAACGATGGAGGCAGTGGAGTTGGAGGCCTGGACCTGGTGGACGGCACCCTTGGAGTCGGTGATGACAGCGACGAGCTGAACAAGGACATCCTGGGGGTTCATGTCGATGGCGAAGGAGTAGGGAAGTTCCTTCTTCTCGCCAGCCTCAATCTTGAGGTCGTAGGGGACCGAGGTGAGGTTGCGGACAATCTTCTCGTAAGCAGGGGCGTCCTCGGGGAGCTGCTTGGTGGTGGCGAGGATACCAGCGACGAAAGCGACGTCGATGGGCTTGCTGTCGTGGTTGGTGATCTCGACGACGGCCTTGATGGGGCGACCGTTGACGAGCTTCACGCCGAAGATGTCGGCCTCGGGAAAGGTGGCGGAGACATCGGCGAGGAGCGCGGGGGGAGTGACGGGGGAGGTTCCGGGAGCGTCGTCCTAGAGAGATGAAGTGTTAGTGAGGGGATGCACGCGACAATGGGCGCCGAGTCGGGAGAGTCAGAGAGCTAATTGAGGCGTTGTGGCCATGCAATTCGTGATGGTTGGCGCGAGGAGGAACATACCTGGGCGACAGCGCCGAAGACGTGGGCGGCCAGGAGGGCGACGAGGGAAGCCTTGAAGAACATGGCGACAGAGACGAGAGGCGGCGACAAGAAAGAAGACGGCAAGGGGGGGTGAACGGGGGGAAGAACAAGAGAGGAGGAAGAAAAGAGTAGAAACGGGCCTGAAGTCGGCGACGAGATGGGGATGGGGAAAAGTTGGAGTGGATGTATTGTGGGTGTGACAATCTGGCCTCAGCCGATGCGCGACGGAACAGGGGCTTTCTCCGCGACAGGAGATCCAGGATGGGTACCAAATGGGCGCCAACAGAAGGTTCCAGCGGTTGTAGGGGATGTGGTAGGCGA
The DNA here is from genome assembly GCF_021365365.1 of Ilyonectria robusta. Lineage (NCBI taxonomy): Eukaryota > Fungi > Ascomycota > Sordariomycetes > Hypocreales > Nectriaceae > Ilyonectria > Ilyonectria robusta. Next base: position 211,719 of record NW_025764438.1, read on the forward strand.
CCCGAAGCGTCTGATGAGGTGCTGTTGTGGGGGCATCTTCAGTGGACTTGCGCATGCGCACACCTGCTTTAGGGGGGCTTACAGTGGGTCAAGGCCCCCCTGGAGGTCGAGGAGTCGAGGTGGAGCTTGGGCAAATGGCGCGATTCCACTGCTGGGTCTGGTCATGGATCCCAGCACTGGCCATTATGGGGAATTGGAAGGAGCTAACGTGGGAGCTTGGAACGGGCCAGAGGTACGTACTTTCTTGGCCTCCATTCAATAAACCCCATCGTCCCTCAACTAAGCTACTGTAAGCTACCCTCCGTCATTCATCGTTCCAGCAACAACGAGCTGGCAGAGTTGCTCCCAATCCTGAAATCCATTCCCTCTTCTCAACTCAAAAAGGCTTCGCTGCCGAGATGAACCCTGTGCAGTCACCAAAGCCAACGCCATCCCCAGCATACGCTGTCAATCGCACTCCATCGCCATCCTCGAGATAGCGCCTCTTCTTCCCTGTCGACAGCTCCCACTCGACTTTGCCGCCCTTGGTCATCTCGAGCAAGCAGCCGTGCTCATCGTCCCCAACTCCAGACACTGTGCCCGTTGCCAGAAGATCTCCCGCGTTGATGTTGCACCCGTTGATGGTCTGCTGAGCCACCAGGTCTCGGAATGTCCAGTACATCCACTGCAGCTGCGCCTGGCACACCTTGGTTGCGGACCCTTCCGACAGCACCTCGGAGTTCAGCTTGATGCTGTAACTCGACTTGGTTTTGTTGTCTTGCAGGTACGCCTTGACGGGCATCTGCCTGGCCGGCGGCGCCGTCGCAAAGGGCTGCAGGGCCTCAAGTGTCACGACCCATGGCGAAATCGATGTTCCAAAGCTCTTACCATTGATGGGGCCAAGTGGCTGCATCTCGAAGCCTTGAATGTCTCGTGCTAGTTTATCATTCAGCCATTGCGTCACATTGTACCAGATTGACCCTTAGTCTTACCGCTCCAATCATTCACAATCACCACTCCAAAGATGTGCTCATCTGCATCGTTGATCGACACCCGATCGCCAAAGGTCGAGGGCTTGCCAATGATGGCCCCCATTTCCAGTTCATAATCGAGTGCCCGAGATGGGCCAAACCCGATTTCTTCTCCGTCACGATATTGACCGTACGGACGGATGATGGGCGTCCCAGACACCACAATTGAGGACGAGCGTCCAGTGTATCCGATCGGGAGATGTAAAGACGCGGGTGGGAAGCTCCGAACTCCCAGAACGGCCTCACCAGCATTCAGCAGGTGCTCTGTCGAGCAAGAAAAGTCGGTGAATCCTTTGACTTCAATCGGCAGATGCATCTTGGCCTCTCCGACCGGGATTCCGAACTTGGACACATTCTTATCATCTCCTAGAACTGCTTGGATATTTCTTCGGAGCTTCGCAAGTTCGCTTTTGTCGATCGATGCGAGTGCATTGAGCGTGATCTACATTGTTAGCCTCTGTGACTGTGGTCCTTGGCTCGTACATACATGAGAAAAGGTGCTCTTGACGCTACCAGGGCTGTCCAGGTTCAAGTCAGAGAGAAAGAATACAAGATCGTGAAGCCGAGTGGCTACAGCAGCTGGACGGTCCGCGGTGCTGGCGATCCCGTATGGGATATTTTTCAGAGAAAAGTGCTCTGCGTAACTCATTTTGAAAAGGATGTAGAGGAAAGATGACTATGCTCTCAATGGAATCCTACGAAGGGCTTGTCCGATTGTCTCTGATGAGAGCAGATGTCTCATAGAAGACCAGCACAGAACGGCAGTTAGGTTCCATTCCCCCACCCCCGCCGGCCTCGTTTCCCCAGAATTCCGGCTCGGAGTGGGCGACCCGTAATGAGCCGAGGACGAGGACCTAGAATGCGGAGCCGGTCGAATTCGTCCAAGGGCTTCATATGCGTTCAACTTGACGCGGTTCAAGTTCTACGGTGGGGAACAAGCATCATGGCCAGTTATATCTTCATTTATTCAAGCACAAGCTACCCCACCCAAGTTCCCAGATGGTTACAGTCTCGCCCTTAGCTTGGTGGTGGTTCTATCTTTTGCGGATTCTATGGGTTCTATCTATTTGGGCGGGATTATGGGAAGCGTCACATAGTTATCCTGACCCTCACCAAAGTGGATGCTGTTGATTCCGGCGAACTTGGAGGCCGGTCTATTGAACGTCAGCAACTGGAATCTTGGATCACAGAGGGGAAACTTACCTGTCGACGTCCGAGTTGTGTTGGAAGATGCCGCTTCCCTGGGTGTCTCCACTGCTCACCTCAAACACCAGCTTTCCACCCTTCTCAACAACGACGTTAGTCGGCCAGATCTCGACATCGACGGCGTAGACCTCTCCCGCCTTGACGGGTTGCACATCGGCGGCAAGGTACTCTCGGTGGGGGCGGTATGAGCGATGCTTGGGGTGGTCTTCGTAGACCTTGCGGTTGCTCACCCGCAGCCATCCCTTGCACAAGGGAATGGGGTCACCAGCTGTTCCTGTGTATAGGACCTCCTTTCCAGCAGGGTCGATGTGGCGGAGAGTCACAAACAAGTCAATGTCGGTCTCGCCAGAGTTATCGGGCGTCACTGAAACGTTGAGGTGGGCCGTGACATGCCCAGTCACTTCGGTCTCCTCCTCGAAGGGAGCGCTGGTGAATTGCACCAACTTAGGGTCCTTCAGGTTACCCAGGGCCGGATAAGAAACAGCCTTGGACACGGTAGTAGGTTGGCTGGGCGTGAAGACCTGGTCGGGCGTCAGGTACCACTTGGTATATTGAGTGCGAGGGATGGGCCAGGCCTCTTCTTCTCGCTTCTGGTACGCCTTCTCCGCTTCGGCATCGTTGAAGCCGACATTGCCCTTCCTCAGCGTCAAGGTGACGGGGGCGACCTTACCGGGGACGCTCCAGCCGTAGTCGTCCTGGTCCTTGAGAAATGCGTTGAAGAAGCTCTTCTGGACCTCGACTTCTTGGGGGTAGTAGAACGGCAGGTCATGTCGGCCGGTGATGAATCGGAGATACTTGAACTTGGAGCTGGCGTGGGTGTAGCCCTCGACGTTTCCTCGGAGGTGCAACAAGATGCCACCCCAGTTGGCGACACTCAGCATGGGCACCTCGATGTCCTCGAGGTTGTACTCCTTGCTCGAGTAGTAATCTTCATCGCGGAACTTGTTGTTGACGTTGTCCAGCGTCTGGTCCTTGCGGTTTCGTATAAGTACCTCCTCGGGCAGGTCGCCCTCGATAGTGTCCTCCTGGCCACGAGCGCCGGGGCCGTCTGGAGGGAATTGCAGCTTGGAGCGGCCTCCCTTGCCATACTGATTAACGAGCACTTGGCGGTTCCACCAGAAGCCGATGAAGTTGTTAGACAAGATGCCACCGTGGCGGCAGCGGTCGCGGTAGTAGTCAGACATGCCCTCCCAGGGGATGATGGCGGCCAGGCCCTTGGGCTTGCGAGCGGCCACGCGCCACTGCGAGCCGGCGTAGTATGAGATGCCCAGCAAGCCGACCTTGCCCGAGGACCAGGGCTGCTCGGCGGCCCACTCGACAACGTCGAAGAAGCACTCGCTGGTGCCGCGGCTCATGGTATCGAGCAGGCCGGGGCTCTGACCGAGACCGCGCTCATCCGCACGCACGATGGCATAGCCCTCACGGGTCCAGTATACGGGATCAGGCGTCTCCCAGGCCGAGTACTTGGAGCGGTGGTCCTCCGGGACCTCGTCGAAGGAGCCGGCGTAGAAGGTCGCGTAGGGGATATCCTTGCCATAGGGCCCGTAGGTGACGAGGACGGGCCAGCGGGCGTTCTTGTCTGCGGACTTGGGGAGGTAGACGTTTGCGCGGATGGGCAGCGAGGAGGCCTTGAGGGGGATGGAGACGTTCTTCATGAAGGTGAGGTTGTTTTCCTCGTCTTCGAATACCTCGAGGAGATCGCGGATGGGTGGGGTTTTGACTTCGGCCATGATGGGCAGCTTCCTCTCTTCTGTCTAGGGATCCGATCGATAGAGAAAAGACTTGGCCGGTCTAGAGATTATGAGGTAAAGGAAAGGAATTAAAAGAGAGTACAGTAGTTATTAGTACAATATGCTCTGTTAGGTGCAGCTCCTCTCCCTCCCTCTCACGCGGGACCACGGAACGGGGCCCTCGGCCGGTGTTGATCGGAAAGGTGGGGGCGGGGATGGATTAAGGAGCTGGGAGTAGGAGGAATGGACAAAGGGGACGGATTTCATCATTGGCCACGGGTGTGTTGCAAGTGCTTTAGTGGATATTTCTATCATTTTGTCTAGGAACGGAGTGGAAATGTAAATGGTGCTGTAGGAATAGATTTGGGGGCAGTAATAAGGCGTTGAGGGCCTGGTACTTATGGTGTTCATCTTTCGCGCAGTTTGAGGCTTATCTTCGATAGTACGGGAACGTCTGTTATGGCATAACACGGCTCGGATAATTGAATACAAAACGTCAACCTTTACTCAATCTTCAATGTAACTGTCGACTCAAACAACAAAAACGACGTCAACACCACTGCCTAGAGGCTATCCAAATCCATCATCTACAACCCAATAACACTACTCAAAACTCTCCTCCAACCTGCGCCCGCCAAAGAGATTCATTGTACCGTCCAATGGTCTTCCTCCACAGCCAGTTCGCAGTCTGGTAAAACAGGCACGTCAGCTGCAAATTCGATTTCAAAAGACGCTGCAATGGATACAACTTACGGCTTGAATCACAACTCCTTCAAACATGTGGAAGATGAAGCCCTGCTCTATCAGGTTGGTCCCCCACGGTCGCTGCGAGAGGTCGAGCCCGCGGTTGGCCGGTCGGTAGGGAGGCGTCTGGCGGTAGTCGTTTCTCCAGTTGGGCGGGTTCTCGACCTGGACGCGCGGTGCATCGCCGGAGCTGCGGAATCTGTCGGTGCTGGTGACGCTGTTGATCTCTTGGTTTCCAGCCGTGAGATGGATGTCGTAGTCGTGCAGAAGCTCTCGCGTCTCGGTGGCTGTGGCAGACATATTGGGCTGGAGGTGGATGGTGAACGGGGGGAAATGAGATGGAGTTGGGGGATTGAACGGGAATCGAGAGAATTGCAATCTCAGGGATGAAGAGTGCTCTCTCTGTCTGTCGTCTAGTCAGTCGGTTCCGGATGGGCTGATGATATTGCAGGACAAAGCCGCTCCGGGACGGATCTCACTCTCGGGCGCCAGGGGTTCCACAGACGTATACAGCGAGCACGCGTGTTGCGTGCAGGTGGAACAGGCGACTGGGTCAGGGATTTCGCTCGGCGCTCTCCGAATATGCCGAGATGCGAGTGTGAGTGTGAGTGTGAGTGTGTACAGCTTCCATCTCCCCGCGCCCTGAGAAACATCCGCGAACCTCCGCTCGCTCGTCCCCCACTTTCCGGCCCGGCGGCCCTCCTCCGGATGCCTCACCGACCGGCGACCGACCGAGGACAAATGGGCAGACTCCAATTGCGCGCCTGGAAATTGGAGGCTTTGTGGTTGACGAAGCCGGTTATCATTCGAGGGCATCGCAGCAAGTGTTGATGAGCTGCTTTTCCCGTCTTCTCCCATTGCGCAGCGTCTTTCTTTCGTCTTTCGTCCTGTCATCATCACCACCAACACCACCAACACCACCAACACCACCAGAACCACAACCACAACCACAACCGCAATGGACGCCGCAATCGAGCGTCTCCAAGACGCCGTTGTCGACGGCCGCGCAGAAACACTGCGCTTCCGCCAGAACCTGATGCACGCGCTGCACCTGGCCCTGCGCACCAACGCCGCCGACATCTGCGCCGCCATGGCCAAAGACACGGGCGCCTCGGCCGCCGAGGTCGACGCTGAGTTCTTCCTCGCCATGGAGGCCGTCCGCCACTTCTACGACGGACTCGACTTCCAGAAGTCTCTCGAGGACGAGTACTCGGTGGCCCGCGGCAAGGACAATGCTGGCCGCCGCGTCGGCTACGGGCTCGTGGTGTTGCGGCCGACCAGCCATACGCGATTCTTCTCCATTGTCAGCCCGCTGGCAGCGGCTTTGTCGGCGGCATGCTGTGTTGCTCTCGAGGTTTGTTTTGCATACGACAAGAATTACTGCAATTCAGATGCTAACTCGTTCCGCAGCTGCAAGAGAGCCTCCTGAACCTCGACGCTACGCTCCGCCAGATCCTCCCCAAGGCGCTGGACCAAAACGTCTTCTGCATCACAAACACAATCTCCGATCCCAAGATCCTCTCCTCGGCCATCCTCGTCGACCAGACGAGCGTCTCCAGCTCCGACAGCCTGACGACGCAGCTGCGGTCCGCGAACCAGCACCGCGCCATCGCCATCGTCGACCGCACCGCCGACCTCGACGCCGCAGCCAAGGCCATCACGGCCGCGCGCTTCAGCTTCGGCGGCATGTCGCCGTACGCACCCGATCTCGTCCTGGTCAACGAGTACGTCAAGAAGGACTTCTTCGAGGCCTGCTCGCGCTATGCGACGCTGTCGTTTGCGCGCGAGACGTCGGTCAAGCGGGTTGACGGGAACCGCACCGAGGCCTCGAGGCGGGCGATTCGGGAGGCCGAGGAGAAGAGAGTGGCCACGAGCTTTGGGTCGAGCGACTTTAAGCTGGTTGATATCAAGGACAGGTGAGATTGACCCGAGTATCGCAAAGCCGGATATACGTGCTAACCGCTCTCCAGAGATGCCACCGTCGCCAACATCAAGGTCAACGGCCGCTTCCTCCCCATCATCACCTGCACCAGCCTCCTCGACGCCGCCTACAACCACACCCAGGCGGCCAACCAGCCTCTGCTCGCCGCCTACATCTTCGCCGCCAACGACGCCGCAAAGTATCTCTCACAGCAAACGCCCGCCCACGTCTCGTGCATCAACCAGATCCCGCGGCACCTGCTCGTCGGCCCGGCCGCGCCGACATCTCACGAGCCAGATCTTCACCACCGCTACAGCGCGGCCATGTTCTCCGTCCCGCGGCCGCAGTTCGTCGAGCGGCAGCCCGATGCCTTTACGCACGTCGAGAAGCTACTAGACGGCGATGTAGCGGGAGTGACGACGCAGTCGGTGCGCGCGCTGGCGACCAAGCCGCTCTCGCCCACCGGCCAACCACGCAACGATTACTTGGGCTTCTTTGAAGCGAGTTTCTTTACGGGCTTCGGCATCACGCTCTCGGTGGTGCTACCGCTGGTAGGCTACGGGACGTATTTCATAGGGAGACGGGGACTAGAGTATGCGTTGAGAATGCGGGCTTGAAGAGGAGCGGTTGTGCTCCTGAGTGTATTTACCGATATCCATCCATCGTGGCCAGATGCTGAAAGTTGTCTTGTTCTGGAGAGTAAACAGCCCATTCCAGTGTTTCTTAGTGTTGTATTCTACATAGGAACCACGAAATCTAGTTCCCTGTTCGCCTATAAACCCCACGCTGCACCTAGTTCGGTATCATCTCATGCGCAATACACGCTCAACTCAAGCCTAGACACGCCACACCACCTTCTCCAACATCTCCAAACATGTCAAACCTGTCCAACATGCCACATCTCCAAATCTCGGCTGCCGACTACGATCAAGCCTGGTGCCATTGCTCCGCCGCCCACTCACAGCGAAGCTATGCCCATACCACCCAGCGCCCAGCCGCGCACTAACACAGTAGCTCCTTGTCCAAATTTGCGGGGGTCGGAAAGTGGAGGGCCGGGGCTCGTGTGCCGAGCCGGCCCCACCCAACCCGAGAGTTCCCCGGATTATACCAGGAAATCCCGAGTGACCAAAAGCGGGAGAGATTTCCCCCACAAGCGGCAGCCGAGGGGCGGATGGAAGCAGGGGGCCTGTTAATGGGGGAGATGGCAATGGCGGTTCCGTAATTATACCTGTGATTATTGAAGACCACGTCCGCGGCAGCTCGCAATTTGATCACATCTCCCTGTGCTAGTAAAGGACGAAGTCGACGCCGTTGCTGTCGTCGTCATCATCACTCTTCTCGTTTGAGAGTTTCGGTCAAGTAAAGAGCCTGATACCCATTCGTCTTTTACCCTTTTGTCCTTCAATTCTGGATTCCCCTCACCCACACAGCCTTTGATACCCCAAATTCCTCATCCCATCATCCTCCACAATGGCTGTCGGCAGCAAAGAAGAGCCCATGAATCCCGTCCACCTGTATGCCCATGGCAGCACCATGATGCTGGGCGAGGAGCACGACTCGGGCAACTACTGGAAGAAGTGCGGCGAAGAGGCGCTCGCGAACGGGGTCGAGCACGTTGTCGTCATGGTAAGTTCTTGTCGCCTCATGATGCTCGCGATGCCCTCACTCTTCACTCCCATATGGGCCAACCCAGCTAACCCATAACCAGGGCGCACACTGGGCTACATCCACACCCAACACCATCCTCATCTCTGCCAACCCCAACCCTGGCAAATCCCCCGTCGCCTACGTCCACCCGTCCAAGTACATCGACTACAAGCTCAACCCCGACGTCGACTACGTCCCGACTATCCAGGCGCATCTCGCGGCCGCGGGGATCGACTCGCAGCCCGCGCCAACCTTCGACTGGATCCACGACACGTACCTCATCCTCATCCGCATGTTCCCCAACGGCTGCCCGCCCACGACGCTCCTCAGCATGAATCACACGTACGACCCGCACTTCCACGTCGCCGTCGGCGCCGCCCTCCGGCCGCTGCGGGGCCGGTCCCGCCGCACCCTCTTCATCGGCTCCGGCGGCTCCGTCCACAACCTCTACCGCAACGTCTGGGGCCCCATGATCCGCTACCGCGACAGCCTCGCCCAGCCCACGCCGCCCGAGGCTTGGGCCCTCGACTTCCGCCAGGAGGTCATCGACCTGGTGTGCTGTGCGTATGAGGACGACGTGCCGGCCGACCGCGCCGTCTACGGCAAGGTGATCCGGGGCAAGAAGCCCTGCGGCGGTCCTCTGCTGCGCCGCAAGGCCACGAGCTTGATGAAGCACCCTCGTTATCGCGATGCCCACGCCACCGATGACCACTTCATGGCCACCATGTTTGTGGCTGGTCTGTGTGGTGGCCGTGGCGACGAGGGCATGAAGGGCGAGATGGGCGCCGAGGACTGGGAGTTGACCAACATGTGCAATTCGCAGTTCACCATCGGTAGCTGGGTCGAGGCCAAGTAGAAGAGAGAACTGTGTTGTCCGGATTAGCGCAAGTGAGGATGATGATGATGAAGACACAATGTCAACCGAAATGTCGAAAGAGATGTGAGGGAAGGGTGAGATTGAATGCTGTCGAAGGTCGTCTTGTTTGCAAGACTGTATCCATCTCTGTTCGTGCTCTATACACGCAAAGGCAAGGCCATCGTGCTGCCTTCTTGTTGAATGATCCCACCAGTAACCCAAATAAACCAAATAAATCACGACAACATCGCCGTCATTCTTTCCATGCCACCCATCATGCGCCGTGAGTAATAATAACAATCCATCACCGCCAAAGACTCCACGCCCAAAGTGTCTAGGCAAACCCATACTATGTTAGGTCCATACCTTCCCACTCAAAGTCGACCATGTCGGCCGTATCGAGGCCACCAAACAGGTCTGCGTCTCCCGACGTATCCAGGCCGCCTCCGCTGACGACCGATCCGCCAAGACCCAAGTCTGATCCTACGCCAGCCATACTCATGTCCAAGCCCATGGTGTCCGTCGACATGCCATCGGCCTGGACACCGGCCGCAGCAGCCATTGCATCTCCAAGGGCCGTCGTTTCGTCGTTCAGGGTGAGCGACATGTCTGCAGCCTGGAGCATTGCTTGCGCCTGTGGCATCACCATCTGCGCCTCGACTCGTCGGTGAAGGCGCACAACGATCTCAGCCAACATCGGGTCCTTCTTCTGGATCTTCTTGCAGTCTTCAGCAGCAGCCTTGAGGAGCTCTCGAAGGGTTCGCCGACGCTGCATCGGCGGAGGCATATTGCCATTCGCGTCAAGCATACCGATGTTGCCATGGCTATCCTTCACTACATCCGGTGCACAAATGATGGCTGTGGTCACGTCGTACACCAAACTGGCACTTCCGGCCTCAGACTGCTGTCTCACTTCCTCCAACAGCGCACGAAGGAGCCTCTTGGGACCTAGGAATTGGAGCCCAACCAGCACCTGTCGATGAGTGTACGAGGTTGGCATGTTCATCTCCGGGTGCATACTCCACTGGGTAAGCCCCTGAACCGTGTGCTTGATCGCACTAGTAAGCCCGCTGCTGGGGGTCGTGGTCCAAGACTCGAGCTCGTTGTGGTCTGCACCTCCTGTACGCCGTGACAGTGGTATGCTGTCTTTCAGCACTCTGAGGAGCGGCTCAATATCCTCATTCCTGGGATCCCGGCGTTGGTACATGCGAAGCGCGTGCTCCAACGGCTTTGCGACGAGGTTCTTGACTGATGAGAGCATCGTGCTTGCTTCGCCTGAGATAGAGCTAGGCAGAAGAATCAGTTGTAGGATCTTGATGATCGACTTTTGCTCCTTTTGGTCAACCCAGAGGTAGTCTCCCAAGAACCGGATGGCCGGCACCAGGGATGGCAACAAGAAGGTATCCACCAAGTCTGCTACGCATTAGCTTATGGCGTCCACTGGAATCAACAAAAGACTCACATTCGATGCCTCCCTTAAGGCTCTCGTCGTTGAGATATCCGTGCGTATATGCCACCACCATGTTTTGGAACAGAGGCGCCACTAGGAGGTAAAAGTCCTGTGGCGGGCAAGACGACATCAACTCGTCGCTAAGGCCACCGCCTTCCGTGTCAAAGAGACCGTGGATCCATCCATTCATGTGAACATTCTCTTGCTCCGTCAGTTCATCGTTTTGCCGGCTGATGTGGCCTCGGGCCAGAATCTTGGCCACGCATGAATCTTGAGACTGGATTCCCATATCTGCCGCCGTCAGGTTATAGCGGTATGCGAAAGCCAGAACCAGGAGGAGAATAGACCCGAACTCTTCGTACACCGGCTGGTACTCGCCTTGATCCTCCTCGTCTGACCAGTTGTCCAACAGCGTGCACAGTGGTTCCAGAATCGTCGGCAGCTTCTCAAATAACAATATCACATCCAGGGACAAGGGCTTCTGAGCCAATTGCCCGCAAAGAATCTTGAGAGACATAGTCTCTTTGCTGTTGCACAATTGGCGCAAAACCTGGTCGTTTTAGTATTGACATCCAAAACTCGAAACGAACGTGAACGTACCTCAATGAGTGCCTGGCAAACTGCACCGACATTGCCGTCCATCTTGTCGAGCTCACGAACCAATCCCTGGATCTTCTCAGTGTCGGAGAGGCAGTTTTGTACCAGCTTGTCCTTGGAGTATTTTTCTAGGGATGGCTCGTAAGACATGGAAATCTCTCCGAGGATCCTCTCTACATGCTCCCGTTGCACCAGCCCGTGGAGGACGCATGCAGCACAGAATTCCTCTCTAACACTCTCGGTGTATGGGTTATTGTTCCGAGACTCGTCAAACATCAGCGAGGCTGTGGGGAATATGCTAGTATCCACGTGGCTAAGGGCCTGGGTGATGAAAGACTCGGCCGATGTACCAGAGAATTCAGGAGGGCAAAGCTGATACAGAAGCAGGGGAACTTTGTTAATCAGGTATGATCGAAGGAGATGGGCGTCCTTTTGTCCCTCGTTGCGGAATACGGCGTTGGCCAGGACGTCAAAAGAAGCCAAGATTAGGTCAATGGCACTAGATTGGACGTCTCCCTGCATGTATGGTTAGAGACGAATGAAGCCAAATCTGAAACGCACATACCTGATATCTGTTGTTCATGTATGAGAAAAGCGCATTATCGTCTATCAAAGGCCGTGCTGAAAGCTACAGAGGTGTTAGTGGGTTTAGAGAAGTGGGACAGGTGACTTGTACTTACAGAAGCATTGAGGTAGATGTACAGTCCTGCTCGAGTGTTGGTGATGGGGATCTCAGCCACGGCGAAGTTTTCGAGGCCAACTGTGGACTCAAGGAGGTCATCCATAGCGGTGTTGGTGACCTGGCTCTTCTTGTCACCGGGATCGAGGTTGGCGAGGGTTTCCGTTCGGAAGAGTTCCAGCTTCTCGGTGAGTTCGGGGACAAGCTGCAAGGTTGGCACAAAGCTGGCTAGGCTTGCCGAGAGCTCTTTTCGAATGTCTAAGGCACAAGACGCAATCAGCATCTACCATCGGTATGAAGCGGACTAGACTAATATTACCTTTAGCAAATGGCTTGCTAACAGCTTTCACAAGAATTTCGTTTTCGCAGAGACGCAGAAGCAGAGCTACCAGGGCAGCGCGCGCAGACTCCATATCACCTCGGGCCTTGGAAGTCGCCAGATGCTCCATGACATCCGCCGCAAACGCTGTTGACGCTGATGTAAATAGGGCCATCCACTTAGAAATGACCTTGACTACCTCCAAGGCTGTCCTTGAGTCCGGGATGGCCTTGCCTTGGACAACGGACTTGGTGAGGCTGTAGAAAATGACCTCCTCGGCCCAGTATGAGCTCTCCCATCGGATAATGGACGTCCTAGCGGCCTTCTCCTTGTCTTTGTTTTCTTCAGAATCGTCGGCCTGCGGTTGACCCTGTGGCTGCGACTTTGCCTGCGCATGAGAGGACGAGTACTTGAATAGCGCCTTCAGGATAGAGGGCGTGTCGACGTAGCCCAGCTGGGTGAGAACCTGGAGGTAGGGGGGAATGCGCGGGTCGAGGCTGTCGTGGTTGGAGGGCTGCGGCCGGAGGAAGAAGTCGGCGATGGCAGAGGGCGGCAGCGGATGCTTGGGATGGACGAGTTTGACAAAGGCCTCGAAGCGATCCGTCTCGAGGCGCTGGGCGATGCAACGTTCGACAAACTCGGACCAGTAGCTGAGAGCCGCCCGCAATGCGCCGCCGGCCACGGCTTGTCCGTCCATGGCTCAAGAGGCGATTATTCGGTACGGAGCAGTAGATGGAGATGATGGAGATCTAGAGTCGTAGGAGACGGTCGTGGAGAGCGAGAGCGACAGCTCGATCGTGTGTCGTCGTCTTGGTTCGCGTCGTCGGTCGGTTCGCAGGAGCACGGGCAAGGGAATGGCAGTGCAGAGCCGTGCTACTGGCCGTGGCCAAAGGATTCGTCGGCGTCAATGTGAATACCAGGAAAGACAAATGCCTAATCGCGCTGAATCACGGCTCTCGGAGGCAAGAATGCGCGCTGTGGAAGCTTGGTTCGGCCGGGTCGCTCGAGCTTGGGTCCCAGCCTTGTAGATGGAGAGACGCATCTCGCACCTTTCAGGGTGGTGGACTAATAGTGGACTAATAGTGGTGGGCCGCCTGGAAAGCGGAGCGGCTGAATTCCGCACGGCGGGGGGAAGTGGGGAGTGGACAAAGAGGTAGCTAAAATATACTGTCAAACTTGCACATAGCTCTTAATAAAGGTTCGAGAAAATTGGGAAAATGTGTTAGTTTGTTGACTTGGGTTTGCTGTACAAATTGAGCGTCATTGCCTTGAATTTGCTTCAGGGTGCGAAGACAAGGCATTTTCGACGCCAAGTCGGCAGCCGTTGGAATATATCCGACACAATCAACTACATTGAACCGCCAGACGAATTGCTTCAATCAAGATAATACCCCTACAATTTTGTACACGCGTAAATAGACATGAAGCATGACCTTGATGGGGTCACCCAACTAAAATGGACACAGCCTAGAAACCCTAGATGATATCCTTCACACCAGGCTCAACACCTTCAAGAATCTCCATCAACTCCTCCCAAACCTTGCTAGTCAACTTCTCTCCCTCATCCCCCTTCATGCTATTCGGCCAAACATACAAGCGACAATCAGCCATCCAATTCGCATGCGTCTCCTCGCCCGCCACCGCTGCCGCCACGAGCGTCCGCGAGCCCATTTCTGCCGTCCGCGCCATGAGCATGTTGAACGCCTTCACGGCTAGGTTAAGCGGAAACTGCCAACTCCGATACAGCTCGGTCCGACAGAGACCAGGCGTCACTCCGTTGACAATGATGTGACCCTTTCCCGATGCGTCGACGGCCTCGCCTAGGCGCTTCATGGCCATGAGCTGAAGGAGCTTAGTTACGCAGTACCGGTTCATCACGCTCGGATCAGCGTCTAGTTCTTGGAAGATGTGGTCTGCTTTAGCCTCGGGAAACTGGGCCTGATGTTCTACCATGGTTAGAACTACTCTTCGCGATTCAGGGAAGCCAGGAGGTACGAGCCAGAAATGCACCATCGGAAGCCACAACGGTGAGACGCGGCGTGACGTTAAACTTCGCTGCGGTGCGGCGCAAACTTGGCAATACCAGGATGGAAAGCAAACATGTATAGATGACATTCACGAGCAAGTGAAGCTCATGTCCTTCGACCATCTCCTTCTGGAAGGAGAGCAAGCTAGCATTGTTTAGCAGCACATCAACACGGTCAAGCTTATCAACACGAGCTGCAAACTCGCGGACGCTGTCTGACGACGAGAGATCCAGGTGCCAGACTTGCACAACGCCTTGTCGTTGGGTTGATGCTTCAATATCTTGTCGCGCCTTCTCGCCACTATCAATTCGGCGGCATGCGAGGATCACCTTTGACGCGCCGAGCCGCACAAAATGCCGTGCTGCCTCACAGCCAAGACCTGCCGACACAAAGTTAGCACACCGCTACGACTTCTCTTCGGCTCGCCTTGGCTGGCCATAGAGAAGCCAATACGGATTGAAAGCGCCGGTGCCCGTACCGACATTGGCCCCAGTGACGATAATGGTCCTGCCAGAACAGTCCTCGTCAGGGACGGGGAGCGTCATGAACTGGCCACGGAGGAAGCCCCAGAGCGACATGATGATGGCACTATGGCAATATCAGGTTCGAGAAAATATCGAATAATCCGAACGGAGGTAAAGCAAAACGCGAGTCTGAAATTTGTGTCAACAATTATCTATCGTTTTCGCGTTTGTGATGGTAATGTGCAAACATCCTTGTTGTCCCATGAGCAACGGAATTAAATCAACCCGTTGCACGTGGTTGGGGCGGGGATGGAAGCATTTCCACTGAAGGTCGCTTAAAACAGCGCCACAAACCGACCATCAATTAACATCACCTTTCATTCAAGTCAGAGCTGTAGTCAACAAATGCCTAGAAAAGATAGCATGGGGTTGATTAACTGCATTGCTATCCAGCGTTTTCTCCTGTGTTAAAATTATTTAAACATCTGACAACCATATTTTATTATTCGCCAACCACTGTCTAGGGTGCCTATACTGGCTTTCTTGGTGAGAATTTCACAGGCGTGTTCGCTGCCAATTCGAACTCAGGCTGTAAATTTCTGCCAAGTGTTTTCATCGCCATTGAAGCAATGGTGAAGTTCGGCGGCGTAGACGAGCTCTTCACGAGGACAGGAGCTCAGTCTTCAGGTAATCATCCTTCTACCTTCATGATCACCATTCTCCCGATTCCTATTTCATTGCATCTCTTGCTCCATTAACCTGATAGGGTTACACCTCCATCAACCTTAGTTTCCGCCAATCTTGTTCAAGACAGCATAAAACAATTCTCGTCGGAAAATCCCAAGATGATCTTCACTGGGAGCATTGTTTCCTTTTAGGTACGTGCGACTTGCCGTTATTTTTTGGTGCGAGATGGCCGACAAGCGTTCAATGACATCACTTCCGACCAAACACTATTTTCTTCATCCTCACCATAAAGCGTATACAGCCAGTGTTTCTCACAGTCTGACTAGTAAATGAATTCGAATAATTTTGATTAATTAACGTACAATCTATGGTAAGACGAAAAACAAACCCGAAGGGGAAAAGTGTCAGTTCCTGGTATCAGATATCTACCCATGCCATTGAATCAATCCACAAGATGAACAACCAAGCCCGCAACGCTACGACGCATAAGAAAGATGAGAAACCCGCACCCTGAGTGATGTTGGTTACTTCTCAAAGGTCGTGGTCATGGTGCGCTTGCCTGCAGCCCAGAGGTGCGCGTAATCGGTGCCCAGATACCGTCCCTTCATGAACCAGACGAGGAAGCTGAACAGCTTAAAGTTGCCCATCTGGCCAGTTCCACGGCTGCGACCCAGCGTGACAGCAAAGATGGGCTTCTCGGAGGCTTCGTACTGGGGCACGGCAGAGCCGTCGATGTACAGCGCCAGAGCCTTGATCAAGTGTCGGGACTGCGCCTCAGCATGCGCAGCGGTGGAGGTCTCGAGGCTACCAGCGTCGCCGATGACGAAGATGTTCTTGTAGCCCTCGGCCTGGAGGTAGTTCGTCTGCTTGATATAGTTCCTAGAGTCGAGCATGCTCTTAGGTGCGAACTCGGTGTTGGGGATGACGCCGGTGGCGGGGAGGTAGGCCTGGGCCGTGATAGAACGAGTAGAGCCGTCGGCGGCTTTCAGCTCGAGAATGGTGTCGTTGCCCTTGACGGTGACGCTCGAAACAGTCGTGTTGGGGATGAGCTTCACCTTGAGGCGCTCGAGCTCCGACTTGGTAGCCTTGCGAACGCTGTTGGTGGCGGGAGCAGCGAGGGGCAGGTCCTCGGTGTGGACGAGAATAACCTCCTTCTTGCCGTGTTGGGAGTACTCGAATCCGAGCTCACCAGCGGTCTCAGCACCAGTCATGCCGCCACCGGCGATGACGATGGTCTTGGCGTTCTTGATCTGGTCCTGCAGGCTGTGGAGCTTCTGCTTGGTCTCCTCAGCAGTGGTGAGACCCTTCCAGGGCATGCCGTCTTGGGCACGAGCACCGGTGGCGATGACGAGGGTATCGTAGTTGATCTCGCGCAAGCCGCCGGCGTTGAGCTCGATGGCGACGGTGTTCGAGGCGGGGTCGAGAGACGAAGCCTTGCCCTGGACGAACTCGAACTTGCTGGGAGGGTAGTCGGCGAAGGTGGGAGCGAGGGGGATCATGACCTTGTCATCGACGAGCTGGCCGGGGACGACGACTCGCGGCATGGCGATGGGCCAGTGGAAGTTGGCATTGGGGGTGACGACGATGATCTTGAGGTTGTCGCGCTTGAGGACGACGTTGATCATGGTCTGGCGGACCACGGGGATGGCGGCGGGACCAGTGCCGAGGACGAGGATGGTCTTGACGTCTGAAGCAGCCATGATGAATGTGAGTTGGGTGGGTGCGTGGACGGTGGGTGTAAGTCGGGTGAGATGGAGCCTCGAAAGGTGGCAATGTCGGGCCCGTTGGTTGTTAGTGATGTTCCAAGCGACAATCGAATCGATGCAGAGATGTCTTTTTCGAGGTGGTTTGAAAGGTGTTTGCTGTTGAACCTGGAATGTGTAGATGGAGCAGATCTCAAACCGCCACTAGGAGGAGGCAGAGGTGCTATATACATGCATCCACCAAAGCGGATTCTTGCTCAACCCCGTCCCAAGCCCAGTGAAACTTTTTCGGGTCGGGTGAATTGGTAACCCGCTTTGAAAGCAAACACCTTTTTTCTATTGGGTTTGTCGGAGGAATACCAAATGAATTGACCAGCAGCGCGCGCGAGCGAGCCCGCTCCCCTGGCTAACTCTGCAGGGCGGAGAGAGCTAGCGACCCAGCGGCCTGGGAGCGCTCTGAGACTATTCGACGGTATGCGTACAGTTATTAGGCAGAGGCCCCCCCAGTTACGTCCTTCAGCGAGAACGACAGATACCCGCGCGGCGACTCGGGGCCGAATTTGACTCGGATCCATGTCGCCCCCTGCAACGACGTCGTAGATCCATCCCGCCCGCCATCATGGGCCTGTTCGTCCACGCTCAAAGGAGCCAGCGCGCCCAATCAGCGTCCTTGACGCCGGCCTTGTGAATCTTGGCTTTGGGTGGCTTTCAGAAGCCCCACTTACCGCCCGCGGTGACAGACGTGGGTGTCATGGCGCTGTCTCTCAGAAATGCATTGGAGACGGCTTGAAAATGGAAGAAGAAGAAAGGGAGAGAAATCTCAGCCTGGAATGGCATTTCTTGGAGCAGTATTAGAGGGTATAGTATACCATGGACTGCACCAGTGACCATCACCGCCAAAGGTTGATCCAAATCCCTGACAAAATCGCTAGATGGGTGCCCTGGCAAAGTTCGCATTCGCATTCAAATTCACATCACCCATCCAATATTAGCCCCAAACTTCCGCTTAGCAAATCCTCGGAACCTTTTTGATTCCACGGCCAACTCTGCAATTATGCCTTGGTAATCCATTGAACAAGAAATTGTTGACACATGCTCGCGCGCGCCTCAAACTCCATGGTTCGACCTTGATCCAACCTGTAGCACTCAACCCAGCCAATCAGCAGCCTCCCAATCTGACGAAGGCTTCCCGATTCGGTATGTCGGTTGCGGGTCAGCATTTGGGCTTGGACTATATAGACAGCTTGAACCCCTCTCAACACACAGTCCGTCATCATACCAGACAAGTGCCGAATGACTCTTGGTGAATGGTGATCGGTTTGGCGGCCATTGTAAACAAGCCACCCATGTGTCGTTTTGAAAATTAGCAGTGATAGTCGCCAGGGTGGGGAGGCAACCACCCTGGCTGATCGAAACGCGCGCCGTCTAATTACTGCGGAGTTTGCATTGCGGAGTTTGACCGGCAGCGTGGCGCAAACATGCATACGCGGGATGAAATCGAACTTCAGATACTCAGAGAGGTGTTCAGGCTATTTAATACAGACCTCTCCTGCGGTCCGGAGACTCCAGTAATTAAGCGGCGGCATATACAGTATTTAGATCAGCATGTCCAACCATCCCCAGGTGCCAAAGACTGGGGATGCATTTGACTAACACTCAGCCTCCAGGTCAACAAATCAAACCTCCGTTTACCTACATGAGCGGATGAATGTATCAGGCGTTCGTTTATTTCATGTCACGATGGGTCAGTATCTAATCAGGCAAGCAATGCAGATTGGAGATCGGCGCATCTGATGTTGTAGCAACGAGACTCTCCAATGCCAGTCCATCAAGTTACCTGATTAGCTCAACGGCGGGGGGCTAAGTTAGTCGCGGGGCAAATCGGGGACCCCTGCGCACAGTGTAAATATGCACGTATCGCAAACGCCGATAAGATTTCGGCGTGGCTTATCGGGCGGGCAAAAATTAAAAAAAGTACCATCACCGCTCTCAGCCAAAAGACCCAGCCCCAAGTCGTCTGGACCGTTACCGATCCTGGCGACATTTGACACACAGTCGGACCTCACAACTGCAATACACCATGGTTTTGAAACGGAAAATCGGTTCGGCGGGTTTGCAGCGACGCGTGAAGCCCAGGCGCGAGGACGATTGGGAGATGGACCACGATGGCAGCCAAGCTTCGTCGAGCGACGACGAGGTTGAAGAACAGGGAACTCGACGCCGTGACCAGAAGGATGCCGACGACAGCGACAATGAAAGCCGGTCTGAACCTGAGTCTGGCTCCGACCAAGAATCAGAGGTAACCACCACCCTCAACCAATTCCATCCACTCTCGCATGCTCACCATTCTCCCAGGACGATGATCAAGAACCAGCCGCCCCCAATGTTGACCTCACCTCCATCTCCTTCGGCGCTCTTGCAAAGGCCCAAGCCTCACTCCCTCCCTCCCAGCGCAAATCCAAGTCTTCCGAGGCTGCTGCCACCGCCGACACCTCCGCACGCAAAGACGACCCCCCTCCCCGCAAGCCCACCCGCTCAAAGAACGACCCGACTCCCAAGCGCTCCTCTAAGCACGCCCCCCAGGAGCAATCCTCAAAGCGTCCCGTCTCCCGCCTCCGCGAGATCATCCCGGACACCCGGCGGCAGGCCCGCGACCCGCGTTTCGATCCCCTCGCCGGCCCCCTCGACGAGGCCAAGGCCAACAAGGCCTACGCCTTCCTCGACGAGTACCGCGACAGTGAGATGGCCGACCTCCGCATTCAGATCAAGAAGACCAAGGACCCCGAAGCCAAGGACGCCCTCAAGCGCCAACTGCTCTCCATGGAGTCGAAGAAGAAGTCTCGTGTGCGCCGAGAGGAAGCGGACAACCTGCTGCGCGAGCACCGTCAGCGCGAGAAGGACCTCGTTGCCCAGGGCAAGACGCCCTTCTACCTGAAGAAGAGCGAGCAGAAGAAGCAAATCCTCGTAGACCGCTATGCCAGCATGAGCAAGGGCCAGGTCAACCGCGCCATCGAGCGCAAGCGCAAGAAGGTTGCGGGCAAGGAGAAGAAGGAGATGGGTTCATTAGAGCGATTCAGGGGGGGTCGTGGTTAGAGGATGCCTCGGAATGATGATTCCATCGCTAACAGCTCACTTATGTTGGAGGGGGGCATTGTGTGCCCAAACCCGTCTTTTTGTCATCTATGATTATATACCCCAAACCCCGTTTTAGACGGTCTAACGCTGGTGTTACACACACATATGGTAGATATATGTTACAAGGTGGTTATACAGTGGATAAAGTAGAGTTTTCTTAAGCTCCCTGAGAGTAGCCCCCCTTGGCCAGGGCCTCCACGAACATCTCGCGGCAGCGCACCTTACTACCAAGCCTCGCGCATAGCAGGAACGCACCGCTGAGCTTGCGGTGCAGACTATATGTCTCCTCGGGCGGGGGCGCCAGCCGCTCGTGCAGCATGACGGGGATCAGGGCCTTGACACGCTCAGTAATGGTCTGGTCCTTGAAGTCGTAAACCTCGGGGGCTGAGGCGAGGAACGGTTCCGCAAGCGTGAGCACCGACTGTGTGTGGGCCTCGATCATGACCTTGCTCTCATGGCCCGTCAGGTAGCCCAGGCTCTCCGAGAGCGTCTTGACGGCGGCGTGGTCAGAGCGAGAGGCGGCTTCAAGCAGCTGGACGTACTGCGCTACGAAGGCGTCAGGGTACTCGCGGGAGGCGCCAAAATCGAGCAGCTCGAGCATTTGGGTGTCCGGGTTGTAGAGGAAGTTTGTCCAGTTGGGGTCGGTCTGCATGAACTTGAACTCTGTGATTTCGCGGAGACAGAGACGCAGGATGTGCGAGCCGATCCAATCACGCTGCTCCTGGGTAAAGGACTTGATACGCGTGACGCCAGTGCCATCCATCCAGTCCATGGTGATGACCTGCTTGCCCGAGGCCTCGGGGTAGACAGTTGGGACGAGAAAGACATCCTGCTGCGATCCTAGGTGCTCCTTGTAGCGCGTAGCGCACTCGGCTTCACGAGAATAGTCACACTCCCAGCCGAGCTCGAGTCGGGCGTTGTCGATAGTCTTGTTGAGGTATAGCCCCTTGGGTAGGAGCTTGGTGGCCGTGAGGAGAATGCCAAGGTTGTCGAGGTCTGAGTTGATGGAGTCGGCGACACCAGGAAACTGGATCTTGACGGCGACTCGCTGACCGTTGGACTTGAGGACCGCCTTGTGAACCTGGCCAATGGAGGCGGCCGCAATGGGCTTCTCCTCGAACTCGCTGTACAGCTCTCGCCAGTCGGCTCCAAGATTGGCCGAGAGCACGCGGTCACGCTGCCAGGCAGGCATGTAGTCGGCGCGGTCCTGGACACGCTGCAACACCTCCTGGATGGGCGCCGGCAGCATCTTGGTGTCCTGGAAGCTCATCATCTGGCCGATCTTGAGGGCGGCGCCGCGCATGCGCGAGAGCTTGGCAACCAGGCGCTCCATGTTGGCACCGCTGAGGAGGACAGAGCCCTGGCCACCGCCGCCAAAGGCTCTGCTGACGCTCTCCGTCATGGCACCTCCGAGCAAGCCTGCGGCGAGGCCTCCATAGTTCCACATGCGGCTGATTCGTGAGGCTGGGACTGCGGACTCTCGGAGAGCGTGTATGGGGGTAGGCTGTGGCGTAGGGCTGGCGGTTCGTTCCCTTGAGGGGGGAACGACACTGTCATCGACTTTTCTCGTCTCTGATGGTGCTGAGCTGCTGGTTTGCGGACGAGCGGAGGGAGCTTGACTTATCCCAGGGTTTGCCACAGGTTCGGCTGGCACTGATTCAGCTACCACTGGTTCAGCTACCACTGGTTCAGCTACCACTGGTTCAGCTGGCACTGGTTCAGCTGGCACTGGTTCGGCTGGCACAAGAGGCTCCTCCTCAGGTTTGCCCTCGGACTCCTGAGGCTTTGGGGCAGCTGGTGCAGAGCTCTCCGCGTGTTGCACGAGCGGAGGCCGACCCCAGTGCCGCAGAGGATGTTCTTTGGCAGGGCCTCCAGCCCGTGGGCGCCGATCCGCAGGCGTAGATCTTCCTTCTTTCCGGAGCGAGTCTAGAATTTTAGATCCTCGAGTGGTGTGGAAGATGTTGACGTCGATTCCGGTAGGCAGGTCGAGCTCCTCCTTCGCTTGGTCCTGCTGGGCTCTCGCTTGGTTCAAGCTTGAGACGGCTTCAGCGAAGTGGTCTATCTTTGGCTGCGCAGGCTCGATCTTGGGCTCCGGCTTAATATCCTGCGCCTTTACAGTCGTTGGTCCTAGATCTTGCGAGCTCTCATGTGCGGGCTTCGTTTCCTGCGCTTCCGGCGCATCTCGTTGAATGACCTCATCACCCTCGGCGTCCTTCTCCGCGGCCGACTGGCCTCTCTCCTCCGATCCTTCAGGCCGGGATGCCTTTTGCGCAGCTCTGCTCCTAAATGCTCCGGCTACGCTCGACGTCCGACTGAAATTGTCGAGCTGCCGACTCCGAAGGGCGACATGCTTGGCGGCGACGGACCGGGAGGCATTGAGGACGGCCGCGAGGTCGATGGCGAAGTCGACGAACCTCATGAGGGCTGGGGGGCTACGCGGCCTCGAGTGACGGGGCGCGCATCGACAGGCGAGTTCGGTATGGCGTGCTGGTGTCGATTACCAGGTGGTCGCGGGTTACTGAATTGATTGAAGTGCTCGCCAAAAAGTTGCCATGATCCAATTGATAGGACATGCAACTAAGGGGGCTCAAAGCGGGATCAAATGCGTCACAGCTACAATAAAGATGCACACTTCGGCCGAGACAGAGAATTTTACTAAGGATCCTCTATTAAAAAACAATACTTTGAGGTAGCTTGTTTCATCTATTTAATATTTTCTTATTGCAAAGCGGCAGGTGTTATCTTTCTTGCTATCCGCCAACCACCACTTCTAGCATAAGAATTGGGTTCGTCTTTATAAAAGTAAAGATCGCAGGTCAGATCAAGCTATCGATGATCAAAAAAATATCCCAAGACTCAATAGTCATAAGCGCCGGCGGTTATGTCACGACACCGCCTCCTGCATATAGTGTTGCACCCTGCCATGTTTTCTGCCCGGTGTCGGACAATCAGTGCACTTGTGATGGGCAATATGATAGTCTCATTTTAGTGTTGTAGCACCGCGGAAGATGGTGTGATGCGTTTCTTAGGACCAGGTCGGTACCGATTCGGGTTAATAATGTTGTTCTGTAACACCACGTTCCATCTTCACCCATTCGATCCCGGTTTCGAACTTGTCCTACTAACGGACCTCAAGAGTGATCCCCTCGGCTTCATCGGTGTCGACTGACCGAACGAGCTTCCCGGGCCCCTATTGCCAGGAGTGCCAACCTTGCTCCATAGCCTCTGCGCCGCAGGTGTCAACCCTCCCGAGACCCGTGGGCTACTTGGAAACTTTGGTACTGGTGTCTTGTCGACTCTTCCGGTGAGCCCATTTCTTGACGCCTCTTTTTTCGATTTTGATATCCGATCAACCATACGCTCATGTAAAGTTTCTCTCTCCCGCTGCTCCTGTAGCCTGAAGGGGTTTATCGAGGCATCACCGGGACCTAGGTTGATGATTGGTACAGGTGTTGTTTCAGGCTCGTCATCCTCATCGTCGACGAAGGAGTATCCATTGACCCTTGGCGTTTCACCGCCACCCACCACACTCGAGTCTTGGTCCTCGCGACGTGGTTTCCCTGCAATAGCATCGCGTACTGCGGACAAGGTGGGAGAGGGTGGTCGCGCAGGAATATGAGGTTGCGGCATCCTAGTGTTCTCGTATACAATAGACTTGGGTGCCATCTTGGAAGTCTCCTCGGCCCTTTGTGAGACCGTGACAACGTCGTCTTCAACCCCGTCTGGGCCAAACATGAGGTTGTTCCTGGGCTGGGCATTCCAAGTATCTGGTCGAGCCGGGCGATCGTCCTTGTCTTTGATAGCCAAGAGGTCTCGCTTGTGGCCGTCATCTACAAGGCTGCGTGTCTGGCCCAGTCTGTCTTGGACCTCCTTTTGCTTGATCATCTGTTTTGATGGGAGCTTGTTGCCGCGCCAGAGCCAGGCATACTTGTCGGCCTTCTTCTGGTTCTGTTTGTCGACGAGCTTGTAGAAGCTCTCATTGTCCTCGCTGGTGTATGTCTCTTGGAACTTGGAGAGACTCATATTTGTATTTAGACGTGGCCGCGGCAGTGCAACGGTAGAGGCAACCGAGGCCGGGGTGTCTGCGCCATAGGCGGACGGGGTGCGGTCTCCATTCGCAATGGGCCTGCCCTGCGACTGCGAAGTTGGTTTTTGTCGCCCGGGAGTCATGACCTGCTGCAGCCTCCGACCAGCGCTCGAGATCCAGGCTGCATCCTTAGACTCGAGCGCGTCCAGGTACTCTTGCTGAGTCTCGGTCTCAAGCAGTCCAGGGAAGAAGTCACGGGCGATGATTTGTGAGAGAGTCTCCGTGTATGAGTCTTCGTCGAGGACCTTCTTAGGGCGCTTGATTTTCTTCGCTGCGGGCGGCGGCGGCATCAACTCCATCTCGGCCCTCTTGCGGATCAGGGCACTGGAGGTACCCGGTTGGGATGGATCCATGATGACGCGAGTCAGCGATACGCCAAGCGCTGTGGGTAAAGGAGGCGTGTAGAATCCCGCCACCGAACCCTGAAGACAAAGGAATGAGTTGAGAGAAGAAGCCTCCGGTGGGAGCTCGCTACAGACTCTCGCCAGAGCTGCCTAATGTGACGTTGAAAGAGAGCCTGCGGCGAGGCATAGCCAAGGCCATTAGTGGGGCCGTGAACATGTGGGCGCGGCGCCCGTCGCGATCTATGCATATGCAACTATCCGATCTCGGCCGGCTGCCCGCTGTCGTTGGCTGGGCTTCCTGCGGGTGGCGATCGATCGGTTGAGGCGACTCCAGGGCCGAAGAACTCGCCATGTGCTGCGCTGGGTGGCTCACGCTAGAGATTACTGGTTTGGGCCAAGCGGGTAGTTAGGGCACCCGTCGCCTGGAGTGGCCTGGAGCGGCCTGTAGCGGCCTGTAGCGACCGGGCTTGGCCAGTAAGACGCCCTTTGTCCAGCGTACACAGGGCCTCAATGACGCTGGGTCCGGGGCCTGGAAGCTTCGCCCGTCCCGCTCCACCAAACGCCGCCACAAGCCCAAAAGTCTTGCAGCCTCTCTCTCCTCCCGCCGCGAACCATTGATTCTTCGACTTTCGGCAGCCTCGCCAACCCTTGACGTGCCCCCAGCGGAGTTCCAGACGCTTCTCTCTCGCGCCTTCTCTTCGTCTCGACAAGCGTCTTTCCCAGTCGAAGTAGGAAGCGCTTGCTGCCGTGCTCGGCGCATTCTATCCAGCATCTCGGAGCCCGAGTTCCACCCCCGACCTGCATCTTGAGCTTCCCCACGTTCGCCCCTCCTCGAATCCTCCTCGAATCCTCCTCGCAACTCCCTCTCCCCGTTTACCATGTCGCAATCAGCCGTCGACCTGAAAAACCAGGGCAACAAGGCCTTCGCCGCTGGCGACTGGCCTACCGCCATCGATTTCTACTCCAAGGCCATCGAGCTCAACGACAAGGAACCCACTTTCTTCACCAACCGGGCCCAGGTTTGCGACACCCATTCACATACGTTTGCGACTGCAACCGCGAGGCTCGTATGCTAACTCGTGGTCTCTCTGGGTCAATAGGCACACATCAAGACCGAAGCCTATGGATACGCCATCGCCGATACGACGAGCGCCATCAAGCTCAACCCGAAGATGGTCAAGGTG
The DNA here is from genome assembly GCF_021365365.1 of Ilyonectria robusta. NCBI lineage: Eukaryota > Fungi > Ascomycota > Sordariomycetes > Hypocreales > Nectriaceae > Ilyonectria > Ilyonectria robusta. Next base: position 237,509 of record NW_025764438.1, read on the forward strand.
GGCTACCCCTCCTTACAACCCAACCATGCTGGACGAACGCTGAAGTGAACTGTTGCACAATTTTTAGGCGTACTACCGACGAGGTTTGGCAAAGACGGCGATTTTGCGGCCCAAGGATGCCCTCGACGATTTCAAGGAGTGCGTCAAGCTTGACCCCGCTAACAAGGATGCCAAGCTCAGACTGGAGGACTGCAAGAAGATTGTGCGGCAGCTAGCCTTCTTTGCGGCCATCGAGGTTGGCGATGAGCCATCCGCAGCCGAGGGTCTCGACGTGGACTCCATGGCTGTTGAGCCTGGTTACGACGGTGCTGAACTAGGAGACACCATGACTCAGGAGTTTATCGACGACATGACGGAGAGGTTCAAGACTGGCAAGAAGATCCACCGCAAATACGTCTACCAGATTATTCTTGCCGTCAGGAAGATTGTCTACGAGGAGAACACCATGGTTGAGGTCGAGATCCCCGACGATGTCCAAATGACCGTCTGTGGTGACACACACGGTAAGAACCCCTGCCCAGGCCCGCAGCACAACAAAGTCGCTGACATTTTCGCCAGGCCAATACTTTGATCTCATGGAGCTTTTCCGTCGTAACGGCACCCCTAACGATAAGCATTGGTACCTGTTCAACGGTGACTTTGTGGATCGTGGCTCTTGGTCTACCGAGATCGCCCTGCTTCTCTACGCTTACAAGTGGCTGCGGCCCAACAACTTCTTCCTGAACCGTGGAAACCACGAGACGGATGACATGAACCGCGCTTACGGTTTTGAGGGAGAGTGCAAGGCCAAGTACAACGAGAGGTGAGACGACACCCCATTTGAACCCCTGTCGCCACATGCTGACAAGGCACAGAGTCTTCAAGCTATTCTCGGAGAGTTTCTCTGCCTTGGCGCTGGCTACTCTTATTGGCAAGAAGTACCTGGTCCTCCACGGAGGATTGTTCTCTGATGATAGCATTACTCTGGATGACATTCGGAAACTGAACCGACACGGCCAGCGACAACCCGGCCAGTCCGGCTTGATGATGGAGATGCTCTGGACGGACCCTCAAGAGGAGCCTGGTCGTGGCCCCAGCAAGCGAGGTGTTGGTATGCAGTTTGGTCCCGATATCACCAAAAAGTTCTGCGAAAACAACGGCCTCGAGGCTGTTATTCGCAGTCACGAAGTTCGCATGGACGGCTACGAGGTTCAGCACGATGGTCGGTGTATCACCGGTATGTGACGTCCCAGAAATCCGCAGATGTCTTCAATTGCTGATAATTCTTAGTTTTCTCTGCGCCTAGATACTGCGACTCGACGGAGAACAGGGGTGCCTACATCAACATCGGCTCCGACTATAAGCTCCAGTTTGAGCAGTTCGATGCTGTGCCGCACCCTGATATCCGCCCGATGGTGAGTCCACTTTGCCCCTCGATGCACATGTCTCAGGATGAGAACTAACCGCATCCACAGGCGTATGCCCAAAGCTCCCTTATGTCCGGGTTGGTTTGAGGGGATGGGTAGGAGACTTGTGTGGACGGCCAAGTCGAGGCATGTCCCGGGCGTCTGGGAACGGTGCATTTGCAAGGGCAGGTTGATGGAAATGTGCACATACATGTATACCCATCTAGATGAAAAAATGATGTTGGGTCTTGAGTTGAACAACCAATGCTGTTTCATGAGTTCCACAACCGGTCTTGGCCGTCAGTCCCAACCATGGCACCCAGCCAGTCCGAGCACTGCCGGACTTGGAGTACACATTGGACGCCATTGTCGTTGATGCCCTTCCACGCTGTGATGGCAGCGGCAAAAGACCCCAGGTCCGGTCGCGGGATTCGCAGCCAACAGTGGCTCCCCTGGACCTTGAGGATATCGAGCGAGATGGCCACACCCGTGATGCCCAGGAACTGCCGCAGCGCTGTAGTGCAGTATGACTTGACCTGCAGATTGTCCAGCTCGACGGGTGCGCCGTCGGTGACGAGCTCAAGGTGGGCGTATGAGAAGGGCGGGGCCTTGATGGTGCAGGTAAGGATATCGTGTGATTTTTGCAGGTCTTTTTGCTGGAAAAGGGACTTTTGCGTCCCAGACTCTATGGTTTCAGCCATATCGAGAGACGCTCCGTCGGATTGTAATAATAGCCTGGTTGTTGTGAAGTTGTGAATGTTCTTCATGAAGATAGCTGTTACGCCAAGGTACCTAACTTAGTTCTTCGCAGTGGATAAAGTGGACACTGTCCTTGTTGCATATCTCGCTTAGTTGCATACTAGCCTCTCGAATCTGGGGACAATGAACTTGGACCCTGACCATCGCGAACCGTTCAGCTCCATCAACGACAGCTTCACGCTCCCCGAATATCGCACACCCGCCTCGTCGCAGCAATCCCCTCGAATAACCCACCCGGGGCGCCCGCACCATGTCGACTTCGGCCAACTTCGTCACGCCCGGCCAGCAGCGCCACCTGCGCGCCTGCATGGTCTGCTCCATCGTCATGACGTACAGCGTAGGCCGTCCTTGTCCTCCCGTGCCAGACCACGTCACGGCTCTCTCGTGCTTATGCTGACATTTGTTTCTTCAGCGCTTCCGCGACGAGGGCTGCCCCAACTGCGAAGAGTTTCTGCACCTCGCCGGCTCCCAGGACCAGATCGAGAGCTGCACGTCCCAGGTCTTCGAGGGCGTCATCACGCTCGCCAACCCGGCGCGCTCCTGGATCGCCAAGTGGCAGCGTCTCGATGGTTACGTCGGCGGCGTCTACGCCATCAAGGTCTCCGGCCAGCTGCCCGATGAGATCCGCACGACTCTCGAGGAGGAGTATCGGATATCGTACATCCCGTAAGTGGCAACTCACCGACTGCTTAGGCAAACAGTTTTGCTGACCAACGGTTTTTTGCAGACGTGACGGCACGGAAACGGAGACAGACTCTTAGGCAGAGGCTTGACTACGATTTCTTGTTGATATTACTGTTTCTGGCGAATACGGCGTTGAACGGGAATGGGATGGAGGGCCATTGAGGGTACCAAAGAGTTGTCATGTCGGAAAGAAAAAGTCATCATTGTGGTATCTATCATAGACAATTCCGCACCAAGCCGAACGCCCCGGCATGTTTTGAATCATCATTTTATGACCTTATGCCCCAACGCCATTTCATACAGTAAGCCAATGTGCAAGCCTAATCCAATCTCAATTGCTCCTTTGCTTCTTGCTGGAAGGCATGCTAAATCCAGCTGATGACCGAGATCGCTTCTTCTCCATCTCTTCCTTCATGATACGCTCCGCCTCGCTCATCTTCTTAGGCTGCTCTACCATGGCGTTCTTCTTGGTCCCGGAAGACAGGGCGTTCTTCTTGGCCTGCGCAAAGACATTCTTAGTTTGCGGCTTGCCTCCCAGCTTCATCGAGATGCCTCCAAACCCACTTGGCTTGGCAGGTGCCGCTCTAGAGTCCTTGGTTTTTTCGGCGTTGGCGTCAGCATCGGCAGACTTTGATGCCTCTGCCCCAGAGTCGGTCGAGGCTGGTGCAGGGCTTTCGGAAGTTGTCGCTGGTTTTGCGCCAAAGGATAGCTTAATCTTTTCGCCGTCCTGTCTCTTAAGTTCGCGTGCCTCGGTATCCTCCTCCGCCTGATCGTCCTTGGCGCCAGTGTTGGCCTGAGCTCGTCGGATCTGCTCCCGAATCATGCGCTGCTCCAACTCCTCATTGCCTTGGTCCTGTGCCTCCTTGCGACGCAGGGCATCTTTCCTCCGCAAAGCCTCGGGCGAGTTGTCAATCCAGGCGATGTGAAGACCCTTGTCGTTCTCTTCCACGCGGCAGATGCCCTCCCGACCAAGATGCTTAGCGAACTCCGTCAGTGACGGCCACTTTGTCGAGTTCATATGGATGTGTTCCTTATTCGCAATGTATTCCTGGTAGAACCTATTCATGTTGACTTGCTTCTCGCCGTGACCGGTCCTCAGAAGCAAGAGGAAGTCGCTCTGGAACTGTTTGCTGTAATCGTTGATGAACTTCTTGGGATCCTCGCCAACGACGAGCATCTGACGGACATGGCTCTCGGACTGGGTGTGCATCTTGAAGCCGTTCGCATCGCGGCACTGCTTCTCGCAGACCTGGCAGTACCAGCGAAGGCGCTGGAGGCCCTTCGACTTCATGCGGTTGGCGACATATTTCGTCGACCCAACCTCGGCTTTGCCCATGCTGGGCTGTGGGTTATGGTGGTGATCGTGATCGGGTAGTTCGCTTTGTTATATTTCGAGTTGCCCGTCCGTGGCTCGGTGAGTTGCAATTTGATGCTTTTGACGTGAGACAACAGAAAGTCGCAAGGTTGCAGGAGGTAGAGTCCAGCCGGGAGAGGTTCGCTGGATTTGACCTTGAAGTGTGGCGTTGACTCGAATTAGGATTAGTCTAGACGTTGGTCAGCACCGCCACATGCCCACAATGGTGTCAAGGAACCTTTTACTCATCCGAGTCTACAGGGGTCTATATCACCCTGATAAACTGCTAACGATAATACTGTATAATGCCATGGGATGCCATGAGGTACTGGGGTTTATTTCTTTACATATTCCAAAAACCTGAAGCATAAGCCCACCGTAAAGGCGGCATACTCAGTACGTCACTCGCGATTGCGGCTGTGGGGTTGCCTGGGCATTCTCTTATCGGCCGACATTTATCCGGCGCCAAACCGAAACTCGGGACATCCCTTCACGGTTCTAAACCTGACTTCACATCACCTTCATTATTTCGTCTTTGGTCAATCAAAAGCTCCACCCTTACTTCCAGTCGCACATACCACAGACCCAGGCCTTGTGCGGAGTCGCCCATATTCCTTTGCCTCTCAGATTCGGTCGAAGAGACAAACTCGCCCAACATGTCTGAACGCAAAGTCCTTCAGGTAAATTCTCCAGAACATCCCATACACACCACCGTCGCTAACCATTGCTGTGCAGAAATACTACCCCCCAGACTTCGACCCGAGGGATATCACTCGCCGCAAAGGTCCCAAACCGTCCGGCCCGAAGATCCAAACAGTACGAATCATGGCACCTTTCAGTATGCGATGCACGGCATGCGGAGAATTCATCTACAAGGGCCGCAAGTTCAACTCTAGGAAGGAAACGCCTCTGGACGAGAAGTACCTGGGCATCCAGATATTCTTCCTCAATATTCGCTGTACCCGCTGCAGCTCCGAAATCATCATCCGGACAGATCCCAAGAACAACGATTACATGGTGGTCAAGGGCGCGGTTCGCAACATGGAGCCCTGGCGGAACAAGGTTACGGAGGAAGAGACGGTGGAAGAGCGCCTAGATCGATTAGAGCGAGAGGAAGCCGAGGCTGCGGGTGAGGAGGAGAAGAATGCGATGGCAGATCTGGAAGCCAAGAACGTCGATGCGCGGCGGGAGATGGCAGCGGCTGACGCCTTGGACGAGATTCGACAACGAAACGCCCGGATAAACCGATCAGAGAAGGATGGCGTCGACTACTCTGACAGCATTGTGCGGACCGAAGATGAAGAGCGGGAGCAACAGGAAAGAGAAGATGAGGACGCAGCAAAGCGAGCATTCGCTGAGGCCCGAGCCCAAATGGACGTTGTAGTAGAGGGTGACGCTTTGGATCAAGACGTAACGGAATCGGAACCAGCATCGATCAGCGCGCCGTCCTCGAGTTTGGCGGGGTTCGTCACTTCGGAGCCTGTGGTGGATTCAGAGATGCCACCTCCGTCATTCAAGCGAATTCCGAAGAAGAAGAAGAACTATTCAGCAATGCTAGGTATCAAGAAGAAGCCATCGCTGGTATGATGCGCCAGACAAGAGGTGTGAAGACGATGGTCAGGAAGCTGCAGGACACACCGAGTCAAGAACTACATACCCTGGCGAGCGAAAGTTCACGGCATGGCAGCGGAATTCGATGATATAAATGAGATTGACTAATTGGGACAGTTGGGCATTATTGGAGTTTATGGGCAAATATACGCGAGGAGGTTTTGGGGGCATTCAACCTGGTGCAATTAGTACTCGAGAACCACATACGCGGGCATGATCCAAGCCGCTTAGCAAAATACAAAACGAACAAGCATGCTCGCTCCAAACGATTAGATTACTTGCCATCACAACCCTAGTATTTATTATTGCTATCCCAGGAAATCGGGCAGTGACGGATTATGTGACAGTGGCAGGTCATCAAGCTCCATAGTCGATTATGTTTGTTTGCCAGATCATATAATGATGCACACTATTGAAGGATTACCTTGTACATTTACGCGGATCAGCCTTCAACATCTCCTTTAGTTGTGGCAGTCAACACAACATAAATGTTCTTCGCTGGGTCTTGGGTTGGTCACAGTGCTCGTCAGGGGTGTATGGTGCGAAGAGAAACTCGTATATCATTGCCATGTACCTTCGTTAAATTCGCCGTACACCATCCTTGTTGCTTCCCTTGATGTATTATGTGCCCCTGTCCCCCCACCGAAGAAAAAAACCCGAGTCCCAAAACACCATGTATGTATAAATGCCAATTCGTCAAACCAATGAGTGGAATGCGAGGCAAGTAAGGCCACAGTCGCTCGCTTTTCATATCAACGCCAACCACATATTCATGAGCTCTCGTGTATCCATCGCTCAAAACTCCGCAGTATCTGTTACCTGACGCAGTGCAGAAGAGAACGTAGGTTGTTGCATTGGTGGTGACACAGCCCGGCACGTCGGTGCACGGGCATGTCAAGTCGCCACCGCCAGGATAGTGATCAAGTCGTGGGCGGTGATGTCATGAGGGGGAGAATTGAACTCCCACCTCAGGGGTAGGGATGTTTGATATTCCGAGAATCTCCTAACAGGAGATGAACTGTCTTTCCGCGATTGATGTTCATGCGTGATAGCCGATGTGGTTGTTGTTGTGGCTGGTGCCGTTCATTGTCGTAGGGTTGCCATGGCGGCGGGAGCCTGGGTTGGCACCGAAAGCCTGCATCTGGCGCTTGGTGTGGTCGTGCATAAACCTCGAGTAGCTGGAGAGGTTCTGTGGGGGAGGCACAGACATGGGGATGCTGACGGAGTAGGCTTCTTGTCGGGCAGGCATATTGTTGGAATTTGTAGGGCGGTTTTGGGTTGTGTAAGTGGATGTGTGTGGTGTTGGCGAGATGGAGTAATAGGAGTCTTCAGGGCAGAAGTGATTTATAGAAGTGTGAACGGTGCAGGTCCTTTCTCTTATGGTCAAGGAATTGAATAAGCTTTTTGAATACGACCGAGAGAAGTGGGAAGTGCCGGGGGCCTTATAATACCAAGAAACCCCATGCCACCGCCTCATCCAGGAGGCGGAGAACAGGCAAAGCTGGGGTGGATTCACAGTTGCTGCTGGGATTCTCCTGCACGCACCCCTAGGCCCCCGTAGATGAGCTGACTGCAGCATGTTGAGCATTGTGGGATGGATCCCGGAACGGTGTCGGTTTAGGGTGTTGCTGATCGTTCCCCAAGACGAGTGCTCAGCATCAGGCCGGCATCACCAACATCACGGATGAACCCCTTCTTCCTCTCCTTCAGACACAGGGATCGACCCAAACCCCCTGCCATGCGAAAAACTCCCTCACCCACATCTGTAGGGATCCTCGACTCTCCAGTCTCTGCCCGGTGGAGGAGATGGCGCAGTGCTGGCCCAATCCCGTCCCACCTCCAGGACGATCGACAGTGATTGTCGCTTTCTTAGTGCAGGTGAATTGCGTAGCTGGAGGCTTTAGAGGGTTGCAGGGTTTGCTCAATCCATAGCACGGAGTACTGTGCTCGCATGTACAAGGCAGTATCAAGTACGGGTGTGCTACCCAAGTGAGACCCACGCGTGCTCTCGTCATTCAGGGTCCTCGTCTCCCCATCCTGTATTCCCATTCCCATCCCCATCCCAGCCTTTCCAATTCGCCACGGCAGCACCGGGTCAAGATGATACACTACGTATGTGTTACCTTATTGCAGTGTAAACGCCACATGATGCACTAGCGGGTCAGTAACGACCGCGAGACAAGGCTCAGGTTGGGCAAGGGAGAACACAACAAACGAGGAAAGACCCTGCCGATCCCGGCTGGTACTCAGTTCACATCCTATTCCATGGCGTCCATCTTTGTTCTTTATTGGTAAACAATCCATAACATGAACAAGAAAAGGGAATTCAAGTACGAGGCATGCAGTCGGACTATCATCGAACCATGAACAACGCAGTGTTGCATCTGCACCGTGAGGACTAATATCTGCCGACCCTGCAGGTTGGAATTGAGGGTCCACGGCAACCAGATATCAACAGGGGACCAACAATTCTCGCTTACACTACTGTCGATGTCAGGTGTGTCGCGGAGCCTCGAGCTGCTTGGCGGGTCACGCGGATGGACAAGCAATCGGTTCGGGAGCCCGTTCTAGGATGGGCCGCGAGATGAACAGAAGCGCGACACCATTACGACAAACCGGCCAAGCAACGATCCCAGACATGGCGGCCAAGTTTGCGGAAAAGATCGCCGCTGCAGCTACCATGGCCGGGGCGCAAGCTTCTGGGGTTGGCGCGGCCCTTGTTGGCCGGACGGAACGTCTAAACGACTAGAGCTGCAAAAAAGCAGGATTGACGGGCTCGCAGACCGGGCAATGACCGGCTGGCCGTCATCCCAGAGGATAGTTCCCGGTGGGTCGTCAATCCCCCAGATCTTAAGGGCATCCGGCCCTCGCAGACATCGACGGCCCCAGTGGAGAAGCCATCTCGGGAATGACTGGGCCGTACTGAAGGGCGAGCAACACTAGGCGTTAGGCATTCCCCAGGGTCCAGGGGACTAGCGGTTGGCGACACAGAGAGAACCTGGAAAGGTTGGCAAAGGTCTGTAGAAGGTTTGAAAAGGGTCCGAGGAAGATCAGGGCTGGGCCGGGCTATCATGACATTGTCCGAGTCCCGGGATTGTCATGCTGCCGAGCCGTTTCTGCATGTATATTCTCCTTGCCGAGGGAGCGCCCGTTGGCCATTTCAGCCGCTGGGACCATCCAGCGTTTAAGCCTTGATCCAGCTACCTGTCTTGATTTCAAGCATTATTCAATCGCTTGGCGTCTATTCGAGAGTTGCCGCGGTGCACAATCCGGAGACAGCTGTGACGTCGACGCCCTGGCCAACCGTCATTGCCCCGACGCCACCAGATACGTAGTGTAGTACCTACGTTAGCCAGCAATTGTACAGGACAAATACGGTACGTACGATACGTAAAATGCCTATTGACTCGTGAAAAACGGAGCACACAGGCATCATTACGTCCAACGTCCCAACGCAGGAATCCTCCAGTCTTCAGTGGCGCTGGGACGGTGAGCTTCACCGTTCTGGTGGGTGGACCATGACGGCATAATGCACTATAACGCACCTGCGGCACGGCGCCAGTGAGGTCACCGGCCCCCGCCACAGAATCCGCCACACGGGTTGATGTCACTCGCTAAACGTAACTAGGCAAGTACGGAAGTAGGCAGGCGCCCGTCGAAAACTGTGGACACTCTACGGAGTATATTGGTATGGTGATGCAACTATTCGTACCCCGTCATCATCCCTGTCTCACGCCCCAGCGTTACCGTTTGCCTCTTTTCGTGTGACGAAGACGGTGACGGTCAGACTTAACAATCTCGCCGGAAGCATTCGTCATTCTCGTTAAGTCAATGATACGCTACACACAATGCCAATGCTACCCTCCTCGCATGCGAGACACCCTACTCTGTAAAGGAGGAGCGGGATGCAACGAGAGAGCCTCATCCGCCGCCACGCCGCACTACTCTACGACCCTAGGAGCCTTAGACGCTTTGAAATTCGAGGATCGTCGCTCATCGACTGCAAGGTGACTTAGCCTCCAGCGCTTGCTTTTACACAGGGAGCGCATGCTACTTAGCCTTGTTTTGGTCCCATTTCTCCCCTGGGACCTGTCGAGCCCGTGGTCTGACGTGTGATGACAGCACTGATAGTATCATCTAGAAGCAATGCAACAGCTATCACACCATCGCAATGGAGACAAGCTCGACGACAGCTGAATCATTTCTGCATGACAATACCCTCAGGGCCAGCGAAAATCTAACGGGCTCTTCCAGACGCTAGATCTCCAGGGTTCATGGCGATCTTAGGCCTGTATTATCAACACCTAAGAAATAAGGGACTCAGAGGGAGTTTGCCCTAAAATTTCAACTAAGAGCAAAACATTATACATGGATAAGCTAGGCTATGTCGAGGACCCCAGGAGTCATCAAGCTTCTTCTGGTTGTTCAATACTGCATCACTTGGTCTCCTTCTCAGTCTGTCGGCTCTCTTCTTTAAACAATCAGACAAGCACACCTTCCTTCCAGACACAGCTTCCTCCCCCCAGAGTGTGATTAGGCTCGGGGATCGACCGGGCCAAAAGATGGGGCCGCAGGGAGAGCGTGGGTCGGAGCGGCGATGCGGGCTGACGCTGGTGGCGGCTCGGAGGTGCTCTGCCTGGCCACGGTAGAGACGAGTACCAGGTCGTGACGATATGGGAGGCAATGGTAGAAATAGAGATAAAATAGAGATGATCGTGGCGATTGTGGCAATGGCGGGGCCAGCGGCACGGGCAACAAGGAGGATGGGAGCTGGTCTAAGGCCAGTGACTATCGTCATTAGCATCGTCATCAGCATCGTCATTGGTATTGTCGTTGCCGTCTTCGTCATTATCTTTCCCATTTCTATCCTTTTTTCCTAGAGCGGTTAACTTAATGATGCTGACTGCAGGTCAAACGCGCCAGCTACTCAGTGACCAGGCTCACAGTGGTTGTGGCATCGTTTCGTCATCCATGACCACCATATGAGTTTTCTCATGTTTCAGCCACCCAGCGTTCAGATCTCAGCACTTGCCATAACGGTGATCGCTGGTTTTGGCGTCAGAGGTAAAGTTGAGATGGAGAAGCAAAACCAGGTAAGAGAAAGGCACGAAAACAAAACATGGGCTCCAGGAATACTGTTCGCAGAGGCCGAGGTCACCGTCGCATCTTTCTTGTCGGTGCCCTTCTACAGAGCAAGAACATGAGGCTTCTACTAATGACTTGGTATATTTCCATGATCTTAGAACGAACTGTCGGAACATGGTGACCAGTCCAGAAAGGAGTCTTCCCATTCCAATCAGAGCCCCTCAGACCTCACAAAGGCCACTATCTGCACCACCTAATCCCCTACACTCGGCCATTACACCATTGGCCACCAATGGCGCTAGTATTGTCATCTTTGCATTTATTCTGACTATCACGGCTATCAATATATCATCATTCCTCCGAACGGAACGATGACAACAGGGTCCGCGGCGGACCAGACACTCCGCAGGACGAAATCCACAATGAGCTCAGCCATACGGCCGTGACGTACTTTACCAGTGGAATATCTGTGATTAATGCCCTCTTGAATCATGTCAAACCCAATGAGTCAAACCGATGACGAAGGTGAGAGGGGTAAATGCACCATCCCTGACCGAACCACCGGTGTCATCACAAATGCTGGGTGAAGCCAAGGGGGATACTTTATGCATTTCAGTTCAACCGCCCACTCAAACAGCAGTGGGGGGTTTATGAGGGTTCGGGATGTCAAATCGTGTAATCACTCTGAAAGCTACGTGTATTTGAAATGGGAAGAACTTACATGTCAATTTTTTTATGGTCACCTTACACTCTTTCGAAATTCTTCGTCATTCATAACCTCGACACATAGCACCGGCTCCAGCCATCTAAATGAAGTACACAGATAGCCTGAGGTTTTATTTCATTCAAGGGTTTTTTTTTTTTTTTTTTTTTTTTTTTGTAAAAATAAGATAGAATAAAACACGACCACTAGAAGGCTTAGTGTGCTGTTTCCAGCACCCATCGTCTAAGCTGCTCTGCTGTTTCTGTTCCATACCAACACGTCCTCACCTACCCTAGAGCTAGCGATGGAAATCGGCTCGGTTAGAACCGGATTCTCACAACCGTTCGGGGCTGCCTGTGCTCAAATAAAAAAATAAGATGGCACGAAATACGCTTCGTAAACAGTCAGACGGTCAGACCAATTGACTTTGCGGTTGATGAAAACCCGGCCGGCGCGTCAGTGGCCTTTCGTCTTGGACATGCTCCCATGCCGCATCAACAGCCTCTGGTCAGAACCAGCCGCTCCTTCAACCACTACATCCGCGGGTTGATGCAAACATTCTTCTTGACCACGCCGAGTCATTCGTTCCCTTCCACGGCGTCTCCGTCTCTCTCCAGTGTCTTCCATCTCCCTCCTTCAACTACTCCTCCGCCGCGGCCGTCGCAACCGCCAAGACCATCCCCGCCGCATCATGTCCCCGTGCTGCACGCCTCCTCTACAATGACCAAATATCAAACACCCCGCCAGCGGCAGAAACGCTCATACACGAAGGCGCAGGCTGCGCAAGTCGAGGTCCTAGACCTCACTCTGGCGCAACATCCTGCTCCTCCCCATGTCGCAAATCACCTGCCGCCCCGGTATGTCTCCCAGTCTTTCCGCTGCTACAAGCATCACCAACTTACCAACTCCCCCAGACCTCCTACGCAGCCCGCTCTCATGGCAGCCGCCAGCAAAGCCGGCAACCGAGACCAGTTCACCGTCACCCAGATCCCCAGTGCTTCCTCCGGCGGTGTCCCCGATCCCACGCCGCAGTACATCGCCCAGGCGCTCCTCAACCCGCAAGTTCTCCAGCAGCCACGCCGAATCCTGATCGTCATGGACCTCAACGGCACCCTCCTCTATCGCCCGAACAAACGTCGCCCCTTCCACTTCGTCGAGCGACCACACGCCCGCGCCTTCATGTCATACTGTCTCGAAACCTTCTACGTCGCCATCTGGTCCTCGGCGCGCCCCGAAAACGTCTCCAAGATGGTCGAGCAGCTGCTCACCCCCGAACAGCGCGAACGCTGCCTCCTGGTCTGGGCCCGCGACCAGTTTGGCCTCTCCTCGGCCGACTACGACTCCAAGGTCCAGGTCTACAAGCGCCTCACCAGTATCTGGTCCAATCCCCGCGTTATGTCCTCTCACCCGGCTGCCCACGAAGGTGGCCGCTGGGATCAGACAAACACCGTCCTGGTCGACGACTCGCTGGAAAAGGCACGCAGCGAGCCCTTCAACCTGCTCCAGATACCCGAGTTCTCTGGCCTCGCTACCGAATCCCAGAACGTCTTGCCCCAGGTTCATGACTACCTCAACTCACTCTCCTACCAATCCGACGTCAGTCGCTTCATGCGACTAGCTTCCTTTAAACTCGACCCCAGATACGTCTTGCCACCGTCAGGGTAAAAATGCCTTCCTTGGGAACAGTGCGTCCGGGAGAAGGATGGGAAGTGACATGGTTAGAGTCACTAACCCGGCAGCTCATGTTTTGAGCCACTTCGTTCACCTTTTTGAGATACCCCGAGGCTTCATCACCTCATTATGCATAGAACTTCATCGCAAAGGAAATCGAAACAGAACATGCACTATAGAGTTGACACAAAGTTTTGTTGATTGTACGTTTTGCAGCAACATTCTGCATCTATTGTCCGTTTTGTTTCGTCAAAGTGACATTTCCCGGGCATTACGTACAAGCTGCCGGGCCCTCTTGGGCCTTCATAAGGCGAGGCATACCGCCATCACGTTCCGTTTTGCCTCCCAAATCGTTTCTAACCATAAGCCATTATCATCATTCCCCTACCCTTACTCAAAGTCATTAAGCATTTACTTGAAGACCTTGCCGTCAGCAAGGGGCCAGTCCTTGCCATCGACGGTGGTGCCCTTCTCCCAGCCCCACGCGTCCTCAACGAACTGGCGGTCCTCGGGCTTGCTGGCATCCAGCTTGGTGAAGGTGTAGCTCTCGTAGTCGGGAGCAACATCGAAGGCGGGCACGTACTCCTGGCCACGGATGACGAAGGCACCCTGGATGATGGAGGCGTTGTTCTCGCCATAGACGGCAGCGCAACCGAAGATGTACTTGCGGGAGCCCTCAAGACGGTTGTTGAAGCCGCCAATCAGGTTGTTGGACATGAAGGTGAGGGTGAGCTCATCGTTGTACTTGTAGTCAACCTTCCAGAGGGAGTACTCCTCGAAGTTGACGTTCTTCCAGAACCAAGCCATGGCCTCGTTGTGGTCCTTGATGTTGGAGTACTGTCGCTTCCACTCGTCAAGGGGAAGGGAGGCGTTGCCGAGGGCAGCAAGGGGGTGCTTGGCCTTGGGGGCAGCGGGCTCCTCACCATCATCGGCAGGGGCAGCCTTGGGAGCGGCCTCCTTCTTGGGCGCGGCCTCCTTCTTGGGCTGCTCAGGCTTCTTGGGGGCAACGTTGGTGAGAGCGGGGGTCTCGAGGAACTCGAGCTTCTCAGCAACGGCGGAGAAGATGGGCTGGTTGCGGACAGTGTCAAACCAGCGAGTGACGTTGGGGTTCGCCTCACGGTAAGTCTTGTCGAAGAAGTACTGGAAACCACGCTGGGCAATACCGGCGGCGAAGAGATCAGCCAGGGTGATACGCTCACCAACCAGGTAGGTGTTGCTGGCGAGGTGCTCCTCAACAACGGAGAAGGCCTTGAGGGTAGCCTTAGAGGCGTCCTCGACGTTTCTCTTGTTGTAGGGGGCACGGCCCAGAAGGGGGCCGAACCAGTCGCCCAGGCGGGGGAGGACCTCAGTGTTGAAGTAAGAGAGCCACTTCAGGATGGAGGCATAGCTAATTGTTCATGTTAGCTATCTGAAATACATTAGGGTCTGTGAGCGGGGTAAACTTACTCCTGCTTGGTCTTGCCGAGGAGGGTGGTCTTCTCGTTCTGGGAGGTGACTGTGGCGGGGTTAGCAAAAAAGCCCCACGACCAAGAATGGCAACATAATGCAGAAGCGATGGGTTGCAAGGTCAGAAGTTAGACGGTATCCACAAATTATTTTGAAAAAAATACATTCAGACAGGGATAACTGTATAAAAAATGCTAGGTCATCATTCGCAAGGGGGGGCTGTTGGCGAGACAAAAGAAAATGGTGCGATGTTGGGGCTTCACGTACGGTAGACGGCAATGGCGATGCACTCGGACAGAGTGAAACCATCCTCGCCAACAAAGGCGGGGATCTTGCCAAGGCCGTTGGCAGTGAGGTGCTCGGCGGAAGCGTTGCCAACCTCGGCCTCAACGATGTTGAGCTCGAGGTCGTTGGCCTTCGCGACGGCCTTGATGGCGGTGGAGCGGGCGTTGCCCTGAACACAAGAAACCGGTCAGTAACGGCGAGGCAGGCGTCAGGAGACGAGCTGATATACCTCGCGGGTGTAGAGCGTTCCGAAAGGCATCTTGGACGTTTGCTGGGCTGGCAGCGAGAACAAGTTGTAAGAAGATGAAGGGAAGAAGTGAAGGAGGGGAAGGTGTCACGTCTGAAATTTTTCTTACGGTGGTGGGCCAAATTGCCCCGCGCTAGCTGCCTGAGCAACGGGCGGGCAACGCGGTGGCTGGTGAGGCGGCAACTGAAGGCGGTGAGGGCAGTTTTAATTCTGCCCAATCACGCCAGACTCGAACTCGAGTCTGTCTGCGCATCGGCTCTCGTGTTATCTCCACGTGACCTTTGCGGAGCTTGCCGCCCCAGCTTTGCATCTCGAATTCCGACGCAGTTTTCCTGACCAGACGTTGATAATTGAGAGCCCGAACCGCGAATTCGACGGGGCCACCTGGGAATTCCGCTATCATGGCCACACTCGCAAACGGCTTGCGGCAATTTCGATGCCCAAGCCAACTCGCCCGAGCCCAATGGCGCCAGCCTGGCTTGGTCCGATCCAGCTTCCAATTCGGCCTTCGAAGTCTCACCACCGAATCGTCTACGCCAAAGCAACCTGGAATCCCTGAGTCTGCGCCCATCGGGGTCCCTTTTCAAGGTGTCGAGCATGCGCGAGCTGTTCCAGTGACACCCTCATACTTCTCCCGAGAGCCGCAGTTCAACGACCTCTATATTCGCATTTCCCGCCTTTTGACGAAATACCACCACCTCCCAACACTTCCAGCCAGCGAGACGCCTCAGACACCATGGGTCAAGCTTGACGAGATGCGATCGAAGCTGGGTGAACCAGTCAAGGCCTCGCACTTTGCCAAAGTTATGCGCGTGGCAAAGCGTCTCAACCTCATTGAGCCATCGCTATTCCCCCAGGATGTCAAGGTCGCCCTGGACGATTTCAAGCGAGATATCAACCCGTTCCGCAACGTACCGAGCGTCGGTGTTGTCGACAAGCACGGCCGTGCTGTCGGGGTCGGCAAGAGAAAGGAGTCGACTGCCCGTGCCTGGGTTGTGGAGGGAAATGGCGAGGTGCTCATTAACGGCAAGACGCTGAGCCAAGCATTCGGCCGCGTCCATGATCGCGAGAGTGCCATATGGGCCTTGCAGGCCACGGAGAGATTAGACAAGTACAACGTCTGGGCACTCGTGGAAGGCGGCGGAGTGACCGGTCAAGCCGAAGCCCTCACTCTTGCGGTTGCCAAAGCTTTGATCATCCACGAGCCAGCGCTAAAAACGGCCCTTCGGAAGGGTAAGTGTTCCGGCCTTTGCCATGACGAGTCTTTGAACCCGAAAACTAATCTCCCCGACTCCAGCTGGTTGCATCACGAGAGACCCGAGAACTGTGGAGAGGAAGAAGCACGGCCATGTCAAGGCGCGCAAGATGCCAGCCTGGGTCAAGCGATAAGCAGGAACCGTCAGAAAGCTGACGACGCGGAACCGTGGGACGAGTCGTCGGTGGTGTGGGGGCTCGTGAGATGGATGGCGAACAGGCCAAGCGATGCCGTACGCGACCTGTACTCTACTGTACAAACAATCGTCAATGTAGTTTTAGAATCCCAGGATTGGCGTCCGGGCCCGATACTAACGTGCAATCACCAACAAGTCACATCTCTTGGGTGTGAGTGTGACTTATCATGTAAACGCCATGGCCGCCTACCATGTGACAAACGGATGTTCGTGCGTCGTGCGGGCGTCAAGGCGCTCGGCGTAATGGCTCTCGGCGTAATGGCTCTCGGCGTAAAGCCATTCGTTATAACCCATGCACGACATATCATCCAACACAAAATATTGCGAGCAGGGTCAACCGTCCTACGCCATCGGGATTCTTGCCACGTGCCATACGTCCATTACTGTGCGGTCGGACTGTTGAATCTGGAGAATACCCCATGACATGCATGGGAGACCTTGGTTTGATCTTTTGCATCCTCCATCGCCAACGGTTTGAGGTATAGGGTAGTTTGTCATGACAGAGGACTTGGCCACATCGATGTAACAATGCTTCCCTGAGGCCTGAGCCGGCCAGCCCGGAACAAAACACGGACCAACCTCAAAGTCCCTGCATTCGTACTTTTACGACAATACTAAGCCACCCGCGGAGTTGATGACCCAGTGCTGTGAATCGGACCACACCCCGTCCTCGTCCCCGTGTATGAGTTCATGAACTGGGCAGACACCCGTGCCCCTGCAGCAAAACGTGGCATTTACACCGGATGCTCGTCCCGTGCAGGCCTTTGACGGTATTCCAAATCACCTGGCCAGTTTTGGGTTTGGGCCGGTTGGTGGTAGGGGAGGGTTTTGTGGGTGATGGTGTTGTGCTGCTGGTATCATGTGAAGGCAAACCACATCTAGAGGGAAAATCTCGCAGACCAGGTGGTGAGGTGGGCTGTGCTAGCCGCGAGGCGGTCCCCCCCGGCTCATCCCATCCTAATTCCATCCCATCCGCATTCAGAGTGGCATCAGGGCTGCCCAGGATGAGCGGCAATTAAGCCGCGACTGCATGCGGGAGCGGGTTGGGCGGCTAGAGAAATGCTGTGCGCCACTGCGCCCGCGTGAAGAGAGTAGGCCGTGTATGTAATTAACTCGTCAACGGCGTTTCAATTTCATGGAGGCTGGCCGACCGTTGGAGGTCTACACACATCCCCGCAGGGATTACAAAGTTAGTTCGGACGCAACGGTTTTCGGAAACGTCTCGAGCAAGTTCAAGGGTCCATGGATATCCGAGCTTTCAAAAGTCTAGCCGTTTTCGAAATAGTAAGTAGAAGCTCCCGTTTTGGGTTCCAAACAATTCGCTGCGACGTTGGAGAAATGGTGAAGCGGCAAAGTATGATTCAAATGCTCGGTTAAGAAGCTTAAACTGCGGCGAGGAGTCGGCAGTGACAGTGGCAGTGGCACAAGTCGGAAAAAGAGGGTGTAAGATCGAGAAGGCTTCTAGAAGGCCAGAGGTGGGTTAGGTGTTTCAGCCCGCTGAGACGGAGCGATCCGGTTGGTCTGTACTCGTCGTTTCAGCAGCATCAAGTGTGTTGGCGGGTCGATGGATGGGAATCCTCCGAAAAGCGACGAAAAGAAGAGCGGCTAACGATTACGATGACGGCATCGAAGAACGGAGCAGGGGCCGGCTGGCGACGAAGTGGCATCACCTAGATGGCAAGAGGACTGAGGTTTGAGGCCGTTGGCGCAGCTCGATCCAGGCCAGCTCGGGCCTAGGCCAGACCCGATACAGGTACTTCCCGAGGTGGAGGTGGATGAGGGCGGACGGCGGTTTGAGGTCGGCGTTTGGGGCGGACGCAACCACGAGTGGATGGCAGCCCTGCACCAGAAGAGCAGACACACAGTACCATGTTGCGGCACGTTGTACTCGATACATCTGGACGGTACTCCGTAAGAGATAGCCGATTGCGAGCAGGTTCTCAGCGATGAGGCTGAGATCGGCCATTGATCTAACATCCAGGGCCAGTCCGATGCGGCGCCTTGCAGGCCGCTGCAGTAGCGATGCATTACCGCGGGGGCGCGGCGACATCGATGGGGGATTGAATACTGGATTGCCACTGGTGAGGACCAGCGGGCAGCAGCGTGCCAGCGTCTGCACATCATCGGCGCACATTAGCACCCTTGTTGGTGGTGCACGCCAGGAGGGCTGCCAGGCCAGTGCAAGCAAGGCCAGGCGCAAGGTGAAGTGCGCGCCTCGTCGAAGCAGATTGGAACCATGGCGCGATGGACTCCAGTTGGCCAATGGCTCTGGCTGTGGGCAGGACCATGATTGGGCTCACACTCATCACTTAGCCCTTTGGACGTGGAGCCGTCGAGACTCTCCACTAACGCCGCCCGCCAGCCCTCGAGTCCGGGACGGCTTCTCATGCAGAGCTGATGCGCGTTGCCTGTTGCAGTGCTAGACGCGCGAAACATGATCCGATATGCGCGTCAGCTAGCGAGCTTCAGCAGTAAACCCTGCGGCTCAGGTACCGGTACTGGGCCAAGAGCAAGTGTGTGTGGAGACGTCGATGGGAGATCTCGGTGTTCGAAGTGGACAATTTCATACGTGCACCAGCCATCCTTTCGGGGAAGGGAGGGGTGCTGGTAGCGTGCTGGTCGGGACCGTAGGTGCTGCCGTGCACGCGGAAGGTGGCCAGTGAGGAATAGAATCTTGCAGAAGGAATTAACAAGCTCCCACTTGGCGAAATGACAGCGAAGGAGGGAGATGAGAGTTAGTGGCGAGTTTGGTGAGCATCATGCACCATGTTTCTTTCTTTTCGCTGGCGGGTGGTGTTTTGTTCAAAGTCAAAAATAGGTTGTGGTTGCGGATGGTAACAGCGGTGTGGGGGTCTCTCACAGAGACTGTGACAGGTGGCCACGACGTCGGCAGCTGGGCAGTGGCACCTTGGGGAGTGGCAGTGGCATTGGCAGTGGCTGAGGTAACAGTTGGCAGCTGGCTGGCAGTTGGCCACCAGGTGTCCACCAGACACTGGCCTCCGTCGCCCGTGGCCAACTCATCTGTCGGGATATTTCTGTCCGCCGGCCGACCCAGCGTCTGAGGCGGATTCGGCCCCGCCCTCGGGCAGCTTCCCCACCAGCCCAGCCCCACGATCAAGTCCCATTGGTGCACTAGCCCTGGCTGCTAAAAATTTCCGCCTGACGACATCCATGGCTCCAACACCTGCCCCTGGCACCTTCTTTTTTCCCTCCCTCCACGACGAGACATGGTTCAAGGGCCCAGCGTTCCACCATCTAATAGCTCTACTACGTAGTATGGGCCATCCGTCTCCTCTCCTCATCGTTGCGCCTGGAAGCTCCGTCAGCAGTCATTGGCCTCTATCCGCAGGCGCGCTAGCACACGCCCAACCAACCCGAACGTACCGGTACCAGCTCATCCTGCTCAGTGCTCACCACCTCACCAGCCCCAGTCGCCCAAGCCCCATTATCACAAGCCCCAGCTTGTCCGTCCGTCTGTCTGCTGTCAACCCGAAGGCTCACGTTCGGACTCAGACGCTCGTCCCGGAGTCGCACTCCCCGAAGGAACCACACGGGCCGGCAAACGGATGCACCAAGTACGAGGGGCCCTGCCTACTGTCCCGTGCTCCGTCCAGGTACGGGACGCGGCCTACTACGCGTGACATGGGTCATGATGGATAGCATTCTTTGTCGCCCTCTCTCATCGATTGGGCAACGTTCCTCGAGACTCTGGATCCTGGAGCGGGCTAGGCCATGCCCCAATCTGGGAGTTTTGTACTTACTTTTTCCCTATCTTTGTAGGGGAGATTTCCTTTTGTTCGCAAAAATTCCTCGTCACGCCTGTGCCCCATCTTGTCACCCTGGTTGAGGGGGAGGAGAGAGAGTAGTTTTCGTTTCTTCACGGGATGGTGAGCCCCCCTTGCACCCTAAGGATAGTGTCTGCCAAACACCCCCGGTGTCTTAGATCCAGCATGACTGTCTTGCTTTTCCCCCCATCTCAGCTGCTGGCTGTCTCCTAGCTTGCGATCGGCCGTTCAGCCTCGCCTTTGCTGAGACAGGACCGCTAGCACAGCACATCGATTGGCTGGGAACTGCTGTCCCGGACATTGGGGTCGAGCCTGATAGATTCACCACAAATGGCTTACATGTGTTTGGCTACGTGTGGTTTTCGGGATTCGCCCCCTCGGGTCTATTCGTCGGCATCCCGGCCGACTGTCTGATCTTCAGCCGACCCAGGGCAAACCTAGGACTGCCAGGACAACGTCTAATCATCGGCATGCTTGTGTGCGGCACAGCATCGCGTCTCTTTTTATTCTTTCTTTTTATCTCCCTACACCTAATAGTGTTTCGGGTCTCTGGATGGGCATTGGAGCTGCCGAAAACGCCGTCGGGGTGATAGAGCCACCACCTGTCCACTGGCGGCATGCGGCGTGCAATTGGGGATACGATGCCAGTCTCTCCAAGGTTTTTATGTGTCCGTCCCTGGCATCCTGACCTGACTTCGACTTGGCCCGTGGTGTGTGCCTGGGCAGAAACGTACCAGTAATAATCAGGATCGCGGGACTTGTCTCAAGTTGGTAATAGCCCACTCGACGACGCGTTTAGACTTTGCGACCCTCCATCCACCACTGACTGGCCTAAGGATCTCCATCAGAGCCCCGTTCATTCCTCCAGGTGCTACGCAGTACACCTACAGTACAGGACGGTGGTAGCAGCGACAGCGACAGCGACAGCGACAGCGAGCAGCAGCAGTAGCAGCAGCAGCAGCAGCAGCAGAAACACATGCAGCACGACGACCCCGTTCCTCCAGGGCCTCTCGTCCAGGGATCTTCTGCACGGCACCAGCAGCTCTAGCAGCTTCCAGCACCACTTCTCGCAGCAGGTCGGGCCCGTGATGAAATTGGTCCGCATCCCAGCCTCCACCGACGCGGCCAGACAGGAAACGGAGCCCTCGGCCAAGAAGAAACCATCAGAACGCAGGTGCTCCGGACCCGAGAATCCATGGATAGGCCCACGGCTCCCACGGCCTGTGAGCCTTTGCTCCCACGGCGCGCCCGTGGTGGTGGCCCGCGCATTAACTGTCTTGTCGCCGCGCCCCCTTAGCTCTACCCCATGGCAAGCCACGTCGAAGGCTGCCCATCCCCTTCATCTTTTTCGCTGGCGCTTCTTACACGACGCTGGGCCAGGGGTGTCGTCGCGAGGTGGATGGTGGAAGTTTCGCCGATCCGCTACAATCTCGAGCGCCGTTGTGTTGAGCCCTTCTGCCGCGACGGCCCATGAGCCACACAAGCCGCCTCAATCCGTTGGCCTCACCTTACCCGCATCGATCCTCGCCCCTCTATGTTCTCTAATAAGTCATCCCTCACACAGCCAGCCTAATAATTGCCGCCATTCTGGTCTATCTTAACACACCCCCAACTAGTTGTCAAGGGCTATGGCCTGGCACCGTACTTCAGCTGCCCTGGATCATCTCTTTACGCCGTCTTCGAGCCATGTCTAGCATGAGATTCTGATCCCATTCTCTTCGCCTTACTTTATCCTTCGCTCTCGTCTCATACACACCCCCCCTCCTCTCTCCTCACTTGGTCCCATCCCCTTCCTTATTCCCCAGTCCACTTCAAATCACTCATCCTCTTGCCCCTGCCATTCTCCGCGGACCCGGGCGTGTCGGTACTGGGCCAGCAGCTCGATTTCCTTCCGACTTATGCTATAAGATCCCAAGACAATCCTCCCGTCCCTTTGGATTTCGTCATCTCTGCGATCCCAATCTTTCTCCGTCGTCCCCACACTCGACACCCCTCGCCGCTGTGTTACTAGCTGCCCTCACTTCACTTAAATATTCTCGACCAAGCTAGAAAACCGTCATCGCTCAACTCGGCGGACTCCAGCGCCTTGCCGCCGGCCTAGTGATTTCTCATTCGAGCGCTCTGGTCGCTCGTTGAGACTTTGGTGCGGTTGGTTTCTTAGCCCCAGCAGATCGTGGTGGGCTCGAGCTTGTCATGCCCGAGGTCTTTTTGCATGGGCCCGTCCAGGATACACCTAGTACAGCGCGAGACGACCGTTTTGACAACTCATCCGCAAGTCCCACTCGCCTTACCGGCTTGTTTACAGCCCTGGGCCCCAGAGCCCCAGACCAAGCTACCTGCGGGTCCCAACGCCTCGCTCTTCGTCATCTCATCGACTTCTGTCCCTCCGGGCATGAATGGCGCTAGCCTCTAGCTCGGCTGACCTTGTCATTGGATTTGACTTGATAACTCCCTTGCGACCCAGGTCCCGGCTGAGCCATCAGCTTCCCTGCCTGACCATAAAAAGCATTGGGCCTTGCTGCGAATAATAAACCGGAGGCACCCTGCTTGCAGAAGCCTCCGTTACTACCCTTCAACTCGAATCACGTCTGGCCTAGTCACACCTTCCCTACCTTGTTTGGTCTTCGATCTTCGATCATCGCGCCTCCAGCCAAGGTGGGCTTGATTCACACAACCCCGCGATAGCCCCTCCAGCATCCCATCGCCGGACTGCTCGCGCTCTTCTCTATCGCCTGTGTGAACCATTCTCCGGGCCGGACGCTCCTTCAGTCTCCTCGACGACAAACCTCCTACTATTGTACGACCCCCCAGGTGATCCAAACTGGCCGCTGTACACTCCGCTTCGTTGCCGGCCACCCATCGGCTGGGCTCGACGATAGAGTCGTGTGGCAACCAAGGTCTCCGTGGCATGGATGACCCGAACCGACTGAGGAGGCAGAATGAACCGCCGGTTCATCAAACTTCCAACCAAAGATTCGCAATTCACGACCCTTCTCAGCAACGCCGTTCGGTAGCTGGAGGCTCTAACGACAGATATCGCCCGGCTCCTATTAACACTTCCTCGTCACCGGCGCGAGGAATGGGAGGTGCGGGTAACTACGGCGCATACTACCAAGAACCGACGCAATCTTTCTCAACAGCAAACATGCCGGCAGCAGCTATGGCCTACGGGTCCGAGTACGGCGCAGACTCCCGCCAACCAACTCAGGCTTTCGGTGGCTACGGCAATGCTGCGACCATGATGTACAACGTGGCTCAACCGAGCACGCAAACACCTGTCTACGATGCGCAACAATTCGGGACGCGGCAATCCGCCGCTATGCAGATGATGACCCCGGATGTTGCTTCGACCTACTTTGGATCCGAGGCAGGGAGCACCGGCGGGCCGGGTCTACAACAACCGGCTCAGGGCTCCGGCGCATCCGCCAACGTTTACCAACAAAACACTCCCATGAGTTACGCTGGCAACATGTCGAGCGTGAGCGCGATGCAACAGACACCAGCGAGCGCCGATGTCTCCATGAATGACGACCACGAGTATGCCGAAGGCGCCCTGGAGGAGAAGTGGGTCAACTACCAGCGGCAACTGGGGACCATCTTTCAGGAGATTGTCAACGGGTCTCTTGAGAGCGCATCTGAGACATTGTTGAGTGTCTCCAGCTGGCTATTGACTCAGGTGGCTGACCTTGGTATGTATTTTTTGCTTCTTTGAGCCGAGAGACCGGACAAAAAGCAACGACATGGCTCACATTACTCGCGCAGGCCTGAACCTCGACGACACCAGCCTTCACGCTGACAGAATCAAGCTCTGGAACGACTTCAACCACGCATGGTTAGCCCTGGGCCACCGACAGATTGAGCTTATGATATCGTCACAACAACCCTTGAGGGCCCAGACTGTCATGTCTAAGTCTATGGTCAAGAAGATGGGAGACGAGCTGATACGATTGTGCGATGGGATCGAGCGCCATGGACTGATTGACTACCAATATGGGGTGTGGGAGGAGCAAATTACTACTGGTATGTGTGATAGCATCAGGCCCCAGACCCCCGCGCAACTAACCCGATCGCCGCAGTGCTCGAAGATTGTCTGGATCTCTACGAATCCCCCGAGGAGGCGAGCGGTAGTGGCGGATCCCGCTGAAGCCACAGGACGCCAGTAACCCTCGATCTGGAGGCCCCGAAAACCAGGACGACCCGCCGCATGCGTGTCTCATTCAACCCCTCGAGCGCCACGGAGACCCCTCGAAGCGAAGCTGTTTAATTCCTGGACACTAGGGCTGCGAGGGCGGGCGGGGAGACAGCGGCTGAAAATGCGCCACTGCGCTTCTAGCTAACAGCCTCGTGACTCCTTTTTTCTTTTTCTTTTTATTTTTTTATTTTATGTTTACGCAAAAATGTTCCTCCCCCTTGTTGCGCTTAGCGGCCGGACCGGATGGCAGGCAACAGGGATGAGATGGAGTTTGAAATGGTGACTACTTTGTTTTTTGCTTATTGCATCTTGTTTTTGTTTTGTTTTCCCCGTCTTTTCTGCTCATTGTTTTTTGTTTCTCCTATCGCTGGGTCTCCCGTCGATATGGTGGCAAGAAAAGCAAAGAGCCCTTGGCGGATGTCATGTATGGTACCCCCATCTCCGGGTTCACGATTTCCTTGAATGGTTCTAGCTGGGCTCTCTTGGCACTTTACTAGGGACACATGTATACAGCACACCGATCACGACGGCAGGGCGGAGGTTACCGGGGAACGGCTAGGGACATTGAAACACGATCGGGTTGGAGGATCGGGAGCGGACGGAAAAGGGCATCTGGCGGCAGCGGAATGGGCGTGCGGGTAATGTTTTACAGACAAGGCGTTGACTTTGCGTCGTACTCTGACCGCGTGGGACGCAAATCGGTCGGAGTGGAGTGGGGTTTGTTTTTCCATCTCTTGGTATAGACTTTGCTTGTTGTATTATCTACAGGGCCTAGATGGATCAGAGCGGGCTGAGGCGGATATTGGGGGCGAGGACAGGAAGCCCTCACGGGCCTGGCAGTGCTCTGGGAACGAACCTGGATGAGGCGTTTTGTCAAGACACACTATGGGACATTTGTGACGAGATACATGGAGGATTGGGACTAATACCCATGTACGAATAAGAATTATTGTTATCACTACCTTTACTTGACTTCAGGGTGGATTGATTGGCGGAGGTCGTGCTGGCCGGGCTAGACGCCGACGACGACGAAGCACACAGGACGAGAGAACTACTGGTACAGTCATGTTTGGGGGTTCCCACTAGACTAACGATGGAGAACTTGGTGATGGCGTGTTGACCAATTTGTGCCCAACTCCTATCACGCCGCTGGATCACACTAAATCGTGAACAGTACAGTAGACAGTACACAGTTACTCTGCCTAGTTCTAGCGCGCGCAACGATGAGAAAGGACAGCAAATCGTTGGTTCCGGGCGACCATGGAACCTGGAACCTGGGAAAAACGCAACCAAGGGCGAGCAGGGAACAAGGGACGAGAGGATTCTGGAGGAGAAGGGCACGCTACCGCGTGTCGGCCAACGCACCGACATCCACATCCACATCTGCATTCCCATTCCCCCATTGACGGATGGAGTTCTATCCGTGAGAAGGTGAGGGAATCTCTTGCGAACGCGCCTTGCCGTCTCCGCGTCCGATGGGGCGCGGCCCCAGCCCACTCTTTTTCGTTCTCGACCCCCCCCCCCCCCCCCCCTTGCCCTTCGATTCTCCGAGTGTCCTTTTCTTGACCGCAAGTGCGGAACCTACAGACGTCGCAGCTACTGCATGCTCGGAAAGGGGGGTTGGTGCTGTGGGCTCAGCTCTGGTGTTAGAGGGGGGTGTCTCTTAGGGGAGAGAAGGGGGGGGGGTTCAAGGGGAGCCAAAGTACAGGTACTTTTTTCGTTTCTTTTTATTTTGCCTTTAGCATGACACTGTGAAGGACCCTTGTGGTGCTTGGCTTGGGTTGCGAGGACTGGGAGGGGTAGCTCGGCGTGTTGGACCGAGAATATTGGGATGGGCCTGGAGGTCTTTCGGCTTGGGGTTGTCGGTGTTAGTGGGTGGGTGTAAGTTGAAAGAAATGGGGGGACATTGGGCATAGACATAGATTTTGAGCCCAAACAGACACTGGAAATCAAGTTTCCCTGTCTATCTCTGTATACCTTTTGCTACCGAGTAGTTTCCAATGGTGCGCCATTCTTGTCATTCGCTCACACCCACGTGCTTGTTGACTTGTCCGATATACTTTTGTTTTGACTCCCTTTATCCCGAAGATTCCCGTCCCGCCACCTCCAGCTTTGGCTACCGAAGTTAGAGCCCCGTGAGACATGGTGACAAGGGGAAGAGGAAGCTCGGAGACCCCAAAAGTTATCGCAAGAAGTAAGGGCGGGGAGGCTGGCGCTGGCGGAGTGGAGGCCGGAGGGCGGAGAGGAGGCCCGGAGGGATGGGCAAGGAAGCGGAAACTCACTAGGTCAGCGTGTAAAAGGTTGGGCAGGGCGCACAAGAATAGTAGCAATTCCCGTCTCCGTTCTCCCAGTTCTGAGCAGGCTTTTCCTACATGGGGGTTAGCTCCCCAATCGTCCTTAGTCTGAGCCTCTGAGCCAAGGCCGTTGCAACTAGTGGAGAGCCTAGTCTCTAGTGTCGTCAAGGCACAGACAAGAAGTCGCGGCGTCCAGGTTCCCCATTTCTCTTCAACTCAGTCCGCCTCATCCTGCGAAACAAAAAAGCTTAGTTTGTCAACAGTGCGACGGTACATATCTCGGCCAAATACAAATGCGACCGCCACTCCGGGGAGGGTTGAGGAGGCCACCACTGCGGCCGTGAGAAGGCCTGCGAAATAGGCCGCGGGCCGCTGACCCCTAGGGTCGTAGCAACAAGTACCGCGTCGGGTAATCAAACGCGCAACGGCATTTACGTACTACTACGTAGTATGCTGCAACTCATGCAGGTACCTTTTTCGTTTTATTACCGGGCGCTGCAACTGTGGGGAGTCAGCAGAGAATGGAAGCTGAATGGAAGACGGCGCATGCAGTAACACACGGACACACACCACAATCACAGGCTTACAGATAGAGGACATACGACGCGGAAGCACACGGATAAAAACAGGGATACACGCTCAAGCAGCCATGATCATAATCATCATGGCAGGGGACCAGGGGACGAACGGACGCGCCCCGGAGCACCCGCATTCCGGAAGCGCATTCTCACGTCCGAAAGCTCAGATAATTGCAGAGTATGATACTTGATGCTTGATGCTTGATGACAGAGCACAGTCCTATGCACAACACGTCAAGAAACCCGAGACTCCGGCCCATGTGCTCCACGTAGGAAGTAGATTGCCCAGGCCATTTCCCTTCTCATCCGTCTCTTTTCGGGGGATTTCCCATGACTGTGTGCTTTTTTTTCTCTTTCAAAACCCCACTCTTACCTGCGCATTCTCAGCCCCTCTCGATTACGATTACACAGTCGTACATGTATCGCGTCAGCCCCCTGTCACCGATGAGAGAGCCCAGCAGGGGTCTCGGGGAAGGGAAGCGGAGGGTTGTTTTGGGTTGCCCGGTGTCAAGGGTTTGGATGGCTGGGGGGGATTCACATTGCTTGGCTGTAGGCTGTTGTGCAGGGCGGCCGCAGCAAAGCCGGGCTCAGCGAGACCGAGATAGAGAAGGTGGGTTATGGGGACACGCGCGTGCACGATCCTGCGGGAAATACACAGTACATACATACTACGTAGTACGTTGAGAGAGCGAGGAGCGCAAGTCGAGTTGGTTGGTTTCGGCAGTTGGGCTGGACGAAAGGGCCTGGTCTGGTTGCCGTCGACAATCTCGGCTGTGGCGGAGGTTGACGGGAAGGTTGATTAACTACCTACCTTACCTAACTTACCTCCTACCTGACAACCTACGTTGGTACCTACCTACTTCGTACCTACCTACCTAGGTACCTATCTGCATCACCTTGGCCAACTGTGCCGCCGCCTCACTTGAGTATCCCAGACTTTGAAACTAAGGCACCCAGTTGGGTTCCTTGCTAAGGTTGGTAAGTAGTAGGGATGTTCAGATGTACAGTGCCACTGGGAAAATGACCGTTCATTTGCAAGGAAGGCGCGCTTGGATTAGGTCTTACCGACTTTCCTCCGCTTGGGGTTGTTTCCATGCACGACGACACAACAGAGGAAGGAAGGAAGGATCGCACAAAGGCCCGGATGCATACCCAACCAAGCCCCGTCTTCCCGACTTGGCATCAACAACATCACTGAAAAATCTGCTCTCTCCCTGCTTTTTCCTCGTTGCTCCCACCACGCCTGTTCCTCATACGACTTCTTTCGGTGTGTAACCCATGCTTCCTTGATTTTAGGACACGGACTATCTTTCAACCCATCCGTCACGCCCCCACTCGCCACTGTTGATACCCTGGCGGCTACAAGCCTAACCGGAACAACCACCACCTCCTCCACCTCTTTCAATCAGCAACACCAATTCAACCCGACGGGTCCGGACTCAGTTTCTGTCGCCCTGCCCAACCACGAAACGAACTATGCCAATCACAACCGCCGGCTAACGACCCCGGAGGATCGAGGGAGGGGGTGGGCGATCGTGCGCCGCCGATCACGTTGCAACTCGCTGATGCGACGCTGCGCAAGTGCGGCTGATGGCCATGGCAAATCGTATTGCTCTCTTTCCGTCGCTGCACCGCCGGATCATGACGACGATGGCAAAAGAGGGCCTAGTGGTGCCTAAGGCGACGAAGGTCACGCCCTACGCCATTATGGGATCGTGGGCTCGGCGATACGGTCAGCCTGATGCTGCCGATCGCCGTCAATCGATGTACATACATCTCATCGGGCATCAATCTCGGCCAACCATCCACCGCCTTGCTGAGTCGACCCTGGCTAAGGGGGTTCTGGCCCTGGTCCCGGCTTCCCGTTTCCCCCTGGTCAAGCTGGAGATGGTGGCATCTGTCTGTGTCTAGACTCCTAATTTGTCTTGCTTTTTCCAAGCCTCGAATTCTCTTTTCCGGTTCTTGTCTCTGCGACTTGCTGCTGACCTCCCTGCTCTCCACCCTCGCTTGCGCTCGTTTACACAGAACTCTACACAACCCAAGTCCACTCCACCAAGTCAATGCCCCTGTCATTGGATCATGAGGCCTCAGCCTCACTTCTGGCGTGTCCCCGTCGTCACGGTTCGCCAACAGCGTCAACCAGAATAAGGACAAGCCAGAGGAGGCAGAAGCAAATCTACCGCCACCATGGCTGACTTGGTCCCCTCGCACGGCGCCAGTGGGATGGCCTGCAGCAGTAGTGCGCGGACCCGTCTCCTCAGAGTCCCGGCAGAGCGGATGCCGGTAACCAATGAGGGATTCGACATGCCTGGGCGTTGGCGAATGCTTTCCCCCCTCATTCCCCTTTTGCTTCGGCAGTTTACCATACTTCACGTCTAAGATGCAGAGGTCAGTCCGGTTTTTGCCGCTGTGGCTGGAAGTATTTGTTGTGTCTCTGATTTCCGGTAGCTGATCCAGCGCCGCTGATAGCTTGACTTACACGCAAAATCGGCCAGACACGCCAGAGACACACGCCGTCGACAGCGTCCCGTAGATCTCGGGAGGTAGCCTTCCGCAATCAGACTATCTCTTACCCTTGCCTGAATTCGGCCGACCCGCCGGTCCCAGCCTGCCGGGCAAGCGAAAACAGCATCTCGAGGGATCCAAATATGACAGGTCACATCCCAACTACGGCCACACCCTAGAAATACTGGTGCCAGTTGGAAGATCGCCAGGCAGGACCCAAGTACCAAGAACGGATTATCGCCGAAACATGTAATTTTCCGAGGCATGCTTCGCACAGTAGCATTCGGCAGTCACAAAATGAAGCAATCTACGACTTGCAGGAATCTCGCCTTGCAAAATCTGGACTTTTTGCTTTGTTTCCTACGCCTCCCTCAAATCCTGGGAGGCAACCCTGTCAATCGCTCGCCCTGTCTCGCGGGTTGTGATGTGTCACCCGTGCAAGCCACCCGCTTGCACATCAACAGCATCGCCGGCGACTGGATCACATTCCTGGAACCAGCTCTACCAATAGTCTACGAGCTATGCCAAACTCCATCCCCCCTTGTTATCCCGGGCTGTGACGTTGCCAGCCTGGGAGTTTGCTGTGTGACAACGCCTCAGAGTCTCGATCCCCCACGGCGTCGCTTAGTCTTCCTGCAGCCCCGTCTTGTATGTCTTGTTTGATGGAGTATTTCTCACTCACGCAATGTCACCCAGTCCAATCGATCCCTCGGCGCCATTGCAGGGGATCATTCGGACCCGAAACAAGCCGAGGGATCTCAAACTGACTCGTGAGTGCTTCCCATTGGGTGGAGATGGAAACGCCTGCCCAGACTATTGGGAACCCGCCAACCTCATCACTCCCGGGGCGCGGGCGGCGCAGCCTCCCGGTCCCGGTTCGACACTGTGGGGAAGGCTCCGCACTGGGGCAGACTGGAGCGGCGCCGAAGCCCGGAAATCCGACTGCAGGCTTCCGAAGGGTGACTATCCGGTGACATTCAAGACCACACTGGCGAGGCTGAAGATAATGACGGTCAGAAATTTCAGTAGTTGATGATTCCAATCTTCCGGTACGTTGAGAAAACACGCCCTCCCCATGTCGCCTCGTTCCTTAGGTGCTTGGGTGTTTGCTTTTCTTGCAAATGCCCTTGCCTCGTCCCCCACGCGCCTCGTTGCGACAGCTTTCCCTTAGTAGGATAGCCTGGCGGCCTCGCAATCATGCGGTCAAAGTTTCCCGATTACTCAACTAGATTACTTATGCGAGTTGAAGTTGGCATGTGTGTCGCGCAAACCCAGCGTGGCGGTACTTACAGGGGGATTTCTTCATGGCCGAGACATGACACCCCCTCCCACTCCTCTCGAGTTTGTGATTCTTGGACTGTCCAATGTCTCAGCTACGCCGCTGCCACTCCGTGCGACCACTGTGTACCTGGTGGGACGGCGCTTAACGCGCAACCGAACATTGTGGCCTCCGGGTATGTGCCTTAGGGCGGGACATGTAAAAACAGGGTCTCAAGAGTACGCCCGAAGCCATGGAGCTGTCTAGATCAGTGGTACGCCACCGGCAGGGAAGACATGACTTGGAATCATACGGTTCCTTGTAGATCCTGCGGCGGGAAGCCACACGCACTGCAGCATCTCATGCGTCGGTAGATGGAAATGGTTTAGCAGCGCCCGATAATGACGATCAGCCGGGAGCAGTGAGACCCGATCGACGGCAGATGCTTGTAGCCTGGTCCCGAGCGGTCGGGACTCCCACCCCCACGGGCTTATCCATCTTGACAGCTGTCACGCGGACGAGGTGTGCGGTGGCGTTCCTCGGGTGGCGTTGGCTACACTTGATGTCTGCCTGCCGCGGAAAGTGTTGGATGGT
Source organism: Ilyonectria robusta (assembly GCF_021365365.1). NCBI lineage: Eukaryota > Fungi > Ascomycota > Sordariomycetes > Hypocreales > Nectriaceae > Ilyonectria > Ilyonectria robusta. Next base: position 269,396 of record NW_025764438.1, read on the forward strand.
GATAGCTGAGGAAGAGTGGCTGTGGGGTACCTCAGTCGGAAGGGAGCGTCCACCGTAAGGTGTCGAGGTACTTGCGACATCGTTGGAAGGCTTTTCCTGAAGCCATACCGCGGGCGTCAATCACATCAGAGTTGGCTAGGTTGAGTGATAAGCTCTGGGCTGGACTGAGACACCCAACCGAACTCGACTGGCCAGGTCATCATGTATTCAATGTGTTGGGGTACTCGCCACTGTTGATGAATATCGGAGAGTCAGCTATTGAAGCAGCTGATGGCATCCCCGGTGAATGAGGAAGCACAGAAGACAGCACCAAGGGTTCTGAGTTCTCCAGCTGACTGTTGAGGTATCAATGAACCCTCTTATTCATTTCATCAATAGAGCCTTGATGGTCAATATTCGACGCCCATGCCCACGTCCACGCCATCATCCACACCCATTGACCACATCCAGGTCCTCATCTAATGTATCACCCGGAGTTTAGAACCATAACCAGACCGGGGACGATGTTGCGAAGGCAAAATGTCGTATGCCGAATGCGTGAATTCATGATCATGATGCTGCTAAAATTCGCTAGGTGTTCCGCACACCAGTCTGTCCTTCTTGTCAACAATGCGTGGCCTCGCATGCCGCCATTCCTATCCTCGACTCCCCATCCCGTGAAGCATTTTTGTCTATGATTAGAACTGGTCTGTAGATGAAGTCGGTCAGCAAACATCCCCTCATCTAGACGCACAGAGCCGCAAGGGCTACAGCTTCGCCGTCTGCGGGACGTTAAGCAGAACTCACCAAGCGTCATGCTCATGCTGACATCGGTGTTCTCGACCATCTTGGTAAACTCCTCGAAGCTGATCTTGCCATCCTTATCGAGGTCGGCCTCCATGATGGTCTTGTCGACGATCTGCTGGAGCTGCTGGTCCTTCAGGTTGCTGCCGACCATCATCTTGAGGACGATGAAGAGCTCGCCGTTGCTGATGTAGCCGTCGCGGTCGATGTCGTAGACCTTGAAGGCGAACTGGAGCTTCTGCTCCTTGTTGCCTTTGCTGCTGAAGGCGCTCAGGCCCGTCACGAACTCCTGGAAGTCGACGTCACCACCGCCGTCCTCATCGAAGATGGCAATCATTCTGGGTGGTGCTTGTCAGCTCAAGTTCCACGGGGAGGGCACGTGGACGGGGACGCAGCGTACCGTGTGGCGAGGGGGTTGGAGGAGATCTGGGGGAGACTGAGGAACTCATCACGCTCAATCGCGCCGGAGTTGTCCTAATGATCGGTCAGCACTGTCCCATCCATGGCCCATCCTCGTCTCGGCGAAGGGGGGCGGCGCGCACCTTGTCCAGCTTCATGAACCGCTTTCGCAAGCGGTCGACTTCCTCTCGGTCGACTGCGACGTCTCAGCGCGGGGTCCTAAAAGCTCCATCACGGTCAGGTTAGGGCGGGCATGTGCTCACAGTTGGACCCCTGGACAATGTTGTCCAGGACTGCGCTGGTAGTGTTGCCCATCGTGGCGGATTACGGGCGGGGAGGATGCGGTGGAGCTGGTGTGTTCGGGACGGAGGGCGGTCCTTCGTGAGGGCTCCGCAAAGATCGCGGCGGCGGAGAGCGAGGGTGGGTTCGGGGGGTTCGGTGGTTCGTGGGGTCGTGGTTGTGTGAGTGAAGTCGTGATAAGGCTGAATTTCGTCGAGCCCGTTCCGCCTGATGGACTGCGGTATGAAGCGAGCGTCAAAGGGGAAACCGTATTGGCCGAGGGGTAACTTAATAACGGAGGCGGCAGATGACGAAACGGAGTGGTCGGCCACCGGAGTGGCGCGCACGGGCCATTGGAGCCGTGTAATACGGTAACGGGGTATATTTGACGTAAACGGAGTGCGTGAACGTGGTTGGAAACGGAGCATCGTTCACTTCAACCAAGCTTTGAGGATGTATGCATACTATATACGCTTTTGCATTGCAGTCGCAACCTTCCCCAGACTACCTAACCATATTTCCTGTTTGAGGGAATATCGCAGCTGCAGGCACGAACAGGCTTTCGGTGTGGCTGTGCCCGATGCAGCATCATGCCATGTCGAAGTTCGCATCACCACTCAGAGCTGCAACCAGAACCGGCGTTTTAACGAGCCGGAGGATTACGGTCCGGACGCACCGTCTGTTACGTGGTTGCCTAGGCGCTGACAGAAAGCCTGTCGAGTGTGATGGCGCTAGTTGCTAACTGGAAGCGTCATTGAATCCCCGCCAAAAGCCTGCTGAGCGTCCAGTGACAGTGCTGGGTGGCAGCGTGGGTTAGGCCTGATTAGGTGTGCTACGGTGCTACAGCGCGCTCACTGAGTCGTGCGCGCGGGGCAGGGGGCTGCCTAACGGTGCGCCTGGCTCACGTTTTCCCACTGGGCAAACCAAGATTCTGGCCGCCTAAAGGGAATCAGCCCCCCCCCAGAAGAAAAAAAGGAGACAGTGGTCCGAGCGCCGTCGGTACCTCGCCCGCAAGATTCTGCAGGCGAGTGACTTTGCCCCAGCACGGTCATCCCCCGCTGCCTCGCTCGACCTCTCTTGTGTTTACGGTTTGGGCACGCTGCACTTCTCATCTCCCTCAGCGCCCTTGCAAACCCAGGCGAAAAATCTTCGCGGCAAAACAAACCCCAACGTCACCCCATCGAGCCCGACCACGCTGCCATCGAAACAGGGCCTCCACGGGGCGTTTTGCATCCCAAAAACCATCGATTTCGACTCAACACCCTCCGTTTTATGATTTGATCGCTTTGTTTCGCGGTTTTTCCGCTGGCATCTCGCCGTCCGCCCCCGCCCTGCACCATGTCGTCCCGCAAGGTCCGAGTCAAGAAGCTCAGCGTCAAGACAACCCTCCCCGTGCTCCGGGAGGACCAGATCGACCCGTCCGAGTACGAAGCCCTTACGACCGAAAACCAAATCGCAACCGGTGTCGAGCAGGCCGAGGAAAACGTGAGTGTTTTGATGCCTTGTTTCCCTGCCACATATCGCGATATCACGTGCGGAAACACGTGATATGCCTTGGCGTCGTCCCCAGAGCACCGTGCACCGTGCCCCTCCACCATGATGTCGACCCCATCAATCACCAACCATGCACCCCGCCATGCAATCCTACAGTATCAAAACTAACCCAATTGGCTGTAGGAATACCATCTCCAGACCATCCTGAAGGAGGCCGGTACTAGCAATGACCAAGAGATCCCTGTCCCGCCTCCAACGGAGAGCAACATCAACTACAATGAGCTCTACGCCGTCCCTTTCCACAAGCCCTCCTCCTACATCCGCTTCTCGCAGACGGTGGAGGAGTGCATCACATGCCTCTATGACATGAACACGGAAGATGATGAGTATCTCAAAGAGTACAATAGTAAACCCCCTGCCGCTGGTGCCCTCTCCGAAGATGACTTTGAGCGCATCATGGAGGTCTTTGAGGACACCGCGGCGGAGCAGACTCCATTCGCATCGGTAGACAATACTGTTGTCGCCTATGACATGATGGTTCCTGCGCTGAACCACCTTGGTTCACCGTCCATTCTGCAGCATGCCAAGCCCGTCTATGAGTACTGGAAGTCGAGCCGACAGGCTGCTGGCAACAAGCCCTTGCACCCAACCCTCAAGTTCGAGACGCACCAGGAGACTGATGACACCGACCCCTTTGTCTGTTTCAGACGCCGGGAGGCCCGTCAGACTCGCAAGACGCGTGCTCGGGATAACAAGATCGCCGAGACGCTCAAGAAATTGCGTCGCGAACTCGAGGATGGTCGTCAACTCGTCCTCATGTCCTTCGAGCGTGAAATGCTGAAGCGAGAGCTGCTCACCATGGACCGAGCCGTCTTTGAGGAGCGAGCTCGGCTCAAGGATGTCAAGCTCAGGCTGGGTATCAAGGGCGAGGATGAGGACCTCATCAACCAAAAGGTATGTGATATCACCCATCCCCACAATCGAGTCATCCCACTTGGTACTGACTCCCCTGTCCAGCCTCAAAAGCGCAAGGTTGCAGAAGCCCCTGTTGTGCCTCGTCCTTCTGGCGCCCACGTGCGGGCGCCTGTCAGGTCCGATGGCAGAACGCTGGAAGCCGACCTCGTCTCGCTGGCTGACAAACTGGCCGAGAAGGAGAACGAGCTTCGTCTTGATATAGAAATGAAGGTTCAGAACCACCGCAAGTGGAACCAGAACCATATCGATCTCACTCGAGATCCGTTATCGCCGGTCAAGGACCAGGGCGCAGAGCTCAAGTTCAGGCCGGCCAAAACTCAGTACTTGATGACGCCGCCAGCATCGACGTCATCAGAAATGGATGTGGACGAGTACTCACCTGACACCATGCAGGTCGACAAGCCAGTCGACAAGCAGGACCACCCCGTCTTCCAGTTCACGGCCGGAGCGGCTTGCGAGCCGCCCAAATCCAACCAGCCTGCCTTCCGCCGCCGCATCGGTCGATTAAACCGTCTGTGGATCGACCGGAGGGGTATGGTGACCCCACCCCGGGCGGAGGGTGAAGGATACTCGGACCGCTGGAGGTACGACTCCGATTCTGAGGACGACGAGCCGCCCGTATATGAGGTGGATCCGTTCGACACTCGGGCTCTGAAGTTCAGGGCGACGATCCCGTTGAACCCATATATGTTCAGAGGGAGACCCGCAGTTCCACCAGAAGCCGTGAATGCGGCGCAAGGGGGAGCTCGAGTATTACCACCAGCTGCAACGGCGACGGCAGTGACGACGGCAGCGCAAGCACAAGCAGCGGCGCATGCCCAAGCCCATGCTATCGCGCAGGCACATGTGCAGATGAAGGCTCAGGCTGCAGCGCAAGCGAAAGCGGCGTCAGCGTCGGTGTCGGGCTGATGGGCTCCCTCACTCCCCAAGACTGTTGGCGTTGGCCTAGTCGTGTGCTTTGTATGATATCGTTTGTTGTGTTTATACCCATTGCTGGTGGATATGCGAGGCGTGGACCGGTCGAAGAAGGAAAGGCGGTCATTTGTTAGTCTCGGTTCGGGATGTATAGTATTTAGTCGTGGACCAGGGCATTGCGCGGAGTTTGGAGCTGAGGGGGGTTATTTGGGCTTAGACGTGGAGAGCCCGTTTGGTGGCCCAGGTCGAAAAATGAAAAACAAACGCCGGTCTAATCCAGACCGAAACAAACGTGTTCCATATGACGGTGAAGTGACTGCGCATGCGTTGGCGAAGGTGGGTGGAGGCACCGGCGGCGGAGGGCGACGTGGTCGTGGACGTGGTCGTGATGACGGGCCGGCTGAAGGTGGAGTGAGCTCTGGTAGCCGACGGGCATGGCTCAGGACCAGCAGAAGTATATGTAGACTTTGGCGATCGGCGAGGCTCGAGGCCGACGAGGAGAGGACGGAGCAGCCATGGAAAGCGGCTCTTTTGAATAGGAGGGAGCGGAAGACGAAGTCGAAGGTTCGGTGGTGTTGTCAGAAGGAGGGAGGAGCTTGGACTCGAGATCCTAGGCAATAAGTCATGTTAGCCCGGCGGACGGAGCAAGCGAGCGCGGCAAGGCTGTGCAGGGTCAGAAACAGAAACGAGACAGCAACTCACCGAATGACACACTGGCCGGATACAGCTACTGCCGGCAAGGACAGGACAGCAGGTCGGCGGGATGCAAGGCTGAAGAGGAAGAAGGAAAAAAAGTGTGCTTGCTAGTAGGTCGAGTGGTGGAGGAGAAAGTGAGGAGGAGCCGGGCTGAGTGGGTTTGGGTTGGATTGTTCCGAAGCGAGCGTGGGAGTGGTGCTGTGGGTGTGCTGTGGGTGGTGCGGGCAGACGGGCAGAAAAAGTGGCGGGCGAACCAGGCGCCTTGAATTTCGTTGGCAGCGTCAGCAGCAGCAGCAGCAGCACAACAGCAGCGCCGGATGGGCGTTGGAAATAGTGGGAGGTGCGCTAAAAACCCGGCCGTCGCTCAGTGGGTGAGTGGGTGAGTGGGTGCCCTCCCGCAACGGCCGTCTCGTCTCTAGCGGGCTCGGTCGCTAAGAGATCCGCTGAAGACCCTGAACCGCTGGCCCTGGACCGCTGCCCTGGAAAAACTAGGTACAGTAGGCTCTGGGTTCAGGGCTCTCGCGCTGTGGGACACTGGCGGACGCCTCATTCACAAACAAGTTTCGCATGGGAGGCGGCCCAGGAAGCAAGAATTGGAGCAAACTTTTGTCCATCAGAATGTCTGGGCTGTCATCTCCCGCCTCAATTCGAGCAATCGCCGTATTTCTAGGTAATATTCATCAGCATTGGCGAGGTATGTTGTGCGATGGGCACTGTGACGCAAAGGTTAAGATAGATTAGCTAATCCACCAACACTTTAATGGCCCCCCCCCACCATTCCCAGCGATGCCCTGGAAGATGTGGTGGTGTTGCCCCTCCATTCGCTTCTTATCGCCCCTCATTTTTTTTTGAGACCCCCTCCACGACGACGACATCAGACAGGAGTATTCTACGTACAGACTGAATGCTCTTTGGATTGTTTGCAGTAATTAGTTGCATTTTTTGTGAAACTTCATGTTGCCGATATAACTTTCAAACATACGTCAAGGCAATACCGACCTGTCGATATATCTTACTCTTCGCTGACGTCGTGCCCCCTTTCAACACCATCCCCTCCACCACCCAGACATCACCACTTTCTCTTCTACATCCTCCGGCCTCTTAATACCCAACCCACGCCAACGCCCTCCACCAACAAGCGTCACCCCCGAATCCGCACATCGCGCTCAACCGTACAGCGGCCATCTTCATAATGGCCTTCACCAACAAATCCTCCTACATCGCGCTCGGCTGCGAAGGCTCCGCCAACAAGCTCGGCATCGGCGTCATCCTGCACACGCCCACGGCCACCACCATCCTCTCCAACCTGCGCCACACCTTTGTCTCGCCGCCCGGCACCGGCTTCCTGCCCAAGGACACGGCCGCGCACCACCGCGCCCACTTTGTGCGCCTCGCCCGCGAAGCCCTCGCCGAAGCCAACATCATGCCCGCCGAAGTCGACTGCGTATGCTACACGCGCGGGCCGGGCATGGGCGCGCCGCTCACCAGCGTCGCCGTGGCCGCGCGCACGCTTTCGCTGCTGTGGGACCGCCCGCTCGTCGGCGTCAACCACTGCGTGGGCCACATCGAGATGGGCCGCTACATCACCGGCGCCGAGAACCCCGTCGTGCTCTACGTCTCTGGCGGCAACTCGCAAGTCATCGCCTACGCCGAGCAGCGCTACCGCATCTTCGGCGAGACTCTCGACATCGCCGTGGGGAACTGCCTCGACCGCTTCGCCCGCACCCTCGAGATCAGCAACGACCCAGCCCCCGGCTACAACATCGAGCAGCTCGCCAAGAAAGGCTCCAAGTTACTCGACCTCCCATACACAGTCAAGGGCATGGACTGCTCTTTTTCAGGCATCCTGGCCTCCGCGGACGGCCTCGCCGCACAGATGAAGGCCGGCGCCGACTTCACACCCGCCGATCTGTGTTTCTCCCTCCAGGAGACTGTCTTCGCCATGCTTGTCGAGATCACCGAGCGCGCAATGGCCCACGTCGGCAGCTCACAGGTCCTCATCGTCGGCGGTGTCGGCTGCAACGAGCGCTTACAGGATATGATGGGACATATGGCCCGCGAGCGTGGCGGCTCCGTCTACGCCACCGACGAGCGCTTCTGCATCGACAATGGCATCATGATTGCCCACGCCGGCTTGTTGGCCTACGAGACGGGGTTCCGCACGCCCTTCGAGGAGAGCACATGTACGCAGCGCTTCAGGACTGATGAGGTCTTTATTAAGTGGAGAGACTGATCCCGAGCCTGCCTTTCCTGCCTTGTGTCATTGGTGTCATTGGTGTCATCCGCCGTGAATCTTGATCATCAAATATTCTTCCGAGGCGCCACTGGGCCCAGAGACATCCCCAGCGCGCCTCTCATCATCCATAATCTATCATCTGCCGATATCTCGGGTTCCAACAGCAACAAAAAACATGGCAATTGAGGGTCCATCCCTATCCTGCGACCCCGTTCTCTCATAAGATTCATGCCAGATATATTCCACTCCTACATCCAAAGTAGCAACCGAAGATAGATGGTCCATTAAATCCACGTTGCCCTGAGGCAATCCATTTCTCGGCAAGCAATGCTTTAGCTCCGAGTCAAGTCTTTTCTTAGCCCTCGTCTGTCGAGGTGGGCTTGTACATGATCGTTGTAACATACTACTCACCAGTCAGTCATCTCATCCTGCTCTAGACCGGCGTCAACGGAAGTCTTACCTTGTTTCTGTATCGAGTTGTCGCGGAGACAGCGAGGATGTTGTTCTTGATGCTGCTGGTAGCAAGGTGGTTCAGAATGGTATGGTTGGGCATGTTGAGGACGCTGTTGTCGTCCTTCATCAAAGTCGCGGCGTTCAACACGGGCTTGCTGAGGAAGCCTGGAAGACCAGGCGGGTTGGGCAACTTCTCGATGGCTGAGACGGCATACTGATACGCGACCGAGTCCTCGGACTGGTCAAAGTCCACCAGGTACGCTGGGATCGGGTGGCGGTAACTCTCGAGGGGAAGCGCTTCCCTGCCCTTGGACGGCTGGGGTTGATGGGGCATAGGCTGATGCTCCTGCGTCTGGGTCGCGGGCTCGACCTCGGTGGGTTTGGGCGCCGGCAGCGGAGGGATGACCTGCAGGGCGTCGTCGGGGTTGACTTCGATGTAGTTGACGAGGTTGTTTCCGAAGTCGACCGTGGTGGGCAGATCCGGAGACGTCTGCATAATACCGTCCACCAGAAAGCGGACATGGTGAGTGCCAGGGAGGATGTGGATGGTGGCTGCGAAGCAACCGGGGTTGCCCTCTCTGTTTCCCGGACATGTCAGCATGTCCAAAACCAGATATACGGCGGTACCTATATGTACGCGGTCCTCGTTACAGCGTGTCGGGCTGAGCCGAGCGTGACACGCATCCGAGACGGTTGAGCATAGATAAGGCAGCCACCGCGGCACAGAGGACGCGGGCAGCCGCCTTAATGTCTCGGACGGAGGTAACCATGGAATAACAAGAAAGAGATGAACTACTCACACTGGATGGAGACGCTGCTTTCGATTCCACTGGAATATTGTACCCGTCACGTAGATCTTATCGCCTCCGCGACGCCACTCGAGCTTGGTCGGGACCGTAGGCCGGGTCTTGTCGACGCGCAGCTCCTCGCCCTCCTCCTCGTCGACAGTGGTTGCGCTAAGGGCGGAGCTCTTGCGTGTCATGCCGTCTGAAGAATCGATGTGCTCGACGTCCGGGAGATCTGTTTCCTGCTCGGGAGCGAGGATCGGGGAGCCGGGGGTGTGGACCTCCTCCTCGATGGGGAGGGGCAATCGCGGGGGGCGAGTCAGGTACATGTCGGTGATGCTGCTGTTGGAGACGAGGGGGAGTTCGGCCTGGGCCGAGTGGTGAGAGCGGAGCGAGGAGGACTCAAAGGGCACGGCGACGGGCTTGGAGGGCTCGTCACGAATCGCGGACTTGGCCTCGGCGGGCTTGGCCTCGACGGCGGCGGCGGCGGCGGCGGCGGGCTTGACGGGGCCCGAGGTGTTGCTGTGGGGGGAGCCGCTGAGGGACGAGACGGCGGTGGTGGGGAGGCTCTTGGGCCGGTTGACGATGGTAGAGCCCTGGGCCTGGGCGAGCGAGGGCTCCGGCGGCGCGGCGGAGCGGTGGGTGTGGCCGGGGATGATGTTGCGGGCGTCCTTACGGTGCTGGCGGGGCGAGTCGTGGCCCGAGCCCGGAGCCGACACCGACGGCGTAGAGGACGTCGGCGTCACGGGCTTGGACGAGGTGGACGGATTGTTGCCCATGATTGCGGTTGCAGGTGCGCCCTGTGGTCGTTGGCGGTCGTTGGTGGTCGTTGGCTAAGCGGGGGAAAGCCCCGGTGCCGTTGCGGGTTGGGGAGGTTGAGAGTTGAAGGTTGAGAGTCGGATGTCCAAGCGCCGAGTGTGGAGTGGTGTGGAGGTGGAGGAGGTGGAGGAAGTGGAGGTGGGAGGTTCAAGGCGGGAGGACGAAAGGAGCGACGGACGGCTTATCGCGATAGCACTCGAAGCCAGCGTTCTGTACCTTATGTATGGCTCACGGCGAAATCCTCCAAGCCGCCGAGTCGCTGGTTCTCTTTTGTCTATTGCGACAATGACGACACTCGCATCCAGCAACAAGGGCCGCGGCAGTATCGCATCAACAGGGCCCCCCAATTAAATCAGCAGCGCGCCCCCGAACGCAGCTGCGCACAACGCTGGCGTTGTGTAGCCGTGGGAGAGCTGTCAAAGTAGAGAAGGAAAAAAAATGGCCGCCGGGCTCGATTGCGTGTGGACCGAGACGATTCGATTCGCGCAGCGCCGTGTGTCGTATTTCGGGTTGCGCCGTGATGAGGAGCTGCTTTGTCCCACGTCGCGTTTGCGGGATTGTTCGTTCGGTCTGGCGATGGTTGGTTTTGTTGGACCCCGTTTTGGTGTCGCTGTCGCGGGGGAAGAGTGGAGAGCGGAGAGAAATGGTGGGAGGTGGGAGGAGGTGGTGGGCTGGAATGAGATGCAGTGATGGGAGTTAAAGAGCGACTTTGAGACGACCTTGTCTGCCACCAATACTGCACATCAACACATGTACACATGCAGCCCCTCCCAGTACCTGCTATCACCCACCATTCCAAGTTCCAGGGGCTTCCAGTGGCTGGGGTTGGCATGCCGCAGTGGGGTGAGACGGAGCCGCCTGCTACCTATACAAACAGCTCCCTTGCACAGCACAATAAAGCTCCCTCTAACTTACCTACTCCGTACCAGGTACATCAACGTACATCAACGTACATCAACGTATCCATATTCAATCCGCAACACCAACCGATTGTCTCTTGGATCAAACACACTGTAAACCCAGCCTTTAATTTCCTCCAATCCCCTCTTGAAACTTGAAACCGTCTCCGACAATGTCGTGACCTCATTCAACCCGCCTTAGCATCCCGCAGCTCAACACAGAGACCATCATCGTCAACATCGCCAGCTGCTACGATGGCTGACACGTCCCCGATAACCTCGGCCTCCCACTCCTCCAGCTCTATCCTCTCGCTCCTCCTCGACGCCCTCACCGCCGTCTTCTCTTTCCTCTACTCCATCCGCTGGTCCCTCCGCCTCTCCCAGCTATTATCCTTGTTCGCCCTTCCATTCCGCCTCATTCTCTATCCCTTGCGTTTCATCACCAGCATATTTCTCACGCTCTTCGCTCCCGCCATCTACATTGTATCATTTGGCGTTTCCGGCGTTCAAGCCCTCGCTTCCTTCTTTGCCAGCCTTGAGGTGAGATTGTCTATGCTCCAACATGTGAAGACTGGTACACTGATGCGTTAGGTATAGCCGTTGTACACATTTGTAAGAAACCATCATCTCCATCAACATAGATGATCAATTATCAGAATATCGACTCTAACCCTGTCTCCTAGTTCGGTGCAGCAGCAGGTGTGGGCATTTTCGCCGGCATCGTCATCGCCATCTCATCCTCGCTCATCACCTCCCAATTAGGCATGCAGGACGACGACGACGCCTCCACGGAAAGGTCCAGCTCCAAGCAGGGCTCCCTTCAAGACCCTCAAAGCCGCCGTGATTCGTCTTCTACGGAGCTCGACTGGCAATGGCTCGACTCGCCCTCGCACCGGCGCAGACCCGCCGCTGGGTTGCTGTCGCAGACTATTCACGAGGAGGATGATGATTCTGAATACTAAGGTAAACGAAGGTGGTTGTTCCGCTCAAGATAGATATTTCGGTATGAATACATAGTCTTACAGCTTCTCTAGCACACCCGAAATACCCCAATCCCACGTCGGGCCACGCCGCGTCGCACCTTTCCATGCCATGCAGGCCAATGCTCTGTCTGGCCCTTTAATATAGTCGTCTTGGCTTTCATTCCATCCCTTTGCGCCGTGTCTCTCGCTTTACTCGGGTTCGCATGTTCTGTTTAATCACTCTGTAACGCCAATTCCAATCCTTCTTGTCATGTGTTGCTGCGACCGAACATCCTATCTTCGGTATACATCGCGATCCGGCCTCTCCCGATCTCGCGATCGCTCGTGTCGAGGCGATCGGCTACGGCTCATGGTTCCGCGGTCTCTGTCATACCGTCGGTCCTCCCTGCTATTGCGACGTCGGCGTTCATCCCGGGGACGATCATCTCGAGGGCGGTCGTCTCTAGGGGGACGGTCGTCCCTTCGTCGAGGCGCTCCATCATCCCGCTTGTAGGCAGGTATGTAAGTGTCAATTTCGGGACCACCTCGAGGTCCAGGCGCACCGCGTGCCCGAGGCCCTCGATCCCGATAATCACCGTCGTCTCCGGGAGGCGGGCGAGAGGGCGGTGGTCCTCGCTCCCGCTGCCACGCTGGTCGACGGTCTTCAGGTCCGTTTCGGTACCGACCATTGGCCCCATTGCGTCCGTTACCGTAAGGATCGTTACTGTTGAAGCCGGCCGTGGCACCATTTGCGTCGGGGCCAATTCCCACTGTTCCTCCCTTGGGAGCCGGAGGGAGTGCGGCCTTGCGATCGTGGAACTTTCTTCGGTCCAGCTCGTGACTTTCCTCGTACATTGGGATCTCATGCGGCTCCAGGGGTAGGGGCTGCATCTTAAAGTATGGGTGCTTCAGGGCGTCCACTGCATTGATTCGGGTCCGCCAGTCCAATCTCAGCAGTTCCTTCAGAAGCGAGATGGCTCCTGAGCCATATCTGAGATGTAGGGGTTAGATGTTGATTCCACCAACCGAAAAGGAATGGCAACTCACTCTCTGAATCGATTCTGGATGTTTCCCGTTCGGGGTCGCGTCGTCAAATGCTCACCGCCTGGTAATAACTTCCACCTAGGCATATTTTCCTCTGTCGGGGAGCCCATCAGATCCCAAATGATTTCCAGTTGGTGGCTATCGCTCTCGCCAGCCAGGATCGGCTTCCGCACCAGCATCTCGCCGAAAACGCAGCTATCTCGAGTGTTAGGACGAAAAGAACAAGGCAGCACGAGTAGTTCAAATGCTTACCCAACTCCCCATACGTCAATAGCGGGGGTGTATTGCCGCAGCTGTAGCAACAGCTCGGGTGGGCGGTACCATCTCGTAACCACGAGACCAGTGTACTCTCGACGACCTTCGCCCATAGCCTGACCGGCCTGGGGAGTCTGTCCCTCGTAATGTCTGGCCAGACCAAAATCGGCAATCTGGAGGATACCTTGGTTGTTGATGAGCAAGTTGGCGGCCTTCATATCGCGGTGGAGGATCTGGTTCTCGTGGAGGTAGCGGAGGCCCTCGAGTAACTGCAGCATGTAACATTTGATCTGGGCCTCCTTGAATTGAACTGACGGGTTGTCGAGAAGGCCGGAGAGGTCGTGGTCCATGTACGGCGTGGCCATGTATACAATGGGTTTCTTGCGCTTATCGGCTGGGGCAAGTTGCATGAGCAAATGATCGGGCTGCGAGGCTGGTAGACAGGAGGCGGGAACTCACTGGATTTGGAAGGGTGTTCAACAGCCATGTCCTCAAGCCTAAGGATGTTCTTATGTGACAGGAGCTTGAGAAGCTTGATCTCGCGAAGGGCGGTGATTGGAAACTGTATCGGGTCAGAGAGGTGAGGTCGGGGTGGAGGAGGCGACTCGAGCATGACATACGCCATCCTTTTCGTGGTGCATGATGATTTTCTTCAGGGCGACGATGGCGCCGGTCTTCCGCGATCGGGCTCGATGAACCTCACTATACGGGAAGGCCCAGTGTTAGACAGCATTGGTTGGATAAGTGGTGCCAAGGCCAGGCAAAGAGAGGCCAGGGATGGAGAGGCCATACCCAAATGTTCCCTCGCCCAGCTTGCCCTGCAGCTCATAGTCGGAGATGCGCGAGCAGCCCAGGAAGCTGGATCGTGGTCGCAGGTGATTGAGGGCAAAGGTTCGCGGCGAGGTGCCGTCTGGCGGCGTATCTGTAGGTAGTTCCATGGCGCCTGGATGGTGATGCGCTGGGTTCTGGGGTCGGGATTGGAGAGGTTTTGAAGAGGTTGGTTGGAAGGTAGCGGATGGCGCGTCAGGCGAAGGATGGGCCGTCTTGAAAGCAGACTTGGACTCGCATCGCCTCTCGATGGTTGTGACGGAAGGAGAGAATCGAGTGAAGGTGGTGGAATTAGGGTGAAGTAGAAATCAAGCCCGGGGGCTGATCCGGCGAAGGGTGAAATGAGGGTGATGGAAAGCTGAGGCTGCGCACGTCACAACTGTTCGCCTTTGTCAGGCGTCGTGTGAATCTACACTATCACACGTACCTACAGGACAATAGGCGAGGCGTACGAAGGCGGTGAGGCGCGAAAGTCGGGCAGAATTTCCAACACGGGCAGGGCCAGGGTCACGTCGCTGCAAGCCTGCAAGGTACGTAGAGTTCTGTACTAAGCCTGGAGCATGGAGCATGGAGCATGGAGCACATGAGACATGCCGTGTGCTTGGTATGGGAGTCCAGACCCTGGAAGCCAGAACACGGTGAAAGACGTCATGTTTGGATGTCCGTCTACTCGCTCCCCTTTCTCCGTCTGCTCTTGTACTGAAGCATCCCACAGTGTCGCATCACATCACATCATAACTGACCCCACCGATATGCACGACAACCTGACTTCTGCGACCCTTAATCACCGACGCAAGCTTCCCCGTACTGTACAAACAAAAGGCCGGGTTTTGACGGCGTAGGGCGGCCCGGAAATCGGAGCTGTTCTGTCCTTCGCCCTGCACGCGCCTGCCGTTTCTGCGTTCTGCCTCTGCTTGGGTGGTTTCCCTTCGCGCCAGTGGCCACCCAGCACCCAGCACGAATCCACCTTCCGAAAACACATTGGCCCAGTCAGTGGCCGGTTGATGACGCTGTTGTCCAAAGCGGCCGAAAACTCCACTTTGTTCTAGTGGAGGAAGGCCCCGTCAACGCCTCCGATTGCCCGAATCGTCCTGTAGTGCTGGGATTTTTTTCTTCTTCGCCGGCTTCTGATTCTTCTCTCTTGTCCCACTGGCCGGGTGTGTGTACCTGAGACCCATCCAGATCATCTAGACCATCCATGCCCAGATCGGTGCCCACGACGAACGCCCAGAGGCGAAGGAGAACGGCCCAGCCCAACCAACCGCTGTAGCATGCCACCCCCGCCGTCGGAGGTGGTCGATTGTATTTCTCTGGGGTAATAGCGACGAGAGTCGTACGCCTCGCAACGGGACGTCGAAACTACCGAAATGAATGGCATGGTCCGGCGTCCAATTACCGGCATACGGACACCGTCCGTCAGTCCAGTCACATGGGCCATGCCATGTCCAAACCTCGGGCTGGGCTGGTCAGCTGGGTCATGGCTGGCTAGGTCAACAACACCAAGCCCCTCGACTCGCGGATAAGAGAGCGACAAGAGCCACCTTTTTTTTTCCAGGTGGGAAACACAACATTCGATGCTACGCTATTACACCACAAGAAGGAGCAGAAAGAGGAGAAGCCAGCTGAGAGAAAAAAGAAGAAAAAAAAGAGATAAGGAAAAGAGACAGGGAAAAAACCACTAACCGCGCGAATGCACCATGTGACTTGGGTTACTGCGCGTGTGTGATCCCATCATCTTCTCTCACTCGCCAATTCAAAGCGACGTCGAGTTGCTATTACCCCTCGGAAACTCCAAAAGGATCCACTTGATCACTCTCTTGCGTTTTCTCACTCAGGTTTCGCGCATCCCCGGCATCGCTTCTAAAGAGGAGCCGCCTCCCTCGGTTTTTTTTTTTTTTTTTTTTGGCTTCTGAGTTGCAGTTTTCTCCTTCTTTCTCTTCTCATTCCCAATCCCTCAGCGATTTCTCAACTGCTCTTGGTTGATCTCACTGGTTTATTAGCCAGCCGCCTTTACACTTTTCACGCCCCTCCCCCGCCACTATCGCACCTTGTTATCGCGTTATCGCGACGTCACACACCCACCAACACAGGCACAGCTTGGTTGCGCCCGCTCTCACTCTCGTCATCACGCCTCTTGCAGGAGATTCACTGGCCCTTGGCTCTCTTATCTCTCAATATCTTATCTTTATCCCCCTCGTCTCTCCTCTTTTTTTTCTTTTCCCTGTTCCTCGCAAACACGCACGCCCAAGACGAACGAGATGTCTGATTATCAGCCACCGTCTCCCCAAGCCAATGGCAACGGCAGTGTCTATGGCAGCGTCCAGGGCAGTTTCAACAACGGCGGGTTCAACAGCGGCGGGTTCAGCAATAGCAGCATCCTCAACGGCGGGTTCAGCAACGGCGGTTTCAACAATGGCAGTGTCAACAACGGCAGTGTCGTGAGCCCCAGTGTCGCCAATCGTAGCCGCCATGGCAGCCGCAGTAGCAATAGCTTTGGCCGCATCCAGACCGAAGCCGAGACCAAATATCCCGAGTCCCGCGTCCTTATCATCGGCACCGGAGGCACCATCTGCATGCAACAAACCCCCGATGGCCTCCAGCCAACTAGTAATTTCCTCGAAAATGCCATGGCCCCAAGGCCGTCGTTTAACGATTTTAGCCCCAAAGGTATTTCGACCCTACTTACTGTTTGTTCGCCAAGACAACCCCCATGCGCCTGACTTATCATGACATGAATCCATCATGACACTCCTCCCCTGCACCACCACTACCACCTTTAAACCACTACATACACGTCCTCAATCAAGTCGCCATCCTAACACAAACCACAGTAACTCTCCCCGCCTACCGCAATGGACAGCGCATCCACATTGACTCCCTTCGTACACCGCCTACCGCCTACGATCGCCACGTCCGCTATGGCATCCTCGAGTTCAACCCCCTCCTCGATTCCAGCTCCATCGAGGCCCACGACTGGGATGCCATGGCCATGGCCGTTCACGAAAACTACCACCTCTTTGACGGCTTCGTCATCCTCCACGGCACTGACTCGCTCGCTTACACTGCCTCTGCCCTCTCTTTCATGATGAACAGCCTCGGCAAGCCCGTCATCCTCACTGGTTCCCAGGCCCCCATCTTTTCTCTCCAGTCCGACGGCGTTGACAACCTCCTCGGATCCCTCATCATCGCCGGTACCTTTGTCATCCCCGAGGTCTGTCTCTTCTTCCACCACCGCCTCTACCGCGGCAACCGCAGCACCAAGGTCTCCGCCACAAACTTCGAGGCTTTTGACAGCCCCAATGCTGAGCCCCTCGCCACCGTCAATGGCCTCGGTATCACTGTCAACTGGCCCCTCGTCCAGCGACCAACCACCATCGCCAAGTTCAACATCTCCAAGGGCCTCGACACCACCCACGTCGCCTGTCTGCGCGTCTTCCCCGGTATCAAGCCCGAGATGATTGACTCTGTCCTTCACCTGCCCGACCTGCGCGGCCTCATCCTCGAGACCTTCGGCATGGGCAACATCCCTGGCGGCTCCGATGGGCAGCTGACCCGTGTCATCAAGGCCGCCGTCGCCCGCGGCATCGTCGTTGTGAACGTCAGCCAGTGTGTTAACGGCTTCGTCTCTCCTGTATACGGGCCAGGTACCCTCCTCGGCCGTGCCGGTGTCATCTTCGGTCTGGACCTCACCGCCGAAGCTGCCCTCACCAAGCTCTCCTATCTGCTTGCCCTCCCCGGCCTCACCCCCAAGGACATCAGTGACCAGCTCTCCCGCTCCCTTCGCGGCGAGATGACGGAGATCGCCCACCAGAGCTTCTCTCACCCTGCCGGCTCCCTCGACTTCGCCGCCGCCCACTTGACGCGTGATGAGATGGCCTTCAGCGCCCTGGGCTATGCCATCGAGAACGGCGAGCTGACCCTTGTCAAGGAGCTGCTGCAAGGCGAGGGCAGTCATATGCTCAAGCAGTCTGACTACGCCGGCAACACGGCCGTCCACCTCGCCGCCGTCGCCGGCAGCACCGAGATCCTCCTCGAACTACTGCACCGTGGCGCGAGCGTCCACGAGCGCAACAAGGCAAACAACTCTGCCCTCTTCGTCGCCGTCAAGTCCGGCAAAGAGCCTTGCGCCCAGCTTCTCCGTCTCGCTGGTGCGCACTTGTCCGTCGAGGAAAGGGAGTGTCTGCCTGGTGGCCGCGAGAGCCCAATGTGATGGGGCGTATATTTTGCATGCTAAAAGGATATAAGCGAACAGAACAGGACAAAAAGCGATAGAATGCCTTTGGATGATTATGAATTTGACAACATTTTTGGAGTTGGTTTAGTTGCATGGAGATATCTAGCGAATGGTCCTAGACAACGGGTTTGTCTCTGGTGGAAAATGGAAGTGCTTGACCTGTTTCCAGGTCCCGAAAGTTCAATAAACATCATACAATAAGAGCACTCCTCGCAGCACTTACACGTGATTCACTTCCCTTATTAACATCAAAGACGAAGACATCCTCTCTTCCCACTGAATTGTGGTCAAATGTAGAGTACGTTTGTCGACACGGCGGCAGTGATAAACCTACCCTACACTAGACGCATTTAATTATCATGGAGACTAAGAGAGGATTTTGCATTCTGGTGACAGGTTTGGTTTCCAGATACGTAGTAGTACTGTGAATGCAGTGACCAGGATGAGATAGCACATCATGATCAACGCTAGCTTAAATATCATACACGAATGAAGCTGTCGTCACAGTTTCTACATGATGCCCCAAAGCTTGGACAGCTCAACTGACATCGTGATTTGCAGAAGTAAGAGATAAATAAAGGCCTCACCCATGGTAGTTCTCCCCGTACGTCCCAGTTCAATGCCTGTGCTCGTCTTGTAACAAAACGAAGCCCCTGCCGCAAGTCCAAATCTCTTTCACAGCCATCCTTTGTCTTGTCTCATATGCGTTCCCGTTCCAATACCAAAGAAACGCCTGCGCCCGCGACGACGGCTATAGATACTTTACGATAGTGCTTTTGAAGTAGGCTGATATGCTAAACACCGAGGTCCAGGGCTGGGCTGGCACTGCCCTTCTTAATGCACGTCTCGCTCAGCGGCTTGCTGGCGAATCATTTAAGGAAAAGATCCCCAACGCCATTCCTCAGCGTCCTTGTTCTATCCACATGGTCAAGGCCGAGGTAGTCATCATCGGATTGTGCAACATTCCAAAGTTCATCTTCTGTTTCATCTGTCAGCCACACTCAAGCACTCTATGTATGCCAAGGCGATACTAACCATCATTGAGATATTGAGGCTTGGAGTAGTTGGCTCGTCGAACCACGGCAATCTTGATTTTCTCAAAGCTCTTGCCCTTGATTCCAGTTCGCTTTTCCAATCGCTTCTTCGTATCCGCAAATTTCTCGCCCTGGGTCATTTTAGTTTCTCAGACACGCAACCAATTAGGCGGATAACTCACCTCGATGAGGAGGAACTTGAACGGGACGCCGTGGACTCGGCTCACGTCGTTCTGGAAATGGAAGACCTGGATGAAGTTGCCATCCTCCGCTACTGCCTCGTCCTGCGGAACACGCTCGGCGTAGAGCTGAGTAAAATCGTTGAGGTTCATGACTGGGTGTTCTCGAACAGGTTCACGATAGAATCTGTTAGAGCTGGTCTCGTAAACCCGTATCCTGCCACCCTCATCCTCGCTCGAGATGTGCGCCTTTTTGATCAAAGCTTCGATCAAATCCTCGACTGTTCCGGTCTTGGGAACAAGCAAGTCGAACTGGTCCTAATCTCATAATCAGCAAAGTCGTCACAGTACAAAATGCGGGAATCTTTTACCTCCTTCGTGATTCCCTCGCTCAGCCAAGTCAGCTTGATGCTTTTCTTCGTGTCTAGCTCAGCCAAAGTGATCTCAAGGACTTCGAAATAAAAGGCGTCGCCTCGTTGACTTGAGCTAAGGCTGGTGGATCCCAGGGGGTTCAAGATTTGTCGCAGGGTAGGGTTTGCTCCACGCCTCACTGATGCCTTGGGGTTGTCGGTTGCCGAGCTGACCGTCCAGAATCGAATGTGTGTTGCGTCTACCTTGAGGTGAGCCCCAACCCGTTCCGCCAGAGTGTCGTACGTGATTTTAGAATTCAAAACTAGATCGAACGGGGGGTACAGGGCCGGATCGCATCGTGTAGTGTGAGGATGGAATCTCACTGTCCTCTTGTGCTCAAGGAAGTCGTAGTATTCGCGGGCATCCTCAAAGTGATCCGATGTGGTGACCCTGGGAGCTGTGAGTGAAATGGTCATTTGAGACATGGTGTTGACGTACGTCTCCAGTGGCTTGTCGCCTGAGCGCTTTTGTTGCTCGGATTTGCGCTCGCTAGATCGCTGGAAGCAAATAATGTCTCCATCCTGGAGCTCAGCAACCTTCAAAGACTGCTTCGACTTCAGGGGTTCGATCATTGTTGGTTTGATTTCCTAAGAAGAGTCAGGTTCTGTGATGTGCAAATACCATAAAATAGACTCACCTCCCACAAGAGAAGTTTCTCGTCGGCGGGTAACTTCTCTCCCCAGCCCATTCTCTTGGCGATTAACGGAACTAGCTCCTCCACCTTCTTCTCCTTCGCAATGTAGACATGGCCAACACCCCTCAGGGTCTGGGTCTCGTTGTCAAAGTGCTTCAGAAGGAGCAAGATGGTGTCGTTCTTGACGACAACGCCATTCGGTTGGCTTTGGTAGGACGGCCAGATTGGTTCGCCATTAGAGTTAACCTCGTCCGCCACTTCCGCCCACACCCGCAGACTGGTGTCTCGGTGTGCCGCCGAGCGAGCATATGTCTCCTCAACCGTAGGTCCTAGATCCATAATGGGTTGGTCGGGTCGGATAGTTTTGTTTTGTCGGTTGACCATGAGCCAAAGTCGCACCTTGCGCGGATCTTCGTTCATGTCACCGGCTACCTGGGTTACAAACTCCGCCATCGTCATGGCTCGACGGATTCGGTAGGACTTGGGAGCGGCAGGATCGACTTCCGGGTTGGCGTCAAAGAGGCAGAGATCGGTCCCGCCATAGCTTCGGAAGGACTTGTCAGTAATGACCTTTGCCATCATGTAGAGATGTGCCTCCCTCTGTTCCTTCCTCTTAGCTTCCCGAAGGGCGGTTTCCTCGTTGAAGCGTTCCTCTGTATTAAGTCAGCATTACCGTAGATGAGCGCGAAACAAAACCACTTACGGAGATGTTGGGGAATATCGTCCTGGTTGACAGGGTGAAGAATCTGGTCAACACGCGACTGGCGGATGTAAACCAACATGTATGCGCTGTTCTGGCGCATGATAGGGGCCTTCTTCTGGAGGGGCGCACGAGGGAAGCCATTCGAGGTTCGGTACTCGCCACCAAAGTTCTCCTCAAGCACTTCTCTCATGGTGGCCTTGGTAACCTTGTCATCGTCGTACTTATAGAACCAGCCGTCTTTTCCAGGCTTCAAGAATGCGTAGTAATGACCGGCATTCAAATCGCCGCTGTGAACGAGAACGCTGTGAAGCTGGTACATCCACGATCCGGACTTGTCGGAATCATCGGAGAGGTATGGTGCGGCATCAAATACGTCGGGGAACTCGTAGCGGTCGTTGATCTTCATCATCATATCGCGTTGGATATCGTACTCGAATCGTTTGAGCTGGAGGTGCAGCACATCGGGGAAGCTGGTGAAAATGACTCCCTTGTTGGCGTCTTGCAGCTTAAATTGATCACCTGCAAAGTATTGGTTCTCTCCATCCATCTTCTCGACCTGGATGTAGTCTTTGAAACTGTCGAGCAAGTTCGTGTTCCCGCTCACGTTGAGTTGAATATCCCAGAAGTCTTCGATGCGACTTGATTCGTAGTCGACGTTTATACAAGAGATGTAAGTCTTGATCTTTCCACTGAACATTTCAGGAAGGACAGTTTGCGACTTTGTGCCCTTCATCTTCTCCTCCATTCTCTCCATGAGCTTGCGGGACAGCTCTTGGACATCTTGTTGTTCAAAGATGTGTCGAGTTTCCCAACCAAAAGACTTAGTGAGCTCATTTGTTCCGACGGCCTGCTCGGATGTTTGCAACTGGTAAAAGAGTCGCTGTAGGGTATACGCGCTATTGTCCATGCCTTGATCATTTTCAGTGGGGATTTCATAGATGGCCTAGTGAGGTTAGCGGGGAAGTTGGCTAGATCTTGGGAACTGGGGATCATGCCTTTCGGAACGCGTTTGTGAAGTAGAGTGACTGGATGAGGGAGTTGAGGTAACAGGTGGCGCCTTGGTTCTTGAGCCCAACATAGCCCGTCTCTTTCTTGGAGTCGTAGTTGGCAAAGTTGTGCCACAGGACACCTGTCTCGTCCTCGACGAAACGAACGTAGGCAGTAATGTTGGCAGTGTCATCTTCGCAAAGAGGCCGGCTACCACCATCCCAAGGCACATTGAACATGCGTCGGTGCTCGACGAATCGGGTGAAGCCCCAGTCGCCCTCCTCCTTGGTGAACCTGTGGTGGGCAGCATGGTGGCAGTATAAGCTGGGGTCGTTCGGGTTCCAGAGGACGAGGGAGAACTGGAGGCAGCAGCTCCAGTTATCGGGGACGGCATCAGCGTCGAAGCCATGTTCGAGGTAAATGGAGCACTGATCGATGTTGTTGCCGTGGGGGAACAGCAAGATGCGCCTGTAGCGGGGAAGATGGGGGTCAGCGATGAACATGACATGGTTGAGGGGTGGCAGCATCGCGGGGGACGCACCAAGGGAATCCGTGGGCCTGGAAGACAGGGCCATGTTCCTTCTTGCCTAGACTGCGCCAGTTCTCGACTGTCCATGTGTGCTCGTAGTCGCCGAGGATCTTCGGCTCATCGACCAGCGGAGGCAAGACAAGCTCTTTCATCGCATCGTCTGATATTATCTGGAGTTAGCCGGGGGACGTCAGGCCAGGCGGCGGCGGAGGCCAGACGGCGATACGAGTGACGGGAACTGGAACGGGGACGGGTAGGGAGACGCACGATCGTTGGCCATCGGCAGGTCTTGCAGCTGGTCGGCCTCTTGGTCGAGAGTTTCTGGGATGATGGCGACGGGGTCCTTGTCAGGCTCATTGGCGACGCCGACGTAGTCGTCCGTGTCCATGACCATGTCGTTTGGGGAATTCACGTCGTGACTCTGGTGACGGAGAGAATTGTCAGTAGCTGGTTTGAAGCGAAAGCGAACGTGGAGCTCGAGAGGAGGCGAGCTTATGATGTCGGCATTTGAAGCGATGGAGCGTGGGTGGGAGTGGGGAGGGACGGGGTGTGTCGGTGGTGGGAGTCGACGGGATCAAGGCGAATTGGTGGGGGGGCGAATGATGCAGGAAACCGAGAGTGAGGGACTCGAGGCCGAGTTTCTGCAGGAGGGGAACTGTTCTCGGAGAAGAACTCGGTACTCACCATGTTGCTATGGCTGGCAGCAGCAGCAGCAACGGCGGCAGCTGGCTGTGGAGGGAGAGAAGGAGCGCAACGGAGGAAACGAGGCTGCAGACGGCTCGAAGATGGTCGATCTCACGAGATGTCGTCGAGAGCGGCGCGGGCGCGGTTGGAACGGGCGTCTCGGCAACGGCAGCACCAGCAGCGTTAGCGGTGGCCACAGCTCGACGGCCAAGTCGAAGAGTGATGCAACAAGGCAAGGCTGGGAAAAAAGAGTTGGAGAGAGAGGCCGGGTGACAAAGGCCCGGAGGGGAGGGCGAAGAGGAGGATGGACGGGGTGGAGGAGTGAGAATTGGAAGGATGGTCGGCCGCCGGATGGAGACAGACAATCCAACAAATTGCAACAAAGTCCCGGGTTCCAAGTTCCAGGTCTGAGTCTGAGTCTGAGCCGGAACTAAGGCGTCAGAGGTAGTAAGGGAGAATGAGAGTGGAGTGGAGGAAGAAGAAGCGTGCAGCCCGCCTTGCATCAATCAATCAATCAGGCACACCCGACAATCGTGGACGGAGCAGAGAGTTGTGCGAAACACAGCACAGCCCAGCCAGGCAGGCCCGCCAGGACTCTGGTGAGGCGACCGAGGCGGGGCTACGCGGGTACATGTGCGTCTGGTGTATCGACGCCCATCTGCCAAGTAGAGGTCTAACATGGTTCCCGCGCCTGAAGAGCGTCATCAGGTCACCCCGCCAATGACGTTGGGGCCTCGATTTCTTTGCTTGCCAGGTTATTATACCGGGCAACATCGCTCAGTAAGCTACGGCGGTCGCGGCACCACGATCTGCATCCGTACAAGGCATATCTCGTAGGCGATGAGGCTACTGGGGTGAATACGAAATGGCGGCGGTCGGAGATGGAGCCCTGTCATGCCGAATACTGTGCACCAGAGGGGAAGCATCAGACCTGGAGCTCACTCACGACGTTGGATGTATGTCCCTACGGCAGCAAAATACCTGGTTAAAGGGATGTCGCAGAGCTGGAACCAGTGCCTCGAACCAGGTGCCTCGAAGATGGGATACCCTGGTATGGATATTCACCTGGCTAGCCTTGTGGTTTTTTCCACTGCAGAAGAGCTACCGTATCGACTCGATAAATTGGCCCTGTTTTATGGACTAAAGCTAAGCTACCTATACAAGGCATAGATTTTCTAAATCATTTATTATCATTATGTATAAAAAATTCGGAAGGCAATAAGTGGGGGAAAGATTCAGGGCCAATTTACTGAGTCGATACAGTAGTCAACCGGAAGACTCAATTAATGCAGCTGCACCTTTCGGTAAATCATAATGACCCCTCACTCTGATGCCAGAACAACTCTTGAAATATTCGCTTTGCAGTAATATCATATCCCATAATGTGAACACACGCCCTGCAGCTGTAGTGTGCCCAGGGCGAACGGTCAAGCAACAGTCCTGGAAGCTGTCCGCCACCCAATATCGTCATCGACCATCGCCAACCAGACAGCAATGCGCCCCTCTCCGATCAGCCAGCCCTTTACCGCTAGCTGCAATACCTGGCCCAACTCGCCCTAAATCGCCGAGAAACTTGGCCACACCCACCACTGTGGCGCTATTGCTAATCGGGCGCCGCCCGCGAAACCGGCCGCTGCTGGCTGCCTCAGCTCTCTCCCAGGCGCCTCCAATAAGGCTTATCGGGCGGCCGGTATCGCGAATGTGGGGTAATTTTCTCCAGTCATTCCCCAAGCTTTCGGTCGTGTCCGAGGCGGCACATGCGTTTGCGGTCCCGGTGCTTTGCTCCCCGGTCTCCATCTGGACCCTTCCTTTCGGTGACTCTTCACTCGTCAAACTGCACGATTCTCTGTTTCAACTGTCGACGCGCCTAGGGAAATCGCACCGTCGAACTCCAGCTTGTGGACCGACTTGACCGGCTTCCGTTCTCGACTCGACACCAATCCGATCGCCGCTCCTCTCTCCCGCCGCCCTGGGCTGACGCCTCACTCTGCATGCGACCTCCTCCGTCATGACCTCCATCGCCCTGCGACCAAGCAGGCGATGTAGATTAACTAACTCGCGCGCCCTCCTCCTCCTCTCGTCCGCCCCGATATTACAACATCCCTCGAATCCCAGATGGCAACTGCGCCGCGCGAGCACTTTGAACAATCCAGCATGGCGTCCCGTCTCCATCCTTGACGAGTGAGGAGCTCTCCCTCCACCTGCAAGCTCCCTCCCGCTGCTAACCCGCGATCCTCCAGATGGGTCGCCAAAGAGGCTCGCCCCATCAGCCTCCGCCAGCTCATGGTCTTCGGCCGCTCCCTCACAGAATCGCGCCTCATCAGCTCGGCGAATTATGTCCGCTCCGAGCTTCCCACAAGGTGAGCCGACATCTCGGCCGGACGGATGCATCCCGCCATTGACCGCTGACAATGCAACCCTGCAGACTCGCCCACCGCATTCGGGACATGCAGCGCCTACCCTACGTCGTCGTCACGAACCCGCACATCAACGAAGTCTACAACTTGTACTACAATGCTTTTGATACATTTCGCAAGATCAAGGAGGTCAAAACACTCGAGGACAATGATAAGATGTGCAGCATCATCGGTCAGAACCTTAAAAGCCACTTGACCGTCATCCCTAAATTGGCCATGGGTATTCTCGAGTGCGGCGGATTGATGAACCCCAATGATTTGGACAAATTCATGAATACAATCTTGAGATCCGTACGTCTTTCCGCGTCAGGTCCCATCACCAAGTACTTACAAGCTCCGATAGCGCATCTCTCGGCGAGTCATTGCCGAGCAGCACCTCTCTCTCTCCGAGACCTTCAACTCCCCCCATTTCTCCCCCGGCACCAAACTCTCCGAAGCCGACTACATCGGCGAAGTCTTCATCAAATGCAACGCCAAGGACGTCGTCGAGCGCTGTTCCAAGGCCGTTATTGCCCTCGCCCGCTCCACCAATGGTCCCAACGTCGAGATCCCAGAGATCAAGGTTGACGGACACCTCGACGCCAGCTTCCCCTACATCCTCAGCCATCTCGAGTACATTGTCGGTGAACTTCTACGCAACTCGGTCCAGGCCGTCATCGAGCGTCACCAGAAGCATCCAGACCCAACGACCGCCGGTGTCCCGCCTCCGATCGAAATCACCATATGTGAGGCCTCGCAACACGTCATCATCCGCATCTGCGATCGCGGCGGCGGCATCCCTCGTGCTGAGCTCCCCTACCTCTGGTCATTTAGCAAGGGCCCCCAGAGTCAGAAGCGTCTCGAGAACCTCTCACACGTACCCCGAATGGCCGCCACCATGCAGGAGCTCCATGTCGAGGATGAGCTCGCCCGTGCCGACCTAAAGACACCCAACTACGAGAGCTCCCTCTCCTCTCTCACTAGCCGTCCGCCAAACTTGCGCCTTGGTATGGGCCTGCCCCTAAGCCGCGTATACGCCGAGTACTGGGCGGGCAGTCTTGAGCTACATAGCCTTGAGGGTTATGGAGTCGATGCTTTCTTGCAGATTTCAAAGTTGGGGAACAAGAATGAACAGCTTGCTACTCGGGCTAGCATGGACGCCGTTTAGCAGCCCAGGACTTTCGGTCCTTGGGGAATGGAATCATCAGAGGGGCTTCTGGAATAGCATACATCTCGGAGTGTTTGGGAATGAGACTTGGTTGGGGGTTCTTGGGCACTTTTCCTTTGGGTATAAGCATGGAGTTTCGTGAGCTATACTATACGTCACCACGGTAGTTGCTCTTTATTAAGGGTCAAATCTCATAGTTGGGCGATCTTAGCCGTCGTTGTACAACAAGCATCGCATCACATTACAAGGGCCAATTGGACAATCTTAAGCTGGTATCATGAAAGGTGGTGAC
The DNA here is from genome assembly GCF_021365365.1 of Ilyonectria robusta. Lineage (NCBI taxonomy): Eukaryota > Fungi > Ascomycota > Sordariomycetes > Hypocreales > Nectriaceae > Ilyonectria > Ilyonectria robusta. The sequence goes on from NW_025764438.1 coordinate 296,469, forward strand.
TGAATTACATGGGGACTAAAAAGTGCCTAGCTGCGAGAAGGGCTCTAGTAAAAGGTGCAAATAAAAAAGGGCAAGACTATCAAAGCTTTCTCCATACGTCTTGTTTCGTTTCGGGGTCGTACTTCTGGTGCTTAGCTGCTGACGCAACCAAGGGGCGGAAAACGCGGACAAGATATTGGTATCATGACTCCACAGCCATAGCCATGGAGCCGTCCCAACGAGCCACACTCCCCGCTTCCTCCCTCGGAGACGGCGGGCAGGAATATCCATGAACGCGGGCCCCCGTCTCCTCCCTCCCCTTGTGGTATTCTTGGACCTTTCATTTTTTTCAACTCCAAACCCCGAACTGGAGCCACAGGTAAGAGAAATGACAAAACCACGACTGTCCAACTGCAATCGCAAAAGAACGTTGACCCTGCTCCGACCAGCTTAACGGCGGCCGTGGCTGCGGACAGCGCTGCCCTGCATAGACTCGAGTTCGGCCTCCAGCTGCTTGATCTGAGCATGGGTCTGCTCGAGGTCCTTGTTGAGACGGTCGCGCTCGGAGATGAGCTTCTGCTCCCATTGTCGGAAGCGCTGCTCCTCGATCTTGACCTGCTCGGTGAAGCGCTTGCGCAAAGCCTCCTCCTCCTCCTTGAACTTGGGGTTGTCGAGCTTTCGGGGACGGGCCTCGCCGAACTTGCGGGTCTCCATCTGCTGGGCGCGGTAGGCCTCATAGTGCAGCTCCTCGGTAGTGTGGATGAGATCGAGCATGTGGGTTCGGATCAGGATAGAGCGGAGCTTCTTGAAGTCGCAGTGGTCCTCGTTCTCGACCTCGGCAACACCCCAAGAGTACTGGCGACCCTTGACAATGCGACCATCGCTAGTCTTGACGTCCTTCTCGGAACCGATAACAGCGAAGGGCATAGCGTTCATCAGGCTGCGAGCGTGCTGGGCAGCGGCCTCGTCATCCTCCTCGATCGGGGGCTGGTAGATCTTGATGTTTTGGGCCTCGATGACAGAGACGATCTGAAGGGGGCGGTCAGCATTCTATTTAGGATAATGTCTTGCTTGTAGGAGCTTACTCTCTGCTTGAACTTGGCCAGATCAGCAGGGCTGAGGGTGTCAGCCTTGGCAATGACGGGGATCAGGTTGACGCGAGAGCAGAGCCTCTTCATGACCTCAATGTCGAGGGGCTTGAGGGTGTGGCCGGTGGGGCGGATGAAGTAGAGGCAGGCATGGACACGGAGGTCGATCTTGTCCTGGCGGCGGGGCTGCTGCTCCTGAAGCATGTAGGACTCGTGCTGGTCGTCGAGGAACTCGATGATGGGCATCCAGGAGTCGCGGTTGTTGACATAGTCGCCGAAACCGGGGGTGTCGATGACGGTCAGTCGGACTAGAGAAGGGAGGGTCGGTGAGCTACTGAACTAGACGATACGTCCAGGCGAAGGTGCCTTACCCTTGAAGAACTTCTCCTCGAGCTCAGCCTTGGTGATCTCGATCTCGACGGTCTTGTCGACCTGCTTCTGGTGGCGACGCTTGTGGTCGGCATAGTTCTTGATGGTGGTGGAGAACAGGGTGTTGATGAAGGTGGTCTTGCCGAGGCCAGACTCGCCAGCGACCTAGATTGCGCGGTCAGATTAACGGGATCAAATACAGCAGAGGCTCAGAATGCGTATTCAAAGCTTGCATCTCATCGCGATGGGGGCGTACCATAATGGTGAAGCCAGCACCGCGCTTCGCGACAATCTTGTGTCGCTGGTTGGGGAGATTGGCAATGCCAATCGGTGAGGCGCTCTCAGCAGCTGCGGAAGCCATCTTGGGCAGAGTTCACGGGATAAACGTTAAACGAGGAGGATATCGATCGAGACGGGTAGTCGGAGGCGAGATGCAGAGAATCGGCAAGCAGACGGAAGCAATGCAGGTTCGCGGCCGGCTGCAATGATGTCGAACGAGAACTAGGCGAGGTGGAGGTTTGGGAGCTCGTGCTTCAGGGGAACGAATTTCCTGCCCTTTCTTGGGATGAGGCGTCTTAGGGGGGGCTGGCCCGGGCGTACTTTGGTTGGCCAGTGCGACGCGGACCGTGAGTGGACAGTGCTTGATGGGGAGTGGACACGGGGCAGCTAGGGAGCCAGGGGAGGAGCCAAACACGCCAAACAACAGCAACTGCCAGCGACAAGCACAAGGGGGCAGGAGCCACAAGGGAGGAGGAGGTGTGGCCGTTTCCAAAGGGGAAAGAAAGACGGTCCCCTTTTCCCCAGGCCAATCACGGTCCATGCCGTCGCGTGAAGCCACACAATGCCACTTTCAACGGCAACCAGCCACAGGGGGAAGTCACCTCTTCCCTCTTTGGGGTTAGTCTCCATTTATCGCTTCCATTTGTTGGAATGAGTGCCGGATGTCGGAGTAATTATCTGCCGGCGCCTTGCTATCGCAGAGACTCCACCAAAAAAATCAGTCCTTATCGATAAGCCCAGGTCGATTTTTTGGATGTTGCGACTTCAAGCAGTCTATCATGGCTATGACCTGCAGGTGACGACAATGAAGACCGACTTCAAGGTACGGCCCAACCTCCTGGATGCTCTCCTACTCAATTTCTATGCTATGGCGCATGTGCTAACTTCACCGCCGTAGTTCTCGAACTTGCTTGGCACTGTCTACTGCCAGGGCAACCTGCTCTACAGCCCCGATGGCACCCATCTCTTCTCGCCTGTCGGCAACAGAGTGACTGTCTTTAACCTTGTAGAGTACGTGCGCCTTGCCTGGGATGCTACTCTACAGCATCGAATACACACCGTTTCCATGACTAACTTGAGTGTTGCGCAGAAACAAGTCGTATACACTTCCGTTCGCGCACCGCAAGAACATTGCCCGGATCGGCCTCACACCCCGCGGCAACCTCCTGCTCTCAATTGACGAAGATGGCCATGCGATTCTGACCAATGTGCCTCGGCGCATCTCGATCTACCACTTCTCGTTTCGTGCGCAGGTCACAGCGCTCGCCTTCTCGCCTTCTGGCCGCCACTTCGCTGTTGGCCTAGGCCGGAAGATCGAGGTCTGGCATGTCCCTTCCACCCCCGACGCTTCTACCGAGGGCGAGCTCGAATTCGCGCCTTTTGTTCGATATCACACACACACCGGCCATTTCGACAATGTCCAGCACATCGAGTGGTCTAGCGACTCACGCTTCTTCCTCACCAGTTCCAAGGATTTGACGGCCCGGATATGGAGCTTGGATCCCGAAGAGGGTTTCACGCCCACAGTCCTCTCGGGACACAAGCAGGCTATTATCGGTGCTTGGTTTTCGGCGAACCAGGAAACCATCTACACTGTTAGCAAGGATGGTGCTGTATTCGACTGGCAATACGTCAAGCCTATTAACCGGGTTGAGGAGGACGACCAAATGCGCGACGACGACGACGATTCCGACATGCGATGGCGCATCGTCCAGCGACATTACTTCATGCAAGGAAGCGCCCACGTACGATGTGCTGCGTTCCACCCCGAGACCAACCTCCTGGTAGCCGGCTTCTCCAACGGTCTTTTTGGACTCTACGAGATGCCTGACTTCAACAACATCCACAAGCTGAGCATCTCCCAGAATGATATCGACTTCGTCACTATCAACAAGAGCGGAGAGTGGCTTGCGTTTGGAGCATCTAAGCTAGGCCAGCTTCTGGTGTGGGAATGGCAGTCGGAGTCGTATATCCTCAAGCAACAGGGCCATTTCGACTCGATGAACTCCTTGGTCTACTCACCAGATGGCCAGCGGATCATCACCACTGCAGACGATGGCAAGATCAAAGTCTGGGACATCCAGTCAGGATTCTGCATTGTGACATTTACCGAGCACACTAGCGGCGTCACTGCCTGTGAGTTTGCCAAGAAGGGGAATGTCCTCTTTACATCTAGTCTTGACGGCTCCATCCGAGCCTGGGATCTCATCCGGTACCGAAACTTCCGAACATTCACTGCACCCACTAGACTCTCGTTCTCGTGTATGGCAGTTGACCCTAGTGGTGAGGTGGTTGCAGCTGGATCCCTCGACTCGTTCGATGTTCACATCTGGAGTGTCCAGACCGGCCAATTGCTCGACCAACTTTCAGGACACGAGGGTCCCGTCTCTTCTTTGGCGTTTGCGCCAAACGGCGACTCTCTCGTCAGCGGCAGTTGGGACCGAACCGCTCGTATCTGGTCCATCTTCAGCCGGACGCAGACGAGCGAGCCCCTTCAGCTCCAGGCCGACGTCCTTGACATGGCGATCCGACCGGATTCTCTGCAATTGGCAATTTCGACACTTGATGGACAGTTGACTTTCTGGTCAATGACGGATGCTGAGCAAGTGTCTGGACTAGATGGACGAAGAGACGTCTCTGGAGGACGAAAGATCACAGACCGAAGGACCGCAGCCAATGTTGCCGGAACAAAGAGCTTCAACACCATCCGATACAGCACCGACGGCAGCTGTCTCCTTGCGGGCGGCAACAGCAAGTACATCTGCTTGTACTCAGTGACTACTATGGTGCTGCTCAAGAAGTTCACCGTCAGCGTCAACCTCTCTCTCTCGGGAACCCAGGAGTTCCTCAACAACAAGCTTTTGACAGAGGCTGGTCCCCAGGGAGAGCTCGATGATCAGGAGGCATCTGACAGGGAAGACCGAGTTGACAGCTCCTTGCCTGGTTCGAAGCGTGGAGACCCTTCCGCAAGGAAGAAGATGCCCGAAGTTCGCGTGACTGGCATTGGTTTCTCACCAACTGGAACCGCCTTCTGTGCCGCCTCGACAGAGGGTCTTCTCATCTACAGCCTGGACAACGATCTCCAATTCGACCCCTTTGACTTGAACATGGAAATCACACCTGCGTCTACCCTCGCCGTCCTGGAAACCGACCGCGACTACCTCAAGGCCATCGTCATGGCCTTCCGCCTCAACGAAGCTGGTCTGATCAAGCGGGTATTCCAGGCCGTTCCGCCGGCCACGATCCCCTTGGTCGTTGGCGACCTGCCAACCATTTACGTCTCGCGCCTCCTGCGGTTTGTCGCAGCCCAGACGGAGGAGTCCCCCCACATCGAGTTCTGCCTCCTCTGGATCAAGGCCATAGTCGACAAGCACGGCGCCTGGCTGTCGGCGAACCGCGCCAAGGCAGATGTGGAGCTGCGCGTCGTCTCGCGCGCCGTGTCGAAGATGAGGGATGAGGTCAGGCGGCTGGCGGACGAGAACGTCTACATGGTGGACTATCTGCTGGGGCAAGCCCAGGACAAGAGCGAGAAGAAGGACGTCAAGACATTGGATGCGCCGGGCGGCAAGAACGCAGAGGTGAAAATGATTGATTTGGATGGAAAGGCTGAGTCTGAAAATGGTTCTGACGATGACGAGTGGATTGGATTAGACTAGACGGGCAGAGATGATTCAAAATACCCAAGCATTACCCAACAACCACAGTTACATTCCGTCCTTAATGATACACATCTGGTTTTTGGTTACTATCACGCAATCTTACACATGTGCCTTACTCCTTTGGAATTTCCTCCCATGCCTCCTCAAAGCCGCCCGCTCTCACCCACTTGACCTCCCAATGCTCATTTCCATCCAACAGCAGATACTGCGCCCTCACCCACGCATCGTCATCCGGGATCCGTATCCACGGCCGATCTTGGTACGGTTGCGATACGCGTTGCGCCAGCAGCAGCGCGCGGGAGAGCTTGACGGTGTGCCCGTCGTCGACGATGGTATGGATCCGGGGCAGCAGCTCTTCAGGCCTGGCGACGAGCGACGACGCGTCTTTGGGCGTGTAGTCGAAGAGCGAGTCCGCGTGCAGCGCCGGACAGCCGCGGGCGACGTATTGCAAGAGGTCCATGCGGATCTTGGATTCGAGGAGGCGGACTTTGACGGCGGTGGGTACCCAGGGGAGCTTGTTGAGGGTGAGGAAGAAGGGCGCGGATGTGACGTGGTGTCTACAGATGTAAGTCTTCATATGACCAAAGTAGAGAGTATGGGATGCCATACGTAAGGAAGAAGTCAAACTTGGGGACATGAGGAGGATGAAATGCTGCCGAAGCAACAACATACGCCGCCGTATGCAACATCTCTGCCGTGCGTTCCTCCAATTCTTCCGGCCTCACTTGAACCTGGCTCGCCAACTCAACCATTTCGTCAGGGGCGCGTTTCAGCACGCCGTCGTAGATGCGGTTGCGGTCCTCCCAGCGAGCGCTCGACGCAAGCTTCTGGTTCGGAGCGATTTGGGCGTAGAGGTCGATGATGGAACCCATCTGGTAAGAGTCTGGCCTGGCAGCGGCGTCGGCTTGAGAGCGGGTGAGGAACTCGTGCAGGCCGTTGTCGTGGATGGAGATTTGAGCGAGGCCCGAGGCGATGGTTGCTGGCTGTTCCCACTCGAGGCCGTACATGAGCTGGATTAAGGGGTGAAGCAGGCCTGTAAAAGCGTCAGCGTCCAAGGAGTCATAGTGAAGCGGTTTATCTGCGGATACCTCCAAACAGACGGCTTTGCATGTCGCGTCCCCGTTTATCGTCCTTGAAGAGATACTCCATGAGCACCGCCTCGCACCCCAGCTTCTCGATCTCGCCTTGGAAGAAGCGTAGGAACGACGCATACTGTCGTCCCTTGCCGACGTAGTCCTTGGCGGCATCCCAGTCTTTTGAAAGTTGGTCAACGACTTCGTCGCGAGGTTTCATAGCCTTCAGTTGGTATGAGTCGTTGGCGTCGTAGGCCTTCTGCAAGTCCTGGGCACTCGCCCCGGTGCCGTAGAGTGTGAGGAGGTGGTGGACGATCTAGATGCGACGTGAGTGGAAGGAGTCGTAGGGAAGCTGATGGGATGAGTGAAGCTTACGTGGTCATGATAACCATCGACGTTGAAGAAGACGTGGTGTGTCTAGACTGGAGTGTAAGTTGATGATGATGCTTATCGGCTCATCAGTGTGAACAAACCTCAAGATCCTTCTGAAGCAGCTCCGTGACCTTGGCCGCCTCCTCATTCCGCAGTTTCAGTCCCAACAACCCCGAATCCTTAGCTTCGACATCGATGCGAAACGGCGTAGCCATAGCAGCGTAGGTCCTGTAGGCGATTCCCAATCGTGGCCTTGCTAAGACTCGCCATGTCTGACGGGACAGCATTTGGAGTTGAGATGAGGGGTGATGTGTCGCTTTATAAGTAAAGTAAATAGCCGGTTTCCGAACGCTGTGCCCAATTGGCTCCCAGTGGCGACGCCGCACAGCGCCTGTAGCACGTAGATCTTATGTATGTACAACACGTCTTGTGATGCAGATGATGCTTACCGCAGGGCGCGAGGTGGTTGCGCTGACAAATAAATGGAGGAGAGTCTAATTGTCTAAACGGCTTTGGAGTCGCACATTAACGGTATCACACAGTGTCAACCGACGCCCTGTAGTTCTCGAGCATATGGCTCTTTCGAGGTTTTTCATGTCGGTCAACGACGGCGAGATTCCCGGATTGATAAGTGATCGCTAAATTCGCTACTGCTGATACCCCGGATTTCAAACAAGCTTGGTCTGACATCATTGGCGAGGCCTGTGAATGTCAGTGGGATGTGCCCCGCTTAGGCGCAGCCGGCTGCCCTGCGAGTTTGTAATACTGGCATTTCTACTTGCGGGAAGCCGTTAGGGTATGGAGCGAGTTGATCCAGATATTTTTCTTTTAGAAAAGGTTTTAGAGAAAAAAAACCACAATGGGAAGATATCAGTCAAGGGGGTATGAATAAATGAATGATCAGATCTATATACGTCTATCGTCTATCTCGTAACCTCCTAGGTGGCTTCTTCCCTCTCTCCTGGCGTCTATCCATTTTTGGGGGGTGTGACAAAGGGAAGGGGTCTTATATGTGTGTTGAGAAATCGCAAAAGCCGAAATCGTTTAGGCCTTGCGCTTCTTGGTGGCGGGAGCATCCTTGCTGCCCTCAGCCTCCTCGTCGTCGTCTCCCATCTCCTCATCAGACTCGAAGTCGATGTCGCTCATGTCGTCCTGCTCCTGAGCGTTGGCTGTGGGGGGTTGGTTAGCATCCTTGTGTCTCATTGTCACGGCTTTCTCTGGGGGCGACTTACTGAAGTACTTGATGGCACCGGGCCACAGGTCCTCGGCGATGCACACGGCGAGGTCGTCGGCAGTGGGGAAGATCTCCATCTCGTACTCGTCCTCATCATCGTCATCCGAGTCCGAGTCCATGGCGTCCTCCTCGGTCTCCTTGCCGGTCTTGCGGGCAGCGCGGCGCTCCTGCTCCTTCTGGAAGGCCTCCTTGTCCTCCTCGGCGGAGATTTTGCGACCGCGGAAACCGAACCAGGCGAAGAAGCTGACACCGCCGAGGCCAGTGTCCTCCATGAGCTGCTTGAGCTTCTTGGCGGCCTCAGTCTCGCCCTCCTTGCCGGCCTTCTCCTCCTCCCAGACCTTCTGGACGAGGCCGAGCATGCCGCCAGTCAGATCCTTGCCGTCCTTCCACTTGATGTCGACGGGCTCGCTGACGAGGCCGGCCCAGCCATCGCGGGCGCGGCGCCACCAGAACTTCTTCTCGAGGACCTTGTTCTCAAAGTACTCGTTCTCCTTGAACTCCCACTTGATGGAGACGCTGCGGGGGTCGCCCTGGGGCAGCTCGAAGCGCTCGACCGTCAGGTTGGTGAGGGAGTTGAGGAGCAGGGCCGAGTCGGACGGCTGGATGTACTCGTCGACGTCCGGGGGAGCCTGCTCGATGACGAGGGGCCAGAACTGGGGGATCTTGGTGATGACCTCGGCGCGCTTGGCGTAGATGTCCTTGCAGAGCTTGTCCTGCTGGCGGACTGCGAGTAGAAAATTTTCAGTTAGCGAATTGGCCTCGGATTTCACACCGTCAGATTTCACACGAGATGCGGCGGGTAGATGCGCAAGTGGCATTGGCTCGGGAATGACTTACGGATCTCGACTTCGACCTCATCCATATCATCCTCGATGTCCTGGAGCTTCTCGTAGGTGACGAGGGCCTCCTGGAGGTTGGCGTCCTGCATATCGCTGGTAGACATGGCTGTGATTGTGTTGAAATTATCTTGTGAAGAGAATCTCGGGTATATAAGAAGAGGATTGGAAGAAATCTCAAGTGTACTGGCTTGAGAGAGAGAGAGAGATGAGATATATGAAGAAGAAGAGTTTTTTTTTGTGGAGGATGAGGAGCGGGTGTGGTAGCTTAAGAGCAGATCCAAATGTTAGCAGCGCAACTCAACCAAAGCAAACCAAAGCAAAAGCAAAAGCAAACCAACCTAGGCAGCGCGAGCTCCGTCACTGCAAAGCGCAAAGCGTGTGTGTGAGTCGGTGAAATCTTTTTGGTGGGGTCGTGTTGATGTCATTGGTATCATTGGCTCTCTAGCTGCCCCTCCAAGACCCCTGGAGTTTTTTAGTTTTTTTTTCTCTTCGGCGGTGCTAAGGCCCGCTAATTACGCTGTGCGGAGGCGACAGTCAGGAGCTAGCCCGCTAACCCGCTGGAAGCCTCCCTTTTGGGTGGCTCCCACTCATGCCCGTTACAGGGGTTGCATTTTGCCATGAGGGGCAATCTAGTGGCCAGCTGCCAACTGCTGCACACAGTAAAAATCCAGAGTTGAGCTTCAAACCCCGCTATTCCGTTGTTTGTGTGGATGCTGCCCCGCCGTTGTCATGGACCTTTGCCATGGATCTTTACCCAACTTTTAATTTGCCATGACCCCGAGCGTGAAACAATTATGGAAAATATTCACTGGGACTTTACGGACAAATACGATACTTGGCATTCTTCCAATTTGATAATAGAGCCCACAAGGATCAGATATGTGCATTGATGACCATGTCGCCACTAGACTGCGTGACGCGCCAGCTCGAGGGTTAGCTGCATGGAGACATGTTGAGCCCCGAGAGTCATTCTTTTGATTCAAATTCGGATTTGGGGTTATTCCTTCTGCATCTTCTCAACTTTCTTCAAGTGCGAGCATCGCAACCGAAGTCGAAAGTCGCATGACTGATGCTTGGCCTCGTCCCCTACCAAGCCTCAGACTATCATTCAGTCAGCCGAGTGTATAAGTGAGTTTCTCAACACAAATGGGACGTGAGTATTTATTTGTACGATCCCAAATGCCTTGTTGTGCTTGAAACCGACTCTTCCTTCCTCAAATCCCAACTCGGCGATATGGATCAGCTTACACAGCGTGGGATCTACCTAATGGCGGTCATCTTCAATTGTTCTTCCTCTTTGTCTCAGGCCAAGGTAGTCAAAGATCGAAAAAGACTGGAAACAGACCATAGGTCCTAGTTAAGACAACGCATGAGGCAGACGGCAGAAACGCAAGTGGATAATCAACAGACAGCCAATTTGTTCTGCAAACACATCGCAGCATAATCTCCTATTTAGCCTCAATGGCGTAATAAAGCGGTGAGGTAAACAACGTTTCGAACGAACTCAACCATATCTCTCAACGCGGGAATGGAGGGCGAACGTCCAGGGTAAGGGCGCTAATTAAAACCTGATTTTGGGGTGGGTGCCCAAGCCAAACAGAAGAAAGGAAACCTGCAACTCGATTCACACACCAACAAACGACTCTCCTTTAATTAACTCAACGCCGCACCTCTCGGGGTTGTTTCGATCTCACAATGCCTCAAAACCCCCCAAGCCACATCGCATCGACGTTTGCCATGGTGATGGCTTCTAGCCGGTAAGCACTATTTAATCAACCCTGCCTCACCACCAGGAGCCCTTCTCAACCTCTCACCATCACACCACAATCCCCTGGGAGGAGGATATCACAACTCATACACATATCCTCATCTCCTCCCTTCTTCACTCGAGCAACGCAACCATGGTCAAGAAGACTCCGCTCGAAGTCGCCGTCTTCTCCCCGGCCAACGCCCTCCGCGCCCAGGCCCTCGGGGCTTATCGCGTCGAGCTCAACGCGCAGGGCTCCTACGATGACGGCGGCCTCACGCCCCTGGTCAGCGATGTCGCCAGCCTCCACCGCCCCGAGAAGATGGGTGACCAGAAGCTCGAAATCCCCATCCGCATCATGATCCGGCCCCGCCCGGCCCCCGGCCCCACCCACGCCGAGCCGCACGACTTCGTCTACTCGGACGCCGAGTTCCAGACCATGTGGGACTCCATCACGGCCTTCAAGAACCTCCGCACCCTCAACCCGGTCCGCGGCGACGCCTTCGTCTTCGGCATCCTCGAGCGAGTTGGCCCTGGCGTTACCCCTGTTGAGCGCGAGCTCGCCATCGACATCCGCCGCTGCACCATGCTCGTCGCCCACGCCAAGCCCATCCGCTGCGTCTTCCACCGCGCCTTTGACGTTATCGCGAAATCCGACGACTGGCACGACGGCCTTAGCGAGCTCGTCCGCTGCGGCTTCACCGGCGTCCTGACTTCCGGCGGCGACGGCCCCTTTTACGACAACATTGACCGTATTCACCGCATGTGCTGCCAGATGCCTGATCTCCAGATCATCGTGGGCGGCGGTGTTCGTTACTACAACGTCGAAGAACTTCTCCAGCGCCTCGATCATATTGCTAGACTCAATATTTGGATGCACTCGTCTTGCCTGTCTCACGACGAACCAACTGATCTCGACCCCGAGGAAGTCGACCCCGATGAGCTCATAGGACTGTGCTCGGCTCTGGGTCTTGATGATGTGGACTAGCACTCCCCTCAGGAGGTTTGGACACAGTTGTTTCACTGAAACAACCCCCGTCTTGAACGTGGCAACGGATATGGGGATGGGTATTCGGAAACTGGTTTGTCACATTGACTCATTCGTGGGATTGAGCACCATCGCACCATTACGGTAGCATTATAGAGACATCTTATACAGCAGCATGCACTCAGTCAGTGCCAGGCAATTGCTAGCATAGTCATCATTTTTCAATGGATTACTACTACATCCCCATTACGCCTGGTTCTCATTTCAACCCTCTAGTTTACATCGTTCGTCTCGTCGTAATCCACCGCTTCCGCCATCAAATGCTCACTTCCACACTCCTACCGTCTAAGAGCGGTACTTGTTGCCGTTGGCGCCCTTGCTACGGGCGAGACCCAGGCAGTTGGAGATCTTGTAGAAGATGTCGATGTTGTTGTAGGTACCGCCGAAGGTGTCCTGGCAGGGGCCCCAAGCGAAGACGGGGACATCGGTTAGCGAGTGGACGCCCTGAGCCTCATTAGTGCCAATGGTGCCGTTGATGACGACTCCGTTGACAGAATCCACGGGGTTGACATAGTAAGAACCGTCGGCACCCTTGGTGGCGGGCGTACGGGGGCCCTCCTTGTGGACCTTGTAGTCCTCGCGGTGGTCAGGGGCGGCTCCGACACCACCGGCGATGGCGTAGCGAGGCTCCCAATTGGTGGGGAAGTTGGAGCCGGTGCCGTACTGGAGGCCGGCCTGGTTCTTGGTGTACTGCGACTCGCCGGACATGGCGTAGGTGCCGATGGCGCGGCGCTTGGCACGCTCGTCGTCCTGGTCGGCGAGGTACTGGGTGTCGGCAGAGCCCCAGACGCTGGTGTCGATGTTAGTAATCTCGCCGGGATGAACTACACTGAACTAGACTTGATGGTACTTACTCGAAGCCATGGCCGTGGTCGGCGGAGACAATGACGAGGGTCTCATCCAGGATGCCGAGCTTATCAAGCTTGGCAATGGTAGCGCGGACGGTGTCATCGAGCTCGAGGAGATCGCCCAAGGCACGGTCGTAGTCCAGGGCGTGCATCTGCTTGTCGATGGAGGCAGCCTCGGACATGAGGAAGAAACCCTTGTCGCCACCGCGCTTGTGCAGGATGTCGACGGCCTTGAGGGTCATGTCCTTGAGGCCGGGCAGGTCAGTGGCGGGCTTGGTGCTGCCGAGGGGGTCGTTTGCCATCTTGTTGATGTTGTCGGTGTAGACGTTGCGGTCCAACCAGACGGGGAGGTTACCCTGGCAGAAGACACCGAGGGCCTTCTTGTTGTCGGGGGCCTTGGCGAGAGCAGACTTGGTGTTGCTGACGGAGTAGCCCTCGTCCTTGAACTCCTTGTAGTAGTCCTTGCCCTGGAAAGAGTCCTTACCAGCGTAGAAGTACTCGGCACCTCCGCCGAAGAAGACATCGGGACCCTCGTGGTCGGTCCAGCTGTAGTTGGTGTTGCCGTGGAGAGCCATGTCAATGAGAGGGCCGTACTGGCTTCGAAGACGAGTGTGGCCGGTCAGGGCAATGGGAGTGGCATCAGCGAGGTAGGCAGTGGAAACGGCACCCCAAGCACCGCCCTAACGTGACGAATTAGCAATTAATCCAATGCGCTTGGAATATCTTCCCATGTACGAACCCAGATACGCTTGAAGATCTCGACAATGGTCTCAACCTTGGGGTCATCAAAGGGATCCTTGGAGGAATCGGCATAGACACTATTGTCAGGTTAGCGTCTGGCAAGTACTCATAGTTGGATCGAATCTACATACCCCATAGCGTTGACAGTGCTCTTGTGGCCGCTGTACAGAGCAGAGGCCGAGTTGGCAGAGTCGGTGATGTAGCTGTCGATGGAGTGGGTCATCTGGTGGCCGATGACGGGGAACTCGTCCATCTTCAGGGTGGACTGGTATTTGCCGTTGATGCTCTTGTGTCCCAGCAGACGGGCGGCAGTGATCTGGAGATGTCATTAGCGGCTGTCGAGCGAATCGGGAGTCAATTGAGTCGCGAGAACGTACCATGTTGGTGGTCATGCCGTCACCAACGAAGAAGATGACGTTCTTGGCCTTGCGCTTGGTGTTGAGCTCGCGGACGGTCCACTCAGCAGTGGTGGTCTCGCCGTTGTAGTATTTGAGGGTGACGGTGTAGGTGCCGGGCTCGGTGATGGCGAGCTTGCGGTAGGCCTTGGCGGCGACGTTGACGACCGAGGGTGTCTTCGCATCCTCGGCGTACAGGTCCTCGAACCAGGAAAAGGTCCAGGTCTCGAGCTTGGGCTCCTTGATGCCAAAGGCGGTGGCAAAGTCCTTGCTCTTCTTGCCCTTCTTGGCAATGGTCACCTTGAACTTCTCGTCAGGCTTGCCGTCGTGGGCCTTCTCGGAGCCGTTGACGGGCGCGTGGACCTCGACACGGAGATCGAAGAGCTGGCCGGGGAGGAACTCGCTCTGGTCCGGGGGGAGGATGCAGCCGAGCGTCGGGCATGTTCCAAGGCGCTGGTAGGTCTGGGCCGAGACGGCGCAGAGCGAGGCCGCCAGGACGGCGAGGGCGTTGAGCTTGACCAACATGGTGAGAAGCCCGACCCGGGTCTAATTGACAGAGCGGGCGGTGCCTTTGGTGATGGTGTTGGGGAGGGTGAGACAACAGCTGCGGGCTGAAGGGGAAGCTCTGGGAGAAGGTTTGTGCAGCATTGAACTCATTTATAATAAATCGTCCAGAGCTTGCGGCAGCTGCGGAGAGCTGCAGAGAGCTGCAGAGGTGCTTCCAGCGACGATCCCACGTGGAGAGCTGCAGCTTCGTACGGCAGGTTGCCATGATCCATCTCTGGTGTCCATGGATATCCCAGGCGCAGGTCGTCCGTCATCCGCCTTCCGCAGTGGGCTAGCGGAACGGTGTCGAGGACCATGTCCCCGTCCTGCAATATCACGCTGGTGTTGGCCAATTGGCATCGAGAGACGGGCATGATTCATGGGCTGAGGAGGGCTGAGGAGGGCTGGATCGACACGGTCAGTTCCGTCCTGCTGGGAAGGTGAACGGGATGGAGCTATCATGGCAGCAGGGCCTGGGCGCGTCATGGCGAGGGAGGCCGGCACGTGTGTGCAGTCTGCCGGGCTCCCCGCTCCAAGAGGGATTCGCCAAGGGCGTGCCAGGCCGTTCAAGGATGCGTCGATGCTTGTCGAGACAAGACCCGTCGAAGCCTGCAGGACCTGCAGTGAGCCTGCGTACATCGGTGACCCATGCGGACACCCGCGGTACTCGGTACTCTCACGCCTGGCTCGCACGCACATGGCCAAAGGACGTTTGTAGTGCAGCTTGCAAGCTCCGCGCCACGGCCGGTCCTTGGCACTCCGTGTAAGTCGGCCGTGATGGGGTCCTTGTCCCAAGACGGTCACCGAGATGCAAGCAACCACACCAACTCGAGCTGGACAGGCACATGCAGACGGCGGTAGACCCCAGGAGGACCCAACGGGCGGCCCACCAACATGCCGGTTCCTGATTCCCTGATTCCCCGTCCAGTCGTCTGCCAGAAGTCCAGAACTCGCAGATGCTCGATGTCCTGCCTGGCTTCGATAAGATCGGAGGCGGACGGACGCCGCGATGCTAGACTGGCGCCCCCCGCTGCGGCCCTCGCTTCGACCCTCTTCGGACCCTCGTCCGTCTCTCGTTTCTGCCTCCATCAGCTCGCCCGTGGGCGGATGGCGCCGTCTCATTGGCGGCGACCCCTGGTTCCACCCATCCCCGGACCTTCAAGATCAGACATGCTTGATCATAAGCTCAACTCGCAACTCTATCGGGCGACTTGCCCGTGTCCGCCCTGTCGCGGCGTAATAAGAAGGTTTGCACAGCGCTGACGGATCCAATAATCCAGGCTTGATCCCTGGTTCGCACACCTAAATGTAGGTGGGCCAATCTTGTCTGTCCCCACCCGTGATGTTGGGACCGCGAACTCAGGCTACGTACGTATTGTGGTCTCGCCATCTCGCTCTCGGTCTTTTTGTCTCGGGAAGAATTGACTGAGCTTGTGTGATTTGGCAATTGTCCAGTGGCCAAATCCATTGCTTAGCTGGAGAAACGGCCAGGGAGACTGCGCTATTAACCGAACCTCTCTGCCCTGTACAACTTCGCCTCTCCGTTGCATACCGTACCATCCACCCTTAGGACTAGGGTAGTACGGTTCGCATGCTAAGTTTTGGTATCCGGATCTGTTCAGCACGTATTAGTTGATTGTAGATCAAACTTTTCTCATCTGAATCCTTCAATGCACTCCTTTACGTAATCTGGGAAATGTCCAACAAGCTTGAATGTGTAGGTAGTGTATTGATGGTAGCGACGCAATGGATGCATGTGTTTTTGGATATCCAAGTTGTAAGTCTGGACTAATCCATTGGAGATGGGGCCATGATCAACGACTCCGAACTCTCTCCGTATGGCCCGCAACACTTCCCATCAACAAATGTTGCGATTGCGGCACGTGCCGGGTTGCTACATCGATAGTCGTCAACGCGACCTCCCACGTGCTCTGATCCGTCATGGCTCGATCAACTTCTCGACATGTCGAGATCATATCGAACTATTGAATGACGTATCGACCACAACCATTGACGAGCTATTCCCTCTACAAAATAGACAGACGGGCTTCCCCTCCATGGTGTGGGCCCTCCCAACGCAGTGGGTGACACTGCTTCCCGCCAACATGGTTGACATGAGTGGAGAGTATGCAATCCGCTTGGATTCGTCAGGTCCGATGCAACCTCAGCTTCACAGGGTCCTTTCTCTAGGCACTCGGAGCGACCGGTGGCTCAGCTGTCGTCTCGGATCCCGATGTGGCTTTGCCGTCGTCATTGCCATCGTACACCTGCCAAGTGGGCTCATTTATTTTGGTCTGGCCGGCGATGCTTTTGAAGTGGTATCCTCTCGCTCGGGGTCTCTCGCCAGTCCCAACCGGGAGTTCGGATTCATAAGAGGCCGAGAACTTGCGACTGCACTCCTCAAACTGGGCGGGGCCTTCGTTCAGCGCCCTTCGAACACCAGCGAAGAATTCGCTGAGGATCCAGTGGTTATGAATCTGGAGTAGGTTCCATCCCAGCATCTCCTTTGCATTTAAGAGATGCTGGATGAAAGCCCTGTGATGGTTGGTGCATGTGTAGCATTTGCAACCCTCTACTATGGGTTGCAAAGATGTAGTGTGATCTGGAGACCACATATCAATTCCAAGGGGTTGTTCCCCTTGAGTCTCAGGGGGTAGAAAAGTGAAGGTCAACCCGACTCCGGCATCCGACATGACGTTTACAAAGGGTACCGTGCAAACATCGACTCCCAGAGCTATTTGCCGCAGGAGGTCTTGAGGGGACTTGGAAGGACCAAATGCCAATCTCGGCAATGATAGAAGAGGCGGGTAGTTGATGAGCTCCGGGAGTAGGTTCACATCATAAATTGCAAGTCCTGAGATAGATTCTCTCACATCCTCGGTGAGATATCGGAGGTAGTCCCATTGGAGAGGATACTCGACCGGGAGTACGGGTGCGAAGACAGAGACACCGAGTTCCTTCAGTCGTCCCTGGGGATCTGAGAGTTTGATGAACTCATCGACCCAGTCCTCGGTGCGCTCGACCATTCGAATTTGACGCTTAGACGGAGGCGTAGTGCTGGTGTGCCAGAGGTCTGCCGGAGGGATGGCGATGTCTGGTTGGGTCGTCTCAACAACCTTGGTGAACTCGGGTATTGTCAGGTTGCGGAAGCCGGTGGAGGTGAAGATGCTGAGATGCTGAGCACCGTTGCCGACTGGAGTTGTCACAGGTGGGAAGCGCCTAGGGCCAAGAACGATGGCTCGCTCTGACGAAAAAGCAGTGAAGTTGTGGAGGTTTCTAGGTGACTCCTTTGACATTTTCAAGATGGGAGGCTCCCTTTTCTCGAGAACTATCTTCGTGTCAGAAGGGATTTAAGCATTTCGAGTGAGGTTACATACAGTCCTCAATAGCCATATATGCTGCATCAAATGCCGTATATCTTTCCATGTTTTCAGGCGTCAAGTGAGGAATCACTCCGCGAGATGCGACGGCAAGGTAGTTTGGCGTCTCCATAACTCTGCGGTTAGCTAGAGCCAGCCGTCCTAGACGGGCAGCGCCAGCATCGGCAGTGGCGGACTTCAGAATCTCAAACATTGCGAGAGTTGAGGTTCCGGATGGGTCTTCCAGAGCAGATTGGGTCATCTTGGCATGGCCGAGTGAAGAATCGGGTGCCTATGAGTCTGCGACAAGCGACGAAACAGCTGGGCTCGAGCAACAGGAGAGAGACCTCTGCAAATGACAGAATAGGGAAAAAAAGAAATCAAGCTGAGGAACCCAACACGACTATCTGGCTGGCAGCCCTGGCACTGACACGGACGCCGTGTGTTACACTGATACTGGGCCGGGACGCTTTTTGACGAGGCGATCCAGGATCCGAGAGCGCTGTGGTGATAGTGTGCGTAGTGCGCAAACACACTGTCTGGGACTGTGCAGCCCGTGCCGAAGATCAGCCGCATCTGCCATGACGCGCAATGCCTCGTGATGCTTCGTCTTGCTGACTCGTCTCGCCGTCGGAGCCACCGGATGGGTCGGGCCAATCCGGCGAGGCAGAGCAGCAACGTTGTCCAGCCTCCATCGCTCGCGAGCCGTGGATTCCGTACAAAACTATATACCACGTAGTAGACCCGTGATGCGGCTGGATCGCCGACATGTAAACCTTTCGACACACGCTACGCTTCAGCCCCAAACCCAGCGTCGTCAACCACTCCCGCCATCCAACCGGCTCGTCAGTCCCCCGCGAATCCGCGATTCCAGTGCTTCTCACTCGACCAGGCGGTCACTTTCAGACCACTTTCAGGGGCCTATTCCTCACACGTAGAGTCAGCTACGCCCCACCCTGCTCCGCTCCGGCTGCGGATCCTCCGGGGACGCACCTCGCCAGCCAGCGCCATCGCCGAGACTTTCGCTACCACGCTGCCGCCTGTTTTCCCCTCTGCTCGTAAATCTTCGACCTGCTCACCATGGTGAGACTCGATGATGAAGACGAGTCCCAACCCCTTCTCATGGCCGGCCCCGAGACACATCCCGTCGACGTCCAAGTCGTGCCCGTCGGCACCGACAGCGACAGTGATAACCGCCCGCGTCATCAGCATACTGGTGTGCCCACGCTAGACACCAGCGTCCAGCTCGAAATCGACGAAAGCGACCCCCCGACTCCACGATTCATCCAGGACGAAGGATCATGGAAACGCTGGAGATGGGTGCCCTATTCGATGCGCCGCGTCTCCAAGTCCATCTCCAAATGGGTTAGGGGCCCTGTCAATCCGCAACCGTATCGCATCAAGCCATTCTTCCCCATCGTCCAGGAGTACCCTCTCTGGCTCGTCGACCGGTTCCTGCCGGTCCTCAAACACCGCGTATGGCTCATGTCCTTCTACTTTGCCATATGGGTTGTCGCTTTTGCGCTGGTCAAGCGAAAGGGCACTATAGCGACTGAGATTGCCGGATGGGGCGAGCCTCAAATCATCGGATGTGGGGTGACATACTGGGGATCCGGAAACTCGTGCGGTCTTGACGGCAACGACTGCCGCCCGTTCAATGGCAGCGGGTTCCCCTTCCGATGTCCTGGAGACTGTGAAAGCTACCATCTTCAGAATCCCCGCGCTGTCGGCAACCAGGAGGTCAACTACCGATCATTAGTTGTGGGCGGACCCGACGGCGATGGTAAGCCAACCTACCGCGGCGATTCGTACATTTGCGGCGCCGCCATCCACGCCGGAGTCATTACCAACGCCAACGGAGGCTGTGGAGTGGTTAGGCTGGTTGGTCGCCGGGAAAAGTATTTCGGCTCCAAAAAACACGGCATCAAAAGTGTGGGCTTCGACTCGTACTTCCCTCTGTCCTTTGAATTTGTCGAGGACGTCGACTGCTCTGCCACCGACATGCGCTGGTCCCTGCTAGCTGTCTCGGCCACATTCAGCGGCGTGCTGTCTATTTTCACCAGCTCGCCGGGGCTCTTCTTCTTCCCCGTCTTCACCGGCCTCTTCTGGACGGTCGGCATGGCGTTGGACCCGCCGCCATACGCGTCCGTTGCGGGCCTCGTTTCCAACTTGCTGGGCAAGTTCCTCCCAGCTATGTTCTGTGCTTGGGTCATGTACGACAAGATGGGCGTCCGCCGCACGCTCCAGGGCCTTACCGCTCAGATCGAAAAGTCCATCCTGTGGCTCGGTGCCTGCTGGGTTGGGGCCATGGACAACTACACGCTGAGCTTCATCCCAATCCAGCGGCTGAACAAGCATGACCTGGACCAGCAGCCCGGTGCCAGAGCCGCCCTCGCAATCATCATCTTGGTCATCTTGGCCATCGTCATTTCACAAGTGTGGTTTTTTAGACATGAGGGCCGCCTCGTCAAGCATCTCAAGCTCTATGGCCTGTTCGTGGGTGGCATCGTCATCTCCCTGTTCCTGCCAGGGCTCAACCTGCGCATTCATCATTATATTATAGGCCTGCTGTTCCTTCCCGGGACCAGCCTGCAAACGCGGCCGTCATTGCTATACCAGGGACTGCTGGTTGGTCTCTTCATCAACGGCATCGCGAGGTGGGGATTCGATCCGGTGCTGGAGACACCGGCAGCTCTTCAGGGCGACGCCCAGAAGGGATCCCGCCTTCCCATCCTCCGAGACCCCGTCATCGATCTGAGCAACACCACCAGCATCGTGTCCAATATTACATTGAAGTGGGAGAGTCCTCCCACCCCACTATACGACGGCATCAGCATTCTGGTTAACGACGTAGAGCGATTCCGCACGTACTTTGACCACACCGACGACGAGAAGCATAAATTTATTTGGTCTAGAAACAGCGACTTAGATCTGCCAGAATATTTCCGGTTTGCTTATTTGATAGGTAGCTCGAGCGGCGATTACACCAAAGCGGGGACATGGACGGCCGAAGGCAAGTGGGAGCAAATGAAGCCAGGGCCGTCCCGCGTAAAGGTTCGAAGTACGGGCGAGGAAGAGAGGGTACGGCGTTGATTTTATGTGATATGCAAGATGCAAGATGCGAGAACGTAGGGACATGTGGATATAGAAATTGAACGACACGGCAAGATAAACTCATTTACACAATATATTTAACAAACATCGTCTTCTTTCCAAACGAGGGGGTGAATAAATGAGTAGCGCCGGCACACGATGGATCCACATCTCCGACGAGCTCCGTCCGTCCCCCGCGTCCGCGACGTCACCAGCGGGCACTATTACCGGCCGATCATGGGGTACGTCCGTTGCAACTCGATGGCAATAAGTGAAGTGCACGGTTTGTGTAATATGAGTTCCAGAAAGAGTTGTACAAACATACAAACCTCGTGACAGTTGCCGTTGTGCACAAACATACCGTTGTTTTCCTGCCCCCACTTGGGCGTCCATTCGTTGTCCAAACCTGGACTTTTCATCATCATCTCACTCACCTCCATCACCACCTCAACCACCAGAAGCCACGCAAGCACACCAACAACAGATAACCAAGATGCCTCCCCAGATCCCAACGGAGGCCGATTTCGCCTCCCTCTCCGGCACGCTCTCCGTCGCCCTGCACATCCCCGACCCGCCAGAGTCCACCACCACTTTCCTCATCCTCTTCCACGGCCTCGGCGACTACGAGGCTCCCTTTGCCGGCTTCGCTCGCGACCTCGCCCTCCCCGGCGTCTTTGGCATCTCCGTCCGCGGTACCACTCCCCTCCCCGAGGCGCTACTGCCGCCCGGTGGCAGTGGACAGCATCACCACTGGGGCGATGACCTCATTATTGACCATGCAACTGGGGAGCTCGACGAGGACCCTGGGTTTGAGAAGGCGGAGCGACTTGTCATGGAGAAACTCATCAAGGAAGTGCTCATCACCAAGCTCGGCTGGGAAATGAGCGACATCCTCTTCTTTGGCTTCGGCCAAGGCGGCTCTCTGGCCCTTGGCTTGGCCTCCAAGATGAGCCAACAGGACCGCGTCGTCGACGTCACGGAAAGCGACAAACCCCAACCCGGCACTGCCTTCAAGGGCGTCATCTCCATCGGAGGCCCACTGCCGCAGTCTATGGTTTCGACTGTCAGCGCACACGAAAAGAGCCGCACCAACATCCTAGTGTGCCAGCTGGAACCAGACGCTGTCGACAATGCGAAGAAGGAGTTTGCAGACGTCAAGGTCGTGCAGTGGAAGCGGCAGGGAGTCTCGATGCCACGGGACAAGGATGAAGTCTTGCCTCTGATGGAGTTCTTTGCGGGTAGACTCAAGAACGATTTCTAAGCCCCGCACTCAAGTCACGTAGAGATTATGAGAAGCCTCTAGTTGGGACTGGATCATAGATGATAGGGACTGAAATACTTGGCCAAGCAGTGCTCGACAAGGGGTATCATTATTCATCGACTCGTCGCAATCCCACTCGCCTCAATTCCGGCTACCTGTTTGCAGCATCTCTGCCAGGATATCCCACTTCGCCGACTGTGCATCACTCGTCGCCCGTGCAACGCTACGCAGCCCCTCGCAGATGAACCGCAGGTGCCTTTCAAAATCGCCCCTAGTCTCTCTCAGCACTGTCACGTACGGCTTTCCCGGTTTGGCCTTGTGTGGCTTTCTCTCCTCGTCTCTCTCTTCATCGCTCTCCTCATCGCTATCACGGACGTATCTCGGCGTCTTGGGCTTGGGTGTTCCCGGTGGACCAGGTGATGACATGGCAGACAGACGCGAAAGTTCCCGCAACTCCTCTGCCTCTTTGTCGTGGGAGGCCTGGGCTTGATCAAGCTTGATAGCTAGGTCAAGAATGTCGAGGAAGCATTCCCGGATTGGGGTCAATCTGCTCCCTAGGCATGCCTCATCAATGACCCGTTTCATAAAGGTGGCATGAATAACAATCATGGCATCCACGTCGTGGGCCTCCTGCAATTCTTTTCTCATTTTGGAGCTATTCGGCGCGAGCACCAATGTCACCAGGTACGTCTGGAGACTGGTCGAGAACCACAAAAGTCTAGTTCGTATCGAATAGTAAAGTGCTCTTTCGTCCCAGTTGTCATCGTCAGTCCAGTAGCTGTCAAGGATCTTTTGTTTCTGAAGCACGTAGAGAGCTCTCCTTAGTTGCAAGAGCAACGTAAAGATAGCTTGATACTGAGATATGCTGTTTTCAGACAAGATCATTTGGACCGGCCAGGATAGCCGGTAGTTAACCATGATGGTGGGGATTGCTGTCCTGATGGAGTCCCGAGCCGCCAGAACTGGTACTCGCGAGCCTTCAGGGCCGACAGCAACAGATAATCGAGTTGATTCAATAAGTGATGCGTATGCCTCTTGGGCAGTGCTAGTTAGGCCGTATCGGTTGTTCCAGGTAGGGGCCAAGACGTCCAACTTGGCAAACAAATTCCTTGAGAAGAGCTCAGTTGCAGAGCCGTCCGACATGAAGTAGAGATAACCCATGGCATCCAGAGCGGAACAGAGGCCGCAGTTTTCGAATAGTGCGTTCCTGAGCGTTGTAGAAGTGGTGTTGTACTTGCTTTGGATCCACCGATCAAATGCAGCATCAAAGAGATCGCGGAAAGGGGCCAGCTCAAACCCGGCAGGGCAGATGGTCTCGTAGTCTAATGGAGGCTCCTCTACGCTCCACTTGGACCTGATAGACCCAAAGCGGCCCAGTTTCTTCAGGACCACGATATTTTTTCCGGTATTGAAGATCTTGCCTGCTGCCGGTTGTAGAAACTTGGGCGCATGTAATTTTCCGTCTGCAGTACGGCGAAGGCGATATTGATCTTTCCAGATCTTACCGAGAGGGGCTTGGGTCGGAGACTCTGAGGCAAAAAAGATCTTGTCGCCCGGTAGCAGTTTACCTTCGTCCATCCACAAGCGGATCGGACGTAGATAGACATTGAAACACTCGACAAATATTCGAGCAAGAAATTCGTAAATGGCAAGCTTTCCAGCAAGCTGCGCCAAGCTAGCTTCTTCGAAGAGCAGCTCGAGATAACGAAAGGCGCCAGACGCTGACCCATCTTGCATCCGAGCAACAATTCCAGAGAGTGCATATAACGGATTCAGACCAGCGGTAAGCTCCGCTTTGATTCTCAGCAGGCTAACGACGACCTCGCCTTTAGGTACGACCAGCGGCGTCTGGATTTTGGTCACCATCTTGTCGAAATCATGAAGACGAGAGGCGACGCTATCATGGAAGGCCTGGAGATGCGAGACTCGCTGCGGTTGGGAAACGAACTTGCGCAAAATCGAAAGCTGACGTCCCGCTTCAGAAAAGTAGCTGATCAAGGCTTTGTGGGTGTCCCATGCTGTGTGCGTCATCTGGAACGCAGGGTCTGGAGGTCCATCGGACCCGAAGAGAGTCGTGTCCAGCCCCTGAAGCATGAACAAGACCTCTCGAGCGATGTGAAACTCAGTGACGGGCACCTTGCGTGTGTGGCCTGAAGCATCCTTGGGGGGTTTTCCAGTCCGCCACTCTTGAGCCCTTCGAATAAGGTTGAGCTGGGGAATGTCCTCCGGGTGGATAATTAGGTCGTCTGCGGTCCTGCCCGCTGGAGCTTCAGAAGAAGCGGTGCTGGCATCAGACTCGCTCCCCGACTCTTGTACGTATTCATCGTCATCATCCGAGCTGTCGCTGTACTTTGTGGTTTTCCAGATGGCACCGTCTTCGTCCCAGCCATCCTCTCGGGCGATGTCCTCCCAGCGAAGTTGCTCCTCGGCGTCCGAGCCCGTCCTCAGCAAGTCCAAGTCGCTGAGCCCCGAGTTGAACGTGGGCTGGTTTGAGAGCTCCAGGAGCAGAAACAGTAGCTCGGGGTGCCATTTCGCGGGCGTCTGCTGGAGAAGAGTTCGTCGTTCGTGGAGGGCATCTGCGAGCTCCTCTCGCAAGTTGACCCGAAATCGCTCTTCCAGGCCGTCGAGGTTGTTCTCGACATCGAATTGGTTCGTGCGTAGGTACGGGTTGGACTTGAGAGTGCGGAGAGCGGCCTCGCGGTGGGCGTTGAACTTGCTGGGCCGTGTCTTGAGCCGTAATATGTTAGTCCTTGTGGTAGTTGACAGATAGGGCGGGTAGCTCTACGGACCTGGGCGGAGGTGAGAGTCACAGCCTCGACCAGCTCCCCGGTGAGAGCACTTAGCTTCGCAGCAAAAGCCATGTTCGTATCATGAATTGTCCATGGTTCGCTCAGGCGGGCGCGGATACTATCGTCGTCATCGGTGGGTAGGTCGTGATAGTGGGGGAGTAGGAATTACGCGTTGGCGTTGGAGCACCCCTGGGCGCCAAAAATAGCTGACAGCGCCTTAAAAATGGGTTGAATGGAACTCATGAAAGAATCGAGAAAGGCGACTCAAACAAGCAAATATTATGTAACTTGTTCTGGATAATTCAATAGATAGAGCCATTTTTTATAGATCCTAGTATTTCAACGGGTACTAATATTGTGTCATTTGTTAGCATTTCTAATTGTCCTCGATTTCAACAGTCCATCGGTATAATTATGGTGGCATTTACATGTGGGCGCGCCTCTGTCGCGTCAACAAGGTCCACCTAATAAATTAATTCCTACGTCCTGTGATTGGCCCCAGGGCGGTGACATCAGCTTCAATAAATCAACCCCTTTCAACATCTTCAGCGTTGGCTCCAAGATAAGGTCCCGGTCACCAGTCCCTGGGTTATTATTTAAACACCGCTGCGCGCGCCGGCAGACAGAGACGCTCCCTGCCATTCAAAGTCCCCGCCATTGCTCAGCAGTCGTTGTCGGATCTCGTTCCATGGACTCCTGAGGCCCTCACCATCGCAATCTGGTTGGAGTTGCTTGCATCTACATCGACGCTCGTCTCCCAAACCTCAGTCACCATGACTGTCGCACGGCCGGTCCGGGCACTAATATTCTCGGCCGTGGTGCTCTGGTGCTTCTTTCTATACCAGATCTTTTCGCCGTCGTGGTCCCTCCGCGGGCCCGCCGATCGTTACGTCAACTTCGAGCGGGATCCCAATCTAGACCGTAAGTCATGGCTGAGCTTCCTCTTCTCCTTGGGTCATCAGAACTAACCATTGTATTCCACAGCGACCGGAGAACCAGAAGGAACATTGGTCCGCACGAACGAGAACTACGCCCCCGATGCCGAGAAGTCCGACCGGATCGATGCCACCCTACTAGCGCTCGTGAGGAACGAGGAGGTGGATGCCATGGTCATGTCGATGCGAGACCTCGAGAGGACTTGGAACAACAAGTTCAACTATCCGTGGACCTTCTTCAACGACGTACCCTTCACCGAGGAGTTCATCAAGAAGACAAGCGCCGCGACCAAGGCCAAATGCAACTATGGTACGACGCCCCTTGCCCCCGTCGCCAGGCTTCGCTGACCGATTTATAAAGAACTGATCCCCGACGAGCATTGGGATACGCCCTCATGGATCGACCACCAGCTCTACGAGGAGTCAACCAAGATCCTGGAGAAGAACGGTGTGCAATACGCCAAGATGATCTCGTACCACAAGATGTGCCGTTGGAACAGCGGCCTCTTCTACAAGCACCCGGCCCTCAAAGACACCCGCTACTACTGGCGCGTAGAACCCAACGTCCACTTCTTCTGCGATGTCGACTACGACGTCTTCCGCTACATGCACGACAACAACAAGACGTACGGCTTCACCATCAACCTGTACGACGACCCGAAGACGCTGCCCTCGCTGTGGCCCGAGACGGTCAAGTTCCTCGCCGATCACCCAGACTACCTCCACGACGACAACGCCATCAAGTGGGTGACGGACGACACCCGACGACCCCCTCACAACAAGGCCGCCCACGGTTTCTCTACGTGCCACTTCTGGAGCAACTTTGAGGTTGCCGACATGGAGTTTTGGCGCAGCAAGACGTACGAAGACTACTTTAATCACCTCGACCGCGCGGGCGGCTTCTTCTACGAGCGATGGGGAGATGCACCCGTTCACAGCATTGCCTTGGGTCTGTTTGAAGACCGAAGCAAGATCCACTGGTTCGTAGCGACGACTTTCCTATGCTTGACCAGCGCAGCACTGACACCCATGCCTCTAGGTTCCGTGATATCGGCTACCAACACATTCCTTTCTTCAACTGCCCCAACTCGCCCAAATGCAGAGGCTGCGTCACCGGCCGTCTCACTGACGGCGAAGCCTTCCTTCACCGAGAAGACTGCCGTCCGAACTGGTTCGAGTTCGCTGGCATGGGCTAAATACCCAATTGGTATACTCAGCGTGACGAGTCGTTTTACTCGAATGCCACATTTCAATCAGCTTCTCCAGGTCTATCCCTAGGAGCGCATTGGCTAGAAGTTGGCCATGTATTCATGTATTAAAGACGATGTTATACCAGGAAACGAACCATCGGAGTGTTCTGGATCCGGGACGGTACATATTTATTTTCGGCGCTGGCGGACCACATTACACAAGATGTATGGATTATGATATAGATAGTTCCTCGCAACCCGTGCTGGGAATGCGTGTGATGAATGATATTCAGAAGCATAGAAACGGCAGACACGAACGGTTGCACACGTAGTCGCGGAAGGATGTGACTGTAGGAGAGTCCCTCAAAGCATCTACAGCGCTCCAAATACCGTAACAACGCCAGATGTTCCTCCCACGCAAAACTGGTCGCCCCAACCGTCTTCCCTCCACGCCATACAGCTAATGACATTGCTTCTCGTCTTTTCCTTGCCATCTCTTCCCACAGCTTTCTTCTTGGGTTCAAAGCCTTGTGGTCCCCACGGAACCGTCACTTTAGCTACCAGTCTGCCCGTTAACAAGTCCCACGCCCAGATCCTGCCTTGACCATTGGGCGCGGGGTCACTGGTCATCTCGTCACCGGTAATGACGTACTTTTCCCTTCCTCCCAGGAGTGTCTGCACACGGAACTCCTCGTTCTTCCACTCGGGATGGGAGTACGCTCGCAGGCAAGCGCCGTTGTCGCGGTCCATCAACCGCAGCTTACTGTCGAGGCCGCCGACGAGCATCGCCCTCCCATCGCGAGTGAGATTGACGCTTGTGACGCTCGCACCGATGACGTCGGTGGTACAGCGGCCCATGCGGATGTCGTAGCTGCGGACGCGGCCGTCGACGCTTCCTACGATGACTTCCGGGCCGCGCACGGCGAGAGAGGTCACAGCATCACGCGCCTCGCTGAGGACCTGGATAGGCTTGTAACTAGTGCTCTTGGTGTCCCAGATTCGAACAGTAGTGTCGAAGCCGCCGCTAACGACGAGAGAGTCGCCGTCTCCCGCGAAACTGACACAGTTGACGCGAGCCGAGTGGCTCTGGGCGTTGCCACCGAAGCGGCGGAGGGTGACGGCAGTAGCGACGTCCCAGAGAAAGACGGTACGGTCTCCACCGCTAGAAACGAAGCGCTCGTTGTCGGCAGCGACAGCAAGGCTCAGAACCTCGTATCCATGAGCGGCGTAGGTCTGGATGAGACGGCCCTGGGGCACTGGGGGCTTCTGTTTTGGGTTATCGCCAGGGACGGCGGTGCTGGGAAAGGGGTTGTAGAGGCGGATTGATCGGTCCGCAGAGCCGGTGAGGATGTACGTCCCCGGTGAGGCTGAATATGCGACGGCATGGACCGGGCCTTTGATTCATGCCGAGGTCAGCAGGAGAAACATGAGCATGGGCAGAAGGAGAAAAGAGAAAAGGGAAAAGGGAGCCACGGCGAAGGAGGATGAGTCAGGGAGCAGCAGGCGCCACACCGGAAGCTGAAGGGGGCCGCTGGAGGAGGCGGGGACGGGACAACGGGTCGTGAGTGTGGTGAGCGTGGAGAGCGTGGTGAAGCCGTATGTCCGACGACGATGAGAGGAGGTGAAGAAGGTGAGGAAACTGACCGGTAGCGCCCAGCAGGTGAGCAGATGGCTCATCGGGAAAACCCATCTTGGGAGGCCGAATTTTCCATTATCTCGCGGCCATTAATTCCCAGGGGAGCGGACGAGATGCGATGATGCGATGCGATGCGACGGCACGATGACGAGTTGGCAGGTAGTTTATTACTGCAGCGAGGCACAACGCGGTGGGAGAATCTCAAATTGTCAACTGTAAGTAGAAGGTACGTACCGTGATGTACCCGGAGCCCCACACCATCCGTCTTGTCCCAACCAGGCTTAGCGCGGCTACCTTCTTTCGTCGTCCTTGTGCAACCCCATTCGCGCGATGTCGAGTTGCAGCGGTGACATCTCAGTCGCATCACGCACTACGTACTGCGGTACACTGCGAGGTCTTTATGAAATTCATGGGCGCTGCAGGCCGAACCTGTTACGGCACTGTAAAGTATGTCAATCAATGGCGTCGTTCCCTGTTGTCGAGGTGGAGCAATTGCTGCGACGAGGTACAGGCCCTCCTCTGGGACTGGGTCTACGCCTCCAGCTACAGCGTGGCCCAAGCTATCGGATATCAAGGCCATCAACTCAACTGGGCTGCTCTTGAAAATTATTTCAAGCCCACGAGGCTCCAAAGGCCGTCGACACCCTCATCTGATCTCATCTCATCTCTCCTTGTCCTCTCAAGGCCATTCGGGGTTTAAATCTCTAAACACCGCAACCAACACACTGAACCAACACACTGATGACCACCACCACTACTACCACCACCACCACCACCACCACCACCACAACCACAACCACAGCCACCGGACCACACGCCTCCTGCACACCCATCCATAGAACCAACACCCCTCCCGAAACATCCCCTCCAAATCTTTAACGCCCTCAATCCCAGCCCCTTGAGACGCTCCTCTTGACCTGGCGTTCGTTCTCCTCCCATGCGCCGCTCACCGACTCCTCGTCCCGGACCATCACCTGCCCGTCCATCTCCCATGACCTCGTCCTAATGTCGCCACAAGATCCCATCCTTCGGCAGGCGCAGAAGCTCCGGATACACCCTCCTTTGTTCGGCGTACCACAGGGCTCTAGTCCCCCGGCTCGGCTGGCGATATTAGTCCCCAGGCACTTAGTCCGAATCAAGATCCGCTTGCATAAGCCCCAGACGCGCCTACAAGCCGGCCCAGCCTACAGGCCGTGCCGTCCATGTTACACCCAGCCGATATGGAGGGGCACGCGCGCTTCTCGGAGAAGACATGTTTCTTTGTGCCGGGGCGTGCGCGGGCGCTCCACGGCGGCCGCCTCGATCGCGGCCTGTGGGAGGGTAGCGGTAGATGGGTGTACGATTTACCATCGACGTGGCGACAGGGGGTGGTTGAATCGTCCGAGATGGTGCACTCAAGCACACGTCCCAATAATAACACTGCCATCAACCCTGCCTCCACTGTACCGCCGGGCGTCTCCGGGAGTTTGAATCCCTGTTGCTGCATAAAGATTAGTATACGTCCCTGGCGAATACTTGTACTTCATCTCGCAAGTCATGGGGGACGTCCGTCGTCGAATTCGAATCCGTTGCACGCTCTCGGATTGATTTGAATGATTCAATAACTAGCTGACATCGTCACACATGACACTTCAGTTCGTCTCCAATATGACAACCAGGACTCCAGTTCTTATAGCCCTTGGGGCTAGAACCCTGCCCCTAATTCCCAGCAATGACCAACTCCGATCTCCGTATGCAACATGCTCAGAGGATAATATACACTGTGTGAAAACGAAGAGATGGGAGGGAAGTTCTTCCCGTATTCTGAAAACCCAGCTGGGCCACACCATCCGATGTCCAAGTGCCCGTCCCAATGCTAGCATCATGCAACGCCAAATAATGCAAAACAATGAAGCAAGATAAGAAATAAGAAAAATGAAACGTTCAATTCGTGATTCAGGTGGTTCGTGTAGACACCCGAGTGTATCGAATCCCCATCGTTTTCCTTCACATGAGCGTGGAGTAAATGTTATCCATGTCTTTAGGATAGAGGATCTCGATCGGGTTGATGATTTGCCATCGGAGACCATTCTCGTCTCCTTGTTTCTCAGCACCATACATAATACGGTACCCTTCGATAGGACTTGTTGGCTGGCTGCCCCGATCCCGAATTCGGAGCAGCATTCCCAGGCGGCCATCAATGGCCTCCTGAGCGTTTCGAGAGTCTTCCCAAATAGCTCCCATCGCATCCACAATGCTCAGAGCCATTCTGACGTCGTCAATAACGTCACCGAGGTGCGATAGCCGTCCACTAGCTGTCAAGACATCCACAGCTTCTGTCGCTACCATGGCCATCACCGGAGGGGATGCACTGATGACGTCTTGTCCATTTCTGTGGAGTCGCAGGAGGGCCTTGACCACGTCCAAGACGTTCGTGGAGTGTTCGTAACACCGCTGAACGTGGAGTGATGTCGTTTGGGGAGATGACCGTCCGGCCGCGACACTATGGCGGCTCAGCTTGATCATAGCATGATTATACAGCAAATGCATGGTCAAGAACGGACCAAGTTCACCTGCCAGTACTATAGATTCGAGGTTCGTGGGGATGAATAGTAATCGAGAAGGCAGCGCGTGATGCCAATCTTGAATTCGCTTCAGCATCCTCCGCGACGACTCCGAGTCGGTGTCCAACAAAGTGGTGCGACGAGCCATTCGGTATATCCGAGAAACATCGCTGGACCATATATGCACCATCTCCACAAGATAAGCGGAGATCCCAAGCTCTCTGTCGTTACTGCCGGCAATGTTCGAAATGTAGGGGTTGAACATCGGCGAGGAACTCTCAATCTCACGCTCGAAGCTTTGTGGGTCGGCAGGGAGGCGAGTGTAGATGTCCTCGGCGTTGATCATCGCTGGTCGATCAGGGAAATGTCCGTCCAGACGCTCCAGCATAAACAATGACCAAAAGGTCCTTCTCCTAGACTCGCGGTATCCAGATTTGGTCATTCCAAAGGGGTAGATCGTCAAGACTGCATCATTTGACTCCTCGAGTTCCACGTTAAGCTTCAAGCATGTTGTGGCGGCGATTGCTGCTGAGATCATCTCATTTGCATCTGGCATGTGGGATATCGAGAGGTAGTAGAGAGCAAGGAGGATCCTGCTCTGAACGAGCTGCAAAGAGCCGACGGCCGTGACTCTCTGAGCGTAATGTGCCACCTGAGCGTACTCAAAGGCGATGGGTTTCGGTCCTCCTGACAAAGCCACTCCGACAGCCAGCATACTATACAAGAGCATCAGGTCTTCGGGGGATTTTCGGTGGTTCGGATTGGCAACCCAAGCTTTGAATTGTGCCTCGGGGATGAATCGCATGATCTTCGTATTGTCGAGGTTAAGAAAAAACTGCGAGATGACGACTCGAATAGACTGAGGATCAGACAAAGAAGGATCGGTGCCCCAGGCCCGGCCCAAGACGTCTTCGGGGATACGAGGCAACTCGGCAGTTTCGTGTTGAACTGGAAAATGGACTCTGGTCGGCTCAGCGGTCGCCATTGAGATAACTGGCGGTCCACCAGGAACATAGCTATCGTATCCCACTCGAAGTCGCTTGTGGGAACCTGTGTCTGGTGAAGGCTGGCGCAAGGTGGTTCTTGGCGAGACAGGCGAACTAGTCTCGCTTCCGGATATCCGCAAATCATTCTGCCTAGATGGCCCGCTCAACTTGCGCATGTCGTCGAGTTCGGCGGGTGGTGTTGACGGAGAAGTGTGGCCTCCTCTCGGGCTGGTACAATGGTTAGTCAATGTCCTTTGGGAATGTAAAGCAGGCTGGACTAACGCATTCTTGAACTTGCAGATTCGGCCAAACTTCTCGCACTGGACACAGCGAGGATAGTCTGGGTCACATTTGATCTTCTTCTCTCGGCACGTCACACACGCAATTGCGAGTCGCTTCCGGGGCTTTCCTGCCTTGGTAACTCCCCAGTGTGCATTAACTGCTTCGCCATCAATGACCGTTTTGCAGTGGCTGCCATCATCGTAGAAGTAGCACATTCCTTCGCCAGGTACTTCGGCGGCTCGCACAAATCGAGGCAAGAAATGGGACCCGGTCCATATCTTGGGGCCCAGGCCATCTTTTGACGGAATACCTTCAGAGACGACGGTGCTGGTGGGCGTTGGAGGGGGATTCGGTCCTCCGTGGGCCGACCTTTGGTCGGAGTAGCTAGGAGGAGCGCGATCCTTGGTTCCGGGGAAGTGAAGTCGGAACTGATCCTGTGGCGATCGGAAAGATGAATCTCGAGATCCCAATGTGTAGTCGTGGCGGCCAGTATCTTGCTGCATAGACCACTTGCCAGCTTGACCATCCGCTCGCGAAGCCGGACGGATGTGATCGGCATCGCGGAATCTAGGCGACTCAGGGCCGGAGAAGGATCTAGCCAAACCATGGGGTGGGTGGCGGTCCGATTCGAACTTGGTATCGTAAGTGGTCCTGGGCTGCGATACGGGAGGGGAAAGAGTTTGCGAGAAGTAAGAGGCCGGGTGGTGCCGGTCTCCAGAAGGTGCCCGGGGATGGTCCAAAGGTGAGGTAGCAGAGAAGGTGCTGGGTTGGTCCGAAACGGGAGAGTGAAGTGGTCGTACAGGCGGGGGAGGCCCGAAGAGGCTGCTCAACGACGGCAACTGTTGTCGAGGTGCAGCTTGGGCGGCTGAGCCTGGTCGGCTTTGCCCTCCCTCCGCGCTCTGATCCACGGACGACATGTCGACTGTCAGAGGCTTCTCATACTTGGACATGGAAGGAGAAGTGAGTGAGGGTGAGATCCAAGGTTGGTCCGCAGGCAGCGATGAGCTAGACGAGTACGACGAGGCACCTGGGCTCACCAGCTCCGGCGGGGTATCTGGGAGAACCAAACGTGGACGAGAATCTAAAGCAGGTAGGATCCCCATTGAGAGAGTTACTCGATGTATCTCGAGTAGGAGCGACGGAGCATATCTGAAGTTGAAAACACCGCCGCAGACAAGGTGAGGTAGTGAACATCAGTCAGAAGTGACTGGCGGGGAGGGGGGACAGGAAAGATATCCCCTCGGATATATGTAGGTAACTACCGCACCAGCGGCGAGGATGTCTTAGGGAACGCGGGCCAAGACAGGCCACTATGGACACACGGCGGGCGACCCAATACGGATAGTCGATACCAGGAAGACGCTGGTTGGGATGAGGGAGGGGGCGATGTGCCAATCTTAACACGACCCAGACTGTCGGGAGGGTTGGGCGTGTAGAGCAAGACGGGGGGGGATAGGAGGACAAGGACCCAGTCCGCTTGTGGATGAGTCGAGTGATAATGGCCGACTTACAGGTGGATCGGGTGCAGAAGGCGATCAGGGCGGAAGGGAGAACAAGAAAGGAAGGAGAATGGAAAAGGAGGATGGGGAAACAAGTGATATACTAGCGAGAAAAATGGCACGGAGAAGGCTGAGGAGCCAGAGGTCACCTCGTAACCAGCGCAGCAAACGGTCAGAGATGAACGGGACGGGCTGGATTGGCCTTGGCTCGTTAGATTTGCGAGACGACGGACCACACGAGAGACCAGCCGAGTGGTGCAGGAGCTACGGCCGCCACGCGAGTGCGAGTCCCGGGGCTGTCTAGAGTGGTGCCGTCACCCACACGTGTGGTGCGGTACGCATCTGTGGCCTTATTTGCAGCATGGGACGGTATGGGCTGGATGACTTGCGGATACTAGTGCAGGCGTCAAGCGATCCCAAGTCGCTGGCCATCGGCACCAACGGCAGGGCGGGTACAAGATGGCGTGGACGCCAACCCAACGGCTCTTCGCCGGGGACGGTTCAACTCACGTTCGATGAGCATCCTGGCTGCAGACGCCGCCATGGATGAGGCATGGATGGCCGGGGGACCGAGGGACGGAGCCGGATGGGCGTGGCTCGCTGAAGACTCGGGGGCGTGTGGCTTCAGACTGACGGCTGATGGCTGACGCCGGTGGGCGAACGGTGGGAGGATCAGCAGTCCAACCGGGAGTCTAGGATGGAGTAGCGAAGGTCCAGAGTCAGGTCAGGCTGCCAAGGGGGGGCGCCTTGCGTCAGCCAGATCCCTGATCCAGATTAGGGGACGGGAAGCCAGCATACTGGCCATAACTCTCCAGAGTGGTCAGTGTGCGAGCTGTGTGAGCAATGCCACGAAGCGAGACAGGCAATGGATCCGTGCGAGGCTGCCTGCCTCGGTGGAAGCTCCGTCTGGAGCACTAACTAACCAACAGGGCCGGACCAGGTGGCATGTCCCGAGGGAATCTGGCAAGCAGGACGGAAGCCAAGTCGAACGGGAAGTCCTTTATTAAGCGGATGTTGGCAGAGTGCGGATATGCTCCGCACCGCTCCGTACCCGCAATGAGATAAATCCATCCACCGTCAACAAGCGTATCCGTCGAGCTTGAAATATTAAACCGGCCGCTGCGAAATCTGCCAATCAGCCAGGACCGAACTTGAGCGGCACTGCGAACCGTCAGCAGAGACAAACCGCTCACGTCGGCAGCGAGATGGCAGTGCATGCTTTTGTGCCAGCCGAAAAGGGATCGATGGCCACCGAAGGATGAGATGGATCCACCAATGCACAGCCAACTGCCTTGCCATTGTCATCTTCGATGGAACCGCGGGCGTCATGCATGTGCCGGCAGGCAGCAGGTGGATTGGGGAACCCAGGCAGAGTACCATCCAACGATGGCGGGAGTCGGCGCGGGGTTGCAATTCGTTCAGATAGATGAAGGCCGGCTGCAGTCGGTACGGTGGAGGATACGCATAACACGAATCGCCCAGAGCGGAACCTTTGGACGGGATGAATCGATGCTACCGTAATCCACGGACCAAAGCGCAGCCAGGCGAGAACCAGATTGCCCGGCGTCGAACTAGCCATACGGCACTGGCACGGAGGGACCATGGCAGAAGCGGCAGAAGTCTTGCTGGGTATTCTAGACCTAGTCTTCAATCCTTGTCACCAGGGGACGCAGCTGCGCTAAAGGAGAAGGGGTCCGGTAGGTCTCCCAGTCCCCTGGGTTCGTAGGACGGCATTGCGGGACCAGCATCAGCTCAACGGACCATAGATCAGCGAACAGACGAGTGCGCCAATGGCATTCACGCTTTGCCGTGAGACTTCGTTCCCCAGCAAATCACAACCCTCCATAGCTCTTGGCCTGGCCTGATTGAGTACATAAGTACGTAGTAGGCTCCCGTTCGACCTGCAGCTTGGGGTAAGACGCTAGAACCCGAGCAGGAAGCATCTGGTAACCATATCCCTGGCTCTGAAGCAAGATGCTGATGGTGGTCAACGGTGGCGACGATAATCAGGGGGATGGCACGCATCAACGCTCAAGGGCGGAAATACCGAATGCACTGCTTTGCAGTGGCCCCGTGCGAGGAGCCCGAAGAACGCCGCGCTGTCTCTGCCCGCCCTCATCGATGTGGAGAAGGAATGGAGTTTAAGACTGTCTCAGCTGGTGAGCCTCGAAGTTACTTCCGAAGTGCATCCCCGAAGTGCGTCCCCCGAAGAGCGGGGCGTGTTGGTAACATGGAAACAAGAAACAGGCGGAATCAACACTTGTACACTTCGCCGCGGTGCATTAAGCAATCCGCGCTTGGAACCACCAACATTTGGTGCTCATGAAGGCGGCGATTTTTTTTAATCCAGCCCTAGCGAAACCGTTGTCGTCCCAGGCTGGGGGCGGCCGCGCCCTGCTCGTGCCCTGTTCGGAGGGTGCTTTGGTGATTTCCGGCATCCCGAATCTGGCTGGCTGCATCGCACTACCACTATCGAGGGTGCGAACGTTGACTGGCAACACACTCTGAGACTTGGGGTGCGTAGCAAGGATGGTGAGTTTGTGGCAAGGATCCTATCTGGGCTTGCATTGAGGCGGCTGTGTAACCTGGAATATGCCTACTTCGTACAAACTGAGAGCGGCTGAAGAGTACATGTAAGATTTACGTAGTTCGTGATCGACGGATTGGCATGTCTCCGGACACGCCCCGCGGCTTTATGCCCGCGGTTGGGGAGTCCATTAGGATGCACGGCTGGCAAGCCGATGTCGATCCTCAAGCCGGAGCGATTGACTTTCACCTATCGCACCGAGCTGACCTGGATCATTGACGGCGTCGTGGGGAGAATTTGCTTTTCGCGCAGTGCCGGCCGCTACCTAAATTGCTAGTCCCCGGAGAGGCCCACACGCATGACGTCTTGCTGGGTGCGGCATATGAAGCCCAAACAGGAATGGCATGGCACTATCGTCACGCCCATCACGGCACTCGTATGATCTTTTGCCGCTAGCGTCGACCTGGCGCCTCGCTTTCTGGGAGCCACTTGAGAACCGACAGGGTCCGTGAGAGCGCCTCGCTTTTCCAGACACTGGCAGTTTGGGGTTGAAGATGGACGCCGGGAGATCCTTAGCTGGTGCATAGCTCTAAGAGATGAGCTTGTGTTACGGCATATGCTGCGCCACCGCTCCAGGCTAGAAACAGATGGATGTCAGCGTCTCGACTCACGACGCTCCACGGGCATCAATCCACCGAAGCCGTCGAATCTCCGCGCTGTGGGCGCAGCCAAAGGGCCAAAGAAGCGAGAAGCGCGCTGTAACCGTAGCTTACCAGCCAGACGGAATCCTCTGCAGACATGCACGCCTGCACCTCGTAATGTGATATCCGTGGGTCTGGGTTTCCACAGACATTTCGGCGACCATCTTGCTGGCGCGAAAAAAGTGCTCCAAGTCGAAGCATTGAACGGTTGGATGAGTTGGATGGAGAACATGTCTTGGTGCGCGTGCGCCACCAACACACAGCCAACTGCCTGCCTACTGCAGTTGGTACGTACAGTAGTTCGAATGGAAGGACGCCTGCAACGAGACCTGGGAGGTGGAATTTACGGACATGGTGACATCTGCCAACCAACTCGGCTCCGTACCTGCCTCAACTGGGATCGACAACCAACACCAGTGGAGATGAGGTGTGGGCAACTTCCAAACGCGGAATCCTCCCTTTGCGACTGCCCATGTTGCTGGGCTTGCGCGCGTAGAGCACGTGCTCGGTAAAAGAACAGCATCAACACGGATTGTCTTAGCCTCGCACAATGTGCAGACACGTCTCCGCCTCTGTGGCGATTGACGACAAAGCACGGGCGGCTCGCCATCGCCAAGGATCTAACAAACTCGAGGCTTGCGACCGGTGGCGGATGCGTGAGATAACGGAGTCGCGGCAATGTCTACGGAGGTACCTTCTTGCCGCTTCCCGGCACGGCTGTTTTGCCGGACTGCGGGGGAGATGTTGTTGACACGATTCGTGTGGCGCCGCTGTTCCTCCGCATTTGACAAGCTTCTCGCTTGGTGCAGAGTACTTTCAACCACAACGGTTGGTATGCCATGTACCTGTCATGCCGGTTTGCGCTCGGTTGCTGGCCGGGCTAGGCGAACTGACTGGTCGCTGCAGGGGTAGGGACTGACAAGATCGAAATTTAGATTCGGAATGCTGGTGCTGCCCAGATGAGCTGACAAGTCCCAGCCCAGCCTCAGCATCCACACCACCAGCCAGGTGCAGAAATCACCGCAACCCCAATACCCATCCAAGAAGTTCGATTCGCTGCGTCGGACTCATCAGTGGCTGCAAAGTAAGGCCAACCAAGGAAGGAGATGGCAGCCAGAAACATGTGTCTTGACACACTGCCTCGGCATCCTTCTTCCTTCACCCCTTCTCAGCCACTCATGAGCCCAACTCTGCACACGGCCATCATGGCTTGGAACGCACTCGGTTCTACGCATCATGATAACTAATCATTTGACCCAGTAGCTACCCCAGATCCACTGTTGCGCCGCCATTGCTCGGATCTAGCATGACAGACTCAGCTTTTCGGCTTCCTGATCCAGCTTCATCTCCGACCCTGGCACAAATAGACACATTGGACCCTGGCACAGTGTCGCTCGGCCGAGTCCCCAGATGCTCCCTCCCTGTCTCCCTGTCCTCGCCTCGCACAACGGCTCCGAGGGTTTCGGCCTCGGGGTCCAACCTGAATGAGCAGATGGAAGCCCATGGCACGAGCGCCCGTGGTGAAGATCAACTGTCAGGCCAGATCGGCCCACCGCAAATATTCGCTCGGTTGGTCGAAAACACCTAGCCGGCCTCGTTTTGAGAGCACTTTAGCGAACCTGCAAAAGACCACCGACACGCCCCAGTACCATGGGGCTTCACTTCTTGGCTGTCCTGAGCTATACCGAGGGAGCTGGGTTAGAA
Organism: Ilyonectria robusta; assembly: GCF_021365365.1. NCBI lineage: Eukaryota > Fungi > Ascomycota > Sordariomycetes > Hypocreales > Nectriaceae > Ilyonectria > Ilyonectria robusta. Next base: position 335,191 of record NW_025764438.1, read on the forward strand.
GCCAAAGAGGGGCTCGTTGGCTTCGCCCCTTTTATCCAAATGCCGCGTCCTTCCTTATTCTTAGCGCCTCATCCGACAATCCAACAACTCCCGGTTGAAGTCAACCCAAAACGGATATTGCGTGTTACTCAGAATGGTGTTCGGCCAAGCCGTCATTCATCAGCCACCCGAAGAGGCACATTCGGTGACAGCAAAGTACCGAGTTCAGCCCGACAGATTTGCCTCCCCACAGTATGTAAGCTACCTCTAAGCAGGCTACTCCCGGGATGTTCGGCCCAGCGTGGAACGTGGGTACCAGGAACCAGGGCTGAGATAGGCCTCGAAGAAACGGGCATTCAGGGGACTCCCTAGGGTGGGTGCAAGCTCGGGTGCCCTGCATTGCTGGTCCGGATCCCCACACCCGTTGGGGCTCTTGTCGGTCCCGACGGGAACGAGCATCGCCGTGACTCGCCGTTCTGGAGCTCACACCAATCAGGTCTCTTATCTCGCCGACTACACAATCAGGTTATACCCACTTTCACTGTCCCAGCGTTCACGAGTCTCAAACTAATACAGATAATAAAGACGATGCAACCCGTCAATGATCGACACCACTATTCCCGGCCCCGTTATCAAACCAACACATCCCGTGAAGTATCAACGCACAGTGTTGAAAGGTTCGTCAGTTGTACATAGCCCAAGAACATGCGCTACGCAAATCCCCTAATCCCCTCAGCACATGTCTTGGATATGGGCTGCACGGTATCCTTGGGGCGTGCATGTGGCTTGGAGGGTCGGGACGGCCAGCCGGTAACAAATCAGAGACACACAGGATACATGGTGATACTTTCCTTGGCGATGGAGATGTCACCTCGTACCTACCAACTAGATGCTGCCGTTCAGGGCAGTGGGTTTACATACGAGCAGCAGAGCGCGCTAAGCTTCACTCCAGCAGGCGCATTCTCGTATGAAGACTCAGCTGGCGGGTCAAGAGCTCGACATCACACTCGTGCTCGCCGACCACTGCGGATACAACAGGGGCATTCGACCAAGCTACCACCACATAGAGCATGCTCCTTCGGTACTGGCCTCCGCCAAGTCAACTGGTTCCGGTGATGCGAACCCTCCTGGCCATCTCGTCCCATCGTATCAGGACACCAAAGCTCAATCCAACACGTTGGAATTCACTAGTTCCACGTTATCTACGGAAATGTGGCATCAGAGGTCGCATGGCAGGCCGCCTTGAGAAGGTGGGCTTGCCCTGTGGCTGAGCAGTGACATCATGATCATTCAGGCGCCCGAAGGATTCCCATTCGCTTCGACTCTTCGAATCAAGTGGTTCAGAACGAACCTGGCATCCACGCGTACACCCCGCCAGTATGGAGGGCGTGCGTACTGGCCCAAGAGCAACGATACCGGCGCAATTTCATCATGCAGACATAGAGAAACACCCGCACAGCTGATCCCAGATTCCAAATAACAGGCCACAGTCCATTCAGTCGGGGTCATCTCAGAGGAAAGAAGCCGTACGCGTATACTATCCCCTTCATCTGGCCCAGAACCTTATTGCATCTTGATCGGCAGTTTAGGCAAATGACACCTTCTAGGGGCTAAGGTCATAATGCCACCAGCGACTCTGGCGGAAAGACTAGCCCGGCAATTGTTTAATAGCGCCGGCCTATGTTTGAGGGTATTGCCGTGGGCGGCAAACGTCGATCTTGAGGCAGACGCTAAGTGCTCGGTGGAAGAAATAGCTGACTCTAAGCTGCCTAGGTGCGGGGCGTAACATCTACACTCCACTACGATGAGCAAAGGCCCGAGTCACCAACACATTAATACTCTCAAATATGGAAGACAGGCACAGGATGTACAATCCCATTAATAGCTTCGAGTGCCATATATGTTGCAGAGTAAAGGCACTACATCCAAGTTGGGCTCTCGTCGGAGGCCTTCGAATCACGGGGTGCGCCGTGACATCACCTCGCGTCACACAGAAGCCGGCATAGCCAAGAAGTGCATCACAGGCTAATTCTCAGGCGCAGATGCCAATGGCACTACAGCGGTGAAAGTATCCAAGCGCGAAGGGCGAGCCTGCTAGCTTATTGCTGGGCAAGGTTTCATTTCGATTAACCGGAGTGCGCTAGGGCTCGCCAATAGACGCAAGCCGTATAGACGGATTTCCTAATCAGTCCGGCTACCTGAGGGCACTATTGACCACAGACGAAAAGTCTCCGTGCCCCGTCAGACTCCACTGAGCTGGAAGGGGGATCAGGGTGCGCACTTCCGGCATCCTTGGCAAGCATTAGTGAGCCGTCAACCTGGCGGCCGAGTCCGGGTGGGTAGGGTGTGGATGGAGCCAGACCTGGGGGAAATCCACAGCCATGGGCGGCATCAAGAACCCCAAGGCAAGGCGCCACGAGGCATTTGGTTGTCACATCATCCGTCTGGGACCAACCCGGTCACCTTATTGCCGCCCCTGGCTTGCAAATACCGCTTGGCCGATGCTTGTCGGAGTACAATGGGTCCTCGCTTCAACTGACGGATTACTGGCTGAGACGGCCTAATCTCTACCGATCGGTTGAGCAGCCACCACTAAGGCCAGACCAAGAGCTGTCTCAACGACACTTCCTATGGGTCCCCATCTTACTACGTACGGTTGGCCGGCTTGACAACACGGTAGACTCCTCCTTACTACGTACTCCTATCAGCATTGCGCCAGCTGTGCAGAGACCTGGTCTGAGCGGAGTGGTTGCTCCATTGATGCCCACTTCTGTCCGAGCTGGACTTCGTCAGCAAAACGGAACAGCCGTGGTCTCAGTTGAGACTGGACTGAGCGCCCACGTGCCGAGAAGGCTTCTCGAAGGCTGCCGAGGGGGACGGGGGCCCTTATCAACTGTGTCCGTGTCCGTGTCCGTCCCCTCGTGGCATCCTAGGCATGCAAAAGCAAGCAGGCCGGAATGGAACCCCGGTGCATTGGAATGGCCGGATGGGACGCTCAGGGTGACATCGCCAGGTATGCTATTCTTAGGTGGGCTCCGATGCCCTTGGTCGGATTCTGGGGCACTTCAACGGCAGGCACACCAGATCGAGTGGTTGAAGACGTCACTGAACCTTCTTGAGCGGCAACCCGTTGAGACGGCCCACCAGCGCTCGACCGCTCGCCCTAAGTTCTACCGAGCTGCTATCCCCTTCGGGTTGTTTACTCGAGGGTGGGCGAGGCTACGTCCCATCCAGGCTGCCCTCGGCCCATTAGCGGCCACGATCAGGGTTCAAAGTTCCAGCATGGATTATAGGCTGGACGCCTCAGACGTGGGAGCCCAGCAGTGGCAGCTGATTGAAGGGTTAAATTTTCAACCCTCCGCCCGACCAACCCTTCGAGAACAGCCCAATCGTGGGGGGAGTAGCGACTCGATCAGGGTGCTGCACCGACAATACCGACGGTACGTCGTGACAGGTCTCCGTTAGGGTGTGGTGGCATTAGTGCTGTGCCAGGGGACGGCGGAATGCAGGCGGCGTGGCGTCTCGTCTCACCCAGCGGGATAGTTGTGGACGCGAACCTCACGACATGCCACTTGTTAGTCCAGTTTGGGGAAACTCCTCGTGGCTGCGCAGGTTTCCAGCTCATCCATCACGCCGCAGACCCTCGCCTTCTTATCCGTTTCGTCAAACCTCAAACGACCCAAACCATTCTGCAGGGCCACAGGGACCAAGTGGGCGAGGACGCTGACGGCAGCCTCCCCCCTACCCTACAGACCATCCACTTCGGCACGTCTGCAGGATGGACACCAACCTGGGCACCAGCCTAAGGTCCCCTCCCCTGTTTGAGCATCGCATCTACGGCACATGTCATGTATGTATGTGTGGTGGTCGAAGATGACGGCAGGGGTACGTGGCGAGGCCGTCCAACCACCTGCCAAATGGGAAGTAAACCATCTCACCCTGGCGAGATACAGGTGGTCAATTCAGAGTGCCATCCCCCCGAACGGCAGCGAGGTCTAGATCCGCTGCCAATAGAGGTGCCGTGATCGACGAGTGTACTTCTGCGTCCTATTTTCAACCACAGCCTTGGACTTGGAAAGCAGGTGCACTGCGAGCTCCTTGTCCGAGGAAGCGGCAGTGAACATGCCCGAGACGTGAGCACCTACTAAAGTACCATGGTCCCATGTCGACAGGCAGATAACTATAACATGCACAGACGCATGATTATCGTACCTTTCTTAAATGCCTCTCTCCTTGGGCAAATGCCGGGTTGGATACCGACTCTAAACGGCCAGATCTGGTGCAGACGCAAAAAGCAAGAAGCAGGAGAGCAGCATACCGGCGACACCATTGCATGAGATCTACGCCAACTCAGATCAGTGGCCAGGGTCCTCAAGAGGCGGCCTCGCTCCCGTGTACTTTCGTTTCTTTTTCCCTTGCCCAGCCCCCATGTACCCCTTCCCTGTCGAACCCCCCGTGCTCGGCGACCTCTACATTCGGACAGCTGTGACCCCAATGCGCGAAGGCTCCCTACCCTATGCCAGTGTGGGCGAGAATTCAGCCCATCGTGGCCGAGAATCTCGCCGCGGAGTCCGCTTTAACCGACCACCACCGGACGGATGCTGAGCTTTCCGACCCAGGGGCTAAGTCGTTCCCGGGAACCTACCTTTGTTGGGCGAGAACAAGATGGTTGGTTGTTGGTCGTGTTGGTTGTGATGGCATTCTCGGACGGGCATGGAGGGTGAGCATACGACTTTGGCTGCTGTGCCTCTCGTTGGCTATGTGGCTCAGAGTTGCCGACCAGGCTCCACGGCTTGCTTCCCGATTGTGTAGAGCTCCGGCATACCACCGCCGGCAATGGGGAACGACGAGCCGCTTATTCCGTATACCGATGGGAAAGGGCAGATGGGCGTCGCTTGTGGGTTTTCGCCAATCTCCATCACGTCAGTTTGGGGCCTGAGCCTACGTGGCAGGATTTAGGTTTCCAGGATGATGTCGTTCGATATCGTCTCGTGATATCGTGATATTATCGGGGGAAAAAACTATAGGGTAGACGTGTTGGTTTGCGTATATGTGTGAATCCTTCACTCTTTGCAAGTAACCATATGCTACTGGCTAAGGTTTACGGCTGAAGGGTGCATGGGATTTATATCGGCGGCCGCATATACACCACCTCTGATAGCTAGGCTATTAGGCGGAGCCGGCTGGATTTTAAGTCTCAGGAATAGACCCTAAGCGTCCCATGGTAAAGTGGACATGTCACTCCCACATTCTCTCTAGTTCAAGACTAGGAGGGCCGGAGATGCTGGATCGCGAAATGGCGGCGTGGTATTGCCGAATTAACAGCATACATACAAGATTCACGATCCAAACAACTCGTGAATGACCACGAGGGAGCATGGCGAGAAGGTGTCCTAATTCGTGATATAATGCATTTCACCCTAAAACGATATCTAGTTCAAGCATGAACAAATCTGTCATGAGTATCAGAGACGTGAACAATCACGTAGAGTCATGGGCCCTTGGTGTTGTGTCATCTCTAATCTACATCAAACTCAATAGCCATATCCCTTGTGGTATGCCCCTACCAATGTTGTAATATTGGATAGAATTCGAGTCCATCTACCATTGCCATATCCCCGAAGAAATCGAGAAACGCCCACCATTATCCAGCGGGTTGGCGACAACAGCACAGTTGCGTTTAAGGGGACATTTCCCTCCGGAATATGGACGACGAGGCTCAACTTATCAGAGCCTGGTATTTGTCGAATCTCCTCGGTATGCAATTAACAATACAGAAAGAAAGTCTTCTGTTCTGGCATGGGTGTAAATATTGCGAGTATGGCCATGATGTGCCCGTACTTAAGAATCATGGAAATGTGAACGTCAAAATTTGGTATCAGGCCAATGTATCAAGTCGAATTTATTTTGGTACGGTTTTAGAGCGTCCTAGGTTTGAGATTAAAAATATCCAATGGGTACACGTATCTATAATCGCAGAGTAGTGCATCTTGCGCCAGCCACAAACTGTACGAACACTTTCTCATTATTATGACATCTGAAAGACGAAGCCAGCTTGAATCGCGGAACAAAACCAAGCGCTAGTGTAGACCCGGGTTACCAGTTACTAGAGATATCGTCATGCATGATAGTGAAGGCCGGTCGGCCCTACGTGAACATATATTCGGGGGAAGTGAGTTGGAGGCTTTGGTTCCGGCCGTGTGTGTGATTCGACTCTTCGAAGCCTGGCATGACGGCGTATGGCGAGAGGCCCAGGACAAATAATACGGCATGGATGGATGTGACGCTTTACAATACAATTGGCTCTTGGGCCGATGCAGATTGACCGTCAGGGCGGTGATAGCTGTGCCGTCCTTGTTGAGGGTTGTATTGAGAGTGAATGCAGGGAGTGGCCTGGATAATAGGAGCAAGTCTCTCACCGCAACGCCCTAGAGGTCGTCTCATCCATTAACCTTAAAGAACCTAGAGCAGGAGTAGGTGGTTGAGGGAACAGAACTGGACGTTGCAAAAAGTGAAACGGGAAATCCCAGATGGGTTGTCTCGAGGGATCCCTGATCGGCTAGGAGAATATTTATTAATTATCCCTACCATCGTGGGTATCTATTCAAGAACCTACGGGAAGATATTTGGGTGATCGAGTCGTATATTCTGGACATGGTGTTGCCGTTGTGAGAGTTCCACGTGAAGACGGCGACTTGAAAAGTGTGAATTGCAGAATAGTTAGATCTCGGTTAGCGGAGGGTCTGTCAATACTCGGCTAGAACATAGACCTTGTTAAGAGAAACTTCTCATGTCGGAATAAGTTGTCTAGGCTCATGAGCTGACGTAGCGGTCTTTACCATAGTTACACTACGACTGCAGTCCATTATGGCCTGGTCCAAACTGCCGAGTCTAGATTATTCGCGCCTGCTGCCCTTGCCACTTGGTGAGACCCTTGCACGTCAACAATGCCAATGTTCGCATTTCCTTTGACTTGTTTTGGGGCTGAGCTTGGTGGCCACGTAAGACATGTTTGTGTGTCCGGGAATATGTCGTCTAGACGCACCATGGACTCGGAAGCGTCTCACCTACAGGAAGCTAGCTCTAGCGTTGGATCCTCGTGGACCGTCATCTGAGGCAGTTTCAGCTGCTGAAGTCGTCAATCAAGCCAATGGAATATGGGTGGGTGCTAGAGAGACCGGCATCATTAGGGCTTGTTTACGAGCAGATGGACGGACCGTGGTTCTTCAATACGGGGAGAGGCGGAGGCGGTGCACGCATGGTGGAGTATTGCTTGACACATGACCGAACTGAAGCCTGTGCTAGTTGAATGGAAAGAGAAACGGATACGAAGTAAGTAGCGAGTTTCATCTCTGCACAGCTACGGGATTATACGCCATGATGATCGAGACTGGGACGAATGACGATGGCTTTTGGTCACCTTGGCCAATTAGCCGTGGTGGTTAAGTAGGTGGTTATACGACCATAGTCGATTTGTATTAATCAGCGCTGCTCCCCATGCCCTGGACAGCCAATGGCATGCATCCCATACGAGCCCGAAATTACAGCAGCTCGCGTACTATGAACAACGGTTTACAGGGGACAGAGGCTTGCGGGCAGGTGTTGACGGCTGACGGGCGCGGACGCAGAGAGCTCTCCGTCGTGTCTAGGTACCTACTAAGGTAGACAGACACTGGAATGCCGATAATATATTCATTATTCCCAAGCTCAGGTACCCGTCCACTATGCGCCGGGACCTGGATCGCAGCAGTTGGCGGGGTGTGGATGCCCTGTGGATGCCCCTGTGGAGGCCCTGGAGTTGATGACGATGGGCCCTAAAAAAAGCCACACGCTGGATGATGACTGGTCACTTTGGGCAGCTCATCCCAGCACAGCGGACAGATATCACCGCCGATCGGGTGGCTTCCAGGCGGCTCTCCGGTCGCCCCCTGTACCTGTGCCTGTAGTTAGGTACCTACGTAGTAACTGCACCTGTACCTGTACTGTGTGCTACCACAGCGCCTGCACCCGCTGTAGCGCCGTGCATTGTACCCCGTACCTGGGCGTAGTAGCGCTTCCATGCAACCTTGTTTCCGACGGACGCGGCACTCGACGATAAGGAGCGGGCGCGAGCCGTGGCCGTAATTTCTTCCTTCCAGAAGCCCGCAAATTTGACTTCCATCTCCTTTCTCGCGTCCCCGTGTCCCCCGTTCCGCCAGCATCTGGTCCGCGTACGCATCCGGCACCAACAATTTCGCATCGCCTCAATTTCTCCCGGATTATCTGCTGTTCCAATTCCCAGTGCGAATGTACCCGTCAGCGCCCGTCGAATCTGCCTTCTCCCGATAGCTGGCATCTTATCCGGCCGATCCGCAATCTACGACACCTCGAATCTAGGTATCTACAGCCTCCGGTTTCGAGCATCGACGCACGCCGCAGCCGCAGCCGCCGCCGCAACCGCCGCCATGAGTTGGATCACAACCCTCACGGGCTACTTGGCCCCCGTCTTCATCGTTCTCTCGCCCATCATCTCCTACAGCGACCAGGTGCTGGCCATGCACCGCTCCAAGAGCAGCGCCGGCTTCTCCCTCGACATCCCCCTCATCATGCTGGTGGCCTCCTTTCTGAGGTGCGACCTCCTATTCGCCCTGCCCTCGCTCCGTCTCGACGCAACACTGGCTGACTCGCGATCCCATCCGCAGGATTTTCTACTGGCCGCATGCCCAATATGACATGAGCTTGCTCTTCCAATCGCTGCTCATGGTTGTGGTCCAGGTCGTCCTGCTCAAGGTCGCTCTAGACCACCGCCCGTCCCCCTCCACCAAGGGAGGAGAGGCCGCGCTTCCGTTTTCCGGGGCCGAGGACGGCGGTTCCGGGTTCCAGCGCCCATACAACTTTTGGCAATGGCGGTCGCCTAAGCGGTAGGTGCCCAATGACTTGACTCCCTCCTCCCTGGACTCCCTGTACCTCGGGTCGCATGGCGCAATCCATGACTGACTGGCTGACTGGCTGACTGACTGACTGACTTGGATTTCTAGGTACTGGCAAGCCATCATCTATTTCGCCGCCGGCCTCGTCGTGCTTCAGGCTCTCCTCTCGCAGATGCCCGCGATATACGGCACATATTCCGATACCATTGGCTACATCGGACTCGCGGTCGAGGCGACACTCCCACTACCCCAGATCCTAGTAAACCTTCGTTCAAGGTCCTGCAAGGGCCTCCGACTATCTGTCCTAGCCAGCTGGGTGGGAGGCGATTCCATGAAGCTGTTCTGGTTCTTCACGGCGACTAGTGAGATCCCGTGGTCGTTCAAGATCTCTGGCATTTTCCAGGCATCGTGCGATGCGTTCCTGGGTCTCCAATACCTCATGTACGGCAATGCACAGTTACCATCGGCCGTCAAGGAACACCCGCTGACAGAGTGGTCGTCAGCGCAACCCGTAACCGGGGCGCCGAGGCGGAGCTTGAGCCCTTCCCGGCGGTCAGCGGCTTTCAACGACAAGGAGGTAGAGTAGGACCTATGGGTAAAAGTAAAAAGGCGTAATATCAGGTCCTGATGCACCCAGAGCGCCGCATGCCGTTTCAGGGCAGGGCTTGTGTGAAGATTTGTGCGTACACAACGGTGAGTGCGACAGGACATGTCGGGATATATGGTGAAAGAGAAGGGAAACTATAGACGGGGACAACAGGCACGGCGTTGGGAGGTTATATGAAAGCAGTAATCGGGACCGGATCCCCTGGATCGGAGACGGAGGGACATGAAGACTGCGGGTGTCCGGAGGTCCGGACCTCCGAAGCCCGGAAGGATCAGGTCAGGCTTGCCAAGACCTGCCAAGTCAAGCCAAGCGATAGCAATCATGCAAGTAATCCGTGGGAGGGATCGGCCAAGGATTCTGCTTGTCCCTGGAATGGAGGTTGAAGGGACAAGCTCCAGCCAAGAGTCAAGCAACAGCAGGAGAATCGGTCACATTGACGACGTCCGAAAGTCCGGAAGACGTTGAGGCCTGGGCGCGCTGCTCCACAATAGAGAGTGGAAGGCGGGACTCATTTAGTTTGCATGAACAGATGATTGCCGGGGAATCGGTAGATGTCTGCATGTTTAAACATATGTCTCTCTTGGTATTTCTTGGACATAGTCGTAGCCGTGGTGGGTTGATACAACTCAGGGGTTTACACGACCCAGGGGTTTATTACACAACCCACCACCAGCAGAGGTGCGATGGCCGTTAATTCCTGGTAGCGCGGTACTTGGTGGGATTCCAGACTTTGGGGGCGGGGAGGCGGCTCACCACTGGGGTACGCGACGGATAGAAATAATCATGCAAGATGATAATGAGTAATTATGAGGAAATATCATTACCCATTATTCCCTTTATTTTTTTAAAGTATTTATTTCGACGTAAAAATGGCTTCCTCGGCGTGGTTATGACCGTTAAGCCTCCTACGACTGGGCGCTGGTGCCTGGTACCTCTCTATCAGAGTCGCACCAGCTGTCACCAGCCGCCAGGAGATTGTTGCCCCCCAGCCACCCGACTTCTGGCCGCCAACTCCTCCAGCGAGGTATTCGCCAACCACCTTTTCCCCCTACTCTACTTGAACAACACCACTACCTATCTCCGTCACTCTCTTCACGTAACTACGGCAACCATCTCTCTCTGCGCTACCTGCCTATTCGGTGTCTCTCTTTTAGTGCACGTCGTTACACGTATTCGCCGCCTTAGTTAACTGGGTTGTCACTCTATCCGAGTTGGCCTTCCTTTCTGAGGAATCGACGTGTCCCTGGGAATAGGACAATATCCTATCGTCCATTGTCGACCCTCGAACCGAGCTTTTGTCCCGGCGACAAAAGACACTTCGGCCTCTGTGGAACCTGATCCTTAGGATTTCCCGTCCTAAGAGCTTCTGCGTGGTATGTATGCGATTTCTCCTACTGCGCCATCGCCTTCTCACAACTTAGAAACCGTCTAACATTCAATCTCGCGGTTCAGTTCTATATTCAGCTTGCGCGATACATCGCAGACTTCAAGCAACCTCATTCGACGTGAGTCTAGCCCCCACGCTACTTTTCTTTTCTCGTCGTTTCTTTTTCCTCGTTTTCACGTTTGCACGTTTCGAGATTTCCCCTCTCCAAACCATTCTCCCCGTTTGATGTACCCCTAGAGGAAACATTCGAAGCCGTTTTTCCATCCTCACTTTTCGTTCACTGCCTTCTCACCTTGCACCCTAAGCCCAACTTTAGTCTGAACAAACGCACCCAAACACAAGTGCCCACTTATATCACTGACCGGCCGTTCACCTCGACTTCTGCCTATTTATTTCTCTCCGCTTCTTGAACTCCTTCACCCAACTCTCACCTCTCATCTACACTTTCCTGAGACCAGACGTTCTCGTTTGGCCTCGCCTCCCTTCATCTTCTCTTCTTTCTTTTGGCCTTGATTCTTCCTCCTCTTTTCATCTTCCACCACAACAACTCACCTGCGGGATAACTAACGTCGCCGTCAGCGCACTGCTTGTCTTCGCATCATTCACCTCGTTGCCTCTCTCTTGATCAATCAGACTGGTGCGTTATCAAGACCTCTTCTTTCATTCTTCTCCGTAGTCGCTCTTTGGCTACCCATCTCATCTCTCCTCACCTCACCATTTGGAACACACCTACTTCTCCCCTCTACACCAAAACCTTCTCCGACCGTCCCTTGAGTTTCATTCACTGACCCAACCTCACAGAAACAGCAACTAGCCTTCGTCACCATGCCTGCAGCAAACACCAAGGCCAACTACAAGACCTATGAGGCTCAGGCCCGTATGGTCCGCGCCATCGTGGCTGCTCACCCTGAGGTTAAATGGAACTACAAGGGTAAGACCTGGCTCGATTCCCTTTTGTCTGGCGCTCCCACTTCCTATCCCCTGGTTCTCCCGACATACTTTCCTCCCGGGCATCCTCATTGCTAGCCTCAAATCCGTTTGAGTCGAAGCTGAAGATTGACTCCTCGCCCCCAGAGATCGCAGCCTGTTACGGCACAGACATGACTGATCATGCCTTGAACCATCGGTTCCGTCGCCTGCGAGCCCAGGCCATCGTTATTAGAGATGGCCGGGCTCAGGGTTTTGATATGAAGGATATGTCGACCGACGACAACTTTCTTCCCAAGACACAAGAGAATGTTGACAAACACAGTACGCCACCCCCTTTGCGTTCTCTCACATGCCCTCTTCGTCTTTCTTCCATACACAACACATGACTCATTTGCCCTCGAGAACCCGGTTACTGACTGCTTCTGCCCTTTAGACATCGCCAAGTACTTCGGTCAGTCCACTGCAGATGGAATCCAGTTCCAGTTCCGCACCATCAAGAAGGATGCTGAGCAGCTCCGCCAAGTAGAAAGCGAGGGTGGCAATGTGGCTAACTGCCTTTCCATCGGCGCAGGCTCTTCTATCGGACCCAGCACCCCATCCAAGCCAACCCCTTCCCGTGGCGCTGGCAGCCGTTCTGGTGCTACCGTGAAGCGATCTCGCGCAGCAGCTGTGCCCACCTTTATCAAGCGCTCCGAGTCTGATGACGAGGAGGATGACCTCAACTTCAGCGAGCTTGACGACACCCCTTCTAAGCGCATCAAGACAACCGGTCCAGCTCGTGGTGCCGCCAAGTCCCGCACTCCATCTCGTCGAGCCGCCACCAAAGCTGTCGCTACTATCGCCGCTGGCGCCCAGCTCGAGAGCAGCGCGTCTCCTCCTGAAGATGCATTGACGCCTCTTACCGACTCTGCACCTGCACCGCCTGTCTGCGCCGATCCGGCGTCTATCTTTGGCAGCGTTGAACACCGACACCCTGCCTATGATTCCAAGTCGCAGCTTTTCAGTACCTCTACCACTTTCACCAACAACGGCATTGATGAATTCCTTGGCAGCAGCGGCATGGATGACGTGCCCATGTACCCCGGCTCAAACTACAACGAGTTCGAGGGCGATGGCGAGATATAATCTGCCACCCTTTCTTACTCGTTTTGGTCTGGAACGCTTTGAGGTTCGACCTCTGCTCATTTTCATCTCCTTTGTCCTCTGTGGCCGGCGCGCCACCAGGATCAGCTTGGCCTTTCATCCAGGATTCCCACGAAACCAAAAGCAACACCGATTGTATTGTACGAGGCGTTAGGAGGAAAGGAAGTGCGCAATAGGATTTCGCCCCAGGGAGGGCCACCATGTCTCTTTTGCTATTGGAATCACCACACGATCAGGCTTTTTCTTCTTCTCTGTGCTCATGTCACATTTACCCCTTTGAGGGCAACACTCATCTGAAAGATTATGAGGAAGATGGTTCTTTAATACGGAAGTCTGGTTTCGGTTTGGTTTTTAGCACCATGCCGCGCTACGGAGCGGAACGGAACTTACACCACATGTTTCGCAGGGCTGCGAGTGCTTTGGTAGGTCTCGACCTAAGAGGTTTTTGATCTCTCCTCGTTTTGTTGGCTGGGAGGAAATGAGGGATGGATGGACATGCCGTGACGATTAGCTAGATAGCTAGAGATTCCACACCGAAAATACGACAGTGTGTGTACGAGTATGAACAATCAATCATGAAGGTGGTGTGACGAGGGTGCAATAATATGGTCATCTATCTTGATAAAGCGCCACGACAGTGCTGTCCAACCTCAGAGTTGCTGTAAGTTGCACTCAGTTCATTTTCATTTTGGTTTCCAAAAAATAACAGACTACCTTTTCCCTTCCCCAACACCCACACGCAACGGGTCTATCCGTTCATCTTGGCTCCGCTCAACTCATCAACACCTTCCACAGCGCATCCTTCTCTACAAAGTCGTGGTGGATCAGGTTCACCAGCCAGTACTCGTCCTTGATGCCGCTGAGCAGCTTCTCCGTGTCCGAGGCGCGGCCGTAGACCTTGGCCCACTCGCCCCAGATGCCAAAGGCCTCCTCGCTCCAGGCGCGGAAGCTGACCTCCTCGATGATGGTGGGCGTGATGATCTCCTTGCCAGGGAAGACGCCCCAGGTGACGGCGTTGGTGCTGGCGCCGCCACTCACGTCGGTGCTGCCGAGGCCGCCGCTCGAGTCGGACGTGACGAAGTCGCCGTGCGCGTTGCCGGCGTAGAAGCAGACCGAGTTCCGCAGTTCGGGGGAGGTGAGCTTCGCCTCCAGGACTGTCCATTCGGAGGTGGGAATGAAGAACTCGACAAAGGACTTTTGGAAGACGAAGCCATGCTCAGGACCCCAGCCGAAGGTCGAGTCGTTGGAGCGCAGGCCGTTGACCGCGGGCTGAGAGGCCACAGTCCACCAGCCCTTGGTGTTGAGCTGCAGGAGGTGCGGCTGGATGGTAGACGACTCGGCGAGGAGCTCCTCCTCGCTCCAGGGAATGGCCGACAGCTCGCCCTTGATGTGCTTGACGAACAGGTCGTTGATGTCCTGGCGCGTCTTGGGGTGGCCCCAGAGCCTGACAGCCTGCGTGATGGACATATGGAGGCTCACGCCGTAGCCGTCAATCTCACCGTACGCCGGAGATCGCGCATCACCGAAACGACCGTTGGGGAAGTCATCCCAGGTGGCCTCGCGGCCAAGAACTCCCTCGCCCTCGGAGATGGCCAGGGTGTTTGCGCGAGTGTTGATGGCTTCGGCGCGTACGCCGGCCTCCTGAGCTGTGGCCTCCCACTCGGGGTGAGTCGCGGATCGGTCGCCGACGATGACGCGGTTGTGCGGGTCGGAGCCGACGGAGGAGTGTCGTCGGGATGCGCGAGAGCGGGAGTGGCTGCTGAGAGGCAGGTTGGCGCTGCCATTGACTTGGAGAGCAGGGACGGGGATGGAATCGTCGACGACAATGGCCTCTTCGTCTTGAGGAGGGTCGGGGATCAGGTTCGTTCGCTCCAGAATAAACGACACTGACTTCTCCAGGTTCAGGGTGTAGAAGTGGAAGCCCTTGGGTCCCGGATACCGGGACTTGACCTCCTTGACCTGTTCCACCAGCTCGCTGACGATGTCCACGCCGACCATCTTGACGCGCTCATCATCGCCCTTGACGGCAAGGAGGCGGGAGAGAACCTCTTCGGGGACTTTGGCGTGGCTAAGCTTAGTCGTTCGCTTGACCATCTGGTAGCTCTGAATGGGCATGAGGCCGGGGATGATGGGCAGGGTCTTGAAGACACCGCTGGGGTGTGATCGCAGTGTCTCCTCAAAGTTGTCGTAGGCCTTGATATCGAAGAAGAGCTGAGTCATGACGAAGTCGGCGCCGGCCTGGACCTTGTCGACAAGGTAGGGAAGATCGTGCTCCAGGCTCTGTCCAAGCGGATGGCTCTCCTCGGCGTGGCCCTCGGGGTATGCTGCCACGCCAATGCAGAAGTAGTCGCCGTGGGTCTTGCGAATATACTTGACGAGGTCGACGGCCCAGTTGAAGTCCTGACCGCCGTCGTCTTCCGAGTCTTCGGGATCGCGGTACTCGTCCCGCCGGGGGGGATCGCCGCGCAGGGCCAAGATGTTGCGGATGCCCAGGGCCTTGGCGTCCTCGAGGGCCTTATCGACTAGCTTCCGGCTCATGTTGGTGCATGTGAGATGGAGGCAGGTGGTGAGGCCGAGCTCGCGCTGGCACAGCTCGGCCAGCTCGAGCGACTTCTGAGACGTGGTTCCGCCGGCGCCCCAGGTGACATTGACGAAGAGCGGGCGCAGGGCGCGTTCCATGCGGTGCAATCGGTCGCGGAGGTTGGAGAAGCCCATGGCCGTCTTTGGCGGGAAGAACTCGAGCGAGAAGTAGGTGCCGTCGGCCGGCAGCGCGGCGATGCGGTCCGTGATCTTGTCCATGGCGGGCAACGGACGGTACGGCAGCTGCATGAGTGCAATGGGGCTGCGAGGGATTGTGAGTCGAGTCGTCGTAGATGGGCGCGGTCGAGGAGGGAGTAAGTGGCGGATATCGTCGGCGGGGTTCGCTTGAGAGGCGTGGAGTCGTGGAGTCGTGGCGATGAGGGGCAGCGGCAATCTGATATCAGATGCAGCGTCAGCAGCAGACAGACGAAGCCAAAGACAGCGCAGAGACGAACCAACCGTCGTTCCGTTCCTCTCGTTTCTCTTGTTCCTCTTGTTCTTCAAGCTCACGTGGGCGGCAATGGGCTCCGGATCCGATGGTGCCCTCCGGTCGTCGTTTTCCAGGTGCCGTCCATCTGGAGGGGACAAGTTTTGTTGGCGGGGCATTTCCATAGCGGGGTCCGTTCTCGGTTTGGCGATTAATTTACCATCGGGCGGGTTTCGGCATGCTGCCATGACGCACCGGGGCAGTCATTACAGGCGGTCATTACAGGCCCAGGGAGGTACCTGTCTCCATGTACCCCATGTATCATGCAGGGCCCCCGCCCACCAATTGGATACCGCCCGACAAGTACCGACATAGCCTGAGCTTCGTGATTTTCCGCCGCACATCTTCCTCAGCTTGACTCTTCTTGTTGATGCTCTGCCGCATCATGACAACGACGCCGCAATGCCCTTGCTCCAAGGAAGGCTTGTGACCTGTGCCACCTCCCGCTGGGCTCTCCCAGGCCTAGCCAGCGCTTCTCGCGGCGCAATTCGGCCTCGGCTCAAGACGTCGACCCTGGCCAGGATCCCGAGCGTGCTCTCCCGACGATGGTACGCCGTCGACCTCCCGGCCCTCGATGAGAAGTGGCGCAAGCGATGGAAGGACGCTGAAGATGCTGGAGATGCTGGAGATGCTTCCGCGAAGCAGGTCGACGGCCAACACAGCCACTATGTCCTCCCCATGTTCCCGTATCCCTCCGGCACGCTCCATCTTGGCCACCTCCGGGTCTACGCCATCGCCGACGTCG
This sequence comes from Ilyonectria robusta, assembly GCF_021365365.1. Classification (NCBI taxonomy): domain Eukaryota; kingdom Fungi; phylum Ascomycota; class Sordariomycetes; order Hypocreales; family Nectriaceae; genus Ilyonectria; species Ilyonectria robusta. Next base: position 351,958 of record NW_025764438.1, read on the forward strand.
TCGCCCGCTTCCGAAAATTGAAGGGTGAAAATGTCATGCTTCCCATGGGATGGGATGCCTTTGGACTTCCCGCGGAGAACGCCGCGCTCGAGCGAGGAATTGACCCTGGGATCTGGACCAGGAGCAACATCGCTAAGATGAAGGAGCAGCTTGGGGTGATGAACGGCAGCTGGGATTGGGATCGTGTGAGTGCTTCTCGACCTGCACTCTTCGGTTATCTGACTGACACACCATGCAGGAGCTGACGACATGCGACCCCGAATTCTACAAACACACCCAGAAGCTCTTCCTCATGCTGCACGAACGCGGCCTTGCCTACCAGGCCGAAGCCGAGGTCAACTACGACCCCGTCGACAAGACCGTCCTTGCGAACGAACAAGTGGACGCCAATGGCTTCTCGTGGAGGTCTGGGGCCAAGGTCGAGAAGCGCAAGCTCAAGCAATGGTTCTTCCGCATCTCCGAGTTCCGCGACGCCCTCCTCGAAGACCTCGACGCCCTCGCCAAGGACAATGCCTGGCCGGAGCGAGTCCTCACCCAACAGAAGAACTGGCTGGGCAAGTCGACTGGCGCCGCAGTCAAGTTCCCCATCCTGGCCATTGGCCACGACATCAAGGCTGCCATTGAGGTCTTCACCACTCGCCCCGATACCCTCTTCGGCGTTCAGTATCTCGCCCTCGCAGCCAGCCACCCCATTGTGATTGAGCTGGCCAGGCAAGACCCGGAACTCCAAGCCTTTATCGATACAGTACCCGGGCTGCCCGCGGACTCCAAGGTGGGCTATCTCATGCCACACCTGCGGGCTATCAACCCGCTAGCCTACCACGAAGAGACCCCCCCAGCGACCAAGGTGTCTCTGCCAATTTACGTGGCCCCCTATGTTCTGGGCGACTACGGTGAGGGCGCTGTCATGGGTGTCCCTGCCCATGATCCTCGCGACCACGCTTTCTGGAAAGAGCACCACTACGACCAGCCCGTTCGCCATGTCCTTGCCCCTTCCGAAGACGGCGCAACATTGCCCATGGAGAACGCCCCCTTTGTTGAGCACGGCATCATGACGGAGCACAGCGGCACTTTTAAGGGGAAAGAATCCGCGGCTGTTGGCAAGACGATCGTCAGCATGCTTGAGGCCGCCGAACTCGCCAAGCCTGTCGACAAGTGGCGACTCCGAGACTGGCTCATCAGTCGCCAGCGATACTGGGGCACCCCGATCCCCATCATCCACTGCGACTCGTGTGGCCCTGTTCCCGTTCCCGAAGAGCAGCTCCCCGTCGAGCTCCCCGAAGTCGACGGCCACTGGACCGAGGGCCGCACCGGTAACCCCTTGGACTCGACGCCCGACTTTGTCAACACAACATGCCCCAAGTGTGAGGGCCCTGCCCGCAGAGATACCGACACCATGGATACATTTGTTGACTCGAGCTGGTACTATGCCCGCTTTGCAGACCCTCATAACAAGGAGCAGCTCATCTCGCCCGAAGCGGGCAAGACGCTCCCCGTGGACACATACCTCGGCGGCATCGAGCACGCCATCCTCCATCTCCTCTACGCCCGCTTCATCTACAAGTTCCTCGCCACCACCCATTTACTCCCGCAGTACTCGGAAGAGACCTCGCACTCCGCAGAGCCCTTCAAGCGGCTCATCACCCAGGGCATGGTCCACGGCAAGACATTCATCGACCCGACCAATGGCAAATTCCTCAAGCCCGACGAGGTTGATCTTTCCGACCCCGCCTCGCCTCGCGTTCTGGCCACGGGTGACATCGCAACCATTGCCTACGAGAAGATGTCCAAGTCCAAGTACAACGGCGTCGACCCTACCGAAATCATTGCCCGGTACGGCGCTGATGCCACACGCGCCCACATGCTCTTCCAAGCCCCTGTTGGTGATGTGCTGAACTGGGACGAGGGTAAGATCTCGGGCGTCACTCGTTGGCTCCAGCGGCTGCACGATCAGATCACCGCTTTAGCCAAGGAGACCACCACTGGCGAGACGTCCGCCAAGGACTACCTCATGGCTAAGCACGGGCGGCTCGGCTCGATGGATGCCAAAGAGCTTGCGCAATGGGACGCCGAGACGACCATCTGGAGGGAGGTTCAGCGCGCCATTGCCTCAGTGACGACCTCATACGAGGAAGTCTACTCTCTTAACACGGTCGTGTCCGACCTGATGATCCTCACCAACACCCTCATCAGCAACTCTGCTGCTAGCCCTGCCATCAAGCGCGAGGCTGCCCGCATCATCATCACCATGATGGCGCCCATCACGCCCGCCTACGCCGAGGAGTGCTGGAGCACCCTTTACCCCGGCGACGCCTCCGTCTTCCGGCCGGCGGCGTTCCCCACCCCTGACCCCTCCGTCGCCGAGTTCCTCCGGCCCCGGCACCAGCCATGCGCGGTTCAGATCAACGGCAAGTTGCGCGGCGTAGTAAGCATCCCGCCGCCGCCACCGGAATTACAGGGCGATGCGCTGCGCGACTGGATGGTGGACCAGATCCTCGCGACTGAGGAGGGCGCTGCGCGTTTCGCTGATGGGCCGTACAACCTCCAGTCAGCGAAGCGAGCTATTCCTGTGAGGGGGGGTAAGACGATCAACTTTGTACTTTGAAACTGGCTTGTGAAAAAGTCTATGTTTGCTTGTGTATGAATAGACGTGTATCATAGAATAGATGTACACCTAAAAAGGAGGAAAGAGAAGACAATGAGGATACCCAACTCCAAATGAGAGTCTTTCATCCATCTACCCCACCATGAAGTGATCAGGGGATAACAACTCTGACGTGAGGTCTGCTCTACCCGAACGCCACAACCAAATCCAGAAGGTCTGACAGGTTGGCGCAAATCATTCGGCCATCCATCTTTCCAACGCATCATGACGGATATTGATCAGGGTGACCGACAGTTGAATGTGGATGTAAGTGATGGATGTAGTTGATACGCCAAGCCCGCCCTCCCTTCAGTGACGGCGACCAGGTCCCCCACCACCACGGCCGCTCCGGCCAGCCGAGGACCAGCAAAGCAGGGTTCACCATCCGCAGGGCGAGGTAGCGGTCAGAGACACCCCTTTCTTCACCTCTAGACCAGACTAGTAATTGCTTCTGCATGCTGAGCGACCTTGGGATGGCAATGACGTGGCGCGCAGCCGCTCGTGTGCAGGGAAGACGGCTCGTTAAGGTTTGATATGTGCCAGCAGGCGACAATATGGTAAATCGTGCTCGCCCAATATCCCCAATGTGGGAGTTTCTCCAAATGTGGCGAGCTGTAGACATGGGCGCAGTGGCGAATCTGGGGACTGAAAACACAAGGATTGGAACGGCCTAGACTGCAACAGCAAGAAAGTAGCCAGCCACAGGCAGCCAGCGGCATCTGGCGGCTCGATTGGACGGCTGCTTGCATGTGAACCGCAATAGTTGGGTTTCATGCAGGTGCAAGCCAGTAGCTCGCTCAGCTGAGTCGAAGCCCAGCCTCATTCCGCGACATGATGCGGGGAACGCGATTCGTTGCTTCTTGCGAGCCCTCCCTCCGTAACGTCAAAGGTGGGGGAGGGTTATCGTTGCTTCTGAACCTCTTGTGGTACAATTCTCGACTTGGCTCCATCTCTTGATTAGGGAATCGTGTAAATGCTCAAACAAGTCCACCCCGGTACTCCGGCATGCATAAAAACGCCCAAAATGCAAGCAACATATTCTATCACATAGCCAACTGGTGTACAACGCAGGAAATGACGGTATCAAATGCAAAGTAGAAACACCACTCGGGACTTAGTCTATCCTTCGCTCCTCGTCGGCCAGTAGCCTGTCGTTCTCTGGGTTGCGTCTGGGAGTGGCGTTACGGTACAGGACGTAGTGTTGAGTTATGAAAATGGCATTGTAGATCATGGAGATTTGGCCAAGTGCAAACTTGGCAGGGTTACCAGTGATGCCGCTCCAATCATGCTGGAGGTAGCTATCAATGCCTTGTTGGCCGACGCTGAGGATGCCACCAGTGAGGTCGAGGAGGATCTGCACGATGCTCCAGCCCTCGGTGCTCTTGTTTTTATAGTTGAGAAGCATCTGAGGCATGTATTTGATCAGGGTGATGATGAGTTTGACATAGCCTATGGCGTAGACAATGTCAAGGGTTACCCAGTCGACCAGGGGATCATGTCCGGCGGACGAAGCAACAAGCATGTAGGTAAAAGCGACACCGGTGATGCAGCCGGCGGCGACGCCAAGGATGAAGCGGCTCGGACGGTTGTTTGGGCTCACATTGAAGCCCCAGAGCGGGTAGAGGAGATACTGGGACGATACAACGAGCGAGAGGACGATGCCATGGAGGGCAAAGGTGATGTCGTTGAACTGGACGGTGGGCTCAAGGCCGTGATTCCGGGCGGCATATTGAGCACGGACTTCAGAGGAGTAGTAGAATGCAGCGTTGGAGACAAAGTATGCAAAGAAGCCTGTGACAAGAATGGCATGGTCAGCGATGTCTTCCACGTAAGGAGTAGGGACTGGCAACGGGTCGCGATCCCTTGCGACGGGGAGGTGTGGCAGTGATCCGGTCGCGGCCTACATGTTGTCAGGGGTGTCCCAACAATCATGTCATGGGGGCTAGTAGCCAACAAGGCGTGGGATGGGCGTGGGATGGCTGGGCTGGGCTGGGCTGGGCTGGGCTGAGTGGGAAATAGACGACGTACCGAGAATGTTGATGAAGTGAAAGTCGACGGTGGTTCCCGAGGTGGAGCGCCGGCTCCAGTTGAGCAACCCCTGGGGATAGAAGGAAATGCTCCAGGCGAGGAAATAGACCCAGCCGAAGAGGGCGGAGACGAAAGAGAGGAAGCCGTCGGAGGCCATGGCGGAGAGTGAAATGCGACGGAGGGGGAGCACGCCGAGTATGATGCAGGATGAGAATGTGCGATGCGCGAGGGATGGTGGGAGATCGGGTGACAATGTGCGCAAGCACGCAACCGGATGGGTCCTGCTTGCGGCTGATCGCAGCGCGGGAAGGAACCCAAGACAGGTACATTTCCCGACTGGGAAAGGAGCGGCGCCCAGTCAAGTGCGCCAGCTCGAGCCACACGGTACGTATCTGGTAACTAGTGGGGGTCCTGAGTTGTGGCTGGCCAGGTGCCGAGCGTGGCTGCAGGACCAGTCAAACCGGGTTGATCGATCGGGATGGATGGGTTGGGATTGGATCCACTGAAATCGGATGGCGTCCCTGGCAGCATGATACGGTGACACCTCATGAGGATGGGCGATGATTTCAAGACATCTTTTTCAAAAGGCGGAGGATGAAAGTTCTGGAGTGAAATTTCACGCATGCTGCATCCAAGATGTCGCCCAGGGTGCCTTGATAAGAGTATTGCATTCGCACACAGGTACAACTTGGGTGGCATTTTTACCAAAGCCTCAGTTCAACATACGTGCAGTAAAAGGGTATATTTAGACTAAAAGCTTACCATTAGTAGATATTAAATGAAACCCAATAAATAAAATAATCAGTCATCAAAGTGACGCTTGACGAGCCGTGCCATGTCGCATCCTGGATGCAGTCGTCCCAATGGCCCAGCGGCTGGGGGCGTGTGAGATCGAAACACGGGAAAGAAGAAATGGTCTGGAAGCAAGTGAATCAGAAATGACAAAAACGCAAAGCCGCAGCCGACTACGACAACTACGACGACAAACGGCCGATGTGTTGCAGCAAGTGGAGTTGATGCCAGCCGACCTCGAATCTGAGAGGCCCGCAACGAGGCAGACCCAGACGGAGCAAATTCAAGCAAGACGAGGATCATGGGCAATGGAGCCACTGCTGGTACCCGACGCCGCCAGCCCAGGCCCGGCCAGACCAGACAGCGAAGCTCTCGAACACGTTCCTGAGCCTGGCCTAATAATAATCCATGGCGTATACGCCCTGGCTCTTGCTCGACAGTAAGACGTTAGCGGACGGGAAGTGTCCGAAGCGCACTAGAAAACCTCACCGCAGTGGGACCGTCCCCCTAGCCCCCGGTCCCGGGAGGCCGGGTCCCAAGGTGAAGCAACAAACCAAGTGTCGGTGTCGTACCGCGAAGCATGTATCCATATGAGCGCGCCAGATAATGAAAATAAAAAAAAAAGAGGTCCCAGCTTGAGCAAGAGGCTAGTTGAACCGCAGTGGAGCCTCACATCTGATGGGCTGGCGACTGCGCATGGCAGGGCATCGGAACAGGTCGGATGGCATGATGTTTTTGACTCTGGTTCCTGGTAATTTTCGTTTGTTTTATGATGATGGACACAGTACATATTTGATAGGGGCGGATTATTGGGTGGTCCGTGGAATGACTCTTTCTTTTGCTACCTCAAAGGCGGGAGTTGATGGTTCATGCCGTGTTGCGACCGAATTATCTCCGTTGCGAGAACCGGTCGTGGCTTGTGTTTCCACAGTCAGGCCAGGGAGGGTATTCGGAGTCACACGCGTCAACGGCAATGAATGAGAGCAAAGTACGAGAACAGTTGCATCATATTGCCCAAGAACCCAAGTGACTGACGATATGCGTCTTGACGAACGACCGCGGCGTTGAGCCTCCGCCCCCCTGGACCACAGCCGTCAAGATATTCATGATACCAACCGTGACCCTCACCTTGGCAGGCAAGCGATCGAACGGCGACACCGCTGTTGGCCGCCTCTCACCTCACGTCACCGATCCTCCGATAGTACATACATGCCTCGACCCAAACTATCGGCCCTGGCTCGCACAGAAACTCCACTCTTCCAGGGGCCCTCCCTTGATGGATCCCGGCGGTCGGTCCGGGCGGGCTCGGCACGGTACTTGTCACCTCATTTCTGGAAGTCTGAGAGTGGTCTTCTGGCAGTGGATGGCTCTCACCGTAGGTCGCCGTATCGGCATGGCCCTACGTGCCATCAAACATGGCCGCGTTGGGCAATTAATGGATCTCAACCTTCCAGTCGCGAGGCGGGATTCGGCGCCAGGCCGGGAGGCAGCTTGAGCGCAGCGTCAAAACAGGTCACTACAATCATCAGAACATGTCACTCTTGTTCTCCCACGCCCCTCACCCATCTCTGAAAGGTCCGAATTGTGTCACATTTGGGCCAGCAGCCTCAACCCGCGCCTTCGGGGCATTTGTTGCATTTCCATGTCCCATTTGGCTTCGCCGCCGTCCAATGCCCGTCGCACGACAACCCACCCCGAGTCAGCTTATCTGAGGCTGGGATGGGCGTTTCGCTGGCCCACCCAGACCGCCAAAAGCTGGGAGGCTTTTGGGCTGCTGGGTAAAGGTAGCCATCTACAGTGCCACGCCCAGCCCATTGGACCCATGCGAGGAATCTACCCGTCTTCCCGGCCTCTCTCCTTGCGACTTGCCGGTGTCTGGCCTAGTCGAATTAACGAGAGCCGCCCTGGCCATGGATCCTGCAGCGTGTAGGGACAAAAGGGGGGCGTGTGATGGTATCCATGGCCTCTGCGTCAACCTGCATTTCACACCCTTCACCAATACCGAGAGGCGGTACACGCACTCTCACACACCTTCAGCTTGCGCCCACGGATTTTCTTCGCTAGCTTTGCGCCCACGGATGCCCGCTCGCTTTGATTGCCCACACCCCTTCATATCGAGAAAGCTTGCTGTTGGTTTACCGTCCCGTCCCGATCCAAGGATGCGCTCTGGTTGGTACATGCAGCTGGCTTGACTCGCGCCCCTTGGTGTGTAGTCGGTGGTGTGTGGACGAGACACGAAGTGCTACGTAGTGGCCGATTCGCGTTATCCTTCCTGGTCCCTGGTCCGGATTCCCTGTCGGTTTCCTCGGCCACATTCTTGCTTCTCGATGCGTGTGTGTGCGTTTAGTCAACTTGTATATGAAGCTAGGCCCATCCGCTCTTTTCCATCTGGACTGTTCTTTATATCTTGACCTATCTTCCGTCAATCTATTCATCTGTCTAGACATTCCCCTCATTGCTTGAGCGGATCATCGTCAATCAAGGAAACCATTGTGCATCCATCCACACATAGCAGCGCAACACCACATCAGTTCGCTCTCCCCACACGCACACACGCACACACGCACACATTCATACACATACACAACACACATCAACCCACCAAATATCAATCATCATGGCCGCCGAAACCGCGTCACATCCCACGAGCTTGATGGATCTCCCCGTCGAGATCCGCCTCGAGATCTACCAGCTCCTCTTCCACCTCCCGGCCTTCAACAAGTTCGCCCGCGCCGACGACACCTCGGCCATCGTCCACGCCGGGCTGCTCCTCGCCAACCGCCAAATCAATGCAGAGGCCACGCCGTTCTTGTATTCTGAAAACACTTTTCTCGCACACCCTACGCTGCTTGCTTCATTCCCCCGGCTCCGTGCCCGCTACGGCCCCATCAAGGAGTCGGCAGTGCTGCCCCGCATCCGCCGCTTCCACGTCGAGGTCCGCCTCGACTGCGACCTGCCCTACGACAAGGACGCCGTCACAAAGTCCTTCAGCGGGCTAGATGAGCTGAACATCAACGTCAACCAGAGCATGTACTTGGGCGTGGGTCACCGCAACTTGCACAAGTTTGAGGGCATCCGCGGCGTGAAGCGGGTCCACATTTCCGGGAGCACCACCGGCTTCGAAGAGTACGCCCGGTGGCTCGTGGGCGTCATGCAGAGCGAACCTGGCACCCAATTTGGAGAGTTCAAGGCATCACAATGGGGTTGGTCCGACCGACTCGCCACCGTTCACTACTAAACGTCGACGGCAACTAGTTGTTCTCTTCGTTTCACCGCAAGGGTTTCTTTTTACAAGACCATTTCTTGCTGCTACATTGCATTACATACACATCTTGAGTTTGTCCGACGTTGGACAAGAGAGGGACCAAAAGTAACGAACATGATGAATCTGGATTGAGTTTTGGTGGGATTGGGCTTGGATTGACAGACCGGCGTTGACTGGTCCCGGATGGGAGGACCATCATTCCTAGGCGTTCCTTAGACTGGGCGCATTCCCTGTTGGGAAGGGAATATCACTACATTCTGGCAATGATAATATATAGATAATGGACTACACAAACCTCCCAAAGATTCCTTGGTTTGAAGGGCGCATACAAGAGAAGTGAGACACGATCGGGCACCCATAGCAGGGGAATGCGATAAGAAGTCGTCCGTCTGTGATAACGAATCCATGCGACAGATTATGCAATGCCGTGGCGCACGAGGACGGCAGAGGCTGAACGCACGACGATGCAACACCAGCCACACGTCTCCAGCAGGGCGTATCATTGGCGGCATAATTGTCCCAGCATCTCAACCTGCATTCTCATTCAACAACACAGTTCTCATCTCCTTCTCCCACGAACATACACACACGCACACATACAAAAAGTTCTTATCATATAGGGATTTTTTTTCTATACAAACAAAGCAGCGCCATCATGTCCTTTAATGCCCCAGAAACGCCGGTTCTGATGCAAGTGCAGCGCGGTCCCGGTCGGATGACAGTGTCATTCACTTGCCACCCTCCGTGGTACCCCCTCCTTCATCCATTCCTCTCTTTTCTTTCTCTTTCTCTGGGCTCCCAAAGAACATACAAAAAATATAACAAAAGAAGCTACAAATCAAAAGGATTTCAAGTCAAGTTCGTCCGAGATCCATGTGGCCGTGTCTGGCCGGGTCTAGAGCCGGCCATCAGCCGCGGGCAAGCCGCCGGGTCTTCGCAAGTGGGCTCACTTCACCCCTCATAAGTCGAATAGCCGAACAACCCCGAAAAAGCATGGAACCGTTCCTTTACTGACCACCACCACCGCCCATAATCTTGGGCAGCGATCGCCAGCCGTGCTCGTTTGGCAACTTGACCTTGCCAAAGTCCTCGTCCAGATCCAGGATGACCTTCAGCGCGTTGCGGCTGCGGCCGAAGGGGCTAGAGTCGAGGCTGCCAACGACTGTCGAGGTCGGGATCTGCGACGACTCGGCCGCCTTGCCCGGGTTGGGGAGCAACCTCTGCAGCACATCGTACGCCGCCAGGGTGAAACCGAACTGAGGGGATGATCGGAAGATTCGCGCGGGACCGCCCTTGAAGAAGGCAGTGAAGCCCTCCTCCTTCCAGATGGTCTTGGCGGCGTGTCGCAGGCCGGTGTAGGTCGCCTCGCCCTTGCGGGCCTCGACCTGAAGTCGGGTCTTGATGACATCGCAGGGCGTCGTCAGGTACGCAGCGGGCATACCAGCAATAGCACCGGAGCTCAGAAGCTGCAGAACACCCAGCCTGTGGGTCTCCGACTCGCCGAAGAAGTCCTTCTTCAAGTGGCTATACGCGGGGAAGAAGATGGCGGAGAAAGGGACATCACGGAGCAAGCACGCCGAAGCGCCCTTGTACAGACCGACGAGGCCCAGGTTTTTTACGATCCACATGGCCGATCGCTTGGGGGTGCCCTCAACCGACTTGGCGACCTCACCTTGCACCTGCAGGCGAATCTTGACAATCTCGAGAGGGTTGGTGAAGACCTGGCGCATCGTGTTAGTTTTCGGCAATTCTCACTCAGTTGCTTGGAAACAAGGAAACTTACAACTTGGCAGGCACCAGCACTACCACCGGCGACCATCTCAGCCCACACAGGAATCTTGCCGTCCTTGTCGGAAAGGAAACCACGAGCCAGGTCGTTGACAGTCAGCTTAATAGCCTTCTCAGGAGCGACACCGACGAGTTGGGGCAGAACACCCGAGTACAGGCCGCGGAAACCCTCGTTGCGGATAACTTTTTGGAAGCAGTCCAGGGAGTTGTTGTACAGGCGCTGACCGGGCTGGGCGCCTCCTCGCTGGTTCTGGAGTCGGGTCTTGACGAGATCGATGGGGTACACCATGAAGGCGCCAAAGGCACCAGCAACACTGCCAAGGGCAAAGTTGTACGAAGAGGTGATGATGCCGTTGATGATGGAGGAGCCAGCAGCAGCCTTCGCCTTGACGGCGCCCTCAACGGCATCATAAATGGGGTTCCGCCACGAAGGGTCGAGGACCTTGGCAAAGTCGGACAGACCCAGGCGACCTGAGGTCTCGTTGAGGCCGGCAAAGTGGAAGAGGATGTCAGCCTCCATGGGGGTGAAGAGGGAGAAGCGGGTGATCTTGGCGGCCTCGTTGAGGAACTCGGGACGGGTAATCTTGCCGTCGCCGCTGTTGTCAATGGCGCGGCGCAAGATCAACTCGACGAGGTCCATCTCTCCGATGACATTACGGAAGGCACGGACGTTGGCGTAAGAGATCTTGCTACCAGCAGAGATGTTGCACAGGGTGTGCAGGTTCTCGAGGATGTGGTCGGACAACTTGTGACTTGAGGTCTCGACAATGATGCGCTCAAAGTCCTCGGGGTTGATGTAGCCATCGCCGTCCTTGTCGAAGCGCTGGAAGGCCTGGCGGATGCGCTCGCCTTGGAGTCCGCGCAGCATCTGGGTGAACTGGGGGTAGTCGAGAGAGTGGCGGTTCTTCTTGCTGCCAATGTAGAGCCTGGCCCACTCGGACTCCCAGTCGAAGGGGATGTTGTCGGGGCCCTTGTTAAGTTCGTACAGGGTGCGGAAGTCATCATACTGGATGCGGCCGGTGCGCTCGACATCAAAGAGGCGGAACGCGATCTCGTACTCGGCGTCGGGCTTGGACAGGAGGTTCTCGAAGATACCCCAGTCGTTGAGGCTCACCTTGCCGGTGCCCTTGGTGTCGGCGACACGGAAGAGGATAGAGTATTGTTCGCGGGTGATCTTGTGCTGTACGGCAGAAGGACCATGGTCAGTCGACATGCGCAAACTGGGGCGGCGCTTGAGGGGGGCCGGGTTGACTCACAAAGTCCTCGCCCTTGGGGACGACGGCAGCGACGAACTCGTCAAGGCCCAGGAAGAGCTCGCCGGACTCATCCTTAACAGCATGCGAGGTGAAGCGCTGCTTGGTCTGAGGTGACACCTCGACGACGGGCTCAGTGGTGCCGAGGACGGCCTCCTTGACGGCCTCCTTGGCCACGGCGGCGGCGGACATGTTTAGGATCGGCCTCGGAGACGACTCGGAGGCGAGGGAATTCGGAGTCGGAAGGGGGGATTCGCGATTGACGACCGGGAAGGGCGATCCGATCAGGGACGAGGCGGGCGACCAGGTTGGTTGAGATCGTTGAAGTCGGCGGTGGTCTGAGGACCCGGGTGGAGGTTGAAGGGATAGTCAAAGAGAAGTGGAGGGGGGTAAGTCTCTATAACAGTGGAACGAAACACAAGGCCAAGAGAAAAGAAAATGCCCAGGGGAGAGAGGGCTGCGACGAGACAGAACAGAGTCGGCCACACACGCAGATGTCTAGGAGGGTATCTGGGGAGGAAAGGGGTAAACAAGGGAAGAGGGAGAGTGAGAGAGAGAAAGAGTCCAGACAGGCGAGAGAAATGCGTCAATTGGAAACCCGCGAGCCTGAGTCTGAAGGTCGAGGTCGAAATGTGAGGAGCGGCGAAGCGGCGAGCCAGCAAGATTTTGGCATAAATTTGCTATCGGGGCCGGTGGTTGGCCCGGGGTGGAGGCTTTTTGGGGTCCTGGAGGGGACCTGGAAGGTACTTCGCTCAGAGAGTGACCTAGGGCGCCACCCGGGGGGTTAGGGGGGGCGTGGGCCAGTGGACATAGTGGGCGTGGGCGGCGTGCGGCGGTCAAGCGAGCGAAAACCGGACCAGCGGCGGGCGGACGGACATACGTTGAACCGCTGGAGGCGCGCTGAATCTTGTCCATTTAGTGGACCTGGGGGGCGCTACGGGCTACCTCATGGCACCCGTGGACAGCTGACAGCCCTAACATGCTTGGATTTCCTTTTATTTCCTCCTTTTAGTCAGGGCGGCGCCGACCTTTGTCAGGCTGAGAGTGGCTGCTGTACTATGCATCTCAACCACGACCACCACAACCATGACGAACGCCCGCCTCTGCTGTGTGGTGCGGCAGTCAGCGCGGGCGTGCAAAGGGAAACAAGGGTCGTCCGTCCGCCATGTCGCCGGCGACCCCCCCAGCCGTCTCCACGTGCGGAGGGGCGCGTCCCTAGTTTCCTCGAGCATACAGTACTACATGCAGCAAGCACCAAGCACCGACAAGGCCAAAGGTGGAGGGTCAAGCGGACAGCGAGAGTGGACATGGGATCGGGATTATATGGGCGCGTGAGCGTGGGAGAGGTGAGCGAGAGAGTGAGCGAGAGAGAGTCATATGCAGCGCGCATGGCGGATGATGGCGGATGACTACGGATGACTACGTAGTATGAGTGGGATGATGGATGAATGTGGATGGAGCTGGGCAAGGGGCCATGGGCATGGGCATACGGAGCGCAACCGCACCCAGCCTGACTACTCCAACATCCCGTTATGCCAGACGCAAGATGCGATACAGTACCATCCATCCATCCTTCCTTCCTTCCTTCCATCCTTCTAACTGTATCGTGGCGGACCAATGCACTGATGCCGTCGGCGCATACCGATGCTCCATCTAACACAGATCTCCCAGCAGCCACCTTTCTTTTTTTAACAACTGTCTTTCCGCTGGCAGTAGGAATCCCGGGACCCGCAACCTCCCTAACTCATGTACTTCGTACGTCCGTCCGTACCTATGGATCTGCAACTGCCCTCCCTCACCACCGGCATCACCACCGAGCCGGCCCTGGGGGGGGGGGGGGGGGGGGGGGGGGTTCGCCATAGGGAGTGGCAGGAGGAAGCGCGAAAGGGACGGACCCGCAAAGCCGGAGTTTCGGAGGAGCATGCGCGCACATCCACTTCTTTCTCTCCTCTCTCTACAGATCCCACTCTCTCCCACGGGCCGCTCGCTCTCCAACAGCTCGTCCTGGAGCTAAGCTATTGTAAGTGACCTACCAGAACAAGGAAGGGCACAAATACCCGTCAAGGTGAGGTAATACAATTTGCTGGCCGGGGGTGTGTTTTGTGTTTTAGCCATGAGTGGCGCGCGTTCGTGAGCCCCATCGCTACGCCATCCATATGCCCATCTCCCATCCCGCTTCAGCGGCAGCTATTCCTGTCTCGTCATTTGAGGTCTCATAGTCGGTACTCCGGTTGTACACAACGTGGAGCCAGAGAATGGTGGAAAGCTGACCGCTGCCACTTGCCCTAATGACACTGTCACAATCTCGTTGGAATTTTTTGGTTCCCTGAGACGCGATTTTCCATTCCCTCTCTTTTCGTCTTCCTCTCTCCTGTCTCTCCTCACAACTGCGCGAAATAAAACATATCAAGAGAGCCAACTCCCTCCTTCTCAGCTGACAGCCCGCCAGCCCTGACTCTCACCCACCCCGGCGGCGGGCGGCTGAGACAGGGCCAGGCGGCGCGTCCTATCATCTTGTTGTCCTGCACAGTTTCCGCTGGGCCGTAGCGCCCCGAGCCTCTGAGCCTTAGCGCAGGTCGCCTGCAAGTACCTCCTCCTTGTAGGACCCTCTTCCAGCGCGTATTCCAGTGGCTTCTCGTCCGCTCCGGACTGGTCGCCGTGTATGATCGCCAGGAGGGGCAATCTGTAGCGTAGCGCAATAGCGGCCACCCCAGAGTCCCGTCATCTCCAGGTTTACAGAGGGTCCACGAGACGAGGCACACGAGGGATGGCCACACCGAAGCCCGGGCCACGGGGGAGCGCTGGAATTGGCAGAAGGCGCACGGATCGAGGTATCATGGATGTATCAGCGCCCACCTTGTCTGCCGCGTGCCGTTTCCAGATTTTGTCCCCCTGGCCATTTGAGATCCTGGCAAATGGCAGATGGCAGATGGACAATGGCACACAGTAATTGCAAGACAAGGGGCCAAAGCTGCCGGGGGGTGCGGACTGCTCAACTCCATTGAAAGCTACAGCTATCCGCAATCCGCAATTCGCAATCCATAAATCCGCATCGCAACCGCACCGCTCACAGCCAAGTACGCAGTACCTAATGCCTCTTTCGCTGATCCTCTGCAATCCCCTTCGCGAAATTAGTGATACCCACACCCCCTCTCGCTCCGCGGGGAGTCCCCAGGATCCCTTTTTTCTTGGCGCCAGAGCTCCGGAGGGCCGGAAATTCCCGGTCACGGACCAGCACCAGCTGCCGCCGTTGATCGAGCAGGTGAGCGGCGCGGGGAGGAGGGGGAAAAGGGAAAGGGAAACGCGGAGGAGCTGGAGGGAGGGAGAATGGGGGCGCCCCGTTTTACTCCAGAAGCCCGGAACGAAGCTTGGGCTTCAAACATTACATCGGACGCACAGGTGAAGCGCGGGATGAAGAATAGAGGCAGGCATTGGCGCTGGCATGGTGGGGAAAATCGGGGAGGGTAGGGTGTAGGGATTCTGGATATGTTCTAGATCTCGGGGCGCCGCGGAGAGCTCATTCTGCTCTGGAGAGCCACTATGGACTACCTACGTACTACGCGGGATGTACGGCGCTACAGCAATACAACGCGGTCACGCACGACGGAGCAGTCCCGGGACACGGCGTTGGCTTGAGATTGCCGTGCATGACGACTTCACCACGGGCCTGTCCCGTCCCGTAACGCGCTGTCAACAACGGGTCTATCGCGGAAAAAGCAACAGCCTCGTCCTCGCCATGGGGCCGGAAAAGCCTCGCCCGAACCATTGACGCTCTCACGGTGCCTTCTCCTTCTCCTTCTCCTTCTCCATGCTCAGACATCAGGACTGGAGGGGTGCGTGGAACCGGCCGGACAGGGCTTCCAGGGGCCTTGCACTAGCCCTGCTAGCCCTGCCAACACTTGGCCCTGGCTTAACGCTTCCCACGCGGTACATCCAAGGTACATGCGCTGTACGGCTCCGTCCCCCGTGCCTGTGCCCGTGCCCGTGCCATGTGTGCGACGGCGTCCGCGATCCTGTGGATGAATGCGCATGGCATGTGCCTCTAAGCACTGCTCATCTGCGTTGCTCCATATGCTGTGTTCCGTATGCTGTGGTGTGTTGTGTTGTGCTGCGCTGCGCTGCGCTTTGCTGCCTTGTTTTCTTTTGGTTGTGTTCTCTGCTGGACGAAGACGATGATAATACAGCGTTACTACCTAGGTACCAAGGTAAGTACTCAGCCAAACTTCAACCACTCATCCGAATTGCGATTGCGCCACCCACATCCCGAGATAGGAGCTGCTGCAAGTGCAATTGATACATTTCATTGGAGCTCCGGCACGACAACGTCTTTTGTAAAAAGAAATGCAATATGGCCCAGTTGAGATGGGTCGGGATTATATATCATACACATCTAGAACCTCGCCCCTCGCCCCTCCCAGCAAGTCCTGCGAAAAGAAAGCGGCGGTCCTAGTCTTCACTGTTGGTGCGGTTGTAATGGTGGTGGTGGCTTGCTTCCGCTGCCACCCATTCCAGCACAATCCCTCGTACATCTGTGATTGTTGATTCAATTGATTGATTAATCCCATCTATGCCCGCCCTTTCCGGGCAGCTCAGGCCAACCCAAAACCGAGACCAAACCAGACCCCCTGTCCCCACCCCCACGGTCCCTGTCCCTGATCCATCCATCTCCCGGGTCGCAATCCATCGCACATCTGACTGTCCCTGCACCGCACCTCCTGCAAGAGCAGCATGGCGGTGGTAGCCGCAGTTGTGGTGGGTGTGTGCGTGAGTGTGGGTGGTATGGTGGGATGGTGATTGCGATTCCCGCAACGCCGAATTCCGAACACACACAATAATCCAGCCAGTAAAGTAAAAGTGAGATAACGCAGAAAAACCTTTGCAGTCGTGATCCTCGTAACGGTCATCCAGAGTCGTAATACAGGTCCCTCTTCCCATTCCTGGTTAGCTGGACTGGCCGAACAGGAAGAGGGCCCGCTGTTGTTGCTGATGTCTTGTTGCTTTTTGACGTCCTTGCTCCGAGTTAAGTCCAGCCCGTCCAATCCACCCGCAGGTGATTATTAAAAAGTTGTTGTCAAACAGAAGCGCCCTCAAGTGAGGACTAAGGCGAAAGGCGTAAAGCCTAGAGGCGGCAGAGCGCAAAACGAGGCTGGGTGGCTAGGCCTCGTCGGCTCCGTTTCCCGGGCCGGTGTTAGCCAGCGACCCCGCGGTGAACAAAAACACGTCCCGGGCCGGTGTCCAAGGCCACCCCACGGTGAGCCCCGATGGGTGACGGCATCGGCAACGGCAGGGACACAAAACCAACTCAGACACACAATATACAGTCGTGATAAGCTCTTGCAGGCGCCACGCAGGCCGTCCCTGCAAATCGAACATGCGCATCGCCGTTGTCAACCGCAACGCGCCGGCGGCGTCCTTGCCTCGGTCTTGCTCAACCCTCAATAGGCACGAGTTGGCCTTGCGAAGCGTACTGCACCTCGGCACTGCTCTCGCGATACGAGTCTTGCGACGACAACCGACGGACCGGCGATGACTGATGAGGCAGCGTAAAGCCGGCATCGAGCGCGCTCTGTACGAGCAGCGACGCCTCCTTAAATCGTCGCTCGGCATACTTCTCGAACACTGCCGCGTGGTGGAGATGGGGCCGGTCGCAGCACTCAATCATCATGGTGACGAGCGACTTCAATTGGCTCCATGAGTATCCGGAGTAGTGCACGTGTGCTTTGCTCTATTGAATTGTTAGTCAAAATGTCTCACAATGCCAATCATCGATTCCAACTTACCCAATCGCCCTTGTTCAGAATGAGTCGCGACAAGCAGTGCGCGCCTGCAGCGAGGAAGCTGGGTGGCGAGGCCACGAACCGCTCATCCATGATGGTCAACTCGAGGAAGTACTTGGCGAGCGTGCGCGTCTCGAGATCGTAGTCGTCTGCCTTGCTCACGCGCCGCAGAAAGCTCATCGGACCAGGCCAGCCCAGCTCGAAGTTAAGCATGCTAAGCATGAACCGCTCCGCCTTGAGCACCTCGTCGGCCGTATATCCGTTGTCGACCATATATACGATCTCCTGCAGGGAAGGGCAGTTGATCTCTTCATATTTCGACGCCACCAAGATTGCTGTCGCGCCGACCAGCTGTAGTTTGCCGATCGAGACGATCTTGGCGGAGAGAAATCGGTCGATGTAATTGACCGTCAAGAATAGTGTCTCAGGGAGCAGGCCAAAACGGTTGTGTACCTGAACCAACCAATCCATAAGCACCGATCGCATCGACCACTGAATCTCAGTTTGAATATCCATGTAGTGGGGATTGGGAAGCATCTTGATCTATACCCGCAGTCAGTACACATTCACACACAACACGGGTAAGTCGCGTACCTCAAGTTCCCGCATGTACTCAAAAATATCGTCGCCATACTCGGCAACCATGCTCACGTCCCAGAGCTCCTCTTCGATGTCGTCCTGGGTGCGAGTTCTCTCAACTTCCAGCTTGGCTTCCTCGAGCTCACGTTGCACACGAGCGGTGACACGGGGTGGCACAACGGTAGTGACACCAGCAGTCAGGTCGCGGGAACGGAATGAGTGCGCAGTCGTGTATGCCTGGTCCTGGTCGTCAAAGTCCTCATCATCTTCCTCATCCCAGCACTCCTCGGGCTCGGACATGGCAGGAAGGGCGGCGCCTTGGTACGCGGCGGGAACCGCGGCTTCTTCCTCGGTAATCTCGGGGAGCTTTACAGACAGCTCCACGTAGTCTGCTGGATGATTCACCTCCAGGCGGGCTTCTTGGTCGGCGCCAATATAAAGGGAGTCAAGGTAAGCAGCGTGAGTGTGTGCGTAGTCAACCTCCTGCAAGGCCATGGCGGCCGCCTCGGCGTCTTCGTTCGATGCTTCGATGAGATCTTCCTTGGCCACAATTGTCTCCAGTTGCTTGCTCTGAGTTCGTCGAAGTGTAGGTTGGTGTTGCTTCAGTTGGGGTTGGCTCTTGTGATGGCGAGGTTGTAGAGGGCGTGCGTCGATAGTTGTAGATGTGGCGTGTGAGGTTTTGACCTGGGTATCTTTTTTAACATAAGAAGGGCGGTTCTCCTGGGAGTCGTTGCGAACAGCCTTCTTGTTCGCCTCGGAGACCTTAGACTCAAGGCCACCCTTCGAGTTCGCGGCGAAGCCACCGACAGATCTTTGAGCCGGACGGTTGAAGGCATCTTTTGTGTGAGCAAGAACATTTTCCTTGTTCACTGGGATAGCGGCAAGCGCTGTACTTGTGTTGGCGTACACCTTGAGCACCTTGCCCTCGTCGCGCCCGTGACCAACATGCTTGCTGAGGTTAGTCACGTCGCCAAAGGCAGCTCGCTTGGCAGGGCCGCGGAAGCCGGCATTTGAGGCCGAAGTCATCGTCGACAGGTTTCCCATAGACTTGTGTCGTTGATGTAGCTGGGGGGCGTTCTCAGCGCCGCGCGGTCGGAAGGGCTGCGAGCACAACATCAGTACAGGATCGCATAAGCAAACTCAGGAGTTGAAGGGAGGGTCGTGGATCAAAGACGTGTAAAACAAAGAAAACGCGCCACGGCGCCAGAATCAACATACCCTTGCGTCCATAGTGAAAAAAAAGCTGCTGTTAGTCTGTATGACGCTGGAGAAGTTGATAACACGCGATTGGAACTCGATGTTCGAGCGCCGGGACAAAACACGTCGTCGGGGGTGTTGGTGACGAAGGCGCGTCGCAATATCATGTACAGGTGACGATTGTACACGGCAGAGTCTTGAAATCAGCTGAAGAGACAGAGCGAGCACGACGCGATGATCTCGAACAGGCTCAGACGAGCTGATGACGAGCGACCGAGGGTGCTTTTTCCTTCTGAGTCTCTTCTGATGATGAATGGCCGTGTTTGGAGAGGGAAGTAGCCCGGGAGATTCGATGGCGTTGGCGGGAAAGGGGTGTTATTTCGGCACGGGTGGGCTTTGACCAGGAAGGACGGCCAGGGATTGATGGACGGTGCCTAGTGCGATGGTGCTGGACAACGGAGAGATTCGTGACCCGGCCGCAAGAAGAGGTTGAAGATGTTTGGGGAAGGAGTGGGAGGTGAAGGAAATCGAAGGCGACTCTGGATGCGAAGGGAGGAAAATAAACCACAGGAGCTCAGTCGTCAATGCTGCCTTGGCTGCAGCGTCGCCGTAACTGTGCAACGGGCAACCAGCGAGCAACGGGCAACGGCTGGCCCTGCGGCAGGTTCGCGGTGGCTTGATGGGGCCTGCCTCTGCGGCCTGGGGGGACGACTCCACTTTTCCGCCCGTCTGGGAGATTGTTTGTTTGTTTATGCAGCAGCTTTCTGCACAGATTAGGCGCCTTAGCGCAGGGAGACCTCAGCCCACCCGCGCTTCGCTTTGCAGGCATGTTGTGCACGGGCCGTCCCTTGGCTGGTGCGCACATTTCTGCTGGTCGTCCCGGAGATGACGGACTATGACGAGCTACGACGGGCCATGACGGCTATTGTGCGGATTTGCCCAGATTAGAACCCGCTAGTCCTGTTTGGGCTATCGCCAATCGCTGCCGCGTCTCACGGCGATTGATTTTCAGCATGGAATTTCGATCACGACCTTCTGGAAGACGCAGAAGCGGCTGCGGCATCGCAAAATATCTGGTGTTGATATCTTTGTTTACTTACGTCCTATATGCCACCGTTTTAAGCTTCATGCGCCGCGTATTCCGTCGTTCATGCATCATCTTGTCAACCTTGTCCGACCGCGTCGGTCCGACCCCCTGCCGCACACGAAGTAACCGCGCCATCACGTGACGCTTCCCTACCCTATGAGCGACTCCAACTCCATGACGAACGAAGGTGCCTGGGATGCCAACGTGTTGCCGAGACCCCGTCGCAGACAAATGATAAAGGGAACTTTGCCAACCCGTTGTCTTCCGACACCCCCGAGACATTGAAGTCTCTCGCGCTGGAGGGCTGATCGTGGCCCAATCCGGGAGATGCTGCCACCGCACGCGCCTGGCCCTTGCTCACCAACCCAAGGCCGAGACCAGATTAGGACCAGTAGTTTCATCTCACAACCTCTCACGGTGAACGAGAGGAACCGCTTTGCCAGCAATGGTTCATCGGGAGGGGCCTATCGTTTCTACATACCTATGTAGTGCACCATACTCCAGCAGCAATTCGCGAGATCGTCAAGGACGGGGCCAGGGACAAATCAGTCCGGGGCTGCGAACACCAGGGCCAATCCACCCGTTCGGGGTGGATGGCATCGCCCCTCCTCAACCCGCCACGCAAGCTGCACTAAACCCACGTCTACGCCACCATTTCTGGCTTCCCACCTGGGCCACGCTGCTACACCGTCGGAGTCATCCAATTTCAACGGGGCACCGTTTTTCCCGAGTTCCCCGATGCATTGTGTTCACTACCGCATGCCCCATCGTGGCCGGGCTGGGGTGCGCGCACATTGAGCATCGAGAAATCGGGTTTGCGCATCGCGCAACGATCCGGCCCAACCCGCTGCTATCAAGGTGAAAAGCCCTACTAGCGCAGGCAACATAACCTCGCAGGGTCGTGTGCGCAAAGGGCTAGAATCTGAACGACATATGCGACTCTCTCTTGCGGTCCGGCGCATTCCCAACCAGCCTGTGCCAAAGTTCTTTGACGGGCAAGTAGAGAATCGCTTCAGCCTTGCGACTCCTTTGCTTTACGTGTGCGACTTCCCGGAACCCTATCATTCCGTCACCAAACTATTCGACACCAACGTCTGCAAGGGAGGCCGGTGGTGTGGTCACTCAATGTGTGTGAATGGTAAGCTTTCGCATCAAATCTCGCCGAGATGCGACGGATTGCGCGGGAACCAACGGGTGTCGATTGTTGTGGATTCGTTCGGCGCATCGACACAATCTAGCGACCGCCACCATGCCAGGCATGCCCATGGCATACGCCTTGACGAGATATGAGGCAATAGAGCGCAATCTCGCAACTGGCCTGGGCGCAATCGGCTTTTGACACCCTGAATCGCAGTGACAAAGAGGTCGTACTCGCACACCACGTAAAGCCATGACCTGTCTTGACGGCCTTGCATTTCCAGGCCAAGCCCTCTCCAGTCTGCCGTACATGGGCACACACCGTAACTTGACTGCGCTAAGCATGCCATTGGAAGACGGCAGCGCGACCCAGATGGCATTACTGGGGCCCTGCTGGCCAGGGCCCGGCGCAAATCATGAGTCGTCTGAACTCGCCCTCAACGGTCAACGGCCAACATGGGACACGCACACATCGTGGACGCATGCGAAAAAGGCTGATGGAGGTGAAGCGACCGCCCGGGCAGCTTTGGCTGGGCTGCGATGGACGCTGATTCGTGCGACGCGGCCCTTGCTGTCGCATTTTGTTGTTCACCCTTTTGCGCCAGCGCATCCAACATGGACGGAGCGGGGCGGCGGTGACAGCGCGCAAGCGTCATGCTCGATGGGCGCATCGCATGCCATGGGGACATCCCACGGGCGCATCTCTTTGGACGGTGCAATTCTCCTTGGGCAGCGCAAAGGCACCGCAGTATCAATGTGGCCATGGGTCCCCTCGCCCGACCCGTACAAATCGTTTGAGGCCCGGTCTCAAGTCCGATCCCCCAAAAGCCAAATGTGGCGAGCTGCAACGTCTGCCGATACCTTGCCTATCCGGTGCTTCCAGATCCAATGCAGGGATATGACGAGTAAACTGGGGATTGGCAGAACAGCATGAGCATAATGGAGAAGGGAATGCTTGAATAGACTGTTCGAGCTACGCATCCCGACCCAAAAGGTCCCCAAAGGCTGTCCAACCATCCATCCCATGGACGATCATGGGTCCGCAGCTTCTGGACTCACGCTGAAACATTAGGAAGGCCAGCGATGCGGCCAAGCTCCATTCTCCATTTCCCATTTCTCTGCCTTGATAACGGGCAGCCAGTCGAGCAGAAGAAACCACTGCTGACTTTGATTGTCCGGACGTATTAACGTGAAACCAGCGCGACCTTGAAGGAACAAAGAGGAACCAGGTCCGGGTTCCCAGACGTCGGGGCAAGCTTACGAGTTGGGGAGGAGGGAGTTGAAGGGAGGGGCGTAAAAGTTGAATTGGACGTCCCTTTGCCGTCCTGGTATCGCCGTCTCCTCTTGGCCCCTCTTGGATGTTACCTTCTCTCGAGGTCATACGCTGGTCTATTCGGGAGCGTTCCACTTGTCTCGGGGAGTCTTAATCGCATGGTCAACATGGCCGTCGTCGGCATCTCAAGGCGACGAATACGCCGTCATGAGAGCGTCGCAGAGACAACAGTAAAAAGTATGGCGCAACATGGATATGACGCCCATCCGCCAATCCGTCATCTCGTTCAGCCAGTCAGACGGCGAATCAATCCAATCTACAAGTATCCGTACATCCCACCATGACATGCTCCCAGTGACGGTTCATTGGCGCACGCTCAAAGCAAAGCATTTATTATTATTCCCTCCAGATCGCCGGTTCCCCTCGAGGCCCTGCACCAGGAAGCGGGCGTCTTCAGGACTGGCTGGGCTGACCACGGCTTTCGCACGATTGGCTGTTGGCGACTGGTTCTCGTGAAAGAACCACGGAACCACGCACCAGCGAGAGAGCTGAACACCGAATTCTTTGTCCATGACGCCGCGCTTGTCAAATCTATTGCCGCCGGGCTCGGTCTCCTTCCGTTTGTCGATGCTCGGGGTGAGGGGCCAGGAGCCATTGGGACCAGAAAGCGCCAGGTTTCACGGTCTCTCAAGCTCCAAGTCGCAGGCCGAGTCGACGGCCAGACCAGACCCAGTTTGCGATTGTGCGCCCACGGAGCCCCGGAGGTTACCCAGACTGGCTGGGGCTGGGCTGTTGCCAAGGTTCTCGCAAGCCATTGGTGTGTGCGCGCGCGTGTGTGTGTGTGTGTGTGTGTGTGTGTGTTTGTGCGTGGTGTGCGTAGTGTGCGTAGTGTGCGTGTGGATGAAGTGCGTGTGGATGTGCGATGTGGATGTGTCAGGACCCGGAACAAGACGTCGCAGCGGCGCCTGCAGGCCACCAGGTGCGCATCGCAGCGTGCCTGCTGCTGCTCGTGCTGCCGCTCTTTGTGCGTGTGCCATTCCCAGTTTTCGTAGCTGCTTGAGCTAACGGGAACCATCTCAACCCATTGTTTATCAGCTCCACCGCACATTGCACCGCACCTGCGCCAGCATCGATAGAGTGAAGACAGAAGCAGGGTCGACATGCAACCGCCTCGACGGCTTGGAGTCTTGGGCGCAGCACGACGAACGAGAGAAGAGAACGGATGCTGGAGGGGCTGGGGCGGGCCACGGTTGTTGGCCGCTGGGCGCCGGCGCCTAGCCGAACTAGGGTCTTTGGGAGACAGACCAGATGTCGCTAGCAGATGGATCGCAGGCGGTCACTTGGACTGGACTGGCGGACGTCAATGGCGTGGCAGAATTCATCCATGAGGAGCCCTTGCTCTCGTGCGTGTGCCTTTGGGGGCGGGTCGGTTCCCCGTTCGGAGAGGACGAGTGACGGGAGTTTGAGGAGAAGACATTGACAGTCTGTCGCAAAGTCGGCTCCCCTATCCGTCGCCCTCCGTCCGTCTGTCTTTTCGTCTGTTCGTGCCGGCATCTCTCTGCGCTGTGCAACGGGACGACAGATGAGGAACGAATGGGCATATGAATCCAGTTTCTGTTGCGTTGCACCCACCACCATGCCATCATCTGGGCCCATCATCGCCGTATAAAAGTACGTAGCATGCGCTGCTGCCGGGGATCGACAATGACTACCGGCCCTTGCCCAGCTTCCCCCCCTTGGGCCGCCCGGCCAGGTTCAAGCCTGTGACGAGCGAGGCCATCCCATGTGCGCGCCCAGAGGCCTGGCTGGCTGGCTGGCTGGCCCTCGTTCTGGCTCCTCTCTGGCGCACCGCACAGAACCCACATTCGCAC
The DNA here is from genome assembly GCF_021365365.1 of Ilyonectria robusta. Taxonomy (NCBI): domain Eukaryota; kingdom Fungi; phylum Ascomycota; class Sordariomycetes; order Hypocreales; family Nectriaceae; genus Ilyonectria; species Ilyonectria robusta. The sequence continues at coordinate 376,649 of NW_025764438.1, forward strand.
CGCACCGCTCCCGCACCTGCGCACCCGCACTTGGGGCGAGACGGGAGGAGCAAGTTAGAATGCGCCCGGCAAAGGACGAGCGGCCCAGAAGTAGGGTTGGAAAGGCGGTATTCGCACACACCCATCCCAGCTCAGGTTTTTGCTCTTGAGCACTTGGCTTGGTCACTATGCGAAGGTTTGAGATTCATAAGGATGGAAGATTACGAGTCGCCTGTAAGATCAAAGGGTCCGCTGGAGTCGCAGAGCACCTTCAGTGGCAAGAACCCCAGCAGCAATCCCTGGCGGCCGCAAGTGAGACGCCGTGCCCTACCCACTGCGCCCACTGAGCGCGTGCCCTGGAACCCGCTACCGCCCAGCACTCATCGCCCTGTAATGATAGCGCATATTGCACTGTGGCCCACCGCCTCAGGGGCATCCGTAGGCGGCAGCGCTCGGTGGGCGGCCCTGGGCCAGGGCAATTTTGAGACGGTCTAGGTAAGGCAGTAAGGGCCAGCCAGCGAGCGCCAGGCGAAGTCCAGGCCAGTCCGTGTTAGTGAGCCCAGTTCGGCGGACAAAATCGATCATCCTCTGGCCTGGGCTCCTCTTTTCCTCGTTCACACCTCTGTTCAGCAACCTCGCCGCCACCACCTCCTCAACCCAACTCTCGTCGTCTCTGGTGAGTCCCATCGACTGGAACATGATGCGCGATCCGCCTCGAGCCCCAATCTTGCCTCCCCAGATGTCCCCTTTCCATCCCGAGCACCAGAGCCCTCGTCCCCGTCCCCAGTCCCCGTCTGCAGCCAGCGACAGTCTGCCCCCGGCGCTGCCTCTGCCCAGCCCTCGCTGGGGATCTCAACTCATCGCCATCACGCCTCGAGTCCTGTATTAGACTCTCTTGCAGTTGCTAATCCGCCCCGAGCCCGTCGTTAGGTCCTCTCCTCGCCGCCGCTCTCGTTCCCGCCGTCCGCCGTCCCCGTCGTCGTCACCCGCTGCGCAGACATACCGCCAGCCAGCCCTGAGAACACAACCACCACTTCGGCGCTTACCGCCAACACCCCGGATGGTGATACGGCTATCCAAGTCTCTTCGATAGCCCGGCTTCATACACAGATCTTCGCATCGCCTCTTCTCTCTGGCCGCTGGCCGCAGACGAGATTGTCGAGCGTCCTGTTGAGTGACACTGCCGCCACAGGGTCCGGCTTGGTCTGCCCCAGCCAAAGGCCGCACCCGCCGTTTCCCAACCATCCCCCTACCTCTTCCTCTCTATCCACCACGCCTTCTTCCATCGAAACACACAAACATCCCTTCTCCCGACACAATGGCCTCGATGTCGCCCATCAACACCGCTACCGGTGGCTCGGGGGCATCCTCGAGCGGGGGCAGCGCCTCGCCCCAGCAGACTGCCACCCCCAAGAACGTCGCATTCGAGCTCCTCTTTCTTGACTCCCCTCAATATCGTGCGCGCTTGCCCATGCGAGTACAAATATACCCTCACGATACGACGGACTCGATTGTGACCACTGTCAAGAATTTCTACGGTCTGTACTCGGGCCCGACCGGGTCAAAGGGAGTCAGCTTTGAGGATGAGCACGGCAACACCCTCATTGCCCGATATGAGAACTTCCGCAATAACATGGTCGTCTACGTCCGAGTTATTGAAGAGCCGCCGGCGAACCCTGCTGCTTTTGTTCCTCATCCTTTCCATCCTGGCCCGGTCAGTGTGCCAGGATTCTACGCTGGCGACGGTTATCCCGGCCATCAACCCCAGCGCTTTGCGCAAGACATCTCCAGGCCCAGCTCCCGCTCATCTCGGAGACGCAGCCCATCCCCCAACACTGCCCGGGGCCGAAGAAGCGTGTCTGCCAGTACTTCTAGCAAGAATGCCCGCTCTCGGTCTGCCAAAAACCGGGTCTCGGCGGCCCGAAGCCATGCCGATAACTACAGTGACAGCATGAATGGATATAGCAGTGGTGATGGTGCAGGAAGTTCAACTTCCGGCAAGAACAAGGAGCAGCTTGGCAACACTGATATCAGCGTCGAGAATATTGTCGAGGGTGGCCGCCGAAAGAGAGCCAAATTCGAAAGCTCGGTAAGTGGAGACTCGCTAGAGACTCACATCTGGCGGGATACTAACTGCGTCCTCGCAACAGGAATTGCCCCTGTTTGCGCCGCCTCAGATGCCGGCAGCTACCTCGAATCCGTCTGTCTCACCCGCTCGTCGAGTCGAACCTCACCGACCCGCGATGCCATTTGTGCAGCCGGGGCAAAATCCCTTCACGAACCCCCGGCCTATGCAATCGCCGCAGGGATATAGCCATGGACCATCGCACACCAACATGTATGCCACGCCTGGTCCTGATGGCCGCCGCAGCGCTCGCGGCAGCATTGGATATGCCAGCAATGGCAGTGGAATTGGGATTCTCCCTACCCCCGATCCCACTGTCGGCAGCTGCATGTCCGAGGAAGACAAGGACGTTGCCATCCAGCTAATGCGACTGGGCGAGATGTCAAATATTTCCCATGGCCGAACATCTGCGTCAACCCTCGATGACACTTTCAGTGGTCGAGCTGATGCGCCTTCGTCAACTGGCGCTACCAGTGACGGAGAGAGCGAGAGTGATTCTGAGCTCCCACCTGCTCGCCGCCAGAAGCTGGATGTCGCCGGTTCCATCGGCAAAGTCTACCAGACTACAGAGTCTCACTTCATGCCACCTCCCGACAACACCGAAATCAGCGGCGACGATGCGGACTACGAGGATGATTCCATTCTTTCCAATGAACAGTCCAAGCCGGTTAAGAGCAAGCCAGTTACCAAGCACAAGAGTTCCGGCTCAATCTCCAAGCCCCCTGCTCCCAAGGCATCCAAGGGTCCCCGCTCATTAACCACCACGGTCAAGACCAAGAAGCTGCCCCCTGTGCCAGCTGGCCCAATGTCCCCGGCCTCAATGCCTCCATCCCGCAAACAATCCGTTGCATCCACGGGGCAAGCTCCACTGGTCCCTGGTGAGGATGATCAACCCGATCTGTCAACCAAGCCGCGATGCCAACGATGCCGGAAGAGCAAGAAGGGGTGCGACCGCCAGCGACCTTGCGGACGCTGTCGCGACGCTGGCTTATCAGCCGATCAGTGCATCAGCGAAGATGAGGGCAATGGCCGAAAGGGGCGATATGGCCGCCACATGGGAGTCCCCATCCTCAAGAAGGACGAGATTGCCCCGATTGCACAGCCCGCACTATTACCGGCTGCGCCCATCTCGGCCGGCGCCATGACGATTGACAAGTCCAAGAAGCGCAAGCGATAAGGGCGCTCGCTCTGTTACCTAGAGGCGCCGCAATTGAATTGCGACGGTGTACAATTTCTATCAACCTCTCTTGAAACGCGCATTGTCGAGTCTGGATCCCGTGCACAGGGACGCATAACGAGGTCTCCAGTAAAGGCCCGGCCAGTCATTATCGGATCACAGCCATCCTTGCCAAAGCAATCTGAAGCATTGATGGCTAGTGCGTCGCTCCAGGAGAAGAAGCAAGTTCGGTGGAGAAATGTTGCGCATATTTCTTGTTGTTTTGATCTGCAGGCGGGAGGGGTGGTTTTCATGACGATATTTGGAGGATGTAATAACGACGGTCCAAGACCATTACACTCCTTATCCGGCGTTCGGGGTGGAAGATGTGGGGAGTTGTCGAGTATATTTTTGATGATTCCGGCTGGTTATTCTTTAGTCTTCAGGTTGTGCGGCAGTCGCACAGCTCATCCGACGACATCCCGACCAGAACATCGGGGGACATGTGCGTCGTCGAGGGGGTTTGCGCACACACAAAAAAGGAAGAGATACGGAGTCGGATGAGAACAACCTGGGCGGGAGGGATTGGAAATCTCCTTGCGGATAGATGGACGGAACCAGGAATTCTGGAGGGTATCCTGGTTGTATGTGTGCGAAACACAGCTGGATGAGGGTAACCCCGGGAGCGAGCGCTGGCGGATTGAACGTCTGGATGCTACGGAAATTGTCTACTGGCAGTGCAGTACAGTACGGGGGGCAATGGGGTGGTCTGTTTCTGATTTTATACTTCTGTTTTTGCAGGTTTCCTATAACTCGTTGTAGTCGATATTATACGCAACTTTTTGAACTTATCGCACAAGTGTAAATGTGTGGCTTCGTAGTGATGCGCCGCCAAATGCCTGGGATCTGACTAGCCACAACCAGCAGTGCCACACGTCACGAGATATGGTTCTGCAAAGTCCTGGACATGCTATAGGTTGTTCGTGTGAAGGGTGAGTCAATGGATACTAGGGTGACTATTTGCGACAGGTTTTTCGCGATTGCGACAGGATGGCGGTCAGAGGGTGGATTTGCGACAACTCAACACACAACCCAACAGTCCCTACAGCGGTTGCATCGCACCCCCAAAGCTACTACAGACCGGCGCAAGACATCCCATTGCATGCGCAGACATGCGCCAACCGTTTCAACAACAAAGACCCGCTCTTCAACGGCTTTTTTCCTGTTACTTTTCCATCCGCGCCGCCTAACCTATACCCAAACATGCGCCGGCGACCGGCCTGCTGGCCAGTGGCCCCTGTCGCGAATCAACCAAAGTAATTGCGCTAGTCTATTTACGTTCTAGAGCACCGCTCCCGCCCCCGCCGATGCGGGGTGCGCGTAAGAGCCGATTGGTCCACGGGGCCGGGAGGCAGGGGTATACGTTATCACGTGATTATCGTGGTGGGGGCTTGAGCGTTCGTGGCGGTGGGCGGTTTGTTGTGAGCCGAGTCCTTGCTTTTACGTCATATTTGTTACCCCGCGCAGAGCTCGTGAACAGAGGGGTAAAAACGACAATAATTGGGGACGAGGGTTTTCGCTTGACGGCTCGAAGTTGTTTATTGTGTTCGCAAGTAACGGGCGCCTATAACGCGTATTTGTTGTGGTAGGGAGGGGTACGCCTGGTTTTGCTTCTTTGGGGCGCATCTTGTTTATTTATCTTTTTTGGTGTGTGTTGTCGTGTTCGCGCACGCGTTGCAAAACACAGCCTTTGGTTGGATCGGTCAGGAAGCCCAGCCCGGCTCCTTCCTGGTGTGTGGCGAGGGGCGGCGGCGCGTGAGCGTCCACGTGAGAAGGCGGTGTGCGGGAACGTGCGCCACCCCGCCCGCTCCTTCCACCCAACCTGTGGCGGGCCCCACCGGCCTGTTCCCTCCAGGAAAGGAAGGCCCGGGTGGGGAACACTGTGACTCGCCATCTGCCGGCCATCGGAGCGGGGTCGGCGCGGCTCGTTGGCTTTTCGCCGGGCGCCAGTCGGCTCGGAAGAGGGGCTACCCTAGACTTTTACGATGCTCCCGTGCGGAGCTCCTCCATCCCGATCCGGCAAGAGAAGGGTGCTATAAAGGTGTCGGGCGTTTCTAATTAGTCCGTTGCGTTTAGAAAATGATGGTTTCTTCTTCTTCTTCTCCATTAGTGAAGAGACATCGGATCCGAGTGGACGGCAGCTCGGTCAGCTGCCCGACCCGACCGCATGCGTCTCCAACAAAAATCATCCCGAAGTGCATCCACACTGACCGGCCCGAAAAAACCGGGGCCCTCTTGCCTCTTTTGACAATCCGATACGATAGTGATAAACAATCTTCCTACTACTCTGGCGGCGCCGTCACACCCACACTTCTTCCCACTTCCCCCCTACTTTGTCAACCCATGTCGAGCGTAGGGCGTAAGGCGTCCTCCTGCTGTCCGCCCAAACGTTCTCGGAGTCCCAAGGCCGTCACATACCGACCCCGATAAGCGTCGTCAATGGCTTTTCTGAGAGTTGTGGGGTCGCGATATCGGCCTGGAAATGGCTGGGGAAAAATTCGATTCACCGGTGATGTGAACAGACCCAACTAGAGCTCAGTCGGCAGTGCCAATCCCGCGGGGGGATTAATAATGCCATCGTGTATATAGGAGTTCGTTGGCCCCGGCTTTACCAACTGTGGTTTGACGGAAACCAGGCCACCTTGAATCATTACAGAGGAATGGATCCCACCCGCATGGACAACACTAACCAGAGCTGTTCCCACCCTCGACAATGTATCCCGGCGATCTAGAGAAGAAGGCCGGCCAGACGACCGTCGTCCGCGACAATCAAATCCTGGCTGCCACCATTTCCAACACCAATGCCCCTCCGCCGCCCGTTCCCGATGATGATACCTTCAACCCGCCCGACGGTGGCTTCCTCGCCTGGTCCCAAGTCTTCGCCGGCCTGCTCATCAACTGTATCGCCTGGGGCTTCCCTGCCTCATTCGGTGTCTTTCAGCTCTACTACACCGAGACACTGGGTCTGCCTTCGTCTCAGATCTCATGGATTGGCTCGGCTCAGACCTTCCTTACCTTTGCCGTCTGTGGTCCGGCGGGACGCCTCGCCGATGCCGGTTACACGCGCCAGACCATGTTGGCCGGGAGCTTCCTCGCCGTGCTTGGCACTTTCATGACTAGCTTGTGCAAAGAGTACTGGCAGATCTTCCTCGCACAGGGTATTTGCACCGGAATGGGCATGGGTATCGTCTTTATGCCTGCTGTGTCCGTAGTCAGCTCCTACTTTAAAAAGAAGAAGGCCTTTGCACTGGCTATCGCCGCCATGGGTACGGGTTTCGGGAGTCTCATCTTCCCAGCGACCCTGCAATACCTCATTCCACAAATCGGGTTCCCCTGGGCCGTCCGGTGTGCCAGCTTTGTCGCCCTGACCATGACCATTCTGGCAAACCTCATCATGAGGCCTTATTTGCCTCCGAGAAAGTCTGGTCCCTTGGTGGAGTGGGATGCTTTCAAAGAACTCCCGTACTTGTTCTTCTCGCTCGGTGCCTTTCTCAACTTCTATGCCTTGTACTTTGGCTTCTTCTACGTAAGCCAATGCTTCGTCTCCCGTGTTAGTGTAACATTGTGACCTGTGCTGATGCCAAAATGGTAGATAAACGTCTACGCTCGCAAGGTCATTGGTTTCACATCTGTCGAGGCCGTTGGACTTCTTCTCATTATTAACGGCATGAGTATCCCAGCGCGACCTGTGGTTGGATACCTTGCTGACTACCACATCGGGCCCATCAACACCTACCTCATAGGAATGACGCTTTTGGCTATGATGGTCTATGTCTGGATTGGTGTCGAAACTGCCACAGGAATGTATGTCTTTTGCGTATTCTTTGGTTTAGCAAACGGCGCTTGCCAAGGAACTTTTGTCGGAGCCAATGCGAGCTTGACCAAGGATCCCCAGAAGATGGGAACTCGATTTGGTATGATCCAGACCATGAGTGCATTTGCTAGCTTGGCTGGCGCTCCTACAGCGGGTGCCATTATTGATCGGTCAAATGGCCAATTCGTCTGGGCTCAGGTTTGGGGTGGAACAGTTATGATTACAGCTGCCCTCTTCATCTCGGCGTCTCGAATCGCTGCCACGGGGTGGAAACTGAAGGCCAAGATTTGAAACTAAAATGGTAAGTGCGAGAATGAAAAATAATGACAAGCTTGGGTCAACTCGCCATGAGCTCATAGTGTTGAGGTCACGGGGTGCCAGCAGCGACTGGAGTTGCGATGTGACGTTGAATTGCATCCCGGATTGAGTTTGAGAGTGGCGAGGAAAGGTGTCGGTTTTCGAGACAAAAGTTGGGATCGAGGGCCCATGGGATCTACAGTAATGACATCAGGTAGACGGGTAAGTAGGTAGATGGATAATGTTTTAATAAATTGAAAGTTGATTTTGAATATTCCTCACGCACTGCCCAACTTCGTTAGAGCCAAAGAGACAAGACGAGCAATCTGCTTGCCATCTTGCCAAACACAGTCGTGATCGTCTGTCAGGTCTTTGAGAACGTCCAAGTTGACGCCGTCAAGCGCCAGTTTGGAGGCCATTTCGTCGATTTCGGGTTCGTCGATAAGAGTATCCTCAGATGACCACGCCAGAATAGTAAGCATGCCATTTGGCCAGCTCTCCTTGAAGCTGGCCTTGTACTGCGCCGGCGAGGCACTCGTCCAAAGAGCTTCGTCAAACGCTGCACCGAGAAAGCCGGCGTATTGGCCATCATGCCTGGCATTGAGATTGACCAGATCATAGATGCCAGAGATACCAATGATGGCGGCGGGGAGGGAGACTTCCGGCCGAGAGCGTCCAGCAAGCACTGCCTCTCCCATCAAGAGTTGATAGGCGAGGGTGGCGCCAGCGGAATGCCCAATCAAGACGTAGTCATCCGAAAACTGGTACTTCATTTGGGCAAACTCCAGCGCCAACCAAATGTCTTGGATGTGGTCTGGGTGTTTTGCATTTCGGAGGTCTGAGCTGTGCGTGCTGGCTGGGTCCTGAGGGAAGTCTGGGTGCGGTGACAGCCGGTAGTCGAGGCTGATGAAGCCTTTGATATTAGACGTGACATCCCCACTGGAGGACGTGATGTGCTTGATCGAGGGACAGAAATCGTCTGCAGTGTTTCGCGGATCACGCCAGCCACCACCATGGATAAAGCTAGAACGACGTCAGTAGGGAGAGGGCCGTGCAAGTACGGGGTGCACAGAGTCACACATGATCCAATAGCCTGATGATTGCTCAGGGCGGTTTGGGAAGCGCCAGACGCCTAGTTTCTGGAGGCTGTGCTGACCGTACTGCTGGGACTCATACGTGAGCCCCAGAGAGTTTGCCGTAGTTTCCATATTTCAGGACTGTAACGGTAGCCGGAAGCTTGAAGGGAGTGGAGATGCGTGGATCGAGAAAGCTGGGCCACAAGGCGAAATCGTAAGTGCTTCAAGGAGGCAATCCGTCTATGAGGCACAAACAGAGACGGCAGGGATTTGCGTGCTGGGACCCTTTCGGTGTGGGGGTTTGGGGATTGGTCGAAGAGCGAAGAGTAGAAACCGAGATGATGCTGACGAGGAGAAGTACCCCGGGTGAGGTACATCTAGAGCCAAGAGGGGTTGATACTCCTTCGGATCAGTTATCACGGAGCTCCACTATTCGCCAATCGGGCAATTTTGGTGCCTTTCGGATCTAGTGCGGAAGCTGGCAACATGCATGCCTGTTTCCCTTCCTTCCTTCCGTCTTCCGTTGCAATCAACCGATGGGAACGGATCAACCACCGCGTTTCTTCCGCCGTCCCTTCCTTCCGTTCCTGGAATCCGGTGCATGCGAAGCTCCAACATGTCGTCACGTCAAGTTCTTTTTTCTAACCCGACGACACGATGGCGATTTTCGTCCTACATTATTATCTGGCACCGCTCGACTTGCCATGGCCGACACGAGATTCCATCCTCTCCGACACTAGCAAATACGAAACGGACCGTCGGGGCCCAGACCTTCAGCCGTTCCTGCGTACGCCATCTAACCTAGGTGAGGCAGCCGTCCGAAGACACTACATCTAGCAACATCCCCTTCAATCAGCAAAAGCAGCATCATTTCCCATGAGAGATAGGCTTCTTCAAGCCTTTGACGCCGTTTTTCAATAGACCTGGCCACGATGCACCGCAATTGATCCCCCCGGCGCGGAACCATGGCGCCATCCACCGTATTGAGCACCAAACCCTGGTCAGCGATCCCTGGATGACGGCTGGACAGGTATCACAACACGTGGAACAAGGGGCCTGTCGAACAAGGCTTTCGGGCAAGGTCTGCACGTCTGTCCACATCTGGCAAACCACCGGAACCGTGAGACGGGTAGCCCAGGGTGATAGATGCAGTGATAGGGCGATTTGAAGGCAAGCTTGTGTGGCCTCCCCCTCCTCTTCAGGAAACAGGGTTGTCGCGTAAGTTTCGACTGCACCAACAGTCGCCGATCACGGCGTCGTTGGGTGTCCATTCCAACTGATGGATGTCACCTAAAGCGGCTTCTTTCATACTATTTCATCTGCCAAGCAAGCACTATGAACCACACTCAGCAGATGTATCCGCGGATTGTTTGTTTGTTGATCACGAGCGGCCTCATCATCCATTCTTTCATTATCGCTTCGCGTGCCGCAAAACCCGGCGGGCACTAAGGGAAAAAGGGAAACGGGAAAAAGCAATGCTAAAGTCCCCGGATCCTCAGTGTCCAGACAAAGTGTAACCTCGACGGACAAAACTTTCTTCTTCAGCAATAAGGTACCTTTTGGCTGTCCGCCTTGCATGACAGGGGTTCTTACAGACGGACTCCTGGAGCTGATCCTGAAACAGTGAGTGTCCGAAAGCCCTAGCCAGCACTTGTGGCTGCGTTCCCACAGCTTCGGGTTCGCACTAATTGTTCGCGTTTCTTGAAGGAGTCTAGGCCCTCTCTCATGGGGACCTTGGTCCGGATCTGCTTCCAACAACTGTCCCGAACCGATGCGCCACGCTCGCGGGTTAACCTGTTCCGCCATTCAGCTCGCGTCGCATGATGAGAGACTCAGAGTAAATAGCCTGCTACCAGGCTGGGGCAAATCCACAGATCTGGATACCAACCCTTTTGGTCGGTCCTCAGAGCTCCTGATTTGGTCCGCTTGGATGGAGCCAGACCAGCTCTGAATCTCCAGATCCCTCTTTGTGATTGCTGCCCACGTTCCACAACCATGACGATGCCAAGTTGTTACTAAAAGACCCCACCTAGGACATCCCTTCTAGATGTGCGAATGCGACACCCAGTCATGCCCTCTCGCGCGCAAGCAACGTCCGCTTTGTTGAGGACAGTACCCATAGACCGAGACCGCGAACATTGCACTCAAGAGAAGCTTGCTTGACTCTGGCTGCTGTATCACAGTCACATCTGACTGCGTGTGACAAGGCAACAAGCGTCCCTGTCACGTCACAGCATCCCTGACACCTCGGCTGGAGTACGGAGCAGAACTAGAATGGTCGCGGGATCCACTTCGCCGATAGAGGCCGGGCCTGGTCGCCGCGGAATGGTCTCTGCGTTCCCGCTGGGTCTTCCCCATGCTGGTCCTTGTTGGTGCTTGCTGCAGGACACCCAGTCTGCCTCAGACGGCTCAGACGGCTCAAACGGCTCAAACAGCCCTTGAGGTAATGCATGAGATACCCAAACAATCGCGTGGGAACCGATCCACCTGCCCTTTGTTGGGTCACACACCGCGTACCTGCATCTAACAACCTCCACCCATGCGTGATGCACAGCAACTTTACGGCCACGGTCCCCCCTGCTTAGACAATGTCTCGGTCACAGAACTAGACCAAGTAGTGTTGAGGCGTGAGATATATCTCGTTGGGTTCCCCCGGCGCGCCCTGTTAGCCAGCCATGCCTTGCGCCTTTGTTGGTTCTTCTGTGACGGTTTCCCTCTCGCTCTCATTTCGCCAATCTCTCCCATCAGCGAAGCTGAGCCATGCTCGATAATTGACATCTCGCGACGCCGGAGAGCCATGGCTAACAAGGAAATCAATCTGAAGGAGGAAAATGGAGGCGCTTTGGTGGGCACCGCGATTGTCTTCCTCGCCTTAAGTTGGATTTCTATCGCCCTCCGCACCTACACCAGAGCCTTCTTGATGAAGGGTTATCAAGCCGATGACTGGCTTATGTTTATTGGCCAAGTATGCTCACTCTGCGCTTGCCATCCCGCTTCCCTGTCCGACAACCATGGCTGATACTCTTTTTAGTTGATCTTTACGGTATCGTGTGTCTTCATCCTCATAGGAGTACACGATGGACTTGGTCGACATAATGAAGCCATCAAAAATGACAGTGACGAAGTGAATGCGCTCATGGTGAGGCGCCCCCCAACAATTTGAGCAGCCAAATATATGTGACATGCTAACACACTCACAGTGGCAGGCTCTTGCGACCGCAACCTACGTCCTCGATATGATGTTTATCAAGTTGAGCATCGGCGTTTTCCTTCTACGACTCTCGGTTCAAAAGGTGTACACGTGGATACTCTGGGTTAGCCTGGCTATCATCACCATTTGGAGTTGCGTCATCTTCTTCTGGGACATTTTCCAATGCAGCCCAGTCGCGAAGCAGTGGGACTTCAGAATCACGGATGGCCAGTGTGTGACTGCCGATCAGATCGTCGCCGCGGCATATTCAATCAGTGTTATGACTATTTTATCGGATTGGCTCTACGTAAGCGCATCGCGACTACCGAGTGGATGGGTTTGGGCATGATGCTGACAACATACCTAGGCGCTTCTTCCTGTTCCTATGTTGTGGACTGTGAAGATGACCAAACAAGCCAAGGCAACCGTGATTGTTATTCTCGGCCTTGGTGTTTTGTGAGTCCTACACTAAACATTTACTTCGAGGACACTGGGCTAATTAGCGCGTTAAGTGCAAGTATCGCGACGCTTATCCGACTGAAGTTTCTGGCCGATCTGACAGACACAGACGATATTCTATGTATGTGCCCTGGCGATTTTTATTTAAACTAGTTACTGATTGGGGTCTCCTTAGTTGCTGGAACTGATGCCATGGTCTGGACTCTCGTTGAACCCGGCGTTGCCATTGTCGCATCTAGTTTGGCTACTATTCGCCCATTGCTCCGCGCCATGAAGATCAAGGGATTCGAATCCACCGACCGCGCCTACGGCACCGGTCGCTCAGCCACCATGCGATCTGGCACTCGATCTAAGTCCGGCACATTGCCCGGTTTCGGCCCCAACGACGTGTCACTCATTAAAGTCGAGCCCAAGTATGACACGGGGTCTAATCTTGCACCAATGGCCAATCGTGCACCTCACCCATTCCACAACAAGAGCCTGCCGGCGGTGCCTCTCTCCCCGGGTCAACAGAGCACCGTTAGGAGCGAGATTTACGTGATCCAGGGCAACCAAAGCAGCTCGCCGCCGAGGAACTGGCACACGCGGGCCTACAGTTCCTCATCCCCGAGCGGGTCGATCGACATGATGCACGACCTTGAAGCCCAGAGCCAAGAGACAGGACGCTATGGGCTCGGCAACGGGAAATAATGATAGGAAGCCGCTAACCCTATCTGTGCGGCTCTACTGACTGGCCTTTCTTTTTCTTCACTTTGGTGTATCTTTGTTTTACTGGGGATTTTCTTTTCGTAGAGGCTTCTACTACGCATTAAGACGAGTCGGTTCTGGGGTGGCGTTTAAAAGGGTACGAAAATCGGACTTGGCGGGATGAGGACATGATACCACAAGTTTTCTTTGTTACTTGTACAATTAAAGGCAGCCATCGCGGGATAGCCGGGAAGCTTCCCACCATAGATCCGGAGATTACGACAGCCGGCAGTCACAGGAGCATTTAGACAATGCGCCAGAAATGTTTTATTACTGTATTGCAACACCGTTATACCCAGGCGTCCTGCTCGCATGTGAAGGACTTGCGCGGTGTTTGAGGGGGAGCGCAAGGGTAAGGGCAAGGTCATGGGCAGGCGTCCTTGTATTCGGAGAGTTTCGCAAATGAGCTGATGTGGTGGGCGTTTTGAGGGGGAGAGAACTTCAGCGCAAGACGCAAAATGGCGGATCTAGCGTCGCCCAGACGCGTATGTTGCGCCAATAGTTGGCCTGGCTTCGGTAAATGAAACCGCCTTTTCGGAGCTGACGCGGAGAGGGAACCAGGGTTTGCGGATGTGGATTTCCCTGGGGATGATCTGACAATGGGCATTGGGCGACGAATCTGTGCAGGGGGAAGGGTATCTCTTTTCGTCTCGGGGTCTTATTTATTTCAATGTGCCGTACCTTGGTCTGCTCGGGTCTACTGTACAGGTTTCGACTGACCGAGCCGCGCCGCTGGTGGCTATTCCGGTGGGATACTGAATCCTTGGTGATTGAGGTGTTGCGTCTGTATGTGGTTCCATTTTCCTCTCCGTCGCATCATCTTAGTCGATCCGGAGCTCCTCAGGCTGCACGTTCCAGTCCTCCTCCTCCTGCCAGGTTGGGGCCAGCACGAAGCGGCCCATGATCTTGCCCATTCCGATGCCTTCGCCGCCCATGACTCCTGGTTTGGGCTTCTCGTCGTTGTCCTCGACGATGACGGCCGTCGTCAGGAAGTTCATGCCCGCCGCGGGGCTCATCTCCAGGATCTGGCCGCCCCAGTCGAGCTCCACCCGGCCGGATTTGCGGACCTTGAGCTGCCCCACCATGCCGCCTTGTGAGAGGAGTTGCGAGAGGAAGCCCGCCGTGTTCTCCGGGTCGTCTGCGGGGTCTTGGCCCGGCGCTAGTATCCCGTCCTCTTGGGTCAAGTCGACTGGTGTAGAGTCGTCGGCGCTCGGCGTGGAGTCCAGCATGTTTGAGTCTTCCGCTTCCTTCTTGACCTTGTTGACAGGTTTCGGCTGAGAAATCTCTCTGAGAGGTGGTAGGATAGGAGGAAACTGGAAGAGGTACATGCGGCCATCCTTATTGCTGAGGCCCTCCAAATTGGCTTCGTTGGCTTCGTTGGCTTCTTTGGCCTCCTTGGCCTCCTCGCCCTCCTCGCCCTCCTCGCCCTCCTCGCCCTCCTTGCTGCCCTCTTTGCTTTCGTTTGTTGCTATCGTGACTGCACCCAACTCGCTAGCGAGGAGGTTCAGATCTGTTTGAATCATCCTTTCTTCGGGATCTTGAGGAGCCGCTTTCCGAATTGGCCGCAAAACTGCTGGCGCCTTCTGCTGCTTGACCTTCTCCTGCACGTCAGCCGGGGGCTTGGCATCGGCGTCCAGATCCATTGAGTCCTCAAGCCCAGGCTCCGTTTTCACAACGACGGGCTTCTTTCCGTCAGTGTCCCAAACGCCGCCTTCTTCTGACTGATCTGCTAGAGTCTCGGGTGCTTCTCCATCCCCATCAATCCAGAGGCTCTCCTCCTCGTTGGCGTTTTCTGCAGCCTCTAGTTCGGCCGTCGTAGCCACAACCACTCCTTCGTCTTTGTGTTCCTTTCGGTATATTCCCATTGGTAGGATGCTTGTCGGCCTGATGCTGAGGGCGGCAAACATGGCCTCGTCATCGCTATCCAGCTCCTCGTTTTGCGTGTTGACATTGAGCTTGTCGGCGTTGATTCGTGGTTCGCGGTACCGTGCGCCATCAGCCTGGGCGAAGCCAGCCCTGGAATCTGATTTGAAGGATCGTGAGAAAGATCCGCCGCCACCAAAACCACCACCACCGCCGCCGCCGCCGCCGCCACCGAACCAGCCACCTCCTCCTGTGCGTAGAAATAGTCAGAATTGCATTGTTTGAATAGACATGGCCATGCGAATGCGCCTTACCTCCGACGCCTGACGAGAACGGTCCACTGGCGCCCCCGATGGGCCGTCCAAAACCGCCTCTAGCACCCATTGCATCACCTCGGCTCCGCTTGCTCCGGAACCGTGACCGACCTCGAGCGCGCCGCTCGTCTGCTGCTCTGTCTTGAGCCTTCTGTTCCTCCTGCCGTGCTAGGGTGTCACGCTCCGCCTCATCTCGACGAACAACCTTCGGTCGGAATCGTCCAGCCGCAGGCCCCCGGGTCGCCCGGGTAGTAGCGCCGCCGCGAGGAGGTGCGCTTGGTGTGCTTCGAATCGGGGGATTGGAGGTTCCTGTCGCAACAGGTGTAGCACTGGTGCTGGCTTCGCCGCTCTGAGGTTGCGCCCGCTGCCCGGCGGCGGCGGCCCCTCTACGGGTTCCCCGGGCGGGTGCCCTTCCGCGAACCATCGTAAATGCACTAAGTTTGGAGGAGAAGGATCGTGAGGCGGAGGAAGAAGAGCGTCGTAGTACTTCGAGAAGCGGGATGAATCTATACAAAATTTTGGCCGGACTTCAATTGCTTAGTTTGGCAGTGGGGGAAGGAAGGTGGGGGACCGTATGTAATTCTGCCAATGTTGGTGACTCACCGCCCTGGCTAGTTAAAGAACTAGGATAAGTTAGGTGGGTGTCGTGCAGGCGATTTGGGGACGATCGTCCACTATAATTCACAGTAATTATGGAATGCTGTTCCTTTTGAGGATGCCAGAATGACAAAGTTATATATAAATTCGGAGGTTAGATGGATGAACTGGGATGATTGCAATGGTGGCTGCCTATTTCCTCTTTGATAAGTCTTGCTAATCTTGTTATATTGGCCCCGAGGCTATACCAATTGCCAAAGAACCGTCTAAGTCAATGTCAATCTTTCGTAGCGTCTAAATTCCATGGTTTAGACAAACAGATGCTGTGATACAAATATTGATCAAAAGATTTCCGACATTATCGGATACACATCATAGACTGGTCGCCGAACTGAGTAGATATGCTCCCTTCCTTCATGATCATTGTCCCGATCCACTCCCTACCAGCTTCCACCGCTGTTGCTCCAAACTTAACAATCACGCATCCTCTTACCCGCGCAGCGGACCAAAGAATACCGCCTTGTTTTTCCATCTCGAGGCGTTTAGAACGCCAGTATTGCAAGTCTGAGACCCCCGAATTCGCTTTCGCTTTCGCCTCCGGTGACCGGAAGTCCTGAGCTCCAATGCGAGGTAGGGCGTCAAACTCGGCAAGGAAGAACTCCCCAAGGGACTTCATCATGTCACCTCGCAAGATAAGAGTCCCGGAAACGGCCATCTTTTGCATCATGTCTTGGAGTGTTCGACCGACGGCTTGGCTCCCGTCTTTAGACAGAATGACCGAGTCCCTGACCAATAACCGTTCTTGAGTTGAACCCTTGGGGTCGCAAAGCCATACTTCGTTGCGACCAGTCCACTTGGTCAAGCTCCAGTTTTCACCACGAGCGGATCGACCGTGTGTGACCCAATCTAGCAGACATAGCGACGCCCGATTATCAAGTCGAAAGATTTGTATTTGAGCATAGACACTGTCCTCAAATGGCTGAACTGGGTCCGGGAGGAGGCAAAGACCGGCATCGTTGTCGATTTTAGCATGGATGTTCTGTCTCGTGATGACCTCTGTGGAAGGAGTTTTGAAGATCTTGGTATGCCCCTGCGTGGCAATGCTGAGTTTCGATTTGGGTCGCACGTGGATTGACAAGTTGACTGTATCCCCGGCGACGAGTCCGCCCCCGTAGGATAAGAGAAACACAAGGATGCTATCCTGGTCGACTGATGGAGATGGAGCAATGAGCTTCAGGGGATATTGGTAGGTCATTTTTTCCAGGCCACTCCCCCCAGCGGGGAGAAGGCTGACGACGATGTGGCCATCACCAGGGGACAGGGAAGACGGAGGGAAAGGCGAGTCCATGTCAACATCATCTCGAAGAACAGTTCCTCGCAGACGATTTGTAGAAGAATCAGCGAGGGTCCGACCTATGTAGAAAGATGCGCAATTGAGCACCTTTACTCCGCCCTTAGATACCAAATGTGTGAAAAGATCGCTCGGTTGATGGATCTTGAAGAAGATATCCCTATCTGGGGTTGTGGCTCAGCCCCGCAGTCAAGTGGTCAAGTGGCGCCTCATAGGTGGCTCCTCATAGGTGGCTCGTGCTCTGTCGTGGCTGAACTGGGGCTCCTTCCGAAATTCTTCCGCTAGAAACCGGGACCACCCACTTTCCAAAATAACCTGGCCGTCATCCACGCGACATTCGACGCGACAAGAGAAACACCATTGTCGCCCTCGGATCGGGGGTCGTTCATCTGGCTGTCCATCCCTCAAATGACACCTACGCGACTGCCTCTGCGAGAAACCATGAACAACAACGCAAGCCCCACGCTTACGCCGGAAGCCGACAGTACGGCGCGTCGCCGTTCCGGACGCGTCGTGAGAGCGCCGACTAAGTTTACGCCCGAGGCTACGACTCAATCCGCCACTACGAAGCGCAAGAGAGATGAACACGATGAAGAGGATGCCGAGAACGAGGCGCCAGATTCAGACGAGGAGATGAGCGACGAGATTGAGGACGATAGCGACGACGACCATCCCGCGCCTAGGTCTAGGAAGAAGCCGTCGCAATCAAGCCGCGCAAAGAAACCGTCCCTGAAGAAGCCGAAGATCAATGGGACGCAGCCTGCGCGTGCGGCTCATCCTGCCGGGCTTCCCAGCAGACCCAAGAAGTCGGTCCGCATCGACACGGGTGACAAGGGAACTGGCCTATTTGGTAAGGATTTCACTCCTGGTTCGGCCACATCGCTCCGATGCTGACACGCCTGCAGCTGAAGTCTTTGGATCTGGCGATCCGTGCAGTACGGTAGCCCAGCAGTGGCTAGAGAAGTATCGCGCGGATGAAGCGCCGGCTCTTACAGACCTTGTGAACTGCATCTTGCAGTGCGCCGGTTGCGATCAGGAGGTTACGGAAGATGATATTCGCGACCCCGAGAATATCCCAAACAGATTGATTGATTTGCAGAGCGTCTATCAAGAGGTAAATTTCGAAATCGCGTCGATTAGCTGATGGAAAATGCTGACAAGCCTATAGCAACAAATCACCGATTATCCACTGATCTCCAAGTCGAAGAACACGAGATCTTTTCGAGATATACTAGTGACCTTCTTCCACACGCTTATTTCGCTCATCCACGAGGCCGACGTCCTGTACAAAGATCAGACTCTGATCGATAACCTGCATGCATGGCTGGCTAGTATGTCCTCGTCCTCGCTCCGCCCCTTCCGCCATACCGCAACCAGTATCGCCCTGGCTGTTCAGTCCGGCTTAGTCTACGTCGCCGATGCCCTCGACCAGCGTATCAGCAGCCTCGAGCAGCAGCACCAGTCCTCAAAACGAGGCAAGAACAAGACGAGAACCGCGGAGATCCAGCGAACCCTAGACGAGGCCAACGGGAATCGCAAGCTCTGCAGCGAAGCCATCCAGTCGTTTTTCGACACTGTATTTGTCCACCGTTACCGAGACGTTGATCCCAAGATAAGAACTGAGTGCGTCGAGGCACTCGGGTCTTGGATATGGGACTTGCCGACCGTCTTCATGGAGCCAGGCTATTTGCGCTACTTGGGTTGGATGCTCTCGGATACTCATGCGCCAACTCGCCAGGAAGTCCTGAAACAGCTTTCGAGGGTATTTAGGCGAGACGCACAGCAACTTGGACACTTCATCGACAGATTCCGACCCAGATTGATCGAGATGGCATGCAGAGACTCAGAGGTCCCGGTCAGGGTGGCTGCTATCTCCGTCATTGATACGCTACGCGCTGCGGCGATGCTTGAGCCTGATGAGATTGATTCTATCGGTAAGCTCATTTTCGACAATGAACTCAGAATCCGCAAAGCCGTTGTCGGGTTCTTCGTCTCGTGCGTTATGGATGTTCACGAGGGCAAGCTGGAAGAGATTGGCGGCGCCGACACCTTGGACGAGCTCTTTGACAATGTTGAGGAGGACGATTTGGACGCTCCTCGCCAGGAATGGGTCAACATCAAGTGTCTCGCTGAAACTCTCGCTATTTACGACGCTCAGATCGAAGAGGACCACCAAAACGGAGAATCCCTTAACTTGGATGTTGCTGCTGATCTGCTGGAGGCAACCGTTCCAGATACCAGAATTTCTCTGGCGTCCCAGGTTCTCTATGAAAAGGTTCCCGAAATCAAGAAGTGGGGAATCTTGGCCGGTTATTTGCTGTTTGATCATACATCAAGCACCAAGGCCAAGTCCAAGGCTAAGGGCAAGGGCGATTCTGCGGAGGTATCCTTTAAGAAGGCGGTTGCCCCATCGGCCGCAGAAGAGTCAATCCTCCTGGATGTCCTCAGCTCCGCTGTCAAATTGAGTCTGGCCCAGACTAGCGATGTTGACAGGAACAAGAAGATTCGTTATCGAACTGAAGCAATGGAGGCTCAGGAGGAGATTGCACTTGAGTTGGCATCTCTGATTCCAAGGCTTCTGAGCAAGTTTGGAGCCGAGCCAGAGACCGCCGCAATTGTTCTCCGATTGGTTCACTTTCTCAACCTTGACGTATTTCAACAGCTTCGACAAGACGCCACCAAATACGAGAGATTGCTCGATGAAATCAGCACTCAATTCAACAGACACGACGACCGGAGAGTTCTGTCCGAAGCGGCCACGGCCCTGTTGCACTCAAGACAATACGACGATCTCGAGGAATTGACGGATGGCAAGCTCGCAAATCTTTGGGAGAATGTTATCACGGCGCTCCGAAATTTCGACAAGACCTGCGAGCTCTCAGTTCGTGGAAACCTGACGGAAGCTCCCCTCAAAGAGTTGTCGACTATTCTATTAAAGATCAGCAAGCTGTCGAGCATCTCAGATTGCGTTGACACATTGGAGGCCGAGGGAGGGTCCGAAAGTACATCCCCTATCATTCAGATCTTGGCCGAGATCGTCCATCGTGGAAAGTACGAGCCTCTAGAAGATGAAATCGATGACCTTGAGGACGAGGTCACGACCTTCGCTATTAGAAGCTGCCAGTTCTACTTTATGTGGAAGACACGAGCCCTCTCCAAGCTTCTTTCCTCTGGAGTGGGTATTGCAGATGCCGAACTCGACCGTTTATCCCTCCTACGGCAGTCCTTCCGCAAACACATCATTGAGACCTTCTCTTCACGCGCGGCCATTGACCAACTCCGATTGTTTGCGACCGGAAGTTTGTGTGATCTGCACCTCACCTTCGCGACACTTCGCCCGACGATTGAGCAATTCCGCCCGACTTCCAGCGCTGGCTCGCAAGCAACCGGCGGCGAGAAGTACAAGAGCCTAGTCCAGGAGATTGAATCCGGTCTCGTGCCTGAGTTGGTTTCCATCTTCGATGGCGCAGAGCGACAATATGCCAAGAAGTCAAAGAAGGACAAGACACTTAACGAACCAGCTGAGGACGAGGACCCAATGGCCGATGACGAGGATCTTGAAGAAGATGACGACGACGAGAACCTGTCATACGAGGAGCGGTTTGCGGCTGAGCTCAAGACTGAGAAAGCTCTCTGCGAGTTGACGGCAAAGTACGTCTTGGCCATCGGCGCGAAGCTCGTCGACGGCCGGGGCAACCATGCTGGAAAGCTGCGCCGCCGCCTGCTCCGCAACCAGACTAAACTCGGAAACAACTTCAAAGAGGTTGTCGCCTATCTGGACGAGGAGAAGCTCGCAGAGCGCACCAAGAAGAAGGCCGCCGCGGCGCACCCCACCTCCAAGCCCCAGAAGGCCCAGCTCAGCGAGGAGATGATCGTTGGCGAGGATGAGGATGAGGACGACGACATCTTTGGCGATGAGCCCCAGCCCGAGGAGGGCTCCCGCGAGGACCTCCGCCGGAGGGAGCTCTTGGAAGAGGATCCGATCGACGATGATGACGAAGAAGAAGAGGAACGACCAGCTCACGATTCAGATGACGATGTTCTTGGGGATTAATGGGCTCCCTTTCCCTGTAGGACGGACCGCATTGGACCTTTGCAATACGAGATGCGGACTTTTTTTCCTTTTTCTAGATCCGAGCACTTTTTTGTTTGTGTGTAGTTGGAGGTTCGTGCGTCGCCACGGCCGGAGTCTTGGTATGTGGGCAGAAGCCCTTTCTGAGTTTGGGCGTCTCAAGGGGATTTCTGTAATTCACCCCCTATACTATCAGGATTCCTTGCACCCGATCCTTCGCATGTTTCTCCCAAATCCGTGATGTACATGCCTATGATCTAATTCCAAAGCATAAAACTCCATTTTTTCCGTCTTAGCCGACTAGACTATTTCATCGAGATCCGGGTCCCAAATAACCCAAACATCCTCTGCCATCGACTGCCCTCGCCTGCGTCGGCCTTGGCCGCGTCTGATTCTCGTACCTTGACGCCGTACTGGCGGATGCAACACGCAAATGGCCGATTCGCAACCTGTGTCTTTTCCGCTGCCTCTGTGTTTGGCTCATCTTCATCAGAACTGTTGGTGGGTGGTTTGCCCTCCCTCACGGCCTCAATCGATTTGGTCTTTTTGGCCTGCGCACGACTCTTATGCTCCTCCAACTCTCCCCACAGGAAAAACAATCGTTGACGGAGCGCCTCAAGGTTCGTTGCGTCACAGTGTAGGTTGGAGGCATCTAGGTTCACGAGGTATTGTGCGGCCTGATTATCCACCGCAACCCACATCCTTTTCTTCTGCTGATTCCCCAGAACAGCGGCGTCCTCTAGTTCGAGGTGGAAACGCCACTCCCAGGTATGCTTAGTTGTGGAATATGTCGTGTCCTGTTCAGACTCTGAACCGCCATCGGACTCGTCATTATCTGATAGGACATCGAATTCTGAAGTCTTTTTTGCAAAGGCAAAGTCCTCGAGTCTGGAAGGCATGAAGTTGACGATGCGTACGTTGGCGCGGTAGTTTGTGTTTATAAAAGGGAGCTGGAGTTTGACGGGTTCCTTGTTAATCGTAGTGTCGTAGGTGGCATGTTCCAATATGTCGGCGATAAAACTGGCCGACTTGTTTTGGTTCTCGCATCTCACTACGTAAACAAATTAGGAGTGCTCGGGCGGCCAATGCAAACTGGGGGACTACCTTGTGGGTTCAGATCTGCCACAGGAACAGACCCATTTAATTTCTGTTCCTCTTTTTGTGCCTGGGCACGGAGTAGTTTCCGGCGTTCCTTGGACTTCGGCATCTTCTTGGGTTCTGAGCTGACAGCTACATCGGCTTTGCGCTTCTGGCCAGCCTTTGCAGCTTCGGAAATATCCCGGAGCTGATCCTTCTTCACTCGCTCGTAGTCTCGCTTACGGCGAAGCGCGTCTTTTAGGCGTGGGTTGATATTCTCTGTGTCGTCTCTTGGATCGAGGGGGGATATTCCAAGCTTGGGTCCATGCGCTTCCCGGTCCTCTCTGAGATAACCCTCGAGGTTGGAGGCATTGTGCCCAAATTTGACCTGCAGGTTTCGAATGGACACCCAAGTGCCGACAGATATCCGGCCATCTCTGATTGCGGTTGCGTGGGGCTCAAAGCAAGTGATTTGCAAGCTCTTCTTGCCAAACGGCCCATTCCAACCAGTCTTCGAAACAGCAGCCATTGAGTGCTTTGTAGTGTACCCAAAAGGATCACTGTCTGATTCCTCCGCTAGACTCCCGCTATCAAAGGCGTGATGAAAGAAGGCCATGTTTTCGGTGTAGTCAGAAACCCAGAGTGTGATCTTGTCCCCTTGGTCATATGGCTCTTTAACAACCTGGACAACGATATCACAGAAGCGTCCATCTTGAACGCCCTCAAGCAGACTGAACTTTTCCTTGACGTTGCGGGATCGAACAGTCATGACCTCAAATTCTGATTCTGTCGGCACACGGGCTTTTTTGATTGCGTGAAACATGTAGGCGACATAGGCATTTTCCTTTTGGGCAGGAGGCCGATCCTGTGGCCTCGACGGAGGTCGCAGAGCACACAACGCGTTGGCGGGGTGCTTCGGGATTTTTGCAGCCGAGTAGATGTGAACTCTGGTCTCCTTATGGGTTATCAGAGAGGGAGCCTCCGATTGATAACGTTGAATCTGTCATAGTTAGTAGAGCCACCTCGTCTACGACATGATTGGAATGTACCTTGACTGAGAGTAGAAGAATGACATCGCTGCAACTAGCGGTTGGCATCTCCTTCTCCGGTCGAAAGACGTTGAGGGATAGAGACGAGCCCTCATCATCCTCGACGGACAAGTCGTAGAATCGGATTTGACATTTCCAGTCTTGCATGGTTAGTTGTGCAACATCAAGGGGTGGAGAAGGCATTCGTACCAACGCCTTTCGTCGGGACGGGCGAACGAAAGTCGGTGATGACGCCGACGACGTTGACTCTCGAGTGAACCCTAACATTGCCATCCAAAATGTCTTGGGCGGTGACGAAGCCTGGGGGCAATGATGGTGTCGAGGCAGCAGCCAGGAGGGGATGCTGCGATGAAGACATGATTACCCATGCTCGGGCATCACGGAGCAGGCGTCGGTTTGGACGAAGTGGTGATCAATCTACGCGGTCGCGTGCTTGTGGCTAAGAATGAGTGGGTGAGGTCGTGTAAATGGGCGGCGACGCGATTCGCCGTGGGCGGGCGCGTTAGTGTGGGCGTGGGGTGTGAGGAAGGTCCCCTCCATTGTCGCGACAGCACGTGTCGGAGCATGTGATCGAGTGGCAGCGGAGGACTCCCTTGGTGTCTTGGTGGGGGGAGGGGAAGCGGTGGTGGCAAATGAGAGCTGCATGGGAAATAAACTCCACAGAGAATGTTCTGGGACTTTGGTAGTGGTGAAGAAGGGAAGTTGGTGACTTGGCCAGGGGCCATGTTCATGATTCCGTTCCTTTTTACTTGGGGTAAGTCTTGTACAACACTTGAATGAATGTGTCTGTCACTGACTACCTAAGTTACGTAGGACTCAGGTACAACCACGCAAGCCGCCACAGGTTTGTTGCTGGGCCCCTCTCTACTACTTACATACCTCCGCAACGACGCATCCTTTGCTGTTGTTAATTATGGTGTGTCCAGCCGCGCCATCCATCACCCATCACCCATCACCCAGCGGAAGTGTTGCGAGTGATTGCTTGTGTGTTTGTGTCGTGCTGACCCCTGGATGAGACGACGGTCAAACAAATGTACCTACGGAGAGGGTTTGCTGCCTGAGGCTGAAATCACCACTCTAGTGACTTCCATCGCAGCGGTTAATTTCAGTTTTCAGTGGCTGTATCTGGGCTAGCCAGGTTTGCACAGTCTGCATTCTGCACAGTTCTGCACTGAACCGCACGGCAACGCGCACCCAAATCATTTCCACGACGACCCCGCCGTCCAGTGAACGTTCAGTGGGAGCCCACTGATTGCCCGCTGATTGCCCACCTAACCTACTCTGGGCCCTCTTCGCTCCATAAGTTACTTGGTACCTTGGCTTGCCTTGCTCGACCAAGCCGGCCGCCTTCCACCCATCTGCCCCCCATCTTCTCTCTCTCTCTCCCCGACAACAACAAAAAACTTCATCCTTCTTCTCTACATCCTCCCCTCTTGGCCCTCCCTCTCCCGTCTCCCGCATTCCAGCTGCGAAGACGTCTTGCGAGCCAGGCTCTTCTCCCTTGACGTCGGGCCTTCCTCTCTCCCCTCCCCCTCTGCGCTTCTTGTCCTCACCCCCGCACAACAATTTGCTGTCTGTTCACCTACCAACGCCGCCCCTCTCCTGAGCAGAGCCAAAACAAAATCAGTCACCATGGCTGAGCGCTACATCCCCGAGCATCGCCGCACTCAGTTCAAGGCGAAGAACACCTTCAAGCCTGAGGAGCTCCGCCGCCGCCGCGAGGAGCAGCAGGTCGAGATCCGCAAGGCCAAGCGTGAGGAGAACTTGGCCAAGCGACGAGGCATCGGCACCGGTGAGAACCGACCTGGTGCTTCCCTTGGTGCCGCCCCCGACAGTGACGATGAGTCCGCCCCCACAGAGTCCCAGGTATGTGCCTCCGCCTTTTTCCTTTCGCCTCTACTTTCCGTCTTGCATGGCCTGGGTACTTCATCGAAAACTCGCTTGCCCGCTCACCATGCCGTCCCTCCCGCCTGGCGATGTGGGGGGAAGACACTTCCCTATAACCCCACATTCTGCCGCCGTGAACTTGAGCAGACCCGGCTGATGCCCACGTCCCGCCCCATGGTCCTTCCACCATCACCCTGGGTCGGCGAGAGGGTACCCCCTGGCTATACTATCGCTTCGTCAAGATCTCCAAGATGACCTGTGCTGACTTCTTGGAACTAGCTGAACGAGGACCTCCCTCAAATGGTCGCCGGTGTCTTCTCGGAACAGATCGATCTCCAGATCCAAGCCACCACCAAGTTCCGAAAGCTTCTCTCCAAGGAGCGAAACCCCCCGATCGAGGAGGTTATCAAGACTGGCGTCGTCGCCCGATTCGTCGAGTTCCTGCGATCCCCTCACACCCTGGTCCAGTTCGAGGCTGCCTGGGCCCTGACCAACATTGCCTCTGGTTCTGCCACCCAGACCCAGGTCGTCATTGAGGCCGGCGCCGTCCCCATCTTCGTCGAGCTCCTCGCCAGCCCTGAGCCCGATGTCCGGGAGCAGGCCGTCTGGGCCCTCGGTAACATTGCCGGTGACAGCCCTCACTGCCGCGACTATGTCCTCAGCTGTGGTGCCCTGAAGCCTCTGCTGAACCTGCTTGGCGACAGCCGCAAGCTCAGCATGCTCCGCAACGCTACCTGGACTCTCAGCAACTTCTGCCGAGGCAAGACTCCCCAGCCCGACTGGAACACCGTGAGTTGCACACACCATATCGAACCATGTGTATGTATGCTAATACCAGCCCCGTAGATTGCCCCGGCTCTTCCCGTCCTGTCCAAGCTTGTCTACTCTCTTGATGACGAGGTCTTGATTGATGCTTGCTGGGCTATTTCCTACCTTTCGGATGGCTCCAACGACAAGATCCAGGCCGTCATCGAGGCCGGCATCCCCCGCCGCCTGGTCGAGCTGCTCATGCACGCCTCCACCTCCGTTCAGACCCCCGCCCTCCGATCCGTCGGCAACATTGTCACCGGTGACGATGTCCAGACTCAGGTCATCATCAACTGCGGCGCTCTGCCCTGCCTCCTGTCTCTTCTGAGCTCGACTAAGGACGGTATCCGCAAAGAGGCTTGCTGGACCATCTCTAACATCACTGCCGGCAACTCGTCCCAGATCCAGGCCGTTGTCGATGCCAACATCATCCCTCCTCTGATTCATCTTCTCCAGAACGGTGACCTCAAGACTCGCAAGGAGGCTTGCTGGGCCATCAGCAACGCTACCTCTGGTGGCTTGCAGAAGCCTGAGCAGATCCGATACCTCGTCGCTCAGGGCTGCATCAAGCCCCTGTGCGACCTTCTCGGCTGCCCCGACAACAAGATCATCCAGGTGGCTCTTGACGGTCTTGAGAACATTCTCAAGATCGGTGACCTCGACAAGCAGGCTGCTGGTGAAAGCGCCGAGGCCATCAACCGCTACGCCCTCTTCATTGAGGAGTGTGGTGGCATGGAGAAGATCCACGATTGCCAGAACAACGCTAACGAGGAGATCTACATGAAGGCCTACAACATCATTGAGAAGTACTTCTCTGATGATGAGGAGAATGCTGATGAGGGTATGGCCCAGCCCGCTGGTCCTAATGGAACCTTTGGCTTTGGCGCCAACAACGCCCAGCAGTCCGGCGGCTTCAACTTTGCCAACGGTGGTGACTCGATGGACATGTAAGGGTCTAGTCTCGCCTTTGTTGGACACGGACATCCTCTATCCTCTAGGGGATCCGTGATGATGTCGTCAGGTCTTTCAACCTCTTGCCTTGGCATACCCCCACCCCTTCAAGCACATATCCCAGTTACCCCCCCCTACCTGGTACAGTTTTGCTAGACTGTCAAACACCCCCCCAACCCCAATGATATCACCCCGACACCGCGTCTTTTTAATCTATCTTGAAGGATTTATGTGAGGAAGGAGGAGCACCCTCGCAATGTAAACAGGCCCTATGGTAGCTTGAAAGCTCCAGCCTGAGAGTGAAGAAGGGAGGAGGAAGCGCAAGCAGAGGAGGCAATCCGTGTCTCGATCAGGGGAGCAGCAGAGCCGGCGAGAGTCGGTGGGTTCATGTAGAGAACGAAGGGCATCATGATGAATGGTGTGCAAGACTCACGGGACCCACGCAAGACTGTCGCCGAAGTAAGCTTGGTGGCATTTGAATGAGAAATGCTGCAGCTTGGAAGCCGGTGCTAGTGCACCCCAGCTTCTGCGATGGCGAACCTTGAAACTGCGGTCGATTCACCGCCAAGTGGTGGTGTGTCTGGTTGAAAGAGACCAAGCCCGTAGTAAAAAGAAAAAAGATATCAATGACCAATTTCCCCAAATTACTTGGATGACTTGTGAAGTGTGACGTGGCATATCTGGGCCCAGAGTACATGGCTGTGATTACGAGTGTGGCGGATCAGAGCTTCGAGCCCCTCACGCGAGAGTTCCAGTGTGGACGAGCCCTTGGAGCAGCAGCAGAGTAGTGGACCCATTCTCTGAATCAGTCCAGGTCGTATAGACTCTCTCGAGTTCAGGCTTGCTCAGCTACTTCTATCGACAAGACGAGAGTGAAGATCTATCATATCAACCGGTGTACTTCGTACTTCGTACCGTCCAGATGAGGGACACAACTGCGGGTGGGGCTGACACAACATGTTCGCACTGTAAGTGATATGACAAATATAGCTAACAACACAGTGCCTACTGTGCGCGATCAGCCACAATTTTTCCTTTCCTTCACACACACAATCCAACAGAGTACTGTTGCTGGCAGGATCATTACCCATTTCAGCGTCAAACAGCAACATCAGGACACTTCAACTCTGACCTCTCAGCCACAGACCAGGCCTCCCCACGAATTGCGCGGCCAGATCTCCTGAATACTATTGGTTTGCTATCGATCAGCCTTTCGACGGATCGCTTCCACAGCACAGACATGATCTGGATCGTCAGAGTCCTATAGCTCCATCCCCATCTCTTTGTCACCCAAACGCATCTGCATTCAGCCTAAACCATGGTCAAGAAAGGCAAGGCAAAGGCCGACACCCCAACCCCGAACCCTTCGGCGGGCAAGGACCAAGGCAAGGGCAAAAAGGGCCAGAAACAGGGCGCTCCAGCTCCAGCTCCCGAGGGGCCACCTCCGAAACCCACAGTGAAGCAGCTTATCGGAGGCTCTTCATGGACTGGAAAGTTGCCAGTAAATCTGTTGAGCGAGCACTGCCAGAAGCAACGTTGGGACAAGCCCGATTTTGACACCAGGAAGACCCCTGATGGCTTCTCCGTCTGGATCACCCTGAGCGCCAAGGACCTCAAGACACAGGAGCTCGTCAAGCTTGAGCCTTTCAAGATTCCCACAACCCACAAGCACTTGATTCTACGACCCACCGCTATCGAGGCCAAACATGCGGCTGCTACCTATGCCCTTTTCAGGGTTTGCAGCATGCTGAACAAGCACATGGTCCTCCCACCGGATCACAAAGCGCTATGGAAGGAGTTCCAAGCGTTGAAGGCTGAGGATGTCAAGGAGGGAAAGGCCTGGATGTACGAGGCGGACCCTTTCAAGACTCTCCAAGAGCGCCAGGACGCCAAGTCTAATGCCGAGAAGAAGAGGAAGGAGATGGAGGCAGCCAAGGCCAAAGCCAAGGCCATGCCTGGAGCGTCGGGTCTGGCGCTGATGAACGGTGACGGTCGGTCTAACATCATGAAGGGCTGGACTACCGCGCCTAAAGTCGAAATGGGAAGGAAGACCAGGTCACAGCTGGAGACTTTGCTGCGAGGCGGTGTGACCTGGAACCCTCACAAGATTTCCATGCCCAAGTCTAAGAAGGATGCTATTGTGACTGAGCTGAGCAAGCTCGGGTTCCGACGCAGCCATGCGGAAGAGGCAGTGGAGTACTGCAAGGACAGGGAAGAGACTCTCGAGTGGTTGCTTATCCACATACCGGAAGACGACCTCCCTCGGTGGGCGCTACCGGAGAGCTACTCGGCCGGTGTATCTGTTGGGGCCACGGACCTTAAAAGGGAGGGCATCATCAAGCGCCTGTCCGAAACGGGTTATTCTCTCGAGCTGGCCACGAAGGTCCTCGATGAACAAGGCGGTGACGAGGATAAGGCAGCCGAAACACTCCAAAACCTGCTCTTCTCAAGCAAGGTTGAAGCTGACAGCGACTCTGATTTCCTGGACATGGGATCTCCCGAGGAGCAATGGGAGGACGAGGTTGGAAGCCTAGAGGCTATATATGGCGAAGGCTTTGAACGCGATGGCGACAAGGTCATCCGTATCAAGTTGGATTCAGTCAAGAACGGACCTCAAGGAAACGTAGAGACATTCTTGCAAGTTCGCAGGGCGGCCACCTATCCAGCAAACCTCATACTCTCCATTGTCGCTAACCTTCCCTCTTATATCAAGCTGAGCATCATCAGGAAAGCTTTGCAACATAGCGAAGAGGCCTTAAGAGACGAGCCTACTAAGATCTTCCTAGTTATGGACTGGATTCAGCAGAACATCAACAGCATCATCGAACATCCCGGAAAGCTGGTGGAGATTTCCTCCGTTTCTTCTGCAGCGTCTGAGACGAAGCCGATCGCGGCTATTTCAAGCACCCAGCGGTCACATCGCCACGTAAAGCCACTCAAGTGGATCGAAAGTCCCCGGAGCAGAGAGCAGTGGCTGCGGCGACAACAATCGCCTTCTCTGAAAGATATGATTTCGAAACGCAAGAAGCTGCCGGCGTGGCACATGTGTGACGCCATTGTGAGAACGGTTGAAGAAAACCACGTTACCATTATCAGTGGAGAGACGGGTTCAGGAAAGTCGACTCAGTCGATGCAGTTCATTCTTGATGACCTGTATGAGAGGGGACTCGGTGGGTGTGCAAACATCATCGTGACGCAACCGCGACGAATCTCAGCTTTGGGACTGGCGGATCGTGTGGCGGAAGAGAGATGCACTCGGGTTGGCGACGAAGTGGGATACGCTATCCGTGGCGAATCTCGCAGGTCCAAGGATACCCGGATCACATTCGTGACGACTGGTGTGCTTCTGCGACGACTCCAGACTTCTGGAGGACGGGTAGAGGATGTCGTGGCAGCTCTGGCGGACGTCAGTCACGTTGTCATCGATGAAGTGCACGAACGGAGTCTTGATACCGACTTCTTGCTGAACCTCATTCGTGAAGTCATGAGGATGAAACAGAATACTCTGAAGCTCATCCTCATGTCCGCTACGCTTGATGCGTCAACTTTTGCGAACTACTTTACTTCTGAAGGACTGAGTGTTGGTATGGTTGAAATTGCTGGCCGAACGTTTCCGGTGGAAGAATATTACCTTGACGACGTTGTCCGAATGACTGGGTATGGCATCGACAGGGCTGACACCGGACTCATATCTGGTGATACCATGGGCAAGATCATCCAGAAGATGGGCCACCGCATAAACTATAACCTCATTGTGGAGACTGTCAGGGCCATCGATTATGAGCTGTCATATGAAAAGAAGACTGGCGGAATTCTCATTTTCCTCCCTGGAGTAGGCGAGATCAACCAAGCGTGTGGTGCCCTGAGGCAGCTCGGATCACTTCATGTCCTCCCTCTGCACGCATCGCTCGAGACACGAGAGCAGAAGAGGGTGTTTGCTAGTGCACCACACGGCAAGCGCAAGATCGTGGTCGCGACCAATGTGGCGGAAACTTCCATCACCATTGACGATATAATTGCCGTTATCGATAGTGGCAAGGTAAAGGAAACGAGTTTCGATGCGGTCAACAACATGAGGAAGCTCGAAGAGACGTGGGCATCGCAGGCAGCTGGCAAGCAACGACGTGGTCGAGCTGGTCGAGTCCAAGAGGGTAGATGTTACAAACTCTTCACCGAAAACTTGGAGAAGCAGATGGCCGAGCGACCAGAGCCCGAAATTCGACGTGTACCCCTAGAGCAGCTGTGTCTTTCGGTTCGTGCCATGGGCATGAGGGACGTTGCAGGGTTCCTTGGACGGTCCCCGACACCTCCTGACGCAACTGCCATCGACGGTGCAATGAAGCTGTTGCGGCGAATGGGAGTGTTGGATGGAGATGAGCTCACGGCCATGGGTCAGCAGCTGGCCATGCTGCCTGCGGACTTGCGATGCGGCAAGTTGATGGTGTTTGGCGCCATCTTCGGCTGCTTGGACGACTCTGTGACCATTGCGGCTATCCTGAGCACTCGAAGTCCATTCGTTTCCCCTTCAGAGAGGAGGGATGAAGCGAGAACAGCCCGAATGAGGTTCTGCAAGGGAGACGGCGACCTCTTGACGGATCTGGAAGCCTTCAAGCAGTGGGATGACATGATGCAAGATCGGATGCCCCAACGTCAAATCCGAAGCTTCTGCGAAGAGAGCTTCCTTGCGTACCAGACCCTGACCGATATCTCCAACACGCGATCTCAATACTACTCAGCGCTGGCCGAGATTGGCATTGTCACATCATCAGAGGCTTCTAGCGAGGCACATGCTCGAGGCGCCTACGCAGGCGGCTCGCAACTCTTGCGGGCGCTGATTGCAGCGGCCTTTACACCGCAGATTTCACGAATCCAGTATCCCGACAAAAAGTTCGCGAGCTCCATGTCCGGTGCGGTCGAGCTGGATCCTGAGGCGCGTGCTATCAAGTACTTCAACCAGGAGAACGGGCGGGTATTTGTGCACCCAAGCAGCACGCTCTTTGGTAGCCAGGGCTTCTCGGGAAATGCGGCCTATATGTCGTACTTTACCCTCATCTCGACAAGCAAGATCTTTATTCGAGACCTCACTCGTAAGTCCATGGACAATCTGATCCGACCCTTTTGTGACGATAGCTAACTCGTTCCAGCGTTCAATGCGTATACGCTGCTGCTCTTCTCCGGTCCCATCGAACTAGACACGCTAGGCCGAGGTCTTCTTGTTGACGGATGGCTACGGCTCAGAGGATGGGCCAGGGTTGGAGTCCTGGTGGCGAGGTTGCGTGGGATGGTGGATGAGTTGATTGCGAAGAAGGTGGAGAGTCCAGAGCTGGGGCTCGAGAACAACGAGGTGATCAAGTTGGTTACGAAGATGATAGAGCTCGACGGATTAGATGCTTAGACGAACGTATCATTGGATTGGGAGGAGGTGTTTGAATTGGGTATACTATTCGCGCCACAAGGAATGAGTATTGCTATTCGCATACATTCAAAATGCTAATCGTATACAAGTATAACTTTTTATACCTAAACTTACCCAGATAGTACAAGATATACCTGGACTGTATGCCCGCTTTGAGGTATCTTATTCTGAAGAGTCTCCAGTTTCCACTTTAAAATAAATTAAAAGATAAAATTCAAATAGCAGAACTCAGAGGATAAATACTTAGAGTAAAGCTTATTTAATTTTCTTAGGTTTAATATACTAATAGGCATATCGATGAGACGTCTTGGTGAAATTGGCCTATATACTTCAGTGTGCGAGTAGTATTTTGAGTGTGTGCGAATAGCAATACTCATTCGCAAACATAACTATTTGAGGAGCCTCGTTGTTTACGGTCGCTGTGACACGAAGCTAGACCTACAATATGCGGTAATCATGAGTCCGGAAGAGAAGTCCTGGAGAAGAATCGATGACGAGTAATTATGGAAAAATAGGAAAGGAGGCAGTCGTTGGTAAAAATACAGCGTAACTTTACCCGTCGTGTTAGTGGCTGTACGTCGAAGGCTTTTTGGTGAGACTTGACGGCGGGGCTCTCTGGCTGCCTGTTGTGGACTGAAGACCTTGACTCAGCGCCTCAGTCGGACGCCATTTCATCTCTTACAAAGCCGCCAGAGAAAGACATCAGACGAAACAATGGCGCATGAGGACTCTGGCCCAGAGGAAGCCATGACGATGGAGGAGATTCGCGGAGAGGAGCCACCGCCAAAGTCCAAGATGCGCAATGCCTGTGGGTTGCTCCCACCACGGTGAGGAGAGACTGTGCTTGGACTGACACCCGCGATAGTCTCAGAGCTCATGAACCCCAAGCCCAAGGCTGCCGCTCCTCCGCCGCCGCCCAAAATGTCCCGCGGAGGGAATCCGTTCAGGGACCGGATGGGCCTGGGCGCCTATCTCGAAGACCCGGCGTCGTACCCGTCATCCCGCGTCATCTCGCACAGCGACGACTTCGTCGTCATCAACGACCGCTATCCCAAGTCGGTCGTCCACACGCTGCTGCTGCCGCGGTCGACCAGCCACAACCTGATGCATCCGTTTGACGCCTTCGACGACGCGGAATTCCTCGCCAGCGTCAAGCTCGAAACCGCCAAGCTCAAGGCGCTCGTGGCCAAGGAGCTGCAGCGCCTCATCGGCCACGCCAGCCAGAGCGACGCCGCGCGACAAGCCGTCCTCAATGGAGACGCCGAGCCTCCGGCCTCCGGCCAGCTCCCGTCGGGCCGCGACTGGGACGCCGAGATCATCTGCGGTGTGCATGCGGTGCCCAGCATGAGGCATCTTCACGTCCATGTCCTGTCGCGCGACATGCACTCAGAAACACTACGCCATCGCAAACACTACAACTCCTTCACCACGCCCTTCCTGGTCAACGTCGAGGACTTCCCTCTGGCCCCCGACGATCCGCGACGGCACACCAAGGAGGCTGGGTACATGCGCTGGGATATGAAGTGCTGGCGCTGCGGTCGCAACTTCGGGAACCAGTTCCAGAAGCTCAAGACCCATCTCGACGACGAGTACGAGCAGTGGAGGAGGCAGTGAGCCCATGACGGCGGATTGTTCACCAGTGACGGCTGACCAGGCTAGAAAACCACGGAGAATTGACGAGGGCAACTTTATAAAAGCAACAAAACCCTGAACGTATACAATGCCCGAAGGCGCAAGCAAGTAGCAAAACCGAACAGCCCCCAATTAGATGCCGGAACCCCATGACCGTGCAATACATAATCCAGCGACGACACGTCGCCCTAAAGAATGAGTCCCCCAACCTAGCACGGATGAACGTGCTCGTATTAAGCCAATATCGAGTGGTCGCGCGTGCTTGGCGATCCCAGAGACCGACTAGTCCGAGTGGTCATCGCCCAACTCCTACAACCATAATCAGCTAAAAAAGTTCTTGAGGCTCGATATCCAGGGTGATGGACGGACCTCCTCACTGCCGTCGTCGGCTGCGTCGTGGACGTCTTCGGCGGCATCGTTATCTTCCGTCTCAGCTAGAAACGCGTGAGCGATGTCGCATAGGACGCGACGTGGGACGCGAATCCCGAGCACTTACCTTCACCCACAACATCAGGCTGTTCTTCATCGTCGTTCTCCGCGTCAGACTTGGCAGCCGCAACGGGGAGCTTGCGAGGCCTGCCTCGCCTGCCCGCCGACTTGGGAGTGGTCTTGGGAGTGGTCTTGGGCGACTTGACGGGGGTTGCGTCTCCCTTGCGAGGCCGTCCTCGGCGTCTCGTCGCATCGCCGTCTGCGACAGCCTTCGCGACAGCGGCAGGCTTGGCCTTCGTGATTCCCTTGGGGCGGCCACGGGGGCGTCCGGTGGGAACATAGACCTTGGGGGGGTTGTCACCACGCGGGCGACCACGGGGACGGCCCGATGGCTTCTTGACGCCGCCGTCCGACTTCGCGATGCGAGGCGAGGCATCGGCCGCCTCCTTGGCCGCGACGACGTCCTGCTTGGTGCGTGCCATGGCGAAGAGTTGCGGTGAGTAGAGACGAGGAGAAAATCGCAAGAAATTACCAGTATCGAGCGCGACGGTACAAATGGGAGATGGATGTCAGAGGGAGAAGGTGTGAAATCGGAGTTGCGGATGGTGATGTTGTGAAGGTTACTTGTCGCAGCTCTTCCAAGTCGCGCCGGCCGGCTTAAGCTAGAAGGAACGCGTTCTAGGTTTCGCGTGCACGCCCCGCGTTTGTGATAGTGCACAATACTTGTTGTGAACAGTGTAGATAGAATTAATGTGTAATTTCTTGCGAAAACAAGGCAACATGTGGTTAATTATTTATGTCACCCTAAGCCACAGTGCGCCACGTCCACTAGGCCTTAACTGTAGCACCATGTCCCCCTAGTGTGGCGGATGCTGTGGCCCAAGCTCCTCGAGTCCACAGCACCTACCTAGCTAAACCAACTAACCAAGTCAGGACAGAGCGAACAAGCCCCCCCGGCTGTTTACCCTGGCAACAGCGCATGACGCCTAGTAAACAAATCGGCCAGCACAAAGAGGAATGCCATGTACCACATCCTCCGCCAACGACTCCACGACAGCATCTACGACACCCACGAGGCATTGTTGACGATGGCTCTCGACCCACGACTAATGCCTGCTGAGCACCGCGTTGTGCACTCCTCAGCCTCCACCCCATCGCTACGATCGCGCGATGGAACGCTGCCACCGCACGCGAGGGTAGACGGAGGGGGAAACGTCAAGGTCGTCGTGCGAGTTCGAGCCTTTCTCAAACGAGGTGAGCATCTAAATGCCAAATGCCTCTACTCATTCAAAACCTCTCGCTAACATTTGGCGTCCAACAGAGCTCGACCGCCGCGCAAGATGTCTGATCGAGATGGACCCCATCACCCAGCTCACCACGCTGCTCACCCCAGATGAAGAAGACTCTCCCGCCAACACCAAGTCTCGCAAGGTCTTCGAAGAGAAGAAGTTTACTTTCGACAGCTCGTTCTGGAGTCATGACACCAACGACAATCACTATGCCCACCAGGAGGATGTTTACAACAGCCTCGGCGAGGAGTTCCTAGACCACAACTTTGAGGGCTACCACACCTGTATCTTTGCCTACGGCCAGACCGGTTCTGGAAAGAGTTACACCATGATGGGGACGCCCACCCAGCCGGGCTTAATCCCCAGGACCTGCGAGGATCTCTTCGAGCGAATTGACGCCGCCCAAAACGAGAACGCCAACATCGCCTACAACGTCCGTGTCTCCTATTTTGAGGTTTACAACGAGCACGTCCGTGATCTACTCGTTCCCATGTTGCCCAACAAGCCTGCAAACTACCTCAAGATCCGCGAGTCCCCGACAGAAGGCCCCTACGTCAAGGATCTCACCGAGGCGCCCGTACGAAACTACGACGAGATTCTACGCTTCATGAAGAGGGGAGATTCGTCTCGAACTGTCGCCAGCACCAAGATGAATGACACCAGTAGTCGAAGTCATGCCGTCTTCACCATTATGCTAAAGCAGATCCACCACGATATGGAGACGGACGAGACCACAGAGCGGAGCTCCCGAATTCGACTTGTCGATCTTGCCGGCAGCGAGCGAGCCAAGGCTACTGAGGCTACTGGTGCACGTCTTCGGGAGGGTAGCAACATCAACAAGTCGCTCACATCGCTGGGACGTGTTATCGCTGCCCTGGCCGACCCCAAAGCGCATCGAGGCGGGAAGCGAAAGGATGTTGTCCCATACCGAGATTCCATTTTAACATGGCTCCTGAAGGACTCGTTGGGTGGCAACAGCAAGACTGCCATGATTGCTTGCATTGCTCCCTCTGACTACGATGAGACCCTTTCAACTCTTCGATATGCCGACCAGGCCAAGCGCATCCGGACTCGCGCCGTGGTCAACCAGGACCAAATGTCGTCTGCTGAGAGAGATGCTCAAATTGCTGCCATGGCCGAAGAGATCCGCGTCCTCCAGATGTCCGTCTCCGACTCGAGGCAACGTGAGAAGAGCGCCAAGGATGCCGAGGAAAGGCTCGAGGAGTACCAGGATCGCGTTGCGGCGATGCAGCGCATGATGGAGGAGCGCGGCATGGTTGCGGAGAGCAAGATCAAGAAGCTCCAGACTGAGAACGAGGCTCTCAAGCTCCATCTCAAGCTTGCGATCGAGAGTCTCAAGAACCCCATTCCTGTTGTCACGGTCAGGCCAGACAAGAAATTCAACGAGATGGGCGAAGATATCACCGATGAGGATGACAAGGAAAATGCAGAGAATCATTCCGACTACGACGAAGAGTACGACTCTGAGAGCACCGCCTACAGCGACGACCTACAGGAAGAGATGCAACAATATCTCCAGGACATGGGCAACCTGCGAAAGCTCATTGGCGGCGATGTTTCCAGGTTCAAGGACGAGGCCACGGCTCGTATGCCGCTGGGCCAGAGGGAGAATGTTTGAATGGTGACGACAATGGCCCCAAGGGGAATTGCAGATTGCATGGACGGGAGCATGGTGTTTTGGGAGCGCTTCGATTTTTATGCCGGGATTGAATGAATGTCCTTGGTTGGAATTTGCTGGACAAAGAGGTTTATAGTCTTAAAATACAAAAGAGTTTGTCAACTTTATCTTCGTCTCGGCCGTGAACGTTGATGTGGCCTTAGTCGAGTCGACGCAAGCCGATCAAGGTGACGGATAGCTGTCAACATGGCCCTCTGAACTTCTCAACTCGCAGAGTATGCCCCATCCAAAAGTTAATCGAAGGAGAGATGTGCTGGGTGAAGCTATCTCAACCGAAGATTTATCGACCCGTTGGTGTTAGAACGGCAACCCTGTCGAGTTTTGGAGACACTCCTAACCATCAAGGGCAGGTAGTATAGACGGACAGCGTTCCTTCCAGGCTTGGTCGACCGCTTAGCTCCTTCTACAATCATCTTCATGCAAGCGTCAACAACTCTTCTTGTTCTATTTGCCTCATTCGCCCCAGTTGCTTTCCTCTT
Source organism: Ilyonectria robusta (assembly GCF_021365365.1). Classification (NCBI taxonomy): domain Eukaryota; kingdom Fungi; phylum Ascomycota; class Sordariomycetes; order Hypocreales; family Nectriaceae; genus Ilyonectria; species Ilyonectria robusta. Next base: position 414,464 of record NW_025764438.1, read on the forward strand.
CCCGCATCTCCATTTCCATAAACAACACACACCCTTTGCTTTCTTCTTCCCGTATCTTCATAAACAACACATATACTTAGACAATACACTTCCACAGAAGACGCAATGCCTACCTGCAACTTATTCTGTTGTCCAAATCGGATCGCCTACCCCGAAGGGCGCACACAAGACCGCCTTTACGGTCGGTGTGTCACAACAACGACTATCACTGCTGCCACATCGACGATGGAAACGACGGCAGATGTTTTGTGTATCCGGAAACTACGACTCTTCCGCGCCGCCTTGACCTTGACCCTCGACTACCTCAATTATGCCAACACGTCGATGGAGCTGGAGATCCTCAGTTGCCGTGCCAAGGAGTGGTGCACGGCATACTACCAGGGACATGAAATCTTCGCGGGCCTACCAAAGGATCTCTTTGAATTCATGCCGTTGTTCTTCTTCTTCAGAATACCGTCTTGGTACCGGATGGATGCGCCGGCACGGGGGCTCCGTGCCTGGAGAGTAGATCTCTTTGCCGACGATCCAAGCATGAGATCTGTCGTCGTACAAAAAACGGAACTAGGCAGCCGAATCTTGGACGAGATCATCAGAGAGCACGGAAGCAATCAGCCTGGAAGAAATCGCCAACACACCAATTTCTACGGTAGAGATCGCTACACGCAGCACCGCATCCCTTTCAACGCCGAGGACTTGCGAAATACACCACTCATGTACCACCTCCCCCAAATCGTATACTACATCTCAACCCTCGACGGCTCCGTGCTTGACACCAAGGATCCGCTGTTGCTCCTCGATCCGCCGTGCGGAGATACGATGGCCAAGTTGGTACGCAAGTAGGGAAGCTTGTTAGGAAACTGTGCAAACAATAGCGAATAGCGGGAGGAGGGTTCCAAGTGATTCTGGGGATGGGCAGTTAGGCTTCGTAAAGTACAAGAATGAAAGATACCAGCGCTGTTTCTGAGCCTCTTAAGCTATTGCCGTGAAGATACCCATGTCCCGGTAGAGTGTGATCACCCCTTCCAAAGAAGCTCGTACTCAACGATAATACCGGTATATCAACAAAGACCGTGTGTACAAATAGTTAAAGATGTAAACCCTTTTCACTTCTCCCAAGTCAACTAGTTGAGAGGCAAGCTAGACAGCACAGCCAACTTATTTGCCGGAGCAGTAGCCGACCTTGCTGGGCTCGCAGCCGCCAGCGCAGCCCTTGTACATGACACAAGGGTTTTTGGCATCAGTGCAAACGTTCTTGAGGGTGGCAGTGTCACCGTAGTTCTGGTTGATGCCGACAACCTCGCCACCGTTGCGAGCAGTAACGCCCTCGACGTAGACGTTGCGCTTGCACTGAGTCTTGCACTAATGGTAGAGTTAGTCAAGCAGCTTGGATGGTTCTCGTGTATCCGGAGGGAACGGGTGCTTACGTTGCCGCAAGATCGGTAGACTTTGCCGTAGTCCTCGGCGTAGAAGTTGATGATGTTGACAGTACCGCAGCCATTGTGCTGGATGACCTTGTCCTCAGCGTGGTAAGCACCACCGCCGATGATCCAGGACTCCTTGCCAGCCTTGTCGTTTTTCTAGATACAGTCAGTCCTAAGTAGCAATACAAAAGGCAGGGAGGTGGACTCACGATCGAAATGGCATCCTCACAGACGTCCTCGAACCAGACGAATTCAAGAGTACAGTGGCCATCGCAGTGGACACCCTCCTTCTGGTTCTTGCCAATGATAGCATTCTTCAGGGTACCACCCTCGCGGACGACAAAGACAGCATCGTCGATGCCTGAATTAGAAGATATATCAGCGCCACTCCGCTTACACGAAGTCGAATTACTTACCGCCCTCACCACCACCGCAAGCACCGGAGCCACGGTCGAACCTGGCCCACTTGCCATCGTAAACTTGACCCTTCTTGACCTCTATATACTGCTTGTTGCTGTAGGTGGTGGTAGCCTTGGGGACACCGCCCTCATATCCAAGGCAGGCAAGTGCCGAGGGGAGGAGGGCAGCTAGGACGCCGACTTTGGTGAAGAGCATGATGAATATGAGGGTGATTCTTTGGTTTGAGAGGGAAGAAATGAAGATTGTCTGAAGGAGAATGCTGGAGGGTCGATAGAAGGCTTTTAAGATACTTACAGCGGGATTTCTCGAGCCTTTATATGTCACTAACTCCTCCAGACTGGATCATCCGGAAACATGTCACTTCGTATTGCCGCCTCCCATCATTAACGGGCTTGTTCTTCAGAGGCGTGCTCTTCGTCAAGACAGGGTATCCCGATTCCACCCCGAGGATCCGTTAGGCTCGTCCAGCTCGGTTCAATGGCCCGGATGGGCAAGGGAGCCAAGCAGTTGAGAGACCCCACGGCGCTGTTTCAGAAACAGTATAGGGATAATTTAGCTGCACCCCATAATCCTTCCTCCAATCGAAGAAGCTCGGGATGATGCTCTTGGCCTCCCGCCCTCACCCTCACGGAGCCTGCCGAGCCCACCCCACGAGAATTACCTTGCTTCGTGGCAAGTTAAGGCGCAAAGTTGAACCCCTGGGTCATTTCCGGAGGGCTCCCAAAGGTACCCTTGCGGCACATGTGGCAGTGGCGGAGCTATCCAGAGTAGGGATGTGAAGTAAGGTTAAAATCAACCATGCCAAAATCCAACGGTTGTGTATGGCCCGTCAAGTCTTGAGCATCACATTCGGGTACAATCCCATCCGAACCGTCAGCCGATTAACCGTGGTGTAAGCTTGTTTTTCAGCGCGATCTCCGGGTAACACCCTAAACAGACCTGGCAGTTCCAGGAGCCATCAGTCGATTTGCACCAGCCTATATTAGGGAGGAATACTAGCTTCCGAAGATGAAGCCATCTTCTTTGCCACCGTATACGAGCTCCAGTTGCCAGGCTACACCCTAAGAGACCCCGAAGCATTTTGAACCTAGTATCTGACAGACAGGACCATCAAGTATACAATGTTTAGCATGCGGCATCTGAATTGCCAAGACCCCTTGATGGCCCGTGAGAAGATAAGAAGTCACATTCACGATGAGCCAAGTCGGGCCGTGATCCTCCATTTGGCAACACATTGGACGATTCTAACATCTCATTGGTGGATCTCTCGGGACCGACCTACCTGTTGTCCTGAACCTAAAATGGAGTGAATCGCGAGGGCGAATAGTGTGAGGATGCGATCTGGGAGGCTAGATAGCTAGATAGCTAGATTTTCTGAGTTGTTCACGGAAGAAGAAGAGTCGACGACCTGGTATAGTTCCCATCATCTGCGTCTTTGTAGGTGAAAGGACCCGGAGATGCGAGGGCGACGGCCCATGGAAGTGTGATTCGGCGACCGAGAAGGGCCCAAGGCAGTCTTCACGATGAAAGATGATTTGCTCCATTTGTTGGGAATCCAGGCGGAGGCAACTCGACCTCCAGGTGCTCCGTGCTAACACCAGCAATCTGAGGTTCAAGAGAGTGACTGGTTTAAATTGTTCGGTGGATAGTCACTTGCAATGCCACCAGTAGAAGTCGATCAAAGGATCCATTAGCGTTGCAACAGATAATGTCAATCCGGCAGGGGAAGACATCTCTGATTCCAGTCCACCACACCTGTTTGTCAATGTTTTGGTTCTTGGCTCTCTGTTCAGCATTAATTCATTCTCAAGCCCCAAGGTTCCTCGCAATCTGAAGCAGTCACGAGAGAAATCCATTGTCGTCATATGACGGACGTTTGCTGTGATTCAGGCGCATAATCAAATCTCACTCTAATCCATCGCCGTGTTCTCGGGTTGGCGGCCTTGTCCTGTGAGCGTCCGGCGCAGCATGGGCAAGGGTTCGGATTCCGGCTACTTGATGAACCCCTGCGTCGGTCGATTCCCCTCGTGTGTCCTGTCCAGTCTCCTGGGCACGTGAAGTTGCGACCAAGTGAATGATCCGCGCCGACGTCTTACTCATGAGAGATACACATCCGAGATCAAACCTTCGGTGGTGGGCCTCGGGGCTTTATCATCGGGCCTACCGCCGCCCAGGTCCGCCATATCGAACGGGAGAGGCGTCGAGAGTCCTGAATTAGAAGGTGCTTTTTTTTGGGGAGTTTCGGCAAGCCTTTATTATTGGCTTCGGAGCCTCCAAATGTGAGTTTCCCGATGACCGTGAGTCGATGGTTCTCACGGGTATATGTGGTGATGTACGGAAGCAGGCAAGGGAGCGGACAGCGAAGCACGGTGAGGCCGTAACGGTGAGGCCGGATAACGGTGACATCGACGGTGAGCAAAGAATCAATCAATCAACCCACTGCACTGGCGGAGTGAGTGGATTCATTCACCTCAAGAGGACCATGTAAGTAGCTGTCGGTCAGTCAGCCCGCTTTTCGTCCATAGGGCACCCGCTATCAATTATTGTCTTGTCGCAGCACCGCGGCAATACGGTGGTGCTGTAGCAACTGATGGGCCCTCTGGCTAGCTGCTTGGCTGTTGATGGATGCTGCGGCCGCTACTCCCGCCATCGACGTCTCACATTGTGCCGTATCCCGTCGTGTTGAGGGGCGTCGTGTCAATGTGAATGTAGGTATGTACGGAGTATGTACGTCGTATGCCGTGTGCTGGATGCTGCGTAAATTTGAAAGTCCTGCTACGTGGTCGCGCTCCTTCCTTTTTTTCGTCTGGGCTATTATGCGCCACCTTGGGCGATCGTCAGGCACCCAAGCTCCCCAACTACCGTCGGCATGCGATTTCACGTTGGTGATACACCATCAAATTCACTCCCGCGCCAAGTGACGCCTCTTACACTAGCTTGACTGCTCATTCGCACTCCGAGTCCTGAGGCAAACACCTTGGGCCGCTCCCCGTCGCGCCTGCCCCTTCCACATACCACTCTGCTTGTTTACGAGGAAGGCAGAGAGCCCTGTCCAGGTGGCTGATAGGCAGGTGCCGTCCGATCCAGGGGGTTAGCTCCCGTGCACTGACTTAGACCTCCCTAAACCGCTGGGCGTCTAGTCTGACGTGCCCCTCAGTCAGCTCCTACGTACCTCGATCCCACTCCGCCGCTTCACCTCCGGCTCCGTCTCCGTCGCCGCATCTACACCTCCCGTCACCGGCCTCAACCTTCACTCTCCCCTCCAGTCCATTCCCCCTTTTCTCCACTCAACCTTGTTCGCTCAGCATCGCCAACGTCGTCGCCCGCCCGTCATGTCTACGCGCCCGCAGCTCTTCACCCGTGGCCTCTCCGGCCTCGCCCAGTCGTCCGATGCCAACTCTCCCGCCGAACAGCGCGACGATGCGAAGCGCAACTTCCTCAAGACGATGAGGCCCCTGCCCACCCAGCACTACTGGAACGTTTACTTCGACCGCCATATCAAGGAACCGGCTCAGGGCGACAACGCCGAGTCGTACACCGCCCAGCTCGATCAGCTGGGCGAACAGATCGAGTCCGTCCAGGACTTCTGGCGCTACAACAATAACACCCCCGTCGACAACATCAAGATGCGCGAGTCCATCTACCTCTTCAAGGCCGGTTTCCGCCCCATCTGGGAGGACCGCCGTAACATCCTTGGCGGCAGCTGGACCTTCCGCGTCCCAAAGAGCATTGGCCCGGATGTCTGGAACCGTGTCCAGCTCCTGGCCATCGGCGAAACCCTCCAGAGTGTCCTTGACGACGGTATGCGTGTTCCGCCCCCCTTTCCACGCTCCACACCCACCCATACTGACATGTATTATCATAGAGGACCAGCTCTGCGGCGTCGGCCTCTCCGTCCGCTTCAACTCCCACCTCATTTCCATCTGGCACCGCGACGCCTCCAAGAAGAACTCGGTCGATGCCATCCTCGCCTGCATCCTTGAGGATCTCCCCGAGGAGCTGCGCCCGAAGCCTGACAGCTACTTTTACAAGAGGCACTCCGATCACGCTGGCTTCAAGGCTCCCCCTGAGCTACAGGCCGTGATCGACTCCCAGAAGCGCACCGAGGAGTTGGCGGCGGCAGCCGAGAAGGATACCCCAGCCGATGACGCCGCTGACAAGCCTGAGGTGACTGTGCAGTCTCCTCAATGAATCACAACGTCATAAATCTCGTTTGGATTAGTTACACGGGAGATATCTCCGAGGTCGATATCACGAACACATCCCGTGATGGGCGGGAAATTGCATCTTCCATGGCGTTTCAGAATCGGTGGAATTATCATAAAATGGCCAAGACCATTACATACTGTAGTCGAGTTAGAAATTCTCTCGGCGCCTCAAACTTAAACCATCTCAGGAATCAAAATAACGGCCGTTTCTCATGACTTTGCACTCCTCTCTTGGCAAATACCCGCCAGACCGCACATTGGATGCGGTTCCAAGAGCAGGCGGCCCCTGGCGAGTCATCGTCTCATGTTGGCACCCGCGCCATTCAGCTTGATCCCTACAGCTCTCTGCGACAACTTGCTGCTCCCTGCAAGGGTCCGTTAATTAGAACCTCGAGCCCCGCCATTGCCGGCCGGGAACATACCTTGAGTTGTCTGAGCATCATGTTCAGTGAGTCGGTGCCAAGCTGTGGCGAGCAGGTGGATGAAGCAGCTCCGAGAAAGAGGAGCTTGCGCCCAGTCGATAATCAGACCTACTAAAGCCAAGTCCTTTTGGTTTCGGCTCACCGGAATGGCGCGCGACTTTCCATCAACGTCCCTTCATTGGCATCCTTGGTAATTTGCACGTAGTGAGGGGCGGAAAGGAGGTGGTGGCTCAGACATTCACCTCCAGACACCCGCACTCTTCATCACCCCGTCAAACTCCTCAGGCCCCACGCCCCGCGCAACGCCAGCGCCGCCGTTAGCCTCCAGGATCATGTCCTTGAGTAACTCCTCATCGACGTCCTCTTTGAGCACAGCGGCGACGCGGCGGAGGTGTGCGAGCGTGATGGGTCCGTCCTGGCCGTTGGTAAATAGGCGGAAAGCCTCGTCCAGCTCAGCTTGGTGCGCATCCGAGTCGTGCTCGCGCGTGTGGAACTTGAGCGCGCAGATGGCGAAGAAGGGTTCGAAGGTCGCGTAGCCGTCGGATTCAGGGTCGAGGATCGAGATGAATTCTTTCAGTTCGGCCGGGGACGATGCGGGGACGCCGAGGGCTCTGGATGCGCAAGAAAGGTCAGCTCGAGCTCGTCCAACACTGATGGATGGGACATACACCAGGGCGGACTTGACGTCGTCGATGGGCAGAACGCCCAGCTTCTCCCCGTCCATGGGCTCTGCAAAGAGACTGAAGGCCTCGCGGATCTCGCCCTCCTCCTGGGGCGTGACATTGTGCTCCTTCGCGAGCTTGGACTGGCGCGCCTTGGGGGCACTGCCGCTGCCGCTGGCGGTCGCTTTGCGCTTCGGAGGCTGTGGCATGTTGCGTCAGAAAGAGATGGCCGGCTTCAGTGCGATCCGCGACGTACCATGTGTGATGCGTGGGTTCTCGGACGCCGGAAAGTCTGAGTTTCTTTGACGGTTGGTTCACGGTCGTTGATGTCACCGGCTTCTCGCTTGGTCATTAACGCCATCAAGCACGGCGGTGCACCAACGACGCGACCTGACAGTGCTAACAGCCGTGCGTCGGCGTTATTCCAACTGTACGGGCCAGCTCCGCGACAAGCTCTTTATAAAAAATTCCCGCCGTCCCCAAACCAATACCTTCGATCATTCTTCATCACCCTGGTCGACACCCAGAACACTGGCAATCCGCGCTCCCGTTGGGAAACGATCAATCGCGATGTGCCCCTCCAGGTTTGTATCCGTGTCGATCAATCAATTCCATCAGTGATGTCGCAAACGTCTCGAGTGACTCTCACTCGTCAATTGAGGCTCTTCTGCCTCGAAATGACTCGAGCCTACCAAGGCCAAACCCCGCTTCAAATTATGCTAGAGCTTGCCGCCTCAGATTTTACTACAGCGAGCAAGTGTGGACAGTGAAGCAAAATGGAAAGAAGCCATGTCTACAAGACATGGTTCCATGGGTAGCAAACGATGCCAGTCTCTATGATTGGTGCCTCGCGATCCATGGAGATATACTTCAAATGAACCATCTGATTTGATATGTTTGTGTGTTCGTATGGTTGACTTTGTTGGCCTAGAGACCTCGTAGATTGGTTCCGCTCCTAAGAGTCGACTTTGCCATCTCATTGTCACCACCCATGACGCCGCTCTCCATGGTCACGAATGTCTCAAATAAAGTCCATACCCTCTGGCTCAGGCCTACCTACATCTTAGGCTCGGGAGACCTAGGATGTGGTCAATTGGATCCAGGTGGCCATGGGTTAATGTGTGAGACTGAGATACTTACTCACTTGAAGTTATTCTTCATCTCTCTCAACTTGGCCATAACCGATGTCGGCTCAGTCTCACCCGTAACCTGCTGGATCTCGGGATCCTGTCCAAGTTTGTCAACATGGTCTATCACTAGAACACTTAGCACCTGGAGTGCCTTACCTCGACTCGCATAAAGACGTTGTGTAGCTGGAAACTAGTCAGACCTTTGCTTCCGCACGTCAATGAGTTTGTCATACCTTCTCGTCCCCAATGGTAAACTTTCCAGTCGTCACCTTGTTGTTGTCGGCATATGAGTGTAGCTTTTGCACAGACTCACTCTGCGACACCGAAATGCCAAACTTGACATTGGATTTCGTGTACTCGTGTCCCGGCTGTGTACGGGTCAGGCATTTGTCAAATTGAAATATCCCCGCACGAGACTCACGTAAACAACAGTGTCATCTGGCAGGGCCGCAAGCCGCTTGTTCAGCGCCTCATGCATCTCCGCGGCCGAACCCTCAAAGAACCTTCCGCATCCTTGAGAAAGATCAGTGTTTGGTCTTCAGTCTGAATAGCAGGTCCTTGTGACGCTTCAGGCAACCTACCGCCGATGAAGAGGGTGTCGCCAGTGAAAACAGCCTTGTCGTTGCCGTCTTCCATGAAGAAGCATATGCTATCTTGGGTATGGCAAGGCGTGTGCACGCCCTTGATCGAGATGCTGCCAAGCTTAAAGGTCTCGCCGTGTTGCGGCGTCTTGGTAACGCCGTCACAGTCTTTACCGCCGATAATCTCCAGCTGCGAGATTCCCAGTTCCTTCAGCTAGTTTACTGGTCAGCGGTGTCCTCAAGATACGCCAGGTATTCCTATTACTTACCAGCTTTTTGTTGCCACCCGCATGGTCCCAATGGCTGAGATGTGGTCAGTGTGCGGGCAGAGCAAATGCATGGCCCGGATGCTTACTGATGAGTGTTCACAATGGCTGTCAGGTTGATCTTGCCCGCCTGGATAGCTTCCTTTAAAACGGGCGCAACCCTACCCACGCGCTGTCAGCTCGGATCATCGGGAATGGAAGCCATCCGCCATACTCCGGAGGATTCGCAGGATCAATGATCACAGCATCCTTAGATTTGTCGTCGATGACCAAGTAGGCATAGTTATCGTGGGAGCCCTCCCCTGCTCAGAGTCAGCCCTATCCCGATATCACAAACACCGGACCGGCGAGCGCATCATACACATAGGGATAGATTGGATATGCATAGCGCGGGATGCGATGGCCTAGGTCACAATGATTCAGCAACTATGTCCTTCTCGGTTTCTCGAAGTGAAGACGAACCGTAGCTGAAAGATATCCAAGTTTCTGTTTGAGAAAAGGTCGGTGGGTCGCGAGCCTATACATAGATGCCGAATGGGATGGGAGGATTTGTAATGTCGAGAAACGCGGGCAGGTCTCGGGCATTTGTCCATAAGTCCGCATCATGACGTTCGGTTGCGCTTGCGGCACGTGATGCCTCCGCAAGCCGGTCCAACACTGCCATCGAATATAAGTAGCTTCGAGAGGATGCCTATTGAATCACCTTGATGCACTACTTAGATAAATTCATGTATGGAATTTAATTATGGGTATCAAGCGTCTCCACACCTTTCAAGTTAAGCCTTTCCTTTAAACAATGCCAATGGGTTTGGCCTTCCAAGTGCCTTCAAATCGTGACCATCCACGGTCCTCTTGCGCCGGCTCAGGAACGTCCGCCGCTCGCAGAACATGTGCACCGTCCATTGGAGTATCCTTCGTCGCATTTGTCACCAAATCGGCCTCCTTTTGCTTCTGTGATTCTGCCTCTTTCAGCAGTTGAGATAGCTCCTGACACTTGAGAAAAGCCTTGTTTCCAGGTAGACTGTTGCGCACTTCGGCAATGGTCTCCAGCACCATATCACTCGACCATCGCTCCATTTCCTTGATCAATTTCCGTGACTGTGCCTCATCGTCCTCCCGTAAGTACGTTAGCACGGCCTCTCTACACGGATCTGCGGCATCGTCGCCAAGATGCTTCCAGTAGTAGTCCCAGATCCACAGCAACGCCTTCTTGGCCGCAGACCGCAGCTTGGCCAGCGAGGGTAGCTGTTCGTGGGTGCTCTGGTGCCGCAGCTCGACAAACGTGGCCGGCAGACTTATTTTCTTTGCAATGGAGTACATGCTCTGTTTTCGCTGCTTGTCTTGATGTCCGTCAAGCAGGCCGGTGACGAACCTGGTAGCTACGCATCAGCAATGATCGCGATGGACCGTCGAACAGGGATTCGATAGACAGAATTTAATAAAAGAACTTACCGACTAAATGCGGCTGAATACGCCGCCCGAATTGCATATGCCGACGACGCCGCGTTCTCCGATGATGCTGCGTCTTGGTCATTTAGCATCGCCGCCATCAGCAGCGCTGTTGACTCTACCATGTGCGGACAGTTGCCGCGCTGCATCCACATCGACACTCGAGCAACTGCACGGTGCTGCTCCCGCCGCGTCTCATTCTCTCTGTCTGCTTCACACTCTGTTGATTTCTGCTCGGGCTCTTTGGCGCTGCCGGTGGATGTGATGCCGTGAAATGAGGCGTAAAGCTGTCGTCGGACAAGTAAAAGCTCGGGGCGGTCGCGCCATGGCGTGAAGACGTAGTGCACCATTGCGCGGTCCTTGTCTAATTCTCCAAGTCGGCAGAGTTCAGAATGAAAGCAAATCAATTTTGTGTATGATTGCGTTGGCTGGGGTGTGAGTGAGAGTGCATGTGGCGGGAGAATCAATGAGTTTCGTAAGTAGGTATCGACAAGAAATTTTCCGGCAAGCCCTCAGGCCAGCTCTCAACTTGGTGGGCAAGATGTAAGCAACTCGGCGTCACGCAAAACCATCACGAATTTTTTTATTTTTTTTTACAATAAAGGCTTTAGCATAGCATAAATCAACGCGGTGTGTTTATGGGAGATTTGAAAAGTTGGGTTTCTTTTCGTTAATTTACCTTGTAGTGTCCGGATCATCTCGCCCCTTCATTGCCTGTTCATTGCTGATGCTAATTTCCAGGACACATCTAGGTGCGACATGGTGGTATTCTGGACGATGGAGATGGCATGCTCCTCGAGCTCCTGTATGACCAGGTTACTAATATTGTATTGGACATGATGGGAGCCGAGATACCCTTCACGGAGAGGGAGCCGGAAGGACTGACTTACCAGCACCCAAAATAGAGCGCGCCCAGCCACAGTCATCATCTCGTCTAGCAGGATGAGCAGAATGAGACAATACCGAGCCACACGAAGGAGGGGCAGCGATCGGCCACCGCCACGCCACAGGATGATGTAACCGCTGCTGCGGGGTGCTGCTAGAGAGAAAGAAAAAAATAGGTTGCTAGGGCACCGCCGCAGGGGACGCGCAGGCCACTTGGGTTGGGGGGGGTGGCCAGGGCCTCCGAGCACAACGCACAGGGCTGGGGAGAACGGGCGGGGGCTTGTTCGGGATTGGACCCCTGCGGCCAATCATCTGGTGTCTGATCACCCCCCTCTCACCGGACCGAAGCACAGACCTGCCGGGACCACATGTCTGACAGGGATGACAACGCGGCTCTTCGTCTCGCTTGTTCCTTTTTTACTTCCTAGTGCGCGCCATAGCGCGGAGAGAGACACACTGACACACACACACACATGAGCCATCGTGAGAGTCACCATCCCCGTCAAAGTCCGTCGTCCCCATCAAAGGCCGACCCCGCCCGGCTTACGCTTTCCTCGTTTCTCTGCTTTTCATCCCCACGAGTTTTTTTGAAACCTCAGCAATTCGGTAGCTAGCTTAGCGTTCGTCATTGATGGGGACTGGGAGGCAAGTGAACAGCAGCTGATGCATATTTTTACTTCGTCTCATTTTCAAGCATGGCACGGCTCATGCGCCTTGCCTTGCTTGCTTCGCTCCTATCCTGGGTATCCTATTTCGTAGAGTCCTATTCCCTTGATCCAAGGTCAACGCTTGTGCCTGGTCCCAGTCCCAGTCCTGGTTCCCGTCCCAATCCCCCCCAAGTTTGTTCCGATCCCTTGCGCCGTGTACTCTCACAAATCCCACTTGTGGTTCCCTATCTATGTTCCGAAGGCCGTTTCCTGACCTGCCCAAAAAAAAGAATCCCGTACAAATTACATGGTTTGTTTCGTCAATCATGGATCATGCAGCTTGAACCGCCGCCCAAGTTGTCAGTTGTGACAGTGTCGTTTTTTGGAGTCCTTCCTTGTTTTCCTACTCCTGTTCATCCTCCTCGACTTCCTCGTCCTCGTCATCGTCTTCCTCATCCTCATCCGACTTGGGTGGCTCCCACGTCTCCTCCAGCTTCAAGCCTTTGCCCTTGGGCTCGTAGCTGCGGAAAGTGGATCCTAGAAGCGAAGACACCGTGGATCGATAGTTGTTGAGTTGCGGGTCCTCCTCGTACTTGTCGGGAGTATCATATAGTCCCATGCCAACAAGGATCTCGCCCTCTTCTTCCGACTCGTCCAGTGCCTGGTAGGGGATGGCCTCTTCAGACATGGCTGGCTGCGAGTGCTGTGCCTGTGGGAATGCCTCAGGTGTAGGTGGGGACGTGCTGTTGAACCCGTGCATGATGAACGTGTTCCAGTCCCATCCGTTGGTGTATGACATATTCTCGGCAGCAACATCGTCAGCCGTAGAGTAGCCATCATGGGCAAGTCGAGGAGCGGCCATGGATGGATAGGGCACAGTGGCTGGCGCCGCCAAGCCCGTCTCGTCGGTGGGCAGAAATGGCACGTTGTCCACGCCTTGGTATGGAAGTGATAGAGGAGAGAAGGCGGAAGAAGGCGAGGTGTTGCATGAGTGTGACCCAAGCATCGGTGACAGGTGAGGGTAGCTGGCGTACATGTCCTGTTGACTGGCGTACAGGTTGGCTGTTGATACAGGATACATCGGTTGCTGAAGTTGAGGCTGGAGTTGTTGACCATAAGTGTTTGGGTGCCAGCTGACTGGCCGTGAAGATCGCTTGGCGGGTTGTTGTTGCTCAATGCCGTAGAACAAAGAAGCTTGTTCCAGGGCCTGTTGCCGTCGACGTTGGGCGTTACCGTCGTTCATAAGCGTCTTCCTCCGAGCCATCATGCCAGAGGATCGGGGGCTGTTGTTGGCGCTGGTTGGCTTCACGACACGCATGGCATTCCCGGAGCGTTGGCCAGTCGATCCTCTCGAGAGCCTCCTGGCGGCTTGGGAAATAGCCATCTGCCTCGAAAGTTCGTCGACCATGGTATCGTGAGGGTGTGGTACGGGCAGGGATCCGGTGGGTTGCCCACTGAAGAGTGGGTGCATCATCTTGCAAGGTGGGCTTGGTGGATGGATGCGGTGGAATCAGGGAAAGGAAGAAATCAGTGTGGAAGAAAGTAGAGGCGGTCGTAAAGGTGAGCGTCTTTCTTGTGAGTTACGAGGTTGATGAGAAACTTCTGATGGATGGCGGGTATGAGAAGGCCAGGAAGGGCTCGGCTTGGGTTAAGTATCGTGGACGGAGCGGGAGGGAGTATGGTCCCAGGGGGGGTCAAGGGAGCAGCGAAACATGGGGCACATCGATGGCTTGAAGGATAAATCGAGCCTAGCAGGCTGAACAAGATCAACTTCCCATGGATCTGGAGTGGGCCTGGACACACAAAGTAATAAAGAGCATGGGCGTTTTGCTGCCGTCGAGCGATGGACCACAAACGTGGGTTACATGGGGCGTCGAATCAGCGAGAGCTGTCCCGGTGGTACGTACCGGGCCAGGATTGTCCTCCGTGCCTCTAGTTAGGATTGACAGTCGAGCTATGGCAGCTGGGACGGGTGGCCTGCGTCATACGGGACGAGCAGGGGGTGTCGCAACGGGCGGATTCCACAGTCGGAGAGGGTTGATCTAGGCGGGATGCACGCTCTAGTACCGGAAAGTGAGAATCAGGCCCGGCTCTGGGGGTGGGGTGTGAGAGCTTGAGGGTGTGTGTGAGTCCATCCTGACTTTGAGTGTCTGTGGGCGTCTGGCCTGGCGGAGGACCGACCAGTGGGGTCACGAAGCACTGATGCGGCTACAATGAACAACCAGAGTCAGTCGGTACCACACCAAATTTGGCGTGCCGGCAGGGCGAGAAACGAGAAGACATGGTGGTCATAGGTCCGGGCTCTGTCCCAGACCCGGGTGCTCGCACGGGTTTGCTGTGGCTCGAGTGCCTGGGGAGGGTGGTCGGGTCGTCTGGACTTTCGGTGGCCACCCTTGCCGCTAGTGATGCCAGTCGCATTGAGCCGTGGGCGATGGAAGGGATGGAGAAGGATTGGGGCCACGGATTGGCGTCGTAATAAAAAGGGAAGCGCAGGGACCTGGCCAATCCCAGACTGAGTTCCGTGGACCAACCAGGTCCATCACGAGGGAGGTGGACAGAATCGGGGTGTGTCCCAAGCGCTTCCCCACCCCGGCACCGACGAAGTGTCCTGGGCCCCATGGCAAGGGGAGAAGGCGGACCGGGAGTGCCCCACTGCCAAAGATGGGACATTGCCTTGCTGCTAAAGTGCCACAAGAGGAAGGGTTGTGAATCTCACGCGGGATGCGCATCACCACTCCAGAGTGATTGGCATGTTGAGACAGCAGGCTAGGGGCACCCCTTCGGCAGCATCTGCGAGCCCTTGTCAGCCGAGATGTGCGGGCATCCTGAGGAAGATGTGGTGGCCTTGGTCACAGAGGGGCGTTAGCGTACGAGAAACAGGGCTTCGAGACAAGGTCTGATCGGAGAACGGATGAGGATGCAAGATCCTCGTGATGACTGAGCACGGAGAAGGGACACGGCTTGTGGATGTAGCCATCTCGGCGCTTCATTCGGCACGGCGTTGTCTTGCCGTCGTGTCTGTGTGATGGGCTTGCTGGTTGCAAAATGTTTGTCACTGGCGGCACTCCGGAGGACCGAACTGGCATGGTTCGAGTAATCGCCATGATGGCGGCAGAGGTCTTCAATGGTGGATCTGGATGGAGGTATAGGACGCATGGTTTGGCACCGGGGCGCGGCCATGTCCATGGGCTCCGGCCTTGGACCTTGGTTGTGGAAGTTTCAATCGGACGAGGATGAGTGGAGGGCGAGCTACGTCGTAGAGGACCGTGTGCAATGTGGGTGTCGTCAAGCGACATGGCGCAGTGCGCCGAAAGGCAGAGCCCCGGTGCCGTGCGGGAATCTGCAGGGTCGTCGACGAGCGGACGTGGTGGATGTGAATGTGGATGCAGATATGGTGATGTGGAACCGGCGACTCCAGGGCGCAAGCGTGGTAGCGTGCCGTGGCACTGGCTGCAGGGCCAGCCTGCTAACAATTGAGTCGAAGAGAGTAAGTCGGCGTTGGTGAGGTGTTCCGCTGTGATTGTGTGAGTGTGTGTGGATGCGCTGCGGTGCGCGGGCGCGGGTGTGGACATTGGTGCTGGCGGTGTGGGTGATGGGGAAGGGGCTTTGGGGCAGGAGCAGGAGCAGCAAGAGCCAAACAAGCCAGGAGCGAGCCCCTCCAGACTCCTCCACCTACGGTGTGGGTGGCGAGGTTTGCCGAGTGGGGGAGGCCACAAGACAGCCAAAACTTTCGCGTCCGTGTACTGGGGACTCCGTTTGGTCGAGTAATTTCAACCACAAGGCCAGGTACCAGGGACCTCGCTGGCCGAACAAAGAACGGGCTAGAGAAATCTGCCTGGGCTTGCTCCGGTCCTCAAGAGCCAGCGAAACCAAGACGTGATGCACCACATTACACGACACCAGGATAGACGTCGAGACAGCCAGATGGGGCTACGGGGGGCCGCTCCCTCCAGGGTATGTGGTGCTCTGCGACATATGCCCTGGCGCCTTCAGTCTCCGGCATCGATCACGACAAAGTCACTTCTACCTGAGGCCTCAACTCATCACTGGGCGCGATGGCAGGTCGTAAACACCATCAGCCCTCACCCATTCCCTCGCATCCTCCATCCACCACCACCCACACAAACCTGCTCATCGGTCGGTCTCCGCCATCTCCCATCCGCATCCCTCCCACCATCCCTCATCAAGACCCCAGCCCACAGGCCTCAAGACCCTCTTCAAGTCTCCCCCGGACCACATCGCTGTCCGACCCAACAACACGACCAAGACAAGGTGGGCGGCCCAGAAGCCGCCCTCCACTAACCTCATGGACACTGCTTGGCCAGGGATGGTGAGAAATGCACCACCAGATTGCCAGCCCGCGGACGAGGGGACGCAGCGGGGCGCACCTGTCTAAGGTCCCCTCCCTGCCCAGGCTCCAGGCACCTTCAGGTCTCGAACAGGGCTCCGACAAGGCCCAGACAGGGCCCAGAGAGGGCTCCAGCGCTTCCAAGAATGGCCCGCCACGTCGTCAGCCTCTGGCGATTCAGTTCCAACCATGGCTTCTGGGTCCTGGTGTCACCGGGCTCGGCCGGGATGACGAGCGAGCTTTTGCTTGCTTTCCCACCCAACAAGTGGGGCGAGGCAAGACGCCCAGCATCAATTGCCTACCGGCTATCTAGTCCCATTATTACTAGACAAAGAGACTGATCTGGTCAAAGCAAACAAGCCCTCGCTACGGGGATCGGGAACCTGAGACTCATGCGGCCTTCGAAACTCAGTACATTCATTCCCCTGTCTATGTCTATCATGTGGGGGCCCAAACCATTGGTACAACGAGGAGTAAACATCGAGGATGAGGAAACAACCACCTGGGCTTTGCCTTGCACATCGAGGGCAACATCGTCGCATCGTTTTGGGCTACAGGTCGCTGTGAACGGGAAAAGGAAAGGGGAAAAAACCAACCCATATGCAGCCTTCGGACCCGCCCACGCCGCCGCGAACAATCCACGCAGCAACAAGTCTCAAAGGCGAGCATCTCGTCCCGTTTCGCCCCTTTCGCCCCCCGCCTTACCTGCCCCATCTGCGAACTGCTACGTTGTTGGACAAACTATCGGCACTGCCATATCCACTCCAATGTTCCGATGCTGACCGTCGGGGCCGGGATGAGTACCAAATGTACGAGCGCTCAGGAGCTACGTGTACCAGCGGCAGGGCCTGGCGTGTCTAGGCCCCCCCTTGGAAGCTTGCTTACCGCGTACCTCACTCCGTACCATCCACAAGGACGAGAGGATGGACAAACCCCAATGCCAGCGCTTGGAGGGTCTCCTGCCTTACACACCTGGCCATCGGCTGCCTGCTAGCGGGCAGCAGGCCTGTGGAAAACGCCGGGCCACTGCTGAAGTGTCCTGATCGTCCGCTGGATCAGACACCATACAGGGGCTGTCCCACTGCGCCACCAGCGGCGTCACTCCCTCCCCTGGCTGTTCAGCGGGCGGCAAGCCAGATGATTTTTAGTTTTCCCAGTCCAGCTTGTCACTTACCACCACCGCCCATCCAGTCTCATGCCTCGGGCCTTCATTTCAACCAACATGCAATGCAGCCAGCACTGTCCGTCTTTGGTCCATCGGGCCGCGATGGATTGAGCCCTCGTCAGCTGGACCTACTGGCTCCTTTGTCCCCCCCAAGCCCGGCCACTAGCTCCCCGTCGTGTGCCCCTGGACCTGTTGGGACACAAATCCATGGTGTGCGTCGACAATGTGAGTGAGCATGTGCGTGTGTGCCACTGACGGTCGGCAGCTAGATGCTAGGATTCTGGGCAATGGACATTCAGCGATCCCTTCTGGACGGACAATTGGCACAGCTACCTGCCCGTCTCGGCACCACGACGACGCCTGTGAAAGCGGCATTATCATCTCCTCCCACACCAATAGCAAGGCGATCCATAAATCCAATAGCTACTGTACTATACTCGTGCTTGCGATTCTGCAGCTTGCCCACTCCATGCATTGATTGCGATGGTGGCTCTGCAGCTTGCGTGTTCGTCTCCTTCATCCACCTTCCTTCACTCGACGCAGGCGCCTGCCTCATTCACGAGAGGTGATTGAGGGCAGGGCTTATTACAGACGGAAGCAAGGCTTAACTAGCCCAGCCAACCTAGTCAAGGACACCGGCTCGGCTCAGCCAAAACCAGCTCCGCCCGACTCAGCTCAGCGCTTCTGGTTTCATTCAAAGCTCGTCTCATCACAGACGCAAACAAGGAGCCACGCTACTGTCATCTTGGACTAAATCGCATGGTGCCCTTCGGTACGACTCACCGTGGTCCGCCCACCTAACGGCGCCTCGCGTCCTTACCTCCAACCAGCAACAAGAAACAAGTAACAGGCCTGGGGAACCTACGCCGGGCATCCCTCGGTCACCCATGGATGCCAATAGTCTCATCCAACAATTGCTCTCGGCCTTAGGTCTCACCATTTGGCATGGTCTGCGAGCGAGACCTTGTACGCACACTCTCACGCGGGGGTTTCCTTGCTGATCGCAAACCCGCAGCAACTCCTTGCACTGTTGCTGTGTGACGCCCCAAGTCGCGAATGCGCCCTGACGGAGCCGCCATGTGATTCAGCTGGAAAACACCTACGCGCAGCCATACCACAGCACACCTAGAGTACTACATCATCTCATGCTGCTATGCTCTGTTGCCTCGCGCTCACCCGTCTCGGGTGGTCTCGTATCACACCTGCCTATCACCGTTGCCAAACACTAAAAAGATTCGTTCGGCGTCGTCATGTAAAATACCTCTCACGGCAGATCATCCACCGCTGTTGTCGGCAGTCCCACGCCCACCCCCGACTTGATTGCGTTTTGGGGCGACGGGCTGGACGCCAACGTGCTTCACAGATTTAGCATGGACACCTCATGTCCCTAGCTCCCAACACCCATCCCGACAAACGAAGTGGTAATCCTTTTGTGGGGTTGTAGAATGGGCTGGCTGCCACCAGCGCCAGAGCTTGGGACCTACCCAGAAGCATTGTCACATCGGTAACCACACATTCCTGCCACTGGGACTGGTCAACGCCGATCACAAACTCGTCGTTATTATTAAACCCACCAAATTGTCGGCAAATGACGAGTGACATTGTGACCGCAGCGGTGGGATGCCCAATGTGTACTCACCAGGGTCGCCCTCTCAGCAGTGTCCAAAACAGAATCGGTAAATCGAGTCCCTGTCGCGTATCATGACTGCTGTGGACATGCACACGCACACTTGCAACACTCCCACTACCTCTAGGCTCCCCGTACCAATGTCAAGACTTCCCATGCATCTCCCCACCCGGGACTAGCCTCTCGGATTCCCGGGAAAGCTGGTTTCCAGCCCCAGAAAAGCCGTAGTCGAGCTTTTTTATGCACGCGCCGCAGTTTTACCAACACAGACACCCCGACAACCTTTTCCTCAGCCATGCATCCTCCATCAGGTAGCGCGCCCCTTTCGATGGTGATCGGCATCGGATGCGCAACTGAACAAGTGGATGAGGAGGCAGAATTTTGCTATGATTCATTGCCTTAAACGCGTCCATGCAGAGGCAACCATCCACACTTCCTTGGCTTCCGCTCGGCCCTGTCGCGTATCTCCTGACCAACGTCAAGTTCAAGCCCAGCTGGAACGGGAAGTCATTATCGATGTAACTGCGGATCCTTGCGATTGTCAAAGTTTCGAGGCATGTTCGCCACTTTCCAGATTACCCCTCAGGTCGATTAATTCTTGAGAAGAAATATCCTACCAAGAATGACCTAACAGAGCAATAAGAAGCTCGGCTGTTTCGAATAGTGATCAACGACATGGGCTGGAGACATGCCTGGAGAAGCGACGACATCGGATCAAATCAGTGTTTCGCTTGGACACCCCGCCACCAGTGAGGGGACAAGAATTGCCTCTGTCACAAGCGTCCAACTTCGAATGAGAGTTCATTCGTCGCTTAATGGACCCATGCGAATATTGTCCGTCCCCCGAGGACGGCGCGCAGCCAGGATCAAAAGAGGCGGCGGTATGTATGACAGACCACGGTACCCAGAACGTCCAGCCCCAGTGCGACCGACCGGGGGCTGAACTACGAGCTAGAGCGAAGAAGGTGTGAGATGAGAGTACAACTTGACAGGGATTTACATGCCTCGGCGACACGGGAGTCGCCAAGGAAGACAAAAAGAAGGAGTCGTCGAAGCCACAGTCCCAGCTCATTTATTCACGATTTACGTGCCCCTCCAGGTCTCACAACACACCATCACTCATGACTCTCGAACACAGAGGCGGCAAAGTTCACGAGGCTCACACAGTTTTACTATTGTACCCTTTCTCCCGCCCATGGGGTTCTGATCAAGCTACTTCTTATGGAGCAACAATAGGGCATCAACACAACGATCCCAAGGATAATCCTGCAGCTGCTCACCAGACCATGGCGGCTCTCCGCAGCAATGAAGGATTGGCTCGGAGATGATCAGACCCTGGAACCTTGGAATGCACATCGTCCCTACTAGGCTCCAAACGAGCGGCGGGTGCTACCTTGCAAAACCGCTGCCATGGGCCCAGCACCACAAGGTACGTACCCCGATATGGAGATTGGTCCTCGTGCAGATGCAAGGCCTGTTTGGCATCATCTGGACATCAATCAATCCTCAATGACCGGGGTGAGACTGGGCTTGGATCGCGCGTAACTCCCCGGCCGCCGTCAGGCCCAAACGATGGGTGCCCCATGCAAGCAAGATTCGCCGCCTGGTTTCCGATGGCCCCGGCTTCGCCGCCATGGCTGGACACCATCTGCCACTGCATTCATGCGCCGGCATGCGAGGTTGTGATCATGCAGGTGCCTGCTTCCAGAGGGGCCACCAAGGAAGGACTCTGTATGTATGTACGTTGTACCACGGTGCTCACCCCCAGACACTTGCACATACCATGACTCGTCACGACAGTGTCCCATGGACTGCTTGCCTGGGGCGTTTGGCCAAGCCGTCCTAGTCTTAGCCGCCGCGTGCTACGACCAGGCTTAATGGCCGATAGCTCCATCCGCCTCGCCAGGCCGCTTGCATGCTGCGTGCTGCATCATCAACCCCCACATCTTTGCTCTCGAGGTGTGCATGGATGCTCAACGTGCCCGCTTTCAACTCTTCACCCTGATCGGTGGGGCCGTGTGCTCGTGCCGCCTGCGGAATGCGCCCCTGGTACGGACAACGGAGTAAGGCCCTGCACCGGACGGACCCTAGGCTGGGGCCTTTTGCGTGCCATTGGGCCTTGCGGCTTCGAGAGCCAAGGGACAAAGGCCGTTGCTTGGGTTTGCTTTTTGCGCGTCTCCCCTTTTGATTGGACCCTCTGCAATCCAATCTCCAAAGACAGGCTACCGGTATGGAACGGAAGGTTGGACGTGTTGACACCAACTGAGCCCCATCATTGCGCCCTCCTCTCGTTCAAGTTGTAGCATGGGCAAGCCCCCGAGCCAAGGCTCATCCGGGGACAGCATACCTAGGCTGTATATACGTACAGCGCGCTTCTAGCCCTTGTCGCCAACGGCGCGGCCTGAATTTTGTTTCGGAGGGGGCTCTCTGGCAGCCCAGCTCTCGATTTGGGCTGTCTACGGAAGCACAGTGCCAGGCTCCGGTCTTCCCCCGGTGCAACAACTTTCGATTTAGGCGAGTGTCGTCACAGAGGGCGGAGGTCGGCATTATCTCCAACTGCAACAAGACGAAACCGAGTGCCACCTTGGGACGGATACACTCAACCCTGCGGGACCAGGTACTGTAGATGAGACGGCGGTAGACAAGGCAGGATCGACTCCGCGCAAACGAGGGTGCCTCCGCCCTGAGACATTTTTAGTACGCTCGGGTGATCAGAGGCTACTTGGTACGGGACATGCCTGGTCACCACCCTTCCAGCTGCGGCGTATGTAGCAGCCCTGAGGATTACTATGGAGTCACCGGCCGAAGACGAGTCTCCAGAGAGCGCCGCTCCTCCGCCCGAAGACCCATACCGATCGGAACGTCCAGAGCGGGCCAGAGTTCAGCCACTTCCCAAAGCTGCCGCGAGCCTCGACCTCCGTGTCCGTGAGAGTCCGCTTTTTGAGCTGACCCCCTTTACTAACCTCACGGCGTCTCGCATCACAGCTGAGCTTGCTTGACTGGGCACCCCAAGGGCTGTAGCGCTAGAGTAACCCCCTACTGTCTGTACCAGGGACCCCCTCTTCCATCATTTCGAGGATCCAAGACCCAAGGTCCCTTTTTAGGGCGCATTCTTTGGCGGACGTCATCCAGCACCATCAGACCGAGATGGGCCTGCAGCCCGCCATTGTGCGGCGAGTCAACATCGTGGCCCTGGATGGATGTGGTCTGAAGCCATCCGGTTGGCTTTTGCTAGGCTTGCCCACTCACTGCCCATTGCATCCAGTGCTCCACATGCCAGGTAAAATGTCGTCGCCCATAGACTCCATCCCTCCCTTCCTGTCGCGGTTAGCCCCGTCAACCTGACGAGATGCCGTTCTCGACCTCCGGTTCCTGATTTCGTTTCTCTTCTCCTCCCCGTCCTAGGGGGCATTCGCGCCCTTCGCCCACCGACCGGATGTTGCGCCGCCGTTGGTGGGTTCGGTCTTGTCGGCTCCCAAATCAAACATGATCCGATATCTGTCGGCCTGTTCAGCTCGAGCCCCTTTCGAGGATATTCCAGTTGGTTATTTTGGGGACTCGTCTCGACCATCGCGACCCGAAGTGTCTAGTTAGCACCCACCAGCCCCTCTCTGGTCTTTTCGTCACATCGTCGACGCTGCTGCTCCTGCTGCTGCATTTCACAGATTCTGTGCCAGGCAGTCAGAAAACAAATCCCACTGCGCCTCCCTGAACATGGAATGACGACGCCGTCCAACCGGTCGGCCTCCTCTCTGATGCGTCCTCAGCCATTGCAGTTGGCCAACGCCTTGTTGTCGAGCCTGTCGACGACGATCCGTCACCGGGGAGAGAGAGTTTTTGACTAGTCGCCTGCATGCGGCAGCCCAACACGCACGCGCGTGGTGAATGTCCGTCCTGTCTTGCAGCGTTGCCCGACCCTACCATGCATCCTCCCGCATCACCGCCACACCAGCAGAGCCTGAAAGCCTCAGCATGCGAATAGTCCTGTGGATCTCGAGAAGGCGGTAATAGTGTGCATCTAACGCCTGCCTGCCGTCATCTGACTCCGACACCCTCGCCCCGGAGTCTGGCCCCAGTAACTCCTCAAGTGTGGGCAACCGTCCTGATGCCATTTCACCGCCTATTCCCTTCCCCCCCACACAACCAACCCCTTGTCCTAGCATCACGCTTCCCCGTCAGTGGCAAAGAGGCGGCAGCCGCTGTAAGCCATGAGCAACTGCCTTAATGCCTTTTGAGGTTGTCTTAGCCTTGCTGCACTGCACCCTTGGTCCCACATTACCCCCTCCTAGCCCACTTACCCACCTTCCTCCAAAGACTGAGCAGTGTGCCTGGATCATCCACCAAGCCATGATATTTACCGACTGAGCCGCCTGGCGGCATCGGGGACTAGGACTCGCCGGATACACACCCTAGCACATCTGCCCCGAGCCCATCAAACCCCTCTCGTTGTACTTTGAGAGTGGCCAGACGGACGGCGAAACTGACCTTTTGCCCGACGCTCCAGTTGTCGGCGTGGCATACGAGGCCGTACAGCATTCCTGCAATGAAAGTGTCCCCGGCTCCCACGGCACTATATCTCGGACGATTGTGTTAGTCTTGAGTACCCTACGATCCTGGCCCAGCTGGGGCGTCGATGCATACGATCAAGCAAGCGCGGACACGTACTCAACCACAGAAATGGCTCCTTCGGCTTCGTACTTGGCGGGACAACGAACACACTCGCATGCAACCCGAGACAGTCCAGCGGCTCCGTCAGCGCCCCAGGTACACAGCGCCAGTGATCTATTTGGAACCCGTCAGCCGTCACCGCAGCAGGCAAGCACACGATCGCTCGATCCTACGCCTTGTCATGTAGTTCGGTCCGTAGACAGGACTCGGGGGACTCGTGGCCCCGTTCCTAGACCCTGACGTCAGGTGCTTGCACTCGCAAACTGTTGAGTGATCTCAGGGTTATCATACCTCGGCCCAACTCCGCGAGTAAAAAACAACGTCGGCCTCAGCGGCGAGTTCCGGAAGGCCTTCTCGGCCTGGCTTCTCTACTTCGACACTGATTTGAGCGTTTGGAAGTACGTCACGCAAGAGGCGGATGTATCTGAGTGTTGCGTCGGGAACCCGCCCCTGCTCATGCCGTATCAGCTCGGCACCATTGCCTACCGGTCGAGGCCGCCTCTTGTTCAGCAGGACTCACTTCGAAGTGCCACCAGGTCTCCTGGTCTGGACTGAAGCTCCGTGTGATAGTCTCAAACTGTTCCATCGTCATCTCGGGTAGGTCATTGTAATTGACCAGGGTACGGCTCCCCGTCTCCAGACTGCGGATGATATAGCTACTCGCGGCCTCGCTTTTCGCCTCGTGGTAAATGCAATGGCGGAGGTCCAGCTTCGAACTGGGGCCAAACGAGGCGGCGATGCGTCGTGAGGCGGGTGACGACGCGTTGGGCAGACACGACACCAGATATGGCTGGACGGCGTCCTGTTCCGTGAGCAGCTGTTCGAGGACTTGGATGGAATTGGGACAGTTGCCTCCACGCCGGATGTTGAGGGTGGTGGCCCTCAACTTGGAATCTTCGGTAGGAAAGAAGGGCACGCTGGAGATGGTAAGTTAGAAGTTGTGTCTTGAATGTGAGCGTAGTTGGATGCTGGGGACGTCCCTGAGGATAGTGTCCAGGTAGCATGCTCCTACGAGGATGAGGTGCTTCATTGTGGCTGTCTTGAATCCCGTATCTCTTGTAGTTGTCGAGTGTGCTTCGTATGTTGTGACTTTTGCCAGGAATAGCATCGCCGCCCAGAGTTTGCATGGAAATAGCGTCAGTCCGCAACCGGGGATTCATTTCACCGTATCTCCTGGAAACCCTAGGTCCTGCTTTGGTGGTCGGTCGCCTTTGCACCTCATGTCTTGACGCATGTAGATATTCAGAGAACAAATTGCAGTTACGAACTCTTATTCACAAGGTGATTTTTGTTGCCTGATGATGCTAAGACCTGAGACGACGAGAGTTGTCACCGTTGGTATAGGGTAGGGCCGCGCAAATTGCACTAGTTCGTGCATAGAGACTCATTCAAGGATGATGCATTGTATGCAAATATATGAGCAAAGAGGTGCCTGCGGTGGTGAATATTCCTCGTGTGGTATAGCTGTAGTATTGAGTTACGCTCATGGAGGGTGATATGTTGAAGTCTTTTGTTTGTAGCTCCTGTATGCTTGATTGTTGGATGCTTGATGACAACGCAGGCCATCGGATTATCGGCCACTTACACGATACCAATCAGCAAACCCAAACCGTGCTATAATCGACACATTCGCAACTTCAACAGTGAAGAGTTTATCAGTATTTATTTGGATCAATTCCTTAACTTGTCATCATTTTGCGATCTTCTGGGAGGATAAAAATAGAAGATGTCATGGCACCTCATCTTTAGCGAGCTTCGAGAAAACTGGCCCCACTTGGGCCAAGGATGGAACCATGCTAAGCTCGGCGAGTTGTCGCGAGAAAGCGAATGTCTTTCACGCTCAAAGAAGCACGTCCAACATTCCGAGAGAAATCATCCTTGCTGTTCTTCACCCTGGCGACATAGAATCTGCCGACGTGTTACTCAGTCATTGGGATATTGCTTCAAGATACATACTCACTACCGCTTGAGCTATCGCGCATCTCCATCTCCCCACTCTGCCCCGCCATCAAGGCCCTGGCACGCAACGTCATCCGCAGACAAACGTACAGAAACAGGGAGATATACCCACGCAATCACAGTTGCAGTCGGCGCACAAGCGGCTGGCACGCACCTGCACAGCCATGGGCGAGAGATCAGAGAAGCATATCACGTTCGACGCCGACTCAGATGGCAGCTCTGACGAGGACGGCAGAGAGGTCGAGGTACAGTCATGGCCATCTACACTTGAATTCCCTTCCGAGGCTGAAGTTCCAAACCCATGCGCAGGTCGTCTTCGATCCCGGCAATCCTTACCGCCGCAAGAGTTCCATGGTGTCCTCCGATATTCAGGCACCGCTGATCCGACACCGGACCCGTCGCACCGAATGCCTCGTCCACCAGTTCCTCGACAGTCAGCGGAGAGCCAAAGATGCCGCCAGCTCCGCCAGCGAGGCGGACTCGGAGTATTCGTTCGGTCCGACATCGTATCCTAGCCCGAGCAACAACATAGATGCTGCCGGCAGCATGAGGGACAAGGGTCTCGATGCCATCCTCGACTCCAAGGCCGACTCCACGGCCCAGAAGAAGCACTGCGTCATAGTCGACCCAGACAGCCTCGAGCATGCGGATGGCGGCCAGGCCGATCAGCAAGCGTGGACGCAGCAGATGACCAAAAGCATGTCAGAGCTGGACCTTGCAAGCTACGACGATGTACACAGTCGCCTCCTTACCAAGCAACAGCTGAGCGACATGGCATGGGGGGTTCGCGAGCTGAGCCGCCGGCTGAGCAGCATGCGTATCCGCTTCCGCGTCAAAACCATCTTCCTCCTCACCAAGATCTATGACCAGGACCTGATACCCAAGACTCGGGAGCTGACGCGATGGCTGCTTCACCACGATCAAGAGGTGAAGTACACTGTATACGTCCAGGACAAGCTCAAGACACACAAGAAGTTTGATGCCAATGGCCTGATCGATGAAGTGTGCAAGGGCTACACAGCGTCGGGGGTTATCGACGATGGGACGGCGCGCGACTCCATCCGAAAGCGTCTCAGGTACTGGAACGAGGAAATGTGCAGTCAACGCCCGCACATGTTCGATTTTGTCATCTCCCTCGGAGGCGATGGGACGGTGTTATACGCTAGCTGGCTATTCCAGCGCATAGTGCCGCCGGTTTTGAGCTTTGCGCTGGGAAGTCTCGGGTTCCTGACCAAGTTCGACTTCGAGGACTACCAGAAGACTCTGACCACGGCTTTCACCAAGGGTGTTACCGTCAGTCTGCGCCTGCGGTTTGAGGGTACTGTTATGAGGAGCCAGCGGCGGAAAAGACCCGAGATCGACCAGGGATCGGAAGAAGATGAGGACGAGCTCCACCGAAAGCGAGACCTGGTGGAGGAGTTGATCGGCGAGGAGAGAGAAGACGAGCATACCCATCGGCCAGATGGCACGTTTGAGATTTTGAATGAGGTGGTGGTAGACCGAGGACCCAACCCGAGTAAGACATCCCCACTTCCATTGTTACAAATGGACTGTAGCATTCTAACATGCCCATCTAGCCATGTCATACACCGAAGTGTTTGGAGACGATGAACACTTTACGTCTGTGCTGGCTGACGGTATTTGTGTCTCAACCCCGACAGGGTCGACAGCATACAACCTGGCCGCAGGTGGCTCGCTCTGCCACCCGGAAAACCCCGTCATGCTGGTAACAGCGATCTGCGCGCACACGCTCTCCTTCCGGCCCATCGTCCTCCCCGACACCATCGTGCTACGGGTCGGCGTACCGTATGACGCGCGGACGGCATCCTGGGCGAGCTTTGACGGGCGGGAGCGCATCGAGCTGAAGCCTGGCGACTACGTGACCATCAGCGCAAGCCGCTTCCCGTTCGCGTCGGTGCAGTCGGAGGGTCGGCGGAGCGAGGACTGGGTGAACAGCATTAGCGGGAAACTGGGGTGGAACACGAGACAGAAGCAGAAGACCTTCAAGGAGTGGGAGAAGTGAAGGGTGCCTATTTGACGACGGAATTGAGGCGTATCGTGATGGGTTATGACGGGACCATTCTTCGGCATATACGGGACTTGGGTTGGTTAAGGGTCATAAATGTCATGTTGTATTATACACATACACTTTTGCTCAACATAGCAATGTTGTCAGCCACGGGAAAGAACCGGGTATAAAATATATTGACTTGAGGTTTGAGAGCCATGAGTGCCCTTACTATTGGTTCCATGAACGATCGCTCATTCGCGATGTCGATCTATGGATGAATGTCTTTGTTGCTAGTAAATGACACAACCTTCAAGAGCCTGGGAGAAGCACTTGGGTTTAAGAAGCCGGGATTACACTAATCAACTAATGACGGGCGGGATTTACATATGTTGGGCTTTTTGTACGAACGCGGGCTGTGCAGCATAAATGGTTGCATATAGAGGTACGGCTTGCGCCATCCGCTTTCTCTTCTTTCTTTTCCTTTGTATTCTCCTTTGTAAATCATGAAGCCAGGTGAATTCCATTACTATTTCGCGTGTAAACTGCAGTACGGATAAAATGAGTCAAGTTCGTCCCTCCTTCTCCCAGTGAATCGTGTGTGTAACATAGCGAGCGAATACCACCTCAGTACGCAATGTTCAAGCATGACAACAATCAAGCCATTCATAAACACATTTCCAAATCAAAACAGAAAAATGGACCCCCAACTGGGAGCATGAAAACCAGCTATTCACATATGGGCAATAAATATGACGTTACTGGAAGATCCAATCCCCGTTCGTTCCCGGCACATTCTGGGATCCTTTGTAGATGCGTAAAGGGTCTGGCCGCTTAGTTGCTCGGCGGAGGAGCGGAAGGAGTCGGGGGCTGGCTGGGGGTAGGCGGCTGTCCGAGGCCAGACATAGTTGCGGCGAGGTAGGGTGCAAGAGATAAGGGTGGTGTTGTTGCGGGAAGATTGAAGGTAGCCAGCTATGTGAAGCGAGATGCTGTCACCGAACTAGTTTCGAGCTGTTTTTTTTCTTCTTTTTTTCGCGGCTTGGTGTTTAATCCCGCAGTGTATGTTAGTTGAGGCAATGTCTCAGCCTTATAACCCAGAGGCCGATACCGTCCACATGACTGTATGCATTCTGGCCCATGTTGAGCTTAGTATAGGACTTGTGGCGATCTATTTATGCACCTTGTGCAGCGGCTTGGAAGCGGGTACAAAAAGCAGTGCCAAGACTCATTAAGAGTGCCCCACCAAAGTCGCGGTGCGATACTGCCAGCTCACTTGTTTTGGAGAGTCACCTCTGCTATTCCGATCTGGAACACGTCGACAAGTCGCCCGGGCACCTCAATTGCACGCGCGCTCTCTCGGACTCACCCGAGAACCGTCACAATGGCCACCGAAGCCAGCCAAGTCGTCGCTGAGGCCGCCGCCTCCATCGTCCCATCGTCCTCGTTTGCCTCATCTCTCCCGCCGGATCTTTTTGATCAAACGACCATCATCTCGCTGCTCTCGACGCTCGCCATCGTCCTCGTCGCCTACCTCGCCTCGCGCCAGTTCCTTGCGCCCACCGCCTCCGGCACCCTGCGTTTCCTCTTCATCTGGCATTTGGCCGACGCGCTGTGCCACTTCATCCTCGAGGGCAGCTTCCTCTACCAATGTTTCTTCACGCACCAGCCTATCGAGGGGCTCGACCTCACTGGGTTCTTCCCGACGCCGCACAACTTCCTGGGGTATAGTGACCGCTTGTATGGCGCGCAGTCGGGCAGCGATCCGTTTGCGCAGCTGTGGATGGTGTATGCCAAGGCCGACAAGAGGTGGGCGGGTGTGGATCTGGTACGCATTTGACACAATGAATCGGGGCTGCATTGTATCAGAAAGCAAATGCTAACTGGTCGGGAATAGGGCGTTGTCAGTCTCGAGCTGCTGACCGTCTTCTTTGATGGTCCCCTGGCCGTCTACATCTGCTACTGCCTTGCCAAGAAGAACCCCAAGGCCAGCATCTGGATGATTGTCTTGGCAACATGCGAGATCTACGGCGGTAAGCTCTCGACTCCGATTGAACACAAGTCCAACGAGGACGTTTCGTTGAGCTGATTCGTTGACCTAGGTTTCATGACATTCTGCCCCGAGTGGTTGATTGGCAACCTCAACCTCGACACCAGCAACTTCATGTACCTCTGGGTGTACCTTGTCTTCTTCAACACTCTGTGGGTGTGGATCCCGCTCTGGGTTATCTGGTACTCGGTCCGCGACATTTCAGCCGCATTGAACGAGCGACAGGTCAAGAAGAACTTGTAAAAATGAGTAAGAACTAAAGTGCAACGATGCGCTGGAGTTCGCATTCATGGATGAGCACGTGCATCAGAGCAAGAGTATCGCCATGGCCACAGAATGGAGCAAGGTGTAGAATTGGCGCACTAGGACATTTGGATCACTCTGGAAAAAGAGACAAACAACATTTATAGGGATTTTGGTTGATTGAAGGAGCTATGTAGGGTATCTGACTGTCGTTGTCGCAACCGGGGCTGCACACACTGTCGTGAAAAGCTCAGCCCTCCTCCGCCGATCAGGAACGCATTGTCTTCTTCCATTGCCTTCGGGACAGCTTAGATAGCCTCCTTGTGGACAGAGGCCTTGGCATCATGGCTGGACTCCTTGGTCTTGTCGCCGACGGCATCCTTGGCGGCGGAGGCACTACATCTCTTGTGTCAGCAGTTGTTTGCGTGTTTCACCCGAAGGTTTGGAAGCAAGGGGGAAGAGAGGGATGGTAGCTTACCGAGTGCCGATAGAGGCGTTGCTGTCCTTGGCAACCTCCTTGTTGGTCTCCTTGGAAACACCGGAAGCGGCCTTCTGGACAGTCTCGGAGACGTAGTTGGCACCCTGCTTGATGGAGTCCATTGTGATAGGTTGGGGTTGTTTGTTGGTTGGTGTTTGGTTGTTGATTGGAAGAGTGATGGAAGAGTTGTGGAAGTGTGTGAGTGATGATGAAAAAGAAAGGTCGGACTGGAGAGGACGTAGTTGGGTTTATATAGGTAGGCAAGTCGGTAGAAGAGTGATTCACTGCTAAGGCAGGCAAGCAGCGATAACTTCCGTCATCCAGCGTCAAGATCTCTCTGGTCGGGTTTGCAAGTGTCAGCCCGCAGGGTCTATCATGTGAAGGCGCCGACACAGCGTCATAGACTTGGATCAAGTGCAGGAACACTGTCCTGTGCGGAGGAAATGTTCCTTTCCCAACGGCACGGCATGTGGATCAAACACTGCGCCAGATCAATCGGATTGGAGTAATTGGGACAATGGAGTTCGTTGCACTGGGACAAGTGTTTGGTTGACGTCATTCTGAATTCTGGGGTAGACGTCATTGAGAGCGGGAACATCCGCGTGCGGCGTTGCCTCTCGGGGCAAAATGCGCCCTGGTTTACATCATGGAACGGGTAAAGGTTCCTCAATGCCGTGTTCGTGTTATTGTGCCACCGGCCAGACTCAAGTCGAACAAGTGATCGCGGATGGATGAGGTTCTCGATGATGGGCAATCTCCACTTCCCGGGCGATCACTCTGGTGATGGCCGGTTATGGCGCCACATGCAGACCTTGTGGCGGTTGCCAGACAAGTCATGACGTGAGCGAAGCCTCATTGCGGGGGGGAAACTTGTCCTTCCCAGCTTCCAGGCAACACAGTGCCTCGTTTTGTAAATTACGTACATGTGGTCTTCCTTGTTGAGAAGTGACATCAAGCGGGCGCGATGAGTGCATTTCTTCCCGTACCTTTTCGGTGCTACTTTGTTCTGTCACGTTCTTCGACAGCTGCCAAGTTGGTTCGTTGTGGATCTCCTGATTGGCTGCTCTTCCTTTGATCGCTGTCTACGCGGAGTGTTGCCTCCAGTCTATTAATTTTAATCACCATTGTCATTTTACTACCGGGTAACTACAAATAAAATGGCAAATGCAATCACTGCGTTGCATCTTCCTGGTTTCTGGTTATTACCTGTCTCCTTGCCCAATATGTTAGTCATACTTCGGTGGCTAATTGTGAACGGATGCCCCGTGGATCAGATCATAACGTTATGGGGCGCAAATATGAGCTCCTTTCCGCAAGGTTTTTTACTTTCACGCATATTAAAGACATAAGGAGAGGGGGGGAGATGATGGTGTTTTCTATGGGTCTCGGAGACTCCGTCGTTGATGTGATGTTTTGTCGGCCTTGAGCTCTCTCCCCGCTCCTGGGTTCCGCTTTGGAAACAATGGCAACTCATAAGGGAGGTAATACCGTAGCCTAGCTGTTCCACTTACTGCAGCCTTTTTCAGTCCGTTGCATCAGCGCGCCGTACCGTTTGTCATGGAAAGCCCTTATCGCCCTCGCCTAGTTTGGGATGCTTCCGTTGCAGGGTAGGTAATGAAGGAGGCCTGCTGAAGGGATCCAAGAGAGGTCCCAGCACGCGGGGTTCCCACTTCAGAGTACTACCCCAGAGCTCGGGCAAACCGGCAACTAGGCCAGGTCAGTCCTTTTAGGTTGCCGATCTAGAACTCGCTGTTCCGGTCGCAGGTTGATTGTGCGGGGCTTCGAGGCCCGAGCCCTCGGTGACATCGCGTGCCAACCCTATCGCATCCAGTCGTTTTCGCCATGGATAATGCCCACGCGAGAATTGGCAGTGGTCATGGAGGTGTTTGCCTTTGGTGGCTGGCTGCTAACCTGACTCTTGGGTCGACGAACGCCGTATAACTTAGCATGCTAATCTATCATGCTAATGCAGAATGCCGTTGCGGCTGAACCTTCGAAACCACGGTTGTCGGGTTTCTAGGTCCTTGGGCGCACCTAGATTCATTTGTACTTTGCTAGTCCAGCTGGTCCAGCATACCATCCAGTAGTCGGCTTCTTAGTGCTCCGCGTATTGCCCTACTGTCCCCGAGGCCAGGCATTGTGGAAATGGGAGCCAGGTTCGATCTCGCTTGGCCGGCTCGTCACGGATCTGACAGGGGCTGCTTCTCTTCGATCGCTTGTACGGCTGAGAGAGAATCTGAGAGGTCTGAGAGCCTGACAGGCACTGACAGCTCTCTGAGGGGGCACCGGCTCGGCCAAGGGGGGCTTCAAGAGACAATTGATAGGGGGGCCGGCGGGCTGGGAGGCTTGGCGTTGAAACAGGTTGATGGGGCCTAGATGCTCAGATATTGGGCGGTTCCCGTGTTTGGTTGAGAGGCCCGGTGATGATAACCTCATTGAACGTTAGGCCCGTCCATAGTCCGGGTGAGTAACGAGCAGGATGTCCAGCTCGGGGAGCGTGCTGCGGCGTGCTGCGGCGTGGCAATGTGTGTAAGGTAGGATGGATATCCACTGCCCTGGTCGTGTTTGACCATGGCTGTTGGCTGGCAGGTTTCGGCAACTCACGGTTCCGTATGACCGTCCATCGAGACCCTTATTCGCTCGTCCTTTACAGGCTATGATGTCGCAGTCCCCTGGTGAAGCCCCTGGTGAAGCCCCTGGCGCATTCCCCTGTCGGGGTTTGTTTTATCGTGGAAGCGAGTGCTGCTTTGTCAGGGGACCACGCCAAACCGTATCCGGCCTAGTACCGGAGCCTTTCTCGACCTCCACTGCTGCCGTCCAACATCTCGAAACTCGACTCTGTTCCAGCAATGCTTCAGCCGCTGTCGCCAGTCTTGCCCAGCCCCCCACGGCTTTCTTTTGCCTTGGTTTGCCTCACATCGCCTCCATCGCCCCCATCGCCTCGCATCGCCTTGGCCCGCATCTCGATACCGTGCACCAATGACTCGTATCGAAAGCAGGGTGCCCACCGAGATGGCAACCTCGCTGGGAGATCATCCATAGCGCATTAAGGCTGGCGCCCACTGAGACCTGCCATCGCCGCTGAATGCATCACAGTGAGTGACAGCCATCCACATATTCATGCGAGGCGGAGAATAGAAACCATCTCAACTACAAGCCACAATCAATTTGACATTGCAATCAATGCGGCAGTCGATGCTCGCCAGTGTTGGACTTGCTGAAGCCTCTCCTCTGCAGGCCTAATCTCTGAGCCATCAAGCCTGAACAGGCAAGATGCGGCACTTACTGCGCAATGTTACCTTGTATCTCTCCCAGTCTACGACCCTTGTTGCGGTCTTGGGTACCATCGCTCTCGACTAGCCTACCCCGGGGCCCTCACCCGCAAAACAGCAAAACACCATCGTCGACGGCTAACCCATGTCCGGCCGAGTAGTTGAGCCAAGAACCGGGGTCTACAGACTCTCAACGTGTTTGGGAGTTGGTCGGCTCGGTGCCTTGCCGATGGAAGCATTTAGGACTCTACGTCCCACTGCATTCGTTGTCAACCGGCAGACCTTTGTATCTGCTTTGCATCTGCTTCATCAAGCACTCCTGTTTCGATTCTCATTCTTTGGCCAGGAGCCTTTCGCATCGACTGCGCTTCGTCCACTCTCGTTACTCAATTCTATTCTCTCTCTGTGCATCTGACTCAACCGACTTGGTCTTTAGTTTGGGACCTGCTTCTATCCTGTTACTCGGCGGCTAAATCACAAGAAGCTGTTACCCTTTCTGCCTCGAGCCCAAACCGTCCCTCCTGTACAGCCACTCTCCGAACTTGTCAACTTCCCCTTCTTCCATCTGCCAACGTGGACACCGCGACATGTCTGCTTGTTAGATGGTCTAGACAACAACGCAGTGCCGGCACTGCTCGGGCTTGACGCCTGTCTTAATCTTCTTCAACCTAATCTTCTACACCTCCCGTCACCGACACGCGCCACAACATGGACAGCGCCATCTCGAACACAGTAAGAGCGGAGGACATCTGGCTAAGGGATAGCACGGATGGCTTTCGCTTTGAGACAAACACCACCTCCGCCTGGGACAACGAGCTGAAATTCGCCGCGGCCGAGTCGGTTCGAACGTCAATAATCGTCCTCGCAAGCTTCAATGCCGTCGCCGCCTTCGCCACAGCTACTGGCATCTATTGGAAATCATGGACGACAGCCAGGAGGTGTGACCCTAAGTGGAATCCTAGGTATGCTAGACACCTTGTACACTACTGACCCAATGCTGACAATGGCTTCCTCTACAGGTCGTCCTGGCTTACGGTTATCGGCCCTGCGGAGCTTTTCCCCTTCGCTCTCTCCTGCGGCATCACCATCCAGGGAATCATCTTCGCCATCTCACAGTCTAGGGGTCTGGAAGCCCTGATGATTCTTGGATGCACCAAGACTTCCCAGATCATGCTGCCAGGTACGCGAGACCCCGAAATATACGCCCCTTCAGTTGGCTAACCTGCTACAGCATTCTTCATCACCCCCTATATGCAGGTGGCATTTGGACTGGAGCTGTCGCTTCGAGCCCTAAAGCGACGTTCCTTCCAACCACGATGGAAGTGGAATACCCTCATTTGCGTCGTCGCCGTCGTGGTTGGCCTGTTGGTCACCTTCCTCGTCACCTTTGCAGTGCGACCCCCAAACTTTTGCTTTGCCTGCCTAGTTTGGTTTCTACAACATTACAAACTGGCATGCTTTGGCATCCTCGTCGCTGCCGTCGTTATCTTGCTTGTTCAGGCAGTCATCATCTCAGTTAGACTACTGAAAGCAACCAATATTGGCCCCACCGAACGGACTGAGGCCTCTCGCATGGTCTACTTCCTGGTGGTGGCGGTCATTACAAACGTGAGTCTTTGATTATCTCCGAGATGCTATTCTTTTACTAACAACAAGAAGGCACTTTTGATTCCATTCTTCTTCAGCCTCTCCTTCGGACAGGCTGACAGCGATCGGACGCTGCAGACTTCCATGGTGGCTGCTGTGGTCGTCAACATTTCAGGCCTCCTGACGTGCAGTCTATACCTCTTCCTCAGATCAAGCAGAACATCAACGATTGGCTGCAGTGACTGGGACGGCATGGAAACCCGACCCCTTGAGAAGGGCTTCTGGGATGGAGGGTCGAGCAATTTCGACTTTGGACTCCAGATTGCCCAGCCTCTTGTCCCCGCACAACATCGGAGATCAGACAATAGCCAGACTATTGTTCTCGAGACGCCTGACATGGGACGTGGTCTTGAGACCCCCGTGAGCGGCGGGAACATTCATGTTCCAAGTCTCGGCATCATTTGCCCGCCTACCAACTTCCCTCAGTCACCCCAACCTGCTCAGGTGTCAACAAAATCAACGCTCAAGGCTTTCACAAAGAGCTGGTACAACAAAATTCCCGGAGCGGGAGAGCCTCTCATGCCCAAGTCCAATTTCCTTCTCCCCACCACCACCTATGCTCCTCCACCTCCCGTGGATGACATGGAGACAGGTTCAACAGACAACCTGCTTGCTCCACCGGCTATGCATGACCGAGGACAGCTGCACCGCCAGAGAGGGTCCTCTGTGTTGTCCTCTGCCACCGTCCAGATTGGCCTTCGCTTGTCCAACGTTGGTGACATGCCCCCTGTCACCTCCACCTTCCCTGAAGACTTGGCCAAGGTTCATGACCTTGACTGCCCCAACAGCCCCGTGGGCTTGAACCTTAGAAAGCCGAGTCCGCTGGGAATCACTGTGATCACTCTCCCGGACGAGGAGGCGATTGAGGAGCAGCGCAACAAGCAGCTTCCACCAGTCCCTGCCGTCAGACCCCGCGACGAGGAGAGGGATGAGGAGAGAGACGAGGTGTTGACACTCAGTCCAGATGTCTATAGCCCACCGGGTCAGAGGATGAACCATTATCGCACAGGGTCTAGGAGCTCTCACAGGTCGAAAACCCCTTCCGTGAGTTCCCGGGCACCGCATAGTCGGAATGGCTCACGGGCCGGATCTGAAGTGATAAAGGAGGATTGGATCTAACGCTGATGGCTTCTCTCTTTGGCATTGTTTGGTGCTCTCGAGTTTGGCGTTCTTGTTTATATAACTTTTGGTGTGGCCGGCTTGGCGTTTGATTTCACGGCCTATCACGACTGAGATTCCCTTTGTTTTTTGGGGTTTTTTTTTTTGGAGGTGTGTTTGATAGGACTTGGGTGGACGGATGATTGGAGATGCTGGGATCACATCACCAACTTCTGAGGCACAGGGTGCCCTTTGGTATATCGGACGATGGGCTTGGCGACAAGCCCCGTAGATAGCACATTTAGATAGAAAGGAACGAGGACCTCTCGAGAGGCAGACAGTCCCACACATTTGTGGGATTGATGATTCAAGATCATCCAAGCTACCCATTGTGTTTGATGTCGAGTAAAAATTGCTACCGTGATGGCGACACATAATCAAGGCTAAGTCCTCAAAGATTTACTGTGCAAAGAGCGATACTTGGTGCGACATGGAAGAAAGGAAAGGGTCCAGGACTCGCTTCTAATACAGCATTTATTTAGTACCATGTCTTTTGCATGCGTGTATCTAGGTCGTCTTCTTGCTCTTCTTTGAAGATGCTACTTCTGCCCTCCTCTCTTCCCACTTCTCCCAACCAGCCTGGCACATGTCTTCCTCTACCACGAGATCTCTGACTCTGAAGGCCCTGGCGAGGGGCGTCTCCAGTGCCCAGCTCAGGAGACCGATGTGGCGCACAATGCTAGTAATGGCGAACCACCCCACGGCGCTGACTACTCCAGCAGTACAGCCCACGAGGACTTGCTTGGTGGTATGGTAGTTGAGGTAGATCCTGCTCCACGCCGTGACACCAGCAATGATCAAGCCAACCGTACTCATAGCCAATCGCTCGATAAAAGACCAGGGCTGGTGGACGCTGCTGTCGGCGCGGCCGCGCAAGACTTTGGGTGGGCGGTGGCGAACGAGGAGGAAGAGGGCGAGGGAGACGCACCAGAAGGCGACGAACTGGGCATGGGAGCTGGGCATGCCGTAGCCCTTGCCGTGGATGCGGAGCGGGCGCTCTTCCTTGATCAGGCGCTTGAGGGCGAAGTTGATGACCTCGCAGGCGAGCTGACCGGCGAACATCAAGGCGACTTCGACTTCACGGGTGAAGAGGATGAGGGTCGCGTAGACGACGCAGAGGGCCTGGGGGAGGAGGGCGAGGTAGGCGCAAACGAGGGAGAGCAAATCGTCGGGGTCCTGGGAGAGACACCGATGTTAGCTGCGATGTAACGGCGATATGTTATAGAGGAGGGCCTGGTACATAGTAGATGTGGGTGATGGAGAGCGAGGCAAGGGGCGTGGAGTCGTCCATGATGGGCTTGCTGCTGGGCTGTGGCCGCTGTCGAATCGGTCTCAACGAGGCATGCTTTGAGGGAGAGTTGCAGTCTCTGGGAGTCTCGGGATCGCGAAGAAGAGTGGCGCGCAAGAGACAGACCCGCGCCCTACGCAGACGCGAGGTTGTGGGCGTCTTGGTCGTCGAAGCGGGTGGTGTCGAGTGGTGATGGACGTGGTGATGTACGATGGCGTAGTGCAGCTGCATGACAGCTCTCTTTCTAGACTGCTCTACTGGAAGGGCTGTTGTGGCGACCTGCTGTGGCGTGTGTGGCTGGGCGCAGGTGGCGCGTATCTGAACTTTCTCCATCATAAATTAGTACCCTCTAGGGATATTCGTACAGGGTTGGGGCAAACCAGGGCTGGGGCGCTGCCAGACATTTCTCAACATCTCAACTACTCTCATACTTCCACTTCCACTCAACATTCCGCCTTTCAAGCGTCCACACCCCTTGATCCCTGAACTCGACTGCATCCAGCGTATGCTTCAAGCGCATCTAACCTACAGAGACCTGAAAGGTAGGTGGCTAGCAACAAACGAGAATTGTGTATTAGTCAGCACAATGTACCATATCGGCCTAAACCCCGTGCTAAAGTGACTAGTCCGGGTGGCGAGGCCATCACCACCATTTGTAAACTCCACCTCTTCCTCCCAAAGCCGCCGTCGACCGACGCACACACGGCGAAAGAGTCATCATCGTCGCCGAGGATCGTCAGGAACCCACAACAGACGAGAAGATTCTTTCGGGTTTTGCTCCCTACCGAGAATTTTAGCAGACGTACATCGTTTTTCTCACAGCTCTCCTCCTCCATAACAGGTGCTCCGCGGAGACTACCCGTCCCCCTCGCTCATGATCCTGCTTGCTCAGTTCTCACGGCGACGACGATGAAAATGACGGCCTAGCGACTCGGGGAAACTGGGAGTTTATGTTCTAGAGACCATATCTAAACCCACTCACATCGTTCAACTCAACTCAACTCGCTTCGCTTCACTCTGCTGTGGATGATGAACCCTGCCACTCTCATCGCCAACAATCACAATCACCGTCACAATGGTCGACGACAGCGATGATCCTCGCCACGTCGAACTCGAGACCCTCGAGGCCATCTATCCCGAGATTCGACGTCCAAATGAAAAGGACCTCTTCACCTTCGAGATAGAACTCCCCGTTGAGCCTGCTGCTCCCGTTACCGTCACATTTCCCGCAGCTTCTGCAGGCACTCTGCCCGCCCTGAATGTCGCCGGTTCATCCATCGACAATGTCCAGCCCGAGGTGGACTCTCTTGAAGTCTCCCACCTCCCAGCTCTGTGTCTTCGCATCTCTCTCCCAGATGGCTACCCTGTAGATGTCCCGCCCAGAGTTGTGATTTCGACGACTCCCCAGTGGCTTGCCCCGGAGACGATCGAGAGACTCCAGGACGATGGACCTCGTTTGTGGGATGAGATTGGTCGTGACATGGTTGCTTTCACCTACATTGACCACATCCAACAAGCCGCAGACCATGTCTTTGGGGCCATATCCCCAGAGGGAACGCTCCAGGTCGATCCAGAGCATAAGCTTGCTGTGTTGGACCACGATATCAAAGCAAAGAAGGCCGCGTTCGAGAAGGAGACATTTGATTGCGGAGTTTGCCTAGGTAGGTCCCCGTACATCCAAGAAGGAAGAAGCCTTCGACAATAGACACCGAAACTAACATGCCGTTTAGATCCTAAGAAGGGTACCAAGTGTCACAAGATGCTGGACTGCGGTCACATCTTTTGCCTCCAGTGTCTCCAAGATTTCTACAATGACGCAGTTAACGACGGAAACCTCTCGACCGTGCGGTGTTTGGCTCCCAACTGCGCCAAGGAGCGCTCTAAAGTCAAGGACAACGGCGGGCCATCGTCAAAGCAGATCAAGAAGCCCAAGGTCACTATCAGCCCCAGCGAGCTCTTACAGATTGGACTCTCCGAGGACATGGTCAAGCGCTACGTCACCCTGAAATACAAGACGGAACTCGAATCTGACAAGAACACCATCTACTGCCCTCGCCAATGGTGCAACGGCGCGGCTCGTTCGAAGCGTCACAAGAAGCCGGAAGGTCTTGACTTTGCCGAGACCTCTGACGGCGAATCCGACCACGACGACAAGGCAGAAGACGAAAAAGCTGGCGAGAAATCCAAGAAGAAGGCCAAGAAGTTCAACCCAGCCGACTTCTTGTCCGTCTGCGAAGACTGCGGCTTTGCCTTCTGCGGCCAGTGCTATCAGTCATGGCATGGCGAATTCGTCCGGTGTGCGCCCCGTCGCGAAAAGGGCGAGCTCAGCGAGGAGGAGAAGGCATCGATCGAATATCTCCAGCTTCATACCAGCCCGTGCCCTACCTGCAATGCCCCAGCTCAGAAGACCCATGGCTGTAACCACATGATCTGTTCAC
The DNA here is from genome assembly GCF_021365365.1 of Ilyonectria robusta. NCBI lineage: Eukaryota > Fungi > Ascomycota > Sordariomycetes > Hypocreales > Nectriaceae > Ilyonectria > Ilyonectria robusta. Next base: position 454,901 of record NW_025764438.1, read on the forward strand.
GATGCGATACCCATTTCTGCTACCTATGTTCTGCCTGGCTGGACCCAGGGAACCCCTATCGTCACTACAATACACAGCCTGGCGGCAAGGTTACGTCGTGCTTCATGCGCCTGTGGGAGCTGGAAGGCGGCGACGGCGACGACGTGGGCCTGGGGTTCGTCGGAGGTCGGGGGGATGGTGCGAACCAGCCGGTTGCCGAACCTGCAGAGATTGATCTAGACTTTGCATCAGATGAAAGCGATGCCGAGGCCGACGAGAATAACAACCACAACCACAACAATAACAACCTCAACAACCGGCAACTTGATGAACAAGGCCAAGCAGTTGCCGTTGCCCGAGAGGCGCCCCTTGTTCTCCGGCTCGTGGACAACCAACCCCGAGACGGCCGCAACGGCCACCGACCGGTTCCCCCAGCTGCACCAGACGCACCCCATCCCGCAGCACGCGGCCATGGGCCACACCGGGGTCCTCTAGGACGTGGGCGTGGCGCTAGGGGAGGTCGAGGGCCGGCCGGGGTCGCAGGGCGAGGGGCAGCGGCAGTGGGAGGAGGAGCTCGAGGTGGTGGCGCCGGAGGAGGAGGAGGAGGAGGTGTCGCTAATCGACAACGTCAGAATCAGCGACAGCAGCAGCAGCCACAGAACCAGGGGCAAAACAACAACAACAACGTAGATCACATCAACCCCCCGGCGGGTCTTGATGCAGCACAGGAGGAGTGGGTGCGTCGATTCGTGCAGATGGCGTTGATTGACGCTGAGGACGAGGTCGAGGGCGACTCGGACGACGAGGGCGACGGTTGGATAATCCAATGACGGCGACGGAAGCCGGGGTGGATAAGCAGTTCTGCATTTCTGGAGGATTGGACCGAGTCAAGCCACCTTGGCAAATGTGAATAGATGGGCATTTTTGTTTATACCGTACCGAGTGGCGTGCCGGGCCCCGGTTTGTTGTGTGGCTCCCAACCATGATGGACTCAATGCATCATGACGGGCCTGTCTCCGTCCTTGAACGCAACGATCCCTCGCCACCGTCATGAATTGTCTTGCCTGCTTGGCATCACGTCTGTCAACCACGCCTTGGCTGCCCCAACCTCCTCGTAGGTCAATTTCCGACCACGGGCATACTGCGTCGCCCCCAAGCAGCCGGCATTGAGCAACAGCTTTAGCTTCACCCTGGATGGACCACTGCGCGGCCGCTCCCACGCACCCTCATCACCCGCCCGCCTAATTCTTTTCTGACCTGCTTGCGGCTTGCCTGCGGAGTGGCACAACAAAAAGCACCCGAGTACTAGACCACAGAGCATGATTCTCAACGCTTAGCCGGTGGGTGCGTGGGTGCGTGAGTGCGTGAGTGCGGCGGCGGCGCCACGTGAACGAACCCAGAGCATCGAGATGCATCTGTGTGGTTACACAGCTCGACTTCAGGCTCTCACCCGCGCCTCTCGCTGGCGTCTGGCGGCCACTCCGAGGTGATGGCATGCTATCTGCCTGTGGGCGACGCCCGCTGCCCCAGTTCCCCTCATCGCCGCCAGACGCACGTTCGAGGTGACTGCGTCTCCGCTGCGACGAGGTTGTGATCGATGAGCCCGGATATCTGAGCTGGAAGCTGACACCCGGGTGTTTGCCACTACGGCTACTACCCACCTGTTTGTCCGGTCTACGAAGCCTTCGCGCCACCTCTGACTGAGTGTTGTGCGTCTTGAGAGGGGGGGAGGCGCAGGGCTTTTCCAACTCCCGAGGACAAAAGATCCGAGTAGGGGACGATTACTCCACATCGCTCTACCAATTCGGCTGAAGGACGCATATGGTGCTGGGTGTGTGCATTTCTAGGCGCCCTTGACGTGATATCCTCACCCGGCCGACTGATCGGCCTGGGAACATCCACAGTCAAGTAGGTTGGCAAACTTTGGCTGCTGATCGAGCATGTGATGCTCATTAGAATGGACAGAGCCCGGCATCCATTGAGTTGACCTCTGATGCCGTGCTAATCCACTAATCCCGCATGGCCAAGCCCCGATCAGAGACAAGGTATTCAGGTGAGAGGAAACCTAGTCGTTGTCTAGCAGTATGGAGGAACACGAGAGATGCTGCAGGGAAAGCCGAAGGTGACGTTGACTTTGCCAATGCCGTCCGGCACTCTGCCACAGTGCCCCCAATCCTGCTGTAAACGCGCGTGGCGAAAGTCGAAACATCAAAATGACGATATGGCAGGGAGATCTTTTAGCCTTGCGAGGACTAGGCGAAAAAAAAACAACCGGTCACTTTTTCGTCACAGTGCATTTCTCACCGGGGAAAAGTGAGAGAGTGAGAAAAGCATTTAGAACGCGCAGAGCTGGAAATCATCCTCCTGGTAATTGGGGGCAGCCAATGATTGGAAGCAAGAAAATGTCTGAACCCCGACTTGCTTGTGCTAACCCCCCAAAGCTTTGCATTGATTTGTACTGTATTTGAGCAAACATTCATTATGCCGATGAATGGCGTCGTAGATGTGACAAGAGGAGGTGACTTGTCTCCTCTCACAATCACCAAGGCGCCACTTGTATCACTAGAGTCTCAACGAGTCAAAGTGGAAGGGGGCGGGAAAAGCATTAATTGTCCCGCAGTTGTTGTGCTTGTCCACAGCCTTTGAAAGCTCGCACGCGCGCACCAGACTTGGCCCCGCACATTGGTGCTATCTGACGACACTGCCAGAGAACGGCACTGGCCGGTCTGGGCTGACGGTTGCAGATGGTGAGCGCCATTGGTGCAGCCGTACTTTGTTGTGCAGAGAGGCGAGAGGATTGGCCAGGAGGGAGTCCGGCGTTAACTTGCCCTATTCGGGCCTTCCAGCCTAAAGGCGACCGAAGTAGTAGTTGTAGGATAGCTGGGTAGCGCTTGGAGGATGAAGGGATCATAGATGATTGCTTTCGCCCCGCCAAGGAAGCACAGATTCGAAGAGTTCCATAACTGGGAAATGGACAATTTCGAAAGAGGAGACGCAGCCGTTGATAATGTGGTGGAATAATGAACAAATAAATGCAAAGAGATTAGTCCGTATTGCATGACATCAATAACCCTTGCAAGTACAGTACTGAAGTCTGGGTGAACCTGTCGGCAAGGGTGTCTGTATGCATGCACGGCCGCCGCTCTGCAGGTTGTGGGCGTTATGCTCTGTCTGGGCCCAGCCAGAAGCTTTGCTTGTCCGTGTCTGTTCCGTCAAGAACAGATACAATGGACGTTTCCACATTCCGTTTAGCTAAGACAACGCGCATCCTCACTCGCCAGTGGACCATGAATGCATAGTATTGGAAGTCCCGCAGGATACGAGCTTGTGATGTGCGAATAAGTGACGAGTCCTGCATCCACGACTCAAGAACAGGTGCTGATGTAGACGACTGTGTAATCGAGCCATGTGGCCAAACCTATTTTGGGTTTTAGCAACTAATTTCAAGCTGCAGCGTGGCAGAGAGGGAGGGTAGGGATTGTCGGTGCGCGACATTCCAGTGCTTATGGTGGACCGGGTGTGAGAGCAAGGAGCATCCCTTCTCCCCAAGCCCGCAGACGTTGGGGAAATGACGCCTGGTTCATCAACGACGCAAGCGACATTTAGATCTCGACCATTTCGATGAGTGGCCTGATACTTTGAGAGATTCTGACCGAAATTGTAAATCGCTGTTGATGAGCGGCGTACTAATGGTTGGGATCTTGCGATTCGAGCAAAACGCTTGCTCCAAACCCCTGCCAAGACCGGTACCTATAGTGCGCCGGCCTAGCCCAACAAAGAGGCCGATCGGGGCTGGGGGGGAGTCCAACGTTTCGTTTATTGTTTCTTCGTTTCTTGTTTGTCCTCTAGGCCGACTGTCCTTCACAGGGGCGACTTAGTAGTTGTTGAAGCTGGTTCCTCTTCGGCTAATCTGAAACGTAAGAGTAGAAAAGTCGTCCCATTTGCACATCCAAACGTGGTAAAGCAGTTTTTGGATGCTGCACCTGAGACTGCCGGCGGTTGAAGTCGAGAATAGCCGGGAATTCATTGACCAATGTTTTGCAACCCCCGTTATACACTAGACGACGATGCGAAAGACATGAGGCTATGTGCTGATCTCGCGGGCCAAACCGATGATGCACAGGTGTTTGCAGCAACATTACAACATTATCGCAGTAGTAGGGCGATTTGTGACGATTGCCGACTCGATATGGAAACGGGGCCCGTCAGATGCATCTGGCTTAGAATCCGGACATGCCTGAGAAAGAGCCGGCCTTAAGCCCTTCGGCCGCCGCCATCATTCAGGAACGAGAGCAAAGGGCAAGAAACGATTACCCCAAGCGAGTCAAGTCTTTTTCCACTCGAGACTACTGCACGGAGATCGTCGTCCGAAAACGGTCTACCGGCCGGAGGAGCGGGCCTGAGCGGGCCTTGGGTCAAGCCTGTTGAAAGGTTACTCGCCCCGAACCCCGGAGAAAAGTGGACACTGAAGCTCCAGCGAACAGGGGGCGGGACTCGTCGGCAGCCACGGTTTGTCACAATGACCCGTCAGTGATGTCTCTAGGCGTCGGCGGTATCTGCCGTGATCGTCTCGCGCATCACTTCCGGCTCATGTGCAATTAGCTAGCTCTCATCATGGATTCGTAGTCTCCCCCCCTTGAACGATACTAGTAGTTCAAGTCCATGATCGAAAGGCGAACCTTGCCAGCATGAAAGCGTCGCGACTCTTTAAACTCGACGGGGCGAAAGCCTCCATAGTAGTGCGGCTCTGGATGTTGGCGTGGCTGCCGCTCGAGATGTGGACGCATGTTTTCGACGTGTGAGCATGGATGTGGGCGAAGTCGCACCCCCTACGCATATGCACCTGCAGCACCGTTTAGCGATCATGTCAACAGCCAATCAGGAGGGCGGCTCCTCCAATGCTGGAGGTCATAACGGACCGCTGTTATAACTTAGGCCGGCGTCCTAAGACCATGGATGTGCGAAACATAATCTCGGCCAGAGGGCGCAGATAATAAATGTTCGCCCTGACTCGGTGCAATTGTCGCGGACCCGCGCGACTTCCCGGGTTGCCCAGAATTTGTTCCTGGTTTATTGAGCAAGGAACGGCTTGATGCCAGAGATGGCCTCCCCCCGGGAGAGCGGATGCAATACTATGTAACTGTAGTTCGTCCACACTGGAGGGGCATAATCAAGGCGACGAGCCCTTGACCTAGGACATGCCCAAAGCTGCCCAGCATGGGCACCTTCGACTGGCCGATGGTGGAGCATCCTGGGTGCTTCCCGAGGGGGCATCCCGGGAGGTGACTGTGCGATGAGGCGGCAAGAGTTGGCAAGCAAGCCACCTGCACCCACTCTAAGGTTGCTTCGTGCGATGAGACCAGGCGCATTGGACTGTTAGATCTGAAAAAGAAAAAGAAATCGCCGTGAGCACCTGGGATGGTTACATCGAGGTGCCGCAGTGCTTCGTAGGGAAGAGGAACTACCGTCGGGGTGGCGTCTGGGCAGGTGTATCAGGAGGGACCGGTGGGAGTTGACTTTGCCAGGGCCTCGCTCTGGCTCACGGGCCTGGGCTTGGCCGCCGCAGTCACCGACGATGCGAGAGTCTCCTTTCAGAAGCATGGGTGCGGGCGAAGAGGGCGGCATCACTTGGGCTTGTTGTTTGGGGCGACGAATGAGGAGCAGAGGCCACCGACCATTTCCACGACTGACAACCCAGCATGTGAGAGTGATGACCTGCGCGGGAGGGCGTGTTGGACGAAGCACGGCTGCGTGTATCTGCGTGTATCTGCGGGTGTTGCGCCGGTGCGTGTGTGGTGTGCGCGTGTGTGTGGATGGCCTGTGCTCTGATTAGGCCATGAGATATCGACAAACGCGATGGAGGAGCTCTGTGCGGTGCTTTGGCGCTGACAGGCATGAGAGGCCCTGGAGACCCCCGGACGGCTCTAGACAGCCCTAGATCCTGGACTGCCTGAAGTTGAAAGCCTCGCGAAGATGCCGTCTGTCGTTCAAAGGAGTCGAGGGGCCGAAGGTGTTTCGCACCATTGGCCCTGGCCATGGGGAGGCGGCTCGAGGCGGCGAGCCGTTGTCGGCGATAGCCTGTGAACCCGGCGAGAATGGTTTTGGGGTTGACCCCTGATGAGGCAGGCTGACGACAAAAACACGCGATCAGGGTGCACCGGCGCGGTCGATTAGGTTTCCTCATGATGCCTGCATGCATGCGAAACCTGGAGCGGGAGAGGACGAAGGAGCAATGGAGTGGACGTGAATAGTGGACAGTGGACACTGGACGGAGAGGATAAGCCTCGACGAGCCGTGACGGGCCTAGTCAAGCCTCCCTAGTAGAGCTTGCCTGGTATGCCTGGCAACAACAAACTCCAGCAATTGGGCAGGCGGCCAGAGCCTGGACCTTGACCCCTCGGCCGCAGCCAGGTGGAAGGTGGGCTGTTGACACGGTGCAGTTGGGGCCCACTGCACAGTACCGAGACACTGTGGGGACCCGACCGTTGACCGTTGAGGGGAATTGTGGCGGCCGTTGGGAAGGGGCACGGCCCTGGCCGCCCTGTCCGCTCTTAGCCCCTTTGACTGCTTTGCCTGCTCTTGCCCGTTTTGCCTGCTTCAGAGTCAGTGCTTTCCTTCCCTTGTCCATACCGTTGTCAAAGATCCCGGTCTGCTATTGCCTGCCCTTGTAGCCCTTGTAGCCCTTGTAGCCTTTGTGGCCCTTGCCCACCCTGGCCACTTGCAGTCCTTACAGGCCCCTGCTGGCCCATGCGCGAGTACGCCGATGGCCAACCCTGGTTCGCTCTGGCATCTTTCCCCACCTGCGAACCAACCAACGGCAACGCGAGACATCAGTGCGACGCGCGACGTGAAGCCATCTCCAACTCGGCGCCCGCCAGAGAGCTCATCGGTCGACTGCCCCCCAAGATCTCGCTACGCTCCTTGCGACCACTATCGGCACAGTACATCACGGTACAGTACGTACATCGCGGTACAGTGCAGTGCAGTGTAGCGCAAGCCTTCTGGCCCTGGAGCACACCATGGCTTGCTGATCGGATCCGCGAGGGAGGGAAAAGTACCTGCTACTGGGGATCAGGGTCCGCTGTTTGTTTTGTTTCCTGGCCTGGGAGTGAAAGCCATCTCGTTCCAATTTGAACATGGCCTGTGGAGCTAGACGCAGCCAGGAGCACGCTGCCGCCACAGCATCAACACCATCAGCATCAGTGCCCATCTGTTTTCTTTTGCTCCAGCGCCGTCGACCTTGCTCACGAGGATTCCCTTGCCTCAGGCTTCTCCGCATTCGTCGCCACACCGAGCCCAATTCGACTTCGCAGCGCGGCACTGTTGAGCCCGATCCCAATTCGGGGAGGCCCCTCTGCTCATCCACACGCACGCAGAAGCTTGCCAACCATGGGAATGGGGATGGCGGATGGTGGATGTGGATGTGGATTGGGATGGAGATGCGGATGGCCGTGGATGGTCCGTGGGACGTGCTGCGTCGATGGAGTCTCCGTCACGGCAACTGTGGCTGCTGTCACTTCCTGTGGCCGATGCCAGGCATCCTGAGTATGGAACCCGAGTCGACCCCACCTCTCGTCCGTCTGCCGTCATCCCTCCTCCCTCCTCCCCCCCATCCACTTGCCATTGCCGCCGCGGAGCTTTGAGTAAGCATAAGCTAATAAGCCGTCTCCTTTTTGCCAGACCAACAAAGTTCCTCGAGCGATTCATCTCCGGAGCCTAGCCAAGGGGAATGCTTCCTAGCCGCCTCTTGTCTGCAACGGCCTCGTCCCCGTTGTAATCACACCAGCCTGGCTATAATGGGGAATATTATCAGATATCCTCCCGCGTTATTCCCCCGCAGGGATCTAAGGAGGAGGGAGGCGCACACACGCGTGCTCCCTGATTGAACAAGGCCCTTGTCGCGAGCAAATCTCTGCAGCCGACAATTTCTGGTTTCTCGCCTCCCGGTCGGCGCCTTTCCCTATCGGTGCCTCTGTCCAACGGCCTTCTAGAAATTTGCGGGCCAGCGAGTTCTCGCAGACGTCGGAGGATTCTCTTTCAAATGGCATCCCCGGTCTCCCGCCAGGGGCCAGGATTGGCCATTAGCAAGTGTGCTTTTGGCTTGAGGGGAGGGGCTTCCGGGCCCTCAGAGATGGTCCCCGTGTCTCCACTCGGCCCATTGCTCCTCGGCCGCTCTCCATTTTGATCCCTACCAGGCTTAGGTCGGGTAGCCAGTACTCGGGCCCTGCGTCACATATTGAACTCCATATTCCAAAGGCTAGCGTCTCTCCTTGTCAACAGTACATGGCCGGCTCTCCATGCTGGCCTCACTCAGCAGGGGTCTCGAACCCCTCGGTAGACGCTGACGGGGGTGGATGGGATGGCAACGGGACTGGGGCGTGTCTGGGAAGCCTTCTCAACTCGAGCCCACTGGCCCTCCTCCGGCCCTTGTCATTGCCTCCTGGACCGACCTGCCTACCTACTTACCTGTACCCGGCACTTTGCCATCCCCTTCAACCCTCTGTGAGACTTCTCCCGGGGCATGGCTTCGTCCGAGCTCCATCACGCACACACCTGCCGACCCCCTAAGATGGCGCCCGACGTTGCTCATCCCTGACCTCACCCACGTTTGCTCTCTCCTCCTTGTTAAGTGGAATATCACCGTCTTCTAAGGCCCTCGTTTCCAGGCTTGCCCAATGTCTGCAGGGTACCCACCCCGAACCCCAGTATAGACCGTTGCTGTTCACCAGATCCGCCCCCTCCCACTCCCCATCCTCCTTCCAAGAACGGCCGCATGCACTGGACCGGTTTCCCAACCCACAGACCTGGCCAGACCCATCGGTTTGCCGTACTGCACTGTACTGAGGACTCCGGACTTGGTGCTAGTAGGCCTTGCTCAGAGCCCGTACCCAAGTCCCTGTGCCTGGCCGTCGAAACCTCCCCCCGTCTCCGTCCCCACCCCGGGGACAGTGCCGGGCATTTGATCAGACACTCCCCTCTACGAACATCTGCCGTCTTTGGGGCACCCACCATCCATCCATATACAAGTACACTTTCGCCTGCAACCTTGAATCCCCCCAGTGCCTTCGATTCTCCATTCTCCTTGAAAACAACTTGTTCGCGCCGCACATCGTGTCAAGGAGGACTTCTCAGGTCTTGACCACTCTCGCAAAACACCGGGTTAGGACCCATGCTCTCTGGGTTACGACGTTGGCGACGACTTTGATCCAGGCAACTCGGTTGCGTTGAAGTAACGGCGAGTTCGCAGAGATATGCTCCTATGACGACCATAGCAGCATATCCGGCCACCATGGCAGATTTGAGAGGACACCCGGCGCATTCGAGTCTGTGGTCAAATTATGGTGGTCCAGTACACATGTCCAGTCGGGTTCCCGACGCGATCCCATCAACCACTACGCCTATCTCAGGACGACCTGGCAGCAACCACGACGTGGATCATCCTCCCTACGCTTACAGCCGGTACCCCCAGGATGACCAGGAGGCGTACGACAGAAACCCCCATCCTGATCTTTCTTCTCACCACAGCTACCCCAATCTGAAGAGGTCCTTCTCCGAGACGGAGCCACCCGCCTACCAGGAAATCGTCCAAGACCTTCGTGATGATGGCAACAAGATGACCGTCAACCACGATCACAAGCTGTTGGCCTTCAAAAGGTCCCAGGACAAGCACACCATCGTCGACCAACAAGGCCGGATGCAACAACTGGAATTATCAGCCCAGCTCCACGGGATGTTCTTCCTGTCCGAAATGCCAACCAGCTCAGCCGACGGAAGCGTTCGACAGCCAGAACTGACGTGCTACCGGAGAAATCTGTTTCAGACCAGCGGATCACTGATTACCCCACGAGGCCAGTTGTCAATCATAACCGAGGCAGGGGAGACTGTCGCCGTCAGTAACATGGAGGTGACCATTTCAGCCATCGAGTCTGTGGACGGCAACCCTGTCCGTCTGATTGTGATTCCCTGGAAGACCCCCCCGCCAAACTCTCCAGAAACAAACCAAAGCCCTGACCAAGAGCCTCCATCACTCCCTTTGATTCCCTTCCAGGATGATGGAAGTGAGGCTGATGGAGAGTTTGCTGTCTATCCCATCGGCTGGCGTCGACTACAGTTTAGAATGTGCGTTGGACCACTCTCGTTTGTGAGGAGCAACACTGACAGCAGCACAGAGCTACCGCCAACAACGGACGGCGTAAGGAACTGCAGCAGCATTTTGTGTTGCACTTGAAGGTGGTAGGGACCTTAGCAAACGGCAACAAAGTTGTCCTCACGGAATCAACAACAGCTCCGATTGTGGTGCGAGGACGCAGCCCTCGCAACTTCCAGGCCCGGAAAGAGATCCCACTGTTGGGATCAAGTGCTGGATCCCGTGGACAAGCCCTTGTCGAGACAGGACTGGGTGTTGTAGCGGGGGCCTTGAACGCGAAACAACAGGAAGCCAAGGCAAGAGGCCTTGATGGGCAGCTACCACGAACAGCCTTTACGTTCAGCGCACCGAAGCTTCCAGGAAGCCAGCTCGGTTCCATCCGATCTAAGTAAGTCTCTCGCGTCTCCTGTGACGCCTCGGGTTTGGTAGAGACGGTACCGCGTCTCCAAACACGGCCCCTTTACCTACCCCTTTCGGCGACCCGGCGAAACTGGACTTCTGCTAACTGCCATTTGGCAGCTCATACCCAACTTGGAGCTCTCCAAGCCAAGTGCCAATGTCCCAGGTTCCATCTTCCGGTGCTGGGACCTATCCAGCAACGACCATAGCAGGCGATCCATTTCCGAAACACGCCCTCACTGGAGCTGCCAACTTTACTGCGGAGCCACAGGAACTCCCTCTTCAAACGTCGATGGAACCCTCAGTTCAACTTTCCCTTGTGGCCACCGACCAGACGCAACCCCCGATTAGGCCACAGTACACCTATGTGCACTCGACGACCGCTCCTCCACAGCTTCCCAATCACACTGCTCCGCTCAGCGGCCACGAGAGCGCGCTGAGCATCCCTCGTTACGTCGACAACCCCCGACCATCGAAGAGCCCACGACACGTGAGCCACCCTTCTGCGCGGAGCTCAGGGTCAATGGCGAACGAAGCATCGCCAGAATATCGATATGGATCGTATGCACCGGTTAATACTAGCCCGAGCGACGCCACGCAACCGGGATACAACCCAGAATCGTCTACTGGACCCTCTGCGCCAGCTAGAGATTATTACCCATCCTCAACCACCTGGACAACAGCTGGCGAGCATAGCTCCAGTGTTGCGTACACCAACAATGACGGGAGGCCTTACCCGTTCCCGCAGGATCAATACAAGAGCACCACTGCAGGGACATCGCCGACCAAGACTGATTCAAGCCAGAGCCAAGCCCCCTCAGTCTACAGTGGAGGGCCTCGAGGCTCCTTCGATGCCATGAATCAATATTCGTGGAGCGGAAGCTAATTTCTGAGACTTACGGTGAAACTTTACCTTGATTCAAAGGATATACAATATTTGTCGATTCGACATGATTGAAGCTCCGCTGACTTTTCGAATCTTTTTTTTATGTCAGCGGGCTTGTAGAATATTTGCTGGAACTTTTTCACGGCCGGTGTTTGGAAACGGTATTTGCGGGATGGTTATGGTAAAACCAAAGGGACGACAGGAAGGTAGACCGGCATTGAAGGAGGGGGTCGGGAAATGCGAACGATGGATGAGGAATGCAAAGCTCACGGCAAACCCAGCATCAGTCGATGAAACAACCGCTGCCTCCACAAAGGGTCGGGAGGCCGAACATCCTCGGTATATGAGGCTGTCACAAACACCACCGCGCGGCGAGGACAAGCTACCAGGTTTTGTCGAAGCACACAACATGCTGATAATGCTGGTGGTGGTGGGAGATAGCAGTCATGGCTGGGATCCGAACCGCGTGGAAGTCTACATTGCTGCTTTGTCGAGTCTCGGGCTCAGAAAAGGACAATCGCGCAGCCCAGATTTTTGTCGTTCAACGGTTCTGAGCTGACATGGCGGTTGAGGAAAGATGGACCCCCGATGTATTGACGAATATCCGCTTGTAATCGACAACGAAACGTATCCTGGTCGGCGGAATGCTTTTTGTTTTGTTTGTTTTAATATGATTGATGCGTGGATGCCGTTAGTTGGATGAGTGAAATGTTTTGTTGTGATCTTGTCCAGGATAAAATAGCTTCAGATGAGATGAGACAATGCAAAAACAGAAAATATCCAAATGAAGCCAGATTTGAGATCCTGGAGTGGAATCATTGAACAGAACCGGGTGGGGTTTGGAATGCCGTGAGTCGTGACGAGCGCTAGATGTGGCCGTGATATGTGAGAAGCGTAAGATGCAGGGAACCAGCTGGTGGAACAGTGGCTACCTAAGTAGTAGTGCTTAAGCTTGGAACAGAGGCGTGAATTGGAGATTACGATGAGACGACGGTGACGGGGACTATGATCCATGGAACCACAGGCCATGCCCAGACCTGATCCTTCTAGTGATGATCGTGGGCTGGGGGTCACGCCGGCCACGGGTAAGCCTAGTAGAGGCCCCATGTTCACGAGGTAGGCAAATTTGATGGGCTTTGTATTGCCCGGAATCAGCATCCTGATATTTCGCTTTGGAGCGTTGGTGCAATATTGCAAGCCGGTGATTGCGACTCTGGAGGCGAGCCCTTTGCCCATTTGGTCCGTAGTGGCACCGGTAGTCTGGGCGTTGCAAGGGCAAGCAGTTCGCAATTCTGGTGTTGTCGAGTGATGGATGGGTGGATGGTGTTCTGATTGGCTGATATTTAGTTGAATTGAGCTTGATGGGTGTGAGCGGCTACGCCCGATAAGATAAGGGACGGCGCCAGGGAAATTCTTGGGTTGCATTGTAATAACCACGGGCTCTGGTTTCAGACTGTCACAGTTGCAGCAGCCGGCCTGAAAAGCGGATAATCTGGAGACTCGGGCTGCTTTTTACGCAATCCCCACTTCGTTTGAGACAAACGCTTGACCTGCAGCCCTCTGATTGACGCAAGTTGCAACGCCGCCCTCGATTGATGGGCTGACGTCGACCTCGTTGAGTCCCATCTTGGCAGATATCCGGCGATCTGCTAATCTCGCAAATACTACCTCGACGGCGACACCACACAGCCATCATCGCCCATCCTTCTCCCGGAAATTCGGCTCCAGGTTTTGCAAAGTGAAAGGCAGCCATGTTCGAACTGCCAGAGGCCAAGAGGTTTGTCCTGACTCTCTGACCGTCCCATGAGAAGAAGATTTGGCGCTGACCTGCTTGCCTACCTAGGGTTCGTCGCGCAGACCTCGACGCCTCAGATGATGCCGCTGGCAGTGATGACGAGGGTTACGACGCAGAGCTTCAGGCAAAACTGAATGCTCAGATTGCAAGGTCGCTTGGGCTAGATGAGAGCTACGCCCAGCCGCGGGATTTCGCTGCGACGCCGTCTCATCTCACAAGACACGGGTTAGATGCCCATGAGTCCGAGTCCGAGCCCGAGTCCGAGGCTGAAGCCGAAGACGACGAGGATGCAGGCAACGAAGAATTTGCATTCCGCCTGTTCAACTCCACGCGGCCATCTCAGAAGGTTGTCTTGGAGGAGGACCTCGGGCCACAGGGCGATGGCGGATTCGCTTTCCCTCGTCCGTTATTTCACTACATGGCCACAAACCTGACAGCGGACCAAAAACAGCAGTACGTCTTTGCGGCCGTGAGCGGAGACGAAGTCCTGGCAAGATCCAAGGATCGCGCTTGGGGCCTCGAGCTACCATGGAAGGTTACAAATATCGCCGTGACACGGAAACGAAGACCCGGGGAGTCGACCTGCACAGCAGAGCAAGTGACGGAGAAAAAGAAGGGGAAGCCGGGCAAGAAGCAGCGGATTTCACTTCGCAAGAGAGCTAAAGCCAGAGAGGAGACGGAAAGGGTCGAGGCGCAAAAGCTGTTGGAGAAGGAAGAACACAGCAAGGATAAGAAGAAGAGAATGAATCGGCTAAAGAAGTTGAGGAAGAGGGCGAAGAACAAAGAGATGAAGGCAGCGGCTAATAAGGACGGTGAGGCAGGGGCTGAAGACTCCGGGGATGAGTCGGCAGGTTCCGATTAAAGACATGGGAAACCCAAGGTACCTAGGTAGATACGATGGAACAAACCAGACAGATTGAGCAACCTTGCAATTGCATTTCGTGTCACAATTGTATCGCCATCACGGTATTGTACGGGGTCTTGCTTGCCGTAGTTGACGTGGGCAAGACGGCCAGGCTGCGGGAAGGTTGTAGTGGAACAGGGCACTGTATTTCTAGGCGCCCAGGCCACCAATGAGCATCGCCCGCTCACCAACCACGATCCCCAAGGCTACATGCACCCAAGTCCACGCGAGCATCTCTACCTACCTTCGAACCAAGCGACGTGGTCCTCGCCAGTGATCCAGCCACCTCGACCATACGCAAACACACGCCGTGATGATGGTTGTGAGCATGGAGTGAATGCCGAACCCCACGATCGACTTTGGAGGGGCACTGAGCAAACAGCCCGCCAGCTCTAGACGGAGACGCCAGCTACGCCCACGACACCACGATGAGTAACCTCTGGCCCTCGCGGCTCCCGCAAGAGGACCCCCAGCCGGAGACGACCGAAGACGTAGCCGATACGGGCGAGGTTGCCGACGCCGACGCCGGCTCCGAGCCCGGGCAGACCGACCTCCCACCGGTGCCCGCGCCGCCGCAATCACGGCCGTCCCTCCAGCGCAACGCCATGCAGACAGCTCCTCCTCCCGCGGCGCCCATGGCTCCGCCGCCGCCCAACGGCCATAACCCGACCGACTCGCTCTCGCTGATGCAGCTGCGGCGCATCGTGGCCGAGTTTAATCGTGCCGACCCGGTGGCCTACGACTTCGAGTACTCCGACATGGGACCACACCCGGAGGAGATTGACGAGTGGTTCGTGTACCAGTTCTGGCAGTGGGTGCGCCTCAACTCTGCCCAGCGGGCGTTTGAGTGGCACTGGCAGCACGAGTTCCGCGCCCAAAATGCCTGGGACGACGCAGACAACGATACCCGGACGCGCTTCATCCAGGCCGCCATCGCTGGGGTGCAGTCCAATGACGCCGCTCTGAGGTCGGCTTCGATCGGGAAGCTGGTCTATCTTGTACTGGGGCGATGGGGCGACACAGCTATGGCAAATGCTACCAGCGGAGATAACAAATCGGTTGCCAGCATCTCTCAACTACAAGCTATCAAGGCCGGCGTAGAGTGCCTCACTTCTCTTGAAGGATTGCCCGTTATTTGGGAGGCGCTCCGCAACAGCTTCGAAGTGCATTGGTGAATACTTGAACCTTCTTTGGATCCCGTGGTTGAGCTAACACTGCCTAGGTCTGGCGATCCCCAGGGACAGCATGGTAACCTCCAGGAAGCCCAGGACGAATTGATTAATCTCATGACGATTATGTATATTGCGATTCAGGAAACTCTCAACGACCCCGAGGACATGTCTTCCACCTATGGAAAACTCTGTGAGTTTTGAGGCATTCATTCTTTCTTTGGTACTTGTTACTGACCAAGGCACTCACTCAGTGGAGCTTAACCCCTCGTTGGTCGACTACATGCTTACAGCTACCTCGAAGCTCCGATGGGACGAGCAAAACCTCATGCCCCATACTCAAGTATGTATTCTTATCGATTTGGAAACAACTTCACTGACATAAGTAGATATTCTTGCTCTTCTGGAAATCCATCCTGCTTGTTTTTGGCGGTTCCCAGGAGCTGGAAACAGTCAAGAAGGCTACCAGCGAAATGGCAAACGACGGCAAGGACAAGGAGACCATTACCGCCTCACCCCTAGACTATCATGTCTTTCGCCAGGAAATCACATCCAAGTACCCGGCTTATGTGCCCCCACAACCGCTCATACCCTTAGAAGCCGAAAATACTTCGTTGCTTCCCCCACTACACAACCAGTCATCTAGGAACAACGGTGCTAATGGTATCATTCCTGCACCGCCTCACGTTCAAAGCGGAGGTACATCGATCCTCGATCAGCCGGTTCACATTGCTACACCTGCGCCTTCACCGCCACCATCACCTGGAGTGGGTGGCAAGGGAGGCAAGAAGCAGAATTACCAGACAAATCAAAATTTCCCCTTCATGTATCCGCCCCTCGACGCTACCAGTAACAGCGCTGGCGGAAAGGGCCCTGCTGGGTTCCACGACGCCCTGGTTGGCCGGAAGTGGGAGGGAAGCGACATCCCTGCTTCGATCCTCGAGGCCGGCGAGTTGTTCTCGACTCGAGTAAGAATGACACGAGCAACCCGTCAGCTTTGGGAAGAGCGTGAGCGGTTCCTCAAGTTCGAGCGTGGCTGGGAGGCTGGCGACGAGGACGATGACATTGAGGACCTTGACCTCAATGAGCTTACACTAGAGGAGCGCGAAGTCCTGAGAGAAATCAGGGCCGAAGAGAAGTTTGAAGAAAATAAGAGAAACCCGACCGCGTCAGAGCTGGAGATAGACTTTGGGCCACGACCAGAGCTACTCAGTGAACGAGACAAGCAACGACTCGTTGCAGTGGAGAAGTTCTACGTAAGTGACCCTCAATGATGCCTTGAATTCTGTTACTAATAAGCTCATAGCGCGATGCGTTACCCCATCTCCAATCTCTCGTCATTGTTCTTCTGCGGCCAATTCTCATCAACGTGACGGCAATCGTCGCACAACAACCCCAACAAATGCCACCCGGAATGGGTCGGGGTAACAACCCTGGCATGAATGGTGGTCCCATGAGTAACAAGCCCCAAGAAATGCCAGGCCAGAACGGTATGAGAGAAGTTCCAGAACCATCGCCCGAGGAGATCGACGCTGCACGAACGCGTGAGATTACATCCAAGGCGATGACTGGCATCCTCCTCCTCCTGTTGAAATGGCTGAGGCTCTCTCGTGAGTTTTTCGTCTATGAATCGCAGTGATCTTGTCTAACGGATGCGGACAGATGTGCTCAAGTTCGAGTACTTGACGCAGCTTCTATTGGACTCTAATTACGTCCCTCTCGTTCTGAAGCTCTTTGCTCATCAAGATATCCAGCAAGTGGTCGATAGTAAGATGGACCGCGTGGAGAACAGGTCAGTAATAGTAGTCCCTCCCTGTTAGTGTCAGTGTTCTGACTTGCCCAGCTTTTTCCACTTTTGCAATCTGCGATCACGGTCCAAGGACAAGTTGGCCGCAGATCTGGACCAAGATGAGGAAGAGGAAGAAGATATAGTGAGTGAAGATGATGCTGCGCCACCACCGATCAAGAGACGGCGGTCGCCAACCGAACCCCCACTGGAGGAAGATGAAGGAGATTCCAAGAACGACAATCAACTTTCCGCGAGGCCGGAAGTTGACGAGCTGGGATACCCCGTCAACCCCCTTCCCACCGAGCCCATTACCGATTTCTCACGCCGCAACTTCTTCTCTCTCATCAATTACCTGAGGGTGATGCAAAAGATTTGCAAAAACAAGGCACACCGGAATCTCCTGTTGGTGCAGTATAAGTCTTCAACCATCCTACGGAAATCCCTAAAGGTGCCACAGCAGGAGCTCCGGCTCTACACCCTGAAGTTGTTCAAGAACCAAGTCCCCTACTGCGGCCGTAAGTGGCGCCAGAGCAACATGAGGGTCATTACGGCGGTGTATTTGCATTGCCGACCAGACCTGCGAGATGAGTGGCTCGCGGGCAGTGACGTGGACGCCGAGGTAGACGCGGCGCTACCCCTGGAACAGGCGCTGCGTAGCTTGACGCACTGGCTCAACGTGCGGCGGTTCCCTGAGAAGATTGCACCCGAGATCCGGGCGGCGATGCGGGATGAGCAGGACTTTTTCTCGAGGGAGTTGGAGAAACTGGATATGACTTGGGCGGACCAGGCTGCTGAAGATGCCATGAACGAGCTGGAGCATGTGGAAGGTTGGGCGTAAGGACTGTGGATAGACAGCGCTGACTGTGTTATGGATGTTACAGTGACCACCCTTTATTGAGGAATGCTATATGCATTAGGCCTTGAATGACTACCGACGCGGAAGCGAGTTTATGCATGATGTTTCGATGATGATAGCGGTTCTAACTCACCGTCGTGGGAGCGAGTATTGGGTTGGAGCAAATTTGTTTGTCCATGTCTATGTCAAGCAATGGCCGTGCACCCGCAGCCTCAGTCTAATTGATGAAAAAGAACTTCATTAAGCATTACGAGGGACATTTATGCCCGTCTATCAGGCTTTTAACGTATTTTTCCTTTGCGTTCGCAGCCGGGTTGCCGTAGCCGGCCAGCAATATGCTGGGTATCACAATCTGAAAATATTTCCAGTTCCATTCCATATAACCCATCCCGGAATTATCAAGCAAAGAAACCATTCCTAGGTGCGATCGTATACACCGTCATATCTGTAATTCTGTTGATGATTCGGTTGGTGAGGGGGAGGCATGTGGTCGTCAGGCTCGGGGTAGTGAATCTGGCCGTAGCCATCTTGTCGTCCATGGGAAGCATCGGGCAGCGGGTATCCGTAGCTGGCATCGTACTTGTTGTAGATGCCCTCTTCCTGGTCGTCGCCAACGGCAGTGCGCTCGGAACCATGGCTAGGACGGTTGACGCCGAGCTGGTCTGGGTGCGTGTGCTCAGGGAGGACGCCACCCTCTTCGCCCATATGATCCTTCTTGCGCTTAAAGAGGCCGCCGAAGAAGCCGCCCTTACGACCGGAGCCCTCGGTGTAGTCGTTCTGCGGGCCGGGACCATAGCGCTTCTCCCGATTGTAATTGCGGGCAAGGGCGACTTCCATGAGAATAGAGAAGACGAAGAAGATGCTAGTGCGTGTAAGCGGCAGATCTACACATACGCGGGGGTTGATGCTTACATTGCGACGACGGCCATGGCTAAGCATGCAGATTGAAGTTTACAAGCGGAGCGGAATGTGGGAAGAGCTGTGAATCCATCGCTGGCCTTGGGCTTAGACCCGGCTTTCCCAGTCCCAAAGGGCGTATCGAGTGTTCCAGTACAGTCGCTGGAGCCGTCCTTGTTGGCTACAGCGACAAAGATGAAGGCGCCGATAAACGCAACGTCCAGGATAACAGCGAAGAAGGACGACAGAGTGCGGCCGGCGAGACAACAGAGCAGCAGCAAGCCGGAGAGGGTGTAGATGACGGCGATGCCGGATATGCCCTCAACAGCCTTTACTTTGGTGCTGATGGACAGTTTGTGGTTGGAGAGGGCGGCGAGGATGTACGAGTAGATGGCGAGAATGAGGGCGGCACAGGCGAACTGCACGCCGCGGATAAACCACTGGACGAACTTGAGGCCGATGGCTGCGCCCATGGTGGCGGTGGTGAAGGTGATGTTGTGCCGATGCAAGTAAGTTGGTTGGATGGATGGATGCAGGTTGTACCACGGACGGATGGATCGGGAGGATATTCTGAAGAGTCGGGGCGATGAAACTCGTATCCTTGGCGAGGAGGAGGGGCGAGAAAGAGAGAGAGAGAGAGAGAAAGCAACGGCGACCTAAGGAGAAACGAAACGTGTGTATGTTACGTGAACAAATGCATGCGGCAGCGGGTGAAGGAGGAGAGAATGGTTTGGGCTCAAGGATTGCTGACAGCGTGCATTACGTAGACAACTGCCCGCAGCAAGCGTCAATTATGTACAGTAGGTAACTGAGGTATTAGCCACAGGTCGAATGCGACGAACGAACGGGGCATCCAAGCGCCAAGGAGAATTTCCATTCGTATTGCAGGGTACGGGATCTACACCGGGCGATTTGCATTCGGCCTTACTGGGCAGCGAGCGGCCAAGACCCGAGTGGCGACGACGAATGCATCATGCATCATCGCCCGTTCATCGCCTCACTCAGCTTAGTGGTTTTGGTGATGACGAGGGTCGTGTGGCTGGTGCACACCATGTCGTCGAGAAATGCGGGGCGATCGAGGGGATCCGGAGCTACGGTTGGGCAGATCGGGTCCACAGCCACAGAGAGCCCAGGGATGTGGCGATTGCGATTGGCTGAGGCGACAAGGTGCGAGGGAGGGAGGGGCTGAGGAAAATCCCCCCACTCTCGAGGTGTTGATGGATCATGATGTCAACAACCCGTGATGATCGCGATGCAATCAGGTTGTCAGGCTCGAGGGTGTGGGCCAACCGACAAGAGACTTGCAGTTGCTGTTGATCCGCATTCGTTGCCACGGAGAAGCTGCATCTGCCGAGTGATTCATGCGGGTGCCTTGTTGAGTTGTTGAGTTGTTGCTTTGTTTTGCTCATGCATATGCGGCCGCCTGCATCATCCCTGCACGCCGGAAGCCCTCGTTCAAACCAGCATTTTGTTTTCGTTTAATCGGATTCACATGCATCGAGGACGTGCTCATCGACAAGGGCGGGGGACTCAGGCCTAGCTGCTAGCTCGTCCAGAAGTCAATTGTGTACAGCTGAGAATCAAACACAAACCTGCATCATGTCTCTGATCTTCCCGCAAGTCTTGTCCATTCAAATGCTGCAATGCGAGGATGGACACCATGCTAATGTTTCATATGCTAACTGGTCGTACGCCCAAAAGCCACCGGGTTCTCTGAACAGCACACTCAGGTATTACGGCACCGGGGGCCCGGATCCGCCCTGGCTGTTCGTACGCTGTTGCACCCGTTAGACTGAGCGTCATTCTTGCCAGACGTTTAAGTAGCGTGACTCCCTCCGAGAATAATATACAGGATCCTCGTGTTTGTGACCCTCATTGACAAGAGTTGTGAAGCACAACAAAAAGGAATGTCTCGGAGTCGGGGGTTTTACATTGTCTAAGGCGGATACACTGACGGAACACTTGAATTTTAATTTCTTCATCTTCGACATCTCACCCGAGTCTTCAAGTGAAGTCCAAATGATCAAAATCTAGCTATTTAGCTGCACATAGTACTCGTGTCTCGTTGTGCGGTCGTTGTCTATCGATAAAGACGGGATATTGCATAGGGAGCTGTACACAGCACCATCATGCAACTATGCTCATTGAGCCCCCTCCTGCAGTACATCTGCACATTTCGGAAACCGACCAAGGAATCTACTGGGCATGGCCAGTTAAAATATGTCGTGTCTTTCAGGAATACGAAGCAGAAATCCACATTTGAGCAGATCAATGCCAGCTTCCATCTTTGGCATCATCTGTCCAACCTCAAGGGCCCTTTGATTGAAGATCAAACGAGGAATACGAACGATAGAAACAGCGTATCCTATCACAACTCTCTAGTTAGACCAATCAAAGCCCAACGCATCCTCAAATGGACGGGTTTAGTGCCGATAGCTTGGCATTTTGGGGACAGCTAATATGCCTCTTCTGTGCACCGTTCTATACTGTATGCCTTTGACTAAGAAACTCTTACTGGGTCCTTGACCTTGGATAGATATAACAGCTCGCATTTATCTTCTCTCATGTCTTGAGTTCACCGAGAACGGCTCCTGATGATCACATTCTACCCGTATTCCCAAAAAAGAGACTGCACGGTTATCCGTATGGTCTAGGCTTTATTGCATCACTCAACATGAAGTGGTACATCATTCTCTCCACCATGTACTTGGGTTTTTGCGCTGCAGCCGACCCAACATGGCCTTCAGAAGTGGACGAACTTGAGGAGATCATGTTCCAGCTTACGTCCTTCCGAGCGAGACAATTCTCCGACACAGTCAGTCCATGCAGCAAGGAAGCCTCGGGTCCCGGCCGACAGAATGCTGCTGAATGGTTGCGCACCGCTTTTCACGATATGTCGACTGCCAACATCGCCTCTGGCACAGGTGGATTAGATGCATCGATACAATACGAGCTCAACAGTGACGAGAACGCCGGCCCAGGACTCAGGACAACCCTAGAATCCATGGCTCCTTTCTTCAGCACGCAAACTAGTCTGTCCGATCTAATCGCCCTCGGTGTCTACGTCTCAGTCCGATCATGCGGAGGGCCCGCCGTGGCAGTTCGGGCCGGACGCAGGGACGCAACAGAACGTGGAAATCCGGGTGTTCCTCAAGCAGAAGATTCGGTTTCTGATTTCGCACGGATTTTTGAGTGGATGGGCTTCACTCACGAGGAGGCAATCCAGGTCACGGCCTGTGGACACACGCTTGGGGGAGTTCACACCGCTCAATTCGCGGACATCGTCCCTCCGGGAAGTACCACCAACGGCGTCGCGGACCTGGACTCCAGTACAGCTGTCTTCGATAATAAGATCGTGACCGAATATTTGAGCGGTAACACTAAAAATCCGTTGGTTGTTGGTCCTTCAGTCAAGATATCCAAACACTCCGACTTCAAGCTCTTCAACTCTGACGGGAATAACACCATGACCAGAATGGCAGACAACAATGAATTCAAAGAAGTTTGCAAGGTGGTCCTACAAAAGATGATCGATACCGTTCCCTCCGGAGTCGAACTTTCACGTTCTATCCTGCCTTACATGGTCAACCCCGTGGACCTGCAGCTCACGCTCGAGGACGGCGGATCCAATATTTTGCTCACAGGGTTCATTCGTGTTAAGACGACAGGTGATCCTGGGGGTTCTATTGAAAGCGTCACGGTCACGTACAAAAATCGACAAGGCCATTCCTCGTGTGGCTCTACGTCTTGCTCTATCACCGCGACGGCACAGGGTCAAAGCCGGGGATTTGACGATACTTTTGATTTCTTTCCAATTGCGGCCAGGATTCCTGTTTCTTCGGGCATTTATTCTTTCGTCGTAACCGTTAATAATGCTAACGGAACTCGGACTCGGTACGACAATGGCGGCAAGGAATACCCCTTACGAGATGCCATCTTTCTACAGAAACCCCAAAGCTGTCTTCAGGGGTCTAGCGGGGCGTTGAGGCTGGTAGCTGCTGTTCGCAATGGCAGATTGAGCCAGGGCGCAAAGGCAACCATTTTCTACAAGGTCCCTCAGTCGAATAGTCCAGTACCGGCCCTCAGGACTACCACTCTCGATGTTGCAAGAGAAAATTGCGTTGGAGATTACACCTTCTTTACTGTTGAGCATAAAGTCGAAGGTGGGCTAGCACATGAGTCTCGCATTGATGTGAGCAATGGGGACATGTCGGATAGTTTCAAGAACGTTAACGATATCGGCGACACCTGCCGCCCCTTCTCTAGCCCACCATCTTGTAACGGGTATATTTCGCCGAGAAGGGTAGGAGGCGTGGTTTCGAAACAATTGAGGAGAGAGTTCTCGAGACGAGACATTGGCAGTTGAACCGCGGGCACCAGGAGGTGGTACCAGCGGAGTGTAGGATCATCCATAGCGTATACAGTTCAGTATCACACACCAAGTTTAGTAAGATTGATTCTAATAGTTTATCACTGCTCATCAAGACGTTTTATTTACATGTTTTATTAAATACAGTAACAAATGGTGACCTCTAGGCTCCAGGTGTACTCCTAATTGCAGGGGTGGATCAGGTACGTGGATTGAGCTGAGGTTTATGTGAAAATATTTGTACGTACCTACCTGTGTATGAATAGTAACTGAGTACAGTATGAATAGCGATACTCGTAGTATATTTATGGCATTGCCTCTAGACGTGCCGTGGCTAAGATAATGATTTTGCTAAGCGGAAAATGCGATAGGTACAACGCCCACTGTAAGTAGGCGACTTTGGTGCCCCGCGACGCGTCGTTGGAACACGGTTGGCGCCAAGTTTATTATTCCAGCCGCTTCACGTCAGAACTTGCACTCCAACTTCACTACACTCAACGTGAAAGCACTCAACGTGAAAGCACTCAACGTGAAAGCACTCAACGTGAAAGCAACGTCTCAACTTCCTAATCAACCCTCATCTCGCCCAAAAATGGCCGACGCCTCCAGCGACGAAGACCGCGAAGTATGGAGCCCTTAACCCCTCGCCACAAATAGCAACTAACCCGCTCCCTCCAGCGCCTCAAGGCTGCCCTGTGGTACGCCATCGGCCAGATGGTCGATGAGGAATCCCTCAAGCGCAACCGCAATGCCACGCCCCAGTTCATCGGTGCTCTAACGGAACTTGTCTGGACGCAGATTGGTGAGTCGATGCCATTCCCGTCTCCACGCGCGAGGATCCCGGCTGATCAGGCGCGACGAATCGTAGAGAACGTGGGCACCGACTTGGAGAGCTTCAGCAACCACGCAGGGCGCAGCACTGTGACCACCGATGATGTGCTGCTACTTGCGCGGAAGAACCCGGATCTGCATCAGATCATGAAGGAGTTTGTTGACCAGACCAAGGCCGAGAAGGAGGCCGCCAAGACCAAAGGCTCTGCGAGTAAAGGCCGACGATGAGAGCGGGAAGTGTTGAATGATTACTCGCCTGTGTTTTATTTGGCGTTTTGGCGCAAGAAACGGTATGTTCTTTACGGAACGCAATCTGAAGAAATCACTCATTATGTCAGATTTAATGGACGGAAATACATGACATATGACTTGCAATTCCCAGTCCTCGCAATTATACCCGCTTCGCCGTCGCTCCCTTGCCCGTACTCCAGTATGCTTCGATGACTCGACTCGGGCTGGACGTCAGGGCTGCAGTGACAGTAGCTACGAAGAGCAAGTAGGTAGAAAGAGACCTCATAGTGACGGTATGGTTTCTAAATGTGTTTTTAGGTGTTGCAAAAGTGGGAAGGGTGCGTCTTTGGCTTCACAAATGTAATATAATTTCCCTCGCCTCCCACCAGCTCCCTTCTTCTATACTCCAGAGCAGTCCATGGTCATCCAGCCCATCCAGCCCATACAGCCCCAAGCAATCAATCAACCTCGGCCCGGTCTCGACGGGCGAATTGCTGTTGATAAACGAACCTTGAGAGCCACCATTGGCGGGCGGTCTGTTCGGCCTTCGGATTGTGCCCGTTCAACCGCACGGCGCCATGGCACGACGTGCATTGATTAAGCATATCTGAAGTTAGCCTGGCGAGTGGTGTTCGCGGACGCCGCATGACCGCATCCAGTCGTCTCAGAGCTGAAATTTCGTTCTAGAGATAGCCTAAGCGAAGCAAGTCCTGCGGATCTAGACGGCAGAACTATTTACTTTTTAGATCTTGATGCAGGACTCCCCGCTGTACTTTTCAGCGTACGCCTGCAACATTTCCAGAGTGATGTTGGATCCACCACACACAACCAGCACCACGCGTTTGCGGCTCCATTCCTCGTCGGAAAGCCCCTTTCCAAGACGTTCCCGAAGAAGGCCACGATAGGCAGGGGCAAGCGTTGCGCCACAGGCGGCCTCGACCAAATGTCGAGCGTCGTCGGCGAACCTCACGCAGCTCATGGCGGCGTCGGCGTCAGAAACGACGAGGCTCTGTAGGTTCGAGTTCTGGCTCCATTTCCACGTCTGCTCGGATACGCGCGTGGCGCCGAGTGATGTTGCGATGGAAGTGATTCCCGGCAGTGTGACGTGTGATTTGGCCAGGACACTGGCATTGAGGCTGTCGGCGCCGGATGTCTCAACAGCTAGGACCTGGGGCTTTACGCCTGGCCATTGGAGGGATTCTATCCCCTGCATTAGACCATTGAGAAGTCCGCCTCCGCCGACACTGCAGACGACGGCGTCTATGGAATCTTCCATCTGCTCCTTGAGCTCAGGGATCATAGTTGCAGCTCCCTCCCACACATGCGGATGGTCAAAGGGCGGGACATAGGCTCCGGTAGGGTCCTTTGCCAGCAGCTCTTCCCGAAGATACTGGTCAGCGGCAGCCCAATTGCTGCCAACCTGGTGGACCTCGACGCCCAACTCGGCAAGCTTCCTCTTCATCAGAGAAGAAGTAAGAACTGGGACGACAATCGTGGCCGGGAGCCGCAGAGCAGCCGCCGAGGTGGCACAGGCAAGTCCGGCATTGCCTCCAGAAGAGCAATAGAAGTGGACGGGGCCAGAGGCAGCGGCAGCGGCGCGGGTCATGAGGTTCCCGATGCCTCGTGATTTGAAGGAGCCCGAAGGCTGGAGGTTTTCAAGCTTGAGATATATGTTGCTGGGGGGTGTTAGTCGCCAACAACCGACTTAAGCCTGAGAGTGAGACGGGTATCGGGAGGAAGCGCACTTACCAGCCAGCAACTTGGGATATCTGAGGGCTGTGGACGCATGGCGTCTTGAACCAGGGGAGCTTGGACTCTGAATCAAGAGAGCCCATGGTTACCGAGTGATGATATGAGTATTGGGGTGTGAGTTGTGAGTTGTGAGAAGTGAGAAGATAACGGGTGAGACGGCTATATGAAAGAGGAATTTCGAGTTATAGCGATTGTGGGGCCATGGCGGGGCGTATGAGTCGGGGGGCTCTGAGTGATAATATAGTATTCACGGCAGCGGAACAACCCCTGGTTTTATAGGGCTTCCGAGAGAATGAGATGGAAAAACGTCGATTTTTATTTTAGATGACTCTGCAAATACCCACCACATGTCATGGCAAGGGCGGCGATGACATGCAGGGATTGCGTCGACATCGCGGTCAACGCCGTGCAGTAAAAACCAATTGGCAAAGGCCTCTAAATTATACCGCGACACAGTTTGTCCCAGTCTCAATCTATATACACCGCTTATTTGTAAAACTGGTTATGGTTTCGAGTAACGTGTGCTTGGTAGGTATTTTTGGTGGCATGAAATTCCTCCCCTCAATTGCCTAATTAGGTAAGTCATTGCATCTCTCGGAGCTGTGTTGATGGAATAGAACGAGACACGCAGTGATTTCAATGCTTCCACGCCCTCCTTTGGCGATTTTTATTTCACTGCCATTTCTCACTCCCACCTATTCCTGGCTCTCTACGGGGATGGAAGGACGAAACCTTAGGGGCAGCCTCAACACTTAGCTCTGATTGCACCACTCTAAACGCCTTGGCCGTGAATCACGCAGGAGGACCAACAACCAAGCACCCTCAATTTGAACTCCAATTGCTAATATCCCATGTCATCTTGAGAATCCCTTTGTTTTCTCAACACACCAGAAGCTATAGATATCCATGGCGTATAAGCCTGGGGCGTAATACGGTCCCAATCATCCCAACCGTCCCAATCGCCCATCCATATTTCCCAATAAGTCGAACCAACCAGCTAAAGATCATCACCAGTCCCTTCCCATATTAGAATTGACCTCTCAAACTCCCTGTTCGTCGTCATCAAACCCCAACCTCACCTCCTCGTAATCACCCTCGTGAACGTCATCTTCCAACTCCCGATCCATCATCTCTTCGTCCAGTTCATCCATATGCCGCTGGATGACCTCGTCCACGATATATTTGTTGCACGCACTGAGAACATGATTCTCAAGCTGGAGTAGCGCTGTGGCACTTCTCTTCGCGTTCCGGCTCCGCTGCATCAGGATTGATCGGTCGTTTCGCCAGAGATCCTGTCGCCAGCAGTCGCGCTGTCCGCCTGACTTCTGTCGCGCCGCGTACTGGGAAAATCGAAGATGCCGCATGTCGATGGTGAGACGGGCAATCTTGGGATCCTGGCCACCATTCAGGTACGTCGTGAGGAGGTCTATCTTGACAAACTGGCAGGGGAGGGACTTGATGGCCTCTAAAACTGGAGAGTCCTTTTTGAAAAAGTCGACAAAGGTGAAGGTATCAGGTCGAATCTGCGGCGCCACGCGAATCGTAAAGGTCTGGATATTCGTCTTGACTCCCCCTGAGCACGCTTTGGCGAGAAAACCTGGCTGGACCGTGAAGACTTTGATGGCTTCGGCCATGGCCATTTGAGTCTTGTCCGAGTATCGATTACGCTCTGCTTCGACAATCAACCGACGGAAAAAGCCCCCAAACTTTGTGATGTCTATCCTGTCACTGAGCTCTCTTTGATTAGAGTCTTCCGGGTCTGCATCTTCTTGGCAGTCACTTGGATCGAACGCATCATCGTCCGAGTCAGAGGCACCATCGTCGGGTTCGGATACAATGTCCGCATCTCTGGAGTCATCGAGCGAGAGGTCCTCAACGTTGACCACTTGGCCGGGGTTGGGAGGGTCTCGGAGGCGGTACAGGAATGTGTTCTCTCCGTACAGAATCCTCACTGTCTCATGATAGATTGCCTGGTTGGTACACATGATGTCGATTTCGATCCCGGGTCTCTTCCGCGCGTAGATTCGCTTCCATCCAGCTCGTACAAGGATGGAAGGATTCACGACAAGAATGTTGCGGTAGATTTCGTCTCTGATCTCCAATGGCATCCGCATCAGGGAGCATCGAGGTCGTTTCTGGCGTAGTGGCAGGGATGATCGTGGTGCAGGGGCCGATCGTGATACACGGGCTGGTCGTGGTGCCGGGACTGGTCGTGGTTCAGGAGCATCTCCCAGAGGAATCGACGCAACACTGTCCTTATCGTCGTCATATGGGTCTGGAATGCTTGGGATTGGCGCATATTCGTCTTCACCGTCAACCTGCATGGCCGGGGTATTGTCATACTCGGGGCAGAGGCAAAAGCCATATATGTTGCTGAGCTCTGCAAGCGACATGGTGACGAGGTTGGGGTGAATGATGATGAGATCAAAGTGAATGATGATGATGATGAAGATGAGTGAAGGATGTAAGAATGCGAGGCCGAAGTCTCGAAGGTTGCTATACACGGGCGTTGGTGCTCATGCTTGATTCACGACTAAGGTGTTTAGGGTGGTGATACATTAATATGAATGAACCCCAGCTCAGCAGCGTGTACATTTATGATACCGCGACAAGTTAGTGAAGCTTCTTAGGGTGTTATGCTACCCTTGATCTCCTAGTTGTGAGTTCCCCTGAAAGTCCCTGGTTGCGAACTGGGGTATGGGGCAGAAAGGGGCATTGGCAAGGAGTATTATCACATGGCGGGCATTGCCTATTCTCATAACACATTCAGCTTGGTAATTAACTATACATTGGGGGGTATTATGTTGTCTTTTCCTTCCAAATGGTTCACCTAGTACTCCACGCTCATCATGCTGCCGATATTTTGACCTTTTCCACCTCGAGCGTCTCCGTGTCCACAATCACCAGCTCTCTGGATTCCGCGAATGAGGGTACCGTGATGAGCCTCACTTCTTGGCCGTCGAGACCTTGGATCACCTTGGTTGAGAAATGCGGTTGGCAGCCAACAAAGTAAAGATGCGGGCAGGCTTTCATAACGAATGGGTCATCATCCTGGAACGGGTAACTCCCTAAGATGTCCAGATTAGTGACTTGGGCCGAAGATAAAACATTACGATGACTTACATAACGTGTCGGGGGCAGTTGGAGCAGAGCACCGCCAGCGGCACATAGCTTCCATCATGCCGAGGCGATCATCACTGTCCACATACTTGAAGACGTCATCCACGTTTTGGCCGCCTGTACCCAGGATCCTCCATCCATCTACCTCGCCTTCCCAGGGGTTTGTGACGGCATCAAACCAGCCAGGTTGGTTAGCAGGACTCGATGGGCCCTTCGAGTATGCTCTGGCCGAGGGAAACATAGCTGCGTGGATGGGTTGTTGGGGATAACTGGCGTTGGCCGGGTCCTCGGCGCCGGGGAGGAGTGTCACAGGCATGGAAGGGAGGAGCTCGGCCAGGAAGTTATCGAACAGCTGTGAGGGGAGCGGATTGTAGGAGTTCGCATCGTAACCGTACTTCTTGTTGGCCTTCTTTTCATCCGTGGCGGCGTCTGGCTTGCGGTCGGTTGTGGAGATTGAATTGCCCGCGATGATGAGCCGGCTGATCTGGGAGATTTCGGTCTGCGCAGCAGGAGTTAGAGCCTCGCCAAGTAGGTATTCAACGAGGATGTCGAGGTCGAGTGCATGGGAGGCATCGTTGCCGGAGAAGGACAAGCCGGACACGATGGCAATCTTCTTGTTGCCACTCGACTTAGTCGGGGCGTCAGCCATGTCCTCGTCTTCATCCTTGACCTCCCTCTTTGTGGTTCCGTTCGAAGCGGCAGGTTTTGATAGGGTCCAGCGCTCGGGTTGCGGGCACAGGTCGGGGAACTTGACATCGATGACTTCGAGCTCGCCATTGGCGTTTTCGGTTCCCATGACGGCGATGATGCAGCCTGTCACGAGGTGGATTGTCTTCAGCATATCTCCGACTAAGCGGATGCGACCCGATTCGTCTTCAAGCATGGTTTGATCGGAGCCGTCTTCGGAGAAGTACTTGTGGGTCGAGATGGGGGCAGATATCCAGCGCTTCATGCCAAGTTAGCTATCAACTAACGACCCGGGGCCCATCGTGGAGGGGAGCTCACGTCTTTAGACACATCCTCCAGAATGCTGGGCTTGAGAGACATATCCATGTAAACTGTTCCCGTAACCCAGCACAGTTCTCCCTGGCGCACATCGAGGACACGCGGGACCCGCTTCGCCGTCTCGCCGGCGATGACGGTATCGCTCCATGATGCGGCAGCAACCTCGTCAACAGCGGGCTTGATCTTGGTGAGGCGCAGGAAGTACATGTCGCCAAATTGCTGCTTGTAGCTTCGCTGCTTTTCGAGGGCGAAAGAGTCGAGGGGCTTGTAGGAGGAGGGAGCTCGGGAGGGCACCTGGTGGGCGGTATCGCTAGGATCGGTCAGACGAAGCCATTCGCATTCGCAGGGAGTCAAGGAAAACGTACGAAGGCTTTTGGAGCAAGCTCCCGGCGACATCTTCGAGGGCGACCATCTTGGCAGCGGCGATGGGGCCGCAGATTGGGTGGTGATGCGTGTGTTGTAGAATTGACGTTGTCGTCGTGGAGTCGAAATAGTTGACTTGCAACTTGGCCGCAGACGCGTTGGAGAAGCCGGTCCCGCGTCGCACGCGAAATTCTGGCGTAGAGTGGCTGGTGGTCGGCATGCGAATGGCCGCACCCCGCCGAAAGCGCCCCGGACCGGCTTCCTCTTCTGGACGGGATAGTGGAGTGGGGGATCGCTACAGGGCACCCGATAAGAGTTTTCAGTGGTGACGTGCCAGGATTGGGCGGTGAAGTCACTGAATCATAGCGGGGTCGCCGTGTGGTGCCCCGCCATCAGCTTCACCACAGGTCGTAGCCCGTCTTATTAATTGAGGGAAAATCCATTTCTTAGACGTTTGCTCTACTGATCAGATCACCATTTTATTCAAGAAGGGCTTCTAGGTAGGTACCTACTCACCGCGTCGAAGAATACTCTCGTGGCCCTCGACTCACATATCGTTAGAAACACTCCCAGGAATCGTCCAGCAACCAGCAAACCCATTCCTCGTTCGCCAACTCTTCGCCACTTTCATTCACAATGGCCCCCCAGAAACCTCCTCGCGTTGAAGTCAAGGGCTTGACTTACACGTTCCCCGACTATTCAACCGGAATCCGCAACATCCGCTTGGATCTTCCTCCTCGTTCTCGGACTCTCCTTATCGGTGCGAATGGAGCAGGCAAGACGACACTCCTCCGTCTCCTCGCCGGCAAGCGCCTTGCCCCCAGTGACTCCATCTCCATCTGCGGTGTCGATCCCTTCAAAGAGAGCCTGGAGGGCGTCACCTACCTTGGCCTCGAATGGGTCCTGAACCCCATCGTCCGCACCGACATTGGTGTCAATGAGCTGCTGGCCTCCGTCGGCGGCAACGCGTACCCGGAGCGTCGCGAGGAGCTTGTCTTGATGCTTGACATTGACACCAACTGGCGCATGCACGCTGTGTCTGACGGCGAGCGTCGCCGCGTCCAGTTGGCGATGGGTCTGCTGCGACCTTGGACTGTCCTTTTCCTTGACGAGATTACTGTTGACCTCGATGTCCTGAGCCGTGCCGAATTCCTCGGCTGGTTGAAGCGCGAGACTGAGATTCGCGAGTGCACCATCGTCTACGCCACCCATATCTTGGATAACCTCGCTGGCTGGCCCACTCATCTCGCCCACATGCATCTCGGCACTGTCAAGGAGTGGGATGAGGCCGACAAGATGCTCGCCACCATTGACGGCACTGTTGGAGCGACAGGCAACAGCCGCCTCGGCGAGCTTGTCCTCACTTGGCTGAGGGAAGATCTCAAGGCTCGAGGCCCGCGAACCGCCATGAACAGAAACCCCGAAGGCAAGACTTATGGCTTCGGTGGCATGCAGGTGGGCGGCTATGGCGATGAGTCCAAGCAGCGAGAGGTTTAAGCAACGACGTGGCATCGAAGTGGGAACTGACTCCATTGAGGATTTCTTAACAATACCCTCAGTCTTTTAGGGATGTGTGTACGAGGTGCTGGACGTGCACTTCCTTTCTTCATTTTGGTCGGGAGTCTAAACGGGGGCGGCACTCAACTGCATTTTCGGCGTCCATTTTATCTTAAGATGCTCTTACGAGGACGAAATCAATGACGAGGGAAAGTCATTCTGGCGTTCAATTTGGCGGAAAACAGTCCTCAACCCTGGATTCTGCGGCGTTTGACCTGTTTCAACACTTCATGTAGCGGTAAGGACAGGATATCGCGCATTGGTTTATTTTGGATTTGATGTTTGGCTTTCCATTCATACATCTGTACTTGATACCCTGTATTTCAACCAAGGGGACACAGGCTATTGTCCACTTCAACTAGACAAGTCCTAGATAAGCATTTCTATTCTACAACGCAACATTGTATCATCGCGTCAGATGCGATCCTAGTAGACTCATTGCGTCGAACTTTGGGTTGCCCTGCCTTCCATCAGGCTCCTCACAACCTTCATCGTGTTTTTGAGGAGTTCGGTAATTCCCGGAAGTTCATTGGCACTCAGTGTTGCCAACACATCGACGCGGTAGTCTTTCCAGCTGAGGTTTATCCCGCCAGAGCCGGGTAGACGAGCCAGGCTGTTCTGCGTCACTGGCCCGGCGTGTCGAGTTCTGATTGACTGGTCCCTCTCCATCCCAGCGTCCTCGAGTTCTCGCACCACTCGGATACTCTGCAAACAGAGTACAGGCGAGTATGACAGACCGAAAATCGAATCAAGGGAAAAGGTCTTGTCTACTGATGAGACATATGTGGTGAGAGCGGGGACCAAGGATCGCGGAACCATACACCCAAGCGCGTTGGTGTCGTTGTCCGTGAAGGCGCGTCCCCGCCAAAAGCAATTGCAAACATCCATGAGGAAGCCATTGTAGAGATCGACGTACGTCCTATTGTACGACGCGGTATCAATACGGTTGCTTGAATTGTGGCGTGCCTTGGTCTGCATGGCAATATCGAAGCCCTTCCGGTAGCACGCGAGTATGCTGCACATGCGTGAGACGACGGCGAGCGAACTGCTAAAGAGTAGAATGTAGACGAGCGCAGGGGGAGGAAGTTCTATGCAGATGTACTGTTTTAGGATATCATGAGAGACGAGACGGACATTTTGCTCGTAGAACTCGAGTATCGCTGAGCGGGTAGATATGGTTGGGGAGGTTTGGGCGAGCGTGAGAGCAAGCGGGTTAACATGGCTTATGAGCGCGGTGACAATCCCAGTGGCATTTCCAGGCACGTCGTCGTTTGACTGGAGTATGCTGGTCCAGTGGTGAAGTAGATTATTGTACAAAGAAAGAAGAGCCAGCTGGGATTCTGGTGTATTGTCAAGCGTTGCATTTTCCAAGGGTTGGAAAATGTGCTGGTACAGCTCTAGGGGGAGGTTAGCGAGCCCTGAGCAGATATGTGCCAGTACTCACCTTGGAAGTCGAGGAAGGGAGAATAGGAGAGGATTTCGAACATAGAATCCCGTCGACCAGAGCCATTCCACAAAGGAAGAAAGCGAGCAAAGAAGTTTAGTATGAGCGGAGGTAGTTTCTGGTCTGGTTAGTAGAGCTTTAGTGAGTGCACGATGACAGGCATATGTGTACCTTAGACGACACGACATAATCCCTGAGGATATCCAAGACATCAAAAAGCATGGCCTCTTCAGCATCACCGTCGATGACATCCTGGAGCGCCGAGTTGAGCCAATTGGCTATCCGCTGGTCCGCCTCGTCACTGGGTCGTAATAAAATCAGTTTCTGCAGGAGAGGATCGGCCAAGACAGCCACGAGCTGATTCGGTAGCTCAATCTTTTCCAGATTCCGGACGAAACCAGTGGTATCTTCAATCTCTTCCAGGGTCACCGAATCCTGCAGATGTCAGTCTGATGTCTTTGTTCACTTCGTGGACACGTACCTCGGTTGCATGGGATGTATGGACGAGGGGGATGAGTTTGTTGCGTTGACTTCGGGTGAGGGGTCGATGAACTCGGAAACCATCCCGTGGTCGAGTGAGGCTGTCTTCGGATTGTTGTAGATGCGCTTCTTGGATTTCATCTAGCCGTTCACGCCATTGGGGGTCTGGGTGCTTGAAAGCAGATGCCCTGCCTCGCACGGCTTCCCCGACGATAACTTCGGGATAGTAGTCCTTGAAAACCCTTAGGAGACCAATTAAACAAGGATCATTTCCTGTCTGTCTTGAAAGATTAAGACTTGTTGGAGTGTCAGCGTGTATGGATCAAATGCGCGGAGTGGGGGGACTAACAGTGCCTGTATCCTGAACGGCCGAACGTGTTTGCGCCGAGTCACAAGCGCGAGGAGATGACTGAGGTTTGGTCTATAAAGCGGTTAGGCATGCGCTGAAGAAGAAGTTACCCGAACCTACCGAGTTGCAGCGGTATCAAGAAGATTGAAGAGAACGGGATACGCTTGCGAGAGAATTTGGGGAGCTTTGAGGGCATGGTAAACCATGATGAGCCATCTCAACAGTGTTGCTTGCAGAGGCAGGGATGGCTTGATCTTGCCGTGGCCAAGACAGGAGACGACCCGAAGGACAACTTCATGAGACACTGGTGCAGCAGGGTAGAGATTCCTCGTAATAGCCGCGAGACTGGCTTGGTCCAGGTGACTCGGCGTAGTGACGAGGTTGATCAAGTCGTCGAGAGTGTCGGGAAGGACACCCCATTCATAGGAGAGTGAAGTTAGACTGGCCACGATAGGTTTGATATCCGAGGTGCGAGATTTGGTCGGGAGTTTTGAAGCTGTGGATTCATTTAGCAAGGGTTAGGTGGACTGATATGAAGATGCTATGAACTCACCCTCGACAACATCGCGAACGAGTAGGCGTATCTCATCATGAGCGGGAGCCATGACGTTCTTGCGCCACGCGCATTCAATACAGCAATAGGGCAGTCAGGCAGAGGCAAAAGAAGTTGGAGGCGGTAAAATGCCGCTGGAGTTGCCTGTAGTTCCCTCGCCGATTGACCGAGTCACGGGGCCGAAGAGACGGAGGGGAGGAGTCGGCGCGGGCGTGAATAGGTGGGACGTTTCCGGGACGCGTCTCACGGAGCCAAGACGCGTCTTTCGGAGGTTTAGCGGGGCAGTCGGAATCACCCACCAAGCCCCTAGATCCAGGGCACTAAGCCGCTAAAACACAAGCACCAAGCCCGCTGAGCCCGCTAAAGCCACCAACTTGGCCAGCGTAGGTACCCACTGCGGACACCCGCTGCAACATCACTAAGCCCCCTGAAGCGATTCTTCGTAGTCATCGCGCAACCGACGGAGCATTGGCACAAACAAGCAACAGCGGCGGGACAGCGGTCTAATTCAACGACGATCTCGTGGCTCGAGATGTGTGCTCGTGGTCTTTCTAGAGTCTAGAATTTACCCCAGAATGCCCCATCAATAACCCACAAAGCCGGCCACGTTATTGGATGATGGGCTACGGGCCAACATGCCTAGACGGGTAGCCACCTCGCGGGCGGCCTAACTGACATGTGGGATCATCATGCCCTCGTCATCGTCAACCTAA
Organism: Ilyonectria robusta; assembly: GCF_021365365.1. NCBI lineage: Eukaryota > Fungi > Ascomycota > Sordariomycetes > Hypocreales > Nectriaceae > Ilyonectria > Ilyonectria robusta. Next base: position 490,489 of record NW_025764438.1, read on the forward strand.
ACTGGACTGCAAGAACGGGCGCGGGAGAAAAAAAACATGGATTCTAATGCGTTCTTGCACTGTGCGAGGTGATGGAACAGACAGCCTGCGTTGTCACAGCATTGCACACCGACGGACCGACTGGCCGCTCCTTCCTGCCCAGGATACAAACGCTGCTCACTCCTGCCCTTTCGCACCAGTGTTGAGCTCAAGACATTCACCGTTCTAGATCTTGTCTCTTCCCCAGACTCAGACTACGGCTTAATCAACGCATCTTGCTAGAATCCCTCCCATCCCTGATTTATTTGCACGCGACTGCTGCTCCTGGGCGCACAATAATAATCGAATGACAGCGTCTTATTTTCCCGACTCATTCCACGCAGCACAAATGCCCGCCGACCATGCGACGTTGCCCTCAACCTGCCTGCCCCGGGACAACATCCCTGGCCAGTCAAGCCCAGGTTCGCCAGCACCAACCCCCACGAATTGAAGCACGATGCCCAAGTAGAATGGATTCTTCTCGACTTGGAATGGCCGCCCGTTGGGGTTTTCGCACGGGGTGGAGAAGACGCACGCTGTCGGGGTATTTGGCAAGCCGAAGCGCTGCGCCCGAATCTCATTTGGATCCATCTCGCAAGATGATGGCTTCAACCAGCGCGAGCGGGAGGTGTTGAGAAAAAGAAAGAAGAAAGAAGAAAAAAGGTTCCACTTCCCAATCAAATTTGCATCGACACTCAGCGTCTACCTGTGCTCACCGTTCCAAGGTCTCCGGCGCCATTGAGTTGGAGGTGTCACTGCGCCTGTGGTCCGGCTCCCCCTCCCTTGCCAATAGCCTCGCCTTTTGCCTGCCGACGTGCGTCTTGTGTAACCCTCGGTCAACCTCACGCATGAGAAAACTCCATCATAGTGCCCCCCCGGGTACCCGTATTTCCATCCTTGAGAGCCTGTTGCCGCCGGGCCCCGGCCGGTCGTCACTGTGGCCGAGTACCGGTACCAGATCCTTGCGCACCCTGGTCACCACAGGTTCACCATACCCCAGTGCATCATTGCATCGCAGCAGCGGCTGATGCTGATGCCAATGGCCGCTGGACGCTTCGTCCCATCTACCCCCACTCATCTAACCCATTTCTGATCTCTACATGTATCTGGCCGGGCAAAACCACGGGACACCCCCAGACTACGCCATACCTACTCGTCGCCGTCAACTTGACTCGATCCGCAGACCGCCTGCCAGTCTGCTCGATTTCATCCCGTCCGCGGGGATCCCTATCCCTCATTTCCTCCTCACCTCATCTCTTCCGCTAGTGAGACCCCAATCGCAGACGAGGTTCGCTGCTACACGCTAACCCTCTGGCGCCCTTTCGACAAGCTCCGGCTGATAGGTAACAGAGCCACCTCGTCCTAGAGACAGACACCTCAAATCCTCACTGAGACACCCAGCAAGCCCCAGTTGCCGGGTAGGTGGGCTGGGCACAAGTGATAAGGGACGCAGCTGCCCAGGCAATAGCCTTCCGCTTAATCGGTTTCAATCTCGTTGGTTCATGGCTCGGCCATGTGACTTCCAGCAGCAATGTCAACACAGTCGCAGACCATGTCAAGTACGCGCCTCACTGCGATTCAAACCTCTGCCGCGGCTCTGTTGTGGGATCACCAAGACTCAGTTCCTTTGGGAAAGATCTTGAGTGACGGGGATTTGGTACTTCTTCTGACGCCGGCAATCATCCCTTTCAGCCCGACATCAGCTGAAACTAGCGACCCCTTCGAGCCCCTCGGCCAGGCTCTGGCTCGAGTGCATCCCTGGATTCGTCACGTTCCATACATCAAAGATCGTGGCATTACTGGCGTCCATGTGGCATTCATCAAAAGGGCTAGAACGGTCATCTTCCTGCTGACCGGGTTTTCATCGACAGAAGGAGCTTACCAACTAGAGCTTGCTGACGTTGTCCGAGAAGTATGCGAAGACCGCCCAATGATTATGGTGGCATGCTGCAAACTCCCGGATCACGAAGTCCAAGAATATGGGTTTCAAACCATGTTACAGTCTCCCGGATATTCGCCAACAGACCTGGAGACCATCGCAGCCCTTCTGATGACAGAACAACAAGGCTCAACCGGCTCCACGACGACTCCGACCAGCACCCTACCTCCCCGGCAGGCATGGCCTATCCAGCCTTGGGACTATGAGCGGGACCTTGTCGAGATTCACATGTTGTGGCAGGCGTGTCTCCCAGCCCAATTTCACCTGAGTCGGTCTGCACTTGGACCACTACTAAAGCGTGATGGATATGCAATGCATCATGTTGTGCGAAATCCATCTGACGGCAAAATCGTCGGATTCTGCGCCACATTTACCACCTTTGCCGACAGCAGCGGGGATCGCCTCATCGGGTCGATCGCAGTCATAATCGTACGAGAAAGTTTTCGGGATCGGGGGATCGGGAGAACTCTCCATGATGAAAGCTACAGCAAGCTGAGCAAGATTCGTGGTGTGGGTCGAATTCAGGTTGGAAGCACATTTCCGCGACTGTTGTACGGACTCCCCGCTCCCGTCAGCAACCCAAAATGGTTTGAGAATCGGGGGTGGAAGCTTGGTGAGCCGAGCGCGGGGAGAGGACGGCCTGTTTCTGACTGGTTTTTGCGATTCGCCGACTCTCCGATACCAACTCTGGCTTCTGCGGGGATGACCTTCAGGGCGTGTCAAATCACTGATGCACAGCAGGTCATTGACATGGCAAGTAGGGAGTCTGAGAGAAAACTCTGCTTTGGATGGTATGATCAGTATGCCAGGACGGTGGACAGTTGTCACATGGGCGATATCATTATCGGCTTCGAAGGAGAAAACCTGGTAGCCGCGGCGATAACGTATATTCCGGACAATGGGAGCCCATGTGCGACGGATATTCCCTGGCCGGTAGCAATTGGGCAAAGGATTGGGGGAGTATCTTGCATTTGCATCAAAGGTTGTACATCCCGCGAAAGCCAAACCACGATGCTAACCATTTTTTTAGACGATGACCCGGACATGGCAAACCGTCGGGATTCTGTAACAACAAGGCTGCTTCAGTCATGCCGTCAATTGCTGAACGAGAAAGGGATGGTTGGGATGTTTGTCGATGGAATCAGGTCAGACGAGAATACCTTCGTGTCTCTCGGTAAGCCAATCCGATCCCTCGTTAAAGAACGCCACTGACCCTTTTCTGTACAGGATTCCGCAAATGGGCAGATTACAGAGATGTCTGGCGTAAGGTGTGAGCACCAACAAAAGACGATTGGTTGCCACAATTATGCTGCATCACGAAGCAGGCAACAAATAACTCGGCCTCAAATACTCATCCCCGGCGACGGTGACCTGTTACGTGTCCAAATCGAATGGAAGCTTGATATCCAGCTCGGAGTCGAAGGCATCCCGCCTGGGAACTCAACCAACATATATTCAATCCAACATCACTGATGCTTTTCTAGCCGGCTTCCACCCCCGGCGTTTAGCACAAAGACCGGTTTCTTGTGTATACAATATCTGGAAAGAATGTCCTTGTCATATGCGCGAAGACTTGTACTGGCCGGTTCTTAATGATCGAATCATGCAATAGTTCGATCGTCGATTCACCTGCCTGCTATACACAACAAAAGATGTGGCTTGTCCCGGAGGTGTATTATTTACCCGGAAGCATTGTGACGATCTGCCCCCTTTCCAGATCATCTGAACCACGTCGCTGACCAGACATGGGCGTTGAGAGAGTAGGCACCTGACACGGTCAGCGCGTCATGCAGTCCTGAGCGCCACTTTCGGCTTTGATTAACGCGCGCCACAATGTTCCAAAAGCAGGCCTGACCCCGGATCTTAATTACTTGGCTCAGATGCGCGCCGTTTGAATCGCACCCTGGCGTCTCGTGACCCGACGGGAATGGCGCTTAGCCGACGCTTCCGTTGACGGCGCAGTTCCGAAATGAAAGCATATTGGTGGCCTTGGGCACGAATAAGTATTTTTGTCATCCGTGAGATGTTACTCCAGTTATATAGTTCTCGATGATAATCAGGCATGGTTGGCTGACAGGTCACCGCGCGTCAAAAGCACACCTCCATCAAGTCGCCATTCAAAGGGATCGCCACCGTGACGGATTGTGTGGCACGACTCCTGCAAGCAAGGTGCGGGCGGCATCTACGTAAAACGAATGTCTACATCAAATCGGTCGCGACAAGGGCCGTTGCCCGCAACCCTCATTTTCGGATCCCAGCAGAGTAAGGTGGCATGCAGGTGGTGATGGCTGGGTGATACAACCATGGAGAAGCTGAGGGTCTTTCATGACTCTTTGCAACCTAAGCAAGCCCCTAGTCGTAAAGGGTTGCGGTTGCTGGCTCAAGCCGGATGGCTCTGCAGACGGGGATTTGTTGAGTCTGGCTTGACGTAGTATCGCTTTCGTTTCCGACTGGTCGGACGCAGCAGATGAGGAGACGGCACACGTCACGTTCCTCCACGACGTGGGGATTACAAATGTCCGCTCGGACACAGACTGGGTCGAGCATTCCCACGCCAACGAAGCATCTCTCGCGACATCCAGCCTCGGCCTCTCCTCGAGATCAAGTGACTCCGTGCTGACGTTCTGGGGTCTGGGCCAAGATGCAGCGGAGTTGTGATGAAAGAAAGCTGAGCGTTCTCGATGTGACAGCCAGTGTCCAGACGGCCAGTCAGATGCTGGCCTGCCGAATGTGTTCGAATGTGTTCGAATAGGGCAATGCGGGATCACAGCACATCTGGCTCAAATGGGAAGTTGGTCTGGATGGCGATGTCGGCCAACAAGCCTGTCTCGTCAGCTTCTGGCAACCCATTCATTTCCATATCCCTCACATCGAAGGCGGGACAAGCCAATTGATTTTCTGATTCGCACCTGGTGAGCGGTCAAGTCTCCTCTTCCCTCAGAGACATCTTACCCCCCCCCACCCTCCTTTTGCCTACATAGAGTTGTAATGCATCCCTCCCGTCGGATTTTGTGTCACTCTGCGGCCCACCTGTCCGACCGAGTTGTCAAAAAATCTTCGCATGCAGCGAGGAAACTCCCCGGGGGATTCCGCAGCCGCCCCCAGTTGTGTAACCATGGCTTGCAGGGCTATTGACGCCCAGACAACGCAGCCATCACCCCCGTGTGTCGACGAGCACATCGAGATGTGGGTGTGATTACGGAGTAAGTGATGGACCTGAAACAGGCCAGTCCCAATTCTATCTTCAAGGAGATTTATTGACATTCCGGCCCTGAATCTGGCTGCGATAACGGGAAATTTCCACGGCGTGGCTTGGGAATCCCTGGCCAAAAAATGGTCTGGGCCTTTCCACTGGGGGTGCCAGGGTGCCTAGAACAACAACGCAGTGGCGGAGGGACATGCAGGCCAGGCGGAGATGGTTGTGCAGGTTGTGCAGGTCTTGCAGGTCTTGCATGTCGTGTGAGGTGAGTTCACTGGTAGTGGTGACGCGTGGGCTGCACCGCACTGCGGCTTCTTCCTTGAGCGAGCGTTATACCCGGCGCGGTGGCTAAAACCTCACCGAGTTTCCCTGGATGCTGGGCCACAATTCCATGTTCATGTTTCACAGACAACCCTCCAAGCGGCAATCGGTGCCAATTCCCCGCCCTCAGTCCAGCAACGCCATCCACGCCGAGAAAACTTGGCGTTGAGGCCGGTTAGGGCACCATGTGGTGGTGTCACGGTCGCAGGTGAATCAACTCAGATGCTGGAGATTGGCTGTCGGTCTGGGGCTGGATGTGTCCACCCACTTGATTGAGCCAGCCAACAAGCCGCTTAACAGGATGACGAACGTGGCCAATGTCTGATGATGGGTACGCGTGCCAAACCAGCCTGCAATTATCCAACGAAGCAACAAGGCGGGGTCGTCTTGTATGCAGACATGACTCGTCACAGCATCTGTCTCGCCCTCATCTCCACCCCCAGACTATCTTGAGAGGCTAGCTTCCAGCCATGTCCAGAGTGTTTAAGGCCGCCTCCCTGTGTGCCCCTCACAACCATCACGCGTCTTTCGTTGAGGCCAGCGCTGACGGTAGCGGTACCTTTCTCCAAGTTATGGGAGGCATATATCATGGAATGGGGTTTGAGGAGAAGACAACTGAGTGCTTGGAAGAATCCCTCGAACTTATTGACAAGACGCTCCTTGGCCTGGTTATGGGTCATAATCACCATGCTATGAAGGCACTGGGTAAGGTCAAATCGGCTCTACCCGCAAAAACACCTGTGTCGACATCAGGAGTAGACTGAGGAGATGATCGAATTGTTGATATGAGTGGCGTTTTACAGAACGAGATATCCAACGCTTCCCTGATCGGGTACCGTTGAATCACGACAACGGGGAAAGAAGAGGGCTCGCCAACCAGCCGTGATGCGAGCCCCTGCAAGAGAAGACAGAGGAAACTACTTCCGAGTGGAGACTTTTGGGTATGTCTCACCACTCTGCCGTGTCGGGGCGGGCGGTGACTCTCAGCTCATGGATAGACGCCGCCTCTAACTTGACAAAGAAACAAACCCTGCTCAGTTGATGATAGACAACAAGTCCCGCGCCCCCGAAGCTGTGTAACCCATGGCTGGTAAGCCATCAATCAGCTAGAAAAGCCCCCCAACCTAACTATACGCTGGCGCAAATCAGCCTGTGGCCAACTGGGGCAAGCCCCAAAGAGCGGTATGGGACGAGGACAAATGAGAGAAGAGCACACGGATGTGCCGATACGAATCTTGCTTGTTTTCTCAGGCGTTCCGTGTTGGGGGCTGCTAGCGGTGGGCGTCATGGCCGCCAAAAGTACCGATACCGAGGACTTCTCAAGCTCTGAACCTGTGTTACACGGCAGACCTCCGCCAATCTTGATTGTTGCACAAAGGACCTAGGTGCTCGGATGTCAGAGCCGATGAGATCTTCGTCGAGCACGGGTGTCTCACATCTTGACCGTTGTTACGTTACGGTTGTAGCGGACTAAGCTGTGAGAAAAAGAAAATAGTAAATTATCGGTGTGAACCAACTGACTAGACCGCGAGGTCCTTGGATCCTATTTTAAGATAACTGACGTGAGAGATGAGAGAAAAGCCTGCACTCTAGAAGAAGACCCCGTGGGGAGATCAGAAAACAAATCGCGAACACGGATCCTCTGTCTCAAGCGGAATGCTTCAAGACAGCAAGGGCATGCCATAGTACAGCCACACAGAGCCATACAGACTCAACGGTTGCGAGTTTAACGGAAAGCGTCTGGTGACAAAAGCAAACAGACATGAATACACAACCATCCCAAACATGAACTTTTTGTATCCCGTGAACCCATATGTAGACGCCCTCCCTAATAATATAGTTGCGTAACACCATCATACAATAGCCAGATTTCTGTCTGTTCCCACACATACTCTCTTATCTTAGCAGGTATTCCATCTGCTCAGGCCCACTTTGAGAAATCCACTGACTCTACCATCGAGTCTAATCCTTGCGTTGTACCAACCTCTGTGTCGTTTGTAGTGGTTGACGAGGAGAGAGTTGAGGATCGATGAGATGTCTGCTCGCTCGCGCTTGTGAAATAGGTCGCTACACTTGTCCGGCGGAGGCTAATAAAGCTATCGCGCACAGTGCTGCTCGGCCTCGATGACGATTCACTTTGCTGCTGCTGTGCAAGCCCACCAAGTGACGACGACTGCGATGCCGAGGGCGTCAGGTTGCCCAATTTGGGTGTATACTTCTCGCGCAGCCGCTTGATGGCCCTCAGCCGGCTTAGCCACGAGCTAACATGTTCGCCCTCACGGTTAGCCCACACTTGGGAGAACACGGAGGCGTTGAGTGCGATCAGACGGATCAAGCTAGGAAGAGCAGTCAACGAGACCATCTTAAGCTCAGAAGCGGGCGAGATCTCCGGGAAACCAGGTTTGCTCATCACCTGAACTCGGTAGAACGGCTGCCCACCTCCCAAGGGGGAATCTCTTGTCGCAATAAATGAGGCACGAGACGCCGGCGTAATTACGATGTGCACGAAGTTGAAGTCACCCGGAAACGTGTCAAATCTGAACGGCAACCCGGAGTCGTTGAATACGATGTTGACGAAATCATTACCGATGTGCCGCTTCTTCTTGTCAGATCGCGGGTCATTCTCCAGGTCCGTCGGCATTTGTGTCGTCACGTGAAAGACGATTTCCGTAACCCTATCGCGCCAGCAGAAGGTATACTGGCCATCACCGCCAGTGTCGCGATCTAGGCCGTGGCTGTTAAACTTAGCCCCCTGCAGCTTCGTCAACGTCCCCAAGTTGTTGAGGAATTCCACGTAATCGCTACTGCCAGACACATTGGCAAGGATCTCTGCCTCATCCGTCTGGCCTTCTCCGATGTAGATGACGCCAACCTTATGGCCATCAACCGTGGAGCTGCGATCAAAGACCCGAATGAATCTGTCCACATACTCCTCATCGGGCAAGGGAAAGGGTCGTCCAAGTTCATTGCTTTGCGGAAATGAGGAAAGCAGCTGAATCAATAAGTGACTCGGAAGAACCGTGTTGGTCGATCCCTGACCCTCTCTCGTAATGTCGACATAGTTCTGGGTTTGATGTGGCGGAGGTGGGTTGAAGGTTTCCCGAATCTTATATACTGAAGTCCCAGATGGCTGTCTCTTAATGATCTGAGCCCAGCCAGTGACCGTGGCCTGCATGACAGTGACAATGCTATGCCCAACCAACCAGTTCCTCGTTACAATCTCTCCAAAGCGGTCCTCAGTGAAATGAGGATCCTCCAAAGACTCATCAACATCTGCATACGTGACCCTCTGCATGAAGTCGACGGATGTAAATGCTTGTTCATGGTCGGTTTGTCCATCCTCAGAATCACTAAACAGGTTCCGAACAATCCACCCGACAAGGCTCGCCCGATCGGGGAGCTTCAGGGCAAGGAACCAGAAAAGAATCACATGGTACGCAAGAGCATATACATATTGTGGAAGGTCGTCTGTTGCACTTGGGTGCGTCGCTTCGGCGAGATTCGGAGTTGAGGTTGCCGGGGTTGATGGTTCGCTCACGTGGCTGTTCCGGTTGGACTCTTTCTTGTCCCGCACAGATTGTAGGTATCGAATGCAGATGCCGAAGACAATCCTGTACTCCTCCTCTCGGAAATTGACGTATACATTGTGTTGTCGACTGAGGGTGGCGAGAAATTCGAGGATGTGGATCGAAACATGAGGCTGGGTAATGATTGTAGACATTTTGGTCAACAACTGAACCAGTGATTTGCTCGTCGAAAGTGGAAGCTCGTGGCAACAAATCGACAAGGCATGGATGCAGCACTTTGCGCTTCGCTCCCAGGTCGCGATGCCATGAACAAATGACCTCACGATTTCGTCTTCCTCTCCTTTCTGGAAATAGACGTGATAACTCAGGATCATCGTCAAGCTGTGGAAGAGGCAGATAGCCACATCAGCTCGACGCAAGCCTGATGCATTCGGTGGCTCTTGGAAGCTGTTTTTCCAGATTTGTTCGCAGATAAGTCGCCGTAGCTCCTGAATCTGCGGGATCGCATCTCGAAATAGAGCATGGTTGCTCAGCTGCGACGGAAGGTGGACCAATACGAAGCTGTAGACCTCCCAATCGCACCCATGAAGAAGGCTTAGGACAGCCTCGAGCCAAACGGGAATATTCAGTGCGACAGATCCAACATGATTTGTGCCTTCGGCTGAATTATCCTCTGACTCGTCGAAATCAACATCACTCGATTGTGGAACATGAGAGACTAACACCGGGCTGACAGCTCCAGTGACGCCTGCTGGTAAGGCATCTGGATCCGGGAGTCTCCATAGCTGATGGTATCGACCCGAGTTGCTCTTGATACCGGCACCGCTGCCAGATCGAACTGGAAGGCCCCTTTCATTGGCCTGACCCTGTCCAAATGAGACACCCCGCGAGGATCGCGAAGCGCTACCATGCTCACTTCTCGATAGCCGCTGTGCTTGGGCAGCTTCTTCTGCCTGCCTCTTGGCAAAGGAATCTTCCGTGCGGCAAAGGGAAGGCGCAAGGAAATTGGTCTCGAGGACCTTTGTGATGAAAATCCGATTAGCCCAGTCCCCCCGTAACCGAAACAAGAGTTTCATGGTAGTCAACCGGGCATCCACCTCGCAATGATTGGATTTTGCAATGTTGACTAAGGCATTGAACAGGCGGATACTCTTTGCGCTGTGATATTCCATCGTTTGCACAAACATTTTTACATATCCCTTTGCCACCACGTTCGACGGTGACTGCTCTGGTACAGAATTGGATTCGTGGGAAGGAGGGGAAGCGAAAGGATTCGGCGAGGCCGAGGAAGAGATCGGCGATTTCAATCGATCGCTCACGACAATACCTCTCAAAGCATCGATGATATAATCAAAGAGTTCCATTTCACATGATGCTACAACGGAAATCATCAATGACATGATGGCTTCAAGAACCAGCACATCGGTTTCTTCTGCCACATCCTGAAGGATACTCTTGGCTAGATGTGGGATGAATCTCTGTTCAGGATCATCACCGACGAGGTCGACGATTTCGTATGCGTCCATGATGGTTTCTAGAGCTCGGAGTCGGATATTGGACGATCGGTCCCGATTGCAAAAGAAACCCTTCAAGACCAACGCCAAATTGTCTTCCCAGTAAAGGTCTGACGGAGAGCAGCACCTGAATTGTTGGAAGTAGTCAAGCACTGCAGATACCGTCGCATCAGGAAGTAGTTGATGAACTTCGGTGAGAAATTTGACGACGATTTGCCGAGGGACGAAGTCACCAGTCTTTTGATTTACAAGGACGTCGAGTCGCTTGATGAGAGAGATGAGCTCCCGACTCACAAAATCTTCTGGGCGCTCGTCTCTCGAGTGTATGCGAAGTCTATCCACCTCATAATGCTCAGCAGACGCTCTCTTGGAGCATTCTGAGGCGGCATCCAGAATCACTGACCAATCCTCATCGACGATTAAGCGGTGGATGTTACCTTGTCCATCGTCGAACAGGGCGTTGATGAGCTGGAGGGCAGCGACACAAGTCCTGACAGAAGATGTTGTCTTGGCAATTGTGGAGAGTCCATCGGCTAACAAGGCATATGGGACAGGCGGGTATCCTTTCTCTAGGTTCTTCGATAGTAGTTTCTGTAGGACGGCGAGGGCGCCACGAATCTCCCGATTGGCATCCTTTTCCTTGATGCCATCCGCAGAATTGTTGCGCAGAATGTCGAGCAAGATGCGGATGGTGAGATGACCATTGTGGGACTTGCAGAGATTGGAAAGAGTGTGCCAAGCAGGCTTTTGGAGTTTTCCGACCATGCAATAGATTGAGCCCAGAACTTGGATGCAACCCCTGAGTTTCAAGTCGGGTATAGAGCCAAAAGTCACAATAGTGTCAATGACAGCGATGCTCGATCTCAGGTCATCCTCCGAATTGGTGGATACACAAATGGCTAAAAGCCTGTCGATCAAGTTGACAACGGTGGTCTCGTCAGCATTGTTGAAGCTGAATTTGGTCACATCAATCAAGAAAGCAAAGAGCTGGGAGAGGTTCTTCTCTTCTCCGGGGGTGGCCACCCGGCTTTTCGTTGAGCTCTTATTGCTTCTTGCGGCCTTGCGCGGAGCCAGTCGCACCGTGTTGTAGGTTTCCCGGAGCCAACTGGTCAGCAAAGGGATAAGTTCATAGTCGAAGCCAGTCAGGACGCGGCCATGATGCGTAAGGTCGACAAGAGCTGCTAGTTGAAGGTGAAAATCATCCGAGTGTGCGGGTGAAGACAGTGTCGTGAAGTACTCCTGGCGCTCAAGATCGGTGGAGGCAGCATGCTTGACACACTCGGTCAGAAGCTCCCAGCCGGCGGTACGGGCAGTGGCGGGTTTTGCCGGATCGATAAGGTCCTTCGCAGCATACCAGATATCCAGGACGGGATTGAGGGGGTACTCAGAAATAGAGAACCGCAGGGAGTTGGCAGCGGCGATACGCTCATTGAGAGAGCCGTTCTTGAGAAGTTCGAAGGACTCCATGTGGCTTGGCGACAGCCTTTGAGACAGGTTCGCAGAAGTAGCATGGACGAACTCAGCAGTGGGTATGGCGGCCGAGGATGATGGTGAAGCAATAGACGGCGATGACTTGGAGAGCTTTGAGCTTGTTAGGCCCCGTAAGACGTTGGCGAGGCCTCCCTGACGGGATGAATCTGGTGACGATGGAACATCTCCTGGCTGCGGGGACATTAACATGTGCTCTTGTGAAGTCTCGGGGTCTTGGTGGCTAAGCGAGGCTAGACGGCGTAGCATGTTAGCAGAGAACCGGATGTCCGTGTGCTTGGTGCGCCGTCATCTGTAAGGTGCGTCGATGGGTGGGAAGCAGAGGCAAAGACAAGGTGGACGGATAGCATCGACAAGGGCCGCAGTAAACCAAAGTTTCTCAGGAGGAAGGATACAGAGGAGGGCCGAGGACGAGGGCATCCAGATGTGGCGCCTCTGGTTCTGTCGTGCGATGGGTGCGACGGGTGCGACGGACGGCGCAGCGTCTCGGATGTGGTATGCAGGAGCAGATCAAGCAGGCTGCGCAGGCAAGTCTCACCGGCGAAACATGTGCTACCGAGGCTAGCAAGGGGCCCGCAAGATGTCGAAGAGGAAGGCGAAGTTCAACGGGGAAAGAGGCGGCCATCAAAGGGCTGAGAGGTCGGCGGGAGGTTGCAGCTTGGAGGACGATGTCGAAGTCGGCGGCGGAGGTGGGCGGCCGACAGTGGAGGGAACGACGGCGGGGCGGAAGTGAGCAGATGGCGCTATGGGAGGGCAGAAGGGGTCGGAGGAGCAGAACGAAAGCAGCTGGGGAAAAGCTGGGCTATAGAGGATGTCGGTCGGTCATGGAGTGCGAGAAAACGAGGGGAGTCGATGTTGAGGGTTGAAGGTTGAAAGGTTCAAAGTCGAAGCGGGTTAAAAGAGATGGATGGCAGGCCGTCGTCAGACTCTGACCTGGACAATGGCTGGAGGTAGCTGCAGGGCCCGTCGATCAGGCGAGGTACTTCGAACCAGGTACCTCCACGAGGTACCTTGCCGAACACGAGCCGGGCTGTTCTGGCAAGGCGCCCCCTGGAACCCCACCAATAGGGGACCAACAGGCCGCACCTCGCGTGTCCAGTGGCTAGTTTTAGGGGGGAGCGCGCGAACAGTTCAGGGATCTCGCCAACTGTGCGGCAACTGTAAGGTACTTCCGCCCCCGTGTACCTTACCTCACCTTGCCGTTCCGGGTCGAGGGGCCAATCATGCAAAGCATCAACAGCATGCTGGACTGGGCAGCCACTGCGTACCTGCAGTTTTGCGCGTGAAGGCGAGAGGCTATTTTGTCGTACGTAGGATGCTACACGAAACGGGGGATCCTCGATTTGGGACGCGCCACCTCTTTGGGATGGGATGAAGGCGTGCAAAATACCCGCGCGAGCCCCGATGGCTCCCAGCCTAGCAGCACTGTACATGGGGTGCAAGTAGCCCGTGCCAGGCCACCTGAGTACCCAAACATACACGCACCGATTTCAAACTTGCCTACATAGGTACTTGCACCAAATTGCATTAACGCTTAGTATATTCTATATCTACTTTTAATTTTTATTTTATAATAAATATTTATCTTTAAAATCTATTTATTTTTAAGTTATAATTTTTAATAAAAATATTTTTTAAAAGTATTTTATTTTTATTAGTATAACAGGTAACTTAGAATACTTAAGCTAGCTAGTTGCTAGCTGGGAGGCCTCTAGAGGGGACTGGTTCAGGTTAAAAGGGGTCAGCTAGAGCTAAGAGGGAAGAAGGCATCAATTTTTCCCTTCTTAAAGATTCCAACTAGAAGTCAGAGAGGCTGGAAGGCCTTAAGACAGATAAAGAATCTAGTATTTTGCTGTTCATAATTTTAAGAGATTTATTTTAAGCCTGCCTACCTGATATCGCAAACGTATCTAACCTCTGTCTTAAATAACCCTCAGATTCTGGGCTGCTGCAGGCTGTATTGATACCTTGCCAGCGAATTTTCCCGCGACAGACTCCAGGTCCCATCTCATGAGATGCTTCCCTGCTAGGAGATACGAACTTTAGATTGTCCCAACCTCTTATGCGAATCTTGGTGCAGCTTTGGGCTGACCAGTAAAGATACCCTTGCAATAGTCTCTCAAATGTGGAATCTCAGAGCAGGTTAACAAGTTGGATATTATTTCTATTTCTTTCTGCTGCTAAATTAGAAGATTTATTTAATTTTAATTTAATTTTTAGAAAAATTTTAAATAAAAAAAACTTAGAGTAAATATTTTTATTTAGCTAGTAAATATACTAAAAATTAAGCTAAGGCAAATTAGGAAATTATAAATACAGTTTAAAGGTTTAAGCTAATTAGATATATTAGGCTGTGTAGGTAAGTTTAAAATCGGTGCGTGTATGTTTAGGTACTCAGGCTACCTGATGAGTTGACGGGTGAGGAGGGGGTCGAGACTATGTAGCCTCAAGTACCTCAGAATCCAGAACAATGTGATACGGCGCAAAAGCAAATGCTAGGTGCCTTAGTTGGGTGGGATGTGTCATTGAGAGTACCTATCTAGGAGTGGCCATGTCTCAACCTGAGTCTCGATGAGGGTTGAAGCATCAATAAAACACACTCGTGCATAATCACCACTGAATCACTTGTCACCACCTGCTCCCCAACAGGACAAGTGCATCTTATGATTCCTCATCCCTTCCCGTCCACAGTGTGTTCACTAGCCTGCTCCCCGGCGATACCAACAAGGTACCCGAGCTCGTCTGTCTGTTGCAGCGCAGCGGCCAACGCCTCAGCCGTGACGGGAGCGGCTCTCGGCTCGCACCTCTCTCAGCCTAGATGCCTAGGTTTCCTACCAACCTTGGTGCATAGTAGCCTATCTCCCACTGTAACTGCCCCCCCACATGCCCTGTGTCCAGCACCTGGTAGGGGAGCTTCCAGACCAGGTTAGTGGCGGCATCCACGCCTGCTAGTGGTTTCCATTGCACCCAGTGCAACCAAGCAGAAAAAAAAGCCAGAGCTTTTTGTTTGCCTTGCAGCCGGGAGCTGACCTCACAACAGCTTGCACTCCAAGCCAACCAAACCAATCCTCCGCCATCACCTCCACCGCCGCCTCTTCTCCTCCCTCCCTCCTGCATCCTCCCACACTCCCTCACTTCTCCTCGCATAACCTCCATCATGGCGGCAGACATTGGCCACATCTCCCAGTTGCTTGACGCAACCCTCGATCCCTCCCAACACCGCAAAGGTACTTCGTCGTCCCGTTGCCCTCCCGCACCGTCGTTGCCCCGCGATCATTTGGCTAATAAACAAACCCGCCCCAACAGCCGAGTCCGCACTCAAGCTCGAGGCAGCCAAGCCCCAATACTCGCTCGGTCTGCTCAACATTGTTAGCTCAGGCGCTCTTCCTGCCAAGACTCGCCTGGCCGCTGCTCTGGCCTTCAAGAACTTCATCCGAACAAACTATGTGGTACGTCGACCCTCCGAATCCTCCTGTCCCGCCCCTCCCCGCTCGACCATTGAATCGTCGACGGAGCAAATGCTGAACTTGATTTGTCTGCGTAGGATGAGGAGGGAAACTACAAGTTACCTCAAGATGAGGTCATGACTATCAAAGAGCGCCTCATCGGCCTCATGATCGAATCCCCCTCTAACATCCAGGCTCAGCTTGGCGACGCTATTAGCGTGATTGCCGACTCTGATTTTTGGAGGCGGTGGGATACCCTCACTCAGGTGCGCTCCCCCCAATCTCTAGATGCCCTCGGCTCGCGCTCACAGTCTTTCTTTGTAGGAACTCGTCGGCCGCTTTTCCGCTACCGACCCCAAGGTCAATGTCGGCGTTCTCGAAGTCGCACACTCCATCTTTGCGCGATGGCGACCGTTGTTCCGCACCGACGAGCTCTACATGGAGATCAACCATGTCATTGAGACCTTTGGCCAGCCCTTTATTCAGCTGTTGGTGGTAGGTGGCGATCGTCCACCTTGGCACTGCACAATACTAACACGCTTCGTAATAGACAACCGACAAGAAGATTTCCGAGAACTCGGACAAGAAGGAGACTCTCCAGGGTTGGTTTGAAACCCTGGACCTCCAGATCAAGATTCTGAACGACATGTCCTGCCACGACTTGCCACCCATCTTTGAGGAGAATCTGGCCAGCATCTCCGAGCTTCTCCACAAGTACCTCACATACTCCAACCCGCTGTTGGAGACCGACGATGAGACCGAGACGAGCATAGTAGACACTGTCAAGGCTGACATCTGCGAGATACTGGAGCTCTACACCGTCAAGTACGATGAAGACTTTTCCAAGTACTGCCAACCCTTCATCGAGAAGGCCTGGAATCTGTTGTCCTCCACAGGCACCGAAACCAAGTACGATATCATCGTCAGCAAGGCCTTGCACTTCCTGACGGCCGTCGCCTCAACAAAGGAGCACTCCGGGATATTTAACAGCGAGGAGGTGCTCACACAGATCGTGGAGAAGGTCATCCTGCCAAACGTGGGACTCCGCGAGTCCGATATGGAGCTGTTCGAGGACGAGCCCATCGAGTTTATCCGACGAGATCTGGAGGGCTCCGACACAGACTCCAGACGCCGATCTGCCACCGACTTCCTCCGAAAGCTCCAGGAGAAGTTTGAGGCTCCAGTCACGACCGTCGTCTCCAAGTACATCAACCACTATCTTTCTCAGGACAAATCGGATTGGAAGGCCAAGGACACCGCCATCTACCTCTTCCTGTCCGTTGCGGCCAAGGGTGCCGTCACCGCCGCACAAGGTGTAAAGACGGTCAACCCCTTGGTCAATGTCGTCCAGTTCTTCGAGCAACACATTGCCCAGGATCTGATCAACAGCGAGGGTGTGGAACCTATCTCGAAGGTCGACGCCATCAAGTATCTCTACACCTTCCGCAGTCAGCTGTCCAAGGAACAGTGGAAGTTGGCATTGGGTCCTTTGATCCAGAATCTCAACTCGGACAGCTACGTTGTGTACACATACGCAGCCATTGCTGTGGAGCGAGTCTTGTTCCTTACTGACGACGCTGGCGTTCCCATGTTCCCTCGAGCAGACGTTGAGCCCTTCTCTAAGGATTTACTTGGTCACTTGTTCAAGCTTATTGAGAAGGAGGCGAGCCCCGCCAAACTTCAAGAGAATGAGTTCTTGATGCGCTGCGTCATGAGAATCCTCATCGTCATCAAGGATGGTGCTTCGACCATGGTCGAAAATGTCCTTACCCATCTCATCCTAATTACGAACGTCATGAAACAGAACCCGAGCAACCCC
The DNA here is from genome assembly GCF_021365365.1 of Ilyonectria robusta. Classification (NCBI taxonomy): domain Eukaryota; kingdom Fungi; phylum Ascomycota; class Sordariomycetes; order Hypocreales; family Nectriaceae; genus Ilyonectria; species Ilyonectria robusta. The sequence continues at coordinate 507,760 of NW_025764438.1, forward strand.
CGATTCTACTACTACCATTTCGAGGCTATCGGCGCTCTTGTTCGGTACTGCGCCCCAAGTAACGCTGCTCTCTTCAACGAGAAGCTATGGGAGCCCTTCCACCAGATCCTGGTCGAGGATGTCACAGGTAAGCGAGCAGATCTCGATGCCGAAAAGTCCGCTAACAAGCTCTCCAGAGTTCATGCAATATGTCTTCCAGATCCTTGCCCAATTGCTCGAGTCCAGCCCGGCTGAGACAATTTCGGATAACTACAAGGCGCTGTTGGGTCCCTTGCTGAACCCACCCCTTTGGGAGACGCGAGGCAATGTCCCTGCTTGCACCCGCCTCCTGTCGGCCGTTGTTCCTCGAGCCTCCCAGGCTATTATCGCAGAGAACCAGCTTGAGGCTGTGCTCGGCATCTTCCAAAAGCTTCTCAGTGGGAAGAAGTCTGAACTTCATGCCTTTGATCTCTTGGACTCCATCGTCAAATCTTTCGAGCCGTAAGTCTCTTATGTTGATATGCGATATATAAGACTCCCACTGACAACTATTCCAGCTCGGTTTTGGAACCTTACTTCGGCACCATCCTTCGCCTCCTCTACACGAAACTGCAAGGCACTCCAGCTGATTCGTTCAAGCTGCGCTTCGTCAGATTCTACCACCTTGTCTCCGCTAGATCGGAGGCTGGGTTCGGTGCTGACTACTTCATCACCCAGTCGGACCAGGTCGAGGCGGGCGTCTTCACGAAGGTGTATCCTGTTTTCGTGCTAGCTGAGACGGAGAAGCTAGCTCGCCCTGTGGACCGTAAGGTCGCGGTTGTGTCCCTGACTAAGACTCTCTGCGACTCGCAAGCCTTCGGGCAGAAGTTCATGAAGGGTTGGGCTAACAGCTGCCGCATCTTGCTCTCTCTTCTGGCTAACCCGCCCACCGTGACTTCCGGTTCTGGTGACGAGATTGTTGCTGAGGCAGATGTCGATGACATTGGCTTCGGCATGTCTTTTACCGCGCTCAACACTTGCAAGGCTCTTGTTCGAGACGACTTCCCTGAGGTTCTAGATGTTACTACGTGGGTCAAGGAGTTCATGGTTGCTGCCAACCAGCGACACGGTGGCGCCATCGAGGGCTTCATCGGCCAGCGTTTGAGCCCCGAGGAACAGGAGGCCATCGCGAAGTACATCCGATGAGCTCCCCAACACCTCCGAGCAGAGAGATGACGAGCACCCGGCCCAGTAGGAGGTCGAGGCGGGATTTGATAAGGATACCAGGAGTCAGGGAGGATAACTATGTATGTATGTATTGATGGGCGGGCGGGTGTATGGGCATCTTGAATTAGAAGATGAATGAAGAAAAAAGGACCAGGGCATCTGGAGCAAGATGCATAGATGACTGGAGAAAGAAAACGGATAAGAATCTTGCCCGTCGAAAATATACCACAATTTTACACTCATCATCAAGACTCGTCACGCTGTGTGCACGCCTGGGTCAACCCAACATGATTGATATTTCTGCCCTAAGTCTCCATCGTCGTGGTATGCGACGTCGGGGACCGCTCTAGGTCTAAACTTCCCAGGGCGCGCAGAAGATCGTGTCTATCTATCCATTCATGATGCCACCAGACGTGAGAGCTCATTAGTCCATGTTATTATCTGCCCTCCGGTTCGGTGGTCCAGACACGAATTCCACGCCCGTCATCTTCATCGAAGACCCCCAGCCCATGATTCCAAACCCCGTTCAAGTGTTAGGGCAGTAGGGGTTATTCAACATCAACAAAAACGCCAAGGACTGTTTGTCCACTTCTCCTCATCGTAAGCGTTATGATGGCGAAACATCATCTGGTATCAAAATCGTACAAAACATTCAAATCCGCCCAATATGCCAGTGTCCTTAGTCTCATATGGATGCACGCAACAAAAACAAACCAAAAAAGAAAATCAGTATCTCGAAGTGCAGATGTGAAAATGATGTCGTCGAGGTCGGAAGAGGCTTCATTGCCTTCTAATTCCTGGCAAATCGTTCAAAGGAAACCACCGTCGCTGCTGATGACTCCAACACTATTGCGCCATCCGCATCTCCGGTCGTTTTCGTCTCGGTCTCGGGGAGGCGCTCCGGTTCCTCGCGGGTTTAGCGTCCCACGGGGTATGGACGAGGACTGGATGTCGATCTCGCTACTTCCCCGGCTACTCCAACTAGCGTTCGTCTGGACTAGCAGTAAGCTGCTGGTGCTAGAGAGTCTCTTGGTAAACTCGGTGAAACTCAACCTTTTGGCACTGGTGGTAGACAGTCGCTTGTCTGCATTTGGGCGGGGGGTGCCTTCTTCGGAAACCTTGCTCGATGCCGATATTTCCATATTGGTCATGGCCGCTGCAAGCTGGGAGGGACTCTGTATCCTTTGTGATGCGCTGGGGCGACTTTTGGCGTTTGCGGTATGTGGCCGCACAGGGGGAACCTGGTTGGGTACGATTCCTGAGCCGACCCGGGTGTTGATTGAAGTCCTAGAGGTTGGTGGTCTGGCTGAACTCTGAGGCTGTGCGGGCTCATTTCGGCCAGCAATAAACTGCAAGGCGCGTTGTGTTGTGGAGGGAATCAATACTGGACCGCGCCGTTCTGGGATGTGGCCGTATGCGCCCTCATCCGAATCGTCCGAGTCTCTGTCCTGGGCCTCATCCGAGCTGTCAGATGCCTCGAAAGCGCTCCGTATTGCCATTTGATGCGCTCGTTCGGCGGCTTCCCTCTGTTTTCGTTTTTGGTCAGCTTCTCGCATTAACGCCTCAAATCGCGCCAACGAGCTCAATTTCTCTTCTCCAGGGACCTCCTGCTCAGACCCAGGTATGCACCTCAGTTGAAAGGCTCTGTCGAGGATAGTCTCGCGAGGCGCTGGGGGTGAGCTCGAGTCAGTCGCTGTGATCGAGGGCTGTGGTGTCTGTGAGCTCATACTGTCTCGCCCTCGGATGGGCGAGCTCATTGTTGAAGACCTCCCCTGAGCAGCCGTCCATCCCTCAATAAATTCGCCCTGGTATTCGCCAGTGGTGCCAACAGGAGAGGGGAGGTCAGAGGGGAGGTCTGTGGGAAGCACAGTAGTGTAGTGCTGGCCAGGGATCGGGTACATTTGCTGGATGGGGTAGTTCGCACTCGAGGGGGAGGAAACATCGCTTCTCTTAGATCGCAGACTTAGCGACTCGGAACTGAAGGTATGTGGCCTTTCGCGTGGCCCAGTGGACTGCGTATTTGCGGAGCTCTTGTGCTGGAGAGCGCGAGTATCCGATCGGCCAGGCTGATTACCGCTGGTTGGGCGCGAAAAGTAGTCGGGCTGATCGCGGGATCGTGGCGCAAAGGGGTTGGTGAATTGGGGAGACATGGGGCTCTCGGGACTCATGGGACTCATGGGCGACTTCTTGGACAGAATGAAGCGCGCCCAATCATGCAGACTGGGATGGTGGTCGTCAGGAGGCGTACGAAACCATAACGTATTGGCGCTGGTCTCCTTGTTCGATGAAATCAGCCCAGCAGCGCGGCTGGAGCGTCGTTTTCGCTCTTTGTCGGACAGAGTGACAATGAGGGTGGGTAGAACAGGGCCCTGCTTCCTGTGGGCGACCATTTGGACCTGGCAATCGGCAATACCGCTGATGGGCCATTGTTGGTTCGGTTCATTGTCCTCCTAAAGTTAGGTCTCGTCAACGCATGTTCTAGAGAAAGTTTCGGGGTGAGCCGTCAACCGGGCCTAGATCAACACACCTTGTGTTTGTAGATGAGGAGGCAGCATTCGTCGGTGGGCGTCTTTGCAATCGGTTTAGGGGTCAAGCTATTGTTTCGGCTGCTCGTCACCAGCTGAGAGTAGCTGGGATTCGAAGTACCCTGTTGACCAGCTGAGGTGATGCGCCTCCCGACGACTACGTATCGTGTCTAAAGAGTATTGGGGTCAGAGGGTTGTTCTTAATTTCAAATCAATCCCGGAGCAGACAACAACAAGACATACCTTCCAAACTGCCCTACCAAGAATCTGCCCTCGGTCTGGAGGGACCATGAGCAACCCATCCAGGCTCTCCATTGTCGGCACGAGAAGAGGCGGTGGTTGCCAGAGAGTGAGAAGCGAAGGGGGGAGAAGCAGGGGACGGGAGGAGGGGCGAGAGAGGGGAGGAGAAGGAGAAGCAACAAGATTAGGTGAAGATCAAAGTCGCATCATGAGGCAACACGTGGTGTAGGCGGCGTGGAGACGGCCAGAGACAAGACGACGGCGGAATAAAACAGATGGCCAAGAAATAAGTGCCAGTAGGGATGGAAGGCTGCGAGCGGGTGGAACTGATTATTACGGTGACGATGGTAAAAGCGATGCTGGTGATGGCAATAACGAAGTAGCAATGCGGCGCCTGGTGCTGGTGATGAAGCAGGTTCGAAGGCTGGGAGACAGGTGGAAGGCGAATGGGCCCATGGGCAGTCAGTCGCGGATAGTCGACGAACCCGGTCCCGGCGACTTTGTCTCAGAAAACGAGCGAAGGAGGAGGCAATGGTGGTGGTGAAGGTGGTGGTTTAACCGGCCTTGGCCAGACGCTGGAGATGGGACGGATGCGGATTCGGAGGTGGATGCAGTTGCGGTTGCGGGAGGCGAAGGGATTTAGGGCGCATGGGCGAGGGTCCAGGGCTGGCACGAGGTTTGGAGGGCGAGCCCCACTGTCCTTACGGGGGTCGGAGGGGGGTGCGAGGGGCGGGAATAGTGAGCAGACTCGATAGAACCTCCTGAGAAGAGAGCCCCGAGGACTGCTTGCAGTGCTTGGGCGATGAAGAGGGCTAAGGCAGGTACCTCCGTACTAAGGCAGGATGAGTGGATGTACCTACCTACCTAACCTTTTTCCCCCATCCTGGTCTTCCCTGGTCTCTCCTTTCCTGCCGGACTGGGGCGCTCCATTGGGAGGCGAAATTAAACCTCGAACAAGAATGGAAGGGACGGCCAGCTCCAGGAGATCCGGTACCTGCAAGCTACTGCATGGCAAAGTACTCTCCGAGGGCAAGGTAACGAAGAATCGTCTGGAGCAGGTCTCAAGCGAGAAGCAGGGCAGAGCGACTGCAACGTATTCGTAATAGTGCAGACACATATGATCTGCTACGTACTGCCTACCATACCTGTACGTCCAGAGAAGGAGTAACTTACCTACCTAGCCTACCTCCGTTCGTATGCCGTGCCCCTTTACAGCCTCTCTATCAATGTAGCCTTCAGCCAACTAATAACCGAGATCAATGCCCCCACGAAACCGGAAAAGCCCAACTTGCGCCCCCAAATCTGGCATCGGATCCGTCACATTTACCCCTCCAGGCCAAGTGAGCTTCTAGAGGAGGAGGGTGGGAGGATGCCACAGCATCTTACATATTACCAGGCACACAGCGTTGTACTACGTGGTATACATGCGTCCAGGGTGCAAGCCTCAGAGCATCTAGTGCATCGTGCGGCGACGCGGAGGGTGAGTGCAGAGTGCAGAGTGCAGAGTGCAGTCTGTGTGTGCATGCGCGTGTGGTGCTCTGTTATCCATCCTGGTTCTCCTCCTCCTCCTCCTCCTCCATGATCCATGAAGCGCCATCCACTCCCCCATCCGTCGTTCATTGTCAATTGCCCATTGTCCATTGTCCAGATGCTGCCCGTGCAGCACAGGGTTCCAAGGGGCGCTGTCGATCCCATGCGGACAGCCGACAGGGGTTGGCTGTGGAAGGATGGCATGGAGGATGTGGGTGGAGGTACATGGCGAGTCAGGTACCCCCCGGGTCGCTCCCCCTCCACGAGCCGGGGCGTACCTGCCGACAGGGAACGCGACTCAGGGCCAGCGTCGTTCTAGCAGGATGCACCTGCATTGGGATGCATTGGATGCTTCCACCATCCTTCCTCTGTAATGACCTGGGCTCCGTCAAGGCTCCATCAAGGCTCCATCAGAGAAACAAACACGGCTTTTCATCCCCTGCGAATTCGGGCATTTTTTGCCGCATACAGCAACCTTGGGTAAGGCATTGTGCTATTTACATCATCCTGTATGCACGCGCAAGGCATCATTCGTCACAGTCTCTCGTCGCCGTTGCTGTCGGCATCGCCGTTGCTGACCTTGTTGGTGGCTGGATGGCTGCTGACTGCTTACAGAATGCTGATGCTGCTGTTCCCGCCCGTGTGTCTCGTGGGTGTTCGTCCCGACTTTCTGATTGCACGAACCCACGTCCAACCCATGGCGCAGTTTCAGAATCGACCTGACAGTCTGGGAGGCCCAAACCAACCCCGGCATAACCATCGTCCCTCCCTGACAAACGTCGCCCGTGCCGGACAATGGCCCTGGCAGTGTAACCGCAAGGATGGGTGTCCTGGGGGGTCGGAGTGCGATCCTTGCTGGTTCCTGCTAGGGCCTTGTACCACAACGCTATTGTTCAAGCGCCCTCGGGAGACGCAGGCCCAGCAAGCCCAACAAGCCGAGCAACACACACACACACACACACACACGCGCGCACAGAGTGCCATCATGTCTCCTACCGTCTTACCATCCTACCTACTCCGTACTCCGGGCACCATTCATAACAACTTCCAAACCCCGGCTACTGCAGCCAGCCATCATCTAATTACAACATGCCCCCTCACAGCGAGATATAAAGACCAGACGAGTCACGCACCCGCAGTACTGCCACTCATCCAGGATTACCAGATCCAAAAAGTAACAAGCACCACGGTCCGAGACGGCAAGCCGGATAGCATACGTACATCCTCGGGAGAACATCCATTCGCGGGCTCACACACCGATGGCGGCCCAGAAAACCGACCTCGCGCGACGCAAGCCTCAGACATGGCCAGACAAGACCCATGAGACGCAAAGGGAACAGGCTTCGTCACCGCCCTATCTAGCTGTCTCATTAACTTGCTTCGCCGTCTCTTCCCACCCCAGCTATCAGCGGGAACACTACTGTATTGATGACAGCGGCGTCCGCAACAAGTTCCTCCCCATGTCTCTATCTCTATCTCTGCTCTGCTCGCCCTCTGACCCCATCCATCCTCGCCAGGTTCCCGGGGCTAACACCATGCATCCACCTTCGCGCCATGCACGGCCATGGATGCCCTCCACAAGGAGAACGCTAAAGCCCATGTGGCCGAGATATCCACTTCGTAGCGCGCCACCTGCCCGCTGCTTTACAGAAACTCCGTCATAGCAAGTGGTCCAGTACATGGGTGGATGCTCACGAACCTACGCTGCTTTCCCTCACCCAGGTCATCCCAGGATATCCCGGGTACCATCAGCTTACGAACCTCGGTTTTGCCCTCGCGTCCCTACCTTCTTCTCCAAGAACAGCCTGGTTTGCTCCGACCGGCCTCTTACTATTGCGAGGAGGTAGAAGGTTTCTCCCGCTTGACGATCGCCGTCCTTAGCTGGCGCCCCCACCATCGCGGCCCTATCCGCCGATCCCCAAGGACCGACAACCCATCTGACGGCTGTTACCGGCACCAACGGTTACATCTTGTCAGATTCACGGGTCAAAGATTTGGGGGGTCGGGAATCGGGGATTCCAAGGTAACATTGAGATTCCGCTCTTGTGGTTTATTCCCGACACAGTTGTAGGTAGTTCGACCGCTCAACTCGGAGTTTTTGGCTGCACCAGCAGAAAGAGTCCGACTACGTACCAGTTTCAAGGACAAGATACCTCGCCGCTCCTCTCCACTCTCCTCTCCACTCTCCTCTCCACTCTCCTCTTTTGATCTTACTTGACGAGCCATCTGCCTCTTCCAAGGTAAGCCCAATCACTCAATCAATCATTGTCACTGTAACAGGGGCTCCCTGTATCATCGTAGTCAAGTGTTTGGTTCAACAGGGGGATCTACCGGTTCTTCCGCGGGGCACTCGGCCGGCACTGTCCTATTCATCCGCCAACAACAACCGTTCTGCCTGGGGGGCAAGGGACAACGAAGAGGAGTGCAGCAGCAATATTGTCCGCTTCGGCCCTTCCCACGTCTCTAGACGCGCCTCGTCGGCCAACCCGCGGCAGCACGAACGCACACTTTCCCGCTCTGGCGCCAGGGGTGAGGGCGGCACAAGAAGCGCACTGGGAAACTGGAACACCACCGGAGCTGGTGGCTTGATGCACATGGACATCCACCAAAGGTAATCAGATGAGTACAGAGTATTCGTACGGATGAAGGAGCCACGCCGACCTAGCTTGATGATCCGTCTATGAGTGTCGTCTTGCTCTTTCTCGTCGCTCTTGCTCCCGGCCCCGTTCCCGTCTCCCCACGTTTTGGTGCAACTTTGACAGGGCCGAGTGAACGATGCCGACTATGCAACTCCAGCCGGGTAGGCTTACCAACCGGTTCACCGGCGATATTGTTCCTGGATGCGGCGGGCGATAAGGTACTTCGACCACATGGTTACGGCGCATGTACGCGCAACCCCATTCACGTCGTCATTCCGGGCGGCTTACACAAGATCTTACCAGATCCGACGCTGTTTGTCTGCGAAACGCGACCTGAGACAATTTCTTTGCCAGGTTAGTAGGATCCTACTCTGCATTCTCGTAACGTGCCACTAGGGCTTCAGGTAATGTCTGACAGCCGAGCATTCCATTGCCCCTTGCGATGTGCATACTGGCTGGTCTGCTGTTGGTGGCGTTCAGACGGGCTCCACCACGTACAAAGAAAGCAGTCTGTTTCTTTTTCTGCCTCGTCTATCTTTGTTGCTAGCCATCGGACGATCTTCCTAGAGTATTTCTTCACTCGGTTACTAAAACCGCGAGCATCGTGTCATACTCCGTACAGCATCAATTGAGGGTCCGCGGACCGAGACCGGCCTCCAAACTCCACGGCCCCTGTAACGACGAATCCCGCCGAGACATCAATGCCGCCACCCACGGTTGGCTCACACAATTCTCGCAATGCACTGCACTGCACCGTCCATTGCTTGGCCATGGTCGACCGCCACCCGTTATGAGGCCATTATGCTGTAATGTCAAGCACCAAGTCACCATTCAGACACTTCGATAGCCGACTTTGCCCAGGCCTAGACTACTTGCCCCTCGCGCCAACCCAGAAAGACGCCAGCGCAACCGCCAACGGCCTGGAGTGGCAGCTCGGCGTCGTCCATGGCACTATTATGTAGCGATGGCGCGCTGCGTCAAAGCTGAGGTCGGATGGACAAACGATGGCCCGGTCAGTCCATCCTAACCCCTGCAGGCGGCGAGGCGTCGCCGTTCTGGAAACGGCTTCGACCGTCATGGTCCAGGCGGTCCGTTCCATCGCCGAATCTCAATCTCCCTTCCACACGAAAGCGTCAAGCCTTTGGATCCAGGCGGGGACGAATGACAGTCCTCGCTTGCCTGACCGCCTCGAGAGGCGGCTTGGCCTGTTCGTTTTGTCGTCTGTCATCGTCGACTCGTGATCCGGGGTTTGCCAGGCCTTGGGGCCACCCCCCCCCCCCCCCTCGAGCAGCCCACACTTGGGGTTTGACGCTTGCCCCGTATCTCTGTTGTGCGCAAATGGCGTGCCCTCCCAGACTCCGTACCTCATCTCGCCATGGCCCGCAGGCCCCAGTCCTGTCATCGTGTCGGCCATGCAGGTACCGAGTCCAGCCGCATCAACTCTGCGCGGACTCTCGGACCCGTCGTCTTTCGGACGTCGCATTGCCGGATCGCTCCTCCAAGCCTCAAGACATCCACCCACCCACACTAGCAAAGTCGGATCCAGGAACCGCGCGCCGTCGTGTTGATCCCTCCTCAATGCTCTCACCTCTCACTAACTTCTCACTAACCTTCCTCACTAACCTCCCACCTGCCCATCTTGTCCGCCGAGATGTTCCCGTCCCAACTCTATCCCACGGCTTCACACTGATGCCACGCCGGGCCCATAACAAAGGGATCCCGGCCCAGAAGCCTCGGCCCCGGACACGGCTAGCCACGATACACATAAACTACCCCGACCTGATGCCGAGATGCCACTGCCAGATTACGTAGTAACCAATCCCAACCACAGCGCCGGTGAAACCACCATTCAGCCAGTGGGCAGACCACGACCGCTATAATCGTCCACCGTCGCTCGTCCACCGTTGTCTATCGGCAGCCCAGTAACCCCGGAAACCCCTCACTCCACCCACCATTCTTCTTTTCTCTTTCCTCGACCGACTCCCGGCCTCCCAATACGCAACGGCTCTCTTTGTGACAGGTCGTCCGCGAGCACACCCACTCAGCAGAGAGACAGAGAGGCACGTAGGTCAGAACTCCAGGTGGAGGCGTGGCTTCAGCGTGATGTGATGGCTTTGCTCTGTCCTCTCCCCACCTACACCCCTCAGCTGTTCCCCAAGGTCCACCCTTGTTTCCAGCCTCAATCCGCAGCCAGACGCAATCCTAGCAGCCAGTCGCCCAGAAGACTCTTGTGGCTTTGCGATGAAAGATCGGTGCTAAAGAAGCATGCCTCCGGCTGCGGCGTGTATGGTCCCGCGCGTCGTGCTTCTGATATGCATAGGCATGGACATGGATTGATGCGCCCACGGCCGTATATTGTCTAGACTAGGTGCTACGTAGCACATAACCAGGGGAAAGTCCACTTTGCTACTGCATCTATTCGTAAAGAGTATTGCTATTCGCATACAAATACAAGCCTCTTTAGCCAAACCTCAGGGCAAACCAATGTACCTAGACCTTACTTTGACTTATATTTATTAATAAATTGGACTTGATGAGATAAAATAAAACAAATAGTTATGAGGGAATAAATATTGTGAATTAGTCTTACAAACTTATTAGGATGGTAGATGATTACCAGTAGGATTTAGGCATGCAGTGATGTGCGCAAGTAGCAATAGGTTTGTGTGCGAATAACTTCGTAAATTGGGCATGCACAGATGGACGAGGTAGACCAAGGCAGATATGGTTATGTAAGTGGGATTGCTTGCGTGACAGCCAGTCTACCGCAGAGAAGTAGAAGACAAAGACCAAAAATACAGAACCCGTCGTCTCTGCTTATGAACCTCGCCTCCAGCCGTTGCTCCAACGCCAGAAATGACAAGTAGAAGTAAAGGTGCCTTATCCCCCCTCCCCGTAATAAATGGAAAATATTAGCGGCGCTTTGTGTTGCGGAAAAAAAGGCGCCCCTCGTCGCACATGCTTCCATCGTCCCAGCATCCTCTTCTAGTATCCCAACAACAGACCAAACCCTCCTTTCCCGCGTGTAATGGTGAGTTAGAACTGGCTATATGATGACGTCTTTGACTAGTTTCCAAGAATACAAAGCCGACCAAGAGATACCTCCTAGGGCTCGCTACTCTCTGTGATCCTCCACCCGTTGGATGAGCCTCTGTTATAGCGGTTCCTGATGTCCAAGCTGCGAGAGTGGTTCGACCAGCTGGATGGTCTTAGTTAGCCAAGCCGTCCAAAGGACTAAACTGTGTCCAAATTTGAGGAGAAATACTTACATCTTGACCCGCCCGTCATCGCCACAGGACGCCAGCATAAAGGGGTCAGCAGGGTTCCATGAAACAGCGTTGCAGCGCGGGTGATGCCCGGGTAGACGTTCAACGGCGGCGCCCGTGTTCTTGTGCCAGATGAGGATATTGCCATCCTCGCTACCACTGATGACGAAGCTCTCGTTGGGCCCGCCGAAAGAGCTACGAATAAGGTATTCGCCGCCAGTGTGGCCGAAGAACTTCTGGACGGAGTTACGAGTGACAAGATCGATGAGCTGAGCCTCACCATCACGCTTGTTCACAAGTAGGTGGCGCGAGTCCTGGCTGATGCTGACGGACGTGGGACGGGCCTTGAGCTCCATGTCAAACTCGAGCTCGCGGGTGATGGCGTTGTAGACATGAATTGTCTGGACGTCGTCAACGGCAACGAGCCACCGGCCGTCGGGTGAGCCGCAGAGATCTTGCACGCGGTGCCTCTTACCCCAATCGTAGACCTCCTCGTCGTTAACATTGATGGTACAGAGGCTGTGAGCGCGATCCAAAGTGCCGACGACGAAGGATAGGTTGTCACGAGCCCAAACACAACCGCTGACGGGCTCCTCAAAGCGCCTCAGCTTTTTTAGGAGCGATCCGGTCTATAAAATCGCGTTAGTTCTGCAATATTGTTGAAATCCCCTTCGGAGTGTCACTTACATCAGCATCCCACAACCGCGCGTGTTTGTCTTGCGAACAACACACAATCATAGAGTCGTCAGGGCTCCACGAGATGTTACCGACACCACCATCGTGATCGCTCAACAAACGCAAGACAGCAAACGTCTTAGGGTCCCATAAAACGACCTGCTCTCGACTGCCACAAGCTGCTAGCTTGGTCCCGTCATGAGAGAATTGGACTTGCCAGACCTCGCCAGCCAGGTCAGTGAGTTCAATCGCCACCTCGGTCGGGAAATTCCGTCGATCACAGAAGTGGTCAGAGTACAGTGACGGTGACATAGCCTCTGTGTGATAGAGGCAAGTGTCGATCTGGCTCTGTTTAACTTGCTCGAGAAGGACGGCAAGGCGGTTCTCGGGCAACATGACGGATGGGGATATACATTCTACCCCATATTAGCAAGATCCGGCACATATGCACTCGACGTCGACTTACTAGATAGCTCTGATAATAGGCGCATTCGAGACACCCCATCAGCTCCATCCCATTCTGCTTTGGTCATGAGATCGTCCGCAGACCGGCACATAAGCAGACTGGATAGGAAATGCAGCTTCGCAGTGTCGTGTGAGAGCGGGGTCAACTCTCCCCGGAGCACCATAAGAGCACGGGTAGTATCCCTCTGTTCGAGAAGCTCCAGGAACTTCTGTTGCCGCAGCCAGAACCTCATCACGTCCCGATCCGAGCCGAAGGCCAAAACAAGCCCGTTCCCTTGCACATTACTGTCCTCGTATGATGCACCAGACAGCAGCTGCTCGGCCACCGTCCAAGAGCCACTCAGCACGGCTGACCTAAAACCGGCAACAGTTGGGCTCTCCAACTCGAACCCACTCTCTTGGCTCACATTCTCTGCCGCAGTCTGATATCCCATATCCGACAAGGCCTGGATCAATAGCCGGGTAACTTCTTGGCGATCATGGCCAAAGTATGTGGGAGGTCGCTGGGTTCTGGTAACCGGAGAATTGCTCTTGCCGTTGACTGCTGTACCGGCTTTATGACCATTCATAACGCCTGCCGTGGATGCCCGTTGCGACTGTGCCCTGGATGACCCATTCGAGTAGCCCAGGGGCGCCCCGTTATGAGGGTCTGGTGTATCACTATCGCCCATCATAGCGTCACCTCGTCTTCGTTTGGGGCCGGGTTCGCGGGTGGTGTCGTCAGCGCCAGAGCGTCTCGCGCTCTGTCCGGGGGCAGGTTCGAGCTCCGATAGTACGTCGGGTGTAGAAGAACGCTGGCGTCGGCCGAGGACCTGGGATGGTGCTAGACTCGCAGGTCGGGCGGGACGGGCACTCGAAGAACCTATATTCGCAGTGCCAGTCGAGGCTCGATTCCGGAGAGGCTGAGGGTCTGAGGGAGCGACAGAGGGGGGGTCGTAGGGAGTGGCAGAGGGTTCAGTGCTGGACGAGGTCGAGGGGGGTAGCGGCGTGGCAGTGTCGTCGGAGGTGTGAACGGGGAGTCCGGAGCGGGCGCCGGAGGAGTCCAGATCGGCCTCTCCGCGGCTGTTGACCGCGGTGGGATCGAGCGTTGAGGTTAACGGGAAGCTGACTGGGGGCCAGAGGAGTCCGTTGTTCGAGAGAAACGGGTTCGGCGGGGGGATGCTGGCGAGGGAGCAGCTTCGGACGATGGGTGGAGGTGAGGTGTCGTTGGGAGCGGGAGGTGGAGGTGGAGGCGGAGGCGGCTCTGGAAGCAGGTATCCAGCAGCAGGACGGTCGAGAGGCGCATGTGACTGACAGAGATGTCTTCGGGAAGGCGGTTATTCCAAGGAATGCGTATGGTTGTGGATGATGGGCGTTGAGTGAGGAAGAAGACTCTGGTGGTTGGTGGTTGGAGGTTGGAGATTGGGAGTGGTGTGTCGGGAAGAGGATGGCCGTGGCCGTGCTGGGTTCCGTGCTGGGCTCCAGGATGCTTCAGTGGTGATGAGATCCAGTAGGAGGTCGTCTAGCGCTGTGCTGAGCGCTAGCACCTCCGATTTCTAGGGATGTTTGCTCCTACTAGTGCTACCTACTAGGGCCCCTTGTGGCAGGCGGGACGAGTGGGCGGCGACTGGGAGACGCCGGGGCAGGGAGGGAGGGCCCGGCCAGTGACGGCCCAGTGAGGCTTCAGTGGGTTCCAGCGCTTGGCTCCAGCGGCCTTCGCGGTTGGGGCGATTGAAGAGGTGCGCTGGCGAGTGAGTGGGGCGACAACCTCGATGCTAATGTCCCTAATGGGAATCTGGAACCTGACGTGCTGAGCTCACGATTATCTCGCACGGGGTACGGGAAGCAAGGGGATATATATCCAACATCTGGGTGGTACATCCAAATGCTGCGGTTGTGCAAAGTCTCAGCGTGCCCTTTCTGTTCCACAGTTTCCTTCTTGTGCCTGTATTTGTACGCCACCGTAGTGCCAAATGCCGGGACGCCTCTAACGTCACCAAGTAGGAGGATGTAACTACCTCGGAGGCAGGCCGCCGTCCACAACCACCACCACCACATCACTAATAAGCTGGCTGGGGGCTGGAGGAGCAGCTGCAACTACCTAGGTACCTACCTAACCGATGACGTCCACGTTGTCCCCTCGCACGTCTCGCCTTCTCGTGGAGAAAGCAGTGCCGACAGCCCCGCCAGTTGCTCGTAGGCAGATGCGGCGTCTATTCGACAACCTCTGGTCACAAACCCTTGTTTGCCAAAGCAAGTCACCGCCGTAATTGCTACAATATACGATGTACTGTACCATGCACAGACGTGATCAGGTCGTATGGTTTGCGGTTGGGTGCTGGCTAAAGGTACCCTTGTGACTGATGACCCCACCGTGAACAGCCTGCTGATAAGCGATTCCCCTCATCCAACCCGTCCAGAACAGACCAGACGCATGCCAAAGAGTAAGCGTTTGTCTCACTGTACGCTCTCTAGCCGAATGCTTCCATCCTTCCTGTTGGCAGCTTGGATTAGGCAATCTCGTTCGGTTATTTGGTTGAGAGGTCGTGTTATCATGAAACCCCGTGACATAAATCGTAATCCAAATGCTTGCTATCTAAAAGCGATTTCGAGGCCCCCTGACTTATTTAAAGATGACAACACCCTCGTCGTCAATACGTATATTTGCATCCGCGTATACAAGGCCTATTTCAAAACGTGGTTATTTGTGATGCCTGTTACAGGTCGGTTTCCATATCTCTGGCCACGTAGAATCCCCACCCAAGCTGAGGCATATGTTGTAAGTGATACAACGAGTTCAGGCCGAGGTCGAACAGGGTAGCATGCATCAGACGCAAAGGCAATACGGATATCAACAGAATAACCGAATGTACGTTCTAGGCTGCCAGAATCGCCCTCGGTGTACACGCACAAGAAGTTATCTACTTACGAAATAGGCAGTATCCCTCGTGGTGGCGGGTCTGAACCACGCACAAGGCACCCGCAATAAAGAAACACATCAGCTGGTGACGTTATCATCCAGGCTGCAGAATTAACCCGAACGCCCCAGCCACAACCGGGGTCCAGGGTCCCATGGATAGCGCTGTCACGTGGCCTTACTGTCTGTGAATTGGACAGGCCGTACGGAGTATTTGCGGTGAAGACAGTTGGAAAAGAGGCTACCTAGAGAGGGTCCAGCCATAGAAGGGAAGGCTGTCGCGCCACGTGTGGCTTAGAATACAACGCTCCAGGGCGGCGCAACTTTAGTGCCTTGTTAGGCTCGTGAACTCGGTGTCGTCCCGCCAGTTGCTAAGCCCTCCCTATTCCAGCATCTCAACGCCGTTCATATTTCACGACCGCCTCCGCTAACCATCCCCTTTCATCCATCTCAACTTAAGAGACACCTACGCCCGCGGTCTGCAGATCGGCCCTGCATTCCCGTCTCCCAGCCTTGAGCTCGCGCAACGCTTCAGAAGTCCTCTCCCCGGTCGACCGCCCCTCCGCCAGCTCCCACCGAGCCGCAGTGCCCAGCGACCAACCCCTTCCACCTCACCACCACCGTCCTCGATCCAGCCGATCCTGGTTATACTTGAAGTTCTAGTGGAGGATATATCACGATCCCGACCATGAGCGGTTCCCTCGCTACGCCGGGTGGCATCTCGGATCCCGCCCTTATCCAGTGAGCCCCCCCGCGGTCAGGCCTCCAAGACACATGTCTCTAACCTCTCCTCCAGGCTCGTCAACAAGCTTCAAGATGTCTTCGCGACCGTTGGAGTCAACAACCCCATTGATTTGCCCCAGATTGCTGTCGTTGGTAGTCAGTCAAGTGGAAAGAGTTCAGTGCTTGAGAACATTGTCGGTCGAGACTTGTGAGTACCCCACCGCCTTGGAATATCCCCCCCTTTCCCCTTTGCGCTTCGGAGCCATCCGAAGCTAACATGCTGTTCCCAGCTTGCCCCGAGGCTCCGGTATCGTAACTCGACGACCCCTCGTCCTCCAGCTCATCAACCGTACCGCGCAGACCAATGGCGTAAAGCAAGAAGATATCGACGCTGGCTCAGACAAGGCCGCCAACCCCGACGAGTGGGGAGAGTTTCTGCATATCCCCGGCCAGAAGTTCTACGACTTCCAAAAGATTCGTGACGAGATTTCCAGGGAAACCGAGGCCAAGGTTGGTCGAAATGGCGGCATCTCCCCTGCCCCAATCAACCTGCGCATCTACTCTCCCAACGTCCTCACCCTGACCCTGGTCGATTTGCCCGGTCTGACCAAGGTGCCGGTGGGAGATCAACCCCGAGATATCGAGCGACAGATCCGAGAGATGGTTCTCAAGTACATTGGAAAGTCCAACGCTATCGTCCTTGCGGTCACCGCCGCCAACCAGGATTTGGCCAACTCGGATGGTCTGAAGCTTGCGCGCGAGGTCGACCCCGAAGGTCAACGGACGATCGGTGTCCTGACCAAGGTCGACCTGATGGATGATGGCACAGACGTCATCGATATTCTCTCGAACCGTGTCATCCCTCTTCGACTGGGCTACGTCCCTGTGGTCAACCGAGGTCAGCGAGATATCGACAACAAGAAGGCCATCAATGTGGCGCTGGAGGCGGAAAAGAACTTCTTCGAGAACCACAAGGCCTACCGCAACAAGAGCTCGTACTGCGGAACGCCTTATCTGGCCCGCAAGCTCAACCTGATCCTCATGATGCACATCAAACAGACCCTCCCCGATATCAAGGCCCGAATCTCCAGCTCCCTGCAGAAGTATTCGTCCGAGCTCGAGAGCCTTGGTCCCTCCATGCTTGGCAACAGCGCCAACATTGTTCTCAACATCATCACCGAGTTCACGAACGAGTGGCGAACAGTCCTGGACGGTAACAACACTGAGCTGTCCAGCACCGAACTGTCGGGTGGTGCCCGTATCAGCTTCGTCTTCCACGAGCTCTACTCCAACGGTGTCAAGGCCATCGACCCGTTTGACGTTGTCAAGGATGTGGATATCCGCACCATACTATACAACTCGTCTGGTTCCTCCCCCGCTCTCTTTGTGGGCACCACCGCCTTCGAGCTGATCGTCAAGCAACAAATCAAGCGACTCGAGGACCCCAGCTTGAAGTGTGTCTCCCTCGTCTATGATGAGTTGGTCCGCATCCTATCGCAGCTGCTTGGGAAGCAGTTGTACCGCCGGTACCCTGGGCTCAAGGAGAAGATGCACACTGTCGTGATTGGCTTCTTCAAGAAGGCCATGGACCCCACCAACAAGTTGGTCCGGGATCTCGTCTCCATGGAGTCGTGCTACGTCAACACTGGTCACCCTGATTTCCTCAACGGCCACCGAGTAAGTTATTTTCATGTGCCGGGACCTCGCCGTGATGTTGCTAACTTGTTGCCTCTAGGCAATGGCCATCGTCAACGAGCGATACAACCCCGCCAAGCCTGTTCAGGTTGATCCCAAGACTGGCAAGCCCCTTGCCTCAACTCCCCGTGCTGCCAGCCCCACTGTTCCTGAGGCCGGTGCCGACGGAAACAACTCGGGCTTCTTCGGTAGCTTCTTTGCTGCGAAGAACAAGAAGAAGGCCGCCGCCATGGAGGCTCCTCCCCCTACACTAAAGGCCTCGGGCACCCTCTCAGAGCGTGAGAACATTGAGGTCGAAGTCATCAGTATGTGCATATTCACCCCTTATTTCCCGTTCAGCACTAACCGTTCAACAGAGCTGCTGATTTCCTCGTACTACAACATTGTGAAGCGAACCATGATTGACATGGTTCCCAAGGCCGTCATGCTGAACCTTGTCCAGTAAGTTTTTTTTTCCTTCTCTGGGTTGCGTTTCTCAGGGGAGTCAGCTCACAACAGTTACAGGTTCACCAAGGATGAGATGCAACGAGAACTCCTCGAGAACATGTACCGAACCGACACCCTAGACGAGCTTCTGAAGGAGAGCGATTTCACCATCAGGAGACGGAAGGAGTGCCAGCAAATGGTCGAGTCTCTCTCTAAGGCCAGCGAGATCGTCAGTCAAGTACAGTAATGCGCTCAAATCCACAACAAAACCATGCCCTCCTTGTTCACTTCTTAGCCGGCGTCAACAAGGCCAGACCGGCCTCTCGCTTCTCTCACACACCACATCGCCGCTCATGGGAGCCACTGGAGACCAAAGTCTTGCTTTTCCCCCACCCCCCTTCCCCACCCCCTTTGCCACGCAACAAACACCCCGAGCATCTCAATTTTTCTTCGATACCACCAGTTGTGCAGGAGGAGAGACCTAGAGTAGACTGCTTATGAAATTATGCGGGATGGATCATGATGGTTTTCTCTTTTTTTGTTCTCTCCCCTATATGGAGGCCCGGAGGAAGGGTGTCAAGGGGACTTGACCAAGGGTTGTCGGGAGCCGGAGTACGGAGGTTATGCGCGTGGGCTGGACTTTGGGACGTCTCCTCCGCTTTTGTTGTCACCATTCTATCTACTCGACTCAGTAGCATTGCAGAGGTTAGGTAGAATATACATAATCATGTTCCTCCTTCTTGAAACTTGGACATGCAGTACCGGAATGAAGAGTTATCTCACAGTGCCTATAATGTGTCAGGAGCAAAAGGCTAACTATCTTGTTGGATATTGTTTTATTTCATCGAGACTTTATTGGCCGTTTGGCCTCTCTGCCCACGCATCTGTCGGGACGAAGAGATGTCTTGACGAGTTCTCTACCCAAAGCTAGAACTCGTGTGCCCTTCGACATTTAGACGCCATCTACATCCGAGTAGATTTAATCTCATTTTAGAAACTCCTGCGATGCACCCCCTGATACCCCACGTGTATTCTCTCCCCTAGCATGTAAAACGCCAATGTGTCAATCCCAAATAGCGCTGGAAAGTATAATTGAGTAGGCCAACAGCCTACAGATGTGGTGAGCCGCATGGTGGCGCCCCTTCACCAGGTGATCCGTGTTTGGCGAAACTTTGGGTCGGGTAGGCCGGGTTGTAGCCCCCGTGTCCCGACCTGGAGATCAGCAACACGGGTCCGCAAGTCAAAGTCAACGGCCCGGATCATGACCCGCTTCTCCTCGGGGATGATCCGAGGCATTTGCCTGACGCCGCTGTTCAATATCGGGTGCTCGGTCATAGCGATAGTCTCCGATTCTTCAAGATTCATCACCCAGGTGCTAATGTGGGCAATCATTTCGCTGTCCCACATACTCTCACGTCGCGCGCTGCTCCGGAGCAATTGAATGGCTTGACGGCGGGTGACAGGGTCTCGACACTTGGTCGCGACAACAAAGAGAGGGGCTATGATTCCTAGGTCGGCTGAAAATCGTGGCTTGATATGTGGTGCCGAGTATCCCGGGCCTGAAAAGATGCCTCCGTCTTGTAGGTGCGCGTTCTGATGTCTATCATAATGGTGACACTGGGCTGGGTCAGGACAACGGCGAGCGGCAGCCCTCTTCTCCTCATCGCCGACAATCTCAAGGCCCAAGTCGACAATAGTCTGAAATTGAGGTAGGAAGGCGTCAAAGTCCGACTCTTGGTCACTAAACATCATCAGGTACAACACATGGCTGTTAGTTTGGAGCATCTTAAGGGCAGCAATCGCAGCCTTTTCTTGCGGTTTGACTGATAAAGAGTGCCGCGAGCTGAACAGGTTTTCGAAGGCATCACCCCATGTTTCAATCTGATTCTTGAATTCAAGGCCATATTCTCGCCATGATCGGGGAAGAGTCCCTTTTCGATCCGTCTTGACTGCGTATAGTCCCTCGATGTACTGCATGATCCTCTCGTTGAGCTTGTCGCATGCCAGTCGCGCCTCAAGCAAGGAGGTAAAATTCTCTGGAAAGCTCAATGGCGAATTTGCTGGGGGCGATCCGGCACCGCTCGAGCTTGGGGAAGACGGTGCTCCCGGCGGCGTAGTTGCTGTTTGCGGGTTGGTGAGGCGGATCACGTAGGGCTGGGGGAAGTGGAAGGCCATGTCGTAAGACTTGGCCTGGATAGCCAAGCGGGTGAACATAGTGACAAGCTCTTCCTCGAGAGGCTCTTCTGGTGGTGCCGATGAATTCGCCAGGAATCGGTCGTGCTGTTGGGTCCGTAACCGCTCGAGAAGACCAAGACCGGTCTGTATTTGCTTTATAGCTTGCCTGTGGTCTCCAATGAAGGAGTCGAAACAAGCTAACAAAACATTAGCCATGATGAGTGTCTTAGTCGACTTTTGATCCTGGGAATTCAACCCGACAAGAGCGTTACAGGCGTCAGAGTATCGCTTAACAGCAATCTGCCAATGACCCATGACGGATTGTTGGCGATGATTGGTGACAGAAGGATTGCGGGCCGCTGGTTCGGATGTCTGCTCAAGGGTCTGGTAAAGAGCGCCAAGGGCAATGACAGCATGCTTAATGGCAGGTTCAGTATGACATTCCTGTAATACACGTCGAGTCCAAAATTCAAAGTCGAAGTAACCGGATAGCTCGTTGGCGGTATGGGTTCGAAAAATCTCAAAATAGGGGCCCTCGGTAGGCGGGAGGCGGAGACTTATGGACGGTTGGTACGCGGTAGGAGATGATGCCAGGGCCAAGGCGGTCCGCTGGACAATTTTCTGGCGGACTCGGCGAGGTGGCAGGACGAATTCAGCACGGTGGAAGGGCAAAGAGCCAACAGGTGACGTGGCCTGGGCCTGGGCGACTATTGGTTTTGGAGCGATGCGAATCTCCTCAAAGGGGCGGGAACTGCGAGTGGGTGGAGGATATCCGATGCATGTCTTTTTGCTCCGTACACATTGTGTACAAGCTGGACGGACCTCGTCGCATTTAATGCGCCGTTGTCTGTTAGGTAGAGGTGAGCTTTTGGATGTAGGATGCGGGGAAGGTGAAAACAGACTTGCAGTTGGTACATCCCGTCTTAACCTTGGGCTTGCTAGTTCGGACGCGCTTTTGTTTTGCTTGGGATAGATGGAGCGCGGAAGCGTCATCTCCTTTTACAGGAGATACTTGAGAGGTAGAAGTAGATGGAACAGAAGTCGGAGGTTGGGTGGTGGTAGCGCTGCTAGGGGTGGTAGAGGAGTCGTTGGAGATAGGGGAGAGGATGTTGAGATCGGGATATAAGTTAGTATAGTTAGGGTTCGTATTTATAGACATATCGTTAAAGGGGTATTGGTGATGGTGATGGTCGGGATCATTCACATAGTGATCGTTTGGCAAAATTGCCGTTGGTGGTGATGCCCTCTTTGTGGTTGGGGAGGTTCCAGGGGGAGTTCCAGCTGCTGCCGCGGCCGTGGCCTCCGCCGGGGGCGAGATAGACTCATCCTTTATCCGGGAGGACATAGGGACTCCAATAATATTGCTTGACCTGGGCTTGAACTGGGTTTGATGGGCTTTTGACTCTCGCGTGTCGTCTCGGTGGTGTCCCGGGTCCGTTGTGTCCGTTTTCAGTCCGTTTTCTGCGGGACCGGGTCGGCTAATACGTCTCAGAAGGATGATGAGAATATGGTAAATGCCAAACCAACGGCGCACCAGTCGTGGTTGCGTCTGGCGAACTATGTGGAAATGGAAGAAAAGGGAAGAAATAGAATCACGAAGACGGCATGGCTGTCAAACCGCCCGGTGCTTGTTCTTGGTGAAGCGGGTCCGGCCCCGGATGGTATTGTCGGCGGTGCAGCGAACAACGTCCGTGGATATCCGTGGAAATTTTAGACCGTCCAGTGTGCTCTCTGGCGGTCTGACTGATGGCTGACGGCTGATGGGTTGGGTTTCTGTCTCGCAGCGTCGCTGGATGCGTGTGCCGGGAACCAGGTTACTGGGTGCGGAAGCGTCGTACTTGTAAGGTCCCAGTCGGTACGGAACGGAGAACCGAAGTGATCTGGTGGGAGCAAACAAGGGACCAGGCGCAGCGGGAGTCGGGTCAAAATACAGAAAAGAGCCAAGAAAATCCGCCGTTTCGTCCGTGGCGGTGGGATGAAGGATGACGGATGAAAGGCATTGCCCAGACAGGCCCTCCAACGAAGAGAAGATTGACTGTCGTCAAGGTGGGATGGGGCTCTTGCCTCTTTTGCAGGTGTGTGCACCCCCAGTGATGGGACCTAACGTGGAAGGCGAGTGGAGGTGGAAGCGGATGTGGGCACTGCGGTGGACTGTGGTAAAATACAAAATACAGGGCAGGAGCCTTACAGGACTACGACGCCCGTAGATTAGTGGGCTCGCGGATTCGCGCATGAGTGGTCCTTCGCCCTCGGGGTGCGCCTTCGCTCTTCGCACTCGCTCGGCTCGAGTCACTCCCTCGCGCCTTCTTTCCCAACTTCATGTTCCCACCTTGCACGAAGCAGGAGGCTCCACCCACCATCCTGCGTGGAACTTGGAGTAGCAGTGGTCTGTGAGCCACTAGGGGACTAGGGAAGCGCTATGTGACAGGGAGTTACCCGCCCAAACTCTCGCGCTTGCCAGGTCGCTCCCAAGGCTGCATAGGCTGGTTCCTGGTTCACCTACCACCGGGGGGGGCCTTGGCATATAGAGAGAGCCGTACCTACCTACCTAGGTACTTACCGATTCACTACACACCTCAGTACAGCCTGCCTGGGGACCTGGCGGTGGGAAACGGCCCCCATCCTTGAACCGACCCTCCATCCCCCATAGCCCTGGAGCGCTTGTAGCCCTGTCGTCATTTTTGCTGTAGGCCAGTAGCCCTGTAGCTCAGGGCTTTTGACAGGGGGCCTCTCTGTCTCTCCACTGCTCCTGTCTTGCGTCGTCCACCCGCAGGTGCACAGGGGCCCGCCCTTTCACGGGTATAGTAGCCGGCATGCCCGTTCAGCAGTCCAGGGCTGGCTGACAGTGACGAGCCGGCTCGCTGGCCCGTTCAAGGCGTCAGGCGCCAGGCGCCAGTGGAGACTAGGTTGCTTTAAGTTATTAGCGCACGCCTACGGGGACATTTCAACTGAGATGGTAGGATTTGTCACAACGAGGCGTCTGAAGCACCGTCTGAGGCGCTGTTTGACGCGCTTTTCGGAACACACACGTGCCTGAGAGCCTAATCCTAGCCAGTTGGGCTTTGTCTTCTAATAGGCCGCCCAGAGCGGGCCAGAAAAAGGAAAGAAAGGAAGAGAGGGGGGGAGGAGAAGGGGGGAAGAGAAGGAGAAGAAAAAGACGACGAGAGGGAAAAAACGATGCTATCCAAAAGAACCCCAGGGTTACCTGCAAACCCCTGACGGAAACCTTCTCAGAGCGGGCGGGATGCGTTATTCCTAACCCCCCTATGGCTTCGATGCAACCCGCTATCCGGGAACCAGCATAAAGAAGGCGCTTGGAAGAGGGACCCTCAGATCCATCCATCGAACATCCAGGCCAAGCACCAGAGAAAACGCCCAGACAGACGCCGCCCAGAGGTGGGAACCAACAGACTCATGATTCAGGGGTGGGGAGTCATGACCACCATGTGAGTCGTTCCAACACCGCGGCTGCCACGGTTAGTTAGCCTGACCGTCGGCACGGATGGGGTCCATCCCTTTGCATCGCTCTGCATCATCGTGAACCAGGTCCAGGCAACAGAATTAAGGCTCTCCCAAATCCTACAGCTCCTCGTTTGGGGCTGAGCTGCTGCGCCTGATCTGCCACGGCTCGGCCATGCATCCTGCACCGAAGGATTGAATCTTCTGCCTTCTTCTTTTCCCGATCGGTGGACAAGATGCTCTACTTGGGACGCCTGGTCAATCATGCTAATCTCTCTCCCGTCCCTTCCCTCCTACTCTCCACGCCTACGCCTCACTAACTCGTGGAGTCGTGGCCGACATGGCTTCACGCCATAGGCCAAGCCAACACGTTACCCGTGGCATCGAACGGTAGTTGGGCACCCCGGTGCGTATGAGCGAGGCAACGTCATTCTCATCAAACTTGCTCGCCAATTCTCCTCATTGCTCCATGCCCCATGCTTCATGCTCCATACTCCACGCGCGATGCCTGGAAGGAGGCGTCTGCGCCCGCGGCAGAGGAATCGTCCGTGTCCATGCCACCATCTCCAATCTCCACCCGTTGCAGGGCGTCACATTGGCTCCATTTGGGGCTTTCAGGGGATAGGTCTCGGGAGAGTTCGTCCCCGTTCTCTGGGTGTGATTAATAACTGTGAGGAAAGCAAATGGGTGGGGTTGGAGTGACAGGACCGGGGGTTCGAGTAAATGTCCGTTTTCAGTAAGGCTGAACGAGTGATGAGAGGCAATACGACCGTTAGTTTATTAGTCAAACTCTGCCAACAATGTGGACTGTGGAATACGACTGTGGGCAGTAAAACCTGTTCCTTAAAATGCCAAGTTGTGTGCTCTGTTTCACGGTGACACCGCTCTCAGGAGCTCGGCAGGCTTCTTCTGTTCCCGCGAGTTGAGAAAGCGGTTGAAATACCAGTTGGTCAGTGGTTCAGCCTTACCGGACAGGCTTTTTTGCCTCCACTGTCGAACATCTCCCAGGCGATTTTACATGTGCTTGACGACGATACCTGTACGGATGTCTTCCCGCAGCAGCGTTATCAAATCGGTCCCACCATATTTCTACACCAACGACAGCACAAAGAAAAGGAAAACGGGCGTGACGATCTCATATTGTCATCATCGCTATCCACTAGGTACTCTGTACCGGAGATGTCGTTAATTCCGGGCTAGCCCCTGCCCCCCAAAAGAGAGGGGCCGACAGATGTTAGATTCATTGCACGACAGCGGGCTAACATTAGCGTCAACTGCCAAGTGTGGCCAGGTTGCCAGGGACTGATCAGTACCGCTAGAAATGCTCCGTAGCCATTAAGTAGGTGTTGTTTCCCCAGGAGCAGTCAGCCGATTGAGTTTCACCGTCCTTCTGTACACCCGGGTAGACCCTGGTACCTTGTGTCTCTTGTCTTCCCTGCCCATTATCTGGTTACAACACCCAATCCGAGTGTCGCCTAGTAGGTAGGTTGTCAATGATCTCCCATGGTCGTGCGTCCTTCTACTGCCAGCCCCTTGGTCCATAGTGCTCCCGGCCCCGGATTCCCGCCGGATGTACACCACAGGGGGCGTGCGACGTAACCAAATTAACGGTTTACAATGCATGGCTCATTAACAGTGTACAATTCGAGTCTGTGCCGGGAAGTCGGGAAGCAAAAGGAGACCCAAGCCGCTCCCCAGGGAAACCTTGGCATCCCAAATTGGGTTCCCCTGATTTCGTCGGTCATAAGTTGTCTCCCGATACCCGATAACCCGCCAGCTTCGGCTCCGAACTCCGGGCTGTTGAAGTGTCCGGACTAGGGATAAATGAGGTGCGAGGAAACCATGTGCTAATTGTCACGACGACATAGCCTCAATGCCCCACGCACCACCTGTTTCTCAGATCCTCAGCTAGATGAGAGGGTCATGGGAACTGGAAGACCCATATCCTTTCACGAAATGGCATGTTTTCTTAGCCATCGTCTCCGCCTGCCTTGCTACGTTCACGTTCCTTCGCATCCTAAGTTTTGTTTGAGTCTCATGTTGGCGCGTCGTTGGCCCGCACGGTATATTCCGTTGCATTTACATGTGCGCTTGTTCATAGAGGAATCAATCTCTCCGGAAAAGCCGTCGCCCTCTCCTAGCAGGGGTGAGCCACGCATTCACAGTAGGGATGGATACCAGCAGCAGCTCAGTCAGTGATCAACTGGATGTGGCCCTGTTGGAACGTTACGTGCAGTGGCGGATGGGGGTAGGGACGAACGGCATCGGCATGAACATGAGCATGGGGACAGAGCTGGTCACACGTATTATCTTCGGGTTGGTTCGTCCTGAGATGGCATCGATCTCTGTTTTCGGACGGATGTGAATTAAGGTTCTCACTGTATCTCCTCACACAATGAGTCAACCCTTCGGCGGCATGACGGTCCTTTTGTGTTGCTCTGCCCGAGTCTTTGGGAAGAGACCCTCGCATCGGTGCTCCTTCGTGCCAATAATTGTCGGCCAAGTGAATGGTCCGTTGGCGGGGATCGGAGCCGCCGGTTCCGTCAGAAACTCCGTTCAGGATCTTCCACGTGCTCCGGCGGAGTTCCACGGAATCCCATCCCAGGCTAGGGGATTAATCCATACTTATGGATTGGTATCTATGTAACGAGTCAACAATGCAGCAATGCCCCAGTTCACAATGCCTGCGTCAAGCGATTAATTGCGGGCCTTTCTTAGGGTGCCACAATTGCCCTACCAGGCAAATGTCACTACAGATGTCACTGGCAAAGTGCTGTCGTTAATTGTTGGTTTATTTTTCGCATCGGCTGACTGCATTGAAACTACAGCATCGGGGTTCATAGTGTGACAAAGTCTCCGATCCCATCAGTACAGGTGTGTAATTCCATATTTCCCTTGCGATAGGCCGATGAAAAAATTCCAAGCTAGTGTACCAAGTTCCGTCCAAATCAGATACTACCAATGCTGCTTTATAGAAATGAAGCTCTGTAATTATGACATGATCAAGATCATAGGTCAACAAAGTACAACCGCTTAATTGACCAATTTAGCGAGGACTCCAATCTAAATTTAATTAAAGAAAACGGAACTTGGACAAAAAAACGTCTCATACCGATAAGGTTCTCAACCATGAATCGGGGTTGGAAATCGACACACAGCTCTAGGGTAGGCTACGGACCAGTGTCATGATGGCTCTAGTGGAGGTACATGGCTCGTGTAGTAAACTCGGTGGAACCACAGGTAACTCCATTACTGATGATCACTGGACCCTGGCCAATGACGCTGGCAGAAAAAAGTTGTTCGGCACTCTGCGCTGCGACAGCATTGTTCTCAGCTCAACGCTACGATCCTCGACGTTCGACCGACCGACGAGACCTCAATTCCTAGGAGACCAAGTCGACAACGAAGCCGTAACGAGCCAATTCGAAACTCCGAGGTCGCTACATCCCGCTCGCCCACCATGTCACAAGACGAAGCGCACCCGTTGCCCCCGCGCAATCCCTTCATCCACAACTCCGCCATTGCGGGCGCCATCATTGCGCCCATCGTGATGGCACTGCCGCCCCGAAAGATGGATATCCGATTCTTCGTCCTTGCTGGCGCCTTCTCCCTGTCCACTAACCAGCTTGCCTACGAATATACGGGTCAATCCATCTACGGCCGGTTTGGCAGCCGCATGGGCTCCATTGTCGGCACGGAGCTCCCCGAGGGCGCCAAGCGAACACAGCAGCTCCTACGAGAGCATCGCGAGCGCGAGGCCGCGGAGAAGAAGAGGGCTGCGGATGAGAAACAGGGTCTGGCAAAGGTGCTCAACGATACCTGGATGGGCGGCGAGAGCGAGGATTGGCGAGAGAAGCGGGCAGAGGAGCACCGCAAGAAGTTCGAGGAGGGCAAGGGCTTTGGGGACATCATCATGGACCAGGTGTCGGATGTGTGGAACGGCAACTGGGGCAGCGGCGACAAGAAAAAGAATGGTGAGGCGAGCTCGAACAGCGACGAGAAGAAGTGAACGAAACGAAAGCCCGAGGATTAAAACCACCAACATAGAGACAGGGATACCGGCACCAGCGAAGGGCCGGCCAAACGCTGCTATGTGTACAACAACCACCTGTACCATATTTACGAAAGAATGGCAGGAGATGCGACCAGCGACAAGCGTGGATGGCGAGAAGACATCGCCGGGACGCCCTTACGGATACATGTACCAAGTCCACCAAAATCTGTACTTATAATTGACGAAGCTCTCCGACACCCACCTACTCAACAGTCTACCACGATATCGTATGGGTGCCTCATTCTGTAGTGTGACTTGGGTTTGATGACTTGGCATGCATTTATTTGCACGAGTCATACCGTGGGAGCTGCCTGAAGCACCATTGGTTTGCAGATGAAGCCTCATCAAAGGGGATGGTGTGATTGTTTGGCCTATAAGTTCCGGTGGTCATCAGAGTAAGATTGGGGGCTGAACGGGAACAGGCGCATTCCATCATGCCGAACCCGTGTGCTTGCGGCGTCAAGATTCAACGGCGATGGCGGAGTCCCGCACGGGAGTGCCGAAAACACACGGAAATATTGACTTTGCCTGGAGATTCACGCTCCGTGTGCGGTGATTGAGTGCATGGTACGCGTCGCTAGGACAAAGCTGCCCTGCCCAGGAGACGCTCGGTAAGTCGGCATATGTATGTGTAAGCTGTAACTTCAGTATCCACATGGGGGCATCTCAATACGGGTGTATTCGTCACCATGAGCGTGGCTGCAGCTGGTCCCACAGTACCAAGACCGTGGCTCAGCTTCAGCCACCCGCGTACACTCATCGTTTGTGCTCCAGCCTTGTGGGTAAGAAGCAATGGCAAAAAAGATCAGATGGAAACGAATGGACCCATGTTCGAGGGGGAATGGCGGGGGCCAGGGCTGTGAAGGGAGTTGAACGATGGAGGACGCATGTTGATCGGGGAAAAAGAAACGAGCCAGGACGAGAAAGTGCAGACCATTTTCAAGCAAAGGGTGCTCTGTTTCGTGTTTGAGCCCGACATCGGTATGCCATTGACGACAGCTGGCCGCCCACATTGGCGTGTCACATGAAACATGACGGGTCGCAGAGGGAGCCGGATGTGTCGTCATGTGTGGATATGGGCCGGCAAAGGGTTTGGCGGGGGGAGCAATGGCAGCATCCGGAACATCTCGAGCGTGATCTCTGCGGCAGGCTGGCGAGCGATTGATGAGGGGGCTCTGTCTCGCGTTTCCAACTCTGCCTGTTCCGCTTCCGAGAGCCTGGCTTGCAATGCACGTAGGTATGGCGTCTCGGAGCGACGTGTGTCGTTGGTGTGATCTTCCGACGAAGGCCCTACCGCGACAGGGGACCGCATCCTTTGAAATACATACAGTAGCGTCATGACGTCCTGCGAGGTTGAGAGTGGGGAAGCTTGCGAAGCAGCAGCAGAAGCAGCCTCTCTTGTCTCTTTTCTCTTCTCCAAGCTGTGGCAACGAGGTGAGTCCGTTCGCGGGAACCAACCGCACGTAGGCCGTAGGGCACATTCCCCGTGGCCAGCTGGAGGTAGCCCAGTGGACATGGTTACGAAGCCAAGGCCGCAACACACCACAAAGCTGAAGCCGGGCGGCTTGCACTTTGACAGCCGCGGCGTGAAGTTCTAAAACTGGAACGGTGCCAAGGCCGCTAAACCCAGTCGGGGCCGGGGTTGACCAGGCGCTGCATCAGCACTGCCCCGGCACTGCACGTCACCGTGCCTCACAAAGTCAGCAGCGACAAGTGAGTGACCAGAGAGGCGAACATAGGTTGAGAGCTGTTAGTAATTAAGGGAATAAAGAACAAGGAGGGTTACTTCTTCTGACGGCCGACATTGTTGGCTTCTTTCCCTTTTCCCATCTTTCCTCCCTTTTCCCATTCCCCTCGTTTCCCCGGTCTCTCGCTTGCTGCCTCTCGTCTCGCTTTGCGCGACCAGCAAATTGTTGCCACGACCACCACAACGCCAGGGACCCCAAAGTCGAGTCTTTCGTACGTTACGGAGTACGGGCTGTCCGAAGACCCGCAAATTCCAACGCGTCGCCAGCTCTCCAGGGCGCAGATCCGCCGAATCAGACGCCGGCAACCAGCCCAAAGCTGCCCTGTTCCGGGGCCAACGTCACCTACATAGGTAGTGCCCCCCGTAGGCCCTTTCGTTTCCCCAAAGGCCCTGCGCCGCCGCCTTACTTTACGGCTTCTGCACCTTGCCGCGCTCCTACAACAGCCAAGACACCGCCCGCGGCCCCTAGAACCCTACAATCACCAAACAAAGCCGGCAGCCAGTCAGCCGCCGCGGCACCTCACAGCGACAGCCTTCTTCTAGACATCAAACAAACCGCCCGACGCCGCATTTTTGTCTCTTCTTTTCTCCTCCAACCAACTCACTCCTCCGCCTTCACCGTTCACCGACCGACCTCGTATCCGATTCCGCCGTACCGCTGCAGCTAAAGGGCACCGGGCCCTTGGTTCTAGCCCCGTCGGACCTTTCTCCCCTTTCTTTCCCTTCCAACCTCAACCTCGTCTCTCCGCCATCCAACACCATGGCTTCCCACGACTACTACCACGGCCAACAACAGGCCCCCTATACCAGCACCCAGTCTCCCTCGCCCTACCACCAATCTAACAACACGCCATCACCCTCATCAACACCAGCTCCTCCCTACCAGGCCACGTACTCCGCGCCTTCGTATCCTCCCCAAGGCCTTCACGATACTGCGCATAGCAGCCCCGTGAATCAGCAGCCTGGCAACGGCCGCCCCGACCAGTCTCCCTTCGACTCCGTCTTCGACGACAACGCATATCCCATGAACAATCAGAGGCCGTCACCCCCCGTCCACTCCCATTCGGGTGACCTCTCTCAACAGCAGGGATACTACCACCAAGACACCAGCTACTATGGCGGCGCGGGCCATGACCGACCCCTGCACAGCCAGGAGGATATTCCTCTACAAGACCGTCCGATCAAGGACACCGAGATGAACGACCACATCTACGACGCGCCCGGGGGGCGTTCGGGACGCAGCAAAAAAGATAAGATGAAGGGCAAATTCGGACTCGGCGAGCTGGGCATGATGGGCGCCGACAAGAAGCGTATCCCTTGGGTTGTCTACATTTTCACCCTCGCTCAGGTTGGCGTGTTTATCGGCGAAATCGCCAGGAATGGTATGTTTTTGCCCTTCGGAGATGCTATTCGACATTCCTAAGAACTTGACTGACCACTTCGCAGCTGTTTTGACTGGTTCACCCATTATGATCAAGCCCTCGTTTAACCCCATGATCGGGCCTTCGACCCAGGTCCTCATCAACATGGGTGCCCGTTACGCGCCTTGCATGCACAACGTCAAAGGAATCCAGGACTCAAAGGTCGAACTTCTCTTCCTCTGCCCCAATGCCACCAGCAACGACGATACATGCGACCTCCAGACTCTCTGCGGCTTTAGCAAAAGCGTTCCCAATCCCGAATGGAACAACATCAACCAGAGCCCCGAGCCTAACCAGTGGTACCGCTTCATCATCCCCATCTTTATGCACGCCGGCCTTATCCACATCGGTTTCAACATGCTCCTGCAAATGACCATTGGAAAGGAAATGGAGATGGCTATTGGATCCATTCGTTTCCTCCTGGTCTACATGAGCGCTGGTATCTTCGGCTTTGTTATGGGAGGTAATTTCGCTGCTCCCCTGATTGCTTCGACTGGTGCCTCTGGTGCATTGTTTGGAATTATTGCGCTTACCCTTCTCGATCTGTTTTATTCGTGGAAGGAGCGGAAGAGTCCGATCAAGGACCTCATGTTTATCCTTGTTGATATGATCATTGCCTTTGTCTTGGGACTCTTGCCTGGTTTGGACAACTTCTCTCACATTGGTGGTTTCTTGATGGGTATCGCTCTTGGTGTATGTGTTCTCCACTCCCCCAACGCTCTCCGAAGAAAGTTGGGCGAGGATCTTTCTTACACTGCGGTTTCGCCCGGCACCACCGAGACGCCTCCCCCCTTCTTCAAGAACCCAGTCGGTTTCTTCAAGGGCCGAAAGCCCCTCTGGTGGGCGTGGTGGCTTGTCCGAGCTGGTATGCTCGTCATGATCATCGTCGTCTTCATCGTTCTTATCAACAACTTCTACAAGTACACCAGTACCACCTGTTCATGGTGCAAGTACCTCAGTTGTCTTGTGAGTATCTTCCACACTAGCGTGGAGAGAAGAAATACGTGCTAACATGTTAATAGCCTGTCAATGGTTGGTGCGAAGTTGGAACGCTGAAGAGCTCTTGAGCAAAATTCATGTGGGATTAATCCGGACCAGTGTTGAGTTGGATAAATATTACTTGGGGATCACGGAAGGTCTTTTGGACAAGAATGCCCTGGCCGCTCGGGACAGGAGGGTTCTTTGAATTGCACAGCGTTGGCGTTCAAGTTTGAGAGGGTCGCTGTTTAAGATTCACAAAGAATGTCGACCAAGGCTAGATTTTAATGAAGCCATGACTGTACAGCATACATACATGGGTCCCGGGGTGTGATTTTGCATTATTCGGATCTGGGGCATATGGGACGTCCCCGGCAAGAAGCCGGCGGTCAGAAGTCCCTGAGCACTCACAGGGTTGCATGGACATGTGAGATTCCATTACATGAGGCTGCATGTCTCGGCCCTGGTCGACACGACGCCAGGTCATGCCATACCCCGCAGACCTGTTGTGGCTGCAGCCGTATGACTAAAGGGATGATCCTGGACAAATAATATCTAGGTACTTAGAGTAGAATAAATGTCTCGTCTTTTCTCGTCTTTTCTCTTCATTTTCTGCCTCTCTTTTGCTTTCATTTTCTGTGGATGTCAAGCAAGGTGCGGTTGATTGCCGATGATCGATCCCCTGACGGATAAGGCTGCCTCGACCTCACAACACTACACGTCGGACACGTTGTGGTCACTGTCGTGTTGATCGAGGTGTGTTCCATGTCTAAATCGTGGGATAACCAACGGTAGGAGAGATCCATGGAGTAAGTGCTTCTCGGTTTTGTCTATCGTTGCTTGAATTTGGATGATGAATACCTTTTTTGCATGGCTTAGCTGAAATCCTGAGAGGGATGGGGATGCATTTAGAATGGATATCTGACTGTTGCTTTGAAAACACACACTCCTTATATTTTTGCACCTGATAAAGTAGCCTAGAAATGCTAACTTGAATCGGGACAGGTGTGAGCCGAGGGATCGTTAATGTCAACGTTGGGGAGTAACTCAGCGAGCCTGATGTGGCGTTTGGAGATGACTCGGAGTATGCCAAGGCCCCCCGCTGTCGTCACTGAGGATTTCCCATCCCATATGCATGTGCTGGTAAGTAACTTCGCTTGCGGCCCTTGAAAGATTTCATACGATAGTGTGTACGCCATTTTGTATAGTAAATATGAACCTGAATTCTCAATGTCTTTACACCCGAGAAGGGTGTTGGGGATGGTTGTTGCCGTCGCCGCCGCCAGAAGATATCATAATAGAGAGTAGTTAAGCTGCAGGAAATGTAGTCTCACTAGAGAAGGCAACAATGGCATGATGTATTGAAATAGAGAGTAGTTAAGCTGCAGGAAATGTAGTCTCACTAGAGAAGGCAACAATGGCATGATGTATTGAGGATGTAGTTTAAACATTACCACTGTTCCTCGAATGTATCCCCGGCACTCTTTCGCCATCCACTATGGGCGACCCTCGCAGTCAATATTGTAAGTACACCAGTGACTACCGACAACATTGTCGTCGTCGCTACGCAACTTCCCATCCTGGCGGTTCTGAACCGAAAAAAAGAAACTGTCCGATTGACACGACTGGTCGTCGTAGAATGCGCAACATCCACCATTTACCCTCACGCTGGTCATTTTATTATCGAGACCATCCGCAACCCTTTGGCACACTTCATAAGGGAGGCGTCGACGATGCCAAAAGCTATCATGGTATGTGCACCGTGCGGGATCGTTTCCCCCAGCGAGATCCTCGCTGGCAGAGTATTGGAGCGTCATGAATGAGCGACCCTCCTGAGCCTTTGCCTCTGGAGCAGGGCTTGACTCTTCCTCTGTGCGATCCCAATCAATACTAAATCGATAATCCGGAAGGTAAAACGTGACGCTCTTTTTCGCCACACTTGCGGCAGCATCAGCCGCGACAGTCAAACAGTCGAGGTACCGATCATCCTTGAGGATCTTCTGGACAGTCTTCGAGTTTTTGGCGGCATTGATTGCACTTTGGGACGGCTTTTTCCGCGCTCCAGTGCTGAACTCCTTGATGATTTTAGGCGTACTCCCAGACACTCCCTTGAACAACTTGGGGATGACCTGCACAATTGCTCCCCCAAAGCCGGATGAGTCCATCTGGTTTTGAACGATGTTTAACTTGTCATATTTAACAACGTAGTTTGGAGGGATTTCGTTGTTCGAAGGAACAGGCATGTCGTTAGGATACAAGGCAATCATGCCGTCGACTTCGTCCATGGACATGTTGGAAAGGTCGTCCGCCATATCAGCCCACGCTCCAGCCATGGCCAGGCTGACCCAGCACCACCCGCCGCGTGTTCGCTTCTTTTGCTCATCTGCCCTCTTTTGTATCTCATTGATAGCCTTGGCATGATCGACTCGGCTCTGGTATGTCTCTCTCTTGCGCTTCTCGTATTCTTGCGTAGCTCGGCAGCTATGCTGGACCAAACGATCGCCACCTTCCCAAAATACTTGTAGTCAAATGTGTTCGAGTCCTTGCACTTAAACTTGGGGTTGCTGTCCTTGCCGCACTCAGGTTTATAAGTGCCGTCTAAAGTGTAACCTTGCCTGCGCGAAGCTGCGATCTGACCACTGGGGCATTTCTTGTCGTCGTCGGCGAGCACTTGGGATTTTTCGTGGAAGAATCCTGACCCCCAATGGAAAGGTCAATAATTTTCTTTGGGACATCTGCCTCGATTCTTGTTTTTGTCCTTATCTGACGTTGGGTCGACGCACTTCTTCCCAGTGGAGTTGGGTTTTTGCTTTCCAGAACAGGACCGACACATCTTACCATTGGCTTGGATTTGGTCCTCTGGACAGCCAGAGTCTTTCCACACGCATGCTGTACCATCGGCGTTTGGCGTTTTGTTCTTCCCGCAGTCGTTGCATTTACCGGATTTGTCTTTGACTTGTTGGCCAGGGCATTTCTTACATGGCAAGAGGTTGAAGCATTTGTCGATCGTGTCACCAACCCGTTCCACACCAAACTCGTTCAGAATTGCAGCCCAAACTGCTTCGTACGCCTCTGAGTTACACGACCTTGCTCGCGCTTCAATTTTTACGGGATTCTCATGATGAAGCGAGGAGGAGGCATCTACCACCGAAGTGGCATATGCTGAAAGAATGCATAGGAATAATAGTAGTTTCATGATGCAAATAGAAATTGACTACCAAGAAGTTCATGCAATGCCAAACTGACGAGAAGAGCGACACTTTATGGGACCTACCGTGGAGAGATATCCTTGATCGCAGAGACGTGACCTTGGATCACACTTGGACATGTCGGATCCTAGTCATCAATGTTGTTCCAGCCGAAATCTGATGATGAGCACAAACTATATATAATAAGCTTGAGTTGACGACCAACAACGAACCCCATCTTGATATTTGATTTTGCGCTTCCCTAAAAACAAGAGGTTCGGTTAAACGTGAAAACTGTAGGAGTATTAACCTCGGCGTTGAATTAGAAGCAAACTAGCAACCAGTAATCAGCGCCCAATACCTAACACGATGCCCGCAAGCAAGGTAACTGAACAGAGATTTCTAATTTTAGTACTGATTCAGTATTCGTCGGCCTGCACACAGTCACAATAAACTTGGGCACACTTGCCCGATTGACTGGAGCAGGGAGTAAAAGTGTCACAAAATGACGAACGTCCCTTGTGAGACCGCATACCCCCCCTTGTACCCTGTGCAACAAAAAGCACAGTTGTAGCCCTTGACGCCTTCTTCTTACTTCGAAGGCAAGGAGTTTCGCCCAATATTCTTGGCTAGTACAAATAATCATGGAATCCTTTTTTCGAGTTCTCACCGCAATTCTGGCCCTCTCGCTACCCATGGCAGCTGAAGCCTTCGAAACCCGGCTGTATAATACCAAACACTGCACAGGCTTGTCCGCGGTAAAAAAAAAAAAAGTGAGCGTCACTGAAGGATGTGTGACAGACCGCGTCGGCGAGATGGCGGGCGTCATCAACGAATGGTCAAGCGAAGCTGACAACGGCCTCGTCCTGGCCATGTTTAGCGGCTCAGAATGCTGCCACGCCAACTTGGTTGCGACCTACGACTGGGAAGTGCGATGCCTAGAGGTTCCAGCCGAGGTGGGAAGCTGGAGGGTGTTGGATCCAAACAAATCCGATGAGGGCAAATCGGGGGACAACTATTTATGTGGATAAATGATTTTGGTGAAGTCTTCTTCTCACACGCGTTGTCTACCTACCAATGGCTTTGATCGTGGATTCGACAGCGAGCTCCTAAGGTTAGAAATATTACTGCTTGCAAAAACCATGAGAAGAGTTTACCACAAGAAATATTGTTGTGATGCCGAATAAACCGAGAGAAAACCCTGGATGCAACTCCCAACGTCCAAGGCGAGAATGGATGAACATGATAAACCGCCAAGTTGGACTACCTCAATTCAGATTCAACACGCTGCTTGATGGTATCAATTTATCTCACAAGCCCCCGATTTTAACCGCAAGACCTGTGGGAATATTATGTAAAATTGACAGAATTAATACAAGATTCCCGTCACTACGGATGTCCAAGTGCTCTAACTAAGGTACCTAGTGCTCATGCTGTCCCAGGTTGAAGTACAAAGCTGGTCGGATTATTGGCAGATTCCCGATACATCAGCTACTCAACTGGAGTGAACTACTAATCTGCCTGGACGAACCAAGCTGCTACATCTTTCTGCCTTAGGCAACAAGGAACGCCAACTCACGTGCTACTCATTAACGACCTGGCGACCGGAGTGGGGCAGTCACGTCACGGTCGAGACGTCGCGCTTCGCGGTGCGGATCAATTAAGTCGTGTCGTCCATTTCATCCTTTCCAGAATTTGCCTGAGTGTTGTCCCCCAAGCAAAAGCCGAAGTCAACAAACAACAATCCGTCTCCATTTCCCCCTCCTTCATGACGGCCTAGCTCTGGCTCTGCTTCTTCTCTCCTCTTTGCTTCCTATCTCCTCCTTTCTCAGTTTCACAACGTGAACCGTTCACACCATGGCGAGCGTCATCCTCCCCCACAAGCGGGTGTTGAGCGAATCCCTCACCCGCCAGAACCTCCCCTCGACGCCCGCCTCCGCCAAGAAGCGCAAGGTCGAGGCCGTTTCCTCGTCGCCGGCTCCCCGATTCAACAGCTCCCAGAATAACCCCCGATCGAAGCTCGCCTCCAGTCAGCCAAAGAGCACATTCGAGCTGGAGGTCCTCGAAAAGCTTAGCCAGGACATCTCAGATCTGAAGCGCAACAATACGGAAAAGGATCAGGCATGGGCACGACCGCCTGTTGTCGACTTCCTCCCCGAACGTGACAGCTTGTGTTTCCAGTCCATTGAGGCCGAGGAGGGTACACTTCATGGTGGCAGGGCCACCGTGAAGCTTTTCGGTGTCAACGATGTGGGAAACTCCGTCATGCTGCATGTGACGGACTTCAAGCATTACCTTTACGTCGCCGCTCCGATTGGTTTCCAGCCCAAAGATTGTGCCGCTTACAAAGCATATCTCGAGACACAAACTGCCCAACATCAACCGGCAGTTCACTCAGTGGCGTTGGCCATGAGGGAGAGCATCTATGGCTTCCAGGGCAACGTTGCTAAGCCGTACCTCAAGGTCACTGTCACAGACCCCAAGTTTATCCCGAAAGTTCGATCGACCATTCAGTCCGGCGCCGC
The DNA here is from genome assembly GCF_021365365.1 of Ilyonectria robusta. Taxonomy (NCBI): domain Eukaryota; kingdom Fungi; phylum Ascomycota; class Sordariomycetes; order Hypocreales; family Nectriaceae; genus Ilyonectria; species Ilyonectria robusta. Next base: position 545,572 of record NW_025764438.1, read on the forward strand.
AAACTGGAAGGGCATGTGGAAGTTGAGAGAAAAGGAGGAAATTGAGACCTATGACAACATTCAATACGTGCTACGGTTCATGGTCGATTGCAAGGTAAGCACTCCGCACTTCTGAATTCAGATGGAAGCTCACAATTTTAAAGGTTCAAGGCATGTCATGGGTAGAGGCACCGGCCAAGAAGTTCAAGCTAGTCCCCGACCACCTTCGACAGTCGAATTGCCAGATCGAGGCTGAAGTGAGCTATCTTGATCTCGTAGCACACAAGCCTGAGGGAGAATGGTCCAAGATGGCACCCCTACGAATTTTGTCCTTCGATATCGAGTGTGCCGGCCGAAAAGGAATTTTCCCTGAAGCGAACTATGACCCCGTTATCCAGATTGCCAACGTCGTCACCAGATACGGAGAGAAGAAACCCTTTGTTCGAAACGTTTTCTGCCTCCAAGACACGAGCTCTATTGTAGCAACCCAAATCCTGGAGTTTCAAAAGGAGGAGAAAATGCTCAGCGACTGGCAGAAGTTCGTGATCGAGGTTGACCCAGATATCGTCACCGGTTACAACATTGCCAACTTCGATTTCCCATACCTACTCGACCGAGCACACCATCTCAAGGTCAAGGGATTCGAATACTGGACTCGCCTCCCCAGTGTCCCCTCCAAGGCGAAAGAGACCAACTTTTCAAGCAAGCAAATGGGCAATCGAGACACCAAAGCTACCAACATCAATGGCCGCCTGCAGTTGGATCTCCTGCAACTGATTCAGCGCGATCACCACCTTCGAAGTTACACGCTCAATTCCGTGTCGGCTCACTTCCTGGGCGAACAGAAGGAGGATGTTCACTATACCATGATTACCGAACTATTTAACGGTACCCCAGAGTCACGACGTCGTCTCGCGCTGTACTGCTTGAAGGATGCATATCTCCCACAGAGACTCATGGACAAGCTTTCATGCCTGGAAAACTACACTGAAATGGCGAGAGTCACGGGTGTGCCGTTCAACTTCCTGTTATCAAGAGGCCAGCAAATCAAGTTCGTCAGTCAGCTGTTCCGAAAGGCCCTGGAGCAAAAACTTGTCATTCCCAACCTGAAGTCCAAACAGTCGGATGATCAATACGAAGGAGCTACCGTCATTGAGCCGACTCGAGGCTATTACGATGTCCCCATTGCTACGCTCGATTTCGCGTCGCTGTACCCCAGTATTATGCAGGCACACAACCTCTGCTACACCACGCTATTGATGAGCAAGAAGGATATTGAGATATTTGGTCTCAAGAAGGACGAGGACTACATCGTCACCCCTAACAACGATATTTTTGTCACCTCGAAGCAAAGGAAGGGATTGCTGGCGCAGATTTTGGAGGAATTGCTCTCTGCGCGAAAGCAGGCCAAGCGCGAGCTGGCGATCGAAACAGACCCGTTCAAAAAGGCCGTATTGAACGGTCGTCAGCTAGCTTTGAAGATTAGCGCCAACAGTGTGTACGGTTTGACAGGTGCCACGACCGGCAAGCTTCCCTGTCTCGCGATTGCCAGCAGTACGACCAGTTTCGGACGGCAGATGATTGAGAGGACCAAGGATGAGGTGGAGAAGCGATACAATATTGCCAATGGATATTCGCACGACGCCCAAGTCATTTATGGCGACACTGATTCGGTCATGATCAAGTTCGGAACCAAGGATCTCGCAGAGGCGATGAGACTGGGCGAGGAAGCATCGAAGTTCGTTTCGGAGAAGTTTATCAAGCCGATCAAGCTGGAGTTCGAGAAGGTGTATTTCCCGTACCTGCTCATCAACAAGAAGCGATATGCGGGACTATACTGGACGCGGCCCGACAAGTACGACAAAATGGACACGAAGGGTATCGAGACGGTACGACGAGACAATTGTTTGTTGGTGCAGACGGTGATTGAGAAGGTGTTGCGAATGATCTTGATTGACCAGGACGTGCCTGGAGCACAAGTGTAAGTTCCGATGACGGTCCGACAGGGATATTGGATGCTAACAGCGGCACTTTAGTTATGTCAAGGAGACGATCGCAGATCTGCTGCAAAATAAAGTCGACATGTCGAAATTGGTCATTACAAAAGCGCTCACAAAGGACGATTATGCCGCAAAGCAAGCCCACGTCGAGCTGGCGCATCGGATGAAGAAGCGCGACGCGGGCTCGGCGCCGGGACTCGGTGACCGAGTGGCCTACGTCATGATCCGAGGCGCGGCGGGGGCCAAGAACTTTGAGAAATCGGAGGATCCCATCTACGTGTTGGAGAACAATGTGCCTATTGACACGCGCTACTACCTGGACAACCAGCTAGCCAAGCCACTGGGGCGCATTTTCGAGCCGATTCTCGGGGAGACTAAGGCACGGTCGCTACTGACAGGGGACCACACACGGACGATTTCGGTTGCGGCTCCCACGGTGGGGGGTCTGATGAAGTTCGCCAAGAAGACGCAGACATGCATGGGTTGCAAGAAGCCATTGACGGGTAAGGAGGAGAAAGAGGGGGCGGTGTGCGCCGACTGCGCGCCGCGTGTCGGGGAGCTATACAAGAGGACGCTTGATCGCGTGTCGGACCTGGAGGTGCGATTTGGGCGACTGTGGACCCAGTGTCAACGGTGCCAGGGGAGCATGCACTGCGAGGTGATCTGCAGCAGCAAGGACTGCCCGATCTTTTACATGCGAATGAAGGCTAAGAAGGATTTGGAGGACGCCGGTAAGGAGCTGACGCGGTTCGATGCGGACCAGGCGGCGATGTGGTGAGAAACAGGGCAAGGGGAAGCGAGGGAATGCGATGAGAAGCGACGGCAAGCGAGGAGATGTGAAGCGATGAGGTGGAAACGCGGAGAGGCGGAGAGGCGGAGAAGGCCGGGGATTCGGGGACTCGAATGGAAAGATGATGGCGCAGGCATAATTACTGCAACTGCACAGGCATATCGCAGGCGCAACGCACAGGCATTGGCAGTGGGAGGACATGGGATTTTGATGTTGTCGTTGAATGTACGTAAGGCGTTCCGGCGGGGTTCAGGGTTTCCGGGCCAGGGTTCTGCGGCCAGGGACAGATGCAGGGCCCGACGTCATTGCAGATGGTTTGTCTTTAGATTTTACGTATAAGTTTGGCTCTGGGCCAGTAGGAATGTAGGTGAATGAAATGGAAGAGTGGCAGAAATTACAGAAATGGACGACATGTGTAAGAGGGAACGTTTGCAGCGTGAGTGGCGTTGCGTGTTGGCGGGGATGCACTTGGCGTGGCGGAGGCAGTTGGGATGCTCGTGGAATCATTGTATGGAAGAGCTGAGGTGAGAAAGGGACCATTTTGGGGCAAAGGAGAAAACGGTGAGTAGCAAGGTGGCGCGATGCAAGGTGAGTCGGACGTTTTGCCGGGGCAGCGTCGGCACCCCTTGGAAGGCAGAACGGTCGAGGCCTGGTCTGGAGGGATTGCCATGTGGCGGCGTTAGAATAGAGTGGGCGGACAATGGAGAGATGATGAGCAGACCGACGGTGAGGCCTGGTAACAGGGGCAGCGAGGATGTGGTGAAGCGGTTGGCACGGAGGATAATTGCTACGTAAACGGAGCAGACATGGAGCAAGCGGAGTGGGTAAAACCGGGACGGAGGGGGAGAAGAGCGGGAATAATCGGAATCAGGAGAGAGGATACGCGGGTGGTCTGTGGGCGTTTGGGTGCTGGGTGATAATACGATATTGCTGCACAGAAAATGGGAATAAAATTGGATCATGAAGATTCATCGTGTTGATGGCCAGGGAGGGGAACACACCGGCGGGTGGATGCGGGGGGTTGGAGTAGTGGCCGAAGATGGGAGGCGGATCCGAGAGACGACAGGAGAGAGCGAGACTTACAGACGGGCTTAATGGAGAGTGGCTGGGTTGCAATAGTTGGGCTGATTGAAAGATTGATAATGATGATAATCATTACTCCGGGTATATTAGGCACACCGAGAGAAGACAAAAAAAGACTCTTTCTGCCTGTAGTGGCTGCCCGGTATAGGAGCTCTTAGCCGCCCTGGCTCAGCTCAGCGCAGTTCTCTGTCCCGTCTGTCACCGAAGAACCCATCGGTGGAATTACATCTCCGGGTGGCCACTGAACGGGAGCGATGGGGATTGTGGGCTAGACACTTTTTTTTTTCTTAGTCTCGGGCGAGAACAGCACCGAAAACGCGAGGGGCTTTCTTCGGAAACGTAACGACAGTCGGAATCGGACCGGACGGAGAAGCGTCAATGACAAAACGCCAACGACTCCTCCCGAGATACTACGTGTCTACCGCGCGTGGATGCCGGGGGAGCTCGAGCCACTTGCGGGAGCCATCCATGCTTTCTGCGTGCGTGGTGAGACGAGCGGGACGAGACAATAAGAGACAACCAGAAACACAACATACGCGCCAGACACGGACGTAGACGCGGAGGATCTTGCCCCGGATTCATCATGGATCACAACCCATGGAGTCCCCCCGTTTTCCCCCCAATCCCCCCCAATCCCCAGCCTGAAGAGAGGGAGAGGCGAGCAACCATGGTTCAAAACACGGGCTTGCCAAGACAGGGCCGTTCCCGGCGACCTCTCGGCGATGGGATGGGCCAATTCCAGTGGGTTTGAGGGTTGAATCATGAAAGCGTGTACGAAAGCAAATACAGTAATCTGGTTGAGTCGCGGACGAATCAGGCAACGGGGATGAGTGGTCTGCCTCTGTTGACAAGCATGTGTGAGCGTCGTCTCTTCCCTTTCTAGGCTGCCAGGAACCCCGAGGACGCACAGCGATTGGCCGGGCCTTGAGAGCGATGACAATTGATTCTTCAAACGACATGACAAGGCGGCCAATGGGAGGGCTCTGATAGTATCGACGGGACTAGTAAGGGTCCAGGGATGCATGCATCATGGCAAAATATGGGGCCACGCCTTTTTCATCTTGTTCGGGGGGTGCTTTTGGGGTTGCCTACTACGTAGTAGGCTGGGCTGGTTGGCCCGTGGTAGACTCCATGACTCCATGACTCCATACGGACCTGGCCTAATTCTTGGGGTAAAATGGACGTGTAATTCGAATAACGTACTGGACGAGAGAGACCCCGACGTATGGTTCCGAGGAATCTGGCCGAGGCTCCGGGGTTCATCCAGAGTGGCGCGGCTCGGTCATCGGGAGACGCTTCGTTGGTGCTTTTAGAGACCCATGCCCCATGTCCCATGTTTCCGTTCCGCGGCCTGGCAAGTAAGTACAGTATGATGCCATGCCGCCATGCAAGCGGCAGTCTAAATGGTGGTCTGCAGGTTCGTCGGGTCCGTCGCTCTGGGGCGTTTCTGATTCGGTGGCTCCAACGGATGGTTACCCTTTTCAGGCGAGTCTTTTTTTTTTTTTTTCCCCTTGGCTTCCTGGCTTTCTCTACATGAGGCTGGATGTCGTGTCTGCGCGTGCTGTGGGATGCGTTGCAGGAATGGGGGGGTGGTTTCCGGGGGATGAAGATGGGGGACGGATGCTGGCATGGATCATGATTATTCCCCCCGGGAGGTCCTGGAGGTTCCGGGAGGCTCCGCCCCATGTTTTTTTATGTTATGTGATTTGACGTCGTTGCAACTACGTGTTGTGTGTATGCGTGTGTGAGTGTGTGAGTGTGTGTGCCTCCGAGCTGGTCGTGTGCGCTGCTTACACGGAACACGTCCCGACTGCCTCATTACCTACCTTACCTACCTACGCAAGACATGGGGGGCATTGACCTCGGGCGTGGGATGTCATGAATGTGGGGTGTTTTGTTAGCTGAGGCATCAAGCAATTGTCCAGCTCAGCTCAGCTCGGAGCCCAGCTCCAGCCATGGCTTACATGGAGTTGGCGAGCTAGAGCCTAGCCGACAGAGGGCGCCAAAGGGCAAGCGTCGATGAATGATGGTAATGATGAACAGCAACATAGATAAGATCGTGCATCCAGTCCCATGTGCTGCGCTGAGCTGCGGTGCGCTACGCTACGAAACGCACCCCCGCGCGGCGCCCCGCGGTAGGCGCATGGCCAAAAGGTGCGTCTGGCCAGTGGGAGTGGCCGGTGAGACGTGGGAGTACTACGCAGTAGGGTACGTAGTAGGGTTGGCTAATGGGAATATGTCTGGGCTGGCCGAAGGTAACTTGCGCCGTAGGATAAGGGCATCTGAATGGAGACCCGACCGAGTTTCGGAGGTTTGAGCCGTATGCACGTCGCTGCGGGTTGCACTGCGCTGTGGTGCAGTGGTGTAGTGGTGCGGTGCTACCGTGCTGCAGGGCCCAGCTCTCTGTTCCTAGCCACCCTTTGGTTGGCCGTGAGCGGCGGCGGCGGCGGCGACGGCGGCGGACGAGGCTTTTGGCGGCGCGTCGGCAGGTGGAGGGAGGGGTGGCGGGGGTGGCGAGATGGAAGGAACGACCCCAAAAACGACCAGGTAGGAGGCAAGGGGAGGCAAGGGGAGGCAAGGGCAGACCAGGGAGGAGCAAGGGAAGGAGGTGGGGAGGGTAAGGTAGGTCCGACATAGGTACCTAGGTAGGGGCGTACCTGCCCGGGGACCAGCACACCCAGAACTGCAACCAGACTGCACTCACACTCACACACACACATACCTTATTACACCTTACACGCACACACGATGCACCCAGCACACGAGGACGGACCACCAAGCGGTCCCAGTGTCCTGTCTTCCGAGGGACAGAAGACCGGGGGTCGTGGCGCACAATCCATTTGTCTTGTTGACTGAAGCTTTCATGTCACGGCTAGCGATGAGTGGGCTGTTTGAAAATGGGCTTTTTCCCCGTAGCTGCACGCACCTTTTTTTCTTTTTTTCTTTCCCACTGTCGGGACGTTGTACCGCAGTTGGGGGGCGAATGGGGAACGGGGAAGGGGGGAGGGGTGTGGGATGGATGGGAGTTGACGGAGAGAGATAGGGGATTAATGGATTCATGTCTGGAGTGGATTGCGGATTGTGGATTGCGGACTGTGGAGTGAGGCTTTGGTTTGGGATGAGGGTGGTTTGAGCCCATGAAGCCATCCGGGAACAGCCAGCAGCCAGCAGCCAGCAACCCGCCAATAAGTTAGTATGGGAATACTATGGCCGCTCCCATTGTCACTTACTTACTTAGTAGGTGCTTCCCGCCGTCCATCACTTATATAAACCCTCTTCCCATCCTCCCTTCCCAATCTTGCCCTTCATCCAACTCATCCTCCCACTCGAATCTGGCATTTGACGACATCCTCTCTTCTCTCAATACAACACCAAATCTCTCTCCCAACCACCCCTCATGCAGCTGAACAACATGTCTCACCTTCCTGCCGAGCCCGAGTTTGAGCAGGCTTACAACGGTAAGCTCTCTCCCCCGCCGCCATCACGATAGCCTCAATGAGACGAAGTGCCTAACTCTTTTTTATAGAGCTCGCCAGCACCCTCGAGAACAGCAAGCTCTTCTCTGAGAAGCCCGAGTTCCGCACCGCCCTCGCTGTCGCCGCCATCCCCGAGCGCATCATCCAGTTCCGCGTCACCTGGAGTGACGACAAGGGCAACGTCCAGGTCAACCGCGGATTCCGTGTCCAGTACAACTCTGCCCTCGGCCCTTACAAGGGCGGACTCCGATTCCACCCCTCGGTCAACCTGTCCATGTACGTCAGCTCTTTTACAAGCCCAATGCCACGACAAGATATCACCGCCGTCATCGATTGCAGCGATAGCATCTACCGCTCGTCATTCGATGATACGCTCTGTTATCTTGCGCTGTGGCGGATTGGCTTGCCCTAGTGATCAATCGAGCGCCTTTACTGACTGTGGCGCCTGCAGTCTCAAGTTCCTCGGCTTCGAGCAGACCTTCAAGAATGCCCTGACTGGCTGTAAGTTTATAATTCCGTCTCCGTCGCGTCCCAGCCGCATGTTCCTTATCTCCACCATGTGATACCCCTCCCCCTCCATTTCCCCACCACACTCGATATTTGCTTTTGCTCCGTTGCTCCTCGCTCCCCGGATTAGAGAGTTAGGGGCTGCGAAGCTCCATCACTCGGCCGGACGGGCTCCAATAGCGCGGTTTATCAATTGTTGAGACGATTGGAACGATAAGAGCATGATCGCTGACAATGGCCTCTAGTGAACATGGGTGGTGGCAAGGGTGGTGCCGACTTCGACCCCAAGGGCAAGTCTGATGCTGAGATCCGCCGCTTCTGCCAGGCTTTCATGAAGGAGCTCTCCCGCCACATCGGCGGCGAGACCGATGTCCCCGCTGGTGATATCGGTGTTGGTGGCCGCGAGATCGGTTACCTCTTCGGTGCCTACCGCACCATCCGCAACCGCTGGGAGGGTGTCCTCACCGGTAAGGGCCTCACTTGGGGTGGTTCCCTGATCCGCCCTGAGGCCACTGGCTTCGGTCTCGTCTACTATGTTGGCCACATGCTTGAGCACGCCGGCCGTGGCACTTTCGAGGGCAAGCGCGTCGCCATCTCCGGCTCCGGAAACGTTGCCCAGTACGCCGCCCTCAAGGTTATGGAGCTCGGCGGTACCGTCGTCTCCCTGTCCGACTCCAAGGGTGCCCTGGTTGCCGGCGACTCCGCCAGCTTCACCCCCGAGCACATCGCTGCCATTGCCGATATCAAGATCAACCGCAAGGCCCTGACCGACTTCAAGCACGACGGCCAGTTCACCTACCTCGAGGGCGCTCGCCCCTGGGTCCACGTCGGCAAGGTCGACATTGCTCTCCCCTCGGCTACCCAGAACGAGGTCAGCAAGGAGGAGGCTGAGGCTCTCGTTGCCGCTGGTGCTTTCATCGTCGCTGAGGGCTCCAACATGGGCTGCACCCAGGACGCTATCGACGTCTTCGAGGCCCACCGCAAGGAGAAGGGCACCGAGGCTCTGTGGTACGCTCCCGGCAAGGCCTCCAACTGCGGTGGTGTCGCCGTCTCCGGTCTTGAGATGGCCCAGAACAGCCAGCGCCTCGCCTGGACTTCCGAGGAGGTCGATGCCAAGCTCAAGGGCATCATGAAGGACGCCTTCAACGTCGGTCTCTCCGCCGCCCAGAAGTACGTCGAGGCCAAGGAGGGTGAGTTGCCCAGCTTGGTCGCCGGTTCCAACATTGCCGGCTTCATCAAGGTCGCCGAGGCTATGCACGACCAGGGTGACTGGTGGGCGGACAACTAAACAAAGAAACCCCCAAGATCCAAGAAAAATATAGCAAAGGGAACCGAGCATATACCCCCCCGAGCCGGCCTCAACAGAGTTTGAGACGTTCTCGCTGGCGCTCCGGTCTTCCTCTCCTCTCCATTCACAACTGAGCGTGGTTGTGATGGGGACTTCTACAACTACTGCCTAGCTTCTGTTTCTCGTTCTCGACTTTCTCGGGCATGGCATGATGCATTCTGCGTGGGGCGTTGGTGGGGTTTCAAAGAAGGGATCCCCCTTGAAATTGTGTGTTTTCTCAGATGCTTCGCGATAGACTCGAATGGTTGTTTTTGTTACTCTCGATTTGGCCTCTATTATCTAGGTAGTGCGGACATGAACAACGTACCCTTTTTTACTATACTTTGCTCACTCTGTCCGTGTCCCGAACCTTGAACATTTGCTCCGTTATTCTGGTGGCTCCTGAAAGGGTAAATGGCCAATCCCGCTTACACCATGAACGGATATTTGTATTCCCTAGTTCGTTACCTCAGTGTGTCGGGGCGTCAGGATATATTGTTCAATTCTCTCGTAATACATCCTAGCCCTTGACCGAGCCGCCACCGAATCGGGCACTTTCCGTGATTCCTTGTTCTCAGACCCTGCGGCCAGAAATGTCACCAGAAATGTCATGTCGGGAGGATCGCGGTGGAGTGACGACAACATTGATTGTACGTAATATCGTCAATCCGGGGTCTTGATCTCGTGAGGTTGGGGTGTCCTGCGGCGGGTTATAGCGACAGCCGGAAGTGGCTCCGGGGGTGGATGTTCATTCAATGGATCCTTGATGATTATGCGAGGAATTCCCCTATTGAACAGGGATTCCGTGCAATGTGGGACAGCGATCTTGATTGAATTCATGATGCGTCATAAATGGCCTTGTTGCTGCCAAGTCTCAGTACCCCATGCTGGTCACCTGTTGGCTTGCACATGTCGGACCATATTATGGAGCTTCCAGTCAGTGCGATTCTCGGCAATTAAACAGTTAGCGGACGGGGAGCCCTCCGCGGCTCCGTGCTTCAGTGGACTCGAGCCCTGTATTCCGTGTATTCCAGGGGGCTTTTTAACAGTCCATAGCACCCCGCATTCTGGGGCTCCCGGCGCATGGCGTCCCGGCCGGAGCCCCGGCCCGCTAAACAAAGTCCGCTAATTCGGCAGCCGGGTTCAGCTACGGTTCAATGTGTTTGAGTGTTTGACGGCTCAACCGTTTGGGGAAGTTTTTGTACGACCTCGGCCCGCTGGTGATGGCATCGCGGGGCGGGTATCCTCTTCCGACTGACCTTTACTTGTATCGTCTAAATATCAATGAGTCTTCCAATAGTAATGCAATTTGCTCTGTAAACGTGTTGCTTTTACCTCTGTTTGACCGTCTAATTGAAAACTCCGGCAATATGGCTGGTCCTCCGCCTCTGCAGGGCATCAAAGTGCTCGAGTTTGCCGGCCTTGCGCCAGGTACGTCCTCAACCTACAGCCATCGCGATGGTGATACAGCGTGACACGATGCTCAATTGAACACAGGTCCATTCGCCGGCATGCTCCTCGCTGACGCCGGAGCCTCTGTCCTCCGCATCGATCGCGCGCAGAACGGCGCATCGCACCAGATCGGCGGCGGCGCACTCCCTACCGAGGACATGCTAGCACGCCACAAGGCCTCTATCGCCGTCGACCTCAAGGCGCCGCGCGGCATCGCCCTGATCAAGCGCCTGGTCGCCAAGGCAGACGTCATCATCGACCCCTTCCGGCCCGGCGTCCTCGAGAAGTTGGGCCTCGGGCCGGACGTGCTGTGCGCCATCAACCCGCGGCTCATTTACGGCCGCATGACGGGGTTCCGGCGCGACGGCAAGTATGCGACCATGGCCGGACACGACATCAACTACCTCGCCGTATCGGGCGCCCTGGGTCTCCTCGGCCGTGAAGACGAGAAGCCGCACCCGCCGTGGAACATCTTCGCCGACTTCGCCGGTGGCGGCGCCGTGCTCTTCCAGGGCGTCCTCCTCGCTGTGATCGCGCGCCAGACCTCGGGCCGCGGGCAGGTTGTTGAGGCCAACATGGTCGATGGCAGCTCATACTTGGCCACATTCCCACGCATGGCTCTCAAGACGTCCATAGGTGACAAGGGCCGCGGAAATAACTTGCTCGACGGCGGGTGTCCCTGGTACGACACGTACGAAACTGCGGATGGCAAGTACATGGCTGTTGGCGCACTGGAGCCCCAGTTCTTCGCCGTGCTGATGAAGGGCCTCGGTCTATCAGGCCAGGGTTGGGAAGAGGGCCGTAGCGACGTCACCCGGTGGCCAGCCTTCCGACTTCTGCTGGCCGATACCTTCCGAAGCAAGACGCGAACCCAGTGGGAGACAATCTTCGACGGTACGGACGCGTGCTGCACCCCCGTGCTGGAGTATCCGGAGCTCGAGTGCCAGCCGGGTCGGGAGGGCGACCAGCGGCCGGTGGTGACACTGCGGGAGACGCCGTGCCTGGCTGTCAAGCAGGGCGCCGCGCTGGTAGATGCCGCGCAGTACGGCCAGGGTAGCGGTGTAGCAGGAGATGGGTACGAGGGACAACCGCTTGCGCCGGGATCGGGTGGTGAAGGAGTGTTGAGAGACTGGGTGGGCTGGCAGAGCGGGAGAGAGTATGAGGTCAAAGGAGGCGGGTTGGTGTTGAAGGATGGAGAGACGTCAAAGCTGTAGCGTGTTGACGTCTTTCAGAACCATGGAGGCCCATGATGGTTCGCGAGATAATATGTGACATGATGCGAGATGGACCCTGGTGTTGTACATACACCGCGGAGGCTAGAAGATGCTTCCCCTAAATGAGAATCCAACGCATGCATACAAGTACCAATCAAATGTTCATGACTTTTATCGTCCAAGATACAAAACATTCCTTCAACGCCAAGATGCCCTCGAAACAGGTCTATCCATATCTAATCATACAACCCATCACACAAGTTTCATCGTCACAGCGGCGGCAGCTCCTCTCGACAAATCGGACACTGCAGCCTGAACCTCATCCATCCCTCTAGACATGCGCTGTGGAAGATGTGTCGGCACGGCGTGACCATGTATAAGCGGCGCGCAAAGACGCCTGCTACGCCTGAGTCCTCGTCACCAGCTGAGATGACCGGCACCTCGAGAACCTCGCGGCAGATTGCGCAGTCCATAGTGCGGGTGGAGCTACGCTTCCCAGCTTGGTCGTCATCCGCTTGGGATGCCGAGGATGCAGTGCCATGGTCGGGGTCTGGATTATCATCAGAGACCAGACCGATAGGCAGCCCGCCAGCCTCAAGGCCATCCTCACGAAGGACAGGGTGATAGTCCCAGGCCTCAGGGGTCCAACCGACAGGTATGCCGAAGCGTGGGCCGACAATATCCTGGGCAGCAAGAACAATTAGTTGGAGCCAGACCCAGATGCAGAAAATAGTAAAAGCGCGGCGGTCAGGCTGGGCGTAGAGGAAGTTGTCCTCCTTAATCCAAAAGTAGGCAACGGGGAGCAGACGCAAAACGGATTGACCCAGCACAAAGGGCCACCCTAGGGCGCGGCGGCAGTTGCGGATGATATTGCGGTAGATCTGCGGTATCCATAAGGAGAGATAGGCGAGAGTACAACCGTTGAGAAAGAGGCAGCGGACACTCGGATACCAAGTAGTGGAGGAGATGGCGAGGAATATGACACACAGGGAGAAGAGTATGAGTCGACCAACGATGGTTTGGAATGACTGCGGCGGCGGGGCGGTACGCTGCGCTGTAGTGGTATTAGGAACAGCGGCCGCACTGTCGGCGATTTCAGCATCGACATCTTGATCGGACGGAATGATAATGGGCGGAGACGGAGGTCTCGGCGGCCGGCCTGCGGTCACCGGGGCCGGGAGAAGCGGACCGGAGCCCGTAGGATTGGGGGTTAATACGGCGGATGATGTCGCGCTGCTGGAGGTGCTGCTCGAGTTACCTGGTGTTCGGTCGCGGTCACGTCGTGGGCGCGTTTCAGGGAGCTGGACCTCCCATATCTTGGCCAAGAAGCTGCCACCAATGGTCATGGACAGGAACGCAGAGAAGAGGAGAGCCAGTGTCGGCAGAAATGTGGCTGCCGCAGAGGACACCCACGTCGCCGCGGCGGTAAACGTCATGCCGTCGACCATGACCATGATGGCGGTCGTCCAGAAGCTAACGCGGCCCATGGTTGACGGCGTACAAGACTCCTTGATCTGGTTCTTGAGCAGATTGACCTGCGCAAAAACCACCACGGCGTAGACCAGGATCCAGGTCTTGATTTGATACACATGAACTTCAGTCTTCATCCCCATGAGGTGGTGAGCCTCGCTCGGGCTAAAGTCGGGCGGCCCCTTGGACTCGAGGAAGAATGCGCAGTCGGGGGAGTAGATGACCACTGACATCTGCAACTTTGGCACCTTTGGGATGGGAGCACCCTGGGGGGATTGCAGCTCAGATTCGATGGCGCCAATGATATTTTCCATCGTGTCCCTCGAGATGTCATCCATATCAATGTTAAGGATCTGTTGGCCCGGTGGGTGGACTTGCGCATACATGATGTACTCGCAGTGCGGCGAGGGATTGGTCGTGTACATGGGGTTCTCGAGATCCGAAGTCCAGGGCATGGTTTGGTCGATGTAGATATTTTCCTCCTTCCTGGCAATTGTGCGGGCCAGGGACTGATTCAAGAGTCTCTGGCTCGACTGAAAGAAGTCCTCACTTGGAGTCAGGTGCGGAAGACCAAAGATGCCCTCGAACTTCTCGCTCGTGGTTGTCATGAGGATGACGCCCTGATGCGGCCAGTGGACGCCCCAAAGCCTCATCTCCCAGTTGTGACCAGAGCCATCGGTATCTTCAATGGTCGTAGTACCCTTGACGCTGCGTATCAGACCCCCAGAGACCGGCGTGCTATCCTCGGCCAGCTGCTCGTACTCCGACACCGTCTTGTTCCCATCGATTCGTAGCATCATCCTCCCCGACTTTCCTGTTATGTTGCGGGCCCAGTCAGCCTTGTCTCCTATCCAATCCATGCCAGTGGCGTTGTGGGTGAGGTTGTAGCTGTCGTATCCCCTGGGGACAGAGCCCTCCCGTCGAATCCATTCGCCGTGGACCGTCCCGGATGCGTTCATCCAGACTGCCTCGCCTTGGCCAATATCCCACAAGTCCTGCCCTGCCACCGGTGGTATGGCATGTCGACTAAACTCCAGGCTCCTCTCACGGAACCGTTCCAGGTCCTCCCACGCAAAGTTATCCTCGGCTCGGAATCCGGAGAGGTTAAGATACGAGGGCGTGGCTTCGTCATCCTCGCTCGCAAGTGGTACTGGCGTGAAATCACCCCAGCGGGAGGTGTTCAAGATATCAAGGGCATCGTGGAACCTCGAGAGCCTCTCGGCGGCTAGGTCGGAAAGTGCGAGAGATCCGTTCTGGTACTCGCCGTCGGGAAATATCAGCCAGATGAGAAAGAGGACAAAGGCCAGCCCGACGATCGGGTGCTGCGCGGGCGGCATGCTGATCGGCGGCGGCACGGAGCTACCGCAGCGACATCCTACTTCAGACGGGGCCGGGTCTCATGGGCGATGGAGATGGAGAACTTTTCAACCATGCCCGGGTGAGATTTGTGGTGGTTGTGAATTGGAAATCGCTGTCGCGTGGTTGATTGTAGGTGACGAGTCGAGCTGCCTGCACGAACGAACAAGGCCGGGTCCTCCCATGACGGAATGTGGCGGTACATGTGGCGGGCGGAGGCCGAGAAACGCCGCACCGCGCGTTGCGGCAGCTGTAATTACAGTACGAATACGCGACGTCTATGAAGCAACACACGCGAAACACATTAAAGCCACCAACCACTGTGCATGAAAACCTGTCTCGGGAACCGACAGTACACCTCCAATTTATCGCTGTGGGTTCCGGTTGAGAGAATCCAAACAAATTTTGCCTCCGATTGTGGGCTTTTGTGACACCCTCGTCGTTCCATCTCCTCCCGTTCCTCATCTTCTCCCCGCCATCCTCCTCCACCTTCACAGACGAAACCATGGCCAGTAACCCGGAGACCCCCACCCCTAGCCTCACCAAGGTAGAGAACGTACGTCTCCTTGATGTCTACACATCATTTGTCCCATGATGTCGTGCCATGCCACTTGCTGGCTGCAGAGTGCCCTGGTCGGAACATTACTGACTTGTCTCCCAGGAGCCGGAGGATGCTCGCGCCGACGTCACGGCCGCTGTCGAGGAGCTCTTGAACACGCTGTCCAACAAGTTTGCTGGCGTCTCTTCCGAGATATTCGCCAAGAGTGAGTCTCTCGCCAGTGGTGCCCACTAGTTCTTCCACAGATTACTAACATCGCGTATAGTGGATGACATGTCCGAGAGACTTGATAAATTAGAGGCTGCTCTAAAAGAGAACCAAGCCAAGGACGGAGGCCCTTCAAAGTAACGATAGCAAGATGATATATTCCAATAATTGGAGGTTGCAAGGCGTTCAGGGCTATCCTTTAAAATTATGACGAGACATCGCGGGGTTGGGTTGCTGGCTCGGCTAGGATGCGTCTCAAGTCATGGCAAGGGCGAAACCCAAGAATCCAGTATATATTCATTTACTGATGTCCACCTTCACTAGATAATTTTTTTTTTTTCATCTTTAGAGTCTTAAGATTTCTCCTTTACAACTCATCCTTGACATCCTCATCCTCCTTAACGAACTTGCGAAGAACGTTGGTCCTGGTTTGGATCTGGTCGCGCTTGGACCCGGCAAGGCCACCCTTCTCCAGAATACCTTCAAGGCGAGCAAGCTCCTTGGCAACGTAACCCTCAGTCTTTCTAATCTTATCGAAGATGCGAACGTAGTACTCCGCGTACTTGATCTCGGCGGCATCCTTGAGTGTCTTGGCCGCCTTCTCAACCTCAGCGGTGACCTTGGCAAGGTCGCCACCGTTGATGAACTTGGTAACGAGAGTGTCCAGGACCTCAAGGGTGCCAACAACAGAATCAAGCTCTCCACCAGTGACTCGGTGAGTTCCAGCCTGGAGGTTGATGTACTTGACCAAATCGTTCTCGCTCCGGCCGCCCTTGTAGTCAACAGCCTCCTTCGTGCCAGCAGGGTAGAACTTGATCGTAGGGTATCCGGAAACTCCCTGGGACTTGGCCCAGGCCTTGTTCTGGGTAGCATCGGCATCGACTTTGGCAATCACAACGTTTTCATCGTTGGCGAAGTCGGTCGCGAGGGACTCCCAGGTGGGAGCGAGGGTCTTGCAGTCTGGAGCGGTCAAATGTTAGCCTGGCCCTCAAGTTACATGTCGGAAATACTCACGTCCACACCACGGCGCAGTGAAGGCAATCAGAACGTGCTTGTCTCCACCAACAACCTCGTTGAAAGACCCCTCGTTCAACATGACAATGTCGCTGGGCATCTCCTGCTTCTTCTTGGGCTTAACACCAGTCTTCTCGGCGATGAAGTCGGTCAGACTGTCCAGGTCGCGACCCGACTTGTAGTCTTGGGGTTTGTTGCTCTTTCCATCGAACCACTTGAGGGTAGGGAAGCCCTGGACACCAAACCGTTTGCCCAGCTCTCGGTGCGCATCGGCATCGACCTTGGCGATCTGGACCTTGTCCTTGGCATACTCGAGGGAGAAGGCAAGATCCTCATAAACAGGTGCCAGAGTCTTGCAGTGGCCACACCAGGGGGCAAAGAACTCAACAAGGGTAGGCTTGCCGGAATTGAGCACAACTTTGTCAAAGTTGGTCGGAAGAAGCTCGATAACAGCGGATTTAGCGGTGGCCGAAGCGGCCAGGGCGGCGAGCACGAAGCTCTTGATCAAGACCATTGTCGGTGACTGAATTGAAATAAGGTTGATATATAGAAGGACAGCCGAGGCAACTTGGAGAAATTGGTATCAAATGCACAACTTTTGGGAGTGCAAGATGACTTTTATGCTGCTGCTGTTGTTTAGAAATCAAGCTTTAAGATGCCAGCTTGCAGCGAGCTCCGTTCCTGTTTCAAGGCGACAACGGTGAGGTAAGCTGGCAGCCACAGTGGGCTACCTACCAAGGTGGCAGCGGCGTGGCTGGAGTATGGCGCTGAGCACGTGAAGATAAGGCGACGGGAATTACCTACGTAGGTAGGCGCTTTATCGAGTTCACGTGATCACATGCCCTCACGGACCACCCCCTCGGCTGGGCTGGGGCTGCCAACCCTCCAATCGGTGGGCGGTGCGTATCGAACAATTCACACAAAATTTCACGCCCACTTCAACCCTCGCGAAATCACCATCCTCAACTCCAGCTTTCGGCATCATCACCGCAATCATGTCTCACGAAAGTGTTTGGAACTCGCGCCCCCGATCCTACGGAAAGGGCTCTCGAAGCTGGTACGATTCACCACCCTCCTCGTCGCAGCAGCCCTGCTCCCTCCCGTTCTCCGAGACCTCGAAATGCTAACAGTTTCTTTCCCCAACTACAGCCGCGTGTGCAAGCACAAGGCTGGTCTTATCCGCAAGTACGACCTCAACCTGTGCCGTCAGTGCTTCCGTGAGAAGGCCAAGGACATCGGTTTCAACAAGGTGAGTTTTGATTGGAGGACAATCGAAGACTTCCTCTCTTCGACTACATGAGGACTATGGGAAACTGACTGTTGTGTGCCTACAGTTCCGATAAGCGATGTTGGAACGAATTTTCTCGGATCGGGCAGGTGACAAGTAGTGGAGGAGGAACTCTTGAAAGAAGTGAAGGGCCTCGCCAAAAGCATCTCGGAGGGCGGCCACTTGGAACTGGAGTTTTATGGCTTGCTTGGGTCTAAGGAAGATCGTGCGTCTGACGAACATCCTCCGAGGATAAACGAATACCATTGCATTGGACCTTACACCTTGTGCCTCCCCCCTCGTTTCGATCTCTCCGTGTTTGACACCAATTGGACGCGCGAGATTTCGGCTCTAATGTTGCGATCGGGTCTGCAGGCAATGTGTGGTCGGAATGAACCCAACAGCTGTCAGAATATTCTCCTGCCGAACCACCAACAAAAAAAAAACCCGGCCCGCATTGTTGACGCCAAATCTTGTCCCATAAGAAATTATGTGCATGTTCTTGAGCTGTCAATCAGCCATGTCGCGTACGCTCAAACATATTCCTTGCCATCACATCACCGGCGAAGTGAGAATGAGGGCTATTTTACAAGTATTGATTACTGCCTCCCCTATTTTGTCTAAATTACATGTGTCGAGACAACGGGAAGAAGCAGAGCGGAGATCTTTGAGCCCCCCGGCCGTAGATATACAAGAGCCAAACTGGACTCAAAGTGGGAGACATGGCCCAGTTGGACGTGAGCGCCAATAATTCGTACACCATCACCTCCTTTTTTCCCAGACGTAAAATCCTCATCACGTCATATCCTAACCGCAAGAACAGCTCTCACAGCCAAGTCACATCACTCTTCAATCGCTTATTTGACAATGCGAGTGCAGAGACCAGTGGCGACAGTGCGGCCACCCTCACGGATGTTGAATCGCTGACCAACCTCAATCGCGTTGGGCTGGTTCATGGTGACAACCATCTCGACGTTGTCACCAGGCATGACAGTCTTAGCGGAGGCATCCTCGGTACCCTCGGGGAAGGTCAGGTCGACAGACTCATCAGCAGTTCGGAGGTACAGCTGGGGTCGGTAGTGCTCCTGGAAGCCAGTGTGTCGGCCACCCTCCTCCTTGGTCAGGACGTAGAGGGAAGCAAGGAACTGGGTGTGGGACTTGACAGTGCCGGGAGCGCAGACGACCATGCCACGGCGGACATCCTCGCGGCGGATACCACGGATGAGAAGACCGGAGTTGTCACCAGCCTCGGAACGCTCGCAGGACTTCTTGAAGGTCTCAATGTCGGTGACCTTGGTCTTCATGACCTCTTGGCCCTTACCGACAAGCTCAACCTCCTGGTCGCGGAGCAGGGTACCGCGCTCGACACGGCCAGAGACGACAGTACCACGGCCAGCAATGGAGAAGACATCCTCAACGGACATGAGGAAGGGCTTGTCAAGATCACGGACAGGGGTGGGGATCCAGGTGTCGACGGCCTCGAGCAGCTCATCAATTCGCTCGTTGCCAATCTCGGGGCGCTGGTTGTTGAGGGCCATGAGAGCAGAGCCCATGATGACGGGGGTCTCGTCACCCTCGAAGCCGTAGGTGGTGAGGAGCTCACGCATCTCCATCTCGACGAGCTCCAGCATCTCAGGGTCATCAATGGCATCGACCTTGTTGACGAAGACGACAATCCTCTGGACACCGACCTGACGGGCGAGCAGCAAGTGCTCTCGGGTCTGGGGCATCTGACCATCAGAAGCAGCGACGACAATGATGGCACCGTCCATGTTGGCGGCACCAGTAATCATGTTTTTGATGTAATCGGCGTGGCCAGGGCAGTCGACGTGAGAGTAGTGGCGGTTCTCGGTGGAGTACTCGATGTGAGCAGTGGAAATGGTGATACCACGCTTTCGCTCCTCGGGAGCCTTGTCAATGGAACCATAGTCGAGGAAGTTGGCAAAGCCCTTTTCGGCCTGACGCTTGGTGATGGCAGCGGAGAGAGTAGTCTAGAGAATGGCAGAGTAAAAAGTCAGCCGACATGTTTCCAAGTGGGGGGTAATGCAATTGAAGGGCATCGAAGCGTACCTTGCCGTGATCGACGTGGCCGATGGTACCGATGTTAACGTGGGGCTTGGTTCGCTCGAAGACGGCGTATGATCGGTAGATGTTGAGTACGCCGGAGACATTCTGCTTCTTGAAGGCAGACTGGAGGGGGCTGGCCCGGGCAGAGCTGAGGCCCTGGCGCGCGGTCCGTAGGAACGGCGCAACAGATCGGAAGGCGGTAGACATGATTGCAAGCCGCGGGGTATATGAAGGCAGCGCCAAAGAGAGGAGAAGGGATTGAGCGGAGGAGGGAGGGGGAGGAGTTGCGGGAATTCAGGAACACGCGGTGATGCTGCTCTGATATGATGCTGGAAATTTTTATGAGCTGTGCTGGACGCTGGCTCGAAGGTGGTTTGCCCACTGTTGTGTGGGCCAGCCAGTGAATGGGCCAGGGTCAAGGCGTCCACTCAACGCATTGTGGCTGGTAATCAAGTCACGTGGAGTCGCGTCCTCAAGGTTCATCAAGTAGCGCCTCAGGTTGACGAGGAACGATGGAGCTCGGAAATGCCCGATGGCTTATTGCCCTGTGATCCTCCGTTTGGTACCATGCACCACTGAGCATGTGAAGCCATAGCTTACATGGCCATGGTTCGTCAAATGATCGCTTGTGAGGTCATCGTTGGAGGGCTCAGCACGGTGTTAATTGGCTGACTGTCAGGGAGACAACCAATCCCGATGCGCCTTAAATCCTGCCTCGAAGGTCACGTCGTTGTAGTCGCTTGTATAAATGAAATGCTGACGCTTTGCCTTTCACCGGCTAAACCATCTACTCTCTCATTTTATCTCACCTCACCTTGATCTAGTCTTGATATAATCCTGCTTCAAAATAAAGAAGATGGCCGACGTGGACGCAGCGCTGGACACATGTCACGGTATGGTATTGGGAGGCTTCACTCCTTGAGTCCGTCAAATTGACAGTACACGCAGTCCTCTCTCCCCGCAATTCGGTCGGCGATACGGAGAAGATGGCAAAGGGTTCCTCCTCGCGAGCCCCAAACCTTGGGCATGATGCTGGTGTTGAACATCACTGCACCTGTCTTGAAGAGCCCGTCTCACACTTTGGTATATCGTGTCGAAAAGCCGATTGCGCATTGGCACCATCAGAGAAAGGCAAACAGACATCATGAGTTGAGAGGAATTATTAGGCAGTTATCATTTTCTCATCTCAGCCACAAAAACAATTTGGTACGAAACGGCAATTCGATGCCGATCAAAAGGGATGTCTGTTCATATCGTGGTCTAGCGGCGTGGGCACCTTATCGCATTTATATCACTTCAAATAATTGACGATATGTATCATACGCGAAATTGCAGACATGCGTCGTAATAGAACCGATATTAAGATCAAACGCAGTGAGTGATTAAAAGGTTAAGACTGGGGAGTGACGACCAATGTCCCGCGTCTCTCTCAATTGCCACCAGAGCCATTTCCGCGCAGAAAAGCCGGGACCATCGGGGAATCCACTCTAGACAAACCCGCGCTATAAAAACTTCCAGCTCCAACAACACATCTCACAGACCGAGTCTCAAAAACAGCAATACTCTATCAGTTTCTCGACTTACGCTCGTCTGACCTTGTCAGCGCATTGCCCTCACTTCAGCTTTGCCACTCAGCGCTCCGCCTGCTAAGATCAGCCGCCACAATAACCGCTCAGGCTACATCGCCTCACTCAGCCTTCGCAGCGTGTGCCATCTCTCTTCGTCCAAGTCACCTTGTAAACGGGGGCCAGCACTTCACTCGGCGTTTTAATCTGAGCACGCAACGATCCACTGAGCCAGATACGTCATCATGGACCCTGAGACCGCCCAGCAGCAGCCGCTCGAGAACGAGCCGATTGAGCTCAATGCCATCGGTAAGGCGGCGGCTCAATTCCTCCAGCTCGGAGCCAACGCGTCCAACAACCTCGCAGATGGCTTCAACAAAATGGACACCAAGAGCTGGATCCGTCTTATCGTGATTGTGGGTGGCTACATGCTGCTGCGACCGTACGTCCTAAAGCTGGCCGGCAAGGTCGCGGTCAAGAAGATGGAAGATCAAGAGGAGAAGGAGAAGGAGGCGGCCAAGGCCAAGATTTCGGCCAATGAGCTCCGAGGTGAAATCGTTGAAGACATTGAAATCGACGCCGCGGGCGACGGTTCAGGCGCCGATTGGGGCCAGAAGGCTCGAGTGAGGCAGCGGGTGATGCTGAAGAACATGCTCGAGGCAGAGGAGCTACGGAGACAGGAGGAGGAGGATGACAAGGACATTGAGGAGTTCTTGGTGGACTAAGCTGGATTTTCATTGTACACATGGGATACGGAGTACGCATTCGAGGTTAATAAAGCACGCTGGCCAGAACTAGTTGTGCCATCGTTCGTTGTGCCTCTGTCGGAAGAAATTCCAAGGTCAGGGGGGTGTTTTCCCTCCCTAAATTACGTACGGATGCTAAGCAGGGTTTGGCTCATCTAGAACGATCTGTGGCCTCTTCTAGCGCCATGCTTGGCAGATCGACTGCCCTGTATCGTGATCGGCGCGCTCCATCAAACAGCGCAACCCACCTCACATGCGAAGTAACGGAGGATGAGAACCCAAAGTTGAAAAACAGTTCACGCGACGCCTATCAGTCACACTTGTCAGACGTTGCAGAACGAGCAGTAGTGACACAACGCCCGCAGTCGCGTTTTGTTGCAAGGTGGGTATTATATCCTCGACTTGGTTATGGTCGCAAAGCCGGTTCCTGTTAGGTCGGCTTGGGCGATAACAAATCTGCGACGAAATCCCGAACCCAACGTTCCCGTAGGAACGGGCTACTATGATGGCAGCATTACACTGCGGCTTAGTGCAATGAAACCCAAGCCCGTGGCAAAAATATTCAGTCGCGAGTACGATATGCAAGTGGCTGCACCATTTGCCGACGGTGAATCAGGCTTGTCCTTGTAGAACGGGCGAGCAGATGCCAGGTCGTTGGGCAATAATTGTCGGTGAAAGTCACAAGGTTGTAACTTATGTCCCTGCGATGCTAGAAGTATCCATGGAACTTCAGTGTCTGGCCACAGGGTGTGAGTCAAGCTGGTTATTGCCACCCATACGATGCTTAGGCCCTGATCCGCAGTCTCCTTAGACCTTAGACCTTAGACCACAGAGGTACTTCCGGCGTGCATATTACTGCAACGCTGTGCGGGCTGGGATAACGTCAAAGGCAGACAAGTTGCTGACAACTTGCGCGATGCCTAAAAGCGGCGGAGCACTCGTAAATCAATTGCGACCCATTGTCACAATTGCAGACGGCCGCATATGTGCGTACAATTGTACAAATAGCAGTTGATGCGGTCAAACCCCCAGCAATAGTTCACCGAAAAAGGAGACCTGGTTGCGCACGAGAAGCCGCCCCAACCAAGGTGTACCCCAACCAAGGCGCACCCCATGCATCATGCACACTGTTTTGTTGCCATGGAGTCACCGACACTAGAGTCCAGGGTAGTTAGCCAGGCATGCCCGACGTCGAGAGGGGCAACCTGGCGGGGCTATTGGCGGGTGAAGAATGAGGGGCTGTTCTGTGAATGGATGCCTGTCTACCCTCCGGTACCTGAGTTGCAGGTGGCGCGCCCGCATTGGCTGAGGTACCCCGGCGTGGTGGGTGGTCCATCCTATGTCATGCCTCTCCTACCGCCGCTTGGGCGCTCAAGCTGCGCCTCCAAGGCTCAAGCATCCCGCTTGGCCCTCTTACGTCGCAACCTCCTCCACTCAACATCCCGCCTGCTTTTCCTCTGTTTCTGTTTGATTTTGGCCTCGACCGCCTCTCACGTGCCGCATAGCTTCCAGCTCAAAGTTCTGTTCCTCGCCGACGAGCCCCCGTGGTTATCTCCCCTCCACGGCCACAGCATCCGCCTGCGCGCAACACACCGAGAGTCACCGCACCAACAACAAGGCCTCGGGCGTCGAGCCGTGACATCGCCGAAGCCCATCCGCGCACCTCCCGTTGGGCGCATTCTTATTTCCCTACCACTGAGACAATGTTTTGATCTCCTAAACTCGGCCAAGTGAATTCGCACCATGGTTGAGTCGCTGGACATCCAGAACCTGCTCCAGACGGGTTATTATGCCACATCCCGGTCCAAGAGCCCCCAACAGTATGCCCTCCTCCACCCACGTCTCAATGCCATGCTTACAAGTCGCTCGCAGATCGTCGACGGAACTCGAAGCCCACCAGCACTCGCGGCCACCCCCGTCATACGAACTAACAACTACCCGGTCTCACCAATCGACGTCACGATCTCGGAGATTTAAACCACCACCACCACCCAGCGTCGAGGACGAGGAGGTATCGCTCAAACGAGAATATGGAGCCAGGGTCAAAGCAAGGTCCTCGGAAGAGGACACCCCCTCCCGGGGTGACGTCGATCAGCATCCCCTCATAATGGAGGTCCATGAGTACAACCCAGAGCGTCGGTTTGTCATCTTGACGGGTCCACCCAGTTCGTCTGATGGAGGTGAACAAGAGAAAAATTCACCAGAGAAAAAGGCAGATTCCAAGCCGCCACGAGAGGAGAGACGAGCGAATGACATCCCATATGAGACCAGCACCTCCCGGAGACACGAGCCCATCTCGAAACCCGAATCCACATTGAGGCCCGGTTCGAGCGGCGGCAGGGATAGCAGCAAGCCCCGCCTGGAGAAGCGCAAAAGCAGACAAGACCTCCCCAAACTAGAAACCGAAGTTGGAGATGATCACCTACCAGAGAAGTATCGCAGTTATCCTGCTGCACAAAATAGCCGGCCTGACTATCCTCCCGCTCGACCACCTCGACCACAGCCAGACCCGTCGCTAGCTCCCGAAGTCATTAAACATGGAGCAAGCGGGCGAGAACAGGCCTACCATAGCTACGCTCAACCACAGAGCGCCAGTCGCCGGTCGCCTACTCAGCGATCGTATCCAAACCAGCCAGGAGATCGACGGTTTGAAGAAAGTCATACTCGCGCTTCTTCGGCCTCATCCGCGACTAAGCGGGTAAGCCCAAATCAGGACTCTGGAAAGCCAGCTCGTCCGCTATCCAATGATAGGATAGGCGACGCTCGCTATCGCCCCGAATATGCACCGTCACCGGGCAACAGAAAGGAACGATCTCCTGAATATGGAAGACCGGAACGCGATGAGGCCGCACGGTCGTCAAAGTATCCGCCTCGAGAAACCGAGAACCGCCGGGAAGCAGAGAATCGTCGAGAAACTGAGAATCGTCGAGAAACTGAGAATCGTCGAGAAACTGAGAATCGTCGAGAGATTGAGAACCGTCGAGAAACTGAGAACCGTCGAGAAGCAGAGAATCGACGTGAAACTGAGAATCGACGGGAAACGAAGAGCCAGTCCGGTGACGACCATCCCAAGGGTCCACGAGAGCTTCAGCAACGTCGGAGGAAATCAGTTGTTGTTCAAGAGGGCCGCGAGTCTTTGCCGACTCTGGAGAAGGTTGAGGCACCCGGCGGTCCACGCCTGAGACCGAGAGGACCAACGATGCCCTTGCCGATCCCGGTGCTTTCTGCTGGGTCTCCAGATGATGTGCCTACGAATACACGAGGTGCTTCAACCTTCCCGGTCTCGAAAGAAGAACAGAAGCCTTCGCTCCCAGAACGCCCAAAGACTCAACTCCCGTATCCTGTCGACGATGACGCTCCATTAGACCCTTTTGGTATTCGGAGACATGAGTGGACAGGTCGACCGCAATACGATGGAGAGCCGTCCATTTCTATGCCAGAACTACCACTGCCAATCCCGATTGGTCCCGAAACGCCCATTGAGGCCATGTCGGCCTCTATCACCCCAAGCGCTCGTGTCCCAGCAACATCTCAATCGTGGCAACCTCCAGCATTCGATCCTGGAAGGGATGGTTTCCACCTTGAGAGGCCAGTTGGCTCTGTCCGACGGCACTCGGAGAACATTGATGCGCCTGGGGTTCCCCAATTTCCCGAATGCCGTCGTAAACATCCCGTAGCGGGAAAGATAGACTGGATCACCTTGCCGAGGACAGATTTCAACATCTGCCCTGATTGCTACGGGACTGTATTCTCAAACACAGAATTCCGAACCTTCTTCCAGCCAATGCTTCGCCCCTCGGACCGACCTATATCTTGCGATTTTGGGGTATCACCGTGGTATCGCATTGCTTGGTTGCTGACTCTGAAGAATAATAAGCCGGACTTGCGACTCTTCCATGAAGTCGCCAATGTCGTTTCAACCACTCACAATGTGCCTTGCCCAGGCGATAGGACGACCTCACGAAATTGGTCAACGATATGGAACCCATCCACGCGACGACCGGTCTATGACTTTACGATTTGCACTCAGTGTGCCCGAATCATCCAGGCTTTGCTGCCTAACCTTTCCAGCATATTTATCCCCTTGGACCACCGTGGGGAGCCTTCTCGGGGAACTTGTTCCATGCGATTCAAGGCCAAGCGAAAGCGATTTGTCATGTACTTTGACGCCATGGAAACCACCTCAGACATAGCACGCCAAGAGCAGGAGGAACCAGACATCATAGGTCTAGCCAACGAGCTAGAACAAATGACATCAATCAGCGAGTGTCATGAGGACACGCCGATTGCCAACGGGCATTGGCACATTATGCAATTCCTACCACAACTTGCCGTCTGTGGCGATTGCTTCGAAGAGGTGGTTCGCCCACGGCTCAAGGATAACAATGTCATTGCTCGCAATTTCTGCTCAAGCGCGCAGAGGCTTCCAGTGGCAACATGCCAACTTTACTCTCCCCGCATGCGGGACATTTTCCAAAAAGCGTGTCGGTGGAATGACCCCAAGTACCTGGAGGCAAAGGTTCTAGAACGGATGGAACTTGAGGCCATGATACACGACAAGTTGGCCAAGTTAGACAAGTCAAGACACGATGATGACTGGGTGGAGGAGCAGGTAGACAGTTTGATCCAGGAGTGGAAGAGGTGGGAGTAGACAAGCTCACGCAATTTTGGATACTTGGTATAGAAGAAGTGGGGGCATAATTATGTATGTATACCCGTCACCGCGGCCGTAATGATATATGCGGTGAGAATGAGACTCATGATATTATAGAAATGGTTGAGTCCTTGTTGCTGTGACCCAAGGGAGGATTCTCATGGCAGCCAGACGCTACAACTACCACTTAGGTAGATACCAAGACAGGTGGTGTGAAGGGCGTTATTAGCACTGTACAAATTATCGTCACGTGAGCCACAACAAACATTCGCTAGGGCGGAGTGCCGGCGTGTGGGGCTTAGGGCCTCCGCCCACCAAATCGCAAAAAAACCCAGGTGAAATTTATCGCGGGTCCCAATCCAACCTCCCACTCCATCACTAATTTCGACGCCGCACGACGCTCGAGGTAAGCCCCCCTCGCTTTTGAACAAGAGTGATCCCAATCTCTCTCCTACAATACTACTAACTCGATCCTCTTCACCAGGTCCAAGTCCCACCTTCAAAATGGCTTCGCGACCTACCGTCTCTATCATCGGCAAAGATGGTACTCCCACGGGAGCTACCCACCCCATCCCCGCGGTCTTCACCAGCCCGATCCGACCGGACATCGTCCAGCAGGTTCACACCGGCATGGCCAAGAACAAGCGTCAGCCCTACGCTGTGAGCGAGAAGGCTGGTCACCAGACCTCTGCCGAGTCCTGGGGAACTGGTTAGTGAACAACAATTTTTTTCATTGTGGGCGACGACAAAATATTTTGTGGGATGGGACGGTCCAGCAACGCACCGGCGTGCTGCTAAGAGGAGGATCTGCTTTGGAACGGGTTTCAACGACATAATGAGCATTCGGCTAACATAAATCTCCTAGGTCGTGCTGTCGCTCGTATCCCCCGTGTCTCCGGTGGTGGTACTCACCGTGCTGGTCAGGCCGCCTTCGGTAACATGTGCCGATCCGGTCGCATGTTCGCCCCTACCAAGATCTGGCGCAAGTGGCACGTCAAGGTCAACCAGGGCCAGAAGTGAGTTTTTGCAACAAATTCCATTTTTGAGGGGTAATGCTGACCAGAAAAACTAGGCGATACGCTGTCTGCTCCGCCCTGGCTGCCTCCGCTGCCGCTCCCCTCCTCCTCGCCCGTGGCCACCAGATCGCCGCTGTCCCTGAGGTTCCCCTCGTTGTCGACTCCGCCGTCTTCGAGGCTGCTTCCATCGCCAAGACTGCCGCCGCTCTCGGTCTCCTGAAGGCTGTTGGTGCCGGTGCTGATGTCGAGAAGGCCAAGGGCACCAAGAAGCTCCGCGCCGGTAAGGGCAAGCTCCGTGGCCGCCGCCACCGCCAGCGCCGTGGCCCTCTCGTCATCTACGATGCCGAGACCGACGGCAAGGAGCTTGTCACCGCTTTCCGCAACATCGCCGGCGTCGAGACCTCCCCCGTCACCTCCCTCAACCTCCTCCAGCTCGCCCCTGGTGGTCACCTCGGCCGATTCATCGTCTGGACCTCTGCTGCTTTCAAGGCCCTTGACGAGATCTACGGCACCACCACCGAGCCCTCTGCCCACAAGCGCGACTTCCTCCTCCCGTCCAACGTTGTCTCGCAGGCCGATCTGACCCGACTCATCAACAGCTCTGAGATCCAGGGCTCCCTTAACGCCCCCAAGGGTGATGCCGTGACCCGACGTGCCGCTGTTCAGAAGAAGAACCCTCTGAAGAACAAGCAGGTCATGCTGCGCCTGAACCCCTATGCTTCTGTCTTCGTCCAGGAGTCACAGAAGAAGCAGGATTAAATGTCCAACTCGCTGGGTGTGCAGCGGGCTAGGAAGAACTAGGTGGCGGGTATTGCATGGTCTGATATCGAGGCGTATGGCTTCTGGAAGGTTGAGCTCTTAAAAATGAATCAGAGATTTGACACTTTATGAAATCCGTTCTACCCCTGGCATTCGGTCTTTTGACTCCCATATACCTACCTATGTTGCGGAATACCCCATATGTCATCCTTCCTGTCAAGGTTAACTGTGTCTTGTCATTGTCTCGCTGTGAAATGGGTTTTAAATCTATAAAAACGTAGTTGATGTCGGACCATCCTGATCTGACTTGTCAATTACCGATGGCGTAATTCAGGGAGACACTGATCTCATTCTCGACCCCCCTTCCTCAGCCAATCACCCGACGGATCAGTAAACCCACGGGTTATCTGTTCTCACCCTCTGGTGTTTTGTAACCTGTTTTAAAAGACGGTCACATCTTACAAATAGCGGTGCGCGCCCAGTCTCTCATCCTGCAAACCCCATTTCCTCTTCATTGGTGTAGAAAGAATCACGTCTTGCGTTCCTTTTATCACAAATTGTATTTAAGCTTTCTACCTTCATTGCGACATGGGACTATTATCGCGTCTATGCTAAAGTAATAGACAGCTCCTTGACAAGCTTCTCGATTTCGGCAACCTCCTTAATCCTCCAGAACTTTTGTAGAGCGTTGGCATATCTTCGGGAACCGGCCTCGATGTTCTCGTCGCTCTCGGCCGCGAAACACAAGCGCACATAACTCCAGCCTCGCTCATCCCGGATTTGGGGCGTGGCGCTGAAGATGGCGCCTGGGGACCCGAGAACCAGGTTGGGTGCGTGAGTGGTGAAGATCAAGTATGCAGAGGCGAGCGTCGCGCCGTCAATTATGGGGATATCCACGCCCTTGGCCTCGAAGAGCGGGTGGTTCTCGAAGTGGATGCGCGCCCAGACGAACATGCCGCCGCGGGCCCAGTCGAAAGACAGGATCTGCGTCTTGGTGATGACGCCCCATTCGGAGTCGGTCTGGCGGATGGGTGTGGACTGCTTGAGCTGGTAGGTATTCTCTTCAAGGATGGAGCACATCAGGACCATACGGCGCTCGTACTCGCCACGGAGACCGGCGAGCCACCGGACCCAGCCGTCAAGCTTCCAGCCGCCAAAGGTAGCCTTGTCGTGGATTGAGAGAGCGTTGAAGGCGGCAACGGTCTCGGCGGGTTGGGGGCCTCGGATCAGCTCAGCGATCATGGACTGCACGAATCCAGATGGCTGCTGCGTAGTGGCTTCGGTAATTCTGTTGGGGAGGGTGGTCAGACGAAAGGTACGTGCCGTTTGTGGGCGAAAACTCACCTTTCAAAGCGCTCAATGATGGCCGGTTGGGCGGTGATCCAGCCGAGTCGGCAGCCGGGCGCGACTGTCTTGGAGAAGGTATCCAGCCGGATAACCCGGCCATCGATGTCAATGTTTAGGTATGAGGGGATGAGGGAGTCAATGAACTCGAAGCCCGACTTCTTCGCGAACGGATATGGCTCCTCGCTCTGGGAGAGCTCGAGGCCTCTGGCCTTGGCCTCCTCGAAGCGAGCAGCGGGGAATTGCAGGTACCAGTACGGCTCATCCTCTACGATGAGGAGATCATACTCGCTGGCAAGCTTGTAGATCTCCTTCCGCCGGTGCAAGGACTGGATGCCGCTCGTGGGGTTGTGTCCCATCCTGTAAGCGCGGGTGTGGTCAGCGTCACATCGCACATCTTACTCGATCGCCTCCTGATCGCCTCCCGTCGGACACCAGGGGCAACGAAAATCACTTACGTCACGGTATAAATGAACGACGGTCGCCGGCCATTCTTGGGATCCCAGTTCTCGAGCACCTCCCGCAAGCCACCGGGGCCCTCCGCCAGCATGCCCTGCCCATCCAACTCGACGGGGACGACCTGGAGGCCGTGCGGCTTGGCCTGCGAGAGGATGTTCCCGAAGACGAAGGTCTCGCACAAAAAGCTAGGGCGATCGGCAACGGGGTGGACACCCTCATACCATGGGTCGATAATGAGATCAAGCACCTTGGAGAAGCCATCCGTGGAGCCGTTGGTCATGATGATCTCAGCGCCGCCCTTGTACGGCACGTTGGGGTGGAGGACATCACGGGTGAATTGGCGGACGAAGGAGTACAGTGGTGGATAGCCCTGGGAGAGGCCGTATTGGAGGGCCGTTGACAGATCGAGCTTGAGGCTTGGGTCAGGCTGGTTGAGGACCTTGGGGATCGTGATGTGCGCCGACGTTGCGCTGAAGTCGGGATCTGGCAGCAGGCCACCGGCGCCCGCGGCCACGCCACCGGCATTAGTGCTATACGAGGCCTGCTTGCTTGTCTCTGCCAGAGGGTTGTTGGACGATGGCGTCCATCGGTCGGCCTTGGAGACTCGGGCTTCGAGAGTATCATAAGGAAAGTATTTCACATTTGGCATTCCTGGAGAGTTGGTCAGAACGCTGTTAAGAAACCGATATGCAGGCAGAGGTATCCGTAACGGTCATCCATCTAGTGTTCCGTCATCGTGAGGCACGGAGGCCGCGGACATCTCGAGCCAGCCCAACAAGCCGGGTTTATCGGTGAGGGTGAGACAACCGGTGAGACACTCGGCCGGGAAGACAGAGATGCAAAGACAAAGACGTACCACCAGAAAAGTTGCTGATCCCCGGGATCTTAGCGAACTTGTAAAAGGCCTTGATCTGACTAGGAGCTCGGTTATTTGTAACGGCTGAGAAGTGGTGAGACAGGTCCCGAGGCGCTGGCGCTGGCGCCGTCGGTGACGCCGTGGTGTCGGCTGTTGCTGAGGGAGACATGGCGATGAAGCTGAGTTGAGCTTGTCTCGGTAGATGCCAATTGACACTTGGTCAGATGCTAGGATATGATGTAAGAAGAGAGATGTCTGATTCCCTTCAAGTACCTTATCTCTTGGTTATCTGCTGGCAGGCATATGGGACGAGGGGGTCTACTCCCGATTGCGGCATGGAGGTGTGCATTACAAATCCATTTATCCCACTAACCCGTCATTCACGCCCGCGATCACCACATTATGCATCATCCCCAACCCCGTTCTCAACCCCGTGCGTAACCCCATAATCCCCCGACTTCAGAAGTGGGATGCTACCGAAAAGTTGCGCAACGAGAGTTAGTTATTAGGTAAACCGTTGCAGCGGCTGGTTCTAAAGTGTTGCTAGGTGCGCGCCACGGCGCTCGGTCTATGGGTCTAGGGTAGACCGGGGGGGTTTGGTAGCAATGGACAATGTCGTGATATTGATTGCCTCTGACATTATCTCGCAAATGACCTAAAAGGGTGTATCTTGTACCTAAATATTCAAGACCATGCTATAATAAGCGCCGAGAACCCTATCCTTTTATATCACGCCCCCAGTTCTCCGGTTCATAGTGGAAACCAAGCTCCTCCAGAGTCTGAGCTGTGCATCCCAACTGCTCAAACCGCGTCTTGGCCTCGAGGAAGATACTCCGCTGCCACATAAGCTCGTCATTCCACCGTGGGGGCTCCTTTCCAAGCTCCTTTGCCCTCATGACCCAGTCGTGGAGAGCGTTGATGTAGTATCCGTCGCCCAGGGGTTTGAAGACGTGCAACGCATCGCCTTCCCGTCGCACCAGTTCCTGACTCCACGCCTCCATCTCCTCCCTGGGTGGCAGCTGGAGGTTGTTGGACCAAACGGCCGAGAAGACAGCCGCTTGGCTCTCAGAAAGCGGCCACGGGGCGGCCTTCATGTTGAGGCTGGGGAAGACGAGAGTTGGGTGTTGGATAAGGAAAATGTGCTCGTACAGCCCGTTGACGCCTCGCCCCGTCGTGAGGAGTTTGTGCTCCGCGTCGGAGAGGAATGGATAGCCGTATAAAAATCCCGTGCAGAAGACGATGGCGTCAACGTCTGTCTCAACCCGGCCATCCTTGAACCGGACACCCTTCTCCTCTACGAGGAACTCGTCAATCTCGACCACTTCCTCACACCCCGCATGTGCCAGCCTCTCTAGAGAGGTGGGATGCCGAACAGACATGAGCACGGGCTTCATGCACTCCTGGTTGATCTGGAGAGCAATATCCAGCCCAGATGGACCATTGCCAACTACGACCACCTTCTGATCCTGGAAGGGATGCGGCGTGCGGTACTGCTTTGAGTGGGTGATGACACCGGGGTAGGTCTCGTTGAACTCCCGCATGTTCTTCATGGCGGGGATAAAGGGAGTCGAGTAGTGGCCATTTGCGACGACGACGGCGTCATACGTGTCCTTGGTGATATGGCCGTTTAGAGTAAACTCGGTTTCGACCTCCCACTTGTCGTGGCCATCTCTTGGAGTTAGAGTGACCCGCTTGACCTTTTGGCTGAATTGCACCAGACCCCGAACATCTTCAGCGTACTGGACAAGATACTCCTGAATCATGACGCGCTCGGGGAACAACGTCGCATTATCGGGGAACTTTTGAGAAGAAAAGTTCATCAGCCCGCCGGGGATGTTAGCGTGGAGGTTATCATACATTGGCGAGGTGAAGATGGGCGTTGCCTTTGCGCCGAGACGGATGGGCTCGTCCGGGGGGCAGAAGGGATCCTCCTGCGGCGCCCGGCAGGATCCCGGGGCGAGGCCGGTGTAGTTCCATATCCCGCCGACCTGATCCTGCTGCTCGAAGATGACAATCTCTTCAAATGCGGCCTGCGCCGTGAGGTATTTGGCCGCGGCGAGGCCGGCTGGCCCGGCTCCAATGATGGCGACCTTCTTCACGTCGAAGCCGGCTGGTGGGTAGGAACCCATGGTGTTTTTCCTGTGAAGCGCTCGGCAGTGGCTTCTGAAGAAGGAAAAAAAGAAGCGGCTTTCTATCTACAATAAATACATAAAAATCTGAAGCCTCTCGCACGAAGGTGACTCGTCTCCTCTCTGACAGGCGAGTGGGGAATGGAACTATTAGCTATGTCGTGCTCGACACTTGTCTGCTGTAAGTGGCATGGAAGGGCGCCGTTTCCTCCAGGCCACTGCCGACCAGGGGGGCCGGAGACGCCAATCCCGGTTTCATTGAGTACCTAATCAGAACAGACCAATTATAATCATACGCAGATGCGAGCTGAGACTGAAGCCAATCAGATGCTAGATGTCAGTCCCACCTAATGCTGTTCAAATGGGAATGGTGTCTCATTGCAATTCCAAGTTCCTGCTCTGAGCAGCTTTAATTCTTAGGAAAGGGCACGCCTCGATTCAAATAGAAACACCGTGTCAAAGGCTCAGATTAGCGGCTTGGAGGATATAGCGATTGGGTACTTCGTATGTGTTGATGAGAGCGACAGCTTTGTGCGATGGTAAGCAGTTTATTTTAGAGTGATCCTAAGGCATACATGTATTTTCGGCTTCACCCACACCGCCTTCCGCTTTCGGCATTTTGCCATTTGAGCTCCAGTTCCGACCTGAGGTTTCGAGGGGAGCTTCACAACGCATCTCGGGAGCATCCACCATCAAACAACCGGCAAACAATCACGACATACGACGATACCCCGATCGCTGACGCGATGCGACTGCCGCACCTACGACCCCACGCGTTTACAACCAGCTCATGAACCATTCCTCGACCCTTGTCTGCTTTGGACGTCGCGCCACGTTCATGACATAGAACTCGCAAGGTCCCCGCGAGCGCCATCAGCTGGTGCACAACCGCCGCCACGATGCCTGACAACGAGCCACCGCCCGAGACGCTTCGCACTACCGAGCCAACACCCATTGCTCTCCTCAGCCCCGACATCGCCAACCAGAAGACCCGAGTCGTCGATGGCGCCATCACCATCACCTGGCCTTTCAGCATTGTCACCAAGTCAATCGCATTCATCGTCGCCGAGCGTGACTTTCGACTCCGACGTGACAAAGGCCAGGTTCGCATCCGGTTCCATGGTCCTGCCGCAAAGGCCATCGCAGATGCTTCAGTGGGAGGAGGAGATGAGATCCGCCTGAGCTTGGACGGGGCGCAGTGGGAAAAGAACGAAACCAATACCCAGCTTGCGGGAAGCACGTTGGAGTGGCAACTCGAGTTCACTAATCGCCTAAGCCTGGTCATCAAAAGAACCGACTCGCAAGAGGAAAAGACGATAGAGATAGATTCCGATCCGACAAACGGCCAAATAGACGAGGCGCCACCCCCCGACGAACCGTCATCCACATCCGATCTCACAATACCATTCTCAGGATCGCCAGATGTTTCACTCTCCACGAAGCGCCCGGCATCCCCTTCATCCGAACCCCAAGAGTTTGCGTCGCCGGCCTTTATCAAGCGCGCTCGGGTTTCCTACGGATCACTCTTCGAAGGGGGTCTCGACATCTTTGATGAGGATGTTGGTCAAAAAAACAAAGCCAAGAAGAAGTCACGGTTTAGCTTGCCTGCCAATGCCTGGAGATACAGCAGCCGGTCACCTAGCCCTGACATTGAAGAGGAGCTGGAGGAATCGACCGAAACGAACGGAGCTGGCGAGAGACCGGACGCAGGCAATGCAGACAATGCAGACAAAGAAGCGGCGGATGTCCCCATGGATACGCCATCACGGCCGTCTATGGTTGATGAGGGATGCCAAACGATGGATGTTGACTTCACTCCGATGCATAGTGTCCAGGTCTCGGCCGAATCTCGCCCACTGTTTGGGTTTCCCTATGCCACACCGACGCCACTTCCTAGGACGAAACCGATCGATGCCGGGGATTCAGTGCTGGACAGTTCCTTACGTTTTCCACGCTCACCCGATGAGCAGCAGCCCTCAAATGAGCTGGCCACTGATTTCCTCGGCCATTCGCCCGCCCCCATCGACGCTGGCTTCGGATTTGGATTCACGCCCTCACAACCCATGCTATACACATCCGCACCAGATCTCTTCCCGATCACTCGCAGTGAGGGAATCTTGCACGACTCTGTCAACGATCTTCCGGTACCGGAGGACTATCCTACGTCATTCCTTGACAGCACTGGTCTTCCTCCAACAATTGAACCTCTCACCAAACTACCCTCACAGGATTCCCACTCCAAACCAGAAGCGATAGAACAAACGGTCCCCCCCTTCGAGCCCGGGCCGCCATTTTATTCTCCTTTTCAAACCATCTCACAGCCTCCACAAAGCTCATGGCCGGCAGGAGTCTCATCCGCGCCATTCTCTATGGCACCAGCTGCTAATGCTGTCGATCAACCAGTCGAGATCATCAGCTCTTCCCCCACAAGAGAACCTGCCAACAGCGAAGAGCAGCGTTCTTCCCCATCCGAGATGACTGGACTTGTTACGCCCTACAGTCGCCCAGAAGAAGTCATAAGCAACAACGCGCCGAACGTATTCCCTGAAGAGGAGGAGGAGGTTGATGAAAATGCGGAGGGTTCGAATGAGGAGGAGCAATATGAGGATGGTGGTGACCGACCCGGAGATGACTACGACCTGAGAAACTACGACCGCGCTCACGCTGATGACGACGATGTGGATGAATCTGAGGAGGAACAGGAGCCTGTCAGCAACGACGCTGAAGCACAAATCGCCAACCCCGATAACGGCGAAGAAATTGAGGAAGAGGATGACGACGGGGAAGAAGAGGAAAGCGACGAGGCTGTTGACTACGATGAAGAGGTTGAGGAATACGACGATGAAGAAATCGAGGGGCAAGAACACGGAGAATTCGAGCGCGATGCCGAGGGTGAATACTACTCGGACGAAGAGGAATACGACGAAGAAGAATACGACGAAGAAGATGACGATGAGGTAGAAGAGGACGCAGAGGAAGAGACCCATCCCTCTGGTCCACCAGCTCCCAAGGAACCGGTGTTTATCAGCCTACTTTCTGATTCAGAAGATGAAGACGAACAGAAACCAGAATCCGAGCCTGGGAAGGAACCAGAGCTGAAGGAACCGTCAGCGGAACCAGAGGAGCCAATCCAACCAGAGGAGCCAACACAATCTGAAGTAGCTGGCGAGGCCATGGGAACAGCTCAAAACGATGATTTGGAGGTGATGGCTGAAGGCCTAGGAGCCCCTCCACCCGCTGATCAGATGGACATTGATGGTAAGTCCTCGGAGCTTTCGATGCTGCCGAATATAGCCGAGGGTACTGCTTCTACCGAAGCTTCCCATTCTGAATTGGTGGAAGAGCCGAGTACCGCAATTCAGCGCCCCTTGGATGAATCTCTACTCTTTGGTCCGGAGCAAGGGGAAGACAGCGAGCAAGATCGGGACCCTGAGACGAATGCGGTGGGTGCAGGGTCTCCTGACCAGGAGGACTTCGTGGTGGTCGAAGAATCGAATGAGACCGCCAAAGAAGACGATGATATTGAGCACTTGGAAGTCCCTCGACCTGTGATTGAGCAACCTACGGGCTCAACTGACGCCATGGATGTGGATGAAACGAACGAGGCACATGTAGAGAGAGGAGAGGATTCGACCGCTGCAGCCGCGCCAGAGATTGCTGACACGACAGATGATGTCGAGGAAGCTCATGGCACGATTATAAGGGCGGCGATGACGATCATCACAGACGACCAGGAGGGCCTGGACAAGGCAGTCGGGTCTACAGGGCCGCCAGCTACCCCAGAAAATGGCGTACAGCCATTACCTGGGTCGAACCCTCCCGCTCAGGAGATCGACCAGAACCAGCAAATAACGGATCCGAACCTGGCCACACAGGGGCAAGGGGACGTCGAGCCCCTGGACGCCACGATGCAGGATGCCTCGCAGGTTGAGGTGACAGCCGGATCTGAGCCGCTGCAGGCAATGGATGTGCACGAAACGGGAAACACGGATGTTGGAGAAACAAACGAGCCTCAGCCGTTTGTGACGGACGGTCAGATGTCGCCACCAGCCACACAGGGTTCCCAAACACACCAACTGCGACAAAACGGGGAACCCGCACTTTCACAGGCAACACCTACGGTATCAAATCAGGAGCCTCAGGAGCATCTGCCCACTCCCGGAGAAACGCAAGTCGAGGAGGTCGAGATGACGGAGAATTACCACCCTGCTGAGGAGCGCGATGGCCAGACCGACGAGGATGATCTAAGCCCGGAGGATCAGATCATGGCAGAAATTCTGCAACACTCCCCGGAAAAGCACGACAGCGCGCAGCAGCACGTGAACCCTGCACCACTATCTTCACCGCAGCCCAGGCCCGAGCTGACCGAGGCACCCCGCGGCTTAGAGTCGACAGATGCTGCGCCGACACCCGATATTCTCATCACCGTCAAGTCTTTACGCAGCCGAGGCCATAGGTCGACCAAGTCAAAATCATCCGATATATCCCATCCAGATCCCAGCATCCTATTGGCTAAGACAGCGACCACAATTGCCCAGCCAGACGATGATGTCAAGGCCAGCAGCCCACCGACAACCCTGCGCATAACGCGTAGCAAGGCCGACCAGGCCGACCCCAGTCTCCAGCTGGCGAGAGCCTCGACACACGTTGGAGCAACAAAGGGAAAAGGGAGGGGTCGCGATGAGGTAGTCGAGGCAGAAAACAGCCCACCAGCGAAGCTTCGTGTGTCGCGTAGCAGGGCGGACCATGGTGATCCGAGTATCCAACTGGCAAAAGGACCGCCCTCTTCTGCGACGCGGCAGTCGCGGCGACAGGTCACGCCGGAGCCGACTCGCGAGACTCGTTCCAGCTCTCGCAGTGTAGTGCATAGAGCTAACACGCCGGACACGGCCGTCTCGGCACTGGAGTCACCGTCGGTGTCCGGTTCCTTCGCCGCGCACGAGGACGAAAGTGTCGGCACCGTCAAGCTCCAGCTGCTCAGGAGCCTCCGCACCGGCCTTCCGGACTTCTTGTCGCTTAAGACGCTCCGCAACTCACTCCACCAGGCCACGGACATTCTGGCAGTGGCGACGACAACCCCGGCTCAGCCGCACCGGCCGAAACACGGGCCCAGGGATTACATGTTGACGATGAATCTAATCGACCCCTCAGTGGCGCCCACAGGCGTGTCGGTGGCCCACATATTCCGGCCGCACCTCTCATCACTCCCCGTTGTACACGCCGGCGACGTGGTACTCCTCCGGCGGGTGCAGGTAGTATCGATGAAGAGCCGGGGGTTCGGAGTTCGAGCCGGCGAAGCCTCGGCGTGGGCAGTCTTTGAGAAGGCAGATGAGGAAATGCTACCGCAGATCAAGGGACCTCCTGTTGAGGTAACTGAGCAGGAGATCAAGTACGTCGAGGGGCTGCGCCGCTGGTGGAACATGCAGGACGACAAAGCCTTGGAGAAGGTTGAGAGGGCGAGTCGCAAGGTTTCGGAGGCGGGCAAGGAAGATTTGAAGTGAGAGGCCTAGACCAAGCTAAGGATGATAATTCGCACAGGCATACTCGACAGTTGGTACTGGTGTTTGATCACATGTATGAGTCACGATCAGGGGGAACAAGATAGATAGGGAAAAATGGGATGTAGAGAGGACGTGGGCGAGGTCTGCCCTGCAGTATATGACTTTAATTGAAGCCGGATTGGGAAATACCGAATCAAGAGTACTGCGTCAAGTGCTACTACGTTGATGCGATATGTAAAGAGAGTCACGATGAGGCAAGGAAGCTAGAGCTAGAGCTAGAGCTCGAGCTTGAGCTTGAGCTTGAGCCCAGGCTGCAGCTATGTGAGCCGGTATCGGCATCATGGTCGTAAGCTGTGACTCTTTCTGAATGTTCAAAGCAGAAGGGGTGGGCGTAATAGAGGGTGGCCTCGGGAAGGAGGCGAGACAGATGGAGGAATGGAGGAACGGAGGCACCCCTTCGGCAAGGGCACCACGAAGCCATGATGGAGCTAGGGCAAACGGCTCGCGAGCTTTCCCCAGAAGTTTGGAGATAGCCGCCACGGAGCCGCAGGCGACCCTCGGCCCCAGACCGAGCTTCGTGCGTGATAGTGTGTGAGTGAGTGAGTGAGTGAGTGAATGTGGGGGTGGGGAGAGGCCGAGGGGAAGCTTTAGATGGCGATGGGTCAGAGCTTGTGAATGATGCAAGTTCGAGCCTCGGAGGTTCGGCAAGTCTGGGAATCTGATCTCGGAGGAGAGCTGGGAGTCAGAATTGGCCCAGCACATGTCATGAACAATCAGTTGTTACAGAACGGGAGCTCAGACGCGAAGGCACAGGCTATGGCTTCTTGGGGAAATGGAACAAGCCGGGATCGAGGATGGCTCATGGCAATGGCACGTGTGCGGGGAGACTAGCTTCAGGGTAGGGTAGTGGCATGTGGGGATGGTCGAAGGAGTCTCCGGGGCAGCGGAGCATCGAGGATCAACAGGATGCATGCTGTAGGATTGTGGGATTGGAGGATTGTGGCTGCTCGATATGGAGCACGGAGGAGGTGGCATGCCGCATGAGTCTCGACACACAATGGATGATTTAATTGGAAGGGAGGAGCATGTACCGCCCTATACGCAGTATGTAATTACCAGTAGACCATGTGATCAAGTCAATCAAGGAAAAAAGGGAGACCAAATGGCGGAGACAGGGGAGTTGGTGAGGTCGTGCATGCACATACAGATGGATGATGTGGGCGGTGTGTGTGTGTGTGTGTGTGTGTGTGTGTGTGTGTGCATCGCAAGTCAATCCGGGCGTCAGCTCCAACGCGGCGAACCAATTGGCTCGCCTTGGCTTGCAGTCCGCCCGCTGTTCAAGATCCCTTCCCCAGATAAACCTGCCCGTGTGAAGCGCAAGATGATGCGATTGAGATGCAATTGCTGCCCCGGAGCAAGCCGAACCGAGTCCTGGACCAGCGTGTCGCAAACGAAGCCATCACGACCTGCTGGCTAACACTGGGGACGGGTGGGCCCCCAAGAATACGGGGCCGAGCGCCAGCAACGGGAAACGGTTAGCCGAACCGAGGAGAGGGAGGGACAGAGGCAAATGCAGTATTCGTGATTAATGCTAGGACGAAGGGCGGCCCTCCCCAGCCTCGTGTTTGAAGGCTTTTTCCCATCACGATTTCTTTTACTAAGACGGCTGTCGGATGGCCAGGGGTCAATTGCGGTGGGGACGGAGCCTGACCAGCCACAGGCCCCGGTGGAGTGGCCTTCCTTCCTCTAGAGGTAATCAAGGGTACCTGACCGCTTGTACCTCCTTGTCGGAGTAACCGGAACAGTCCGACGAGTGGAAGCGGATCCATCCGCCATTGAAGAGCAAGCAATCCTTGAACCGACCTGGTGCAGCTCCCCTTTCGTCAACCGCTGAACCATTCAACTTACCGGCATTTTTTCCCCTTTCTGTTGACCAACTAATTACCAGGATCCCGCGGTGACGTGCTCGCCTGAAATCCACCACCGCGGCTGTCGGTGCTCCCAAATGGCGGTGCCGAAGCCCAGGACTGACCGTCAAGCGGTTGGTGATCATGCGCACGCCACATTTAGTCGCCTTCGTGACGAGGACGATGGGCTGTGCGTCACCAATGTAGCAGCCGGTGGCAAGGTTCTGGGATGGGCCCAAGATGTGAAATGTGACAGGGCATTGATTCGAGCCTAATCCGAGACATGATTTCTTATGTGATTTCCTTGTCACTCTCTTCCCATGCTGACCACGGAGGACATGGACGGTCGGAATGGCCTTGCCGAGACAGATGATACAGCTGACACAGACGATACAGACGATACAGGAACCCGGTGTCTTTCTGAATCTCTTGCTTGTACATGGTGTCTCGTCTCGAAATGCCGTCTCACATGTACCACATCCGAAAGCTTGGGAGTACACTGCCAAGTCTCACAAGTGAGTTCCCCGGCATTTTGGGCGTTTGCTGGTCGTTGGCATGGTTTAGCTTGCTTGACAGGGAGTGGCATGTGGCGGGGGGGTCGGCAAGATGGCGACTTGGCCGCCTAACCCTCCGCGTCAAATCGGTCCCTCAAGCACGTACGCCGCCGCTACTGTCCTAGGTTTGAGAGCCCAAAGAATGAACATCATGATGGCGAACCTAAGATAATGATCTGCCGAGTTTTCGGGGGGTTCGGATTATTTTGCCTATCTTGTGCGCGCCGTTGGGGATCGCAGAATCGAATCTTGGCTGAGACCTTGTTTGGCTGGGACTGAGAGGTCGGGCGAGTGGTGTATCCCTATTCTTCCCCCCGATCTGGATGGGTGTTTGCGGGTGTGGTCGGTGGAGCCCCAGGAGGCTACCGGAAGCTAGTGAATTCAATGTCTGGGCCGGGATGCGACGTCGCTGTCTCGATCTGAGCCAAAGACAACCTCGAATCGAGGCATTGATTCAACGTGTTCCGCACGCCGTACTTGGTGCATGACATCGAACGCGGCACCTTCGTCACACGGCCGGCCGCCAATACCACCGCAAGGGGCCAGCCACAAAAGGAGAGCACACACACACAGGGCAAAAGACAAACAGCTGTTTTGACCAAGACCCCCGTCGGGCAGTAAAAGTGAGAGCGAGGGTGGAGACTGGAGAAGGGAACGCTGAGGTGAAGGTTAGGGTGAGGGTGAGCGGACTCGGTGGATCCCCCTCATTCCTTGGTGAGACGACGAGACCTTGAACCTCTAGAGGTTAGGCGCTCCCGAGACCCCTTGCAGCTATGCACTAACCGGGGCATTCAAGGTGAAGTCACTAATTAGTGGACCCGACGAGCGGGACTGGGGTGGACTGGAGTGGACACCAAGATGGAGTCGCTGTGGCGCGCTGCGGGCTGGCTGCTGGGAGGAAACCGGGGGACAAGGGACAAGGGTGAATGGCCAGTGTGCCTGCGGCCTCCCAGACCCGTAGTGCTGGCAACGCTGGGCGGGATGCCGTTGGAGGGGTGCGCTAGCGCTGCATTTGCCCGGGACGCGCTCGGGGAAAGTCGGAAGCTGGATTCTGGAAGTCGGGAGACCTTCGTCTGACCCGCGTTGCGGATCCCACACCCGGTTGTTTTGTCCAGGGCTGGGTCGTGGCCCAGTTACACACCGTGCTCTTGGGCGCGCAAATTGAAGGAGACGGCGAGAACGGGTTCAGGAGACAAAAGAACACCCGACAACGGCAGGAGTAAATAATGGTTTGATTAAAAATAAAAGGGACGGCTAAACTGTCATCGGGAGCATGACAAATTGACAAATTCCGTCGTCGGGGAACGATGACGGGCGTGATACCAATCAATCGCCCCCCTCCCCCCCAAACCCGATGATTGACTGAACTGATCTGCTTCTGATCTGTACGAAGTACCGAATCCACATTTGGAGCCACCTCGTTTGTTGATGCTGACGCTATCTGACGCTGGTTGCTGTGATACCGCGATTCAACGTTGAGAAGCGAGCATGAAGCATGACGACGCACACCATCCGTTGTCTTTGTCTCCGTCAATCAACACAATTCGATAAGTAAACCGCCCGCGCCAATACAGCCACCTCAAGTCGGCAAGTAGTCCGGATCATTCCTAGAGATAGGCAATGCAGATAGGGACGTAGCATGAGCATCATCTGGGTGAGAGGGAGGGAACTGCTGCAGGCACCCACGTACATGTACGAAGACTGGCGCAAGTTTCCATACCTGAGGTACCTAGTATCTGGGCAGCCCCCACACAGTACGACATGCGGCCGATCAACGGAGCAGTAAGGGCTTCACAGGTGTTCTCCCAAAAAATAGATAGAAATACACAAATGATTCATGGTTATATACTATACTACGTAGTGTACTTGAGATTAGCAATCCTGCTGTAGTAGGTAAAACTTCACTTTGAGGAGAATAATAAATGAACTTCAGTGCATTGCTTAGGACTAAATAATAAATGTGTTCGGGCTTGGTAGGCACTGTATGGGCACTGTACTACACTGCACGGCCGGTACGTACCTATCTATACATTCCATGGACGGAAGTTGTCAAACGTCCTGCGTCAGCCTTCGCACATGAAAGCTACAGCTACCTTCGTACATGACCAACGTAAAGCTACAGCTATTCCTCACGCACACGCACCCGCACACGCAATTTATTCACTCGCTCACCACAAGAGTCACACAGACACACACGCGATGCAACTCACAGCGACGACGCGGGGACGCATTAGGCTGGAATCAGCATCGGGCACCGCAGAAGCAAGCAACAGAACGTAAATGCATGCAGCCCTAATGGTCGGACTGGAGTTCATTGGGGTGGGCACCAAGTGATGGGTCTGCGGGGCAAGCTTGAAGCGCGATGGGGCCTAGCCACGAAAGCCCTGACTCCATCCACGACGTCTCCAAAGACATCGTCTCGAAACTGTTGGAGACGAGGCCCACGATGACCAGGGTCCCTCGTGCCGGCTCTGGGGCGTCCTGGGATGCGCAAGGTCTCCCTGTTGGGCGCATATGCACATTCGATCCAGCCGGGAAAACAGGGCCTGGCCTGTTGGGGCGAGCATGAACATGCGCCCTGAGTGGACGTCGTCGCTTTCTTTCCTTTTGCTTCCATCTCAAGGGGGATCGGGCCGCAAACCAACAACCTGGGTAGGGTTGGCTGATGGGTAATCAATGCGGGAAGTCTCCTCTTGCGGGCGATCCTGGGGTGAAGATGGCCATCGTGGTATGAGAGGCGGGTCGCCGGTACCTGTACATCATCGCACCGTGGCATGTCCGTCGCAGGACGTGGCCTGTCATGCTGTCGCATCTCACTGTCCCAAGATGGAAACATAGCCCACTTTGACTGGTTCTGGGCGGGCTCTGGAAGTCTCAACGAGCGGGCTCACACGACGCGCAAGACCCAATTACGCTTCAGCTAACGGCATGTAGCGCCGTGTCCGTCCGTCCTCGGCCGGAGTGAGAGGGTCAACCCACCGACGGAAGTGGGGGATGTGACATTTGGGAGGAGGGAGGGACGACAGTTCATCCCCTCAAAAGCTACCTTCTGTGCGGCGGGGTTTCCAAAACTGGTGCGTGAGAGGAGTTGTTTGAGGATGACGGTGTGTTTTTCTCCCTCTTCGCCGCCGGCCACGGTGTGCAGCACGCGTATCGTACATGGGACAGAACCCCAAGGCCACGGATGATTGAATATGCACGATGCGACGGCCTCGACAGGGTATCCGGCGCCGAAAGTGGATGGCACTCGGCGGCCGGGCTGGGGCTTTGAGGATCCAACATCCAACCGGCAGCAGCCCGTCCAGCCAAGGCCCCCGGGCGACTAGGAAGCAAGTGGGAGACGAAGGGGCCACCAGAGGAGGGGCCGAGCCACACCTAGTCTCACTATTTTTCCATGCCCCGAAATCTCAAATGTCTGACTGGGAATTTAGAAAACATGACAGCATGGGCATGTCGCTGGGGGCCTTTTCTCACGGCCGCATGCAATGGGGCGCTTTCGGTCAGGCTCTGAAAGTGCCCCGGAGTCGGAGCCAGTCACCGTCAATGATACGTCCGTCTCCTGTGCTCCGTTTGTCGCTTGCCCTCATCTTCTAGACTCGCGTCCGGTTGAAAACGGGCCAACTATTACGTAGCAAGAGTCACTGTTCCTCTCAGCATGCCCTACTTGCCCCAACGAAAAAATT
This sequence comes from Ilyonectria robusta, assembly GCF_021365365.1. Taxonomy (NCBI): domain Eukaryota; kingdom Fungi; phylum Ascomycota; class Sordariomycetes; order Hypocreales; family Nectriaceae; genus Ilyonectria; species Ilyonectria robusta. The sequence continues at coordinate 590,513 of NW_025764438.1, forward strand.
TGGCGGCAGAGAAACGGAATCTTAAAAAACCGGGATAAAAAAAGACCCGGCGACGGTGAAAGGTGAGGATCGCGAGCCACCTTGGAAATTGCACCCTCTAACCCTTCCCACCAAGCAACCAGCAAGCAGCCGCATCACCAACACCGCGCAGTAATTGCCTCCTGGTGCACAGCCTGTCGCCAGCTCAGCTCGCCCCCCGACACCGAGGCGAAACAACGTGACGTGACCCCCACCATCACCCCATTACCCTCGTGTTGTCGACCCCTTTGCCCTTCTGGACGGCGCTCTGGGCCCTCGCCTGGCAAACGCTTCACCCCAGATTCCTGCCCCCGAATCAATCCTGGCCCGCCGGCGTGCCGCTGCGTCCTGACGTGCGTGGGCGTGAGTCAATCGCTTCACACACATAACAGCTTTTCTCCGTGCGTATCTCCCAATACTCCTTTCTCCCATCAACAGCCACAATTCCGCCCTCAGCTGGTCCTCTCTCCACCGCGCACTCAACAAGAGAGAGCAAGGACGAGCCACGCACACAATTCCACTTACTCACACCTGCACCTAGAGAACATCACGCGCGCGAACAAGCACCCGCAATACTCAGCAATAAGCCGCCCTGACTTGAGGTGGACACCCGAAGCCCAAAAGGCACCTGCAGCTAAAGGGTCCCGCTTCCCGAGGTACGTACTGCCGGTACCCATGCTCTGGGTACCTCGATACTTGGTACTCCGGACCTCGATACATCGATATGCACCTGCCGCTGTCCCCTTAGCCACCCCCGTTACGCCTCTTGCCACCCCCCCTCCGTTCCTTCCAGCCCAGGTTCCCACGCGGCCGCCCACCTACCACAGCAGTCCCAATGCCCAAATTCCCCCATGCTTTTCCCCATCCCACACATCATCCACTCTCATCCACACTCATCCACGCCCATCCACACACACTCCAAAGAGTGAATCCCTCCATCCCATCCTCCCACCATGGCCTCCACCCAACTATCCACGCCCCGAAATAGGGCCCCGAACATCCCTATGCCCGCCCGCCGACGCCGACGCCTCCGTCTACACCCAGCCAACAGGGATGCTCCGCACACTCGGCCGCGCCGCAGACTTTTCGTTGGTGCTCGCTGAAACCTCTCTCGCCGTCCCGTCACCGTCGTCACCTCAAGCCCTGGTTCGCCCTGTGGCCCGTCCGTTCCTCCTGATCTGCTGCTGCACCTCTTGCCCTCTCGTTTTGCCCCCCTTCCGGGTACGAATTGACTGACGCCGAAGTGTCAAGCAGACGCTCACACTCTCTCACACACACCCGCGCACCCCCGGCCTCCCACCACTTCTCCGCTCTCTCTCTCACCTTGCCGCAGCATGGGCCTCTCGACCATGGCCGCCTCTCCTTCGGGTCCCGGGTGTGCCCAAAACGTCTTAAACCGACTTTTCCTCGTTAGCGGCCCCTTGCGCACGGCAACATCGTCTGCTCTCACCCGCTCGTCTGCTGTTGTCCCCCTCGTTGCTGCTGTCACCGCGACTACTAATAATCGCCCTCGACTGCCGCTCCCCCGTTTCTCCTATTCTTGTTCATCCAAGTCACCCCATCTCTTCCGCCCCATGGCGTCGTCTCCCTATAGCACTTCCAGTTCTGAAATCCACACGCCTCGCTCATCAACTCCGTCATCGTCCGTACTCCCTGCTCCCCCTCCACAAGTATAACAATGCTGACATTCCCGTGTCCTTTCAGTCGAAGCTTGACACATTCCCATCCCATGTCCAACGTCGATATCTCTGCCATTGAACAAAAGATCAAGATGGCTACTCTTGACCAGCACCGGGGCTATGCCCAGAACCACTATGCGGAGGTCAAGCAGGACCGTCCCACCGAGTACCTCAACGAGGAGCAGGCTGCCGGTTACCAGATCGTCCGCGAGCCTTTCTGGAATAAGGGTGAGTGTGCCTCCTTCTTGTTGGTCCTCAACATCGTCATGGTGTTGTTGACTTGACGTCCACGTCTTGGTCCCGACATCACCCTGTCCCCTGCCCTCCTCCAAATTGTAATCGTCGTCGGGTTCGAACTCGGGTTGTCGTCTGGTCGCTTCTGCTTCGTGTGAGAAATACCTCCGCTGACATTGTCTTCCCCAGGTCTCGCCTTCACCCCCGAGGAGCGTGTCTCCAAGAACCTCACCGGTCTTCTCCCCCACACCATGGAGAGCTTCCAGACCCAGTGCGCCCGAGCCATGAAGATGATCCGCAGCCGCTCGACCCCCATCGACCAATACCTGTACCTGTCCACTATCAAGGACCAGAACATCGACCTCTTCTACCGCCTCCTCATAGATAACATCCGCGACCTGATGCCCCTTGTCTATACCCCCACCATCGGTGATGTGTGCCTACAGTACTCAAGCCTCTACACCCGCCCCGAGGCTTTGTACATCTCCATCAAGCAGCGCAAGTCCATCCGCACCATGCTCCAGAACTGGCCTTGCAAGACCCCCGAGATCTGCGTCGTGACTGATGGTTCCCGTATTCTCGGACTGGGTGACCTGGGTATCAACGGTGTTGGTATTTCGGTATGGACTCCCCTTCAAGCTCGTGTTTAGTATGGGGCCTCACTAACACCTACCCCTGTAGGTTGGCAAGCTTGCCTTGTACACCGGCGCTGCCGGTATCCACCCCGATAAGACCCTGCCCATTGTCCTGGATTGCGGTACCAACAACGAGGATAACCTCAAGGACCCCTTCTACCTTGGTCTGCGCCAGAAACGCCCCTCATTCGAGGAGCAGCAGGGATTCATGGATGAGTTCATGGAGGCTGTCCACGAGGTCTTCCCTGACATGGTTGTTCAATTCGAAGACTTCGAGAGCCAGAAGGCCTTCGACTACCTCGACCGATACCGTAACCAGTACAAGTGCTTCGTGAGTCAAGGTGTGACAATAAAAAAATAACGATTGGATTCGCTAACCTAAATCTAAGAACGATGATATCCAGGGAACTGGTGCCGTCGTCCTCGCAGGGTAAGCAAAATTCCAAGCCACGCGATACCACTAGTATCAGGACTAACAGACCACTAGTTATATTGGTGCCGTAGATCTCTCTGGCGTCCCCCTTGAGGACCAGCGTCTGGTCTTCATGGGTGCAGGTTCCGCCGGTGTTGGTGTCGCTAAGCAGCTCGTTGAGTACTACACTCGACGTGGTTTGACCGAGGAGGCTGCTCGTGACAAGTTCTGGCTCGTAGACACCAAGGGTCTTGTTACCAAGGACCGTGGTGACCGTCTCGCTGAGCACAAGAAGTACTTTGCCCGTACTGACAACAATGGCCAGCAGTTCCGTACTCTCGAGGAAGTCATTGAGTACGTCAAGCCCAGTGCCCTTGTCGGTCTGACTGCGACCTTCGGTGTCTTCACCGAGTCCGTTGTCACTGCACTCAAGAACTCTGTCGAGTGGGGTGGCGTTGGTCGTCGTCCCATCCTCTTCCCCCTCAGCAATCCTCTGACCAAGGCCGAATGCACATTCGAGCAGGCTATTCAGTGGACTGAGGGCAGTGTCCTTTTCGCCTCAGGCTCTCCCTTCAACCCCGTGAAGGCCAAGTTCGGCGATGAGACCAGCGCCACCACCTACTACCCCAACCAGGGTAACAACGTCTACGTCTTCCCTGGTCTGGGTCTCGGTGCCATTCTCGCCAAGGCGACCCGCATCACTGATGAGATGGTGTACACCTCGGCCGCCGCTCTGTCTGGCTCGCTGAACGCTGATGAGATCCAGAAGGGTCTCATCTACCCCCGCATTGAGCGTGTTCGTGACGCTAGCGTCATCGTTGCCCGAGAGGTGATGAAGGCTGCCCGCCGTGCTGGAGTTTCAGAACTTCCCGAGGCTCAGTGGACTGAGTGGGAGGAGTGGGGTGATGTTGCTCTGAACACCTACATCAAGCAGCACATCTACGATCCTCTCTGCTTCGCCGATAACGCCGCCACCGCCAAGACCCACCTGTGAGGGAACGAAGCATGCGTCCCAGCACACTGGTGCATCCGTTCCGACGACCTTGTCGAAGATGGATGAGTGAGAGAGGGGTGTGTACCCTCTTCGATGAGCAACCGCACTTGCGGAAACAGCAGCACTTGGGCGTTTTGAGATTGCTACATCTGGATGACTCGAACGGACTTCCGTTTTAGCAAACAGATGGTAGTCTTCTCCCTCGCCAATGATCTTGATACCTACTCATGCCATTCCAGCGCTTCGATCGCTGGCCATGAGCACTCTGCTGAGCGGGCCCAATGATGGGCGATTTTGCGTTTCATATCTGCGTCATGCGTTAACGGCTATTTAATTATTTCCATCTGGTATTGATGGCATAGAAGAGTTGGGAAAAAACGAGGTGTGGCAAGTCGTACGTACTGGTAGATGAAATTGTTGAACAAGGATTGAGCCTTACCGAACTCGTGTCGTCATGATGCCGTGATGTAGTGATACACATAATGTGATCGACATGTTTGATGAGGCGTGATGGTGGCATACCGTGGGTGTCATACCATGGATGCCACAAAGGAACTTGATAAAATTGTCCCGCTCGGAGATTGAGAGATATTAGAAGACTTGACTTACCTCCCTCCGGCTTCTCGAATTATTTCCTGGTACGAGAAGCCGACTAAGTGGATCACATGACTTGGAAATTGCCTGGGAAAGTATCCCCGGGCAGGACCTAGGAGGGCTACCGGCGATCTCAAGGATGGAGCGGACAATGTTTTCGGCAGTCCGTTGATGAGGCCGAGCCGACTGGCGCCAGATGAAGGACATGGATGGACATGCCTTATTGAGCGAGCAATGCTGGGCGAGCAAGCAAGCTCCCACCGCCAACGTTTGTTGAGGGCACACAGCCTTGCTGGTTCCCGACGTTGCGAGGTCCTGGTGATGGTGTTGATGCTGGGTTGGGGCTGTAAGTGATGATGGATTCCCGAGCCACTGTTGAAGCGACCAAGGGCACGAGCAAGGGCCACCAGCACCCATGGTAAAATGGAGTCGAGCCGAGGGTATCGAGATCTCGAGGAGAGGGGAGACCCACGCGCGGGCGAGGGCGTTGGGGGGGAAGTGGTTTTTGTTCGTGGCCCAGACGTCGTAAGATGGGTAGGCGCGGGAGATGGCCGTGGATCGCGTCGGTAGCCGAGCGGAGGTTCGCAGGAAAGCTCGGGGCCGAGCGGGGCTGACCGGGGTAGGTGCCGGTTGGCGTCTTGTGGCAGCAACCAGCGAATGTGTGTGAGGCAATTCTGCGACGGGGGTAATGAGGGGTGTGGCGGCAGGAAAGATGAGACAATTTGTGGTCAAGGGAAACGACGGCCATGCCATTGGACGGAGCTTGAGGGTGGGTGGAGGGCTTGTTAATCGAGCAAGGGTGGTTTGTTTGGTTCTTCGACATTGCCATGGCCAGCCATCTTGGAAGGGCACTTTGGTGGTGATTCTGGCCGGTAGTGCGCATGGGGCATCAGTTGGTGGCTGGTGGAGACCGCTTCCGGGCCCGGCCCCGGTTTTCGGGACCTGGGGGTCGGAGCCCTCGGAATGGGCGTCGTGGGAGGCGCCGGGAGGTGAGGGATTGGATATGAAGCATGCAGACGAGGTGGCGTAGGCAGTGCATTGCCTGGTCGTTGTCTGGGTGCATTCCCTAAGCATCATGAATCCTGCGAGACGCCAGCCCCCGGAAGCAGGCGGCGTATCCTTCCATTGTGGCAACAGCCGAAACCCTCTGCCGTGCCGCCAGGATGCGGTAACTGGACCACCCACAACGTCCACTGGCCTCGGATACAAAGACGAGCCCGGATTGCGCTGCCGGAGAACAGCCCGCCATGCCCCATCGTTGCAGCGTGGTAATCTTAGATGCCACCTCAGTATCGGGTGCACCTCCGCGTGTTCCTCCGCGTGTTCCTGACCAGAGTGGACCAATACCTGGAGAAACACGGAGGGTTCGATGTGATGCGACTGACGACGCATTCTGATCCTCCACAAAATTCTGGGGATGTGGACACGAGTGGGGATGTCAATCGATGAACATTACTGTAATAATCACGGCGACGATCTGTCTCCGCTTGCTTTGTCTAGGAGGGTCCATCCCGTAGTTGTGTACGGCGTACCCATCCAAAGAGATGCACGGCGTTTCTAGAATAAGCTAATATAGCATCCGCACACCGTACCTCGCCGTCGGAAGTTGGCCTTGAGTGAGCAGAAATCAGCAATGGCTTTTTTGGGGTTGGAACAATGACACGCCCTCCGCCGCCGGGAGATAACCTACCCCTCCTCCATCTCTTCTGGGGCATCCTCTCACCCAAAGGTGCATCATATATGCTGTTCGAGTGAGGTTCGACATAGCATACGAGAAAACCCGCCCCCCCACGCTGAAGACGACAAATTCAACGCTGATCATTGATATTTCAAATACACCCGGAACTTACGGAAAGTTTCCGATGAATTGCTGGCGATAACATGGCAATTGTCCCAGCATCCGTAGAGTTCGCTAGGCCGGACTTGTTCTCACCGACGGGCAAGATCCAGAAATAAAGAGCTCAATTATCAGGCCCATCACGTCAAGCTACTGCATGTCGACGACCTTGACCTGGCACGAGACGCACTGGACGGAAATGATCCACACCCTCCCATGGGAAAAAAATCGACAGCCTTGTGTGGAAAAGTGAATAGCAATTGACCCGCTTGCCTGGACTTTGAAGTCCATGCAGCCCGGAGGCGTGTACCAAGAACGGCCAGGGGTGTGGGCGGACGTTTAATTCCGCCCCGCCCACACCGCATTGTGTCGGTACGTGGCCGATGGAGGGTAGCTACGTTTGAGAGCCCAACTGGACCCGCACCGGGGCCGGGACTCCACCACTCCACCGAGGTCTGGGCTCCGCTGAGGCTGGCTGGGGCCTGGTTTCGGTGATTGACTTGCATCGCGGCGGGATCGGGACGGCTATTGAATTGATCCTAAGTATTTGTTTGGTCATGCCACCTCGTTAGTCGTCCCGGGCGAGAGAGACTGAGCAATTGGCGCTTTGGCGGTCAGAGATGCTTTCCGAGCCTAATTCGAAGAACGAGAGCTGTGCTGTAGGGATAGCGCTGCATGAATTGGAAGAGCTCAGCTCCAGGAAGACGGATGCGGTTGGGTTCAGGTATGGTACCGGTACGGGCAACGGTACAGGCAATGGCGTCAGGGAAGCGAGGTGTACGAAGCAACGGGAGGCGCGGGTGTCAGTTATGACAGAACGCAGCCGGCGTGTGTCAAGATTATGTGGGATGGATGGAGGTGGAGGATGGAGGTGGAGAAGAGCGAATTTGCATGACCTTGTGAGCCCTGACTGACTGTGCCTGACAGCGGGCAGGTACGACGCACAGTCATGCTCCTTGGTTTGGAAGGAGGTATCCATGGCCGCGATGGGATGGGATCCTGCCGTTTCGTATCGGCGCTTAGCTAAGCTGGCGGTGGCTTTGCAGCTTCACACGGGTCCTAGTTGTGAAGGCCGATAACCTCAACACACACAATCATTGAGCTCTGCACTATATACTCACTTTCTCTGACCGACACCCTGATGACTGAACTGCCGAGTCATCGTTATAATTATCAATTGATGTACGTTTCGCCAAGCGTTAAGGTTCTGGAGTCCCGGAGCCTCCCGCAAGGATATGCACCGTTGGGTTGAGCCAGAACCCGTGTCATCGAGCCGTCTCACACCTCGCAGCTCACGCTTCACACCCCCTAAGCCCCAAGCGTCCGGGCGACGACAACAGAGATTTCCTCGCAGTTTGATTCGCCCGCAATGGAATTGTTGGCCACCTCCTAACCAGGCTTTCCTTTTGCCTCAGGGCTGGCCATTACCGAACTTTGCCGACTAATCTCCGTTATTGGTCGATCCGCCACGCGGATGCAAAAATGACACCCTCTGATTGGCGCAAGCACGATCCTGCAAGTCAGGTTTCCACCCGTCCGCAATGCCTTTGCGTCGGACTAAAGGCACATCGCCCAGGGCCTCGGCCTGAAGATATTCCCTGCATATCATATCACTTCAAAGTTCTGGTGGCTGCCTCATATTCTCGATGGCATTGCCATGGCTTGAATTGGACGTTGAGAGGGAGGGGAGTGGTAGGCTTGGGAAATCCCACGATTCCACAGCTGGCCTGTGTGAGTTGGGATTGTTATTGGAGGGCCTGGGCATGGATCACGGCACTGCACTCGCGAACCATCATGACCTTGTTACGGAGCAAAGTACCCACCTCCGCAATCCACCCGGCTTCTATCTTGAGTAAGAGCTCCAGCACCGGAAGCTGTTCCATAGTGGAGCGTGGAAAACAACTGGACCTGGGAAAAACCTGTATCCCTGGACGCTGAACGGAATGATCCCCACAACGCGCAGGGCCTGCGTCTGCGTTTGCGGCGCTCGTGATGTCCCAGTCTTTCAACTTCACACCCCCCCTTGCCTTGACGGGCTGCTGACTCGATCCGAAGCCCACTGTGGGGAGGTGATTGGCCGCTCCACACAATAATGACAAACTGTGGGGAGGCCTTGGAAAAACAGCCATCCTGGCAATGGGGTCCGCAACCGGGATCGAAGACGAATCGAGCAGCTGGATTACTTGGTCTACGCTGGAGAAGCTGGGGTGCGGGCGGCCTCTGCGTTCTCGGGGCCGGGAAGGGGTTCGTTCAGGTCAACCAGGAGTCCGCCCCCTCCTGGATGGCATGCAGTGAGATCTGGCAAGATTGATTTCAAAGACGGCGAGATGAGATGAAGCACGTTTCCTCCGTAGGGAGGATGAGAGAGGAGAGACAAGACGAGACGGAGAAGCCAATGAAGCCCTTACTAGTCGATTTGGGGAAATGCAGAATAAGGAACATTGCCTCGCGACTCGAAATCCTCAAGGGGTCTGGCGGGCTGCCTAGGTAGGTTAATTGATGGCAAGTGACGTTTGATGCCGCCGGCTCTAGCGTGCGTACCTTGATCAACCGCTGCGGCCTTGCTCGTTACGTCGTTGATACAACCTCGTCCCCGCGCGGGCGCGAGATGCGTGGGTACGGTTTGAGTCGAGAACAAGATTGGGGTGGCGGTCGTTGTGGTGGTGTGGTGTGAACGTGGCCATATCGAGGCGACCAGACGCAGCAGAACACGCAGGCTTACACCTGATTCTTCTCAGAGCATACACCAGAGCATGGTATCGTCGTCTTGTTGTCGTACGTCGTCCCTCGCTGCCGTCTCTGCTGTTGAGATGGAGTGGGATGTTGTCGGAGGGAGTCGTCTGTGTCAGTGTGATTGGTGTGGCAGCGCCTAGTCCATGCTGAGGGGTGCATGCTCGCGTGGAGCCGGGGCGGAAAGGAGGGGGAGGCGTTGTCCACCAAGGCTACCCCAGGACAAAGAGAAGCCCGGCGAGAACAAAGGTGGGAGCTTCGTCGACCACTCGTGGTGAGCTAAACGAGCCATGGGGAGCGTGAGGAGTTGTATGAGGAGCGCGAGAGTCACCGGGAGGGACCAACCAGGGCCAAGTCCGACAGATTTTCGCTCTCTTGCACGCAGCACACAGGACCCGGGGCCGGACCATTGAAACACCCTGGCCTCCCCCCCAGACAATCAACCCCAGAGAGGAGAAGTGCATTTGGACAACTGGATTACGGGGCCGGAGCGCTGCGTCGGCGTCTCGTGGTTATTGGGGACGAGTAACGGGGATTTCACCACGCCCAGTCGGCAACTCCCCCAGCATCGAGCATCGTCATCTGGGCGCGGTTGGCTCTGGGCGCCTGGGGCACAGCTGAGGAGACGTTAGGAGTGGAGGAGGACTTGAAGAGTTAGATGGGGTATCCCCACACACACAAGGCAATCGCTTGCTCTGACTTGCTATTCGCACCAACATGACCGAGGGGGATCCCCACAACCTCGCTCCCAGCAGAACTACCCAGCAGGAGCACGCTTGGCATGCGCACGCACGCTCCCCGATGCCACGGTGCCACCTCCAGACTCCGTACGGTACCTTGCTCCGGCCTTACCGCGTCTGGTGTAGGTCCGTCCGTTGCCCACGCCGCTATCCAAAATCCGGGTCTCAGACCACTACGCGCACCCTCCTCCGAGGTGCTGGGCTTGCGTCCCCCTCGACGCCATCGTCGCCTTTGCTGCCCCTCGACCAAGTAAGCACGCCCTCGACGAAGGCGTCACACACACCCTCCTCCTCCACTTGGCATTGCCCTGCTCTGCCCAAACTCCTTCGCCCCTTCGAGAGCCCTCGTCCAGACTAGCGACCAGAATATAATAATCACCCACCCCCCCCACCTGCCGCCCCCGGATTTCCGTTCCCTTGGCTTCGAACTCCTCGACTGTGTCCGTCTCCTCCAACCGTGACTGACTTCCACCACTCTCCCTGAGGGAACTTGGGCGCTTGCTCTAACCAAATCCCTGGGATCGTGGTCGACGTTGAGCCTCACTTGAACTACCTGCCTCGCCTACCTGCCTCAATAGAGACAACTCTCCACTCTCCACTCCAGGACAACTCTCCACTCAACCGAGTCTCTTTACTATCCACGACAACATCACCGCCGCCTTTCACGACGACGACGACGACTAGCCTACGAATCTAATCGATACCCATTAACGACTTTACTCCGACGTCGACGACTACCATATCCACGACGCCTACAAATCTCCACTCTGCCACCCTCCTCTGTCACCATCGTCCGCTTGACCGGATGCTTCTATGATTGTCAAAAGTCAACACGCGCATTCTCCCGTTAGGTTCACCATTCCGGACTCTCGGACACTACATCCACCAGCACCCTAGTACCACCTTCATTGGATTACTTGACGTCGCATTCCAGGACCCTTTGATAACCAAGCCGCTCCAGGCGATCTGCACCACTTTTAACCATCGGAAGGACTCTGTAAACCCGGCCGGGGACACTCACGATACCCAATTACCATTTAACCCAAAGAACGTCAATTTTCGCGACCATGGCGGCTGAAGCATCAGAAGGATCCGCCGCCCCACCGTCGCCGGCATCCACATCGGCCAAGACCATCACGGATAGGAACCTCAAGAAGCGAGCCTCGCCCGATGATGATTCCGAGGCACCCCAAAAAGTGACGAAGCGACGGGCTGCTCGCGCTTGTGTGTCTTGCCGAGCACGCAAAGTCCGCTGCGACGTTGTTGAGGGCGCACCTTGTGGAAACTGTCGCTGGGACAATGTCGAGGTAGGCACCGGGTCTTCCGGGTCTTGTTGGCCCGCTTTCAATTTCGTAACCGTCACTGACCTGAACAGTGCGTTGTTCAAGAAAGCCGCAGACGAAAGTGAGTGGATTAAATCCCTTCCGGCCTTCATATGCCGATTTTCAACGGAGCCCCTTGCAGCTCCTTTCCGGCTCGCCGCGGCTCCCGAGGAGATCGCGTCATACAATGCCGCTGCAGCGCTTAACCAGAATTCCAACTAACACAAACCGCAGAAAGAATCATCTCACGGCCAGCACAGTGGGCCAGGCCGCCCCCACCGAGGCACAGCTGCGATGCAAGACGGCGTCCAACAACCCCTTGGCGATAAGCACCGCGGACCTCCGACGCCCTAGCAGCGGCTCTGCCATTTCCACGAGCAGCATTGACGGCCCGAGCAGCTTTCTGAACAATTCCGGCCTCGATAACCATGTGCCACACATGATCTGTGAGTTTTGCTGACGCCGGAACTTGCTTTTTGTGCGCGCTCTTGATCCGCCCTCTGATTGGCTAGTGCCATTTTTGGAGAACGCCTCCGTTCTCCGCACTTTCAGCCGCTCTGTCCCACTTCCCCCCCTGTACCCCGCCTCTCGCAACCCCGACGCTCGATCACATGAAGATGGAAGATGACAGTGAGACGCTATTGCTGACCACGAGACCCCTTAGACCAACGCTCTGGCTACCGTCATGACCCCGTACTACTCAATAAGCTGCATTCCACTGAGGGTAGCTCACAGCGCGTGGGGTGGTCAAACCTCATGACCACAGCCTCGGTGTTTGACAACCTGCGCACGTCCCAATTCATCAACTCCGTCGAGGAGGCAGACAATACCAGTATCAGCAGCAGCAGCAACAACAACAACAACAGCTCCAAGCTCCCCGCCTTTCTACGCCCCCTACCGACTAAGATTGCTGCCGAGGATGTCAAGTACCTCCACATCAAGGGTGCCCTGTCACTCCCCACCCTGCCGCTCCAGAACGCTCTGTTGCAAGCTTACGTCGAATTTGTCCACCCTTACATGCCACTCATGGACCTCAACCACTTCCTCGGCACCATCAACACCCGTGACGGACGCAATGGCCAGACTAGTCTGTTCTTGTATCAGGCCGTGATGTTTGCGGCATCTGCTTTCGTGGATATGAAGTACCTCCGAGAAGGGGGTTACACCACGCGCAAGGCCGCCCGCAAATCTTTTTTCCAGAAGACAAGGGTAAGTTTATCGCACCCCTGGCTAAGCGATGACGTTAGATCGATATTCACATGTCAATAGTTGCTCTACGACTTCGACTACGAGTCAGACCGCCTTATTCTCGTTCAGGCACTGCTTCTGATGACGTACTGGTATGAGACACCAGATGACCAGAAGGACACTTGGCACTGGATGGGAGTGGCAATCTCACTTGCACACACCATCGGACTTCACCGCAATCCCGGATCTACGAGCATGACTCCCGCTAAGCAGAAGCTCTGGAAGCGGATATGGTGGTCTTGCTTCATGCGAGACCGGCTTATCGCTCTGGGCATGAGGCGGCCGACCCGCATCAAGGATGAGGACTTTGATGTCCCCATGCTGGAGGAGAGTGATTTTGAAATTGAGGTTCTTCCGGAGGACAACACAGTCATCCCGGCCTCATGCACCCTCGTTCGGGATGTTGATATGCAGCGAGAGCTGGCCATCATGTGTATTGCCAAGGCCCAGCTCTGCGTATGCATCAGCCACATGCTTAAGGCTCAGTACTCTGTTTTGATCCGGGATAAGATGAAGCCCGAGAACACCACAAACAGCACCATGATGCTGTTCCCTAACAAGCAGCTCGACAATGTTGAGAGCGTTACCGAGGTGGACCACGAACTTATGGCATGGGCCGAGTCCCTGCCGACCTGCTGCCAGTTCCGTACCCTTACTCCGTTGGACGTCAAGGATGGCCGATCTACCATTGCGGTGCAGCGAACTCTCCTGCACATGGTTTATTACACGACCATCTCTGCCCTGCATCGACCCCAATTCCTGCCTTCATCGCCCCTCCAGGCCCCCACGACATCTCGTCAGGTCCAGGACATGTCTCGTCTGAGAGTGCGTGATGCTGCCATGCACATCACCCGCATGGCGACGGAGCTGCACCAGTGCCGCCTGGAGCGCTTCCTCCCTACTACCGGTGTAACTGTCATTCTGCCGGCCATGATCATCCACCTCTTAGAGATGAAGAACCCGGCGCCACAGTCCCGTGAACGTGCGACTAGGGGATTCCGACAGTGCATGCGAGTGATGGAGAAGCTGCGCGAAGTATATGCAGCTGCCGACTATGCGACAGGATTCCTTGACGCAGCCTTGAGGAAGGCGGCGATCGATATCAACGCGAATATTGCCCCGTCGACTATTGCGATGATGAAGCGGGTGCCGGTCGAGTTTAGCGCTCAAACGCCGCCTCCCGAGAACGCACCGTATATGACGGCATCTGAGTCCCTCTTCAACGAGCGACCTAAGAAGGAGCCCCAGCCTACACCAACACCGACACCGACGAGAATGATGCCGCCCAACACGGTCAACGCGGCGGCCCTGGAGTTGTCAACCAACTCACCGCCACAGACGGAGCTGGAGTCACCGGGAGCCGGGATTACACCGAGCGCAAGCGGTGCTTCAGAGGAGATCCAGCTGGATGTGGAGCAGATGGACCTGGATTTCATGCAAGGCCACGACGAATTCGACTGGAACGCCGTAGCTGGAACCGACTTTGACGTTGACCAATGGCTGCAGTTTCCCCCAGAGGGAGTTGCGAACCAAGACGAGAACTTGATTGCCGGTGTATTGGGACGGGGTGTCGATGAGCCTCCGACCATGTCAGCCGAGCAAGCGTTGAATTGGGCCATGAGCGCCGAGGTAGACCCTAATGCCATGACGGAGATTCTCACACGGGGCTAGAGCCTCACCGGAGAGCTTTGAGCCTTTTGTTTATGATTTTTGGTGGAGAAACCGGGTAGGAGTCTAGGATTTTGTTGCTTTGCCTGGAGTACCGCATTAGATTCTGGCGTCATTTTTTCTTCTGGACTTTGGGGCGTTGAGCGCGGGCTCAGTCCCCAAGGTGGCGCAAATGTATTGGACGGGTCGGTGGATTATTTATTTGGGTTTGGGATTTCATTTGGGCACTAAAAAGGGACGCTGAGCATGACAGTTACGAAACTAATTCAACGGGGGAGTTGAAGGTTCCCAAGGAGGATGAGGGTGTGCATGGTCATGGCAACTTGACACGGGCATCTATCCAATGACGCTCTTTCCTACCTTGTTACAGTACATACTAGCTATTGAAGAGAGACGATGACGAGTGCATATTTGACGGATACGATTTATGTTTGTCTGTGACTGTGTGACTGATTATGCGTGACTGGCCGTGTGACGCGATGCGGGCTACATGAAAGACGGGATGAAAACGACAGACGGGATAAGATGGGATGGATGAGCTGAGGCACAATGAGGCGATGTGATCTGGGCTGAGGAAAGATGAGCTGATGATTGGAGGTAGCTGAATTATATCTGTCTGTGCTGTCGCAACCAATCTCAGGTGAGGGTAGCCAAGTTGGGAGAAACTGGAGGGACGGGTGATGAAGAGAATGTGATGAAGAGAATGTGATGAAGAGAATGTGATGAAGAGAATGTGATGAAGAGAATGTGATGAAGCGAACGGGCTGAACCAGATGAGATGGGAATGAGGGTGGCAAGGAGGGAGGAACGAGAAACGAGGAGCGAGAAACACGACTTGTGACTACATTTTCGAACCACGGATGGCATTGGACGATCTTAGTCAAACCCCCTGTCCCATGGCGAACTGCATATCCCCTGGCCAGCTGTCTTACACCATAGACCGTAGGCATGTGGCCTCCGCGACTGCGACCTGTCTTGCCCGTGTCTCTGTTTTGTTTCCCACTTGGGACCCTGCGTACAGGGGATAGGGGTTCACAACAGCGGGAAGACGGGATGGGATGGTTCCTGGCCGTGTGGTTGGCGGATGTCGAAATGTGCCGGGGCCAGGCGAGATGCAGCCGTGGCGTGTGGGTGTGGATAGTGGCAGGATAAAGCAATGACGACAGCGCCCAGAAATAGGAATAATAAGAAGAAAACAAACGAAGGACACGTCCCCGTACACAGGACATGGGGACTGTTGACAGACAGGGGAATGCTGCAAGCACGGAGATGGAGAGTGACGGGGGTGTGATGCTTGTCCATGGTGGTATTGTGGCAATGTGGCTTGTGATGTTTGGATGGATGACAGATGACCCCATCTAAGCGGACTTGTGAATTGGGTTTTGTGGGTGTCAGTTCTGAGAATATAGATGGATCTCTTTGAGGGATGGCTTTCTGTCGTCCGCTGTAACATCCGTCGACGTGTTACTCATGCTACCTTGCACCTGCGTCTGCATCGGGATACAACCTGAAGAGTCGTACTCTCCCGCCTCCATCCACAGCCGTAATCAAAATGATATCCCACGGTACCAGTCCAGACCCCGGCCGCGTCGTACATGGAATGGAAATATTTGTGTAGTGCCCGTCCAGGGGGCCTGGGAGCCTTGGCTCGGTCGTCTATCGGTTGATGGGCCAGCAGCCATGTAGCGGTTTAGCGTTGGGCGATTCGGTGAGGCGTTCCAGGGGGGGCTTGCCGCAGTGCGTGTGTTGCAGTGCTTGTTATTGTTTCCAGGTTGCTACAGCGCTTGCTACAGTGCTTGCGTAGCGGTTTCTCGGGCTGCGGGTGCTATTTCAGGCGTCGCCCAGAGGGCCGGGGCTGTCAGAGGCTGTCAGAATTGGTGCGCCATCTCAGTACCCCGGCGGTGTTTGGCCAGATTCGGAAAAGGGCCAGGCCATTCTCATCCACCTCATTTCATCATCTTTCTCCCAGCCGACCTGCCTACTCATCTCCTGTCCTCCTTTAAACCCTTCATCCTCGTCTTCGTCTGTGTGTGTGTTCTTTATCCAGCCAGCAAGCCAGTCATTCTCTTATTCATTTTGTTGTTGCCCGTTTGTTTCCTGTTTGTTTCATATCTACCTGCATACCATTCCCTTTCTCCTTTTTCCGCATCAACGCCAAAGCAGCCCAACGCAAAGCCCCCTCAGTG
Source organism: Ilyonectria robusta (assembly GCF_021365365.1). Lineage (NCBI taxonomy): Eukaryota > Fungi > Ascomycota > Sordariomycetes > Hypocreales > Nectriaceae > Ilyonectria > Ilyonectria robusta. The sequence goes on from NW_025764438.1 coordinate 606,810, forward strand.
ACCACAGCTTCCCCAGCTCCGAGCTGCTCAGAAACCTTCTCGGCCCCAAGGTCCAAGACACGCAACGCACGCACTCACCCCCTCCCCACGAGACATCTCGCGATTCGCCGCTCGCCCGCGCAACAGACATTCCCGTTCTGTCCTCTCTCTCCTCTCACAACGACCGCCGTCAGCCACCGATCGAATGCGTACGGACTAGAGGCATAAGGAAGCCCGCTTTGCCTTAATATCCACTTTCCTGCTCGCCAACGGAGCCCGCCGCAGCAAATCCACGTCACCTTCGCTTCCGATTTCTCATCCACCTCCGCACCAGCTCTCCGGCTGTATCCCGATCCATTGTTGGCTGGCGAGAAGCCCAACCAAGGCAGGGCACGGGTCACATGGGTCGACGGATCTAAGTGTAACTCTAGCTTCCTTCTGCTGCATAAACCAACGTTGCCAACGCTGCGACCCACGAACCACGGCCTGTGTCCGTTCCGCTCCTGGCATTTCTCTTCATCAAGACCGCGTCCGCGACGTGGCCCCTGCCACATTTTCAATCCCGCGACAGCGACTGCGCCCGCGCCGCCGCCACCCGCTTCTGCTTGCTCTTGCTTGCTCTTGCTTGTAGCCCTCAAAAAGCGCCATCAACCCTCTCACGCATTCTTTATCCCTTCCAACAACCCCCTCCGTCGGCTAACTGACCGCTTTTGCTTTTGTGGGCAAGGGCGGCCTTGCGAGACTAGACCCGGCGTCATCCCTTCCTATTCGCTCTTCCCCATATCACTCTCTGCCTGACCGCAGCTGCCTCTTTCTTCCCTTTTGTTCCCCGTTTCCTTTGCAATCAACTCCCACGCCCGACCCTCAAAGAATCACAGCCTAGATCCTTCTCGAGAGTACCAACTACCAATTACTTCCCGCGCGTCCTTTCTTCGACATGGGCATCAAAACCGTCCTTCGCGCCCGCCCTGTCGATTTGTATCCAGGCTCATAGACAGACGATGCCTCCGCGATCCATCACGCTCTCCCGCATCACCGTCACAGCACCAACGCAACCATGAGCGATTCAGCCGCACACATGATGAAGCCCGCGCGGCATGCCGCCCTGTCACCGCCTCCTAAAAACCGCCTTACCGAAGATATCCTCGCACACTTGGGCCCGCGCACAGCTGTGGATGCGTTGTCCACCGCCACCGGCGCGCTCCGGACATGTCTGAGCGGGGCTTCCATGACCGATCGCGACTTCACCATGCGCACCGCCGTCACCTCTAAAACAATCTGGGAATGGGTGGATGAGCTGCAGAACTGGCCTTGGCCGTCTGAGGGCGGCCCTGCTGGGTTTGAGATGCCTAGTGGGAAGCGTAAAAGGCTCTCCATTCAGATCCCGACCCCCGGCGAAAACGACAATGACTACATGGGTAGTCTGCTTGCCAAAGACGTGGCCAAGTACGAACAGAGGCTGGCTAAAATCCAAAACGATCTCAACAACCTGGACATCGAGGAGATCAAATCCCATGTTCTCAACAACCACATCCTGCCCTTGTCAAGGCCAGGCACCCCTCTTTCTGAGTTTACCCGATCCGGGTCGCTGTCGAGCTCCAGCTACAACCGAATGGAGGACCTGACTGCTGTCATCACTGCAATTGTGGTCAAGGCTCTGCCGAATTTGGCAAAATTGTCTCGGCTGTTGCAAACATGGACCTTGCGACTTAGCGTCCTACGTCGCGTCCCTCCTTTGCTCCTCGCCATTGAGGACGCGGAGGTCGCTGTAGGCTCCGGCTGGAATGCAATCTCGCTGCCCGTTACTAAGACGCCGCAGCAGCAGGACGAGCAATCACCACGTGGGCCAACACTGATGAAGAGAGACTTTGACGTGATGAAGCTCATTCTTGAGAAGAAGGTCGCTCAGCCTGGCCGCAGTCTCGATTACATGCTGGATTCCCTCGAAGGCTTGGCCGACACCCTGCCCGACGAATGGCTAGATCGGATGGAGGCTATTGAGACAAGCTACGCCGAATGGGTTGCTGCCTGCGAGAGAAAGATGAGAGAGACCGAGTGGGCCAAGTCGATTCAATCACGGCCTGTACTTCGATCTCCTTCTCCAATCAAGAAATCGGTGGACGCTGAGGATGCCTCGAAGTCTTTTACACAAAACGAAAGCTTCCTTGTCGACGAGTCGTTCAATGATTCCGACAGCTCTTTCGGTAGCGATGTTGAGATCGGCCCCATCCCATTGAGGCTGCCTCGTCCACAAGCGCCAACCATCAGAACTGGCGACCCTAGAAAGGTTTCTGGGGTTTCAGAGGCAGGGACTGTGGTTCAGGACCAACCAAAGGAAGATAGTTTTCTGGAAATTGAGCCAGAAAACTCCTCTTTTGTCATCGCCGAGGATGTTGAAGAGCCGAAGCAACACCGATCCGATACATTTAATGGCACCGGAGATGTTGCATCTCCCTCTACCGGAGAACAACCGCCCACTCCTAGAACTCAACGGCTCCCCGATCCCATGGGCCAGCCACCCCAAACCCCAAACCACGGCTCCAAAATGGACCCCGAGATGTTTGGAGACTCACCAAGTCTCATAATAGGAAACGAATCACCAGACCTACCGCCACTTCGCCCGGCGGCCAGGCGGCACAGCGATGTGTCACGAAACTCCACCCTCACATATCGAGCTTCAAGCCGTTTTGATGGCCTGTCCAGCGACCTACCCGAGGTGTCTGCTTCCCCAGACCTCCCTCGCACTCGGATTCGCGAAGCAGAATACCTTCAAGCCAGCCCTCCCAGCTCGCCGCCTCTGCCTCGTGCTGACTCGCGGGAATCGTCCATGCCACTGTTTGGCAGCCCTCTCATTGCACCTCGGGCAAACGACGACGACTTCCTCATTGACAACACCACGATCGATGATTCGTTCACGGACGATTTCGACGACTCGATTTCGCTATCGGAATTTACAAGCTCCTTTATTGACCGGCGAGGGAGCGCAGGTGACCAGCAACTTCAACAGCAAATTAGCCAAATCATCTCAACCATCCCTGCGAAGATCAAGCTCTCAAATGAAATGCCGGCTATTAACCTGAACCCGCCGGACCTCCAACTACCACGGATTCGTAAGAGGCCCTCAATTGAGCCCTTTCGACGAAGCGCCTCGAGCCTTTCCTCCCGAGCAGGCACTCCATCCTTCACCCTTTCCCCCGCCAAAAATACGAAACCGCGAAGTCGAGGCAAACAAGAGATCAAAGTCTACCATCTCTCTCGGTCGACTGGGGAGGCCCCAATCAAGCTCTTCATCCGATGCGTTGGCGAGCAAGGCGAGCGTGTCATGGTTCGTGTCGGTGGAGGCTGGGCAGATCTTGGAGAGTACCTTAAGGAATACGCCAGTCATCACAAACGACGATCTGCCGCCGGTAAGAACACGAAGGTTGAAGTCCAAGAACAACCCCATGTGCAACCTAGCGGTCGCAGATCAAACATGGGATCGAGCCCGGCCGGACGACCCGCATCAGCCCTCGAACTTTCGCCAATGAGTCCTCTCGCCGTTCGTAAGACCAGGCGGAGCGTGGGAGCTTTGAGTAGCGAGTCGCCAAGACTGTTCCCCAAAACCCCCGTGGTGACTGCTCCTGCGGCTGAGGAAGGTCCATCATCCGAAGAGTCAAACAGATCGAGATCGAGTTCGCGTCTCAGTTGGGGTGAGGATGACAGCTCCTTCCTGGGATTAGCCGGTCCCACGGGGAAGAAGGTCGAGATGAGCGAGGAGAACAAGCAATGGGTTCAGAGTGTGAAAGAGAAGGTCAGACTTGCTAGTGGGGAGCATAGGATCTCGTCTTCGGGCGAGAACAGGTTTGGGGAGTTGGGCAAGGTTGGTGGCACAAAACGGTTATTTCGAAAGAACGAAGAACGCCGAGAGTCGAGAGGGAACCGATGAGCTCAACATAACAAGCCATACATTCTTATGAACGGCACATGCGGAAGGATACCTTGCATTATGGAGTTTGGGGCGGCATGGTACTAGCATACACGGCATGGCATTTGCGTTGGTTTAACACGGAACAGTTTTTTTTGCCGGCGAACTGCAGGCAATGTTTACAGTCAATACCCACAATAAATTTCCTTCTGTTATCAATATTTTCGTCGTTGCGGTGACTCAAATGTCTTCGGAGACGCTTATGAGGTGACCGTGATGTAAGTTCCCATGGAACTATGCAGGATTTCTGTTGAACCAAGCGGAATTTTCCAATTAAGTCTGAATTGTGCACCACATCATTCACTATGATTGAAAGTCTAATTGAACAAAGAAAATGTCATTGTCATACTTGCCCTCAGGGCGAGAATGTGGCTTCATAACATAGTCAGGAAGGCAATCAACTAACATCCTATGGCCCAATCCTAACCAGCCTAACCAATGTTCCCGTGTCATAACGTGTCTCTCATATCCGTTTTACCATGTTCCCTTTCCGGCATTGCGCCACCACCACCCATCCATTCATTTAGTCGTCATCGCCGCCCAGTCTCCCCGCCCGACGCTTGTTCTTGGCGTCCTTGTCCTTCATCTTGAAGTGTTTCTTGCTGGACGCTAGCCGAACGTCCTTGGGGTCGACGCCGGCCTCCATGGCGACCACGGTGCGGGCCTTGCGGCCGGTGAGCCCCTTGGTGGCGATACGACCCTGCTCAGTGTACTTGTAGCTGAAGGGCATGGTTTTGGCGTCCTGCCTGCCCTTGGTGGCGAAGAAGCCCTTGTCGAGCTTCTGGGTCTTCGGGCCTGCGGGGAGGGAGATCATGTCCGCGCTGGAGCCGATGGTGGAGACTATGTCATCGTCGAAGGCAGCCTCACCTGAGGTGGCGTCAGTAGCAGTGATGGACAGGTTGTCGAGAGCCGCGTTGAAGGCAGCGCGTTGCTTCTCGGGGAGGTGAAGCTCGTCGTAGAGTTCGTCGTTGAAACTGTCGGCTTCCTCGAATCCTGGCGGCGGCGAAACCCAGAGAAGCTTGCCAGCGACGTAGTCCTTGAGAATATAACGAGCGGCACGAGACTCGTCGGGCTGGCCGAGACCCTGGGTTTGGAAGCCTCGGGCACGAGCATAGGCGCGGAGGAGCTCCGAGCCGGTCGGGACACCGGTGCCGCCCTCCTCGATAGCGCGAAGGCGGATATGAATACCATAAATGGCCTCGAGGAAGGGTTGGGGGATTCGCTGCGCGACGAGACCAGCCGGGCCGGTGAACTCACGGAGCTGATCGATGGGGAGGATGCCGTTGCAGACGAGGTCGCCCTTGGTGGTGGCGAAGTTGGGGAAGACGAGACCGGGGCAATCACAGAGAATAACGTTTTCACTCAAGTGGATAGTCTGGAAGTGCTTGGTCTTTCCGGGCGTCGAGGAGACGGAGACCTTCTTGGCGCCGATGAGGGCGTTGATGGTGGATGATTTACCGACGTTGGGGTATCCAACCAAGCCCACCTGGAGCTTGTGATCGGCATCTAACGGGAGGGATTAGCGATGTTCTGGAGTTTCCTGGGATTTGGAGCCTTACCTGCGTCTTTTGGCGCGTATTTGAGGAAGATGGCTTCTAGCTCCTCGACTGTCAAGATCTGTGTGTCCTCGTCATCCTCCACCTCTTGCGTTAAAGGTGCGCCTTCTTGTGCGACCTCAGTCTCCTCCTTCGCCTCCTCTGTCTCGGCCTGCTCCTTGGATGGCCCCGCAGCTGATGAAGGGCCAGCTTCGGGCTCCTCATGCGACTCATTCTCCAGCTCCTGCGCCTCGATCAACTCCTTAGCCAGTTGGGCTGAGAAGAACTTGTAGGAGATGCCCGCTTTGCGCAGGTGCTTGGCCCATGCCTTTCGTTGCATGGACGTCATCATGTCCGCCTTGTTGATGAGAAGCAAGTTCTCCTTCTTTGGGTTGACCTCTTTGACATAGTCCTCGAGATCCTCTGATCGGAATAGGAGGGGGTTTCTGGCATCGACAATCTGCACAATGAGGTCTGATCGCTCGATGACTCGCCACATCTGGCGCCAGACTTCCAGGTTTCGCTCGAAAGGAGTCATCAACAGATCGTTGTTTTCTTGGAGCTCAGCGAGTCCTCGCCTCCAGTTTAGGAACGACTCTCGCTCTCTCACGTCCAGCTCCCTGGGGGTCGTGGTGGCATCCCACTTGGGCCTTCGGGGGACGGTCAGGCGGTCTTTGTGCATCTTGTGTTTGCCGAGAACGGCCTGCTCCTCGTTGAACGAGAGGAGGTATTGATTTTTCTGGTCGGTGTGGATGATCTTAACGTTGTTCATCTTCTCGGCAGTAAAGTCGGTGCCGGCGAGCTCGGCCGTGGCGAGGAACTCGTCGAGGGCGCCCTGCTCGGTGACGGAGCGCATCTTGACCCAAGCCGCATCCTCTTTATCGTTGACGAGGTACTCTTCGCCGGTGGCGTGATTAACTCTGCTGACGGCTCCGACTCGTTTCCGCTCGTTGCTTTTGTTCTTTCCGAACCGGTCGTTCATGAGGGTATTCCCCAACCCCACGGACTTCTTGGACTTTGCCAGAACCATCTTGGCGGCGTAGTCGCTCTATGGCGCTCTTACTTCGGAAACAGGTAATGTACGGGAATCTATGTCCAAGTCGCAATATGGAATGATGATGGAATAGACAAAGAAATGTGTATGTTACGGCGATGAGAGGGCATGGAGAAGCGACTGTGCCCCGCTGAATAATGGACGTAATGGAGGGGCAAATTTTCGGGGTTGACAGTGACCTCAAGTATTAGCACTGTATTTCTGTGTGTATGGCCTTGTGGCCCTACAGTGTCCGTGGTGGGATAACTGTATGACAGACGATAAGGATTTTTTCACCCCGCTAGAATTTCTGCGCTTGGAAGTGGAATTCGCAGCCCAACCGCGAGTCCTCTCCTGATACTGTTGACTCACCAGCAATATTCCATCTTACATTCGCCAAGATGGCTCGAGGAAAGTGGATGTAAGTATTTGGAATGGATGCGCCTGCGTAAATCCATCAACTGATTCCGTGTATCTAGCGACAAGAAGACGGCGCAGCACTTCACGCTCGTCCACCGGCCGCAAAATGACCCCCTCATCCACGACGAAAATGCGCCGTCCATGGTGCTCAACCCTACACAGCCCGCAGACGGTCCCGCCAAGGGAAAGCACCTAGATGATTTGGCTTCAGAGCTGGGCTACGATGCCGATAACATCCGCGCGAACGAAGGCGAGGCTGCCGGCCACGGCGTTTACTTTGACGACTCCGAATATGATTACATGCAACATTTGCGAGACCTCAACGCTGGAGGCGGCGAGGTTGTATTCATCGAATCTACCGATGCGGCGAACCAGGGCAAGGGGAAGCAGAAGGAATCGCTGTCTGACGCCTTGAAGAAGATGAACCTGGAGCAGAAATCTGGCGACATTCTTGACGAAGAAATTCTGCCCTCCAAGAACCTCACTCGGGTCACCTATGAGGCGCAGCAAAATATCCCAGACGCCATCAAGGGCTTCCAACCGGACATGGACCCGCGATTGCGAGAGGTTCTGGAAGCCTTGGAGGATGACGCGTATGTTGAAGACGACGATGATGTTTTTAATGAGCTTGCCAAGGACGGACGAGAACTTGACGAGTACGAGTTTGACGAACAACAATACTTTGAGGAAGATGACGGTTGGGAGTCAGACGACACCGCAAAGCCGACCAAGGAATACAAGGAGGATGCCGTCCCTGATCTCGTCAAAGCCCCCGGGGAACAGCCCGACGAGGGACCCTCTCAGGACTGGATGGATGATTTCAAGCAGTTTAAGAAGGAGCAAAAGGGTGGCCGCCCACAGGTTGGGGCCTCGCCGTCCGAGTTGCAATCAAACTGGACGACAACCACCAACGGCGGAAGGCGGAAGAAGAGAAAGGGAGCGCTCACCAACCCATCGAGCTACTCCATGACGTCTTCGTCACTTGTACGAACAGAGCAGATGACACTGCTTGATGCGAGGTTTGACAAGATTGAGGAGGCATACAACGAGGATTTCGCAGACGATATGCAATCCGTGTCTGCCATCTCAACGGCGTCTAGCGTCCAAGGGCCGGTGCGCAGCGATTTCGATGGCATCATGGATGAGTTCCTTGGAGGATTTACCAAGCCTGGAAAGAGAACGTCCAAGAAGATGAGGCCCCAAACCGGGCTCGAGCAGCTGGATGAGATTAGGCAAGGCCTTGGACCGGCTCGAATTCGTGGTCGGATAAGGTGAGCGAGTGCTGGTCCGGGATATATTTATCGGGATACCTATCGGGATATTGTCATAAAAGTTGAGTCTATGGTCGTAATGAATATAAATGAAGTCCTTTTGCCACATAAATCAAAATTGCTGGACATGAAGTCTTGTCTGTTCCTGTCTTCGTCGCCCTCCTGTTCTATATAAAATGTGAGAGCCTCATGGACAAATCCGGCCTAGTGCGGATGCGCTGGCGGGGTGGCTGGAGAGATGAGTCACGTGGTGGTGTGTATCCGGCAACAGGAGCAAAAGCTTCCCCAGGATGGTAGAAGCTCCATGTGCTCACCTTCAACATCAGCCTCCGACGACACGCCTTTGTTCACCCGCCACGCATTTTGCGCGTTGCGATCTCTCCCCCATGTGCAAACGATTCCCTAGATGACTGCGACGTCCGTTGCGTCATCAAGCCAGATGTTTTCCACCTTCGGCCAACCGACGCAGAACCCGTCTCCAGCGTTCAACCCCTTCGCCAACAACACCGACGGGGTAGGCAGCTCATTCGGTCTTGATGGTGCCGGCGACGCGTCCCGGGCGAAGCGAAACAAGCAATCTTCACGGCTGGCCGACCAGAGCAACAATGAGGGAAAGCGAAAAGCGAACAAGCCCTTCCAGGACAAGGATGCCAACTTGAGCGATGGAAGCAACAAAAAGGGCAAGAACGGCGACGAGAGGAAAAGGAAAGGCGCGGACCTGAAAAAGAATCGAACCAACGGCGGCGACCCTTCGAAGAAACCATTACCACAAAACGCGCGTGGCAATGGGCTCAACGCATTCGCCGCGACGCGAACCCCAGCATCGCGACCGACATCATCCTCGAGCACCGATTTGGATGACAACCCCGTTCCTGAATCTTACCACTCCAACGACCCTCATGCCCGAAAGGTATACGAACAGCTGAGAAAGGATGGCATTAACCCTCCACAGTGGCCGTCGCAACCTGGGAACCCCAACAACAAGGCCGAGGTGACCAAGTTTCGAGAAAGATATGAAGCGTATCGCGACAGGGTGCGCGCGTCCTTGACGAAGGCTGGCCTAATCGATGATCCGGAAAAGCGAAAAACTTTGCAGGACGCCATCAACTTCAAGGGTATCTGCGAGGACATGTGCCCCGAATACGAGAAGATTATGCGCATCAACGAGAGTGACGTCCACCTGCCCGAGAAGAACCCCAAGACGACCTTCCCCGATACTCGACGGATGGTCAAGAAACTGGCGCGCTCTGCTGCCGGTCAAGAAGCCCCGCTGCCCATGGATGTCCGATCTATACGCGCGCTTCGACGAACACTTGACTACCTAGTCGACGACCTCCTCCAGAACGATGGAAATCTGCCAACTTTGCACAGTTTCCTCTGGGACCGAACTCGAGCAATTCGTCGCGACTTTACATTCTTTTCGTCTCTCGACCCGGAGGAAATGAAGACTCAGGTCTATGTTCTCGAGAACATTGCTAGGTTCCACGTCACGGCGTTGCATCTGCTCTCCCAAGAAGGCAAGGCACCTCAGGATTTCGTGGAACAACAAGAGTTGGAGCAACTCGGCAAAGCCCTCCTTTCTCTGCGCGATCTATACGACGACTGCAATGAACAGGGCGTCGTCTGTGAGAATGAGGCCGAGTTTCGCGCGTTCTATCTCATCTTCCATGCATTCGATCCTAACATTATCGAAACACTCCAACGACAATGGAAGCCCAACCTGTGGAGAGATTCCGATGAGGTCAGGACCGCAGTGTCTCTGGTGGAAGCTCTCCAAAATACTCAACATTTCCATGGACCCCTCAAGGATGCGCCTTCATTGGCTGCATCAGCGGCATACCATACCTATTTCCGGATTGTAGAAGATCCAAAAGTCTCATACACCATGGCCTGCTTTGCAGAGTGTCACTTCCCTCACCTTCGACGTTCTATCTTGACGGCTATCAAGAAGGCACTAGCACGTCCACGAGAGTCATCAAAAGACGTTACAACCACAGTACTCAACAAGTTCCTCCGATTCGACACTATCCAGCAGGCCGTTGATTTTGCGGAGCTACACGATTTCGAGTTTGGCCAATGCGAAGAGGACCCATCAGATCTCAGCCGTCAATACCTGATCTTGGATAACCGGAAATCCCTGCCTCACCACAGACTACAGCACCACTTCTCTCAAAACCTGGTGGAGAAGAAGCGTGGTTCAAGGGCACTTCCAGACTTGATTCACCAGAGCGTCCTCGAAGACCCGAACGCTGCAAAACCCGCGATCAATGGTTCTGTCGAGGGGAGTCTCTTTGTTTCAGACACGGAAAAACCGACGACCCAAGCCTCTATCCCAACCACAGCCAGAACGACAACCTCCAGCCCCTTTGCCCTGTTTAGTCCACCTGCAGGCGGGTCGGGAAGTAACGGCGCCCTTAGTAACAATCTAGGTAAGACTCCCGCGCCCCCCATATTTAAATTGCACCAAAGACTCTGCGCATCAGCCCTCTCATGTACTATTCGCAAGAGCCTGTACTTTTTAGGCGAACAACTCGCATTCAGACGGAGACTTGAGATGCCATAGCCCGCGAGATGATTCTCGGGGCAACAAGATGGCTCGAGATGAACCACTGGAGATCTGGCAAAAATACGCCCAAAGCCACTGGTTCTGACCTTGCTTTCGTTTCTAGGGATCAAATCTAACGGAGTGCTGCCGAACCCTGGCTCACCTTTCCAACAAGCACCTTCTCAACCAAGCCCGTTCTCACAAGCCGCTACTCTCGGGACCAACAAACCGGCCATCAACCCATTTGCCACGGCTCAACCACAAGCCACTCCGTCGGCCCTCAATGGCGCTCCTACCAATGCCGCTTCCAGTGCTCAAGGCCAGTCGGGGGCTTCCAACGGGGCTGCTTTCAACCCCTTTGCGACATCATTTGCCCCGTCCTCAAAACCTGCAGCAAAGAGCCCATTTGCGTTGGCTGGCGCATCTGACACAACGGGAACACAGCCACCAAAGCCAGCAAGCCTCCCCTCCTTCTTTACTCAACCGCAAACGGCGACTCCTCTCGGTCCACAAAGCGATACGAAGAACTCGATGGCACAGGCTCCCCCAAGCACTACAGCAGAACCGGCCAAGACTCCCGGAATCAACCTCGTCCCACCTACTCCCAAATCAACCTCGTCGGCCTTTGCCTTCCCTCCCACGGGCTCTAGTTCACTCACAGCTAGTACCATTGATGTCACCGCTCCACCAGCATCAATTGGGATCCAACACAGTCTTGGAGCTCTCCTAGGCAAACCTTCACCAACCCCTCCTACAGATGGCCAACCCCCAGCAACCAGTAAACCAATTCCTGCCCTAGGGACAACGGCACCAACAAAACCGGCATTTCCGTTCCCAAGTCCCTCTTCTTTACAGCCCTCGTCGACGCCCGGCATTCTTGGGCTTCCCTCGACAACTACACCCACACCCGCCCATGTACAGAAACCAGCGAGTCCTCCACCTCCACCCCCGCCTCCCCCTCGCGACTTGATGGGCGACTTTACGAAATGGTATGTAAAGGGTGACGACGGTCTTATGGAAGACTTCCAGGGATTTATGCTGGACAATATTCTGCAAGGCGTCTTCAGGAAATTCCAGAAAGAAGAGGAAAAGAAAAGGCAGCAAGAGGAGGAAGCACGGGCTATTGCAGAAGCAGACAAGTTCCGCGTCTATAGTCTTTCGGTCAAGTACTTTTACCGATGGCGGGAGATTGCGCGAGAGCTTCGCCTCAGCCAATTACGCCGGAGTGGACGTGATCAAATGAGGTCATACTATGAGGCTCAGCGAGCGGCGCAGCTCAAGGCTCAGAAGGACGCAGCTAGACGAGCAGCCAGAGAACAAGCTGAGCTTGCAGAGCTGAATCGCCCTGACGAATTCATGGACATGCTCAAGCACAAGAAGCCCAGCAAGCGACAGGCAGAACATGCCCTACTGGCTTCGGGAGTATTATCAGGGGTCAGCAACGAGGAAGCCGCCGTTTCAAGGATTGTACAGAAGGCACCTTCAGTCAATGGCTCAGTCACGAGCACCCAGTCAAGGCTATCGCGATCGTCAACCGTCAAGAGCGGTTCCAAAACGCAAGCCTTGCGGGAGCAACTCCTCGGTGATCGGTCAGCCGGCTTCCGTCGCTCGCTACCTCCCATGTCATCAGGGGACGCCAGCAGTCCGGACTCAGGAACGAGGGTCAGCAAGGTGTCGGAGCGTTGGCGATTAAAAGCTATGGGCATCGTCCAAATGCCGGACGGGACGGCGCTTCCCGAATCTCTGGCCAACGAAGTCCGATATGGAAAGAAAGGATACTCGGGTATTGGTTCTATGGGCCCTCCAACCAGCGGGGCTGTTCGTCGAGCATCCATTGCCGACCTGGCCCACCCAGACGGGCCAGGTCTGCTTTCAGGATCCGAGGAATACCTCAGTTCGAGCGGAACGGAGACTGCGGCAATGAAGCACAAGAGAAAGCGGCCAACCGAGGATGACGGGGAAGCGACTGGAAAGGCCATTTCAAAGGTGAACGCGCATAAACGAGTCATGAGCGACGCACAGAACTTGATGAGCGAGCTCCGGGCAATGCGGGAGGAGATGGAGGAAGGGGCATCATGGTTCAGGGACCAGAACGAGCGACTGCAAAGCGAAAATGCGAGCAGAGGGTCGACACCATGGGACCAAAGCATCTAGGTCGGCGTTTAGCGGGAAGCAAGAACTCACGATGGGAAGCAAAGCATTGACGACTCGCATCAATGCGTTCGGAGGCCAGTTTTGTATTCGTTAATTGGTTTGGCGGTAATTCTCAGGACCGGAGATACCCATAGAGTTGGATGGTGGATGTGGGGTGCCTTCTGGTTTTGTTTTGATATTGATTTTGTCCTTGATCAGCGATGGCATGGGGATTATATATGTGTGTACACCATAGTTTTTACAGACGGCGGCGGGAATGAAACAAACAGATCACACGGCTGGCGACGAAGCCAGGAACAAACACACATTGACTCCTGATTGACTCGTGAATTGTATATCCTGGGTATCATCCATTGTATTTGACTATTAGGTGGTTACATGTACTTCATGCTCATATCGTTACAGCTCATCATTGTCTCCTATCCAGCTTCCGATATCCAACTCGCTGCCACCCGCGGTATCATTACAAGAAAAGGGACTAGGATAGAAACCTATCATGTTCCTTTCTTGGGCGGTGGAGCGAAACTGGTCTGGATATTTCGAACCTCGATGGGGGCGACGGAGCCCCAGGAAGCCTTCTTCATCAGGTCTCTCCGAGATCCACCAACGCGCTGCTCCTCCCATTGCGACTCGGTGTCCCGGTTTTCCCGTTGGGTTAGTGGAACAGTATTCCGGGGACTGGCGACGGTGAAGCCTGGGCTGAGAAGGGGAGATCCCATCGGCGAGCGGTGATCGGCCGGGTTGTAGGGTTTGTGGTGGAGGAGCGGAGCGTTGGACCGTGTCGAGGTGGTGGAGGTGGGCGTGGTGTAGTCGTCTGGAGAGGCCAGCTGCCGCGGAGAGGAATGGATTGGCGGCGGACAAGGAAGCGTGGTGGTGATGTTGGAGAGCTTGGGACTCATTCGGCTGATGCCAAGTGCGTTATGAGAGCCCCAGGGGGAGGAAGAAGAGTCGCCGACGACAGGATTGGAGCTGAGGGCCGCAGCAGGATCGACATAGTGACTCTCCCGCATCGACACGGGGCTCTCTTGACCATTCGGACCGTCCCGGAAGCCCGGTTCCATGGGTGTCAGATGGGTCTGGCAGCGGAACGAGAGCGACGAGGCGCGGGCGCGGCGAGTACGGGCAGCGCGGTTCTTGCGCTTGCGATATTGCATGTAGACGCAGCCGCCGATGATGAGGACGACGACGAAGGCGCCGATGGCGATGCCCGCGATGGTCGTGTTGGCGAGCGTGGCGGATGAGGCCTTGTCCGAGCTCGTCGGGTCAACTATCTCGATGGATGTGGCGGCGAAGACGGTGTCGTTAAGGCCGAGGGTTACGCCGGCGGCTGGTTTTTGTTGGCATCCGGCTTCGAGGGCGACCAAGACTATGAGTGTGTGTGTTAGTAGCAGGGTCAAAGTGAGATGAGATGAGATGAGATATTGCGACTAACAGTTGGACAAGTACGTGTGAGTGCGGTCTGCCCTGACGCAGGAATAACAACTCTCGTAGGAAGCGCCGAGCATGGCGCCGCTGTCGGCTGCACAGTAGTCATACTGCGCTCTGTCATCTGGACTCGTGATGCCCGTCTTCAGGGCATCCTCCAGGGGACCGCATGCCTCAGAGGTGACGCAGGGATTGGAGCCGATGCCAGATGCGTTGGGATAGCCAAAGACGCAGTAGTCGAACGAGTAGCGGAGGTTGTCTAGGATACGCGTGTAAGTAGGTTGGTGAGGACATACACACGGGCAATGCGAGGCACTACAAGGCACTGCAATATAAAACCCAGGAATCATGTATTTGAACTTACACAGGAACCAGTTCTGGTCATTCTCGTCCCCCGCGAAAATTCGCTCTCTTGGAGACAGGTCAGACATTGCTGGAACTTCTTGCCCGTGGTCTTGCTGTTGTAGGCGTCGTCATCGCAGACGATGTCGTCGCCGTCGGTGTTGGACGCGCTGGGATCGGAGCGGTCGAGGCCGGACGAGTCGAGGCAGAAGGAGGCGCACGGCGAGTTGGGGGTGACCTGGAGGGCCGTGGCGATGGGCGACAGCAGCAAGAGGATGGACAGGAATAGTGCAAGTGATGACGATGGCGATCGGCAAGCCATGGCTGCGGCTGGCTGGGCGCGAGGCTCAGCGAAGGATTCGTCGGTGGTCTGTCTGATGGGTCGCTCCAAGCGGCCGAGGCCAGACCTGCTGTGAAACGTCGAAGATGGAGCAAAAGAGAACGAGTGAGAGGAACGAGTGAGAGTGTGCCAGCCACTCTCTAAAACATGGGTATCGTAGTCTTTCGTGGGGGCTGGAATTAAGCAGACAGGCAAAACAAGAGAAGCCCGTCGAGAACGAGGCGGGGACGAAGCGAACAAGACTCAAGCGAGAGAGAAAGAGGGAATCTGACGAGAACGAGCAAAAGCTGGAAAAGGGAACGCAAACTCGGTTCTATATCATCCAGCCCCCCTCCCCCTTAGAGTCAGTCTCGTGTGGCGTCGGGATATACAGGCGTTTCCAGCCCATATCACACATTTCACGACGGCGGTGCGTGAGCCCACCTTCTTTCTGCAGGGGAAGCGCTGGACAAAGGCTGAAAAAGGCTGGACAAAGCTGGAAAAGGCCGCTATCGAATCTGGAATCCGGGCCATTTGCCGCCCGGGAGAAGCTGTTCGAGCGGCGCAGACGCAGGGCTTCACGGCAATCACAGCTTAGCAGCTTGAGAAGCCCTGGTGTGGTGGCCGCGGGCCTATCACAGCCGGCGCCGGGGGGTTGTTGCGCGCTGCGGGCCGGCGGACGGCGGCCAATCGGCGGGGCGGGGTTTGCGCGGGCGGAGGTGGGTGGGGCTAGAGACTGTGACGGGCGCTTAACGAGGCGCTGTGATGCGCTGTATTATTCTGCGATGCGCTATAATATTCTGCAATATTCTGTACAGTAATAAGCTGTGGTGCTGTGGTGCTGTGATGCTTCAACTAGTTATCAAAGTCCCCTAATTCTCTCGTCTGGGGAAGTGCGTGCAGCCGGAGCATAGAGGATCCATTGGTAGGCCTTTCATTCCCCGCGATACTCCAAGTGTCCAAGTCCTCCCACATCAAACAACCCATGCGATGCGAGTATGGACCACATGTTCACTGCCGATCCGGCCTTGTCCAACATTTAGCATCCAAGTTACTTTGACATCACACACTCCGTATTCACGAGAAGAAGCATATGCCCAAAATTCCGGATAATATTATCGTCCAAGTAACTTAGCCAGTATCTAAGTCAGTATCCACCCATCCATCCAACGCCCAATTCATGCCGTCCGCTTATCCATCTATTACTCGGGGTATCCTGTCATATACTGTCATACACGATGATGACTTGTCACGTCCATATTTCCAATATCCCTCTCCACTAAGTGGCTATCTCATCATATCCCCTCATATCCCCTCATATCCCATCACAGAATCGTATATCCAAGCACATACATGCACCGCACCTTCGACCTGCACCAGCCGTGAAACACCAAGACGCTGGCATCTTCGGAACTCGTGCCGCCGCCGGGCCCCTTGAGCCCCAGCTCCGGCGTAGACAGAAGCGGCGCCGCGCCTCGGACATATGTGCCGGAGATGGTGTCTGACACGGCGTACTTGACGTCGTAGCCGTCGTCTGTGTACATGTGGCTGCTGAAGAAGAGCAGGTAGCGTCCGTCGGCCAGCTTGACCAGGTTGGGCGCCTCCACCAGCGGGCCGTCCTCAGACTCGATGCGGTTCATGATGTTGACGGGCCCGCCGATGAGAGTCGAGCCGTCATCCGCCGCCACGCGCTGCAGCCGGATCGGCGTGTCGGTGCCGAACCGGTTGCCGTCGACCTTGTACACGATGTAGCGTCGCCCGGTAGCCTCATCGTAGAACCCGGCCGGGTCGATGGCACCGCCTTCGTCCTGAGGACAGATGAGAGGGCCGTCGTCCATCTTATAGGGGCCGACGCTCATCTTGGACCGCGCCGTGCCGATGCAGTGGCCGCTCCCCGATACTTGGCCGGAGAAGTACATGATGTAAGTGCCGTCGCCGAGCATTCTCACGTCGGGAGCCCAGAAGTTAGAGCCGCTCGTCCAGCCGTCCTCGGGGAGAGCATCTTGCTCGAGGACCGTCCATGGGCCCCAGACTTCGTCGGCCGTGGCGACCTGGATGTGGTAGCCGTTGCCGCTGGTCGCAAACGACACCCACTTGCCGGTGCTGTCCTGGAGGAGAGCGGGATCCGGGAAGTTTTGGTCAATGACGGGCGCCAGGTCTGCTCGTCGTCCGAGGCGAGAAGAAGACCTGTCAGTGGGCCAGTTGAGAGTGATCTTGAGGGGGGAGACAGAGGTAGTAGAAGAGGAAGAAGAGGGAGAAGCAGGGGTTCTTCGAGAAGGGATGGTCATGGCGTAGGTAGAGTGAATAAGGAGGAGGAGGGTAGTGAAGAGGGTAGTGAAGAGGAACCTCGTCGAGTCAGTCATCTTCAACATATTGACTTTGGTTGGCTGGTCTCTGACCGTGATGGTAGAGGTCGATGACAGAGAAACGAGGTGCTGTGTATAACAATACAAGCAAACAAGAATGAATCAGCAGTGTCGTCTTTCTTGCCCAGTCCTGGAGTTGCCTGCCAGTCACTGAAAAGCTGCCTTGTCCTGCTTCTCTCCCCCCATGACAACTCGAGCTTCAACGCCATACTTATATACCAGGGGAATCTAGGACTAGCCACGACCCCCCAACCCGCCAAGCCAACACCGACTCGATGCCGTCCTCTCAAAATAAACCCTCAATGCCTCCCTTCCCCCCCCCCCCCTCTTCTTTCTTCAGCCCGACCCCCATTTCCCAAGCCAAAGCCGTGAGCCCCCCCGTTCGGGCCGGGGCCATGACGAAGAGGGTTACTTAGTTCAGGCACAGGCACAGACACATGCGGATGATCAGGGCAGTGGCACAGACGGCAACGAAAGGGGAATTAACGAATGAAATCGCCAGGGGAACCACATGGGAGAGCAATCCGGACGGCATGGGGACGAAAAAATAAAAAAGAACCAAGGGGAAAACACGGGGGAGAGTCGAAACAGCCCATGGGCGGTGGGCCGGAATGGTTACGGCGAGGCTGTGCCATGCAACAGGAACTAAACCAACCGGAGAGGGAAAAAGAGAAGAAAGCGCTCGGGTGGCTCCAGTCAGGCGTGTCCAAGTCAGCGACTCAGCGCGCGCGGGCAAGGATGCGACGTCTTAATTTCATGCGGTGGACGGAGCCGCAGGGAGGGTTGAATGCGGTGAAGTAGGTATGTATCATGGGAGTCGTGGAGTCGTGGAGTCAGGGAACATCCATCCGAGTCATGGAGTCATGGAATCATGGAATCATGGAATTCCAGAGAAGCCAACATCTACCGCACGGCGCAGTCAGCTACTACCACGCTGCATCTTGCATCTACAACCCCATTGCCAACAATTGCCAACATTTTCCAACATTGCCAGCAGACATGTCGGCCGAAACACCACGTACCGGGGTGCGCAAGTGAGCTCGGGATAACGTCCTGCGGCCTGATTCGCGCCTCCGCGTAGCACACTCACTCACTCACTCACTCACTCTCACTCGCTCGCTGTCGTGTCGCGTCACCTCGTTCCGTTTCAGTTCCTGGCGCGTCCTTGGGGGAAAAAAAAACCCTGCACGAAATCCTCAACTTCCAGAGCCCTGGTTGGCGGTCGCGCAAATAGGATCCCGCACAGAGGATCCCGGCAGTGTCAAACTGCACGCACGTATGACCGACAGCAGCCACCGCAAGCCTCTTCCTTTCGGCGCAAGAACAGGCAGACAGACTCTGCCAAGATAAGACATAAGACGACTCTACTAAGCCTCACTGTCGCAGTCACTCTCACCCTCACTCAGCTGCTGTCGTCTCGTCTCGTTCCGATGCCAACGCATGCATTGCCCACATGGCGCCGTGTTTCACCATGATGGGGCGAAAGCTCGACCTCACCGGCATTTGGCCTTGGCCTCATTCAACTTGGCCTCATTCAAACTCATCTCTGGCTGGCATAATTAGGCAATTACACGCATTGATTCGCACCCATGGACCAACCTTAGACGGCTCAGATTGCCGTAGAACCCCCTACGACTCTCCCATGAGAAAAACAAGATACGTCCGTCCACTCACTCACTGTCTTGGTCTTTCTTCCATGGACCGTGAGCCATGACACCATGACACCATGACCATGACATCTCCAATCCCACCCTTGTCCTGTCACTTCCGCCTTCTATTTTTCGCCTCTCGTTGGTTGCACAAGACAAGACAACGACAATGACTACGCACCTTTGCAGAGATCCATCCAAAGTGGACACAAACCCGTACGGCACTTCCGGTCGCAATGCCAACAGACACCCAAGCACGTACCATCGGATTCGGTAAATCCTTTTTTTTTTTTTTGGGTCTCTCTGCCTCCATGTCCATCATTCATTCACTTGGCAGCTCGGGATGAGCTTTGCGCCGTTTGCATGGATTGCCTTGCTTGCTTTTCTTATCGTCCTTTTGCATTGAGAGCCTTCATCTACTCCTACCGGGATTTTCGAACCAAACGCCAAAAATGTTCCCCAAAAACTGACAGTCAAAGCGGAATAAAAACCAGAACAGGAAAAACCAGGGAGAGTATGGTACAGCACGTACACCGCCCCATATCAACAAAGCCGAGAACCATCAAGGGTTGGAATCCCTCAATCGCTCTCATCGCTGTCCTCCCCCTTCTTGCCCTTCTTGGCGGCCTTGGCTGCCTTCTTCTCCGCCTTCCGACGCTTCCGCTCAGCCTTTTCCTCGGCAGTCTCACCCTCATGCTTCTTGCGCTTCTTGTCCTCTGTAGGAGGGGGCGAAGAAGCATCAGCTCCCTCCATCTTGGTGTCCTCGGAAGCCTTCGCGGGGGTGGCGGGAGCAGCAGCAGCGGCCGCAGCAGAGGCGTCGGGCGCGCTGAAGTCCTTGTACTCGGTGCTCCACTTGGCGGGAGTGGCATCGTTGGCGCGGCCGTACTTGTCCAGCTTGCCGTCGGCCTTGAGCTTCTTCTTCTCCTGGGCGACAGGGCCGAGACCCCAGCGGCGAGGGTACAGGTCGCGCTCCATGATGCAGCGCTTGACCTTGGCGACAACGCCGTGGTCGCAGGTCGACATCTCGACGGTGGACATCTGGGCAATACCCAGAGCAATGGCCTCACCCTTGGTGGTCATCAGGACAACCTCCTCGTGGTGCTCAATGGCAGCCTCTGTTGGACGTGAGTTAGCGCTGCTTCCTACAATGGCTAAATAGACTTGAACAATAAAACGTACCGTATCGGAGGAGACCGGGAAGCATGAGCTTGGCACCGTAGCAGACGGCGTTGACGGCGCTGTCTTTCACAACGATTCGCTTGTACGAGGTCAGGAGAGTTTCGAGGGGAGAGATGACACGGCGGAGGTAGGACTCGTCGCGGGTGTTGTCCATCTGCCACTGGGCGTCGAGGACGTCGTGAAGGGTGACGAGGCCCTTGTTCTCGTCCATAGCACCACTGCGCACTCGGCGAAGCTCCTGCATGTGGCCGCCGACACCGAGGAGGAGACCAAGGTGGACGCAGAGGGTTCGGATGTAGGTACCAGCCTCGCAGCTGACCCAGAAGACACCGAGGTGACGGTCATTGTCAAACTCGATGAGCTTGCTCTCGTAGATGGATCGGATACGGAGCTGGCGCTTGACGGCCGAGATCAACGGGGGACGCTGGAAGAGCGCACCGGTGAGGGTCTCGAGGGCACGGGCAAACTGGGCCTGGCCGCCGGGCAGCTTGTCGTGCAGGCGGATGACGGCGACGTACTCCTTTCCGGCACCTTGTTGAGACTTGACCAGACGAGTGGCGCGGTCAACGCAGACAATCAGACATCCTGTAACCTTGGGGTCGAGGGTTCCGCTGTGGCCGGTCTTCTCGCATCTGGAGGGAGGGGAAAAAAGTTAGCAAAAAGCGGACACGGACAGAGGCAGCGGCTGAAGCAGACGCGGACGCGATTGCGGCGGGACAAGGCCACAAGAGAGAATTGACGTACCGAAGAATGCGCTTGACCCAGGCGACGACCTCGTGGGAGGACGGGTTGGAGGGCTTGTCGAGGTTGATGACGCCGGAGCTGATGTACGACTTGAGGTCGCGCTTCAGAGGCGAGCATCCGTTGGGGATGGGAGTAAAGTGTCCGGTTCGAACCAGGACTGCGGCCGCCAAGTCAGTCTCTCAGTCTCCAAGTCTTTGCTTCAGTAACAATTGCCACTCACGCTTTTCGTAGTTCTTGAGGAGCAGCGGCCACGCGCTCGTGTCAATGGCAGGTGTCACGGCCTGGGGCTTGATGGTGTACTCGTCCTCCGACCCCTTCTTCACAAGTTCCTTGGACATCTTGGGCAGGTGCGGCTGGGCGTCTTCACGCTGTCGTCTGATTAGTCCTTTGCGGGTGTCTGATAATGTACCGGGCCAAAACAGTAGGTGCTTCTGACGAGGGAAGGAACGGAGGCGGTTCGTGATTTCCTCGGTGTCTGCCCGGTTTGGTGGTTGGCAGCTTCCAAATTTTTTTCTTGCCATGTGTGGGGGCAATTGTAGAAGGCGGAAAGCTGCGAGCCTCTGTGGCGCCAATTGAGCGCTAAACCTAGTTTGGGAAGGAGCCCACGTGTGCCACACTTACCAGCCACAGCTAGATCCGATCCAGCCTCGCTTTGACAAAAGGGCTCCACCGCTAGTCCGGAATCCACTTGACGAGATTTCTCGCCAGCGACCGAAGTAACCCAGTCATGCAGCCTACCCTAGAGGTGTCTAAAACCACAGTTATTCGAACACAATATCAATCAGCAACACTAGTACTGATATACCGGTATTGAATAAAGGACTTGGTTTTAAGGGGAACTTTGGTATATTTTCTACAGGCCGAATGGTGACGGATCTCTGAGTATTCCACACAGGCGACTTTATAGACGTGGGGTGGACTTCATAACAAGGAACTACTAACTCGCCTCCGCGGCCCTAAAACCTTGGGCAACCTTGATGCAAATCCCATCCCGAAACTGTTAGACTATATCTAGACGGAGCATATTTGTCGCTAGAATAAACCACCTCTTTCCATACCTCATATTACTGGGAGAATAAGCCGAACAATTAAATGAACCACATGCAGATGCTACCCTCGGGCTAGATATCGGTCTGTGAATGAAAACTGTAGTTGTATCCGATCTCCCCCCCCCAATAATGAAATGTGGCAGCCAGGCCCGTTCCGAATTGGCATCCATGATATCCTTTACATTTGAACGTCTCGAGCGCTGATTTGAAAGACACTTGAAGCGTTCAAAGCTACTTGAAGGATTAAAAATACCAGAACATCCATGACATGCAAACTGAGCTATAGTGCAGTGTTGGAGCCATTTCAAGATGGCTTCCTTGCTGGGTTGCTTTAGGTATTGAACTGAGTGGGGTTGTTGAATTATGTCGCAAATTGTTTTAGCCTCTAACAATGTCAAACCCAGAGGACCGAAGGAAGCTGAATCCGGAGGAGGTGACAATTGTGAAAACATTGGATCCAACTTACGAGGACAAAGTGTACAACAGGAACTTCACTCTGTAATAGTTGATCAATACCTTTTACCGAGATCTGAATGATAGCAGGGCCTCAAAGATCTCACGCGGGCTAGTGAAACCCGAGGAATCGTACACTGTGGATGACCGCCTATTGCTAAGAAATTCAGGCCGTGGGTTATGTTCCCAGTCGTCGTGATACATGCTACAGCTTTCAGTGGCTCCTTGGGATCGACTAGGTTCTTGTTCTTGCTAGCCTACTGTGGTGCATCGTCACCAAGACACATATTTCGTAGCCGCAGTATTTACTGGCTACTGACTACTGACCAAAGTAACCTCTCGAACTCCGTCTATCGCCAATTCCTGCACAATCTCTTCATACTCCTGGGATAAAAGATAAAGCCAAGTTCCTTGTACATTGAGTCGCGAGTTATATGTCGCAGTACGTTGAGCTTTATCGAGCGACGAACTCCATCCACATCGAAGGATTTGGCTGCAGCTTCGAGTACCTTTGACTGGCATGAGAGTCCTCCGGTCTGCGAGCGCGAAGCAGATCCAAAGCCATATTGCCATTCCAGACATTTCCTGCCGCAGGTGCAATGACCTTCTCAATCTTGATCTCGTCCCCTCAGCTATCTAGAAGAACTCAGTATGCCAGTCCTTCACCTCAAATCTAGCTTCTGTCATGCGGGCATGATGAGCCCAGTAATGGATCGATATCGGAGAAAACCCCACCTCATACAAGGTAATTTTGGATGTGACCTCGTTGGCAGTGGACCATTCGCAAGCAATCAAATTCGGATCCCACGTACGCATTCTTTTACGACATTGGCCAGCCATATCGCGAGTGGATTGCAGCAACCCCAATGAATCCTACAATCATTTTCAACAGTTACGCACGTCCAGAGTGAGGGGTAGAGAGAGAGCGCCCAAACACAGATTCCCACCTCAGCCCCAAGCCTCATTGAGGACACACCCATTATCCGCGCACCGGGTTGGCTTGACACAGCCCGCCCTTTTAGCTATATTCTAGCTACTTTTCAACTACTTTCAGCCGACTTGCAGCCAACAGCCAATAGAACCTGCAGTGTACTGAGACAGACATGCGCCTAATGGCACGAGGCAGTAAGGCAAATGAAACATCAGCGCCACGGATGAACTAGACCGGACTCTTGGTCCCCTAGAAAAGCAGGGTCTTTCCGCTCGCGAACCGTCTTTCCACGCAATTCACCTTCTACTACTTCAATCATTCTCTGCTAGTATCTTAGGTTCTACCACTTCTATCAACATGGATCCCCTCAGTATCGTTGCATCCGTCATCGCCGTCATTGGAGTCCTCAAGGGCACCTACAAGACCCTGGACAACATCAAAGACCTCCCAAAGGCCTTTAGCGAAGTCAAAAAGAACCTGCCTCTGGTCCGAAAAATCCTCCAGGACGTTCGCGATAAGCTCGAGGATTCTGAAGTCTTGATCCCGGAGGACGAACGCGAGTCCGTCCTTGCCATACTTCAACCGTGCGACAAGTCTGCCACTACACTCAAACGAATCTTCGGAGAGCTTGAAGAGAGGTGCAGGAAGGATCAGGCCGAAAAAAACTGGACGAAAATGCGTACTTGGTACTGCACTGCTCTACGACGTACCAAGGCAAATCGGGTCGAAAGTCTGATGAATGAGATTATGAGCGGCGTGCAAAAGTTGGGCTGGAACGAGATATTTAATCTTTCGAAATCACAAGACATGGAGGATTTGAAAAGGGCCATCAAGGATCTCTCGGAGGTGGAACCATCTTTAGAAGACTCTGAATTCGACAACATGGGCGTCATCAATGCCGAACAGCACGTCGCCTCGAATGCCAGCGCCCAGCAGTACTTTGCGCAAGGTGGCACCAATTCTTACTACTCGGGGACATATAACATCACTGGTACTAGTGCCACTGTCAACATTGGTAAGGAGTCTTGAAGCTGTTGGTGGGAGGCGGGTGGTGGACCGTTGCTCAATAGCGCCTTAGGGTTGTTGTGTAACGTACGTTAACCATAGTTCAATGACTAGACAATAGAATCATCATGCAATGCCGAGAACATAGTACGGACTCTCTTGAAGATAATAAGAAGAGGGATATGCTGGTCCTCGACAGTCTCTACAAATGTACATATGTAGAGGCCAAAAAGAGGAGCCGGCGACACGTGAAAGGCAACTGTGAATGGTTCACCAATTACTGTCCCTTCCGGGCTTGGCTGGAGAGAAAAGACTCTAGTCTACTCTTAGTAACTGCTCCTGGGTGTGGAAAACAATCACATTCAACAACTAGTTGCTTCTTCAAAGACGGGTTCAAGAGCCAGAGGAGCGCGAAAATCACTGTGTGCTGCCTGTTACGACAAGTTTTCGACGAGGACCGGACTCTTCTATCAGAAGGTATCCTTGAAAGGTTCAAGAAAGATGGAGAGAGGCTTCTTGAATCTTCTCACGGTCTGTGGGATATCGTCGTCGAAGTTGGGAGCCTTGCCAATAAGGAAATCATCTGTATTTTGGACGCTTTGAGCGAGTGCGAGGAAATTGAACGAGGGCAACTGATCCAAATCTTGACTGACTACTGCAGAAGCGACCATACAGGACGGAGCTTGAAGTTTCTGGTGACGAGTCCACCACATGAAACCATTGGGCGGCATTTCAAACGCTTCCAAAGAAGAGTAATTATCATTCATTTACACGGAGAGGATGAAGGAAAGGTCAAGGAGGTAGAGAAAGAAATCGACATGGTGATCGATGAGAGAATGTATGACCTTGGAGACGATCTACCCTCTCAAGCCAGAAGCGCAAGAAAAGTTGGGATCTCAGCTGTGACGGAATCCAAACCGCACTTATCTCTGGGTATACCTCATCTTGGATGTCCCCGAAAACTGTGTTAGCACCTCAGAGACCGCCCTACTCTCAGCAGCCACAACCCTTCCCACGACGGTAGATGACACCATCCGAAGCATTTTTGGCACCTTCGTCTCGATTATAGATGGCAAAGTCTACCTTCCTCATCAAACAGTAAGGGAATTCTTGCTCCAAGAGCACCGGGAGCCAGAATCACAGTTCAACGAGGTAAAAATTGCCATGGCCTCTCATAGGGCTTCGTCATTACTTATGCCTAGTTGGTCTTTCTATGGATTGTTAATTCCTGGTCTATGAAGTGATCTATGAGTCTATGCCTTCTGCGATTCACCAATCATGCCAAGGATCTTCTTCGCAGCGACATTCCTACCACCACCCTCCTGCCGACACACCTCTGCCAACACTCGGGATTTGGCCGCAAACTCTGCATTCCGGTCGAAGACGACGTCAATCAAGATTGGGGCAAGTTCGGAGGCACTCCACCGTGGACAGTTGTTCACATTTCCCCAACGACCGATCCCGAGCAACTCGGCTCGGTTTGCGAAGTCGAAGGTATCGGCCCAAACGGGGAGGACAACCTGCGGTACACCAGCCCTGTACGTAATTAGTGCCCGCGATTCTTTTATAACCTTGCCATCACAGGAGTAACTTACGTCAAGCCATCGTAGAACGAGCTAGCGCCACCATGTGTCACTGAGCAGATCGCATCTCCAGTGTTGAGGATGGAATTCGGTTCTGCCACGATCCAATCGACAATGCGGACACGATCAGCCTCGATTTCCTTCCCGAGAATGTCGAATGTAGCTGATCCTGGGCCTGTGTGATACTCGGGACCTCGAGCAGGGTCCTTCTTCAACTTCCACAGGATGCGCATCCCCGTCGAGTTGCCACCTCGCCTCGCGGCCTCGTCCAGCATCATTCTCAATGCCCTCGCCATCTCCACAGCCTCATCCTCGGAGACCTGGCAAACTGTACCCAGATTGATCGTCACCACGGGCCCATCCTTCATCCACTTTGCAAGCAGGGGATCGCTCTCAGTAAGAGGCGGTGCGGCTCGCAGGATTGGCCCGCAGCCGATGAGTTTGTCCATGTACGCCCGCGGCGCATTGGCGAGGTCGAGCGACGGGAAATCCACCTCAAGCCGCGAAGAAAGGAGGACATGATCGATGCCCTTCAGTCCGTCCTGAACAATGCTCGCAAAGGTGGAAACGTCTAGCTCTGGGAGACCCGTAAGAGTACGGATAGCGGCTATCTTGGCGGGCATATGCTTGTCCGTGACGAGGGTGAAGATCAGGCGGAGCAAGAAGTAAAAGTTCAGTGGGATGAGGTACCACGGGATGGGCATGAGCATGGCCGCGCCGGTGATGGGCCACTTGGCGATGAGATTTTGGGGTGGCTCAAGATGGGATGCGAGGTCCTTGATGGAGTTGGGTGAAAGCAGGACCAGTTTAAAGGGTGTAGGGACCTCGCCTTTGGTGTCTATCTGAGTGCGTCGGTGCTTGCCCGCCGTTAAGGCTGGAGAGAGCAAACCGTCAACTATGAAGACGTTTGGCGATAGAGAGTCGAGGAGTGCATTGGTCTCATTGAAGATGGCGACGTACTCCTCGGGAGTCCAGGCCAGAAATAGGCGCGTGAGGAAGAATCGTGACGCGGCGGGAGTGTTCCGGAAACCGGGCTTGAGCAGAGCGGTAGACAACATGCGATTATTTGGGTTGGGATCACGGTTGATACACTCGGTGATGACGGGTCCGGGAAGAGCGTGGAAGGTGACGTTGGCGCCTTTGATGTCGGCGAAGGCTTCATCAATGGCCGGTTTGAGACGAGCGAACGATGCAATGTGCAGTTCGGTATTGGGGGCCTGCTCTAAGAGCGCCTGGGCCGTGGCGATGAATACATTTGCATGGCCCAGTTCGGAGACCATGGCCATAAGGATCTTGGGTGTCGCCATGATGATTTGTTAGAGTAATTGTTGAGAGATTCGCGATGTTGGAGTAGACGGCGCGTCGAACACACCGACTGTTGCCTAGGTGTGTGCGTTGTTACACAAAGTGATGAGGAAACACAAACTAAAACGAGAATCTTTGATAGCGCTTTTAGCTCCTAAGAAAAAGAAGTCATTAAAAGGCGAGGGAATGCAATTCGCTTTTACTCGAACTCAGAAGTAGAATGAAGAGAGAGCCTGCGCTGCGGAATAACCTGGGTCCGCAAGTAAGCACTACTGAGAGATAAGGGCGATGTGATTTCGATAAGCTTGGAGCTGGAATCATTCCTGAAAAGGCTCTTAAGGCCGCGGCTAAAAAAATCACTGAGGGTGAGAAGGTATAAATTTTTTTATAATAAATCCAGGGGTGGAATTTACATTGCTGAACATGTTCTCAAAGCTGCAGTTGGAAACTGATAAAGAGTAAGGAGATAGTTGCACTTATTCTCGATACTGTGGGGCTAGGATCCAGATTAGCTACTGAGTATCTCATAAAGGCTTTAATCGGTACAATCGCCAAATCAATAAAATACTAACGCTTTTTTTTTTAATAAGCGCGGAGCCGGGATTCGGATCTGCGAGGAGGTCACTAAGCCGAGGAGTTGTCTCCAGGGCGAGACAGAAGGAGGGTTTTCCAATGCCCCTCTATCCTATGTCCGATATACAGGATCGAGACACTGAAGACAGGAATGTAGCGTTCTTGAGACGGTACTGCCTAGAAATATAAACTTACGTGGAATCATTTGAGATCTTGTGAAAGTTGGGTAATGTTATCGAATATTCTCTGTCCTTTGTAGTCACGTTTCATCTTCGTAGACACTGGGGTTAGTTGTTGGGTAAGGAAGGAATCGGGGGCCCCATCAAGTCTGGCGGCAGACGCATATAAAGGAACGTACAGGCATACTACTCTAAATACCATGTAAACTAGTATTTCTTTCTTTATATCATTTGCTAAGAAGCTGAGATAGATAGGCTCTGATAACATATTGTGCCGATGTTGTAAACATACGTAATTGACCGTTGCGGACTGTACCTTTCTCCCATCTTATTACGCCAGGTTTGCTGGTTTTATCAAGAGGTACGGTGCCCTAGTACACACATACCCAGAGGGGGGACTAGAAGCTCAACAGTAATAAAAAAAAACACCAACAATCGTATCAACAATATTGCTGGTTTTATTCTTGATATAATACGTGCAATGAAAATTCTTGAATATTAATGGTAAATAGTAGATTGTAAATCGTATTACATTCATCGGACTCCAGACACCACGCTCGACAAAGCCCCAGGATCGCGAGGATTCATCAGGTAGCTCCCACTCCACCAGGCAAAAAAAGCACAAGATCAAAATGACAGCCAAACAAAAAGAGCAATTGCGATATCAAGCCGCAGACCCAACTTTTGGATCATCCTCCGCCACGGGGTACCGCCTCGGCGGGCTGTTCTCGCTCCTCCCATAGCCAGGGTGTGCCAGCACCGGAGGCTCCTGCTGCATCGCGTGCCGGGCTTGCATCCTATCTTTGAAGCTCGCGCCGCCGGAGCCGTCGACATCCTGCATCTCATAAGTTTCGGCGCTTCCCTGCCTTCGATATGCGTCGGCGTGGTTGGGGTCCCATCGGTTGCTAAGCTCGGCGCTGAGCGCAAAGCCGGCCGAGGGCGAGTGGGAAGCGTGCGTGGCGCCTGGCCATTGCATGCTGGGGCCGCCGTCCTGCGCGCTCACGGGGCTGTTGTATTGCGACGAGTAGGGCGAGAAGTATCGCGGGTACGTCTTCTCGGTGGTGGTGGCGCTCATGGGAGAGTCGTCCCAACCGCGAAGAGGTCGCTGGCTGAGGGGTGTCGCGTGCGTCTCGTGCGTCTCGTGCGCCTCGTGCATCTCTCTCTGGTGCGGCGAGGGCCAGCCCTCGTTGCTATGCTTGGTCTCGAGTTGGCGGAGGAATGCTCTTCTGCGCCTCTTGCCGTTCCACACGATGCCGCATCCGAGGACGGTTAGGATGAAGACGAGCCCTCCGATGGCGATGCCAACCTTGGCACCCAAGGAGATCGGACCATCGTCAAACCAAGCGGGGTTGGCAGTGGCCACCGCCGACGGCTCGGTGATGTTGACGGGTACTGTGGAAAATACGGATCCATCGAGTCCGATGGTGACGCCGACAACAGGTTGCTGTTCGCATCCGGCTTGGAGAGCGGTCACGACTAAGAGCAGGTTAGTATGAGGGAAGCAAAACTTGTGAATTATAATGGAGACGAACAGTTCGCCAAGTATTCTTGGCTGCCAGCTTGCAAACACTGAACACAACCATTAAAGTCTGCAGTGTCGGTGACTGGCCACAAAGTGCAGTAGTCGTAACTGTCAACGTTGGATGACAAGTTTTTGAACTCAATGGCGTTCTTGAAGTTGCCACATGCCTTGCTGCGAGGAGTAAGTACAAGTGCATAATGCATAAAGACTCGAGGTTAAAAAAGTTGTGGGACGTACGATGTGATACAAGGCGTGGTAATGACATCAGTATTGTTTGGGTTTCCAAATAGACAGTAGGACGTTGCGTATCTCAAGTTATCTTCAGACACGGCGGTTAGCATCGCAACCCCCGCCAGCAAGACGTGGATGGGCCGGCAAAGGCAGACTTACAGAGCGCCCACTGTTGGTCGGTCTCGCCATTGTTGGAGTAGTCGCTGGCAATCTCGCAGGACACACAGCCGTCAAAGACCTGGCCGGCGCCGCTGCTGTAGCTGTTCTGCGAGCAGACGATGTCGTCGGCGCTCGTCGAGCTGAGCACGTTACCGCAGTTGGTAGAGCACGGCGAGTTGGGGGCGACCAGGATGGCCTCGGCAAGGGGAATGGCCAGGCCGGCGGCAGCGAAGTTTGTTATAATGCGCATTTCCGCGTATCCGGAGGAAGCGGACGAGAGGCAATCAATGCCTCGAGGGCTGGGTCGGCGGGAGAGAGGGCGGGAACTGTCCCTGTGAGCTCTCTGGGTGGGTGCTGGTTTGAACTGGGCGGTTGCAGATCCGACCTGTGAAACCGTGCTACATAACCGCGGGGGCGGGTACTGTAGGCTATTTCGACGTTCTGGCGGCGCAAAAGTGTATGTACGATGTATGGGTCACGGCGGTATCAGATCAAGATGGGGGCCGAGACGGGTGGTGGCGACGATATAAGAGCTCGAGGGCCGGACGGTGTTTGTCGCCGGGCAGCTGGGAACTCGTGTGATGGGTGCAGGTCTAAAATGCAGGTTGGTTGGTGATGTGATGTGATGCAGAGGGAACCAGGTTGGTCTGGGGGACGGAGGTGGTTCATACAGCACGCACACTACTACACGCATACGCACACGCACACTGCAAAAAAACCGCCTAACAACGCCGTCGACGGGCCAAGACGGCGCTACGTCTGGGGTGATTTTGCGTCAAACAACATACCACCAGTGCCGGGTTGCAAAGACGGAAAACAACAGCTTCGAGGCGCAACTGGCGCGAGCCGAAAAGGCCTCGGTCGTTGTCGAGGCCGCCATGGCTCCCGGTCCGTCTGGCCCATCATCACATTATCACGCACGAGTCGGTGTCTGTCGCCGGGTTGGCTGCAGGCCCTGCAACCACTGAAGAGGAGGGGGGTTGGGGGCCCTTAGCGGACGCACAGCGGGGGCGGGCGGGTGACGGCAGGGCGCTGAGGGCCTGGGTTGCAGCCACCGCCTCGCCGGCCGGCCACTCACGGGCGAGAGACGGTCGCCGCAATGCAACCACCCTTGTCAGCTCTTCACATTACGCGGTGAGGCGGCGTGCTGTTGGCCACTGGACGCAGAGGGACTACTGCCGGGAGCACCCTACGGCACTCTTCGGCACCCTCCAGCTCACCCCAAGCTCCCTACAGCTCCCTACAGCTCCCTTCAGCGCTCACCTCTCTCAGCGCCCATCCGCCAATCACAGGCCCTACAGCCCCCTGTCCCGCCGATCTCCAGCCGCTGTGCAAGGGCTCTCGGCCCCGCCATTGGGCCCAGTCTAAGTGTGCCCCGCGGGCGCCAATCTGTTCGTCCGGGCGGGCTTCCAGGGCAGGGTTCATCCTGATCACGCCCGGTCCAGACTCTCACCACCGGCGGTTCGGCCCCCAATCTCGAATTCCTCATTCCCGCCCCCATCCGCATCTGTCATCCTTCCGCGGACCGCATCTGCCCATCTTGCTCTTAATCGTTCTTCTTCGGCATTATCCGGGCGCCAATGCTAAAGTCGATGCTTCTAAGCGGGTGTGTTGGTCAGGGCAGGAAGTCACCAGCAGGAAGTCACCAACAGTCACCACTCATCCATACCTAGGTATCCGAACCAACATGCTCCCATTCAAGGCCCTGGACATACAATTCCTCGTGCCATTCATGTTTTCCAAGCGCCTAACCAGGTCTTCACAGAAACCGTCGGCTAAATCGTCCCATCCCACACCTAGACGCCGATACTCTCGCTCCTGCCTATTACATGTCGTCCCGACTAGGTAGGTAGGGAGCACCACCAGCCTACTCCTCTTCCTGCTTCAATTAGGAGACAACAAAACACTCACGCCGAAAAGCCGTGTGGCGACTGTTGCGTAGTTAGTGTACACAGTGGGTGGTGAGATTTCGCGGAGTTGAATTAAGTCACCGTAAAAAGCACACGGCCCTGCTTCGCGACTACACATAGTGATTTTTGTCGTGGGATTTGCCTCAATATTTCGACAAAAAGTCGAGCAAAAAAAGCGTACGTCCAATTTCATATGGATAGACGCTTTAATCCCCGGCGGGGGTCGAACCCGCAATCTTCGGATGAGACAACGTTTCCATGTCCATGTTCAGGAGTTGGAAAACATAGAAGTCCGACGCCTTAGCCATTAGGCCACGGGGACTTTCTGCAAGCGATAATTTTGTCGTCGAAAATAACCTTTATACGCCTTAGGACGTTGACCGAATCATACTCGACGGTTGAGTGGACCAAGGAAACCAATAAATGAAGGTGTAGCTCGCTGTTTATGATTTGACGATGAAACTCGCCGAGATTGACATGGATATGATGTTTGATAGAACATGATGGTGTCACTTCCTGGTTACTGTTGCCCTAAAATCCCTTGCTGGGCGGCATGCTTGAGACATGGAGTTCTTCAACATTCTCACAGGAGCAACCGCGTATCAGTTACTAGGTAGATAAACCATTGGTATCAAGTCCATTCAGGTCTGTGACTGACAAATGCTGGTGCAGCACCCTGGTCTTAGATGCAATTAACACCCTTCTTCCTTGTTGATTCTCAACTCCACATCCGATGTAAGAAAAGTGCGCCAACGTACTGGCAAAAAATGTGGCCAAACTCCTCGCTGAGTTGGACAAACCCGAAAGAAACGGTGGGAAATATAAGGGAAAGATCGTGCAACCATCATAAAGTAAATATCCAAAATTCTCTACCAAACGGCACTCCTAGGTCTTTCAATAGCAGAGTGCGAATTCCGCTCAACACACTTGAGGGGAGGTAGAAGCGCATGGTTAGCCATCCGACGAGCATCCGCCACCTCAGACATGAGAACCATCGCGACAGGGGTCTTGGGCTCTTGCCCTATGCGCGGGCTAGATGATGTCGTGACCACCCTCTCGTTGCCTCCATGTTGGACGCGCGGGGCCGCCGCCCCAGTAGATCTGCCCTGTCTCGACAGGTCCGACGTCGACCTTGTCGCAGCTTGTTCTCCGTAAAGTGCTAGAGGAACTGCGGATGCCGGGGTGTTCTGCGCGGCCGAGCGGCTCCCTGTTCTTTGCCGCGAGGGCGCCTGCGTCTGGCCGGTTACCGGGGTCCTGTGGCGAGAGGACGAGTGCCCGTGCCTGGCCCTTGAACGAGATCGCGTTCCATGCACGGGGCAGTTCGGAGACGGGTACTCCTCAATCAGCGTAAACTGTGAGAGATCAAT
This sequence comes from Ilyonectria robusta, assembly GCF_021365365.1. NCBI lineage: Eukaryota > Fungi > Ascomycota > Sordariomycetes > Hypocreales > Nectriaceae > Ilyonectria > Ilyonectria robusta. The sequence continues at coordinate 640,002 of NW_025764438.1, forward strand.
GTCTGCCTGGGATGGCTGACGGCTCCTACGAGAGTTGGTCCGAGGCTCGCGGGTTGGGGAGGACTGGGCTTGATTGTCCTCACTCGGCTTCGACGATCTTGTCCTTCCTCGGCTGGTTGTTTGACTGTCGTGATTTGACCGTCTGCCGGATTCGAAGCGTTCACCGTGGGCATTTGGGTTTGACGATAGACCTTGATCCGGATTTCGGCGTTGGTTTGGGGTATCTCTCTCTCCAAGCTGACTACGCGATGCAGGCCTCAAAATAGGCGGATCGCTTTGCACCTGTTTTGAAGGCTGTCGTGCTGGGTTAAAGCTAGAGGGGGGTTGAACCATATCGTTCCAAACACTAGGGTCCATGGCAATTGTAATAGAGCCCCCCGATGATGCTCGCTCGTGGCTGTGGTGAACTGATCCCGTGCCGATTTGTGGTTGACTAAGGTTGGCAGCCCTGCGATCCCGAGAAGCAACTCTTCCAACAGTGGTATCTTTCCTGGTCTTGGACTGAGGTCGAGTCCTGGATTGAGGTCGAGTCTTGGACGGAGGTCGAGGCTCACGAGCAGACTCAACTCGATGTGCCAGGTCGTCAAACGGGTTGAATAATTTTGTCTCTGGTGGAGTGGGCTTTGCGGAGCTGGCTCGAGCCGGCCCACGGGATCTGCTACCATGGCGCGGCTTTGTAGTATCTGGCTGACGACTTCGAGACCGTCTAGAAGACCTAGAATGGGGGGCTCTTTCTCGGGTCTGAACAGAGCTTTGTACGACCGGCTCCTGTGGCGGGGTGGGAAGCGCTGCCATGATGCGTGGTCTCCCAGCTTGGTTGTTCCAAACGGAGACATCAGAACGCAAGCTGTGACGATGGTCATATCCATGTTCATGAGACAAGGAGCCGAAGCCGGAGATGATCTCATTGACATCGTCTCTGTCCATCATCCACGGGCCTTCCGGGTCTTGGGGCACGTGTCGGCCATGATCATCGCCCGTCCCATAATGCTTGTAGGTTAGCCCTGACAACTCAGACAAGTACGACTCGGAGCCATTCGAAGGGGAACGACGATCCAACCCCAACTGGCGTGCAGTCAAGCCCAGATCTAATTCCGGGTATTTGTGGTCCTCGTTGTAAGAATTCGCACCATAGGGAGAGGCAAAAGATTGTGACTCGAGGTATTGATGCGTCGTCGATTCGACAGACTCCGTCGGGATCCATGGGCGGATTTCATGAGGAGTTGGGCTCGGTGCCGATGGAGTCTGGACAGACTGAGCCTCTTGTAAATTGTCTGTTCGGCGCTTCTGGGATACACGGACAGAAAGGTCATCTCGGTGGTACGATTGCACCTTTCTCGTCTGCTCCTGAGGCGGCGCAGAGCCAACATCTCTCGGCTTAAGTCCATCACCTCGTGGTGGGTTTGATGTCCTGATGTCCTTATCTGGGCTGTTGGTCCCCCTTGGTAAGGACATGCGGCGGTTGACCGTGTCTAAAGGGCCATCGTCGTCAACCTGAAGGGTTTCCCCGTCAGGTCGATATACCAGTTTCGCAAAAGGAGGAGCTTCCGTGTCGACAACGAGCAAGTCTTTTTCTCCGCGCCCCAGAATGCCGTAGACCCGTACTTCGCCATCCTTAATGCCAACCACAGCGCTTGTGCCGGCGTATGTGGCGTCATTTTCTGACCCTGTGCGATTTGCGAAAACGACAATGACTTCCTCGTCCCATTCCGCTCGGATGATAGGTTCCAATCGTGAAATCCAGTATGTGAGGGTATTCATGTCGGCTTCTTCCGGTTCTTGGCAAAACACACGGGGGTCCTCTTGGGTTATCCAGGCCATAGACACGACAACAAGACGAGTTCTCGAATCCAAAACATGATGCGCAAACTCAAAGGTGTTCCAGGAAGTCTGGAACTTGTACGGGCTATTCAACACAGGTTAGCGAATGTCAAGACGGCTCCAGATCGCATTTCATACTTCAGATCCATGCAGATGCCAATTGACACCCGTCCTAGGCCCGGCAGTGGCTTGCCGAAGAAGCCCTTGGGGTTCTCGAGAGCCCATGTCTCATCGGTGTAGTAGAGATGCGTCTTGCGATAGTTGGCAACAGTATCGCCCTCGTAGCTGACAACGATGGCGGAATTGTAGTACTCCGGGTTCGCGGGCCATCGGTCGGACAGATCTACCTTTTCGGGGTAGCCAACAATTACGGTGCAGTCGTGTTTGAGGGCTTGCGTACGCGCCCAGAGCGAGCTGATACCGGATCCCGAAGGCTCGAGGTACGGAGAGATTTCTTGGAGGGACTTGAAGTTGTATCCTATCGTCGTGTGAGCAAAGAAAAAGCGTCGCCAAACCGACGGCGAAGCGCAAATGGTTGCAACGTACCCGTGAAGGCCAGCTCTGGCAATACAAGAAGATCCAGCCCCTCGGGATCAGCGCGATTCAAAATGGCATCGGCCCGGTTGAGGTTGTTGTCGACATCCCCCACGGCCGGAGCGAACTGAAGACAGCCTATCCTCATAGTGATCCCTCAGCAGATGCGCTGCTGTTCACAGTCGCTACCGCGATGCGACAATGCCGCTCTCCAACTCCTCTCGCGGGTGCAGCTCGCGTGGCCGAAGGGTCGCGGGGGCGCTACAGAGAGGCACAGCAAACATCAAGGAGAAACCGAACTGGAGGCGGTGGTTCGGAGACCAGAACCTACAGACGGCAAAGGAGGCCCGAGTGAAGGGATCGGAAGCCGTTTATGGGGTAGAGCCAAACAGGAGGAATCGAGGATTGGGCGACGACGGCCCAGAAGCAAGCCCGAGTGCGGTAGCCCCTTGCGGCCACGAGCGAGCGCTTGACCGTCAGTCAGGGGTGAGTCGAGTCCAGCGAGCGCAGGAGTGCGTTCACAAAATGATGTGCGTGTGGACTGTGACAGAGGGATCGTTTCAACGTCTACGCCATTCCCGTCCAAGGATGAAGAGTTGAGGCTGGCCCAGTCAAGTTGCGAGCTGCTGTGATGTGACGTCCAGGGCACCGCTGCGTGGGCGGGGGAGGGGTTGATAGCGGGGCACTGCCGTAGCTTGGGCGCTCCAGCCAACAACAGCGCGCCGTTAGCCGCCGTCAACTCTAGCTAGACCGGGGATCGCAACTCGGCACCAGGCTCACCGTTCAACTGCATGGGCCACGGTATAATCGTCGTCTCATTGTCTCACCGTCGCACACACAAGGCGGAATATGGCATAACCACCACATTTCCGTCCACTTGCCCGTTTTCACAGGGGCGTTTCGCTGGTCCGATCCGTCGTTGGTTGCCGTTGGCTGGATGCTCCGAGCACTCCCTCCCTCCAGTTTGGCTACCCTAGACTCTAACTGTGAAGGACAGGGTCCACTTTGGCCTGTGGCACAGTGCTGTCATCCCACACACTGTGGGATTACACTGTGACCACAAGGGTCCTCGAAGGCAGCCTTTAGGGCTTTCCTTCCTAACCTCACTTATTTCAGTCAATTCAACTAAGTCAAGCTATTCCTTTCGTATCCTGACGGTGATGACCTCTTTTAGCCCCTTTAGGTAACCTATTTCTACTGGTTATGAGCCCGGGCCTTACCCCGATGTTTTCTCTATCCACATTCTAGTTGGTATCTCTTCTTTTTGCTACTTTGAAGCGCGATTCTTATAGATTTTACTTTTATAATCCTGACCTTTTGTTATATTGTAAGTTGGTTTTGAAGCCCTTATGTCTTTTTTTTTGTCTTTTTCAGTACTGGTTTTGCTTCTTTAAGCAGCCCTAGCTTTTATAGCTTGATCTTTCCTGTTTCTTTAAATACTATTGACTATGGCTTTGTCCTACAAATAGCCCGGCCTTTTATAGCCTTATTTTCTTTATTTCCTTTAAGTACCTTTAACCTTGGCTTTATCTTATAAGCAGCACTTGGTATTATTACTACTATTTTTCTAGATTCTTTAATTACTCCCTAATGCTATAGCAAGGTAGTTTTCTTCCTCTACAATTCCTATTTCCATTACTAGAACCTTAGGACTGTAATTTTATGTTTAATCCTGCACTAAAAATAGCTTCATTCTTATCTTTGCTTTATCCTGGCGATGACCTTTTAGATGGTGTTCTAGCTAAGTTTAGCTGTATGTATATGCTGGAGATCTATTGCACTATAATATCCTACTACCTAAAGATGGGTATTAATAAGAAGCAATATCGAGATATAATTTATTTGATGAATTTCTTGTCTATTCTTTTTAATTTTAGCTACCTTAAAAATGTAGAAGGTTGGCCTTTATAGAGTTTGTTTATTGTAACTGCCCTTGTTGCTATTAGCTACGATATAATTATTCTATTTTTGACTCTTAGTGAAGGCAAGCTTCTTAACTAGATTCAAGGCTCTGTTAAAGAAGAGGCCAAAATGATTATTAAAGGCTATACCTTTAGATTTAAAGCTTTTCTTGCCCTTCGGGCATAATACTATAACTGCAACTTTCTTTAGAAAGATTGTATTTATTCTTAACTTTAGTTCTTAAAGTATAAGAATATCTATAATAGCTCTTTTTATATTATGAAGTTTATCTAGCTTCTTATGTAGCTAAAGACTGTAGGTAGTAGCCTAGATAATAGCTAAACCTGCTGCCTCTTCTATAATTCTCTCTGCTTTATTTTTTCCAATTGGGTTAATATTTATTAAGAGTTTTAATGCTTTTCTAGTAATATCCCTAATTATTTTGACGTTAAGAATGCCTTTTAAAATTACTATAATAATATAGTCTCTTCGGATCGATATTATAATAATAGATAGCTTGATTCTTGTATAGCCTCTAATAGCAATAGGAATGCTTAGCCTTCTTATTAGCTGCTCAAGCCTTAAGGCAATAATAATATTAAGCCTAACCCTAGTAGACCTTTCTTATCTAAGGATTCTATTAACTCTTATAGCAGCTATCTTATGCCTAACTAGCTTGTTAAAAAGCTAAAGTAGAATTCTAACTTTAATAAGAAGTATTATAACTATAGGAAATGGGGTTATATTCGCTTTAACTGCTATGCTATACATTCTAAGAAGCGCTCTTTATAACTCTAAGGTAATAGCAACCCTCATCTTACTGCTAATTATTAGATTACCAACCCTGTTGCCGAGGCCCCCTCTAGAGCTTAAGGTATTGCTCCTTACTATACTACTTTCCTGCCTAATTAGTTCTTGATGACTGCTTCTAGCAAGGCTTCTTATGCCTCTATCTAGGCTGCTGAATATGCTCTTGGTATGGCTGGCCTCTATAAGTCTTAGAAATAGGGGGAGTTATTTTCTATATTTGAGGCTGTTGCTGCTAAAGAAGAATTTTTTGTAGTAATTTCTTTCTTTAAGGCTGTAGCTTTAGGTAAATACTTTGCTGTAGCAATTGATATTATAACCTTAAGTAATACTATCTTGCTCTTACCTGCCTTTATACCCCTTCTATTAGGCCCTTCTTCTAGTTTTGATATCTTAAAGTCTCTAGTAACTTAGAATATTTATTATGCTAATTATAACTGCAGTAAGAACTGCTAGCTTTGGGATTCCAGCTTTAATTGCTATATTGCTAATAACCTTAAATAATTTAAGAAAGATAAAGTATTTTTTCTTATTTAATAGGATATTATTATAACTAGTAGTAGTCCTGTTAAGCCTACTTATATTGGTATAGTTAATTTCTCTTTTGAGCTGCTAGAATGTAAGATCTCTATGGTTCTTATAGAAGTGCTTTTTATAGTAACTTTTCCCCTTAATATCTTCTTAAACTTTAAGACCTATCTTAAGAGTGGCTTCTTCTTTAAGAATTATATTTTTAATTCTTATAGTAACTTTATGGCTATTATCTTGCCTTATAGTACTGGTTTTTATCTTCCTGTTAAAGGATTATTTACTCTAGCAGCTATAACTGCTATTATGGCTATTAAAGCTTAGATTTCTAATGGTAAGCTGTAGCATTGCCGCCTAGCCTATACAAATTACAATAATATTGTTTGAATAGTTAGAGAGACTATAGGCAGCCCTAAGAATCTTTGCCCGCCTAAGAAAAAGGTATGCTGCTACTGTAACTATGCTAATGTGATGTATTGAACTCTAAAGATCTATTATAAATGCATATCTTTTCCCTTTTAGAGAGTTTATATTAATTTTTACTTTATTTCTTATACTGCTAAGTTCAGGGCTACCTGCTTTGCTCTTGTAATTGACAATAAATCCTACTACTATTGGATTGAGATTCTCTACGGTAAGGCTGGCGCTAATACTACTCTTTGCTGCCTTTTTAAATATCTTTACTATATAATAAGCATTTATTCCACTAAGATTTACTTTAATAATAGCTGGGAATTTAATAGTTTTAAACTTCTTACTCTACTTAATATAGGTTATATTTATATATCTTATACACCTAGTTATTATTATGAATAAATAGGCTTCTATAAGCACTCTAACTATATAATTCTAAACTATATAAAAGCTATTTTTATTAACTCTATCTCTCTTTCCCTTAAGTACTGGGATTATATAGCTAAGGCTATTATAATAATCACTAACTATATTATTATTAAATTCTAAAAAGACGACGCCTCTATTTAGAAGTCCCCTTACCAAGCCTTTTAGGACTACTTTAAGCCTGATAATAATAATAAGCTTAATATCTCTTATCTTTATATACTCAGCTTGCATACTATAATTACTATTAAAGCCAAATCCACTAATAAAAATAATAAAAAGGGACTTAAGCTCAACCCTTATAATTGGGAAGGCATTTTAGTTGGCTTCTAAGGCTGTTATCTCTATAAGATCTAGAACCCAGTTAATAAGTATATTATTACTACCTCTTATCTTATTATCTATAAGAAATACTCGCCCTACAATAAGATAGTTTATATAAGATCTTAGAGAGCTTTTTAGTGTGATTAATAGGTTAAGATTATCAATAAGTTTATTAATAAGATTATGACTATGTCTTTCCGACTTCTATTTGCGCCTTCCCGCTCTATTAATAAGGCTATAACCTTTAGTAATATTAAGAAATAGTATAAGGCTATCTATAAGGAGATTAGTTAGCTTATTGAGCTTAGTATCTTTATTTTTATTGACCCCTGTAATATTATTCTAGGTATTACTTTACTTACTGCTACCTGGGCTTTTAAATATAAATATAATGAATATAGCGATATAAAGTGTTATAAAGTCTATATCTGCACATAAGGCTTCTAGTAGGTTAAAGGTATTAACTTCTTCGAGACTAGCGCCTTAATTATGATTTCTATTACTTGGTATATTCTTATTACTTTGGCCGTACAACTGGGCTATACAGCCTGCCAAGTTGATATTGTTACTGCCTTCCTTTATAGTATACTTAAGGAAACCCTTTACATAAAGCAATTTCCTATACTTTGTGACTTTATGAGAGACCCCCGCTTCTAATAGCTTGCTGCTAAGCTAGGCTGGACTACTGATAAGATTATCTAGCTGAATTAACCTCTCTACGGCCTTAAGTAGTCTGCTAATATTTGGGAGAGCTGCCTTACTAATGAACTTACCTCTCTAGGCTTTATGAAGCTTATAAGCAACTGCTCTATCTATTTTAACTCTTTAAATGGCGTTATTGTAGCTGCTTATATTAATAACCTGCTTTTCTTCTCCCTACTTAATATAGATGTCTTTAGAGTTATTACTAACCTTAGCAGGAAGCTTTTAGTTTCTAACTATAGCTTTCCTATTTATTTCCTCAATATAGCTATTACTAAGCTTGAAGATAGCATCAGCCTCTTACAGTAAAGCTTTGTTAAAGATATCATCTGTAACCTCAACCTTAGCAGCGCCTTTGGAGCTGCTATGCCTATAGTTCCCAGTTACAAGAAGCTAGCTATACTTCTCTCTTCAGCCCTTCCTGATGCCTCTATTCAGACCCCCTATTGTACGCTAGTCGGAAAGCTAAACTACCTTATTATGCAGACCCGACCTGATATCGCCTTTGCTATAGGCTTCTGGGTACGATCCCTTTTCCGGCTAATTAACGAGTAGCTTAAAGCTATAATATGAGTGCTTTATTACCTTAAAAATCGCCCCGACCTAGGCATTGCGTATTATTATTAGATTGAAATTATATATTGAAATCCCTTTAATCTCTTTGCTTATTGTAATGCTGACTTTGCTGGTAATGTAATTAGTGCTAAATTGACTAGAGGCTAGGTTATCTTTATGTGCGGAAATCCAGTCTCTTAGTATAGCAGCCTATATAAGTATATATACAAATCCACTTAGAAAGCTGAGTATTATAGTATCTTTAAGTATGTGGAGGAAGTCCTTTGGATTTACAACTTTCTTAGAGAGCTTGGGTATGTTATAAATGCCCCCATTACTATCTACAATAATAATAAAGCTGCTATTAAGCTTGCTGAAGATGGAGTCTTTTGCTCTTGTATGAAATATATTGCTATTGACTATTATTACTTCTGCAGCAAGGTTAAGGCCGGCATTATTGAAATCTGCTATATCAACACCAAGGAAATAGCTGCTGATAGCCTTATAAAGCCTCTCTCTAAGGAAGGCTATAGCTGCTTCCTTAAGCTTCTCAAAATAGAGTATATTCCGCTCCCTTATACCCACAAATGAGGTATTATAACCCTTACGGTACCTCGGGCAGCTAGAGCCCTTATGGCTCTTTCTAGCTCTTACAATCTGGCTCGGTTAAAGGAGCCTAAATCTGATGTAAAAATCTCGAGCTGTTGAAGTTGCTATTTTCCTATTTCGGCTTAGTGCTATTTCTGCTGGCGAGGCAAGGCCTTTGCCGCCCTCTTTTCCTTTCTGTTTTCCGCCCTCAACCCTCTAGGCCCCTTAGTCTCTTTTGGATGCCTCTTATAGTAACTTTTGCCCATGGAGCTGTCTGCCTGATATGGTATTTATTGGGAGGGATTATCGTGCGAGGGGGAGTGTGAAGGACAGGGTCTACTTTGGCCTGTGGCACAGTGCTGTTATCCCACACACTGTGGGATTACACTGTGACCACAAGGGTCCTCGAAGGCAGCCTTTAGGGCTTTCCTTCCTAACCTCACTTATTTCAGTCAATTCAACTAAGTCAAGCTATTCCTTTCGTATCCTGACGGTGATGACCTCTTTTAGCCCCTTTGGGTAACCTATTTCCACTCTAACGTGCCATTGTCGTCTTCACACATAAATAGTCAATCATGGTCAGATCGGTGCATATGACATCGCTCCTTTTTAGCATTGGAACGAGGTGTCTTGCAAAGTCCTTACATTATGTCTTCCCTTCTAGATTCTCCCTGGTTCCTTCATAGTCTCACCTCGCAAATACCATTCTCTGCTGCTATCCCTAGCATCCAGTGACCATCAGTTGTGAGCTGCTGACCGCCTCCCTTCTCCCGACTACAATTCACCGTTGGCGACTCAATGATGCTTGATTCGATTTATTGAAACACTCCTTTCCAGCTGCTCTTCCAGAACTCCAATCTCATGATCATTGTTGAAAAGACACCGGGTTCACACCTCCAAACCTATTCATGCCAAAGACCGTACCTTGGTCCATGCTCCTCTTTTCAAAGTGATTAAATTCATTAGACGTACACCCAAAGTGCCTCGTTTCGGCTGCCGTGTTGACGGGGGCTGTCACATCACAAATTTGCTAGTCTCGACATTCACTCTTCACTTCAGCAGCCTGGTCGGTTATGAAGCAAGCCAGGTTTCCCATCACATAGCGATGTTTTAATTCTGCCTATCGCTCTCGCAAACGTGCCAATCTGCCCAAATTACTCAACAGAAAACTTGACGACGAAGGTAGGGGTCGGTTTTTCCCCCGGCAGACGTATTTGTTCCGTGGCTATGTGGCATTGCCCTACCATGACACCCTCATCAAAACCATCTCATCTCCTATGTGCCAGTTGGGGGCCAACCTTCTCTCCAGCGAACAAAGAGGGTGTGCCAACGGGCGCAATGGCTCAGCCAACAGTGTCGAATCCTTCGCGCAGGCCTTAGGCACTGGTGAGCCCATTGCAATCTCACATGAGAGGCCTTGACATCTGCATGGCTTACACCTACCTGGAGTTGCACAGCATCATGCATGGGTAATCAGCATTGGTTAGACATGAAGCGTCTGCAATGCGCTCTTTATAAGCCACAACATCACACTTAACCTTTGTCCATGCCTACCTCGCGTGTGGGCGCTTCTGCAACCGTCTTTATGGAGTGCTTCTTCGTACCCGGCCTAATAGCAAGCTGCATCGTAGACTGCTGCAAGGTCGGAAAATTGTAGTGTCACTTGCGGATACCAATGCACATATCGATGTTTCAAGATTGGGCCAACCCTGCAGTTCTACTCGAGGGCGTCCTCACAAGCCAAAACTTGGTTCAGGTAGTGCATCCTCAAATCCTCGCTTTCTGCTGCCTCTGTAAGAAACCAAGAGTTGCCGAATGGCTTACGAGGCTTGGTACATTATGTGTCAGGTCATTTGATCCCAAATATGAGGGATATTTATCCAGACTACCGTATTATGGGAAACTCCTGGGAAGACCCATACTGTAGATGCTCAATGCAGCAGTGCCACTCTGATGCATTTTGTCTTCACGTAAACCAACAGTGTGAATGTCGTCGAGCTCTGCTATCGGATGATTACTTTAGAGATGATAAACATGCATGTTGACTCTTATTTCTTCCCATTTCCATATTTCCCCCCAAGTGTGCTGGTAAACTTGATACATGCATCTATCTGATCGCGCTTAGACAGAATGTCCATACACCATCAGTACTAGGAATCGTTGGACAATCAATGTATAAACGAGAAAATAGCAAACCAAACCATACGACTTTACACTTTAAAGCGAAATGAACATGTTTGAAGTATACTATGTACCGTCCTCCTCCTACACAAGTCACTTACCCTAGACCTCCACGACCGAGTGCCACGAATTCGATCGGCCAGGACTACCCTGAGCTAGGCTTCCCGACCTTGGGAATAAAATTGGCCCAAATCGGTAGCATCGGCATTGGTTTTGTCGTCGAGTACTTTCATAATATTGACTTAGAGTGACCAGTTTGGTCTAAGAGGCAGCTCTTATCACAGACGCGGACGACTGCATGATGAAAAGCGCAGGATGATATCTGCATGATGAGTTGTGTCATGCAGGAGGCTTTATGAATTGTGAAGTGAAACTGGACCGACGCGCCATTACACCAGTGGCGGTCATGACACGCCATTTCTTGCCAATGCTGTTACTATTGGAGGGATCGTCCGAAGAAGCAGATGTCAGTCATTGGAGGAAGGACCTCGACCTTCGACTACTTCAAGCCACCAACGAGTCAATGGGCTCAGTGTACAGAGTAGACAGTGTACAAAATTCCAACTCTCATAAAACTTGGACATTGCAAACCGGGTGGTGGGGGTAGATAAGCAAGTGAGGATGGGTAAGTTAACCGATGAGTGATGTTGGTACGGTCATGAACAAGAACTTGGAGCATGGATTATGAACCTTCCTCGGAGAACTAGATAACAGGGAGACAATAATAGCCTTAACCAAGCGGCAAGCAGGACCCAGTTATAGAGGGGAATGATCCGAGAGTCAGAACCGCCGACGACTGACCTTGTCCAAGTTAAGACCTCACCTCGCCGATCCTTCTGGGCAAGCCTAGCGAGCAAGCATACAGTGAGCCCGCATGTTTCACCTAGAGCTTAGGCGACGCCAATTGTGCATTTCGGCCGAAGGCAAAATGCGGATGGCTGGGTTAGGGTCCAATCCGAGGCAAGATTGGTGGAGCTTGGATGTATGTAGGTCCGTTGAGGGGACGGGGAGGGATTCCTCACCACCCTTCCTCACCACCCTTCCTCACCACTCGTGGACACGAGACATGGGACACGACCGCGTCGTCATCCAGCCGACAAAGGCCGGCTCGGTGCGAGACCAGAGCCGCTAGCTTTAGAAATAGAAAATCCGCCAAGTGACAAAGGCCGCTATCTCGGTTGAGTTCTGCACGAAATGCCCCTAGAACAACGGGAGCGCTTGTACATTTCTATTTATGTCTCGGTGCGTTGCAGACGTTAAGCGATGGGCCGCGGCAATCGTACGTATGGGCGAGACTGGGAAATCGGGGTTGCTTCGAGAAAGCCGTCCCGGAAAGTTGCTTGCGAGGACTCACAAGCACGGGAGGGCTTGGAAAGGGTGGAAAATGCTCCGTAGCGTGGGTTGTGATGGGAATGCAGCGCATGCGTATGCAAGCCTCATCACACTTGCTAGCAGGACATAGGCGCGCTGGCGGCTATCGAGCGCTCCGTTGTGGCCAGCGTGGAAATTGAGGCATCGTTATTGCCGGGGGGTCCTAACCAGATCTGTTTAGGGCTACGGAGCAGATGAACCGTGGGCCAGGGATCAGCGGGCAGTTCGGTTCTGTTTCTGGCGGGCGGGCTTCGATTGTTTCTATGTTTAACAGCGGCCATGGATCTGGAGGAGGATGTAGGCCGGAGATGAGGTCTGACCGTTGAGGGTCGCCGGGTAAACGGCCTGGAAGGGTTCTAAGCACCTAATTAAGGTCTAATTAGTCTCTACCTACTTACTTGACTATCAGTCTGACAGTTGAAGCACATGCCTCATGACGCAAATGCCAATCCCCTCTGCCCGGCGCCCCCCGCGTTGCCACTGCTCATCTCGGTCGGATCTGGTTTTGGGCGTCAGTCGGTCAAACAACGACCCAATGGCAGCGCCCCGTCTCCCAGCCTTCCTGGAGATAAGGTGGACGGAGAATGGCTGGGGGCAAACAAATGCCAAAGTGTATTTCGATTCAGTGGTCTCGTGGAGCCAGTCGGCCTGGTACAGTTACAGGCCCAGCAGGCCGCAGAGAGGGCCGGCGGTTACAGTAGGCCACTGATTCCCCGTGGCCGGGCATCAGACCCGTCCGCCAACCCACACACCAAAAACAACAAGGCGACATGCTCTCGTCGCCCGACTGGCCAGTGAGACGACGCCTCGTCAAGCCAACTCCGCTGCCGCCAAGACGCCGGCCGTGTCCGCCTCCGCGATTGGCCAGGTCGGTTGTAGACCCCCCGTCAGCATCGCAGCAGAGGGCGTCAACGTCGCGTGCGGGCTGGTCGAGATACCGTCCCATTGGCCGCCATCGTCCGCCAGTGGCCGCTCCCCCGGCCGTTGTGCGTCTGTCGTTTCTATTCTCGGCCGTGGGCGACTCGGCCAGAGCATGGGTCGCCCGCACCGGAGTGGACTGGATGCGACCCGGCCTGCTCTGATCGGCCCCAGTCCTGCCAGAAATCACTAGCGACTATTGCCCCAAGGAAGACAATGCTGCATGCTTGCCAGGGTTGCCTCCACCCGACGGGGCCGTTCAGCTGGTCGCCGCCAGCCATGCAGCACCGAAACTTTGTAGTTTCCGACAGCCCATGGGCCATGGCCATATATCTTCGCCAACCGCCCGTCAGACGAACGGGCTTCTAGCTTCAGCCTCTGTCTATCTCGGATCTCGTGCCTCCGTCGACTGGATCTTCGAAACGGCCTGGCAGAGAATATTCCACGGTACGCATGCTGGCCATGTTGATGCGGACCCTACGGTAGCAGCTCTATTCAACCTCCCCGCCAACCACCAACTGGAGACGACCCAGACAAAACCCCGAGCCCAAGACCAACCATGGCTTCCTCTCCAATCTCCCTCGCCCTGCTGCTGGCGTTCCTCCTCGGAACCGTCCTGGCCCTGGAAGTGACGCCCGGTTCGTCATGCGCCACTTTCTGCCTCGACGAGGTATCAGGCAATGGTTTCGACCCCAAGGCGTCCACCACCAACACCTCCGACATCACCTGTAAAGACTCCGACTTCTCCAAGCAGGCCGTTGGCATCAAGTTTCAGAACTGCCTGGAATGCCTCCAAAAGAGCGAGAAGGTCAATGGAACCGAGTCCGACCTCCATTGGTATCTTTGTAAGCTATCCGAAGCAAAGCCCTGAATGGGCTGAGTCCCACGAGTTCCGCTAACACAGTCAAAGACAACTTGCGATACACCATCAGCACCTGTCTCTTCTCCATCCCCGCCGCACCATCATTCGAGATTGATTCGCCTTGTGTTATTGATTACGGGTGCCAGCCGTTCAGAGAATCATTGACCTTTGACAACCTCAACTCGACATCGAACGAGACCTACGGCTACTGCGAGGCAGACGATGGCGTATTCATGGGATCTAAGCTCAAGGGATGCATCAGCTGTCTCCAGTCCAGCGGCAACCAAGTGTATCTATCTAACTGTATGTCCACTTCTTTCTGGGAGATGACCACTACTAACAACCTCTGCAGTCATGATCGCCCTTGAAGCCGGATGTGAGCAAAAGCCCGACCCTGGTAGCCGACTTTACCTCAGCGGCACCGTCTTCACCACCACCGCCGTCAACATCACGACTGCTGGCGAAGACATCCTCGACAAGCCCGAGGGTGCGAGCTCATCTAGCATGACGACCGGCACCATCGTCGGCATTGCCGTCGGCACCGCGCTGTTCTTCTTCAGCGCCGTCTCCCTCTTCTACGTCTACTGGCGGAAACAGAGGCAAGCCAAGAGAGACGAGAAGGCTTCCTATCACGGCAGCAACACCGCCACCCCGGACCCCTTCCTGCCCCCCGACGCCCGGGGCATGTCGGCCTCACTTCGCTCCTACAGCGCCCAGAGCCACTACGACAAGGGCGGCCGGATGACGGCCGGCGACTACTACGACCGCATGGACCAGGAACGTAACGGCGGCAGACTCAACTACAACTTCGACCCCCGATCGTCAAGTCGGGGACCCAACACTGCGCTTCCTACCCACACGGCATATAAACCCAGCGCCATCTCCCGGGCTGCCCAGATGGAAAGCAACCCTTCTGTCCCGCCACCCACCCACGAGCGCACCGATTCCAAGACGGCGAACTCTTACGCCCTCCAAACCTACATTAATACCAACGACGACGCGGCTACAGTCGCAGCCGCCGCGGCCGCCGGCCATCCTGCTCCCCCGCCATACACTGGCGGTCCCGTAAACGGCCCCTCAGCAGCCGTCCCACCACCACCGCCGGGCCCTCCTCCGTCCAAGCAACCCAAACATTCAAAAGTCCCCTCATTGACTATGCCCTCCGTCCCCAGAATACGGATGCCGAAGAAGTACATGCCGCCGACGGTCGTGGTATCGGCCGCGTCTCCAACCGATGAGTTCGCCCCGATCATGAACATTTCTCAGCCGGTCATGGGCGACGATGCGAGGTTCCACGACGCACCCCTCGCAGGTGGTGTCATTTATGCCGATAACGCACCAGAGCGCACGGGACAGGATCTCGGCGAGGTGCCTCTAAGAACCGGCAAGAGCACACTTTATGGAATTTGATTTGAGACGATACGGCGCGAGTTTGGGATGGCAAATGTCAAATGAAACGGAGTTTCAAGGAAAGCAATGGTCCACAGTCCAGGATCAACGGGATTGAGCAAGGAGTTCCGGGCATTGGCAATTAAAGGTTCATAATGCATAAATTGATGATGATATCGTACACGCTTCTCTTGTCTAATCTTGAAACCATGGTTTAACCTAAGCGCTGACCGCGACCGCGGGTCTTCCATGAGTCTGGGAGAGGCCCCCTCGAGGCACCGGAGCTGGTGCCAGATGCTGGGTCGTCAGGTCGGATAGCTGTACCGAAGCCTCTCTCGAGAACCCGGGGTGTGTGTACAAGGCGCCTGACAAAGGCAGGGGTGGCGAGGATATTAGGGCCTCCGCCAAACTCGGGCCAAGTTCTAGACAGGAAATCATACAGATGGGCAGCCACAAAACCCTCAAGCTGGAGCAGCATGGCCATGTGACCTCCAGGGAAGAGGAGGTTGACTAGGATCATGGCGATTGGCGTCAACTGGGCCGGGATGGTGATGAAGTAGAATGTGGCCTTCATACCCCGCTGATCCTGGGTCACGGTGTAGGCCATGGCGAGGATCAGAGCCCGAAGGAAGGTTTGGAATGGCAAAGCACATAAGTAATTAATCATCTAGCAACATTGTTAATGTCGGTCACAGGAGGACAAATAAACAACAACTAGTGTTGTGGATTTAGAAATGTAGGGAACTATAAAAACCACTCGAGCGAATTGAGAGTCGAACGAGCCATCCATAGATTCCCACCATGCCCACACCGCAGACCAACCCGGATTTTGCGAATGATGGGAGGTCCGAAGTGCAGGGGTAATCTTCCTCATTTTCAGGAACCGTGATAGCTGTGGATGCAAAGCACTATCCGGGCAGATAGATGAGGGGAAAGGGGAAGGGCAAGGAGCGGAGCACAAGGTGGACGGGCGAAAGCTTACCAAAATCGTTCCACTGATAAACATCAAGTACCAGACGACGTCGGCCTTGCGCGGGAAGCGCGGGTTGCCAATTTCCAGTTGGGAAAGGTAATGGTAGAGGAAGTAGGAGTCAAAGAGCAAACTGAGACCGCTCCCAGTGATGAGATAACATGTTACGAGACGCCATATCTGGGGAGGAAACATCCAGAGGTAGAACGGGTGGTGAATGAACCAGTAGAATGGCAACAGGCCCAGGTGGACGCTGAGGGAGAGGACCGCGGTAATAGAAGTCAGAGTCCTGTAGAGGAAAGCCTGGTTAGCATGGCTGTGATTGGAAGGGATGCGAGGGTAGCGCGGCGCAAACTTACCTGGCAATGGGTGGCATCTGCCAGAAGGCATCGAGGAGATTTTCCGACATGTTGGGCAACTTTGCTCAATTGCGGTAGGCAGCAGGGAAAAATAGCAATCAAAAGCACCCAAAGGCCACGGTCCAGGAGGCAGGTGTTTATGAAGGGGGGAGAGACGGAGACAAAGACAGAGCCCTGGGCGTTGTGGCACCAGGCAACGATGTACTCATCGTTGATGCTTGCGTGTCATCTTTGTTTTGGGAGAGATGAGCACAGAAGAGTTTGGAAGAAAGGGAATGGTGGTTATAAAGAAAATTCCAGTAGGGCAAAATTGTGCTATAGCGGGGCGCGGGTGGGGACGGGAAGCTGTTCGCCGAGCTCCCGTGCGGTGAGGCTGATGTGAAGTGTGGCTGGTGCAAGGCCCACAACCTCCAAATTGCGGAGTGGTGTACGGGGATTGCTCGGCAAGAACTGGTGCAGCAAGGTGAGCTAGTCGCAGGAAACCTTCTCGTGTGGCTCTACGTAGGTTACAGTACATGGCCTGACAGACGGATTGATTATTTCTTCTTTTCAATTACATTGACTGGCCTGAACGTTGTTCCCACAGCCGATTGACACCTTCGCAATAACCCACCACATCTCAATTGCATCAGCGACCCGCCGCTAAGATGCGTTCTGAGGGCATGAAGAGTGAGGAGGCGACCGATGCTGCTTGGGAAGCTACCAAGGGAGGTCTCACCGGAGCTGCGAAGTGGGGAGTCGGCGCCGCGATCTTGGGTGCGGCTGGGTATTTCTGGTCTCCGGTGTATCGGGGCACAACGATTCAGTTCAAAGTGTATGACCTCATCAAAGCATGCCATCCGTCAACGCTCACACGTCTCACAGGTACTTGCAAATGTCGGGTATGGTGCTGGGAGGCATGATCCACGCCGACGGAAGTCTCAGGAAATACGAGCATGAGATGCGAGTGAGGAGGAGCTGGTTGCGGGAAAAGGCGAAGTGGGAGCAGTACGAAGCCTCGCTTGCAAGCGAGAATGAGAAGAAAGGGAACAACTAATTCCACAGTACTCACAGGGATTGTATAGTGCCATGGGATCTGGATGTATATTACGGAAAAGGCGGCCGTCGAGCTGTCCATGTAAAATCACATCTCTTTCGTTCGGTTTATTTCACTTGCTTAGATGCCGTCCAACTCCAACGCCGAATCATGCAGCCGCTGTCATATCCCCTTGAGCACCCCGTCTTACTTGGAGGCTACTCGGAATCGTTTCGGGTCCATGTTGATCTTGCAAAGCCGCACAACACACCCGCTGAGCTGGAGCAAGGTCTGCACACCCTCTAGCACCTTCATGTGCGTGAAGCCAATCTCCTTGATGAACTCCAGTTTCGAGTGCTCACTGAGTGTGGGAATCGTCTTGGTGACCTTGAACATGGTGCTGATGATGTCGTGGCTCGAATATCCGAGATCCCACAACTCCCGTAGCGTGTCCAGTGCCGAGTCCACGTTGCCCTCGTAACACGCCTTCAGCATCGCCTGCACCTTGATCGGGTGTGGTGAGTCGACTACCTTGAAGACATTGTCTCCCGACACGAATCCAAAACCGGCAAATGTGGACTGCAGGTTGTTGATAGCCTGTCGCATATCTCCCTCCGCGCTGAAAACCAATGCTGCCAGACCGTCATCGCTGAATTCGACCTTTTCTGCCTCGATGATTTGCATCAAACGCTTCACGACTTGGGCGTCGGTCAGCTTGGCATATCGTAGAATGGCGCATCTCGACTGCAGGGGCTCAATGATTTTGTTCGACTGATTGCAGGCGAATGCAAATCTGGTGGTGTTGGAATAGATCTCCATCGTTCGTCGGAGGGCTTGCTGGGCGCCAGATGTCATGCTGTCGGCCTCGTCGAGAATGATCAGCTTTTGGCGGCCGGGAGGTAGAGTGACCTTCTTCTGCGCGAATCCCTTGATTCGGTTTCGCACCACATCGATACCTAAGTAGGGAGTCAGCCAGGACCATATATGCTCTTGCATGAAGAGACAAACCTCGCTCGTCACTGGCATTAAGCTCCAGCACAGCTTCTTTGTACGAATCTCCCAGCATCTGTCGAGCTAGACACAGCACACTGGTCGTCTTTCCGATCCCAGGCATTCCCGAGATAATGACGTGTGGCATATTGCCCTCCTTGGCGATAATCTTGAGTCGCTCGATCGTCTCTGTGTTGCCCACGACATCGTCGAGGAAGATTGGGCGATACTTTTCCACCCTGCAAAAGCGTTAGTGAAGCTGCGTGACAGGGCGGAAGCGTCTGGGTCGCACCAAGGAAGTTCATAAGATGTTGAGTTGGAAGGAGACGACTGAGCTGCCTTGGAGGCAGCTGTGGACGACTCGCCACGTTCCTCTGGTTTTTGGGCCGCCATCGTGGAGTTGTGACTGAGATAGAAGAGTTGAATGTTGAATATTCAATCACTTTACGCGATCTGGAGGGGAAGACGCGTCGGGAACTTTGGTCCCAGCGCTGCAGGTACAATTTGAAGATGGTCCGTGCGCAACATCTGGAAGGGCCCCCACCCGGCCACCGCTTTTCCCGTCTCCATGGCAAAATCCAGCCCGTGACAACTTTTTGAGCCTCTCATTCTTCCGGCGACAACGAACAGAGATACCCCCCAAAACACGCTCCCACCGACCGCCGACGCCTGAAATTTGGACTCAACATTATTTTCAACATCCCGCGATCGACCTTGCCGCCGATTTTCTGAACCATAAGCCATGGGTGTTGCAAAAAAGACCAGAAAATTTGGACAGGTGGGTTAGCCTTATCGATAAGAGGCGCAATTGCGAAATTTCAAGATGTCTGTACTGACCAAATGGCCGTCTCAACAGGTGAAGCGAGTCATCGGCCGCCGCGATGCTCGGTTAAAGGAAAACCAGGCCAAGGCTGAGCTGGCCGCGAAGGAGAAGGCGGCCAAAAAGACCGTCGGCGGCGAGCTCGTCCGCGAGGCGCCCCAAATGCCCAGCAACATGTTCTTCCAACACAACACAGCCCTCGTGCCGCCCTACAACGTCCTCGTCGATACCAACTTCCTCTCCCATACCGTCCAGCGCAAACTATCGCTCGTCGACTCCATGATGGACTGCCTTTACGCCAAGTGCAACCCCATCATCACCTCGTGCGTCATGGCTGAGTTGGAGAAGCTGGGGCCCAAGTACCGCCTTGCGCTGCGCGTCGCCCGTGACGAGCGCTGGCAGCGGCTCGAGTGCGACCACAAGGGTGTGTACGCCGATGACTGCCTCGTCGACCGCGTGCAGAAGAACAGGATATACATTGTCGGGACCAACGATAAGGCGCTGAAGCAGCGTCTAAGGAAGATTCCTGGTGTGCCGATTATGAGCGTGGCCAGGGCCAAGTACGTGATAGAGAGATTGCCTGGAGCACCGGATTCATAGAGCGTTTGTTTTTGATGAATTAGATAAAAATACTATTTTACGACCCATTACAATTGTTTGCCATGTATCCTTTGCCTTTTATCTTGTTGAGTGTCTCTAGATTGAATAGTGTCGCTCGCGTTAACCGTATATTAAGTCCGCTCAGCCGCCGCAGCTGGCTCCGGCGTTAACTCCCAGTGGATTCGGAGTCGCGCCTTTGCGACCCCAACTGTCTAAGCCACGTCAACTTCCTATTGCCTACAGGATTACTTCATCAACATACTCGCTCGACGATACGGAGAAAAAATACCCTGTCAATCACGACACACTATTCTCCGCTAAATGCACAGGACTTATTGAAAGCTGTCTATCACAAGTTGTCTCACACGTTGTCAAGTGGCCCGTGACGCAATGGACTCCAGCCCCAACGACAACTCCTCCGCATCAGCCCAGGATCGCCAGAAGCGCTCGCGCATCGTCCTCTCCTGCTCGCCCTGCCGCGCCTCCAAGCTGAAGTGCGATCGCGGCCAGCCTTGCAGCCAGTGCGCCAAGAAGGACCGCGCCAACCAGTGCCACTATGCGCCTAAACCTGAGAGGAAACGCCCTGCAAAGGGCATGTCAGCCCGTCTCAAACGCCTGGAAGGCATGGTCCGCGAGATGATGGATACTGAGGCCTCTGCAGAGGTCGCTGCGGAAGCCTCTGTGCCTAAACCTGGAGATCAAGATGACGCGGCACCGGCGGGACCTGCGGTTCGCGGGCGAGTTGTGAGGGGAGAAAATGCAACGACGTATGTGGGAGCGACGCACTGTATGGCCATGCTTGAGGATGTAAGTGAATGCCAAGATATCTGGTATGCTTTTTATGCGTCCAGAGTTCTGACAACATCTAGATCGAGGACCTGAAGAGCTATTTCGAGCAACCGGATGATATCGATGAGATTGAAGCTGGGGAGCTGGACTCAGCAGAGGTGCTTCTGTTTGCCCGGGCTGGCCCTAGGAATCGTGAGGACTTGCTGAGCTACTTGCCAGAACGAAAGGTTGCAGACAGGCTTATCACGAGATACTTTTCCTCTATGAGTCCGTCTCAACGTAAGCATAGGCCCGGGGAATCAACTACTTGCCAGAGAGCTTACAAAGGACAGATATTATTCATCGACCAACCTTTACCAGAGCCGTGAGTGAGACTTGGAAGACATAACCCTTGGTATATCTGACATCGAGACCTAGTATGCGAAGTTCTGGCAAGATCCCAGCAAGGCCTCTCTGCACTGGATAGCCCAGCTTTTCATGATGCTTGGCCTAGGCGTCCTTTTCAACACATTTATGAACTTCAGCGAAGTTGAGGGTGACTCTCCGGACCAGCCTCTGGATAGGATGCGTCTCTACAAGACCTGCGCCGGATGGGCGTTGGCTTGGGGCAAGTATGCGCAGCCGACCATCACTACCCTTCCGGCATTTCTGCTCTACGTTGAGTCTCACTTCCTCTTTAACCGCGCCGCCCAGACAAATTGCTACATCCTCTCTGGCGTGTGTCTGCGGCTGATGCTTAAGATGGGCTTACACCGGGACCCGAGCAAGTTGGCCAACATATCCCCCTTCGAGGGTGAGATGCGACGCCGCATGTGGAACATGGCCATCCAAGTCGAGCTGATCGTGTCGTTTCATATGGGCCTCCCGAGTATGCTCCAGGGTTTCGAGACCGACACGACAGTCCCGCGGAATCTACAAGATGAGGACTTTGACGAAGACTCAGTCGAACTTCCACCCAGCCGCCCCCCTTCCGACTACACCACGATGACCTACCCGATCTACAAGACCAATATCCTCCGCATCTTTGGCCAGATCGCACGACAGGCACACGCCCTTGCACCACCAAGCTACGCTGACGTCCTTAAGCTTGACAACTTGCTGCGGGAGACGTGGCGGACTGTGCCGTCGTTCATGCAAGTTCGCCCACTCGACGAGTGCGTTGGGGATCCCCCCATGCTTTTGATCCAGCGCTTCGGGATCGCTAGCCTCTATAACAAGAGTCGCTGCGTGCTACACCGGCGGTACCTGGCTGAGGCAGTTCCTAAGCGCGAGCATGACTATTCGCGGAAGCAATGCCTCGAGAGCGCGTTGACGCTCCTCGGCTTCCAGCATACCATTTGGGAGGCGTGCAAGCCGGGTCATGTTCTCAGCCAGAACGGCTGGTTCATATCATCGCTCGCAGTGCACGACTACCTGCTGGCAGCCATGGTGCTGTACCTTGTTATCAGAAACGAGCAGTACTCGGAGACAGGAGGCGAGTTTGACTGGATGGCGCAGACGACACTGACACCTACCAAAGCGGAGCTCACTGGCTTGATCAAGCGCTCATATTACATCTGGGCCGACGTAGCTACCGACGTGCCCGATGTCAGGAAGACGGCCGATACGCTGGCCACCATGCTGGCCAAGTTGGGTAGCCCTGTGGATGGCCCGGCCAAGATGCCAGGCGAGACACCGCACCCTCGGACAACGAGCACCGGCAACTCCTCCTCCTCTCTGGGAACGTCCATGGGAGCACCGTCGATGGATCCTAGCCCAATGGACACTCTTGGAAACGACTCAGATATTCTTTCGACTCTGGGGCTTGGTACGACGGTTCCGGAGCAGATGATACGGGACAGAGGTGCTGACTGTGACCTAGGTTCGACATCAGGGCTCGGGGTGAGCCAAGCTCCCTTATCTCTGGGCCAGCCGGCTGAGGCGGCTGCCAGCATGAATTTCCCAGGGGTAGATGCCATCGCTGGTGGATTCTCAGGGGGGCTTGACTTTGATCCGTCGTGGATGGAGGAGACTGCGGCTACTATGGATTGGGTAAGAGATTGGGACATGACAAAAGGGACAGGGACACAAGCTAATGAGTTTGAAAGCGTTATCTCGACATTTCTCTCGCTCACAGTCATGATTCTGGGCGAAACGAGGACACGGGCCAAACGTGGATGGAGCGTCCTCCGCCACTGGAGGACTTGGACATGATGGGACCTGGCGGATGGGGACAAGCTCCCTCCGGAAACAATTTTTAGGGGATTTTTGGTGAGATAAGGATGAAATGAGATCTTGGGCAGAGCTGAGACTGCTTCTATATCCGGGTTGGCGCGGAAGATCACGTCTGAGATTAGGCTGAGGGGGTGGGCGAGCCGTACCTCCGTTCTAGTCTGCGGTTCTCCAGTCTGCGGATCAATCCGGACAGCCGCTCTGTCCTCCTTCCTGGCTGGACATGGACGCCTCCTGCGCGGCACGGGCGTAGTCGTGCAGGCAGATGAGCTTATCAGGAGGATGGTGTGGCTTGGAGTTAGTCGTGTGGACGGACGGACGTTCGCGCGGCGCAAGGAAGCGTCAAGCGTTATCTGGGGAAGGCAAATCTGGGGATGACCCCGCATCGCATCGCAGCACCCGTCTCACCACGCAGCCCGAGGATACCGCTGGAGCGAGTCTTTTGGCTCCGGAGCGTCATGGCTGCCATGCCGTGGCATCGTGGGATGTTGTGGTTGGTGCGTCGCCGTTGTGCGTCCAGTGCAGTGTAGCCACGACCTGAAGGGGTCGCCGACGGGAAGTCAGCTTGACTATACACACGATATCCAGGCCTCCAGGGGATGAGCTTTGTGTGGTGGCTGATAGCAACGAATCCAATTGTTCCGCCCGCCAGTGTGAGGTGACAATGCCTGCTTTTTGCGCCATGCCGCAGTTTCACTCAGGCACTACACACGTCGGTGAGTGAGCGATGGCGTATTCGCATACGCCTTGCTGGCCTCAGTCTTTGTGGCTAATTAGGCTTGGACCGCCTGGCTGATAACATGGCGACACAACATGTCATGTAAGGAGGTCTCGCTCAGAGATACGCTCAGACAGCCATTAATTACAGCACAGAGCCAGGACCCTTCAGCGCACAGGGCTCGTGCCACGCAAGACAAAGCCGCAGGGGTCATGACGTAGCACATGAGCAACCCGCTGGGCAGAGCCGCGCACCCGGCCGACGCCACAAGGCCGACCGCCGAAACCTCCGCGGAGATGTGCAATCCGGACGGCATCGCCCTGTGCGCCACGCTGGGATCGGGACGACTGAATCGTTTGTTGGGCGGTCGTGAGCGTGTCAATCCATGCCCGCATCAGGATCAGGATGGGAGTTATTGTATCACTTGCATCCACATCCCAGAGACACGCAGTCAAACGACCAAGAGGAGAGGGCCTTTTGTACGTAATTGCATACACGACTCTGGCCGGAGGGGAGGCATTTCCTCATCGACGATGCAGAGATGCCCGCCGGCGTTGTACCGAATACTTGCTCGGCTACGCTTTCCTACGCTCTGCTTCAACACGTGTGTATGCGAACATGTCGGGCGGAAATGACGATGGGCTTGGCTCCGGTGGGAAGGGCAGAATCCTGTCACTGTCCCGCGTCTAGGTCTGTTTCGACGAGCTCGACTCGACTTTCACCGACATGAGCATCAACCCGCAAAAACAACAGGTGACCGAGTTAGTGTACGCGCCTCTCTTGTTTTGGTGATGTGAATCTTCCAGAATGGCGGGTCGTTCTAGGGCCACGGAATAGCGCGCCGATTGCAGCATGGGAGGCGAAGCGTCTAATCTGGATCGTGGTGGACTGACACCCCGCAACGAGCTGTCGTGACCCATCTGCTCCGTCTCCGTCACCTTGCGGGACGGCCATCGCCTTGAGCCGCCGGCTTAATTAGCAGCTGTAAAAAAAAAGATCGAAAAATCTCTCGTGTCTTGGCTGGTGGCGGGTGCTTGTACCATGGGTACTGGGAAACAACACGGCTTAGACAGCGCGGCGGAGACACATGGGCGCCCGGACATGGCAAACTCGCAGTTGCATGTCGCTGTGCCTGGCAGATGGCTCCCGGGAGACGGGAAATGCTAGCAACAACACCATGTCACCGAGACAAGAGATCGGTTCCAGGGCGTGAAATGGTCACAGGGCGTGAGATCGCCATGCTGACAGGAAATTTGATGATTGAAGCCCTGCTGCAGCGAGGCTTGAGGAGGGGTTGCCATGCAGCCATGTGGCGAGCTTATGCCTTTGGCGCCTGTTCTGGTCGAGGCCGCTTCCAACACGGGCCTGTAGAAATGGGCATGGCTGGAGCTGGGCCACTGATTTGCACCAAATCTGGGGGAAGAGATGCAGTACAGGGAAGTCGAGCAGGGTGCAGAGAGCAAACTAGCAGGCTGAATGCGAGCTTGCGTCCAAGGACGAAGTGGACGCCGCCGGCGCAAGGAAGCGGCGTCGCGAGGAAGCGGCGTCGCGTCAACAAAAAGTTGGTGGTTTTCACGTCGGGTGACCAGAGGCGATAGATCCATCTCCGTCGACGACGCCGCTATCAGAGGCCGGGTAGCAAATGGGCAGGGCCAAGGCTGGCGCGTTGGTAACTTGGATGAGAAATGGAATCGGGGTAAAATTTTCTGACTGGAGAGCTGCGCGGAGCGGCCTCGAAACTTTTACCTAATTCCCACGCTACTCGGCATTTGACTCCATGTTCATCGTGGGTGTGGTCGTGGACGGGGTTCGACCTGTGTGTGGACTGTGGGCTGGGGGACCCGGCTGGCGGGTGCGTGCCTGGTGCGCTTTGCCTAGTAGCTAACAGCTAACAGCTAACAGCTGTTGGCGCGCCGGGGCTCTCAAGTGACAATTCTTGGCTCTGGCTAACATGCATGGGTTTTGGGATCCGGGCTCTTGTCGAGGGGGGCCGTCAAAGGGGAGGGGACTACTGCGTAGTACTACCACGTACGGAGTCGGTTGGAAATAAACGAAGCTGATGGTCACTCGGTTCACGATCCAAGACTAAAGAGACCAGTCTCGGCCGGGCGGGCGAAGGCGACATGAGATGAGGCCATGTCATAGAATCGAGTGTCATTACATGTTACCTACGTAGGTAGTACCTCCCCGGCGTCACTTCCTATCACCTAGGTACCGAGCACGCCGGGAAATGATGGCTGTTCGCATTGATTGTAAAGGGCCGTTGTCTCCTTGTCCCGCGACTAGGCGTTGCCCCTGCCCTGGTGAGTTTGGCCGTTCGGGCTGTCGGTGACCGTTTGAAGGGTCATCACCTTCTACGGAAAGGTACTCACCTTACATCCTACATACCAGGTACATATCGCACACGCACACACCTTCGCATCGCATACCTTGCTCCGGATCCCTACCACCTGCCTTAGCGATGAACGCAAGTCTCATGTACCCAACAAGACCTGGCATGGCGCAATCGGGCGCAATCGTGGGGACCAGGACCAGGTTGGTAGTTGTTGTTGTTCTGTCGTCGAGCTTGCAAGCAGCAACGAGGGGGGTTCGTTTAACAAGACTACAAAGGTGAGGTTAGATTGAACCCCGTGAATGGTCTCGTGACAAGTCGGACACGGGCTAATAGGTCAGAAGAGAGACTGTAGAAACGAAAGTAAGAGGAATCAAGTAAGTCCTATGTAATAGAAAGCGACAGGCGGCTACGGGCCAATCAGGACGCGGGGAATGCCCGATGCCGCAATTCCGCACGTCGGGGGCTTGGAGCTTCCCGCCTCATACTACTACGTAGTAAGCATCGCATGCCATAGCATGGGTCCTATGAGCACCTGAGTGTACGGGGATACGGGGTACGTACATGTCGAGGAGGCATCTTATCCTGTTTCTTTTTTCGGAAACGACCAATAATGACGGCACCAAGCGGCGAAAGGACGACATGGTTGCCACAGCTTCCGTCGCTTCCACCAGCTCGTAACCTGGGATGCCTGCCCTGTCGGCCAGCGTACCACTACCACATCGGCGGTGCCGACGATATATTGTGAGGCGAAAGTTTCTTTGTCACTTCATTTGCAGCGGTTTCGAGTCGTTATCGCCAGGAGCTGGGAGCGGCGCATCGACCTTCCGCAAGCCGTTGGTTCCTTGGGTTGGTCTCAGGAGCTATCTCTTGCACCGCCTAGGTAAGATTTGCCGTAAGCACAGGCCGTTCTGAGACATGCGCAGAAAGTAAGACAAGTCCAAGAAACTGGGTGGACGATTCAGAGACAAGAACGGCACGCTTGCGGCGGTCCGCTTGATTGGCCACCCCCGGACTTTTTCCTAGGTAGGCCTGGGCCTCGGGCTTTTTGGTCCATCATGTGCCACGTCCCGTGGCTCCATATGGGCTTTCCGATCCCCTCTTGCACCGAGCCAACGAAACAAGACCAGTCAGCGAAACCTGGCTCGGGGGCGTGGGCATCGCAGCGCAGTACAGCCTCAAGCAGCCAGCCCGGCGGCCGGGATTACCTTCCCCAGCGGACCCTCTAGCGGTGTTTGGCGGGGTTCTCCAGCAGCTGTAGGGCAGCTTACGACGAGCACTACACCCATCAAGGACCCCCTAGTGAAGTTGGGATGCGCTGCCTGCCCGGGTGAGCAACGGCCTTGTCCATGCCACGAGTGACCAGCTTTTGTCCCGATTGGTCCGAGCTCATCCAGGGCTTCTGCGCTGCTGTCAGAAGACAGCTCCCCGATCCAAATCTGTCGACGGAACACTGACCGGGTCGGTCGGTCGGTCTGTGCTGTGCTGTCCTTTGCCCTTTATGGAGCTTCTGATTTAGTACGACATTCACGTAATGCCCAGGGTTGCAGGCTTCGGGAGGGGAGCGAGGGAGGGTAAGGTATTCTTCTCGATGAACCGCCTAGGCTCATGGCAGGCTGGTTGTCAATGACATCCCCATGCAATCACAGTGGCCAGCAACAGCGGAGGGCCTGCAGCCTCGGATTATTTGGGGGGGAAGCGGGGGCGGGTTGTAGTCGTGACCTGGGGTAAATAAGGCACCATCAGCATTTTCTAATTTTCCCATCTCTTGTGTGTGTGTCTTCTCTGTGCTCTATCTCCTCATGGCATGACACGGCCGAGTAGACGACGAGGGAAAAAAGGTACGAAACGAATGTACTGATAAGGAGCCGAGGGTCCGGGGGTGTGGGAGGCGTGGGATGGTGTGAGAGGCGTGTGCGTCAGGCGCCTTGCACACCAAATAGGTAAAATAGACGGCCAACGGGGAGGGTGGCGGTATTAATTCGAAGCAGGTACGGCCTTCGGTGGACAAGTACGACAAGGCCGGGAACCAGGCCGGAGCGCGGGCATGATACCGCAGCGATGCCGCAAAGCGTAATAATAGGCTTAGGATAACAAGGCGAATCCGTGACACGGAACATGGCAAAGCAAACGGTGGGATCGGCATGGGGAGATTTGATGCCAGCCAAGAGCAATGCCATGAGTAAGGTTGTTTTAGTTTTTAGTCGAGCGAGAGGGAACGAGGGCTGGGCGGATGTCGTCCCGGTTCCTTATCAGTCGGTCACTGTCGCGGTCACCTGGGCCGAGTGCATCATCCGGAGGCCGAGTTGTGTCCCATTTGCGCCAGCGACTTCTGGGGACTGCTGCGACAGCATTGGTTCCAGGCCGGCGCTGCTGGGTACTCGCGCTTAAGCAGAATTGCCCGTTATCTTGTTTCCTCTCTCCCCCAACTCGACTTCGTACTGCGTGTCTCGCTCGCGGCCCGTAGCACGCCCTTTCCCGAGCGTCAATGTTCCCCCTTCCGTGTCCATGTTCCCTCCACCCCCCGTTCCATCCCAGGCTCGTTCCCCCTCTTTCTGCCCACCTTGGCTGCCCGATTACCGACCGACTTCTGGCGGTGCTGGGCTGTTTTTCCCTGCATATCTGCGTCTCATCCCCCTCTCTCCGTCCGTCCTTTTGTCGGTGCTCAAGTGCCGCACGCCAAAAACAAAAAAGAAAGGAAAGAGGGCACAAGACCACCCGAGTTTCGCGCCCAACTGACGTCGTGTCAGTACCCGTGTATGTACCCCGCCGAAATAGGGAAGAAAGTGAGAGAAACGGCGGTTTGGAGCTGATTGATAACGGTACCGCGTGCCCTTCTATTCGTCGCTGGCCCCATCACGTCACCCGCCAGTCCCAAAGAGTGTCGACCCTTAAAAAAAAAAAAGTTGATCCACGCCCTGTTCTGTCTCAGTCGGTCGGTCTCAACTCTCAAGTCACTTTGACAAAGTCCTCTGCGCTGTACGGGGATGACCAGGGGGCTGGAGGAAGGCCGCATTTACACCACAGCACCACAGAGAGAGCAGCACCTACGCCGTCTTGCAACAGAAGCCACGGCTGTTGACCGTCGACTCCAGGTTTACAGGGCTCTAGACCTCTGGTTTCCCAATCTGTACGTCCACGGCCGCTTCTCATCAGGGTTCTTCACCGGGCCGGTCTGGTCTTGTCTTGTTCGGTCTGGTGCGGTTTTCAAGCGCGCCGTCCAGACACCGTCATCGCACCGCCATCACGCCTCATCTTCCTCTGTCCCCAGATCTGGAACCTTACCTGATCCTTCTACGGCTGCGCTTGATCCTCTCTTAGCCTCTGGCCGCCGTCGTTCGTGCGCGCTACTGTTACTCCTACGCCTACTATTCAGACACCACACCCGCGCGCGCATACCTTATACATACACCATAGACCTCCCACGCACTCCCCACACACCGACTCAATAACAGCCGTACTGGAACCCATAACCCATAACCCAGAACCCACAACCCATCACAACCCGCGCCGCAGAGCACCGCACCGCAACGCAACCTGCCTTAGATTTTACTCCAACTCCTGCAGAGATCGGCCTGCCCGTTGTAACAGGTCTCCATTGCTCTCCTTGGCTCTGATTTGTTTCGATTCCGACTCGGCCAGACTCAACCAGGCTCGACCAGTTTCGACCAGTCCCGCTTCGCTTCAGCTACTCGCCCGGCCTCCCCTTTCGACTGCTCGACTACACCGACCAGACACACGCCGACACGCACACACGCGCACAAACACACGCAGGGACATAATCTTCAACAAGGTCTCCTAGCTCGTGGCTCTTGGCCCGTGGCTCCTGATCCTGGCGACTTGGCTCCGCTTCTACTAGAACTCTTCGAGGCCAAGTTCCCAAAGGGCCCCCTCCCCCAAAACCCACCTTCACCCACATCACACGGCGCCCACAGTCCACTTCTGCGCCGGTCGACCAGGGTTCTTTTGCGTCGGTCGTCTCCTTTGCTCTTTTGGCCCCTCGATCCTTGACGCTCTGGCCCCCGCGACGCTCGTCCACACGATCTCAGAGCCTAGAGGTGTGCGCATTGAGCATTGAGCGTTGAGCGCAAGCCCGCCGCAAAACGCCGCGAAGCAGCATCGTGACCACCCTCGTCCGGCGTCTTTCCCTTTCTTCTTTTTATTCCCCTCCTCTCCTCGTCCCTGTCTCCCTCTTCCCTCTTCCCCTCCTTCACACGATACCCTCGCCCCTCTCTTCCCCTCAACCCTCCCACCCTGGCCGACTGACTGCCTCTGCGACTACTGCCGCAGTCCTGCGCTGCTGATTCCGTCTCTGCACCTGCATTGGCCGGTTCGCTCGTCTTCGGCGCTCCCAGATCCACCGCCATACGTTCGTTTTACGTACTGCACTCTGCTGTCGCTGTCCCATGAACTTCTGTTGCCATTTTCTCTCGGTCCTCCCCACCAGCCGTCCGAATCACGCCCCGACGTCGTCGTCCTCGTTGGACAAATAAAAGCCCGGCGCCAGCTTGGCCCAGTGCCCGTGGCATCCCACCTTCGAAAGAGACGCGCGCTTCGACTCGCCTCGGTTTTTGCGACTTCCCCCTCCTCTTGCCTGCGAGCCACGCGCTATTATGCCCGCTCAACTAAACGGGTCCATGACCGCCAGCATCCCCCTCCGAGTCACCGGCGACCAGACCACTGTCCTCTGCAAGCAACACAAGCACTCTCGATCCTCCTACTCCGAGTCATCCCCGCTCACCAACTCCCGAAATAATTCCCTGACGTTCCGTCCGCCCAAGAGGCTCATGTCGAACCCGGACAAGACCATCGCTGTCATCAATGCCAGCGGGCGGCAGGCAGCATCCTTTATCCGCGTCGCAACCGCCGTCGGCTACCATGTTCGCGCCCAGTTGAGGAATCTCGAGGGGGTCGTGGCCGCCGAAGTGTCGACCAACCCCAACGTTACCGTCTTGGTCGGCGAGTTGTACACGAGAAACAGTCCCTCAGACGTCAACCGGGACGTCACCAAGTACGGCCCGCTGGCTGGTGTAGGAGTCAACTATGACTTGATCCACAACCTCTTCCGCGGAACCCAGCTGGCCTTTATCAACACCACGTTTTACGGCGACGAGATCCAGATCGGCAAAGCACTCGCCGATGCCGCCAAGCGCGCGGGTGTCCAGCACTACGTTTACTCATCCATGCCCGACCACGCTGCCTACAACTCTGGCTGGCCTTCGCTGCCCCTCTGGGCCGCTAAGCACGAGGTCGAGCAGTATGTGCGCCAGCTGAGGCTGCCTGCCTCGTTCGTGTACACGGGCATCTATAACAACAATTTCACCTCACTCCAGTACCCCCTGTTCTGCATGGAGCTCCAGAAGGACGGATCTTTTAGGTGGCAGGCACCCTTCCACGAGGACGCCAAGCTGCCCTGGTTAGATGCTGAACATGATGTGGGACCCGCTATTTTGCAGATCTTTAAGGACGGGCCATCCAAGTGGAACGGGGAGCGTATTGCGCTTGCATACGAGTACCTGTCCCCCCGGGAAGCATGTAAGCTCTTTTCACGAGGCGTCGGCCGTCCCGTACGATATGTTCGGGGCCCCATCAATATCAACGTTAGGATCCCCGTCGGCTACCGAGAACAGCTTGTCGGCCTGGAGAAGCTCTTCAGCCCCGACGAGAAGGATGCCCGGAAGCAGCCACCCTACTTTGGTGACCCCAAGCTTGAGATCAGCTGCCCTAGCGAAGCTCTGGAGCTGTGGGAGGGTCCCCGAGGACTAGAGGAATATGCAAGAGAAATGTTTCCCTTGGAAGAGGAGGCCAACGGCTTGACTTGGATGCTTGAGGAGGAAAGCGACGACGAAGACGTACATGCCGCGGCGACTTCCGTCGAGCAACTAAGAATCAACGATGTTGATGACGATAGCGACGACGACGATAATGATGACGGATTAGTCATGCGAGGCCGCAAGCGAGATGAAGAAGAGTGGTTGGCGTAATGAGGCTGCCTCCACTTAGAGGCTTCCCATGATTCCTCCAATACGGCGAAAAAGAGCGAGAACAAAAAAAGAGATCCAGCCCCAACCCTGAGATGTCCAAGCAAAGGGACTGAATGGTGGCGAGGATCGGCGACGATTGCATTTGGGCGGAGCGGAGTTGTGTTTATTTGGACAGGGGGTCCAGGATATTGCGTGTCTTTTGGAGAGGCGTCATATGGGCGGTTTGGTCTGGGAATGAAATAACATGGCTGGTTGACGGACGACTTTTGAAAACGATGGCGAATCAGCATCTGTCTCTCTCCCTCTTTCTCCTCTGCCTTGCGTGATGTTCGTGTGTAAGAGGATTTGTTTCATTGCCATTCCCCTGAGCCCAATTGCCTCGGCGTCAAACTCGTCGTTCTAGTTTTCGGACAGTAGCATTAATGTTGGTTCGTTCGAGTGGTTGACTAGGGTCAGTGAGAGCGAGATGGATGGGATATATCCATCTCCCACCCGTTATCGCTTATCGACTCGGGCACAATGGGCTGATAACGCTGATATGGCTGATATCGGCCGCTGGGAGATAAGGAGGTGGGAGGAAAATGAGGGTAGGATCAGATGCCAGGTGAGGTCAGGCTGTGGAAGTCCCTTATCCTGCCCTTGTACGTCGTCCAGCTCGCACGACGGGACACGCGGTCAAGCGCCCAGGATGAATCCCGCGGCGTGACACTTGTGATACCGTGGCGCTTCTCGTCGGCTTATCAGTCAGTATCTTGCACCGGATCACAGCCCAAACAACAAGGCAAAAGCACACTCTGATTGTTACAGACTACTTTTGTAGAGAGGACAGCCTGGGACAGGACACGGCACACCTTCTTATACCGGCCTCCCCGCCCACACCTCGGCCACACACGACTCCCCCATTACCATCCCGCCTGTGGCCGCCCGCACACAGCGTGGGGTTGGCAGCGGGAAAAAGCAGCTGGACGTGGGGGGAGGAGGCGCGAGAGCGACACGGGCCGGCGAGAACGGACGGGGGTGGCGGGACAAGGGGTCAAGGCGCGCGGGGTGGGAGCCTGGCAGGAGGGGGATTATATGTGGTAAGGTCCTCTGCGGCCGCTGTGGGTTCTGGCCGTGGGTGCTCGTTCGTTTGGTTATTTCATCTGATTAGGTACGTGTGTGGTCTTGGGACAAAGTGAAGCGGGTTCCATGACCAAGGATGGCGTAGTTTGGTGGTTTATCGCTCGCGGATCCAGTCTCCGGCCCCCGCACCGGGAGCCTGCCGTGGGAAGGACGGGGGTCTAGACGAAGGAGGATGCAGAGGCGCCATGTCATTGGAGAGATACGAGTGTCGGCGGAGAGGGAGATAGGGGCGGTTATGTGGACAACGATATGACATTGGATACCACTATTTGCAAGTCCTGGCTATCGAGCAACAACCCACCAACTTGTGTCACTCAATAACTCGCTGCCTTGAGACGTAGCACCACACATGGTCAATTAGTGTCTTAATATGATGTGAAAACTTAGCCCGTCCATCCCGTAGAGGCTCTGGACCGACGCCTTCAAAACCACACGTATTCGTTCTCGTTGCCCATACCGATTCTCCTCCTCGACACTCACGCCCGCACGACCCACACGACCCTCTGGTAGCCTTATTGAACTCATCTTCATGGGCGGCCAAGTCACGGAACTGGATACGACACGGGGCGCAGAGGGAAAAGGGTTGTGCCGCCTGACGTGGGTGTGAAGATTTGACCCGTTGGAGAACTTGTCAATCTGGATAAGACGCCAGAATCGATTCAGAAGCAATCTGGCACAAACATCACGCAGCTTCACTTTTTTTCTTCTTCTTGAAGCGATAATATAGCTTACCAGCCTCTATTTTTTCGAGTTACCATTTGCCTATAACGAATGGACTATTCATCTCGATCCAATCGCTAGCAATATTAGCCAAGCTTTGACTGTGCGTTGGGACCGATTTCACCACCAAGACTACCTACCGATAAGGTCAGCTTAGAGGTCACAGAGGAGAAGCCAAGGCCGGCGCAAAAAGGGAAGGTAAATCATTTCCGAAGTATTCACGCTGGCTTTCATCTTGTGACGTAGCCAGCATTTTAAGGATTGAATACACGCCTCTACCCTCTTTCAGTAAATACAAGCACAAGCCAGTAAATCTCGGCGACTTTTTTTTTTTTTTACTTCGGGAACACTTAGAGTGGCGTGTCTCAGCCAGTACAATGGCAAGTTCCCCAAAATGAGCCGCCATAACCTAGCGACGACAAGAAATATCCCCAACAGGACTCACGCGATTCTCAGGTTTGACAACTAACATGGAATTTAGAAAACAACTGTCCTGTAGTGAAGGCCACGATGGTAACCACAGTGTGGTGTATTTACCATTGTCAACACTTACTCACGTCATGCGTAGGCGACTAGAGAATATGAGAGTCTTCATTTACAGAGGATGATTCCAGGCTGGGAGATTAATTGGACTTGGTTGAGAAGCCAGGCCCACTTTAACGTTGGCATTGCAAGCGAGTTCGGTGTTCTAAATGTGCCACAGTACCGTGGAAGCATGCGATCCGGCGATTTTTTGAGTAAAATGACTTAATGAGACTCGAGGATTATATAATCTTTCCACCTGAAGCCTCAACCTAAATCATGAACGCGCCAAACCAACTTTCGACACCAAATCCCAGCACCGGCACCATTCCCATACGTAATACGTGCACTCGAGGAAATGAATAAGAGCCACTACAAGAGCTCAATCAGGGTTATCAGGCAAAACCAAAAGGGTACTACAAAATAAAGAAGGGAAAAAGTATGCCCACTCAATGCTTGAGCAGTACGGAGTGCAGTCACTTAAAGAGGAGTGCCTAGTCTTAATCGGCTAGCCCAGCCATTATTAAAACACTGACGTGTGTGTCAACAACATCACAACAGTTAATTGATATCTCCACGTAATTTAAAGGTTTAATCCATCCATACTATAAAGATTCCGAACTAATAGCTTCTGCATAACGCACATCTCATTAGTTCTCAGCACCCTTCAGGTCATACCGATTCTCCTCGTCGGCAGTGACGCCCGCACGACCCTCTGGCAGCTCGTTGAGCTCGTCTTCGTGGATATCCAAGTCACGGAACTGGAACCAGAAGCAGGTTCCAGCAATGAAGGCGAGAATGGCCACGATACCGTAGTTCCAGACGAGAAGGGGATCAGCCGCAAGACCGACCAGGGCCTGGCCGAGGGCAGATGAAAAGGCAGTCATGAACAGTGAAACGGCCTGGACCATGGATCGCATGTTCTTGGGGGCCTTAGAGAAGGCGTACTCGAGCGAGGTGATGGAGGCAAAGACCTCGGCGAGGGCGATGAGGACGTAGGATCCGGTCTGGGCCCAAACATTGATGGGAGCTGGGGTACAGGTGACCATCTCGCCCTCCACATCGCTCCAGATCTTTCCAGATGCGTGGTCTCCACACTCGGACTTGTCGTAGATGTAGTGCTGA
The DNA here is from genome assembly GCF_021365365.1 of Ilyonectria robusta. Classification (NCBI taxonomy): domain Eukaryota; kingdom Fungi; phylum Ascomycota; class Sordariomycetes; order Hypocreales; family Nectriaceae; genus Ilyonectria; species Ilyonectria robusta. Next base: position 675,601 of record NW_025764438.1, read on the forward strand.
ACAACAGCGGCCCAGATCATGGCGGCACAACCAACAAAGAAACCGGCGGTGATCTTCTTAATAGGCGTGAACTTGATGCCTGCCTTGCGAAGGGCGGGATAAACAAAGAAGTCGTTGAGGGGGATAAAGATGAGAAGTGCAAAGGGGTTCAGGTTGGACAGAACATCGTTGGGCACTCCGTGGAGCTCCATCGTCGCGGCCTGGGAGATGAGGTTGTTGTTGACTACGCAACCAGTTAGCAACTTTTAAATCTACCATTAAAATCGGAACACTTACTCTGATTGTAGCAAAGCCAGAAAATGGGGTACCAGCAGAAGACGGCGCAAGCGGCGAATCCACGCTTCAGCTCGTCTACCCAGGCGTCGTCGAAGTTCATCCACTTGGGGCGGGTCTCATCGGTAAAGTGAGAGGGCTTGACATTCTCCCAGAACGTGCCATCGTGCATGTTCTTCCAGGTCTGGAAGGGGTTGATAGACCAGCGGCCCTTCTGAGCGAGGAACCAGGTCTTGAGTGCTGGCTTGATGAGAGATCCGCCTGGTGGGCGCCTCTCATACTTGTCACGCCCCCACCACATGACGAGTGGGCAGATGCAGAGCATGATGCAAGGAAGAGTATAAGATAGCCAGAAACCAACGTATTTCTCAGCGTACACCTAATGCGTTTTACGCTATTAGCAATGTTCTAGGACTCATGACGAATTCCCTGGGGTTTATTTAGTCTTACCATACAAAGTTGGCCGACAAGGGCGCCAACGTTGATGCAGAAGTAGAACCAGTTGTAGATTCGTTCGACAGTAACGGCCGGATCAACAATAACACGCTCGCCTGACTTGAGGGTTTTGACATGCATGAATTGTTCTCCAAGTTGTTCCACAATGAGCGGGCTGACGTTGGGCTTGAAGCCGCCGGTGCCAAAGCCAATGGTGAGGATAGCAATAATCATGGCACCCAAGGCACCACTGCTGTTCTTGATGACAGGGGGAACCGCGGAGACGATCAGAATGATGTGGCCGATAATGTCAATTCCCAAGGCGTAGTTGATGGTCTTGTAACGTCCCCAGTACTGGTCAGCCACGTACGCACCGGCGAGCGGCATGAAGTACTGCCAGAACTGGTTGAAGGTGGTGAGGCCGGTGGACGCTCTCTGGCCCATGCCAAGGGCACCGGGCTGGTCATCTGAGTTGACAATAGCACCAGTGGTAGAACCATCGGGAAGAGGCTGCTGGATGAAGTTGGTGACTTGAAGAGTGGTCAGCTTTAGTTTGTCTCAAGGGTTGAAGGGTGGGGGCATCAAGACTTACACACGACGGTGCAACCATAGTAGGAGAAACGCTCGCACAGTTCGATAAAGGCAATGCTGAAGAGCTTGAGAGGGATGTGGTTTGGCACTCGTCTCAGAGTTCCCATGTCTTCAGCACTTGGGAGCTCCAAGCCCTGCGTGGTCTGAATATGGAAGGCATTCTTGTGAGGAGCTTTCTCGGTGACGGTAGGCTCAATGGAGATGGAATTCTTCTTCTCGTCAACGAGCTCGTCCTGGAGCTCAGCACGTAGCTCAGCTCCGGCGATGGAGTCGGTCACGTCACCGGGGGGCGACATTGTCAATGCCTCGTCTTTGCTAACAATTGTTTCCACGAGAACGATGCGGGACTTGATCAGGCTCGGTACCACGGGCTCGGTACTACGGAGTTCGAGGGGGGAGGAGCATTTACAGGCGTGATCCAGGGCCTGTCTTTATAACTGAGACCCGGCGGGAGGTTAGCCCGATGAAGACATCAGCGATCACACTATGCTACGCTACTTAGTACAAGCAGCCGAGGGCCGAAAGCATGGGATACCTAGACGACACCTACGGAGCGGGGCCCATCCCATCCACAAGGATTGGCAGCTTGGGAGCTTGGGGGCTTGAAGGGGGCGTATCGCGGGTGGCAAGGATCAGAATGAAAGAAGAAGGTCGAGTCGCGCACGCAACGGGGTTGGACAGGACATCAGATGCTCGTGATGAGGCGAAATAGCGAGCTCTGACTGGTCTAAACCCGCGAGAAATGGTGTTGCAGCATGGCAGGGACTGGCCAAAGGGGCAAGAACTAGCCAGATGGGGGGCTCCTTCCTCAATGGTGATCATAAGGCGGGCACTTACACCTGTTGGGCACTTGGCAGTGGGTTGCTACCACGGCCTGAGAAGCTTGGCTTCTCCATCTTGCACACTTGACCATTCGCTCTTTTTTCAACCAACCCCCATGTCGATTCCAATTATGGCATATCTACAACTTCTTCCATCATCGGCAAGATTGCTGCGGGCGTTGATGCCCTTGTGAGCCTGCCAGGGTAACACCTGGTTGTCTCGCGTCCGTGGGACAACTTCTCGGCAAGCGCCATTGGTTCCTCGGGGTGGGACGTTGACGAGAGTGAGTGTATCGGAGGTTGGGATGAAGATCGAGCCATTGAGAGGGTCGCTTCTATGCTTGCGAGGACCCTACTTGCTTGCTCCGCCATCAGATGAGGCATGATGCTCCGTTCGTAGGACAAGCTTGGTATGCAAACGCCCCCCTCGCCCCATTCCGAATCGGGACTTGCCAATGCTTCCAGAAGTTCTTTGCCTAAGGCTGAGGAGAGGGTACAGCTTATCTAGTTTCCCCCCAACGACGAGACCGTCCCGACGATCGTTGCCCTCTTCCAGAAGCTGTGTTGCCAGAGCCAAGACCCGACGGCCAACCAGAGGCATTACGGATAGCCATAATCCCTCCCGAGGCGACCTGGTGATGCCCACTAGCGAGACAGCAAGGAAGCAGCAGAGCAGGGTAACAGGGCAGCAGCAACTATCGTATGGTGAAGCAAAAACCCAAATCAAAAGTTCCGGCAACGTTGCAACGCTGCCAACTGTGTGCCGCCCTAGGGTGCGAAAAGCCGCCCACGATAAGGAACCCCAGGAAGCCAATGCATGCGCCAAGGTTCCGAAGGTGTGGCCGAGTGGAAGATGCGCGTCGGGAGGCGGCCGCGTGGACCAGGTCATGTCTTCGCCGTGTCTTGGCCATGTCGCCTGGGCAGGGGCCAGACGTTCAAGGGGGTCTCTTGAGCGGCAATCTGCTGATTCTGGGGTTTGTGGCGGATGGCTGATCGTATCCTTCAGGGACATTGTGTTGCCAGACCCGAAATGCAGCTACTTATCCGACATTCAACTCTTGACGGCGGTAACCCGCCCAGCACCGAAGCACCACCGCAGCCTCTTGATCCGCCACTCACCTCATCCTTCCACTTGAAGAAGACGCCATCCAGCACCTCCTCTCTTCAGCCACTGCCGCGGAGCCGGTGGATGAACCGACGTTGGCATAAACAACGACGCTTGCGTACGTGCTCTACGTAGGACGTTTCGACAGTGTGGGGAGATAGCATTCAGAGATCCATGCCAAGTCAGGCCCCGTGCACCGCTTCGCAACGCCACCTTCCTATTCGCGCCTAATTAGAAGCTCCTGTGCTTCTAGGCGCTAAGGTCCTTTTTTTAAGGTCCCTCCCTCAAGAGTTGCTGACAGGGGTTGACACCCTCTTCACCAGTCTCTGACCAGTCAACAGATACGAATAATTCGGATCTTGTACAAACTCACCGGCGGTGGGGGATTGGATGCTGACATTTCAATTCCAAATCGGATGTCTTGTTGTCGATCGGTTGGTCAGAATGATATCTCTTGTTTCTCGCGCCAACCAGGCCCCTGTGCAGTGTGGCCTCAACTTCGCTTCGTCCTCGCCACCGCTCACGAGCATTTCGGTTCGGTTTACGCCGTATCATACAAAACACATGATAACCGAACATCAACCACGAACTGCGCGTATCGACGGGTAGCATCGGACTAGAAGACAGACGCCTTGCAAGTTGGTTCCAACTGCACTAACTTAATTGACCGTCATCACAGTTGATTTTTCCTTGGATGGCGTTTTAGGTCATTGCACGATTTGCAAATATTCTACTACCCTCTCTGAGTTAGAGGACCACGTCTTCTGCTCAAATCGCTTCGATCTTGAGTTCTCAATCAGCAAGTACCATGAAACTATGAATCCCAACCCCACGGGGAGACTAGTCTAACCACCTCGGTCTCGGATACCGCGAACCTCGAGGCGCACGCACCCTCAGTGTTGGATCTACATCTAGAGGCAGGTGATAATGCAAAGGCACACTACGTGCTCGAAATAAGGCTTATCGTCTAGCCATTCCAACAGAGCTTAAACTTAACCGTGCAGCCAAGACCTCGTGTTGGTCCCAACGACTTGGCACACTCGGTCCGCAAGGATCAAATGTGGATTGTAGGTACTTTTGGTTCTTACCTAAAGATCTAAGAAAGTACCTTGGGTCTTAGCCGAAGATATAAGACCATACCTCATGTCTTGGCTAAATACCCAGGTACAATACTTCTCCTACTGTTTAGGGAGGTCGAAGCATTACTACAGTCCAAAGCCGCTGCATTATGGCGACTGCCGTAACGAGCAGTCACCGCGGATATCGTCAAGGATGCATGCACATATTTAACCCTTGTGGCCTGTAACATGCGACAGGCAGCGCCATTCCAAAACAGGGAGCTCGAAAACTTATGGTTGAGTAATTTCGTTCACATCTCGCGGTGCAAATGATATTTCGTCCACCAATGCTGGTTTGCATTTTTTTACCCCGTCTAAATTGATGTCCCTCTCTCTTACTGATCATTTACACTATCGTACACCCTCTACAATTCGACCTTGATGGTATCTGAATGTGTTTGAATGGTGGCCTGGACACATAGCTGACTCATTGTTTAGGAAGCTGATTCCAAAGTCACTATACCCAGCCGCGTCGACAATCTTATCCCCCTCAATCCTTGAGAGATATCCGTTGCTTACAACTTCGCCTTCAGCAGGTTGGCGATCATCTCGCGTCCAGTGATGCGAGTAGTGTGCCACAGCGTGGGGAAGTCCAGAGTGCTCGACAGACCATCCGCGAATCCGAAGAACAGCATGGGAGGGATCCATCCGCGGGCGTACTCCATGGCGAAGCAGCCCTCGGGCATCTTGTACTGCTTAACGTCGCCGCGGTGCAGGTGGTGGATGCTGCCCGGAGGGTAGACCTCGGCCTCGTATGAGCCAGGCACGTATGCGAGCTGCGTTCCCGACAGAATGTGGAAGTAGTCGTCGGCCGTGTGGCGGCCAGAGTGACCCTCGGTGCCAATTGCGGTTCCTGTTCGTCTCGTTAGCTACGAAACCCTCATCTTCCTAGTAGAAGCATGAGTTGTAAGGGGAGCGGACCGAAGATGATGAGGTACTCAGTCACACCTAACGTCATGTTAGCACCCCGACGGATCGACACAACACCGCCGGGCCCTTACTGGCGTGGATGATGTACATGGCGCCCATGGCACCGCCTGCGTTGTTGAAAACCCACTCCTCGTGCAGGTTGATGTGGGCAGGGTGCTTCTCGTGAAGCTCTGAGGTGATGTACTGCACGACGGCGCGGGTATTGTTGCCATGCTCGGCAAGCGCGCGCTTCGACACGTCGTCCAAGTGCTCGAGCTCGAAGATGTAGAACTTGTCGAGGTTCTGCTCCAGGACGTAGAAGACGGACGCCAACAGGCCGGTGAGAACAGCCAGAACGGCGAGGAGCCGGCTGAGGCCCGCAGGGGCGCTGTCGGACTTTGGCATCGCGGTTGGTTCCGGAAAAGAGAGACTGAAGAAGAAGGTCAAGTATTAAAAATGTAAGTGGTCTGCAAGAAGCGCGACGACAGTTCCAAGTCAATTGGCGCAGACCGATGTGGTATGGAAGATGTGCAGAACAAACAAAACGGCCGGCGCATCGTCGACGGGAATTATACTGAGGCCCTTTGCGACGGAGATTCGTCGGGGGTCCCTGAACGGGAACTGCCGGATCTCACCGCTCGGGTCCGCGAATCCCGGGTGACGCGATTTGTGATGCAGGAGATGAACGGCAATTAGCCGGCCCGCCCATTGACGTATGGCACAGCTCTCAGACTTGGCTTAATTTGCGCCAGTCAAACCCTCGCGTTCCGTTTTCGTGTTCGGGTTTGGAAACGGCGCCGGTTGGTGAATCCATGAGTGAATGCAAGAGATGGACGGTAGACACGGCCACAGATTGGATGCGAATAGGCGTCTAATAATCCTGTATTTTTGGTCTTCTTTCTGTATCCCTCTGGCGGCCTTGAGAAAAGCAACGCCAAGTCCCGAATAGTTCTCGTACATCTCAACGCCTCGCACATTACAGGCTGCGCCAAGCACGCAAGCAAGATAAAAGAGCAAATAAAGGCCAAAAAAGAAAAACTCCTCAAGTCCCCCGATCCTGTGCGATCACCATTTTACATCGCCATTGAGACCGCCTTCCCTCCCGTGCGCTACCCTACCTAGATTTACAGACTGTCCCTGTGACAAGTCGTCGGTAATGGCCTTCAGTCAATGTCAGAGTCGCCCATAACCTCCGTCCGGTCGGGGTCGTCGAGATCATCGTCTCCCCTATCTTCGTCATCGTGGAGCATGGTCTGGTCCTCCATCTCAGCATCGTCCATTGTCATGTCACCCATTGTGACATCTCCGACTGTCATGTCGCCCAGCGTCATGTCGCCGACTGTCATGTCGCCATCCATATCGCCATCGCCATCGACATCGCCATTGAGTTGGCCATTAGTCTTCTCATCATCATCTTGGTCCGCACCGTCGTCCTTGTCCTCTTCCGTCTTCTTCTTGGGTCGCTTAATCGGGGGGACGACACCAAGCTCGACGGAGCTGGCGCCCCAGCGGGACAGGCGTCGGGTTGTCCGTCTCAAAGCAGACGCGTATGAGCTAACTTCCTCACCATAGTCATCGTCTTCGTTCGTAAGTAGGCAGAGCCCACCAAGTCCCCTCTCTCGGAAAAGCCCAGGGGCCTTGTCACCAAGGAATGAGAGGTTTTGCGGAATGGCACCCTCCTCATCGCTGTCCTCAAAGGGGTCTGTCTGAGCCTCAAGTCGACGGTATGCTCTGAAGATGGCACCATCCTGTCGTCGAGCTTTTCGGCTCTTGTGGTGCTGCCTGCGGAGACCACGGTCCAGAATATACTCAACTCTCTGGCTCCGGTTTCGCTCAACAGCCAATTGATGAGCGGTTGGAGGTCGAGGCTTTCTTGCGACCACGCCCTCACCTCCTGCGTGGTGTGCTGGCGAAGAGCCTTCAAAGATTTGGTACTTGAGGGGAGCGCCTCTCCGTGCAGAGCCTAGACCTCGACCAAGCGCTCTTGGGGGAGGGGTAGATCGGGTGCTGTCCATATCAGACTCATGCTTTGAAGGCCTAATCCGAGGAAGAATGGCGGGCCCCTCATCAGCAAAGGATGGGCGGATCTTGCCGCGCTTCGTCTCTCGCTCATTGAGATACGCTTGATCCATCTCCAGAATCTTGGCTCGTGTCTTCTGCTTGGCTCGGCCAAATTCAACCTCCTCAGTAGTGTCCACATTCTCCTTGGCCTTTTCCTCCTCCGTCATCTCTTCCAGGGCAGGCACGCCCTGGTTCGCAACGTCGAGGCCGTAGTCTACACCCGGACCAAAGGGGTTCTCCTCACACCCCTCTTCGGTGAAGTCGGACTCGAGGTAGAACCACATGAGCCAAAGGAAGGCATTTGCTCGAGACTTGCTGGAGTACTGCGTCTTCATGATGAGATCATGGAACTCGCGGTGGCGAGGGAAATGTAGCTCGGCAATCTTCTGGGCCGTGTTGCACATGACGAAGATGAGATTGACGGGGTTTGTGCGGGGAACATCTTCGCCCTTGATCTTGTCCAGTGAATTGGGCTCATTGCGGTCCTCAGCACCACCCTTGAGAATGGACTTGAGACGGGGTGCGTCTTGTAGTTGCTTGTAGGCATGCGCGTCTTGATGGGCCTGGAGAGAGGGGATGGCGTGGTAGGTTCGGAGCTGTGCTCGCATCTCGGGGAAGACTGAAGCGGTTAGTATGGCCAACATAGAGCAGGGTGCGGGAGGGTCTGCTCACAATTGAGGGTGGTGTTCATTCGGCCCATGTTGACCAAAAGGCAGACCATGGCCATGCCCTTGGCAGCTTCTCTGTCGCTCAACAGCTTATCCCTAAGGACCTTGCTAGTCTTTGTGCTGCGAGACATGGTATCGATGTAGAGGTCAGCAAATGTTTGCTTCTCCATCTTGTCGTCGTAGGAGTTGGTAAAGACGACCATTTCGTTGTCGAAGACAGCCTTGAGAAAGTCGTACTGGATGTCCTCTCGCCAAAGGGGCTCTCCATCTTCCTTCTTCAGGTGTCGAATCTTGCCAATCTGCTGCTGGCCGCTCACTTCTTTGGCCAGCGACCCCTTTCCCTTGCCACGGGCGGGCTTCTCGACGGGGTCGGGCGTCGCATCGGCCATCTGCGTGTCGTCATCCTCGGTCACGGCCCGAGACACAAACGACTTGCTCTCGGCTTGGACGGGGGAGCTTGGGGGTTCCATGTCGGAGGTTGCGCCGACCGAGCTGGGGGACGCAGCCATGATGGGTGGTGTTTTGGACGAGTTTGGTTGGCGATGGAGGGCGGGAGGGAGGAGGAGAAACTCGGCTGGGCGACGTGCGTCAGGGCTAACGGCGCATGGCGATGTCGCGAGGAAGATTGGTCAAGTAGGCTATTGGCTATTGGGCTATTGATGGACGGAGCGAATCGATAGTGAGGGGATTCGTGTCGTGGGTGCCGATGATGAGGCCGATTGTGATGAGGTGAGAGCAGGGTTTTGGCGCGAATGCGAAGGTTGAGATGAGGAAGATGCCACAGCTGCGCGCGAGAGCCTCGCCCACCAGAAAGCGGCTCGTGGGAAGTTAGTGCTGAGGCGCGTCAAAGATGCGCTGAAGTTTAGTGGACTTGATTACCCCTGGTTCCCTGTGGCTGACAACCGTAGCTGGGCTGGTAAAGTGGCTCAACGCAGGGCTTGGTGTGGCTCGGTTCCTCTCCTCTGGTTCGTGATTCGGCCTCCAGAGATTCCATTTTCAAGCTTCATTACGTGGAAACTCGGGTTTTGGAATCCTAACGATTTTATTTTAAAAACTACTTCAGCTAACCCTATATTCGCCAGTATCTACAAAGCTAAGCATCCTCCCACAATGAACAGCATTCAGGTGAGCCACAGACCTCTGTGTTCCTCAGTTCCTGGAGGTGTGGCTTGGCTGGCCCGTGCCTGGTCGCTCGCTGCAACCCGACACCCTAGCGCCTAGCTTGCCTTTGTGTTTTCCCCAAGGTCGCCTGGGCTTCTCTTTCACTCCAGCAGCAACGTCAACGTCAACAAATCTACGACCAAGAGAGCAACCGCCCTCCCCACGGCTTCGGCCTCCCCCAGTGACTACTAACCCGCAGCAGATTTAGCAGAGTGATACTTGTACAACTTCGCCTTCGCGTAAAACGTTGGACATCGCCGCTACGGTCGAACTCCCAATCGCCTCGACAACCTTAACCGGAGCGTGGTGATCCGACACACCCCAAATCACAGCCAACCACGACTGTCGCGTGCGCAATTCAACCTCTGGACTCACTCTAACGGAGCCTGCCCTTCAAGATGTCGACTCCTATCCGGTCGACTCCGGTGAAGAGCCCTCCCGTCGCCGACAGCCCTGGGACATGGCGACATCCGCGACTCAATGAGATCACCCGTCGGCGCAATGCCACCGCTTTCTCCGAGAAGAATGTGAGGCAAATAGCCTACAATATCGTCGCCCTCCTCGGCCTTTGGTCCACACAGGTGCTCGCCAAGCTCAACGTTGGCTCTCAAGCGTGAGTGCTCAGCCTACCGTCTCACCTAGTCTCCTAGCTAACCTTCTCCAGTGTCCCCCTGTCCATTCGGTGGTACCTGAGCTGGGCATGGTTTATCCTCCAGCTAGTACCCTTCTTCAACATTGGCATCGCATGCCTCCCTCTCGTTCGGCCACAGGACGACCTCTCCGACATCGCTCTTACTCCTGCCCAGCGCCAGTTGCTCGGTCTCCCTCCCGCCTCGGCGGCACCCACACCCGATGCCAAGTTCAGCACCCCTCCTCGATACTCGCGCACGCCCTCGATAGCAGGATCTGTGGGAAGCAGGGGAAGCTACAACAGCTCGCCTCTGTCTGGTCGGGGGAGCCCTATCGTGCAGGGAAGCACTGGCTCCCCTCTCGGCAGCCCCCTTTTCCAGAAGAGTGTCAATAGCTTTGGAAACAATAGCTTTGGAAATGGTCGTCGATCATCAATCGGGTCTGGCAGCCCCTTTAGCGGGAGCACATCCGCCAACTTGTTCTCGGATCCTACTTCACCGAGCCCGTCTGGAGGGAAGCGAACGAGTGTTGGACTGAACAGCAAGTGGCTGTACGAGAAGGGGAGGCGATCCTCGAGTAATGCCTGGTTGCACTGAGCAGTGGACCTGTAGCAAAGGGAACAAGTATTGGCAAGCATCCTCAGTACGGGTATTAGAAGTGAGGTGAGAGTGGGCCAGCTTATATACCGTACGAACTGCCCTTTACGTCTTCTCAGTCGCATTGATGTTCTTGTGGCTGATGGCGTTGTGTTTATGATCTAATCGGGGAATGCATTTTGGAGTACGTGATGTCCAGGTGTCTATATTGTATGTATGAATAATTGTCACTTAAGACTTGATAACTGGACATATATCATGAGTAATAAGACGAACCCTTGAACATTCACTGCTACCTATCTCGTACCACATTTGATGAAACATTCTTGAATTACAGACCCAAGTGCTCCAAAACGAGTGACTGCAGCTCTTCAGTCGTTGTCTCGGTGTTAGGGCACTGGAGAAGATGCTGGTCTGGCCGCACAAGCAGTGCTCCTCCAGTCGCAAAGCCACCATCCTTCTCAAACAGGGCCTTCTGCTCGGCTCCAGTAAACTCGAAGTCGACGCCTGCCACCCAAAGCTGGACTTTGATATTGCGAGTTGCCAGGGACGCCTGCAACTCGTCGACCTTTTGTGTCCAAGGCTCCGCAGTCGAGGCAATCAGCGTCAAAGCATCCATGCCGCAGAGATCCAGCGTGGAGTACTGGCGGGCCGCGATCTCGCCTGCGGTAAACTCCTTGACGTATGAGACGTCCAGGGCAGGTGTCTCGTCGGTGATGGAGGCGTCGATGGGCTTGATCCAGGCGTGAGGGATACGAGCGCCAGGCACAAACTTGGGGGTGAAGTTTGAGGCGTTGGGGGGCGTCTCCTTGTTGCCATAGACGTATCCGATGTGAATCTCGAGCTATTAGGTTCGCTTTTAGTTACTGAATGCAAAAATGAGGTGGAGAAATCTCACATTGTCAAAGTGCTCTCTCTGGCCTTCCACCTCTCGGGCAATCATGTCCTGCTTGGCAGGATCATGGATCGACTTGTGCAAGTTCTCCCGAGCTTTCTCGACGTCATCAATCCCTGCCGTGCCAAGCGCCTTGAGGAACGAGAAGATCTTCTTGCCGTTCTTGACGCTCTGTGCAGAGTTGACGAGCGCAATCTGCCGTCGATCCGCGTCATAGGAATCAAGAATAGAATCACCCGCCCAGCCCTGGTGTACCGCAGCAATCTTGTAAGCGAGGTTGTGTGCGTCTGCAATACCAGAGTTAAGACCGAGGCCACCAGTAGGCGGGAAGGAGTGCGCAGCGTCGCCGACTCTGTTGCGGCAGTGTTAGTTGATGGAGCTCCGGTTTCCAAGGTGGACATACAGGAAGACGTTGCGATCGCGGTACTGCTTTGCAACTTTGCGGCTGAGGAGCCACGGCCTGTAACTCAAAACATTGAATGGGATGTCTTGGCCAATGGCTGCCTTTAGAGTAGTTCGACAGAGGTTTTGGTCCCAAGTCTCTGCAGGATGCTTGTTCGACTGCTTTTCGTTAGTTTACTCTCTCGAAAAGAGGTTGTGACAACCTACGTCAAAGTTGCTAATTAGCACATGATTTCCTCCCAAGTCGTATGCAATAATGAAACCAGAGCAAGCTGGGTCAGTGATCCAGTGGAGCATGCCGACTCGGTCCTTGACGACGGGGCGCAAGTCAGCGTTGAAGTGGATGGTCATCATGGTCTCGTCTATTCGCCGAAGGTCAGTTGTCATTGATCGAAGATGTCATACATATTGTAAATACTCACAACCATCCTCTCCTTCGCTTTCAATACCCAAGTCCTTGCGAACCTGACTCTTTGCGCCGTCACAGGCAATGACGTGCCGAGATGTGATTTCCCATCGGGTCTTTGTCGCGCGCTCTTCAACGGTTGTGGTCACTTTGTCTTTTTGCTGCCATCCCATTAGATCAGATTGAACAATCTGCTAGATACGGGTCTATCAAGTGACCTCACCTGTTCACAAGTCACAAAGGCGACGCCTTTGCGGATCTGGACGTTAGGATCATTCTCCAGCTCCTTAGCTACGAACTGCTCAAAGCCTGGCTGGGGAATATTATGGATCATCTGCCCGAGTTAAGTCCAAGCCTTCTTCAATGGAGTCTGATTTTCTTCGTACCTCGGGTGTAGCTTCGAGGACTTTGGTGTCCATCCGCTCGTAGGGTAGCACACCGATGCGCTCGCCGCTCAAATTGGTGACAAAGTTCACCCAGTACGCATCATCGCGCGGCGATCCTTGCCGGCGCATTTCCATCGTGTCGAGACCGAATTGACGACATATTTCCAGGCTTCGAGGGCAGAGGGCGTGGGCTTTGGGGGCGGCTAGGCGTTCGGGATACTTCTCGATCAGAAGTGATTGCACTATAGTCAATTCGTCAATTTCAATAGGACCGAGAGAGCTGTAAGTTCTATGACTTACCTCCTAGCTTAGACAGCATATAGGCTGAAAGTAGTCCCGCAGGACCACCGCCAACAATCAGCACCGGGACATGGATGGTAGTGTTGACTCCGTTTGTAGAGGGGGTCTCGAGTAAGCCGGGCATGGCGAAGGCTTTGGCTGGGTTCCTATCTAATTTCTCTCGGTGACAATGTCTAAATATTTGGTCAACTATCCTGGAGTATCGTTTTCGTCGCCGTCTATTTTAATTATTGATCTTAATGCAATGTCCAAGTTGGTCTACTCCAGAGCCCAGATCGGCCAAGGTCGGCGTCTCCACTTTCCGAAAGCCGGAGGCAGTGCGTCTCTCCATATCCTACAGCCAGCATCGGCAAGTAAAGTCGGAGAGCGGACCGTCACAGCAGGACTCAGAAGCTTCTCCTTCCTGTGCCAGGATTCATCGGCACCATTAGTCGCATCGAGCGTGGTGTTGCAGTTCCCGAAGCTCGGCTTCCGATTGGTCCGCTCGGGAGATACTTGGGGAAGTCATCGTAGGGAAAAGCTGGGGTATTCCGAAGAACGCATTCCGATTTGTTCTTGTCAACCTCATCCCAGCTCGTCTATTGAAGGAATTTGAATGTGACAACGACCCTGTCACGTATATGACATGTTCACGGGGCTCCAGGCTTGTCATGGGATTACCAAGCGGTGCTATCATGCATCCCTAGCAAATCCTAGATGCTTTGATGGCGGGCTATGAATTGAGTGTTCCATGGATCTTAGCTGTGAGGCACAAGATCGCACCAACTGACAATGGCAAAAGCCATCAATAACAGAAGACTCTGAACAATCTTTCTAAGGAGAATAATATCTCATGAATAGCATCCCATCCCATGTCCACGTAGTCCCTTTGAGTTGAGGCGCCCTTCATTTAGCCCAAGATGGAGCAAGATGGATACCAGCCACATCCCTCGTCAGCTGTAGCTCGCCACCAAAGTATCCAGCCCCGCTCCACATTTGCACCTCGCCCATCGCTACAGCATCATGACACACCCGTAATCTTGCGACCACGGGGATACATTCGCCTAGGCAATAGCTGTATATCTCGTGTTCAAAGCCAAACATGTCCCTGCGATCGTTCGAAACGTCCAATTCCGGGGAGCCGTCCTCAGGGAACCTCAAGCGGAGACGACGGCCCCGAGCAGCAGTTGCCTGCGACTCATGTAGAACTCGCAAAGTCAAGGTGCGAAATCCCATCCAAACCTCACTCTCCAAACTAACTAAAATTTACTTTGCAGTGCGACGGGCAATTACCATGTTCCAGCTGTGTTCGTAAGTCCCATCTACTCTCGCGCCTATGTAGCTAATGCCCCTGCTACTTCATTCCCCTACTTACTCATGATATAGAACACTCTTTCGAGTGCTCATTCAAAGAAAGACAACCCGTTGTATATGTGGACTATCGCCGGGGGTCTAGATCCGCTGAGAAGGCGCGGTAAGAGCCAGACACGTCTTGTATGAGCTTGCAACTGACCACCAGATCAGGTCTACAGATACCGTTCCTGCATCAGAGAAACCACCAGTTACTCAGCCTCCAAGGGTTATGGCTGAAAGCAGAGCTCCGTTAACGTCGCCAATCAGCTTGGAAGGGGCTCCGGCACCACTCTCGCCAATTACACCCGCAACTCAGAGCTCAGAGGCCCGTCATTCAGCAGAGCGTGAACCAGAAGGGCTTGGCGATATCAACCAGCATACGGAAGGATCCGAGTTCTACGGTCATACGGGGACTTTTTATTTTCTGTCTCGCCTTCAATCCCGAGCAAAAGGACAAAGATCACGTAGATCAGCTCCTGGAGGTGGAGATGGGGGCCCAGGGAAGGCAGCCGGAGACGATTCCGTTGTCAATCTTCTTCACAGTTCCGATTACTCAGTCTCCGGGGCTCAAGAGAATAGAGGCATCGGCCAGTCATCCGATATCCCTAGACCTCCGCACGGTGGCCATTCCTACGCCTCTCTCTCAGTTGATACGTTTGGTCAGACCCCCGTGGCGCCTAGGTCGTCAATTGGGACCGAACTCGAGCGTGAATGCGCTCGCCTATATTTCTTGAACCTTCATTGCATCCATCCAATCCTTGATCAGGCATCATTCCTCAGCCGGTGCGAAAAGGAAGTATGGATGGGTGAAGCCATCCCTCCTGAGGCACCAACCCCTCGAGTACGAGCACGAACTCGGTTCCTCGCGCTCTTCAACATTGTTCTAGCTATCGGTTCAATAACGGCAGGAGAAACTGCCTTGGTAATGTGGGATGGTGCTGCTGGGTTTCTGGACGAAATATGCCGTCAAGATGGAAAGTCGATTAGCCCAAACACCTACGTGCCAATCAGAGCCTCACAGTTATTCTTCGAGAGGGCCAAGTTCCATCTTGAAGATACATTTGAGTCGAGTTCCTTTGAGACCGCTCAAACTCTTTTCCTTATGGTATGTGCACCAGTCTCTATACAAACACCCTCCTTACTCATTTCTTCACAGTCAGTGTTTTGTCAAAATGCTTTGAAGCCCCATAGCTGCTACATGTACGCAGGCATGGCGCTTCGCACTGCGTTGGCAACTGGTATACCCACAAGTCTCCATTCCGAGGCTAGTTTAGAGAGTCGTTTCTGGTGGTGGGTTCCTTGATCCGTCACATCTCAGATATGCCAAGACTAAAATTTCTAGGGGCCTTTATTCACACGAGATGTATGATATCAATCAATCTAACGGGGCTTTGCTTACCTTGACCTAGTGAAATGTGTTCATCTACCAGTCGACAGTCATTTCTGCGAGAGCCAGGGCACTATCGTATTCCCTTGCCGCGAGAATCGGTGAGTTGCTACTCCTCAAGTCGAAACAGATGTGCTAATAGAACCCGTAGGGGTCACCCGGGCCGTCCTTGTATCTCATCAATTGCATGGTTGAGCTCGCAGAAATCTTGGTAGACGTATCCGCCAATGCTTGTCGACCTGATGAAGACGCAACCTTGTTCCAGAGATCCAATAGGTCCTTTATTTTGGACGAACGTCTCTCAGCCTGGAAATCTCAGTTGCGCGCCCCTCTTAATTTGGAAAATTCGTCGTTGGATGAGGCAGAGTTGATAACGAAGCAGAAGATTGTGCTGAAGTTGCGTGAGCAGACCTTTCAAGAGAGAGAGTATAGGGACGTGCTAACAATACGTAGGGTTTTTAAACGCAAGAATACTTTTACACAGACCATTTTTAATCTCGGCCACGGCTGAGTCGCATCGCGAGCAATTTACCATGCATACTCAGTCTTGCGTTGAGGCGGCGAGTGAGACTATTCGATTTGTTCATACGACCTACCTGTATCGCCCGTATTTCCGCACTTGGTTTGTAATATCTTGATCCGTTTATGTCAGTGGAGAAATAGCTAACCGCGATTGTTAATTACAAACAGGTGGTACAATTGCACGTATGTGCTCGATGCATCCATGGTGCTCCTGTATGTCATCCTATCAAATATCAGCCCAACAACGGCGGAAAGCATCATACAAGACATAGAGAAGAGCCTTGAAATATTTTCATCGATGAAACGACTAGCGGTGGCTCGTCGATGTACTGAGATCGTAAAAGAGGTCTTGGCCATCGCTAAATCACATCGCGACCGAGGCAGCCAACCAGAACAAGACTCCAGTGCCGACATTTATAGCGATGCCGCCTTGCTGAGTTATCTCGCCAATGCTCCTCCAGATCCACCTGGAGATGGATCAGGGGGGGGGGTTGATCTCTACGAAGGAGATCCGTTTGCAAGCCTAGTAGACACGAATCTTGTCTTCAATTTTCTCAATTTTGAAGACTGGACTGCCTGGTCGGATGCTGGAAATGTGTAAGTATTATGGGCTTAAAAATAAGGTTATGGGTTTGTATTAGAAGTCCAGGGTATTCTTAGCACCCAGTCAGGTTCGGGTTGAGGGCAGTATTAGCATATGGGATACGTGTTTGCCGAATGTGTCGTATTGCACAAGGCCGTAAAGCGAGCAGATAGCATAAGCGGCGCGACCACCATTTCTATTTAGTGTTGTTATATCGCACACATCTACTAGCATTTTCACAGATAGCTACATCCTCAATCCTACTGATAATTGTCTTTATCCTGATGTAGCAATTTAGGAAATAAAATTTATACAAGACTAATTCTTAGTGATTATTTCTTGGTTTTCTCGTCATCGTTTTTTAGTCTTACAACAACACCTCTTTCTTAGTCTTATAATAACAATTTATTTTAATTCATTAAAAGAGTTGATCAATTACAACATAGTCGTAAAATTCATTCAAGTCATACGTGACTGTATCCTGTATAATCTAGCACTTCGTTGTCATGGCCAGATTTTGTAATATGGTACTGTATAGGGTAAGGCTATGAGCCTGGAGGTTCGGATGTTCTACATTAAGTTTCGGCATAACCTATTGTCACCTTGGGCTTTCGGGGTTTCGGGCTCAAGCTCTTCAATGTGAAATTGTGTTCTCTGTTATTGCATGTAGATGTAAGCGGCGTTGTCTGTGTCATTGGGATCCGTCGGTGCGTGGCTAGACACTTCTGTACCACTCCGCAATCAGCTAGAATCCGACGGTAAACGATGATCCCGGCGGTTGGCTTCACCGTCGGTATGCTTCCGATCCAGCGATACCGATTGGCTCATTGGGGATCTAGACCCAGAGTTGGGGTTAAGGAACGGAGCTATTGATGCTAGCGACCGCCACCGACTGTGCTCTACCAGAGAGCGTCGTTTAGGCACTGCGTGATTGGAGATGTCCCGCCAAATGTCAGTTATTGTCCTTCTATCTTGCTACATAGACGAGCTTTCACTGCGAGCTGCAGAAAGCTCCCCACATCCCCAAGCTTACCCCAGACTTAGAGGCTAGCACAGTACCCTCATCCGGAGTGTGGGGAACCCTGTTGCGAGGCTTCCCTACAAGGTTTCTTCTATCATATAAGACAGTCCTCGAGGCCGGGAGTAGAAGAGCTATGTCTCCCTGAGTCTCCGCCATCCTTCTCCAGGTCTCCTGCTGTTACCACAACGTCCAACATGGCAAGGCATCAAGATTCCACTGCAACCGAGGACATCTCTTCGGTTGTTCTGCGACGAGCCCCAGGAACTGAGCTGCTTTTCGACGATGGCAATGCTAGCAAGGCAACGGCCGGCCTCCAGTTCATTCCACAAGGCGACACACATATCCTACTCGTCCCTCAGCCCTCCCTCTTAGACCCAAACGATCCGCTCCGGTGGTCAACGGTTAAGAAATGGGGCACTTTTCTCAACGGCGTTGCATACGCTTTCATGGGCAGTGTGACCGGCCCTATCATGGCTGCCGGCATGCTCCCGCTTGCCGAGACCTTTGGCGAGAGTCTACAAAAGCTAACGTATGCAAACGGTGCCACGTTAATCTGTCAGGGAGTTGGTAATATCTTCTGGATGTAAGTCTTCGTCACTGGTGATTGACTTATGTCTTAGACTAACAATGCCTTCGTCCTTAGGCCCCTGGCTCTCAAGTTTGGCCGTCGCCCGGTCTACATGTTTTCATACGTTCTCATGGGCATTGCTTGCGTTTGGCTTGGACTTGCATCGAACGCCACATATGTTTCATTCATCACCGGCAGGGCGTTTTTGGGCTTATTTGAAGCACCCATCGAATCTATCGTCCCTACCACAATCACAGACATCTTCTTCCTGCACAATCGCGGAGAGAAGGTGTCATTCTATGGACTCTCAGTCCTTGGTGGCAACGAGCTTGGGCCGTTGGTATGAATGCCCTAAATCCCCGTCTGCATTTTCAGGCAGCTTTCTAATAGTTCCGGCACTGCAGTTTTCGGCCCTCATCATCCAACGTTACGGAATGGATTGGGCTTTCTACATCGTGGCCATGTTCATTTGCCTCAGCTGCATCTCCATGTTCTTTTTCATGCCTGAAACCAAGTACACTGGACCTCGACCTCAATCGTACCCCGCCGGAACTGAGGTGGATGATGAAAAGGTGGGAGTGGAGAGGATTGAGAATTCCCGTGATAACAACAAGGAAGGGTGCGGTGAACGCATCGAGAGCGCTCCTCAAGGCCCCCCCAAGCGAGGGTTTCTTCGCAATCTTGCCTTGTGGGAAAAGCCAGATCCTGATGTGAGTCTGAGGAACGCCTTCCTGCGACCCTTCATCCTCGTTACGTATCCTACTGTGCTCTGGGCGTGCCTTGTTTACGGTGCGTCCCTTGGCTGGAACGTCATCCTTGGGGCGACGGTTGCTCAACTGTTCGCTGGACAATACGGCTTCGACTCTCAGGCTCAGGGTCTCGTCTTTCTATCACCATTCGTAGGCTCACTGATTGGATCTTGGCTTTGCGGATCTCTGTCCGACTCCATCGCCAACTACTTCACCAAGAAAAACGAAGGTATCCGAGAGCCTGAAATGAGACTCCCTGTCTGCATTCTCGCCACCATTTTGACATTCCTGGGTGCACTCATGTCGGGCTTGACGTATCATTACAATACGCATTGGGCTGGCCCTGTGGTTGGCTATGGAGTTCTCAGTGCTGGTGCACAGGTGGGGGTTTCGTTGTCAATGAGTTATGCGCTGGATTGTCACCGAGAGGTATGTGGTCCGAATTCCATTGATACGCTCCTGAACTTAATACTAACATTTTGACAGCTCTCTGTCGAGCTCATGGTTACAGTAGCGTCACTCAAGTCGCTCATGGCGTGGGTCTGGACGTGGGTGATTAATGATTGGATTGACGCCAACGGGATGCTCACTGTCTTCATGGTGATTGCCAGCGTCAATGTTGCCATTCACTTGACGACATTCATCCTCTATTTCCGGGGAAAGGGCATCCGTATCTGGATCGCAGAGACGGATATGCTGGCACGATGTGGATTGAAATGAGGTATCTCGTGGATTGGGGTGTACATCCAGATCCCTAAGCTTTAGGCCTATCTGTATTAATAAGTCTAGTTTGATAAAGACAATTATTGTAGAATAAAGACCAAACCTAAAGGCTATATAAATATTATTTTTAGTTATTTTTTTAAGTGTATTGTCAACAATTATATTTCCACTCTAGATATAGTAGATATTCTAGATAATCGGTACTGGTTAAAGAGAACAATAATAATAAAATACACATTAATTACATTTCACCTTAGAGTATATGATCTTTTGTGCAAATAGAAGCATGGGCACATTTGATCTTGAGAACCAAAGACCTCAAGAACATTCACCCCAGCCATCTCTTAATTTTGATTCACCCGAGCGTTCTCGCCAGCCCGCTTTCAGGACACCACAGTGCCACTCTCGTTCATCATCAGGAAGTTCGACATCTGCATCTCAGGTGTCTCTGCTGGGTATCCCTCCAAACCCGCTTCTCCAGACGGAGGGTATCCGGCTGTTCGGTCACCCACTGCATCTAGTCTCCGGGAGAAGGCAATCAGAAGAACCTTCATCAAATGTCATGCGAAACAAATTAAAAATTTCGACCTCGATGATGCAAGGAGAAGGTGGGATTCTTGGAGTATGGAAGATGGCGAAATTTATGTGTTTTCTGTAGTTCTAAGGCCCTCTTGAATCCGACAATTACAATGTAAATTTAGACCTGGTCGATTCTAGCATTGGCTTTGATGAGTGTCAACCCCGTCCATCTAACAGCCCAGTACCAGGTGTGCCATGATTGCCATTCCCGTTCAATCTGAAAACGGTGAGCAGATGGCTACCCCAAAACCGTACCGAATCCATGGGAGGTTTGAGGCGTCGCCGCATGCCATCCATCTTCAATCACCGGGCAAACAGCATCCGATTCGTCGCTCGCCATCAGTTGGAGCTCGGGATATCCGAACTGCCCCATTACCACAGCCCACTTGATAATGATCCACCATCTCCGAAGCCGGGCTATGGTGGAGATGGATGTTGCGGGAATTCCGGAGATAGAGCCGGCCACTATTCCCCCGCATTTCTGACTTGATCGTGCCGCGGTGCGATCTCTTAGCGAACCCCGAGCTTCGCCGAACTACAAACAAACCCCAAAAATCCAGTGACAATTGATCCCTTGTTTTGTTTACATCCCTCACCGATTGAAGTGTAGACAACCACCATAACAAATCGCTCATCATGTCTGTCCGAAGCGGCCCCTGGAGACTCGTTACCGTCAACACCGCCCCCGAGCGGGCGAAGCGACTGATCGGCCGTATGATGGAGGCACTCAAGGACCGATATGACATCGAGTATGTCGCCAACTGTGAGAGTAAGTCGCAACCTACTGTTTACTCAATGTGCAGTCGCTGACACCAATTAACTACAGACATGGCCGAGGTCCTCCCTAAGGTGACCGAACACAAGCCCAACGTCATTGTAACTTCTTCCTGGCAGACAAGAAAGATTCCCTTCGACTAATGAGACCACAGTTCTGCGCCTCGATGTGGACTCCCGAGGAGGCCAGCACCATCTTTGCGACAGCGAAATCGGTCGTGCCGGATATCAAGACACACGCCATTCCCACGGGACTGCAGGTTGAGAAGGGCCCTGACGCGATCGTGGAATACCTGGTTGAGGAGGTCCCCAAGCTGCTGGGTTAATTAGGAAATTGTTTAAGATACCAGAAATAAAAATATAAAATTGACCGCCATATGGGCGCCGGTTTGGACGAGGCTAGACAATAGATCCCACTTCGCATACCAATGATGTCCTTCACCACGCAGTGCAATGCAGTGAATGATTAACCCTAGGGAGTTTATGAAATATGGTGCTGATGACTAGATAAACTCCAACAAAGCATATACAAGTACCGCAGCTGACATTATGAATTGTCTCATTTTACAACGTCCCTCTCAATCTAGAATACACACTGCGAGTACTCAGTACATCTAACGGTATTGCTTTTGGATTGCAATGGTCTATGTGTATTTGTAGATGTACATTGTGAGATCTATATATGTAGCCTCTCCACCTAATGCAGATCAATTACTTTACTTTTCATTCTCAAACACATTGACGAGGGTTCCGATATGGGGCAAAATCTCAACTGCGAATTCATCGCCATCGCGAAGAGTCTCCTTGGGTTTCCGACCCAATCCTACACCAGCAGGAGTTCCTGTGATGATAACGGTTCCGGCAGGCAGAGTAGTGCTCTGAGACAGGAAGCTAACAAGCTTGGGGACGCTGAAGATCAAGTCACTAGAGTTGGAGAGTTAGAGACATCTGATGGTAGAGGTGGGAGAAAAAGCGCTTACTCAATGCCGCAGTCTTGGAGGACGGTACCATTCTTGAGGCCCCTCATCCACAACTTTGACGGGTCAGGGACCAGAGACTTGAGAGCGAGAGTCGGTCCTAGTTAGGGGGATTTAGATGGCATCCTCAGAGAAAGGTATACGGTAGATTTAGGAGAGCACATACCAATGGGGCACGCTCCATCGAAGCCCTTAGAGAAGGACCACTGAGACTGGTTGAGTTGAGAAGTACGGCTTGAGACGTCGTTGCACGCAGTGTATCCCAGGACATAGTCTAAGGCATCAGCCTCGCTGACATTCTTGGCCGTCTTTCCGATGACAACCGCCAGCTCGGACTCGTAGTCTCCGCAGTCATCGACCTGAGTAAGCTTCGGTAGGATCGTGGGGGCGGGCCAAGGGTCACCGAGGGAAGTGTTTGGCTTCCTGGAGGGTGCGTCAGAGATGGATCTGGCCGCTCATTCAGTAAGTTGCTTACATGAAAACTGTGGGAATGGTTGGGATGTCCATCTTGACCTCGATGGCATGCTGCTTATACTAGAAGCGGCCGCGTTAGCACTCTGTTTCACACACAATCATTCGCAGACTGCGGTTGGATGACACTCACATTTAGGCCGATACATCGAATGGTGCCAACCTCGCTTTGAGCCAGGGGCGAGAGGACTCGGCCAATGGTCTCGGTCGAGCCAGTGTCGTTTCCAGGAGACAGAACGGAGGAGCCGGAGAAGACATTGACGGCAACTTCGAGGCCCTTGCGCATGGCAGCGCCAACATCGACATCCTTGTCGGCAGGCTGGCCGATGAGGATCTTGGAGGGGTTTGACTTGGGGACGAAGCGCACGAGGCCTGTTGGCAAGTGTTAGTTAATCAGACGAGATCCCACACTACAGCAGCGAGATGTTGCTACAGCGGGCGAGTGGGCATGGACATACGCTGGAGGGTTGCTGAAGCCATGATGGAAGAGTTGAATGTTGGAGTTTCTAGAGATCCGGATGCAGAGTCTAAGTGATGACAATGAGAAGCGCACAACGGACAAAGCTGTCTCGGTCTCCGAGAATCAATGCCGGGTAAAGTCCTAGGTCTAGTCCACGTTGGGATGTGGGAGCTGCGAGACGAGGCCAACCCCGTGACGTCGACGTAGCAACGAGAAAGATGCCGGTCCTCGGAAGAAGTGTCTCGTGGGGTAAAGTCTAGATAGAGTCTAGACCTTGCGTGAGAAGCCGGAAGCTGGGAGTTGTTGCAGAAGACGGGAATTCCGGTGCAAATGAAACGGGGATAAAACGAATGTGGTGTTGAAGCTTAGTGGGCGCTGCGTAATCCGACTGCCCGGCTTCGGCGGAGACGAGGCCGACGCCAGCGGGAAGCGGGGCGGAGTGCGGGGGACTTTTAGCGGCGTGGCCCTGTAAGCAGCCCCTCCAAGGAGTCCCGGCGATGAGCTTCGGCAACTGGAGAGGAAATACGGCTTCTGACCGGGAATCCAATCCTCAATTGGGACGATTCTTTGCGCCGAGACAACCATCTGTCTTGCATATTGTTACTCTTGTCAAGGCTGCTACATTTCCTGGGGATCGAGCCGGACCATCGGGCGCAACCTACGAGCTACGTACTCCCTCCATCGTACCATCATCGTCGGATCCAACGCCGCCGAGCGCCCGGTTCTTGAGCGACTCGACGTAGACGCCCGCCATAAATCTCACCTCATTCTGCCATAATTTCCTACTGCTCAATTGAGCTCGAGCTTGCTTGATTCTTGAGCTCACTGCTTCCTGTTTGAATCGCAACATCGTCGCCAGCAACAGCAACGGCCAATCTCGCAGCCATGGCGTCTCAATCCTCCGCCGCGCCCAGCGCATTCCGCCAGCATCTTCCCGACCTCAGCATCCCTCGCTTCACCAGCATGGCGAAGCAGGACCCTTATGAATATGCCAAGGAATTCAAGGAGGGCGGCCAACCCCCGTGGCTTCACGGCCTCTTCCTCCACTGGCGAGACCTGCTGAAGGAGCCCTACAAGGGCATCACCAATAACGGCATGTCTACCTCTTCGTATAAGTCGCTGTCGAGGTTCGAATACAACTAACCCTCTTCCTAGGCAAGGTCCGACCCGATCTCTTTGACTTACACGATGATGGTGTCCCTACCGCAACCATTGTCCAGGCCACCGAGGCCCTTCTTAAGCTCCTCGACCACGGACAGCGCGAAAAGACTTGCTACCACATTGACTCGCCCGAATGGCGCACTTGGTCTAATCCCGAGTTTCTCTTGAGTGATAAGGGCATTCGCCTCGACGAGATCAGCGACGAACAGAGAACCGCTGTGTTCAAGGTCCTGGAACTGACTCTCTCACCCGAGGGTTACCAGAAGGCTCTTGGCGCCATGCGCGTCAATGGCTTCCTGGGCGAGCTCTGCAAAGTCCCCAGCATCATGAATGAGCACTCGTACAACTTCGTCCTCTTCGGCGAACCCTCAACCGAGACGCCCTGGGGCTTCTCCTTCTACGGCCACCACCTCTGCCTCAACATTCTCCTTTACAAGTCACAAATCGTTATATCACCTTGGTTCACTGGCGCTGAGCCGAACTTGATTGACGACGGCCCCTACAAGGGTACGCGCATCCTCCACAGAGAAGAGGCCCTCGGTCTCCAGCTCATGCAGGATCTCCCAGCCGAGAAGCAGGCGAAGTCCCAGATCTACAAGCTCATGAAAGACCCGGCTATGCCCTGGGGTCGATGGAACCACGATGACCAACGTCACCTCTGCGGCGCCTACCGCGACAACCGAGTCGTTCCTTACGAGGGCGTTCTCGTCTCCGAGATGACCGCTGCGCAACAGGATCTTATCCTTGGCATCTGCAAAGAGTTCCTCCTCTATCTTCCCGAAAAAGCCCTCCAGCTCCGTCTGGACCAAATCCGTAGCTGGTTCCACGAGACTTACTGGTGCTGGATTGGCGAATTCGGCAACGAGGATCCCTTTTACTACCGCATCCAGAGTCCCGTGGTCATCATCGAGTTTGACCATCACTCGGGCGTCTTCTTGGCAAACAAGGAGCCCGCCAAGTTCCACATCCACACGTTACTAAGGACACCGAACGGCGGAGATTACGGCATGGCTCTCCGGCCGCTGATTCCTCGTGTGAAGCAGGAGTTTATGTGGGAGGGGTAAGGCAGAGTGGATGTGAGATCTATACCAGACGATGTATTTCAGGTAGCAAGCGCTTATGAATGAAGATTCCAGAACCGTGGCTGTGCGAATCTAAGCTGTGAGCATGCCTAACGGGGACGCTGATAGGTCTAGTGATGCCCAATATGTTTTGAGGAATCTGGAGATTGCCTGTGCGAACCATCCATACGCCCATCATCAAATGAAATCAACCTATCAAACCTCTTTCTAGGCACCGGACACAACGCCACAAATCAAGCCCTTTTCGGAAGCAACTGCCTCAGCTGATGCCCTTTTTCAACCTACAAAGTGAGGGAGTAATTCTTTTATTCTCTCTCCATGCTTTTCGCCAATTCCTACTTAAGTCTGCGATAGCTTTTGCATATTCTTCGTTCAACAGCTTCCCGTATGAATGCGCTTCGAAAGTTCGCCCTGGAAGATTTCCAGGAACAAGTCTTCCGCGACTGTCCTCTACAATACTAGATAATCACCGTTGAGTCTATCCGGGGACTTGATAACGAGCTGGTTCAGCATACCGCAACCCTCGAAGAAATCGAACGGATTACCAACACTAACGTGTCCTTCATTCTTGTCAAGATCTTTTTTCATCGGTCTCTTGATCAGCACATCTTTCACACTAGCCAGACGGACTGCCAAATGCTCTAACAAATCTTTCACATCGATGCCTGCGGGCTTGGTATGGTCGCTTCAAGTATGACGGGCTTCCACTGCCTGCAGGGAGACGCCCCGAGTAGACCTGCAAGTTATTATATGAAATGTGCCACCTTCAAGCTTATCTGGTCGTACGACCAGGGCGGCCATTTCGCAAGAGCAATCGGCTTCTACAGGACTCCAGATCCGAAGCGCCGGATATTTCAAGGTTTCGTAACTACCATGGAGTCGAACCTGGATCTCGTCTTACACTCACTTTTCCTGCCTCTTTCCGGAGCCACCCAAGCGGTAATAGACATATATAGCAAATTTCGAGAATACTCTCTGGCATTTAAGACTATCGAGAGATTTACGGCTTCGCGCATCGACTCCGAAGCTGAAATGGAGCCCTACGAATTCTCCACAATGTCACGGCAAATAAGCGCATTGCTTGTCAAAATTGAAAAGAGCATTCACAAAACTCGGCAATAGATGCTAGCTATGGACTCATTGACGAAGTTTCAACTCAATCAGGGCTCTAAACCAATTCAAGGTCTTACCATTGAGTCTAACGAGAATAATTCTGCGTCGGTTTTGGGCGGTATACAACTTATCCAGAGCAAACTGGATGTAATGAAGATCAAATTCAACTACATCCTGGCAAGAGCTAAAGATTTACAAATGGCTGCAAGTTCTGTCCTGAAGCACGGCTGAAAATCTATGCTGACTCTCTAGCAGATTACCCAGAAGATGACTCGGGATAATGCCGTCGCCAGCATCAAGCTGGCAAGGGCGACTTCTCTCGACAGCTCGTCAATGAAATCTGTCGCCATCATGACCATGGCCTTCTTGCCAGCCACATTCTTCGCCACTCTCTTTGCATTTCCATCGCTAAATTGGAATGCCAAGCCTGTAGTGCAAGATACTTTCTGGGCGTACTGGGCGTTTACGCTCCCATGCACTGCATTGGTGTTCCTTCTTTGGGCATTTCTCACGCAAAGAAAAGAATTAGGATATCTCTTTGCTTGGATCAGGAGGCAAATCAAGGCGCCTAAAGTTGATGAACAAGTTGCAGAGACGGTGTGCACCTTGGATGAAACCTTTACCGAAATCCCTTCAAGAACTTCAGGGTCCTTTCCAGAGGATGATGTTCTTAAGGAGTCGACATCTCGAAACCTACCGACAGGGCAGGTCTAGGGTTTTTTTATCTGTGCTGTTTGGATGTAAGGTAGACATTCACAGCGATACATTGGATTACTTAGACAACCTAGATGAAAGCATATATGCGTTGAAATTGGGAATCCACCTCATTGTCTGACTTATATGAGAGAAAAATATCGCAATGGATACAGATCATGAACATTCATTGAGAGTTTTGCAATTTGGACACCAATATATACTCCTTCACGAAAACATCAGCTGGACTAAGCTGCCTACTATATGTGGCATATTAGGGGTTAAATCCTTGCCGTTCTAAGTAACTTGAGGCTAATAAGTTTAAATAAATAATTATTATTATAAAAGATAAATACTAAGAATTGGTCCTCTGAAGATTTATATCCTCAACTTCTTCATTTAGGATAATATATAATTATCGGTAGAATTAAGGAATAAAGTGATATATGTAAACAGTAATCGGCTTGTGCGCGAATAGTAATACTCTTATTTAATAATCACTTTTTTCAGTATTGTGTGATACTGACTCCTCCCTTCGTAATGGCGTACGGAGCCACTTTCCAACGCGGCACTTTTCAGCCTGCTATCTAGTCCTTTAATGCTTTCATCGTGATGGCGAACATAAAATCTTAGGTCAATAACATTCATTTAGTTTACAATTGCTACGCACCTAAGGTTTCATTGTTGCGGCAATGTTAGAAAGGCATGTATTTGGTCCTTGTGGGCTGTGCTGAGCTCGAGATGCAGCAACTTCCAACACGCAACCAAGGTAGATGATGGGTATCCGCTGATGCAACCGTCGCACATCTATTAGCGAGGGTCGGTATCGGATTGAAAAGATCTTTCTTTTATTCGAAGAGTTATGCTCGCAATGAGTCTGTTTCAGACAGCCTATATGACTTGAGGCGGCCTCTTCATGTTGCAGTGGGTGCAATTCGGTTGAACCGTGATGACTAACGCTGAGGTTGCGGTACGCTCTTATCACGTGGTGTCGAAAGCTTGGGCCTCGTGCACCATCGCAACCCCACTACGGGTCTCGCCGCAACTCTCTTCGCGTGTCCACCACACCTCCCAGATGCCCCATTCAAGAACGGAGCGTGAGAGATAGATGCAAAAAGATATGTCGTCGCATTCTTCAAAAAAGGAACGCTTGCGACCGCCGGGAATCGAACCCGAAGCTCAGGCATGGGAAGCCCGCATTTTACCATTAAACCACGGAGGCTGTTGGACGCACGACTGTACGAATTGGCAGAGCACCCGGAAATCCAAAAATATGAAGGTAGACCCACAATGTCGCATGCAGCCACACTTGTGTGGGGTAATCCAGAGCTGGGGAATTCAGTGGAACTGGCAAGTCCAACCCCTCCAAGCAACACTCACCAGCTCCAACTCATCATCGCGGCTCTCGCTTCTCAACACGTACCCCGGCCGTTCCTCTTCACCTTACCTCGTACCTCTCAACCTACCGCGCTTACAATCTCCGACCCTCCTACCGAACTCCCGACTCGCCTATCATGGCTAACAAGGTCGACCGCATCGTCGCCCGGCTGCAGAGCAAGATCACGGAAGGCGACTACTACGAAGCCCAGCAGCAGACCCGCGTCGCCGCCTCCCGCTATATCAAGACCTCCAACTGGCCTGCCGCAATCGACATACTCGCCAGTGTCGCCCAGCCGCTGCTCCGCGCCGGACAGGGCGGTAGCGGCGGCGACCTCTGCATCATGCTCGTCGACGTCTACCGCCAGGCCGAGCTCAAGCCCGACGCCGCCGCCAAGGGCCGGCTGCTGACCTGTCTACGCCTGTTTGACTCCGAGGAACCTACGCGCAAGAAGTTTATTGGGGAGATGATTGGGTAAGTCATTGAAGGAAGGGTTGGGGTAGACGCTGTGCTGACGAGGGCTTGGGATAGCTGGTCTGCCAAGTTTGGCGAGTTCCCGGCTGGTGACTCGGAGCTGCACCACGTTGCGGGATCGCTTTACGCTGAAGAGCACGACACATACGAGGCGGAAAAGCACCTGATATTGGGAACCAAGGACTCTCCCGAGGTCTTGACCAAGATGGAATACAAGTGGTACAAAGAGGGCGAGCCGCACCAGGCTGGCTTGTTCGCCGGCCGTGCCGTCCTGCCCTACCTGCTCATCGGCAACGTCCGCGCCGCCAACACATGCTACCGCCTCTTCACTAGCACGCTGAGTACCGAGAACCCCAACTTGGGCGTCCAGGACGTCTCGGGCATCAGCGGCGACATCCGCGTCTTCCCTAGCCTTCCGCTCCTCAACTTCCTCGGCTTCCTGCTCATGGCCGTCCAACGCTCAGCCCCCGAGCTGTTCAAGGGCCTCATCTCCAAGTACGCAACCCAGATCAATGAGGCCGAGTCGTGGGCGGATGCGCTCCAGATGATCGGCGAGATGTACTTTGGGATTACCCAACCCCGTAAGAGCAATCCCTTGATGGACATGATGAGCGGACTGTTCAGTGGAGGCGCCCCTGGCGGTGCGCCTCAGCAGCAGCAGCGGAGACCGGCTGCGCGGGGTATTGATGCCCCGGCGCCAGAGGGACTGGATTAATGGACTGTCTGCGTGGGTCGGAGTTCGTGTATCATAGGGACCTGAGAGAAAAACATAGACAGCAGGCGTTGAATAGGCAAAGGCATGGTTAACCACGGGGCTGTTCTTCTGGTTCGAACATCCAGTTATCCTCGGCCAAAGCCGCGACTTTGGCTCTAAGACTTGCCCTGACAGCTTCGAGGAGTTCTGTGATTGCGTATTAGTGACCGATGTTTGCTTACTCATGAGCGAGGCTGTGAGGACACACCTTCGGGCTGCTCAGGAACAGTGCTTTGGTTAATCTGATGATGCTTCACGGCTTCAGCCAAGCGTTGTCTCTCCTCTATCAAACAATGAGCATTTCTAGTCGCAAGCCGGCATACACACATAGAAACTGGGGGCGCATACTCTCACTCTCTTGGCGATGATCCAGCGGCACCTCGTCCTCATCCTCGAGCACTGGCGTTGGCGGGTCGCCAAGCTCAATCTCGCCATGCTTGTCGCGAACGACAATTTCAGACGTGTCGGAGAGCACGTCGACGTCGAGGTGCAGCGTCTCGGTCGAGGCAGACGAGCTGGCGGTAGGTCGCCGGGTCAACTGGCTCTGGAAGAGGTTGCGACGGACGCTGGCCGAGGTGCCGTTGCGGCTGCGAGAGACGCCGCCGTTGGTGGTTGTGCGAGAGCGGTCAGCCATTAGTGCAATTTTTATCTGAGAGAGGAATGGAAGAGGGGTTTCATAGGAGGTCGTGTGTGAGGTTTGAAGATGGGGGTTGAGATGAGTAGGTTGAAGTGGGTTGTGTTGACTTTGGTGGGGACGCGACAGGGACTATGAGGTGTGACGTTAGCCGCCGGTGATGGCCTTGGATAACATGACAGATGCAACATTGCCACACTTGTGACTGCGTCTAAAATCGAGATACGCGTTACTAGTTCCTAAGCGCTATTCTTTCTCCCATTCTGGTTCTGAATATCGAACCTTGACGTTCGTGATCTTAGCAAGCACTTGTAGATGGCGCTTCTCATTTAGCATGTCGCATGGACATCAACGTAAATCTGCAAGTACAAATGCATTTGCCTATCAATTACGCTAAATCACAAAATCACACTTTAGAGTCCCATCGCCGTTCAAAATGACATCTTGTAGAACAACCCGAGCCTTCAAATCGAGGCTAGCGAGACTAGGTTCTGACTGTCATTTCTCCATGACACCTGGAGTCTTGATCTCTGTGGCTCATCCAACGCCCTGCAGTTATGATTGCCTGCCACTATTGTACACGCAATATCGCCTTCAGACCCCATTCGGACCCTTGAAATGCGGGTGGAATTTGGCCCATCCTGTTTCAATCTCCCTCCCTGGTGACCTTAGTTGGGATTTACAGGGAGAGGTTGTAAGCATACTCGTCCTCCATGTTCTGGCTAACCCAAAGGACGACGGAGCTGAGTCGTGTTAGCAAATTTATCTCCAGATTTAGAGGAGAAAGCGGATTTAAACTCACCTCAGGCCAACCAAGGCATTGCTCACGACGTTCTCAATGCCCATGCTCAAAGCAGGCATAGCCACGCTAGGGACGACAAACTTGAGGACGAAGACAGTGACGCCTCCAGCCATGCCACCAGCGAGGGCCGCAAAGCCCAGGAACAGTACCACGCGAGCCTTCCACGCGACACCAGACCCACTGTAGCTGAACGAGTCCGCGCTGAGGCGCTGCTTCTCGACCGAGTTGATGATGAGCATGCCCAGGCTGGAGAAAATGAAGGGCAGCCAGTCAACAAACTTGACATGGACATCAGAGCCGTTGTTGGCAGACTTGGACCAGACGGCGGAGTCGAGCATGACGTAAAAGGCGATGGAGAACTGCGTGCAGCGATCGGGTTAGCCAGTTGCGCCGAGAACGATGGAATGCGCTCAGTGCCGTGATGGCCAGTGTGTCCATTGCGAAGCGAGGGAGCCGCTGACCGTGACGGCCAGTATGTCCATTGCGAAGCAAGGAGGCCGCTGATATCGATGGCTATTGGGGGCGCAACCCGGGATTGGCGACTTACCAGAGCTCCGGCGCCGTAGACACCGGCGTTGCGGGCCCAGATGCTGTTCAGCCACTCGGGCCGTCTGAACTTCCAGAGACGCTCCTCCTCCATGCTGTCGTGTACGAGAATGGGTGTCGGGATCGTCGGGCTCGTTGGTCTACAATATGTCGGAGGATGACGAGGTTGTTCAGAGATGCGCGAGGATAAAAGGGCGGGCGTCGAATTAGGCACCTGACGTAGGTTCGGAGGATGAGGCAGCTCAGAAGCTCATGATGACGAGGCTGGGCGGCTCACGACGGAGGTCGGATGGCTTGGCACCGAGATGGTCACGTGCATATTCGATGCGATACTTGGTACTTGGCCCCACTGCCGCAGCGACCGCAAAACGCAGGGTCGGAGTGATGCAATTGCCCGTGTAGCAAAACATGGTCCATGCTTGCACAACGTGGGTCCAGTCGTCTAGGACCTTCGGCATGCAGCAACTAAGAGAACAAGAAATAACAACTGGAACATGTTAAACGGCCAGTGGATGAGGAACGAGCCATGTCGCCCCGCTGGCCAGTGAGCTTTGGAAGGAGGCGAAAAGGATCGTCCTAAACGAACGGGACCCTGAAATCTATCAAAGCGGCCCAGCGCCGGCCGTACAGGAAGGGTGTACAACGCGGGGGGTCCCATCGTGTCCGCACTGTTGGGTGCGAGAGCGAGAGCGACATGCCTGGAATTGCTGGGATGTGGCGTGCCTGTCGAAAGTCAAACCTGTTGAGCATGTTTCCCACATCTCGTCCACGGCAGTATTCATGCTGGATCAACGGCTGTCTGCATGATGCAGTACATACCCGGCGGCAGCAACAACGGTAGTAAAGCATGAACGGAGACGAAATGTCGCAGAAAAAGCCACTCGGCTAGCAACGTGCGAATATGCGTGTCTAGGCGTATCAGAGAGAGAAATGGCTCCGCATCAAAACAATTGAGGCGACCTTCTCCGACCCTCTCTTCGCTTGTTGGTTGGGCCGATGGTGTTTACTTACACTGCCTGCAGCCATCATCATCGTCGTCAAGTGAACGAACCCGCGGAATACCCACCCACCAATAAATGAGCTCATGGATTGCGCAGCCTGCAGCAGTCTGCAGCGCTGCAGCAGCCTAGAGCGGCGAGTGCGCAGCCGTCCAATGTATGTGCACACTGTACCTACATACGGTGACATTCCAAGAATCCAACGTCGCAAACTTTTCCACGGCAACCATCAACAACCCGTCTCCCGTCCCGCCGCCACACTTAGGGCAGACGTGCAGAAATTCCACTCTCTTTGCACTGTGCCCTTACGGCAACGCTGGAATAGAGCTGAACTGCAGTGCTGCACCCCAAAATAGCGAGCAGTCCACAGTTCTGGCTGCTTTAACCCGCATGTCGTACCCGACTGGGGTGGCGCGTAAATGGCGGCTTGGACGCCAGGGGGGATTGGGGGCGACCCAAGTTCTCGACAGCAGCACAGAAATAGCGCTGGGCGGCGCAAAACGAGGCGGCTTAGAAGGGTAAGAGACGGGCGGACCTGCTGCGAGGGGCGCTGGAAATTGGCTCGATTTGCGGCAGACACGGGAGTGCGGAGGAGCTGGCGAATGAGGGACAGGGTCGCATCCGCAGGGGCCGTAGAGCGGCAGCCGCGCTAGTCCTGTTAGGACTGCGGGGCGCTCGTGCTACTCCTATTTTTCCTTCAGACTGGATCCTGGGTCCTGCCAGCCAGGGTAGCGGCTCTAGCGAGTGTGGGAAGGCGCACGCAAGACGCAGGGAAGGAGACACGCACCAGCCGAATGGGGCTGTGCGTGACTGGGCAGGTGCGTGAGCGTGGTGTGCGTGGGCGTGCGTCGCTGTCTGTCGTGCGACCCCGTTTTCCTTTGCTCTCCTCCATTCTCTACCGCCCAATTTCATCTCCCATCAGACTTCGCCCCGGATTATGTTTCTGCGGTACTGGTAGGCGTATCACCCATTCGCTGGTTACGCTGTGTCCTGCTCTGCCCATCACGTTCTTTTCTTCCTTTTTTTCTTCTTCTTTTGGCAAGGAACCCCCCAACACTATTGGCTATTCTTTCTGTAGTAGCCTTTTCTCTCTCGCTTCTCTCTCGCTTCACTCTCGCGACTCGCGACTCTCGACTCTTGACTCGACTTAACCCCCTGTAAAGGGTTCTGGCGCGATTCATCCATCATCGACGTCCCTCAAACACTCCGTGTCCCTCGCTGTTCAGCCTTGATTTTCACCCTCGACCCGCCCTCGCTCGACCAATCCAAAAGGAGGACCGCCTGTTGTCTCTCCCGTATCCGCCCTTTGGCATTCCTCTCGACACCCCTCGACGCCTCTCGCATTGACTCGACGTCCGAACACGAGTCGAACTTCCTATCTGACCAGTTTCTTCTGTCGAATTATTCGTCTTGAACATTCTTAGCGAATCGACAACATAGCCATCCGCCACCATGCGACCAGCCAACTTTCTTCCCCGGCCTGAGCTGCTGCTCTCCAGCCTCGCATCCCTGTCCCTATTCGGATCCGTCGCCTATGCCCAGTCAGACAGCAACAGCGACAGTGCAACGAATTCTGATGCCAGCACCCAGGCCGACTCCAAGACCACCGATAAACAAAACTCATCCAGCGCCAAGGAGTCGACCACAAACAAGGAATCCGCTTCTTCGACTCAGAAGGATGAGCAGACTACCACCACTGAGGATACAAAGTCGACCTCTACGGAGGAGGCGGCCAGTTCCACCACCGGGAACGACTCCACTGCCACCGACCTTGCGACAAAGATTTCCACGATAGCATCTTCCACTGACGCTGCCGTCACTGGCATGCCCACATTGACCAGGGTCACGTCAATTCCCACCTACCCGGCGCCGTCTGTACCACCCACCAGCAACGCCCCTTTCATGCAACACTCCAGTGCTCCCGACGGAACTGTTTTCATTGCAGTGGGTGCCATCCTCGGCGCCTTCGGTATTGCAATTCTACTATGGCGCGTCATTGTCGGAGTCCTTCTCCACCGCTCCGTGGAACGAGCTGCTAAGGCCCAGCACGATGCCAACACCAAGGTTGGCTTTCCCGCTCCTCCTGCGCCCTTCTACAAGTATACCGACAATGGTTCCAATATGTCCATCTCTGCTGGCCGCGGCGTCCGCCGAACCACCCGCGGTCCTATTCTCTCATCAACCCCCAGCGCATCCAACTTGTTCTTCTCGCCCACCGCTGCTGCTTCTGGTAATGCTGCAGGTAACCGGGCTTCGACTTTCCTGCCATCAGGCTTCTATGCGGCTGGCACAAGCTCTCCTGGCGCCAACCCAGACCACTCTATTAGTCTAACCAACCTTCGCCCCGATTCTCGTGGCTACGCGAATCCCTCACGCCACACATTGAACCCGTCCCCTCCCGACTCGCCTGCTTTCAACACCCGACGTGACATGAGCAACACCTCGCTGAACCGACCCCCGAGTCAGCGAGCCCCCAGTGCGTTCCTCGATGACTTGCTAGCCGACGACCCATCAGCACTCCCTCCGCCACAAATGCCCACCTCGAGACATTCGTCATACGGCAACAACTCCCCCGGCCAACAGAACCGGTTCTGAAGTGCAGTTGCATGCCGACGGTGGGCAGTATGCGACCGACTGTTTTCACACCATTGTCCTCGGTCACCAAAATCGGTTTTTGGGAAGGGTTCATCCATTGGTTCAATATACGGCGTCAAGGATCGGCATTTTCAGGGAACGACTTGTGGATACTCTGTGTTTTCTTGTTCTCATCGAGCACATGGGAGTAATATTTTCTTCTTCACCCTAGGGACTTTTTAATGTGCTGGTACCTGGGATTCCAGCGGGGTTTTCTTGTGCAACTTTGTTGTCAGCGGAGGAAGCGGTTCCTCGCGAGGGCAACTTGCTGCGGTCAGCAGTGCCACGACGCTCGTTGTGTTGTATAGCGGCTCTTAGACGAGGAAAGGAGTTGGATCCGACTGGCTGGTGGTCAGGTGCTTGGTCTATCCGTGGAAGGCTTTTTGGTTCGAGTCGTACATACTTATTTATGGCTTAAATATGAGATATTCATTACAAACATTACCAGCCACAGTGATTTACCGCAGCAACGCATCGACTCATGGCAAATGGTGAGGTATGATGAATGTAAGACAGCATATGACACTTAAAGTCAACCCCGAGTTAGCGCAAGCATGGTGTTGGACATGGACGAGCGACCACTGCATGAAAAGGCAGAGGGCTGCTCTTCTCACATTCATAACCACACCACTTCGCCCTTTCGTGTGTAAAAAAATTATGGGGGAATCTGTAGTGTTCACAAGAGAAAGGACTGGTTCAAAAATCGGAGAATAAATGTAAATAAAAAATCCACAATAGAAGGGACATTATAATCAGTAACTGATATAGGATACGTCTTCTGCTCGCAAATAGTAATGAGTGTGCCTTCGAGGAGCAATACTCAAAGGGTATAAGTTCTATTTTTCCCCCCTCCATGTCGACTTTGTTCAATTCTAGATGTTTACCATCATAATTTTGTTGCTGATGTTAATCATGATTGAGATGTTCATCATGATTGACTACCCTCTCCACCATCCAGTCCAGCCAACTCCTCCCTGGCGCCATGGATATCCTCGGCACGGATGCCGCTACGATCACACATGCTCCTGAAAATGCCGCCCTTCTTCCACAGCTCGAGCGGCGTGTCGAGCTCGGCGATGGTACCCGCATCCATAACGCAGATGCGGTCGTACCCGATGATGGTACGCAGCCGATGAGCAATGCATAGCAACGTCTTGCCGCGGAAGCCCGTCGCAATGGTCGCCTGGATCTTGTCGTCGGTTTCCATGTCGACAGATGACGTCGCTTCGTCACAGACGATGATCTGCGAGCCACGCACCAGGGCACGCGCCAGAGCCATGAGCTGGCGCTGGCCGAGGGAGAAGTTGAGACCGTCTTCTTCTACGACGCTGTCGAGGTGGATGCGCGAGGGGTCTTGACGACGCGCCTCACTGGGCGACTCGCTTGCGTCTGGAGAGACGAGATCGGCCTGGCGCAGGGCGGACCACAGTGCCAGGTCAGTGTGCTCCTGGAAGGGATCCAGGTTGCTGCGGACAGTACCGCGGAAGAGCGTCGGATCCTGTGGGATAATGGATAGGCGCGAGCGTAAGTCGTGCAGGCCAAGGGTAGAGATGTCAAGCCCATCGATGGTGATGCGGCCCCCTGAGATCTCGACCAGGCGGAACAGCGTGCTCATGATGGAACTCTTGCCCGCACCAGTACGGCCGACAATACCAATGCGCTCGCCGCCCTGGACGTGCATCGACAGGCCCTGGAGGACAAGCGGGAGGTTTGCCCGGTAGCGCATCTCGACATTGTCAAAGATGATCTCGCCCTTTTCGGGCCAAGATTTGCGCACTTCGACGGTATGCTCAGGGGCCTCCTCCTCGATCTCAGTACCGTAGTAGTAGAGACGCTCGACGGCGTTCATGGCGTTTTCAACTTCGGCGAGTTGACGCACTGAGAACTGCATCATGCCGACAATGGACAGGATGTAACTGAGGACGAGGCCGCCGATGGACGGGTTGATGGAGAAGCGGGATGTGACAACGAGAATAGCGACGGTAAAGACCAACAACACGCCGATAATGTCGATGCGAATAGACAGCCACCGCTGGTTGGCAAACGTGATGTAGTAGGCGCTGTTCATGTCGTCAATGGCCACGCGCAGCTCCTTAATGAAGCGGTCCTGCAGTCCGTACGCGCGGATCGAGGCCACGCCACTTAGGCCCTCACCGAACTTGGCGAAGACGTGGGAGCGGAGGATTGACTCGTAGCGCTTGACCTCGCGGGCGGAGGCGCGGTAGTACGAGGCGGCGAGGACGAAGAGGATGTAGAGCGGGACGAGGGCGATGGCGAAGTAGTAGAAGTAGGCGATGATGAGGATGAAGACGGAGGTGATCATTGCCATAGTGAGAAAGAACATGCGGATGGCATCCGTCAAGTTGTTGTCCATGACATCGACGTCGCGCGAGAAGCGGTTGGTGATGCGGCCCAGGGGCGTCGTGTCGAAGAAGGCCATGGGCGCTCGAAGCACGCGGGTGACAGCTTGCTGGAGCATGTACTTACTCGAGTTGGTGCCGAGGATGGACAGCATCACGGAGAATATGAACATGAGGATAGCCTGGGCGACACCGAGTGACGCGTAGATGCCAATGTACGTGCCTGTCGAGAGGCCGTACTTGTCAGAGGTCCAGTAGGAGAGCCACAGACTCGTCATGATGTTCGCGCCCTGAGAGAGGAGGAGAATGAAGACAACCAGGGGAGCGTTGAGCAGAGATCCCGAGGCGCCGATGTATGCCAAGTAGACTGACCACGGAACGCTGGACTGGGCTCGCTCCTCCTGCTGCATGAGGGCGGCACCCTTCTTATTCTTCTTCTTCTTCTCCTTGTCGTCTTCGGGCTTCACTTCATCGGGCTTCTTTTCATCCTCACTCCTATCCTCCACAGCGGTCGTCTCCATCAGGGCCTGGAAGCCGCGATGCTCGCGCATGAGGTTATTAAAGGTGTCGATGGCCTGGATCTTGCCGCCCTCCATCCAGACAATGCGGTCGCAGCGATTGAGCACCCAAAGCTGATGAGTAGCGAGGATACGGCACTTGTCCTTGAGGAGACCGAGGATGGCGTTGTCGAAGATGTGCCGGCCGACATGGGCATCGACAGCGCTGAGGGGGTCGTCCATGAGGACGATGTCAGCGTCGAAATAGATGGCTCGCGCAATGTTAAGGCGCTGCTTCTGACCGCCTGAGATGGTGATACCGCGCTCGCCAATTTCCGTCTGGTCGCCGTTGGGAAGCATGTCAAGATCGGCTTGGAGGGCACAACTATTAAATGTTAGCTCAATAGATCTAGAGGCTGAAATCAGTTATACTTACGCTCGCACAACCTCCTTGTACCAGCTCTTATTCATACCCTTGCCAAAAGTGATGTTGTTCTGGAGTGTCGTGTTCTGGATCCAAGCGTATTGGGGACAGAAAGCTCGAGAAGCGCCAAACACCACATCGCCGTCGGTCTTTCGCATATCACCAGCGAGGGCAGAGAGGAGAGAACTCTTGCCGCTGCCCACTGAACCGATGACAGCAACCAGTTCGTTCCGTTTCACGCTCATGCTTAGATCATGCAGTTTGAAGGGCTCTCGCTCTTCGACGAGGGTGCTGGCGGTATCTTCAACTGCGGCATCAGCCGCAGGGGGTGCCGCGTGCTTTTCCTTCTTCGACTTCTTTCCCTTGTCTCCAGCTGGCTTTTCGGCCTCAGTGGTCGGTGTCCTTTCCCAAGTGAAGGAGGCATTCTCCAGCCGAATAGCATCCTCGCCCTTCGATTCAATAGTCATCTCTTCAACCATCTCTTCCTCGAGGAGGAATTCTTCAATGCGCTTCAATGAAGACCAGGCGTCAACCACCTGGCCAAGAACGAGGGGAAGCAGGTTCAGAGGGATTCGCAAGCCGTTGAACAAGGCGAGAGACGAGAAGACTTCGGCGGGGGAGAGACCATGGTGGGTCAGGGAGTATGCGATGAACGACAGCATGGATGCGAAGATGGGCAGCGACATGCTCACAGCGTTGAGAGCGTTTCGGATGGCCAGCAGAACCTGGATAGCGTAGATCTCTCTGCCGCGGTAATCACCCAGGCGCTGAAGGAAAGCCTTCTCCCATCCAAAGTACTTGACAAAGCGGACCGACTGCAAAATCTCCTGTGTGAGTGAAACGCGGTCATCAGTGATTTTGTTAATATCTCGACGGCGATGGAAGAGACTGCGGATAGCCTTGGTCAGGAAGGGCATGCCGACAACCAGAAGACCAAAACCAGCAAGGGCGCTGTAGGTGATGTTGACAAGAAGAAGAGCGAGAGTGACAAGGACGAGGACCGGCGAGGTCCAAGTCATGTGGAATAGAGCGGAGGCCTGGTCGATACGGTATGTGTCGACACTCATGAGGTTCACGATTCGGCCATTACCCCAACCGGTACCATCATGGGCATCCGGACTCGGCTTCCCCTTGCCCTTTTTCGAATTCTCCTTGTCAGATGCCTTCTCTTCTTCCGCTCCTGTCTCTGCCGGCATTGTTGGTTTGACACCGCCGGCCTTAGCTCGCCCAGAGATATGCATCGACTTCTCGTAGATGAGCCCAATCAAGACACCTCGGAACTGGCCACCAACCATCATACCTTGGTAGATGAAGTGGTTCGTACCCAAACTCTGGGCCATCTGCATTAGGGTGATACCAATCGCCAGGCCAACACCACGACCGATGTGAGGAGCCGGTCCTCCGGTCCGGTTCGCCTCCCAGGCATCGGCGGCAAACTGGATGAGATATCTCAGGGTGAAGGGGCTGATGACCTGGATGATATTTGTAAAGAGTGCGCAAATGCCGCCGAGCCAAATTCCAAACTTGAAGGTCTCGTGCATTGCCCATAGAAGCGGGTACTTGTCGCCCCTATCGACACGCCTCTTGAACGAAGCCTTGAGGTTAGCGGTCAGTGGTCCAGCGGCCCTATCTGGGTTCACCGTCCAAAGGTCATTTTCTTCCAGCGAACGCCTGTATCCACTCTATTGAGGGTTAGCCAACTTGTTGCAACGAAGACTGCACAGGTAACGGATGGTGATTATGGGTCGCGCATAACAGCCACAAAATGATATGGACAACTTACCGTCATTAGTGGCGCCATCCATTGGAATGTCAGCAGACTGAAGAATCCAGCTTCGTACTCTCTGCTGGTAATCTTCTCCTTGGGAACTGGAGGTGGAGGGCCCCAGCGGAAAGGGTTCAGATTCTTGTGCCATGGCTTCTTTTCAGGAGCCGGGGCCAGTGTTGTGGCATGTGTAGCTGTAGTTGCAGCAGAGGCGGAGGTCCTCGTAACCCTCAATTCGGGGCCTTTATGTTCGTCCTCGTCATCATCGTCTTTAATATGACTGATGTTGTCACCGTCCTTCTCATCGGTCTTCTCGACACGGTCCTCATCTGAGTCGGTTAAGCGGTCCGTGTTAGTGGGTTGGATCGCAGCAGCCTGAACATCAGGCGCGTTTAGTTCCTTTCCCAAAGGGTCTGACATGGCTGGCTTAAGGAAGGAGAGGCTGGTTGTTGCGTCGTGCGAATGAGAACTCGGTCTAGAGCCCCAGCACTACCATTCCGGTGTTAAACCGGGTTCTGCAGCACAAATAGACCAGGACGGGATGTCGCCAAGGGATAGTTTCCCCGGAGGTTTCCCCGGAGGAGCTAGAACGGGGGTTCTTGGCAAGTTCAATATGTATGAGTGGGCAGTGTCTCTATTTCAGGACTGTGTCGGGTGGGCTCTTAGCAGCAAGATGATGTCGTCCTCGCGGAGCTTGGCATTAAGTCTTAATCCTCAGGTCAAGGGGATTGGAAACAATCAAAAGCGGCACCAGAACAGGTGACCGGGTCAAAAAGGAGAACAGGGCTGTGGTTGTAAGGATTGGGTTATGGTTGACCGTGGTGCCACCAGAAGTTATGACCAGAAGAACCCCAGAAGGCAATGGGACGGGGTTCGGAACAGAACAAGGAAAATCGACCGGTATTGTTGAGGGGCGTGTGGGTGTGGGTGGAAGGATTGAGTGGGTGGGTACTGGAGATGCACTTAAACTGAGGAGGCGTCGGATTACAAAGCAGACGACTCTCTGGGACGGTATTCGAGATGCGGGAGGCGGCAACTAGTGAAAGAGTCCGCTGCCGGCCAGGTGGCCAAGCGGAGTTCATAAACTGCAACATGGCGATGGTTGACGAGAGCGGTGATGATGACGAAACGCCAGGGGTGGCGCTGAAGGATATTTTCCCCCGATTAGTCGCAATTTCCCAGTAACCAAGACAGGAAAACAAGACCGCCCATACTGAGAACAAACGAAAGGGCGGGAACCAAAAAGTAGAGAGGTAGAGTGGCAGAATGAGTGAAAGTGCGTGGGAGTCATAAACCCGAGCTGCCGAGCTGCAACCAACCCATCGACATGCCATGCAACGCCAGGCCTCGCAGCACAAGGCAGCAACAGCTCGGACTTCGGACAACCTCGCACTCGGGAGCTATCCAGACCCAGGCCAAAGCCGCTTCCGCCGGTCGGCTGGCTTGCCTCCTGTATCCGCGTAATTCGTAAAGAAGAGCCTGCCAATATTTTTTCCGGGGCACCTAGGGGGAAACAGGCAACTAGGTAAGTTCTGATTAGCCCACATTGGTCTTGGCCGAGGCCGTGTGGAGTGTCTCTGCTCGATAAGGCACACGCCTCCGCGTAATATGGCCAGGGCCATGGTTGGCCGGTTCGGTTCTGTCGACGTGACGTCAAGAGAGATCCAATCGTTTGTGACGAATTTGTGCGGGGGATCTACTTCAACTCTCGCCGGCCCCTCTCCGTTTTGGTGTCCCATTCGGAAGTCGGCCTTGTAACACTTCTCTTTTTTTTCCCCTTGTTATTGCACTATCGTCCCGGCTTCCATGTCGTCGGTTGCAATGACTGCTCGGTGGGTGTCGAGACTCGACACGGTCCAGGTAACACCCAGATCCTTGCATTACACATCTGTCCGAGATCGACCACTACCCGAGTCCCGCTCCGGAGGAAAAGTATAAGCAACCTCATCAACCGTCCGGGAATGAGGAGGCGTTGGTCCAGCCGCCGTTTCTTCGGTCTCTGAATACTCCGACGACCGACTCCAGCTCAACTCAGCTCAGCTGGTTAGCCCGTAATGAAAATACGCCGCTAGGCAATTCGCTGCCGACTCTGCCAGAGCTTTCTGCTGACA
Source organism: Ilyonectria robusta (assembly GCF_021365365.1). NCBI lineage: Eukaryota > Fungi > Ascomycota > Sordariomycetes > Hypocreales > Nectriaceae > Ilyonectria > Ilyonectria robusta. Next base: position 717,930 of record NW_025764438.1, read on the forward strand.
GCCCACCTCCCGCCCACTCATCATAAATACGACGGCCGGCATGGGTACAGGGGTTGTTGTGGAAGCGTATGCGACGGCGAAGGTAATTTTCGGTTCGGCTCCGAATCGGCACGTGGAGGCTGTCAGATACTCATCCGTAGACGGAGTTAGTCGGCAAGGACTTAAGAGATTCGGCGGCGTCACGTGCCGGGCCCCGGCTCCCACTTTCCGGCTCCACTCTCACACCCACCGGCCGACAGAGCTTTTGCGCTGAGCTTGCAGGGCCGTATCCCGCCTCTGTCCCACGTCCCATGACCAACAACCAATCGACCAGTGTTGAGTGTTGCCCAATAGCGCATAGCATTGCGCAGCAATTCCTTGCTCGTTCTCCATTGCCTCTTTGAGCACCTTGGCTGTTGCTCTCGGAGACCGGGTGCTGAATTACCTCCGAAGGCCATCCGCATACACCTCGACCCAAAACACCATGGCAGCTATCGACGACATCCCGTCCACCGCCTTGCCTGGCAAGGTCCTGGGCCCGACCTCCAGGTTCGCCCCTGGCGCCGGCACTCACATCTTCGAGGGCAATGTCGTGTCCTCCCTCATGGGTCGCGTTACCATCATCCCGCCAGCCAAGGCTCCCGGCCCCGCCAAGCGTCTGAACAAGATCACCGCTCCGACCGTTGAAGAACTTGCCACCATCTCCGTCTCCCGACATGGTAGCAAGCACGAGATCCTCCCCGACGTCGATAACATCGTCCTTGCGCGCGTCGTGCGCCTCATGCCCCGCCAGGCGATCGTCGTCATCCAGCAGGTCGGCGAGACTGTCTTGCAGACCGAGTGGCAGGGCGTGATTCGTGTGCAGGATGTAAGGGCGACGGAGAAGGACAAGGTCAAGATCTACGAGTCATTCAAGCCCGGCGATATCGTGCGAGCCCAGGTGGTAAGACAGGTTCATTTCTTTGCGAGCCGGATCTCAGCTAACCGGAGTCGTTGTGATTAGATTTCGCTCGGTGACCAGGCCAACTACTATCTCTCTACCGCCTCGAACGAACTCGGAGTCATTATGGCGATAAGCGAGGCTGGAAACGATATGGTCCCCGTGAGTTGGAAGGAATACAAGGACGTGGAGACGGGTATCAGCGAGCCCCGAAAGGTTGCCAAGCCCAGTTGAGCTTGCTGTCCTATCACTATGTCAGTTCCTGGTGGTGTCGCTGGAATGCCACCGTGGGCTAGGCTAAAAGACGTCTCAGAGTAATTTAGCTTGAGACTGGGCTTGGGCAATAGCGCTGATGCCGGTATGCAGTTGGACGACGGTGCTGTTGATGCAGAAAGGGAGCGCTGCAGCATGCCATGTTGTTGCTTTTGAGGCACTGGACACCTCCATTAAAGAGCACACATGATCCATCATGTGGCACTATGATTGCTGACCGGAGACGAATCTCTACCTGGCGCAGTTGTTTTTGCGACTGGGTGGATATTTTCTTCCTGCCGCAGATTGCCCCCAAAAATAGATACAGGAGGTCATCATGGCCAGCCCCAATACCCCGCCAAGAATCCTTGCTCAGGCATCACCACCACCACAAGCGACCAGTTTGCCAAGCTGGCTTTAACTTATATCATAGAGGGAGAGAAGACGGTTACGACTCAATGACCACGTGTGTCGCATAATTACCCTTCAGCGGATCCTGTCTCATGTCGCCAATTCCAGAGATTTTGCTGTGATGCTTAATGTGGGGGGGATCGTTGATACCTAATTCTGTGGCTGCATGGTACTGACTGTACTAAGGTAGGCACCCAGGTGCTAGGGAGTGTACCACTGTACTCTACTGTACATGCTGGCTTGGTCCGTCAATCGTCATCCCCACTAGCGACAAACGCCCGAGGGGCTACTACTTAATACAAGGCGCAGCGACAGGAAACCAAAACTCTCAATGCCAGAAATAGAAGGTAATGGCCAGCTTATACTCGTAGTGCGCATACCATGTATCATCGAATGCCGCGCCTCCCTTAAGCACCTCACATATTCATAACCTGCGGCACGCGCCACCCTGGCTGCGACAGTAACGGGGCGTCGCAAAGCCACCACCCGCCTCGACAGGTCACTGACCTGACCTACCCACTCCCAAAATAAGACGGGCCTCGCCTCGCCGTCGTCATCCATCCCTTTGCTCTTTGTCGACCCCATTTGACCATTTGACCCTCGCAACCACACCGCAAACGCACAACTGTCCATTGCTACGCTGAGAAAGACGACTACGCCCCCTACTCCTCTGTACGGGCTCCCGCCATGTCAACGACAATGGTCATGACCATGGCCACACAGTCGATCCCCGCACAGCCGCCATCGTCCGCATGCTGCCCGAGCTGCGGCTACGACCTCCCTTCGCTCGACCACTCCCATGCCGAACTGCTCGATGCCCAGGCCAAGATCCGCGATTTAGAAGGCCAGGTTCACATCCTCAACCAAAAGGCCACTGCCGCCGTTGACCGCTGGGCCGACTACGAAGATGAGCTCACCAAGCTGCGAGCCCAACTCGCTCAAAACCACCAGCTCGACCCTCAGCAACAACTACAACCACAACCCCCCACGCCAACTACTCCTACGCCAAACCCTCGCGTCTCCTTCCTCCAGTCAGGGACCTCCCGCCTCTCCGCCCTCCTCTCCCCACGCAAGTCCACGCCGGATCTGCGCACCGTCGACACTTCCGCCCGCCCCGGCCACCGCAACACCAGCAACCCGATCCCGCCGCCGTCGCCCTCCACCGAGGACCTGATAGAGGCTCTAACCCGCGAGCAGGGCCTGCGCAAGGAGGCCGAAACCCAGGTTGCCGCCACGAGCCGCGAGGTCGAGGAGCTAAGCGCTGCCCTTTTCGAGCAGGCCAATGAGATGGTGGCTGAGGAACGCCGCGCGCGAGCAAAACTCGAAGAGCGCGTGGGCGAATTGGAGCGCAGGGACACTGAGAAACGCCGTAGGCTGGAAAAATTGGAGGGCGCAATGACCCGTATCGAGAGGGTGCGCCTGTTGCTGGCGGAGGAGGTTGAGATCCAGACCATATACTCGGATGACGAAAGTGAGGGGCACAGAGACGAGCAAGAGCAAGACGACAAAACTATTCACAACAATGATAAGGACGACCAAGACGAAAAGGAGAAACATAATATCAAGGAGTGGGACCACGTCGAGAAGCCGGGCGAACCTACGGTAATGGAAGGGGTGAGGACGTCGAACGGAGCCACGTACAGTGTCGTCTGACACCCGAGGCGTCTCTATGAAGGGACTGATTTCTTGCAACGCCAACTTGTCTTTTGATTTGGGAACTAGCGGGTAATGGATGCATGGTACGGGGACAGGATAGGCTGGTCTACGACACAAAAGCAGGTTGGGTTCCGGGTGGTTTGTATTATATTGGGATATGGTTGGAATTGGTTGGGTTTTCGATGCATGGAAACGGCTCTGGCGCTGGTGTTGGCAACGGCAAAGAAACGACATCACCGCCTCTCAAAAGGCATGAATCATTATGGATTTTACAGGTATTCCCAGTGTCCAGGACGCTTTTTTGGTCTCTTTTGTTTATTCAGGTTGCAATGGATAGAACCGCCCAACGTAATACATGGCTTGCTTTGGTTTTCGTCTAAATAATATCCATCCCGCTTCATGCATGCAAAGCAAAGCACATAGTCGTCCAGTCCTCTTCCCTGATGCACGTATGTAGATAGGCGCTCGCCTTGGCTCACTCGCATAGCCTCGTATTACAGTAGACTTCACCCACCAGCGTCAAGATCCGGTCGACCGTTCAGGGTCCCAGCGGATATATAATGACAAAAGAAACGAACCGAATCCGGACTTCCCAACTCCGACGCCTCAAGCCCCCTTTTTTTGTTGTTTGTGCGGAATATGCCGGCCTTCGTCGCTTAATCATCGAAGCCATTCCAAGACTTCTCGTCGTCTGATCGGCCCTGGCTGCTGCGCTTTGAGGGAGTCTGGTTAACTTCCAGCGCGGCGGCCTTGCGGGGTGGTGAGCCAGAGCCGTCGGGGGAGGCGGACCGCCGTCGCTTCTCGCCCTTGGGAGGAGATCGCGATGGACTACGGTCACGGCTCTTAAAGTCCTTCCCCTTGTTCGGCGATCCGGGGCTCTTAGCCTCGATCTTTATGTGCGGCTTGTCCGAGGCGGGCGCAGGGCTGGCAGGTGAGGTGCCGGGCCATTTACCGGTGGGCTCCCCGTTCCACCTGGCCAGCATGTCGGCGACCTTGGGGCCCCAGACGTTCTCGCCCTTAGCGAGATCCTCAAACTCAAGGCAGTTGGTTCCGCCGACGGTGAAGTCGCTCTGTCGCGAACGGCATAGCTCTGACATGAGAGCGGCCGACTCCAGCTTGGCACCCAGGTCGTGGCAGAAGCTGCGGATGTAGAAACCCGACGTCACCGTGAGTCGCACCTTGACGGCGGGAGGGCCCTCGTCGCTCCAAGGCGGAGGGGTGTCCTTGTCGGGCGCATCTGGAACCAGATTCGTGCCCTTTTCGGAGTAGGTAGGCTTTTCTGGTAGCTTGCCGAGGGCGCCAGACATCAAGACAGGCTTCTTGGCTTTTTGCGATCGCTTCGAGGGCGCATCCTTGATGAGCTCGTCCTGGCGCTGCTCGAACTTGCGCTTAAACGATTCGTGTGCTGCTATCGCCTGGTCCTCCTCCTCCTTCTCCTCCTGGCTGAGCTTCTTGTTGCCGGACTCCTGCTGCTTCTTGACCCTCCAGACTTGCTCAGCCAAGTTCCGCTCGGCAGCTTCTGCCTCCTCTGTAGGCCATCGGAAGTTGTGCTTGCCAGGTTCGTACCACTCGATCATCTCAATGCTCTTGACCTCGACGTTGCGGCCCTCGATCTCACGGGGGATGGGCTTCCCCTCTCGGGCGTACTCGTACAGCGGCTTTCCGTTCATCTTCAGCGCCGAGTAGAGGGGCGGGATCTGGACCTGGGGGCCCTTCATGCTGGCAAGCTCCTTCTCAACCTTTTCACGGGTGATGTGGTCGTACGGTCGCTTGGTCAGGACGCGGCCGACACGATCGTAGGTGTCGGTGCTGGCGCCGAAAAGGACGATTGTCTCGTACGTCTTGGTGCACTCGAGGAACTGGTTAAGCTGCTTGGTCGCAGAGCCGACGCCAAGGATGAGGACGCCGGTGGCGAGAGGATCGAGGGTTCCTCCATGACCGATCTTGACTTGGGAACCCCTCTTGATAGCCTTGCGACGGTTGAATTCTTTGCTGTTCTCTTGCATGCGCCTCGCGATCTCGGCGTCGATGGATGGCTTGAAGAACTGGGAGGGGTTGAAGACCTTCTGGCACTCGCGGATGACCTGAGCAGAGCTGTGGCCACAGGGCTTGTTAATGGCTGTAAATTGGCACGGTGGTCAGTCTATCGAGTCTTCCGAGTCCAAGTCGGTAGCGGGAAAGATGTAGGAATGGGATCAGATTAGGTAGACGCCGACTGACAGACACCGCAAGGTGGGAATCATGACAGACGCAGGAAGCTTCGACGTACCAAAAACGCCGTCCCGGACGAGGTCCGTTGCCATCTTGAGCTTGAAGGGGTATTTCATGCGAGCGACCCGTCGTGATGAAGGAGAAGAAGAAGAAAAAAGACTGGGAGACCGGCCGAGAAACGCGAGGAGGTGGAGCGGGAGCAAAGAACAGCCTCCGCTGAGCGCACTCGCTGGGTGGGCAGGCTCGCAGAAAAAAAAAGTGGCCGCTATTCGCACATGGCGGCGCGTATGGGCACCAAGTACATGCGGATTTCGATTCAGGTTGCGACTGTGGAGGGACGACAGACAATAGAGAGAATTGATGCACTGGGTTTGCTGATTGAAAATGCACTCAGATTGCATAATCCGTTCTGCTATGTTCAAACCTGATCGAGCTCATAAATATCCTTGGATGTCTCCAAAAACGCAGCTCTGGGCTTGGGATTCAGAGTTGCCTGCGAAACGTGCAAGCGGCGCATCAGCCAATGTACTTCCATGTGAGAATCGCAATTCCCACGCGTGCGAGCGCCTCTGCGCCCAGGGCCAAAGGCGGGAGGCTAAAAAAATCACAACGCCATTGTATCGCCCGCCTCTCGGCCCCAGTCATGGCCTTGCAGGTCCACTCGGTGTCCAGAGCGCCCCATTGGCCACTAAACAGACGCCCTGTCACGCCTGCGATGCCACTGAGGCCGGCCTGAACGCAGTGTAGTTATAGGGCATGCTAGCTCCGGCGATGCCCCGCCACTTGCCCTGTGGTCAGTGCCTAGGTGGTGTTGGTCGTCATAGCGAACGCGTGCGAAGCACAACCACCCGAGTCGACTCTCCAACCTTCAACACCTTCAACACCACCACCGTGATTCCGCAAACAGTTCCTTCGAGCACCGACCTGCGCCCAATTACCATTGTCTCAATCTCGCCTTGCCACACTTCCAGCTTCGGATCTACAACCGCCTTGCTCTCTGCGCCGCAGCCTCCCTCCCCCATCCACTCGACCCTTCAGTCCACTCCCACGACTCCCCGATCGTCATACCAATCCCCAAAGCGCCTTGGCAGCTGTCGATGGTCTACCGCAGGCCCCTTCTTTCATCATGACCGGGCGCAGTCGCCGGGCGTCCACGTCCAGCGTCGAGACGGTAGATGAGAACCAGATCCTTTGGCGCCAGGAAACGTCCGTCCTCAAGTCGGTCCCCAAGCTGAGCGACAGTAACAACTGGCCCATATTCGAGCTCCGAGACACCGTTATCCTCAACAAGGACGGCCATACCGTCGAGAATGCGCTGCATGTCGGCACTAGAGGGCCTTTCATCGTCCGTGGGACTCTCATCATCGATGACCCCTCCCAGAAACGGCATCGTGCGCCCACCGCAGTCCCTCGCGCTATGACGCCCCTCTAACTGATATGCGTAGTCATCATGAGAGTCCGACAATCTGTACCTATCGAGGTTCGACAAAGCATATCCTACTCAATAGGCGAGGCAGAAGATGGCCAACCCTTGATCTGGGTTTCTGGCAAGGGCGGCTGGTACGAGATCTTCCCTTCGCCTACCTACCTCCCCATCTACAACAAGATGTGCGAGGCTGCCATACTATACTATCGCATCATGGATATCTATAAGACTCAAAAGCCCAAGAAGCCTAAGAAGGGTAGGCGCCCTGATCCTATGATTGAACTCTCCCAACTATTCCATCAGGTATGTTGCCCCGATGCCCCTCAGATCCCAGCGCTAACCCATTCTCTCAGTACGCCGCCAAGGTTGGCGACGGTTCCACTCTAGATGAAGTCATCGAGCGATGTATGGAGCATGCGCCTTTCTTAATTTCTCAGTTCACTCAAGAAGACCCGGCTGAGTTCGATTGGAGGCCTACTCTGTTCTACAAGTGGTTGACTAACAAGCATGCGGTATGTTGCCTCTCACTTCGTAAATGTGTCTCTGGCCGCTGACCTTGCCTTCACAGGATCTCCTAGCAAAGGCCCACGAGAGACTGGTAAATCCGCCAAAACTCCCCCGATCTCCCTCTACCGAGATCGTTCCTTCTCCAGTCACCTTACCTTCGAGGACTCGCACTGGCTCCTCTGTCCCTGCCGTTATACGCAGCCAACCTCCGCTTCAAGTTGAAGCCAAGACTAGTACTCCTCGGGAACGATCAACAAGGTCACATTCAGCTACTCAAAAAGACGATGAAGCTGTGGTGGAGACGACCCGGCCGCAGCCCGCCAGAGTAAGCTCTGTTGTCGAGACTCCGGATGTTACCCCTGCTGTTGCCAGTCCTGCCGTCACTAGTCCTGCAGTTGGATCACCAGCTCCTGGGACACCAACTCCGTGGGATGACAGCCTGACACCTTTCGAAACCGTTTTGAAAGCGCTCGAGCAAGCGTATACAATACTCGACAAATCCCGCCAGGGAATGACTGTCCTGAGCACCCTCAACAAAATCTACTTTCTCTACAAGTTCCCTAATTATAGAGAGGGCGGAGCAGGGTCCCATAAGATTCCCGTGGAGGAGGTCCTTCAATACAACGCCGAGGAGCTCTTGCAGGCTATTGACGAGCACAAGTACAGCAAGTATGAGATCTACTCATGGCTTCAGGAAGCGACCAAGAGGGAGTTCAAGCCAATTGCCATCAAATCCTCGGACTTCCCATATCGACTCGTCCCTCGTGGAACGCGTCCCCCCCGCGCACCCAAAATCCCAGAACAACCACCAGCTGTCCAATTCGGCGGTGTTGCTTCTCAGGGCCTCGACGACGATGTGTCGAGTACCAATTCTGGACCCTCGTCCCGAGCCGGCAAAGGACCCAGAGAACGCCGGTCTGGAAAGAAGTCAAACCTTCGCCTGGCCACCCGATCGAAAAAGCGGCTTCACTCTGAACTTGATTACGATTCAGAGTCGGAAGAGTCCGGACCGAAGAAGTCTCACTATTTCGATGAAATGGATGCCGCAGGGAACACTAGCGCCCCTGAAGACGAAGATGCCCACCTCTCTGATCAAGAACCGATCAAGATCCTCATCCGAGCCGACAAGATCCCTTCTACTGTTCCTCATGGCCCCCATGGAACCTGGACCTGCGAAGAGGAAGACTGCGGCTATGTCGTCCGTGGCGGCGATGAGGAGGAATGCCAGCAGCGCATCAGGGATCATTTCAAGGTCCATGAACAGCAAGCAAAGATGGTCAGCCTCGCCATGTCTGAGAGCCGTGGTCAACTACCCATCAAGTACGCATACTTTCCCCCTTTTCTCATTCTCGTCGAATTACATTCTCCCCCTCCTCCCCCTTCTACTGCCATTCTTATTCCCACTGCTACTACTACTATCACTACCGCCGTCACGAAACCCCCCTCAGTTCAGGACACATTATCATCAAAACTCACCAGCCACCCGCCCAACTCGACAGTGTCGACACGGCGCAGCTTTCGCTCTCTTGTCGGCCAGTTCCGGAGGCCCCCTCGCCCAGTCTCAGATAGAATTGGCAAACTAACTTTATGAACAGTCATCTCATCGACAAGCTCAAGAGTATGGGCGAAAGGTCCCAGCGTGACGAGCAGATCGAGGCCAATGGCACTGTGCTCCCGCAACACATCAAACGCAACTTGTATGTCTGAGCAGATTCTTCTCCCTGGACTCAACCGAGCCCAATATATTTTCTTCTAGCTTTCGGTACTTCTCACTTGGGAAAATGATACCCTGCACTTTTCTCGGCGTTGTTCGGCATGGATAATTTATGATGAAGTGGGCATAACATTAGCTAAAGCCCGCTGCGGAATGGGTGAATCAACTGGTCTACGGTCTTGGGCATCGGGCATCTAGGAAGGGCCATACGTGTATAGATGAGTGGCTATGAATAGTGTATGAAAGGGATCAATCAATCAATCACCAATCTTCTTCTCATCCAATGTCCCTGAAGACAATTGGGTGAAGTTCGTCGCCTCAACTGGGCGTGTAGAAGCCATCCACTGGGCGCGTTATCGATTTATGAGCAGGTAAACCATCAACATGTGAGATACGGCAGAAGAAACACCGCAAGCTCGTATTCATTTAATTCCTATTTCGAGACCCTTTGGGTTAATCCATTTTCCATTCTACCATACTGTACACCTGATCCTCAACTCACAAACTCAAATCACAAAATCTCAGATGAAGTGTCCTAGTTCTTCTCCTCGACGTCGGCTGTGACCATCTTATCCTTGGCCGCCTCCAAAGCAAACGCCTCCTCAATGGCGCCCATGCGCTTAAACACGCGCAACCAACGCTGTCCCCATCGTCGGATCAAGGCCTCGCGGTCGGTAGATCCGTCGCCCTCTTCCATTAGCTCATCCTTGCTGCCACCGGCCCAGCTGACCAAAGCATCGTTCATAGCGTGGAAAAGGTCCCGGGTGGCCTTGGCCTCCTTGGTCCGAGTCTCTTCGTCGGCGTCCGGGGAGACGAGGAGCTGGCGCGTGCGACCAGTCACTTTGGCGACAGTGTTTGAGACGAGCTCAAAGATGTAAGACTCGGCGAGGGACTCGCCGCCGTCAGTGCCGTTGGCGGGCGTACTAGCAACGAGGGCCCAGTCGACAACAGAGAAGGGTGTGAGGATAGAGTAGTTGAGGAGCTTCTCCACGATGGAGATGGCAACGCCAGGGTGGGCGTGCCAGTAGGCCATGACGGCAGAGATGATCTGGGCTCGGGCAGCCTCGGACGAACTGCCTGCATCGAGGAGTCGGCCCTTGGTGCGGTCAATACAGGCGAGAACGTGGCTCAACGACTTGGAGCCAACCCAGCAAACAGCTGTCATGAAAACATCCGTACTGGCAACCACCGGGTCCAGGGCGAGCTCGGTAGCCTGGGTCTGAATGCTGTCAATGACGGCCTGGAACTCCTCGTCAGGAGCCTTCCGTCGCAGAAGAGCTCCAATTTCTTGGCCCTCCTTAGAAAATGGGGTATCTGTCTCGTGGCTTAGCTTGGTTTGTTTCATCGTATCATGCTCAAAAACAGTTACTTACCAGGGTTGCTAAACTTGAAGTCAGGCACATCCTTCTCCTTCTCCGGCCCGACCAAGGGAAGATAAGGCTCAGGAAGAGTCTTCTGGATTCTCTGTGCAAAACTGAGCCGTACCTCTTTGTCCAAAGCGCCCCGGAGGAACCACTTGCAAGGATGAAGGTCCGGTAGCTGCGTGTCCTCGGCCCACTCAGCCCACTTCCAAGTGAAACCAAAGTTGCTAAGATGGTGGGAGAACCAGTCAAGAAAGCGATAGCTCAGCTCCAGGTCCATCCGGGGGGCGGTTCGATACAGGTATCGAATCGCTCTGCCCAGGCTAGGAGCGATGGCCGCCGGCGCCAACTTGCAGGCCTCTGTCAGGACAGAGTGGTAGTAGACAAGCTTGCACTCGGGGGTGGGCAGCTGGAACAGCTGTGAGAAGACGGTATCAACCGCCACATCCTCGGGCTTCCAGGTAGATCGTCCTTCCGGGATGTTTCGGAGCTCATCGAAAGGAGTAGCGCGCTTGACAAAGGTTCCTTCAGCAAAATAGCAATCAAGGTCCATCAAGTACCGGGCAGTGACGTTTCGGTTGAAGTTCATAATGTTGATAGTGTCGATGAGGCCATCCCTGATCAGAGACGCCGCAACGTTTGTGACCGCAGGGACGGAAGGGACTTCCTGGTCTGAGTAGACAGACAAGTAAATCTCAGGGAACAGCGGACGAGACCCAGCCACAACAGTAGCAGGGATAGCAATTGCCGGGAGGGCGTGCTTCGGGGCATTGGCAAGCTTGTCCTGGGCTTCAATATCCTCCAATGGCATCTGCCAAGGTCGCGGCAGGCATGAAAGCTCCCAGTTGTTGGCGGCCTCGGCTTGCAGTTGCTTCTGGAGGAGCATGCACACGCTGAGAGACACTCCAGGGCTCTCCGTCTTGCCTTCGGGGTGATAGGGGTCGACCAGGGCTTGGAGCGCATGCGGTTCGGACGCGATGATATCGGTCTTGTCCATCAGGTCCGCGGCCTTTTGTTGAAATGTCCCAGGCGCCGAGACCATGATGTAGGGAATGGTAAGGAGAATGATCTTAACGAGCTCCGTTCCGATGGTCTACAATGGTCAGCCTAGTATTCAATCCGCCCTCCCTCGCATGACTTACATCATCAGAGCTAGCCGTCTGGAGGTCGGCGGCGCGACTGAAGAGCTCCTCCAGGACCGGGAACAGACCGTCGCCCTCCATACAAGCTTGCAAACAAGCCAAAAACTTGAGATAGAGCTTCGCGTCCCGCCACTCGCCCTGGCTGATCTTGGATTCGGTCGCCTGGGCCAGCTTTGCCAAGACCTCGTCAATGAGCTCGGGCTTCAGGGTGTTGATGACGAGAAAAACGGCGGCCACGAAAGGGGTCTTCAGGGGTTGCTCCAGAGCCAGCTGCATAGACAGGTCAAGGAAGGTGTTCCGCAGGTTTTCATCCTCGTAGTTGTCGGCCACCATGTGGGCGATCGACTGGACTTCCTCGTTCCATCGTCGCAGGGGAGAGTCCGCAATGCTGAGGAGCTGTCGGCGGACTCGTACTGGCAGGGGCGCGGAGTCTACTCGCCTTCGCTGGTGGCGGCGATCGTAGTGGTCATCGTCATCTGAAAAACGAAATCATGTTAGTACACGACGCGCATCTTCTCCCCAGGAATGACGCTGCAAGGGACAGGCTCACCTCGATATCTCCTCTTGCGGTTGTGGTAGCCGCCCGACTGTCGCCTATCGTAGTCAGCCATAATGCGCGCTTCGGATATCCTGGTGCGATGATGTGTAGAGTCGTCAATGGATGCCCTGCGCAAGCGCACGTCAAGGTTGTCAGGGTCGAGGCTGCGAACCTAGTGAAGCTCGCGAAAAGGTGCCTACCTGCATAAGCTGCAGCGACTCCTCGCTAGCGCGTAGTTGACATGCATGTCTTACTGCCTGAGGCAGAAAGGCAGCAACACGAAAACGGACCACTTCTCTGCCGAGGACCAACACCTCACTGCCGGCCGTAGGACATGGTGTTGCGAATTCACACCATCAAAAACCACTCACAAAGTCGGGTTCTTCAACGTGGCAGTTTCCATAATATAAGATTCATAGGATAGTTTATCAACCCATTCTTGAAACATGCATAAAACTACCTGGTGCGTCAATGTCCCCGTCATTCTTTTTGCCCTTCAAACAGGTGAATAGCCAGACCCGTTCCCATTTTTATCTTTCGTAGACCATTCGACGGGAGTAGAAGCCGAAATCTTTCTTCAGAAAAAGTGCCACAAGACCGTCCATGGCCGACTTCAATTGATAACTTCATCGTGGCATCTCAAACAATATCGGTGCCGGGCTGTATCCTCCACAAGCCAATGCGGGCTGAGCCTTTCACATCTCCAGCGCCTCCAACGTGTCTCAACATGAGAACTTGCAAGCAACCATGGCAATTTCAAAACGCGGTCCAAATGAAGAAGGTAATCTCCATCATTCCCAGGCCTTCCATGGCAGCGACTTGGCTCTCATGAGACGTGAAGAACGAAAAGCACCAGCCATCATCCGTCATGCATCGAAACGTGGTCTAAAAACGTGATTCCCTGTGATATGCATCAATGCGACCCTCCCTCATGGCGGCAAACCTCAAGCACACCAGAAAGTGAGTTCATAGGGAGCACACAAAACGCCCAATCCCCTTCCCTGCCGGGAAAGACTCCAACGCTCCCCAGAACATACAAGTCTTCTCGTCTGGCCGTCGGCGTCCAGCATGCCGTACTTTCTTCAAAGTCCGACGCCGTCAGCTTCGGGACTATATTGCGCCTACCCGTCCCCTGACCCGGCTTGGCTTGGGCCATTGCTTCCATCCACTCACATTCAGCTCAGTGCTGGGAATGGATGGCGCAGGTCTCTTCCAGAGCCGCGGAGAGCCTTAAGGGGGCGGCAGCATGATGCTCAACAACCCCCATCTCGACACGGGCGGTCTCAATCGAGTTTTGCTATCATCTCCTGCTTCGATAAAGGCGTGAAGTGATCAATGTCGAGACCTTGGGACAGGAGAATAGGGCGAATGTGCGCGGGCACCAGCTTGTGGTTCAGGTTCGGTGCAATGGAAAGTTCTGATGTCAGACGTTAGCTTTCCATACATGCATCTCACCATAAAGAGGGGTTTTTCTTACCATGTCGGGTGAAGTCGAACAGAGTGGGCATGTCCCGGAGCTGGCCAGTACCGTGTCTCGAGTCGGGCAGCTTTGTGCTAGGGTCTCGGAGCTCGTCGAAGAAAGGATGGACCATGGCGTCAACAGCAGCCTGCCTCTCCGTGGGAGTGTACTCAAGCAGACGGGCAATGAGGTCGATGGCGTTCGCATCAGCTTTGCGGAAGACCTTGCCGAAGGGGTGGGGCTTGATTTGAGGGAACTTGTGCTCCATGTAGTTGGGGTTCATGGTTCGGATCTGTTCTCGAGTAGGCGTTCCCAAGACCTTGATGATCTCCACTAGTTGGTCGATACCGGACTCGCCAGGGAAGAGCGGTTGACCGAGCATGAGCTCAGCCATAACGCAACCTGTCGACCACACATCTGCATAATCGTTAGCTTGCAAACGGCTGAATGGGAATCACCACTGAATATCCTTACCAATCTTGGTAGTGTAGTTGGTGGCACCGAAAATCAACTCGGGAGCACGGTAGTACCGGGAGCAAATGTATGACACATTGGGCTCGTTCTCCACCAGAATCTTTGCGCTACCGAAATCACAGAGCTTGAGGATGCCACTGTTGGGGTCGAGGAGGAGGTTCTGGGGCTTGATATCTCGATGGCAGATGCCTTGGGAGTGGATGTACGCCAGAGCCCTGAACAGCTGGTAGATGTACAGCTTAACCTCGAGGATCGGCATGGTCGTCTTCATCTTGTTGAAGAATCGGGAGGCACGGTAGACGGTTTCTGGAACGAACTCCTGGACCAAGTTGAGGTAGACTTCATCTTTCTGGGGGATGGTTAGCACGAGTCGGTTGGGTCACTGAGGGGGAGCCTCACGCGTTCACCGTTGGAGTAGTAAAAGGCCTTGAGCTGGACAATGTTGGGGTGTCGGACAATGCGCATTATCTGAAGTTCACGGTTCTACAAGGCTCATTAGACTAAAGGCCGTGGACAACATGTGATGCGATGGAAAATACCTTGAATCTCTTGTCCTGAAGAACACGCTTGATGGCGGCGTCTTCTCCTGAAGGGGACAGTTTGGTCTGGAAGACAACGCCGAAGGAGCCGTTTCCGACAATTTTGCACTGTGTGTATTGAAGATCCCGGGTTTCGCCAGTTACGCCATCTTGGACTTTCTCGCGGATCACCTCTATGCATTGTGTCAGTTCCGCAAGACGACCACGATGGCGGTTTGGGGGAATGGAATGTCATCGACTTACCTCCCATCCTCAGGCTATTGAACGCATTTGGCCGGTGAGCCGACATTGTGGATGCAATGTGGTCCAAATCAAAGCGCGCGCGCTACTGGTGCTGAAGGCAAGGTGCCTGGGTTTTCAACAGGTGAGGGGAAATTGATGTACTGATTGTTGCCGAAGCCGTATTGGGCAACCGAACTGGACCAATGAGGTTTGGATTGAATCGAAGCCGACGGCGCGAGTGAGGGTCTTGGTGTGATGGCCTGTCGAGGCAGAGCTAGACTCGAGCGCAAGACGGTGGCTGCAACAGGCTCAAGTGTCGATGGGCGAGGCGAGGTCTCGGTCGACGGGTTTACACGGCACCGCGTGAGCGAAGTCGTGAATTTATGGGTGTAGTGCCGAGGAGGGAAACTCCAACCCAGAGATGACGGTTGGAGTGTTTTGGCAGGCAGCGTGGACTAGAGGTGGTGAGTCGAGTCGAGGGTAAACGGCGACGCGCAGACAAAGACCTAGGGTATCTGGGGAAACAAAGAGAAAAACGAGGGGGGAATTGGTGGTGTTTTCCGTGGCACGGGACAGGCTGGAGGGGGGGCGGGGCGGAGGGGGAAGGGAGGGGAGGGGAGGGAACGGTGGGCGAGAGAAAGTGGGCAGGGGACGGGGTATAAAAAGATGTTGGCAACGAAAAAAAAAAAAAAAAGACGCCGGGACGGGTCCAAGATGGAGGTACTATTATGTGGTGGTGGTGGCGACGCAGGTGAGGGCCAGGACTCGCGAGGGCGAGGGAGCGGAAGCGGTAGAGGGACAGTGAGAGCAGTGGGAGCAGTGAGAGGGCGAGGGGCGTGTGGCAGGATGCGCTATTCCTCTGCATGCATCAAGCAGCATGAGTTGAGTTTTTTTTTTTTGGCTCGCTCTGGCAGTTTTCCCTGGAAATGTCGGGCAGCGATGCCAGGTACATGCATGCGAGAGGCAGCCGTCGCTGTAGGTCTTGGGTGTCCGTGTCCAGAGTGCAGCACGATGGAGAGACGGAGGAGAGCTCCATAGGACAGAGGCCAAAGACGACGGCGAGCTGGACGAGCTGGGCAAGCTGGGTGAGGGCGGGGGCAGGGCAGGTAGGTGTGTGCTGTAGGAGGTGTGTCATGTACCGGGCACGAAGGCTGGCACCAGGCGGGTCTGGAGGGCGGGGTGCTTGATGGAGCACGCTCGTGACAGCCCAGCGGCAGAGGCGAGCAGGAGGAGGAAGAGCAGGCCGTGATTTGGGGATTGGAATTTAGGTATTAGGGATAGATGAGGGCGAGGGTAGATGGAAAACGATGACCATGGCAAGGTCGGGGCATCTCGAGATGGACAGAGAACAAGAGAGACGGAGAGAGACTCACCGTAGGTAGACTGACGAGGGGCCGGCGACAATGACGACGGTGGTGGTCAGTGGTTGGTGGTGGACTGGTAGTCACGGAGGTGACTTTTTGCAGCCTTGACGCAGCGGCTAGCACGAACGATGGCGGAAGTGATGCCGGGAGGTAGATGACGACCCAGACTGACGGACAAGGGGGAGCCGTACTGAGGGGACGTATGAGGGGACGTAGTAGGGAGGAGTACGTAGTATGTAGAGTACGTAGTCGGTCGAGGCACAGAGACAGACTGCAAGGCAGGGTAGGGTGCTTTCGCTAGGCGTGCGTTGCTGTGCGTGCTTCTGCTGTGCTCTGTTGTGCGTGTTGGAGGCGGCGGCAGTGGTGGTGCAGCGGCAAGCAGGGGGACACACGAAAGCGTGTCTTTTTGGGAGGAGGGGACGGGCCGCAGGCACGGTGAGGCTCTCGCCCTTTGTGAGTTAGGTTGGCTAGGTTTGCGGGACGACGCTGCCAGGCTCCGAGGGCGGCTGAGACGGAGGCGGCGACAGGACACGGAGGACGGTTGGAATCGATGCGGCTGCGGATGCGAATGCGCAGGCAGTGTAGGCTTGGGCCGGGGAGCTGAAGAATCGAGGCCGCAGGTCGGGAGACTGGCCAGCGACAAAGAAACGATGGAGGTGATGGTGGAGGAGGAATGCTTGACGTGCGGCGGAATGAGCTGAGCTGGGCTGGCCCGGCTGGGCTGGACTGTGGACTGGTGGACTGTGTGGGCTTGTGTGGGCTTGACTTGGGTCGGCTGGGGCTCTAGGCTCTAGGCTCTCGGCGCGCCTGGGCTCCTGGGGACTGCTTTGGGCTTGGACTAGAGGCCGCGGAACCTGGGATGACACCCAAAAACAGCGGCGCCAGGCGGTACTGGTTCAAATGGCACCTGGCCCGTGACCAGCGAGTGGCCCTGGACGAGGAGCACGGGGATTGTGATGCGGGGCACTCTTTTTAGTCGACTTGGAGTTACGGCATGGGCATGGATGGCCATGGCCTGTGGATGTGAGCAAGGGCACTGTGGGCATGGTCTGGGTGGGAGACACGGAGCATGGGCATGGGCAGACGTCAATGAGCAACCTAACGCCAAACCGACGACGCTTCTGTTAGCTCCGGCCACTCAGTCGCTGACTGGTATTCAAGCGCAGTTGGAAGTGCTTTGGTGAGGGGTTAAACAACGCAAAATACAACACCAGGTTCTTTTGTCTCAGCGCCATGTAAGGCATGTCTCTGTTCTTGTGTGTTCGTTGGGAACTCGGGCCTACAGCTGATGGCCAGAGAGGGTTGAGAAAAAAAATATTGGCCAACAAGTGAGGCGAACGAGAGACAGGGGGGTACCACGAGAAGGGACGAGAGTGACTAACTGAACTGACAGACTGATTATCTGCCTGGCTGGCTGACTTCAAAATTAGACACGCAAGACCCAACTGCAGTTTACAGAACCAACTCCAACCCCCAATTCATTCAGGTGCCGACTATGTAAGTAACCCATTCGGTCGATATCCAAAGGTGGTGGGGTGTTGGTGATGAAGTGGACGAGGAGGCAAATTGGGAGGGCGCCATGGCGGAGCATCGCCAACTGGATACTGGCCAAAAACACATTTCCGTGAGCCAGCAGGTACCAGCTGCCAGACCAGGTGTCAGACCAGAGACGAGAATCAAGGCAAATTGACGACTGGTAAGCATGTCAGGACCCGCAGCCGCAGGCGTTGGGCTTGCTCATGTGCTCACTTTGAGACGTGCACCTGGCGCTAAAAAACTCCGCAGGCGGAAGTTAAGAGCAGTCAGGCTACGCTCGAGGGACGGTGTACATGGGAAGGTACATTCCATCGTGTACGTACCTGACTTGCCTTTCCCCTCTTGGTCGCTTCCCAAAATACACTTAACTTAGGTTGCCTCCACATGAGGTAGGGGAGGCACGGATACCTCTTGGCCTAGCGAGGTGGTGAGCAGACAGGTCAGCACGCCGTACCTGAGGCCATGTAGGCGAGTCAACGCACCACACTCAATGCGGCGAGAGAACGTGGAAGGAAAGCGACAAGGGATCCGTGCCGTGGCTACCGCTGTCAGTGGGAAAGTCTCACAATCGAGATGCCTTCCACGGCACTACACAAGGCGAAAAAGCAAAACACCATGCCAGGGCCTGCAACAACGGCTTTTCCGACTGGTCCAGCTCAACCCAGCCGTCCTGTGTACTTCTCTCCTGCCGTACTCGTTTCTCGAGACAACCGAGGTGGCTTTTCAGATCTTCCAACGGCAACGACGCCTTTGGTCAGCACCAATACCAAGACACCAAGACACCAAATCACCACCTCTCAATGACCTGCGCCCAACCTACGCCCTGTGCATCGCCCTGCCTCACTACAACCCAAACGCACAGCACATACCCAGGCCTCCCCTAGATCTACCTAGATGGACCCAATGCAACGCCAAACGCTTGTGGGCATGCACTGTGAGCTACCGAGACCGCCGCACGGGAGGTTCGAGTACCGACCCGGACACTCGCTGTAGCACAATGCTCCAACTCCGAGTTGCGTTCGGACTCCATCCTTTGCCAGCCCGAGGCCGAACTGCCGCAGCGCTGGCTTCCTCACCACTACAATCGGATCGAGTACCTGGCGTCGTCGACTCGCCGCGACAGGCCCGGCGAGGGATCTGAGAATCCACCCCCCCCCCCCAGTCCCGTCCCGTCCAACAGGACGTCCGGTGGTTTAGTCCCCGGTGGATACGACCAAGCACCGGCCTGCTGTTGGCCCTGCGCATGCGCGTCCCGTTTCTTTGTCCAGATGCTGCTGGCATCCCTGGCAGCCTCTCACATGCACACTTCGCAGGCCCCACTGGCTTGCCGTCCTGGCTCAGACGCTCATCGCAGATTCTGACACTGACGCGCGCATCAATTTCAACCAGTACAGTACTGCACAGGCCTGGTGTAATTCCGTTTCTGGGGCCTGGAAGGCGATGCCCGGGTATATTCTCTCAACTCACGGGACGACCACGTTCACATGATTATCAAAGGTGGCCCGACGCCTGTCAATTGCAGTGAATGGTCACCTCACCTCACCTCACTTCACCTTACCTCGCCTCACCTCGCCTCACCTCACCTCACCTCACCTCACCTCACTTTACCTCGTTCTCGCCTCGCCTAGCCAGCTTGTCGCCATACCCTGTTCCGTCCAGGGCAAGCCGCCTCCCTCTATTGCATCGTAACACCTTTGATGAAGGCGCTCACGCCAGGCGCGAAAAGCAACCACAGTGAGGTCTATCTTTGATCGGTGCCTTTCAACCTCCGATGGTCCAAGACATCTACCCAATGGTACTTGTGCACATCGGTCGCGACAAACGCGATGCATGCGCAGGGGTCACCCCTTGCCAGCCTAGCTTTTGCCAGCCTCTATCGATCAAAAAACAAGCAGTTACAGGGAACGGCGGTCGTCGACCGGCCACTTGTGGGCAGCCGCCCCTCGCCGGTGAGACTTGTCCGAGGCCACTGGGCTCCTCCGCCCCGGTCGAGTGCCGCACATCTGTCGCCGAAGACAAGATGACGATGAAAATGCTTCGTTCCAGCACATGCACGGCGGGGCCGTAACGGTGAGGCCAGGTGGATCCCTGGTCTCTGGAACTGTCAAGGAACCCGTCTTCGGCCCCGATGGAGCGGTACGACTACGAGGCAATTCGTTGGAGTTTGCAGGCCTCGTGCCCTAACCATACATCCACAGAACAGGACCCTATTTCGGGCACGTTTAAGAGCTACCGCCACGGCCAATCTCATGGGTAGATGGCGATTTTCAGGAGTAAGTGATCAGGTGGTCACCAGATTCGTTGCTACTGCGGATATACCAGGTACGGGTAGGCATTCCCATATGCTTGCCCCCTTGCAATTCAGCCTTTCCCCATGTTGTGCATGACAGGTGCTTTACGGGCGTCAAATAGAGGAGGGGCGATGTCCCCAACACTGGAGTTATGCGTGTGCATTTTTGGGGGCCCAGGTTGCCTGGGACTGACCAGCATGCTTGCCTGTGGCCAATGCTTGGTGGTGGTCGGTCGTTGAGATCCAATCTGCGTTGTGAAAACGAGGGTGGGTACAGGGTAGGCCGTGGCGACGCCAGAGGCGGATTGGCCGTGGTCAGCGGGAGGGGCCTCTACGTCATGATGAGATTGAACGTCATCCTGTGACACATGGCCGATGCTGGTAGCTGGTGTCACAACGACGACGCCTACGAATGTCGATGATGGCGGCAGGGGTGGACGAACTTGATTGAACCCTTCCGACCAAGAGAAACAACGAAAAGGGTGAGGAAGTACGTTGAACCTGGAGTCCGGATGGCGGAATGCGGAGGAATGGATTGTCGTTACTGGCCTGCGACTCCAACTCTCATGTCCATCAGGCTGTCGTGCATCTTGGGCGAAGGGGAAAACGATCCGGAGCCTGGACCAGGGTCGGTCTCCGCACGCCGCTCAGGAGCACATATACCCTTGTCCCTCTCCTCCAATACCAAACCACCCGCCGCAGCGATGGGAGCTGCAGGCCAGTCAGCAGTCCCGGGTGCTCGTTAACGATGGGAGGGAATAACATGGAGGGGCCAACTAACATGGAGGGGGACGAGGCCAGTGGTTGGAGGACTGGAGAGCATCGGGATGGGAGGGTGATGGGGAGTGATGGCCAGAGTGGGTAGGCTTCGTGGAATGCAGGTGGTCTCATGACCCCGTCCCATGCAACGCTAATAGCAATGGCCGATTTTAGGTTCGCAAAGGCACGGCCCATCTGATCAGGAAGCGAAAAAAAAGGGGAGACCCTTTGTTGAGCCGTCCAACCACCAAGGCGAACCGACTGACTAGGGTAACTTTGGGAAGGTAAGGCCAAGTCTAGCGGACGTTGGACGCTAGGAACAGTCTTCACAAGATTCCCACCCATTAAATACGACTACTATCCCGTCGATTTCAATTCGCCTTGACGATTGGTTGACAATTGTTTGTATGGGGGCAATTGGAAACCGGGCCCTCTCACATCTGAGCTCGACCACCCCACTCAACAAGCGTCCCACCAGAGTTGGGGCCTTACACCAAAGGGCGCTGCGGCGTGGCGGACGGCGTTGCGGCGTTGCAGCGGCACGGGGAGAGGAGGGGGAACGCCCAGATCAGATTTCCCTACCAGCCGCTGCGGGTTTGAAAGCTCGGAGTAAGCCCTGGCGCCACTTCAATGCCGGCATGACCAGTGGGGGGATTCTTGGCTCGCTTGAGGAGCTGGTGGCTTGAGAACTCTTGATGCTTGTTGGAGCTATTGGGTCCCAGACACGAGGTCATTGTTTCGGGCTGGCCGTGTCGTCTGAGAAATCCAAAGACCACGTCGGGCACCTGATGACTAATTATGGAATAAGACACACGACTCTCAGTCCGTTCTGCTGGCGGCGACTTATTAGTTGCGGAGGCCTGAGATGAGTCCAATGCCGATTTACGCTACCAACCAACAGCCCAACTTGTCTAACACCGCCCTCGACCCAGACATGGTGATCGGGACTCGGCATTTGACGCAACGTTGTGCATTAACTGCATAATGGTGGAGAATCTAAATCGGGATATCATGGATATGCTTGGAAACAACAATGTGCTTCTGGAGGGAGCATAAGCCAAGGCTCCGCGGACAGAACACCACCTGACATCTTCATTGATACAACACAACGTACCTCGTCCCCCCCTTCACACCTCAAACTCTTCCCCTCATTGCACCAACACAGGGTTTCAAGCCTTGTGGCAACCATTCATTTCTTTCTTCCTATTGGCTGTCCCGGTACGCATCCACTTACGCCTTCCTCGACCCTTCAGACTCTGCTTCCAGTAACAATCGGTACCTCCCACACCAAGTCATGGCCCCCGTCTTACTTTCAGGTACTCTCTCTTTGCCCGGGGTCAGATGGGCAACCTCCAGGTACCGACTTTGCTCGTGGACCACCGCTGTTGGCATCGTCAGCCCATCTCATCGCCTCGAAACACAGCCGCTCGTCCTTTGTTCCGCTTGAGGCTTCGGGTCTCTAAGCTGTGCAAAGCGAGCTCGTGTTCCATGGAACCAGAGAGTATCCAATAATGGATTGTCTACCGTTTCACGGCAAACGACTTGATCATCATTGTAATATCAACCCCACCTTTCTGACGAATCCAGCAACTTACAGGTCTACCTAGCTGACATGTAAGGACAAGATTCGCTTGATGACGCGTGAAGCTTCTCGAAATATGAGGGATGGTGCAAGGGCAAATTGACCACCTCGACTCATGGTGCAGACGTTTGTTACGAGCTCCATGTGTCATTGTGGCCCTTGTGTTGCCATGTTCGGCTGAGCCTGGTTCTGAAGGAGGATGATAGGACGAGGTCTATGGCGTGGACCACATCTGGTCATTTGTTCACGGCTGAGGCTGTGGGCGAGTGCAGGCATGCATGCACGCACGCACCTACCTATGTCGATCAGCCGGGCTTGGGTTATGGTCTTCCTCGAGTCCTAGATGGGCTGGTGATGGTGTCAGTGGTGATGGGTGTGTGCGGCTAGCTGTCCAGTGCCCGCTTGGTCAAGGTTTCTCACCATGGGGCTATCCCCCGTTTCGTCTCCGAAGAGGAGCTCCCCGGCGGCTTTACTCCAGACATTCACCGTGCCCTTTGAAGAAATCTCATACAAGCTCCCAGGATACGGGCCCTCGCTGGGTCGATACTACGGTGCCACAAACCCAATTGAGATCCGTGACACCCCATCACTCTGACACGACTCATTAGCCTGGTTCACCTCAGGATTTCTTGGCCCCCTCGGGCTGGGGATATGTCTTGAGCTTTGGATATTCATCCATTTCAGATTACGGTGCATCGCGGTCTGGGCCCACCCCAATGCGGCGCAATAATGGGCTGCTTTCGCACACCTCGTGCCTTGTGATCATGCTCCATTCACCGGATCAGTCTGCATCGTAGGTTCCGTTGCAGCTCGGGGCCAGATTCCACTCAAAGCACCCATCACGAGGTCAACGGGCATGCCGTTTGGAAACACGACACACCCGCCATCATCATTGTCGACATCACCAGGCCGCATTGGCCCTGCAGCCTGGACCAACGAACCGCAGGTTACTATGCCCATACCCCTGGGACCACGGCAGCATGGTCCCACCTGAGGTGTAGGGTAAGTCGCACCGGGGGGACGACATCACGCCAGCATCACTCTGCGTCCGTACCACAACGACGGATTCCCTTGCAGCTCGAATGCTGTGAGGGCATCGCCGTGCAATTTCCCGACTCGGAGGATCGATGGCATGCTTACTCTTTTGGCCTTTCCCTTCCTGTTTGGTATGATGCCAACCCGCCGGCGCCCGTCGAACACCCAGGATTGCTCACGTAGAGGGACGACTAAACATCCCATGTTGCTTCTCACGGCGACACCCCTGGGATCCTGTAAGGTGACGTGTTGCGGATATCCACTGATGCCTCAACGACGGCCCGAAGAGTTGCCCTCGACAATGTAGCCACGAGGACTCCCAGCATATTGATACACATGTGTTTGGCGATAGAGTTGGGATGGGCCCGCCCCCTCGCGCTTCCCGCCCGGGGATATGGCCTACAAACCCGAGGGGATGCAACCGAACACGATGCTCCATTGATAGCCGCGAAACTATGGCAAGTTCGTCATACGTACTCAATCGGCAGATCACGTGGGGTGCTCGTCCCCAGTCACGGCGAGACTGGCGCATCACTTGCATCTCTTGGCGATGGCCTCGCTTCAAAGAACAATTAGGGAACCTTCATTTTCAAACACCCCTGAATAATTGCCGGTGAATACGGGCCTCACAGGGCGTAGTCCCTGGCCTCCTCCCGGTCGTCCACTCCAGACGCAGTCTTTGCCTGCCCCGAACGCTCTGCCCGCGCGTGCTAGACGGCCATTAACGCTCAACGCAACGATGATTCATGTACAGCATGTTGGTGAAGGAGGGGGGACACGGGCACGTTGGAGGTCCATGCACGTCCCGTTACCCGCCGATCGAAGCGGACAGCAAGGGAACGAAGACTGCAAGGGATAGGAGAGAATGCTGGAGGACTGGCGTGGATCGGCCCGGAGGGAGCAATGGAGCATAGCAGCAGGCCAAGGCGGTTGAGCGCAACTTGGAGTTGAGTCTGTCGACACAGGCCACGTTCAGACCTGGCTCTGTCATATGTCATGATGCTTGCACACCACCATCCACTCCGGAATCTGGCTCTCTCCCCGGAGCTTGTCGTTCCATGCAGCGCGGTGCGGTGCGGTGCGGTGCGATGCGGGCGCGGTTCGGCTTGACTCTTCATCGGTCGGGGCGGCAATAAACCGTGGCTTTCTCTCAATTCGTGCCCTCACTCGTTCCGTCGAAGCAACATTGAAATCAACGCGACCCTGTCTAGCCCGGTTCAGCTCACCCCCCTACCGAGAGAGATCGTCATCTCCGGGACGCCCCTGGTTTTGATCCTGTCCCTAGAGACACATCCTCGTCGCAAGCTCGTTGCCCCGCGATCCTCTCAACGTCGCCGCATTGGAGTCGTAAACACCATAAAACCTGTCCAGAAGATACCACCCTCCCACGTCGCAACGAGAGTCTCTGGCTCTGGCCCAGCACATCAATCGACGACGGCCAGAACCTCGCCTCCCACACGCTCGCTCCCCTGTCCGGGAAACAATACCCTCACGCACCACACACCACTCACGCTCTCACACACACTCACACACACCCGTCGTACATCCGAATCCGCACATGCCCTGTGCCACTCTTCCCCATCCAGCGACCTGCATCAAGCGGGCAATGCTGTACACACGCTTCCTGGCGCGCGCTCCCCAGCCCATCCGAAACCACCGGGCCACACCCCGTTGTTGTATTCCGGTATATCGTAAGCTGGAGCTCGAGCTCCAGGTACAGAGGGAGAGGGTAAGAAACCCCTCCCCGTCAGGCAATTGGTGTACTGGATGAAGAGACCTGCCTGCGCGGGCCCGCTCTCACACACACTGCCTGCCTAGCCGCAGCAGCCCCAACTGCGCGGCAGCGTTGGTTGGACGGCATGTCGTGTCGTGTCGTGCTGCGACTCGGCGCGTGTCTGGCCTCTGGGGCCATTGGAAAGGAGGCCGTGATGCTTAAACCATCTGCGGCGCCTGCGAGAGGCAGTGTCGGAGCTTCTGCACAGTCTGTGTGGGCGGCTGGCTGCATGGCGCTCCGCACTGGGACATGGCAGCTCGCTCCAACTAGTTCACCTCGCATGCCCGCCTGGTCGCTCTCGAACCTGCCGTAGAAAGCCTGCATATTCCCACTTCGAAAAGGGACGTACTGGGACTGGATCGGGTGAGCAGAATTACCGGGAAGGGCTGGGCCGACCAGCCAAGGCGGTTGAGTAGGTTGCCCCTAGAGCTCATGGGTGCATCCTCCTTCTCTCCTACACTGCCGATCTTATGGAACTCGCGCAATTATCGTTGGGGGAGATGCCCGACTGGCTTAGCCTGGTGTATTGAGTATGTTTTGATGAGATATGATTTGGCCTTGTTGGGGATTATCGGTTTCTGACAACGATGACCAAGGCAGGATGGTAGTAGCTGACCGTCCGAGTTTGGTTCGCGAGCTTTGGCAACTTGACTTGTCATATTCCTGCGTGAACTCGAGAGAAACAGTAACCGACTGGTTCACCGGGACGCGAGATGACTAAATCATGTGATCATTCATGGATCATATCTGATATTCGGACTTCTTCCTGTTACCGCATCTCCCCGTTCCGTACCTGTGCATTATCAACATGGCATTTTCCATCTGACCGTGGCCCGTCCAACCTAAGCGAACTCGATAGCCCTATGCGCCGCTCCAGGTTCATGTCCAAGTCCAGGACCAGGCCCAGGCCCAGGTCCAGCAACTCTGGGACCTAGTCCTCATCATCTACCTTGTCCGCAACCATGTCCTTGGCCGTGTTGATGACCTTCTCCGGTGGCCGCCCCACAGGTTCGGCTGGGCTGACGATGCCACTGGCAATTGGGCTCAGCTGGGCGCTCTGGATAGCACTTCCTGGGACAGGGATCTTGATGTCTTGCGGAGAACCGGGAACCATTTTGGGGTCGAGGCCGGGGATGTGGATTCGCTTAGCCTCGTTCTGGTAAGCTGCGGGGATGATCTCGATGATTTCGTCGCGAGGGAACTTGAGTAGCGGAATGTCCATTGTGGAGCAGTGCATGAGGTAGGCGTAGAGAACACGAAGGACAGACTCGTGCGCAATGATCAGGAGGTCCGACTGCTCTCGCTCTAGTTCAAGGATGATGGGCTCGAGGCGGACGGCCAGATCGTGATATGACTAAGAACAATGTCAATATGCCGGGGAAAAAGGAGCACTGAGACTAGGGGACATACCTCCGCACGGGGATAGCGGTGATGGTACGGGTCAAGTTCGTGCTTCTCCACCTCATCAGGGTAGATCTGACGGATCATGCGTTCAGACATCTTCTCGCATACGCCCGGGTTAATCTGGCTCAGCTGTGACCGCTGTCGGATTTTGTATCCCTTCTCTTTGAGGCTGTCGGCCGTCTGAATGGTGCGCAGCCGTGTTGAAGTCCATACGGCGACGGGAGGCAGGGGCACATTTGACCCGCCCCCGGCAATATGTGTCAGTCTCTCCTGCTCGCGATGCTTTAGAAGTGTCTCAGTCATCTTCTCTCCGTACTCCTTGCCTTCCTGTGATAGGGGAGCATCGGCTTTGTACAAATCTTCCTCTGTGGAAGTGCCGGCCCGAGCGAAGAAGGTCTTTCGAGACTTGATGTGAAGGTTCGTGAGGTAGAAGACGATTCGGTGGGAGAGGTAGTTGAAGCTGACGTTGTTGTAAAAGAACTTTGTGCCTGCATTGATCATCTTGATGTAGTTGAGTTCCTTCTCATTCATAGTCTCGAAGACGGGTATCTTCATCTCGATCCGTCTCAGATACAGCATGGCTGCTTCGTCAGGTTCCATGCCGGCAAACTGTCCAAACTATGAGTCTTACGATACCACATCAGGGTTGGGCCGGATACTCACGTCGGGTGAAGATATCTTGACGTTTCTGGCATTCTCTCGCAGGATGCGCTCGTCGTCCACAAACGATTCAATGAACAATGTCTTTGCCGGTGCTTGTCAGTTGGGAACTTGCAGAGCGTGCAGGCAACATGGCTTACCTGGACATCATGCTTTGCAAACTCCTTGGCCAAAGATCGCCGTCCACTTGCTGTCGGGTTGACTGCGTCGTAGATAGCAACCTGGCCGTTATCGTGGTTCAACCAGGAATATATGTCTTCCCGGCACTTCTTGAGGATCTTCTGACGAAGGATCACCGAGGCGGGCGATGCATTGGGAAAGAAGTAGTCTTCAGGGACAGCTCCGCCAGGGCCAACAGTGGCCCTACGGTAGTCTCCTAGGTGAAAGATGCGGGTTTTGACACCTAGCCATTGCAGATAACGTGCCATGGAGACGCAGATGTGACTGTCGTCGTTAGTGTAGCTCGGGTCTCGAGAAGGAAACACATACGTCTTTCCTCTGGCGGGCGGCCCGACCATGGCGATAGCTATCCGACCAGAGTGGAACAGGCGACCTGACATGGTGCTGTATAGCTGGGCAGGGGCCAAATCTTGGCCCTCGGTGACATCGTGGATGCCATCGATGAAGGTTGAGCTTCTGCGGCGGTAGCGGGGTGCGTTGGCCGCAATCTCGGCGGTTCTGTCATTGTCAGCTACACTCACGGTATGGAAGCATTTTTTTATGAGATTCAGGTGCGATCGCTTGGGCGGATTGCGGGACGGCTTTGGTCATCCTCAACGTTATCTGGTTATCAGGTCCTTCTCGTGTTGAGGGATTGATGTGTAAACA
Organism: Ilyonectria robusta; assembly: GCF_021365365.1. Taxonomy (NCBI): domain Eukaryota; kingdom Fungi; phylum Ascomycota; class Sordariomycetes; order Hypocreales; family Nectriaceae; genus Ilyonectria; species Ilyonectria robusta. The sequence continues at coordinate 745,993 of NW_025764438.1, forward strand.
ACGATTCTCCCATCAACGTAGCCCGGAGGGCCATGTGAGTAAGATTTGTAGCTGACCATCTGGAAGGCTCGAAGTCTAATGCCCGGGGGCGCAGGGAGCAATGGGCTGGAAAAGAACTGGGAAAGAAACACCTACAAGAGAGTATCCATGTCGTTCTGATGATCCCTGCCAACACCAACTTCAGAGGCCGAGCTTGAGTGGGCTGTGACGAGTGGGTGTTATGAAATCAGCCGGAATTGTCGTGGCACACCTTAGGTATATGTTAAGTGAGGGTTGCTGCGTCGAAAACAAGCCCCAGGAATGTTCCTGTTGTTTATCTAAGGCGTTGCCGTGCTCCCGTCATCCGAAGCGATTCACCCTAGAGCCTCACACAGCCTTTTGTCCGACGGGGTAGTTGAAGTCAAGGCCGCCGGCTGGTGGAGGGAGAGGAAATCCTTCCGATGGTGAAGATCTTGGGTCTGGTGAAGGGGTAGACGAAGCGCTGCGAGTTGCGCTTCTGTAGAGATTGAACTGCTCAACCACTTGGATGCTCAACGCCAAGTGAATGTGATGTATGGGACAGGGAAGAGTGAAAGGCGGGCAATGCCGGCGGGGTGGTTCTGTGGCACTAGCCACCCATCCCACCAGCCACTTCTGGACTGGTTGGTTCGCACCTTCGTCACGGGAGAAGGACGGAAGGAGAGCTGAACAGAGCAGCATAAAGTTGTAAAAGGAAGAAAAAACAGCATGATCCAAGGTAAATAGAACAGAGGCTGCACATTTGTACACGAGATCTTTTGCGACGGTGTTGTGGCTATCAGTAGAGTCCGACCAAGTCCCGGTCCAAGTACAAGTACCCAGACACAGAGACGTCATCCACTCCCATGCAGCGTAAATCATCTAAGTGAGCCCCAAAATTCTGGGAAAGCTTGCTAGGGTTGAGGTACCCGCGACCTTGGGAAAGCTACACACGAATACGTTTCGTCTCGCGGCATCGGCATCGCTAACTTATGTACGGACCTAAGTTGCAGATATGGACTGTTTATATCAATGCTATACCTTCTGGAGGCTGTGCCCATTATATGTGAACCGATGGCATATTCAATTGACTCTCACATCATGGGCATTGGTGCTGGTAAGTCGCATGTCAACCTGAGAACAGCTCTGGTAAGACCTGTCGCACAAGTCCCGGAACAGCCAAAGTAGATATTTAAAGGTAGGTACGGAAGTATCTGAGATGCGTGTGTAAAATTGGAGAAAATGACAATAAAACATCAGTGAACAATACATATCTCAAGGGTCCATATATCCCCCAGCTTACCATTGCCGATTACCTCTTTGGCAGCAAACCACATGGTGCCGACCAATACTGCTGCCCGGAATTGTTGAGCTGCTTTGGTTTTGGCTTAACCGCTGAGCCACACGGTGCGGCTAAGCCTCGGCTGCCACTGGCTCGCCCACGCCCATGCGCCACGTTGACGCTCGGAAGATTCGTATCTCCGCTACACAAACTGGGCAGCCCGCCCACAGCGCAAGCATCATTGGTGGCTCGTGCTCCTCACTAGGGAGCTGTCCGGGGGGCCAGATGAAAATTATTCTCCATCTCCATCTTTCCAAGCCATCCGCGCGGGCATCACGTTTCTGGCGTTTACGACAAACGACCCTTTCCGAACGATCGAGGCTGCTTCGATTGCCCGCTAGGCCTTCTCTATTTCCTCGATACTCCGACCTCGCCTCGCTTCCACTTTCCTTTGTTTTCCCTCGTCCATTCCCCGACATATCTCCCGGGTTCAAAGCCACGGCGAACCTCGGTCAATATGGCTTCCACTGCTGCATTGGAGCCCTTCCGGGCCATCCTCTTCTCTAACCCTGTCGCTGCGGTGTTGGGTGATGCCATCAATTCATTCTCAGAGCGGAGGGCGAAGCTCGGCCTGTCCAACCCCGGAACCATTGAGGGGTTGGCTAAGGAAGTCCAGCGCGATGTCTTCCTCAACAACTACATGTTCACCGGCATGCGCGCCGACCTTACCAAGATCTTCAGCATGGCCCCTCTCTTCCAAGTTTCTCACCAGTTCGCTATGGGCGAGCGACTGAATCCCTACACCTTTGCCGCCATGTACGGCACTGGCAAGGTAGCCACCACCCGAAAGCCACCCAACTGATAGAATGCGACACTGACACCGTCTCACAGGTCTTCTGCCAGGGTAACCTCGACAACGAAGGCTCTCTTTCAGGCCGATTTAACTGGCGGTGGTCCGACAAGCTCGTCTCCAAGTCGCAGCTCTCTATCTCCCCCGGGGGCCAGGATATGGCTCAATTTGAGCACGAGTACACAGGCGACGATTTCAGCGCTTCCCTTAAGATGCTCAACCCCTCATACCTCGAGGGCGGTCTCACCGGTATCTTTATCGGCAGCTACCTACAGTCCGTTACCCCTAAGCTCTCCCTCGGTCTTGAGACCCTCTGGCAGCGACCCGCCCTCACCCAGGGCCCAGAGTGCGCCGTCTCATACTCCGCCCGCTACAAGTCCAACGACTGGATCGCCACCGCTCAGCTCCAGGCTGCCATGGGCACCCTGAACACCTCGTTCTGGAGGAGGCTCTCCGACAAGGTCCAGGCTGGTGTTGACCTGAGCCTTGGCCTTGTTCCCTCTCCTGGTGGTTTGATGGGCGGTGGTCTCCAAAAGGAGGGCGTCACCACCATTGGTGCCAAGTACGACTTCCGCATGTCCACTTTCCGTGCCCAGGTCGACTCCAAGGGCAAGCTGAGCTGTGTCCTCGAGAAGCGTGTTGCCCCCCCTGTCATGATGACCTTTGCTGCTGATATCGATCACTTCACTGTTAGTAACCCCTCCTTTGACATGCGCCCCCGCACGAAACTGACCATTTGTCCACAGCACCAAGCCAAGATCGGCCTGGGGGTGTCTATTGAGGCTGCCCCTGAGGAGCTGCAAGATCAACAAGAGGCTCTCACCTCTCAGCCTCCCCCCAACATCCCCTTCTAAGCGGGGGGCGCGACGACCGTCCCAACAACCTAGCGTGACAACAAAATTCCGCTCTCCGCTGGTGGAATAATCTAATTGTAAAACCCGATGTTGAACAGCGCAAAGAAGCCCCGACCTTGGACCTTTTCCCCCTGATGTCTTATTAGTCGTCCTTTCCTATTCCCTGATGATGTTACGGAACCGCTGGAATCATCCTCACCCCCCCTCTCCTCGAGATCTCCACTTGAGATCCATATTGCTGCCATGGCTTCCCTCAAGCCCATCCCGGACTTGGATTCAAGTTGTGGCATCTGTGTACATTACCCGTCCGAGGCCGTATTTCTATTATCCTGGTCTTGGCAAGAAAGAAAGCATGTTTGACATTCGGTGTGGGCACAGCAGGGCAAATTCGGGTCTTCTTTCTCCCACATACGAGGTGATTTTGTTGATGGGATGCATCTATAGGGAGGCTATTGGGAAATAGCCCCTGTCATGTACTGTGTATAAGGAATAGACAAGCTGATGATGCTCTTTGAACACATTGTGCATGTTTTGAGTCGGATGACCTGTGGTGGACTTGAATCTTTTCACTGTTAGGTCAAGCCTGAGCAATGGACTTGAAGTTTAGCCTTTTGGGGGTATGTGGAAGAAGGCAGGCACTATGTATGAGTGGACATGAATTACGAGAATAAACACGCCATTGTCCCAAGCGCCATTTGTGATTTGGGTCCGAGAGACTGTTTCTTGTTGTATATGTATCTTTAATGACTTTAAAACCGCTGTGGCTAACAAGTTGAGATACCACGCTCCGCAAACGCCATGCTAATCTGTCATTTTCCATGTAAATGCGTAATGCCAATAATGCCACCTCCTGATTCCTTGTCCCCATCGCCGTCATCATAGCTGACTGTTTCCCAACAGCGTGGTTCTGTCAACTCCCATTAAGACAAGGGGTGCGTCCCGGACCGCCATCCATACGGTCTGCGTTCTGATTCCGACAACTCCTCTACAAAAGTGTATGAAAACACGAAACAATTGTTTTTTTCTCTTCCTGACCGGTCTCCTGTTTTTCGCCTCCGGTAGTATTGCTGGTTCTGTTGTTTATATGGGTAGGTAATGTTTGGTATTACATGACCGTGCATTCTCGCTCGGGCTGCGAATTGTTTTTATTCTTGTTGATCTTGTCCTTGGACCGGATTCGCTTGTGACTATGCTTATGGGTATGGTGATGATGGACTTGCGGTTGCTCTGGCTCTGGTTGGGTGGGTGAGTCGCCCCCCTCCTTGGATGCGTCAAGAGTCAGGGGTCCTGTCGAGTTGGCTGATGAAGTCCCAAGCCCATTCGTGTCTACCAAAGGCTCCTTGCTTGGTCGCATGAGACCCACGTAGCGAGTCATAGAGAAGCTGATACGATTCTCTCCCGTCTGACTGGTTGGCCGACTCCGGTTCGACTTCGCAAACCGCGATGCTGCTCGGGACAACCTCGAGGCAGTTGATTCCTCACTTGGCGTGACGGCAGGGGAGTGAGAGTTGGGCGTGACGGCGGGAGTTGCCGATGTCGAGTCGGTCCAGTTCACACTTGGGCGACGAGAATCGCCGAGCAATGATCCAAAATGCGAATCCAGTATTTCACCACTTCTCCGGGGTAGCCTCTCGCTATCAGACGACAGCCGGATACTGGGCGGCTTGCTGTGGTGCAGTTGAGAGCTCGCAGCTGTAGGAGTGTTGTCGAAGTAGCCGTCGTCCTGTCCAAGAATTCCGAGCTGGTTGCTGTCAACCCGCGTTGGCGTCGGAGGTAGCTCAATGCTGACTTTGGATTCGTTGTACGACGGCGGTTCCGTCTCAGTATCGTCAACAGAAGGGGCGGTCATTTCGACCATTGGCACGATCTGGTAGAAAAGGAGGTATGGCATCTCGTCCTTCAGGGATTGCTTGATGTCATCCACATATGTGACTCGTTTCTCGATGTGCAGGTCATCAAAGCGAACCCATTGAGCCTCTTCGTAGTCTGGCGGCGGATCAAAGTCATGTCGCCTGTTTTTCGTAAGCAGCTTTGGCGCTACTCTCGAGAAAGCAATGTAATGACCGCTCTGAAGGGAATCCCCGCGATGGCAAATGACGGACTGAAGCACAAGCTTATAGTCACTGAGAGGATTGGGATCTTCTTCGAGCTTAGGGTCGTCACCCATCATAAAATGAGGAAGCCTGAGACTATCGGGAATGTCGATAAAAGTGTTGTGCCTCTTAGGTTGACCAGACTCAGTCATGGCATAACGCTTGAGGCAGATACCCACAACTGGTCTTTGGTCAAAGTTCAATGCAACATCTACATTGCTCTGCGGCTCGTTGCTTGTAAGAGCATGCCATGCTGTGTGATTTCTTAGTTCTTGAATCACGGTTTTACTGGTGATGTTGACTTGACTTACGAATTAACCTGAAGAATTGCCAGGCAGGGATTGTGACCGCCTTCACTACGGTTGAGCCCTTGCGCATAGCCTTCTGCAGCATTGTAGGATTGTCCGGACTGGATGGACGACCTTGCTCGTCCAATAAGACCCGTTGGATGACGCTCGTCGATCTTGCGCGTACGGTTGGTTTGGGTTGGGGAGCCACTAGCCCTGGTTCAGAGCCCACGGCCTTTCCATTCGTTCCTTCATCAGGGGTTTCACTAGGAGTTCCGTTCTCATCGGGTTTGGACTCCTCAGGTTTGGACTCCGTAGATTTCGGCTCCACGGGTTTGGACTCCTCTGGTTTCAACTCCTCGGGCTTTGACTCCTCGGGCTTTGACTCCTCTTCGGGCTTGGACTCCTCTTCGGGCTTTGACTCCTCTTCGGGCTTCGATTCCTCGGGCTTCGACTCTGTGGGTTTTGGCTCTTCGGGCTTCGGTTCTGGGATTGAAAGTTGGAGCACCTTTTCATTGGCGGGCGTTCGCTGTACTGGGGTCAGGGCAATAGGTGATGCCGTGACTGTCGGGGTGGATGATTCTCCCAACTCCTCTGTGATTAGCCGGATTGTATCTCGGTGGACCAACCTTGGGAGGTCGCTGCGGCTCATCTCATGCAAACTGGCCTTCTTGGCCTCCTCGCTGTCCCTTTGGACATCGACCTGAGCATTAAAATACTCCTCTAGACAGTCCTCAAGCTTGATTCCCTTTTCCTCGGGGTCCGGTGGGACAGCGAGATTTAGGAGGCGCTCGTAAACGACCTTGTGATCATCCTTGTCCCTCTTACCCTGATGGAAGAGGTCGACTTGCAGTGACAGGAGCGGCAGCTGGAGAGTTTCGGTGATGAAGGCAAAAGCCTCCGAGGTGTCTTGTTGCTCGAGCATGCGGGCGTCTGACCAACCGGAGTCGGCCAGGGCGTCTTGAATAAGTTTGGTCTGCGCGAGTTAACATGATGTTTGGTTAGGTGTGTATTGGATTCCTGCATTACCAGATCTGTGTGAATCAACTTTCCAGTCCTCAACATATTCACCCACATGCGCAAGAGGGTGACCAGCTTCGAGCGACTGTCCTCCTCTGGGAAGTCGGTTTTGAGCATGCATTCGAAGGCGTCGAGTTTGGAGAACATGGCGAAGAGCAGGGCATCTAAATAGCAAGTGACGTTGCCGCGATTCTCGGCGCCGACCATGTCAATGCTGGGATCGTAGGGCGAGATGATGCCTGCGGCTGCCTTCTGTTCCATATCGATGAATTCGACCGCTTTCTTGGGGTCACCGTCCGCGAACTTGGTGGCCATGATATCATTAATATGATCGGCTGTGACATCCGTAATGTTCAGTGTGTCCAGTCGCTTGAGTACCTCCTCAACCTAGACGTGTCAGAAATGAATGGTTTGATCGTGGGAAGCTGGGGAAATCGTCGTACTTGTGCCGCTGTATCCTTTTCCTTTTCGGCATCGGCTTTGGGGGATTGTTTTGAATTGTCGGTTTTGAACATGGACATGAAAGCGCCACTTGAGAGCGGGCGCGGCTGCAAGAGTGTGACGGTTAGCAAGGCTGCTCGATTGGAGTCTTGTACGGTCCCAGGGAGAGCCCAATGTCCTCAGTACTTTCGGCAGACACAGAACGCCCAGACTGCCATTACATACCTTATTGCTGCTAGGAACCGCTGGGACTGGCCCCGGGGGATTTGACTTGGCTCGCCGGCTGGAGCCATTCTTGTCGCGCAAGCTCAGGAACTTCCTGGGGAACTCCTTCATGATGGAGGTGTATGGCGGGGGGGGAAAGCGAGGGAGAATTAGGGGACGAAGGACGAGCGCTCGCAAGGTTTAGCGAGGTAGAAGCTGTCTGCCAAAATCCTTCATCATCAGAGTCGCATCCGCCAGCGTAGTGTGTTGGGGTCGGGCTTCGATGTGCGCATGCGGTGGTGGATGGTGTCACGATTCAAAGCTCGACGGGGAGGAGAGCAACGTGTTTGTTCGGCGGTCGATGAATATTGGGAGAGGGCGTGGTTCGTGTGTGTACGGGAGAAGAAAGAAAACCGGAAGAAAAGCGAGCCTGATTAGAAGTGAAGGCGAACTCCGGGGCGGGTGAGTTGGATGAAGAAGGCGATGGCGAGGGGGAGCTGAGCTGAAGCTTAGAGCGTTTCCAGTGACGGAACAGCGCCCTGTTGTGGCGGCCAGAAATGGATGGGAGAAAGCCTACTTGCAGGTGTGGCGGGGGCGGGACAGTGGGACTCGGTGGTGCACGGGTGGGCTGCAGGCGCTGGATTGCCTTGGATGGCCCTGTAAGACGGCCTGGACCATCAATCGTGGACTGGACCGCCACCCTATTGGATTGGAGTTGCGCCTGTCGAGTCCCCTGAAGCAGCCGATGTGGCACGCACCTCCAGCACCAACCAGCGGAGGCACAGTACGTAGTACGTGCTTGCGTCGCAGCCACATGCCCCTGTAATACCTGTATCGACACCCTGGCCGTCAGAGTCGTTCGCCGCGGCGTGGGATCCATGGGGGCCACGGGCCAAGGGTGCAACCAAACAACCAAACGGCCGCCTTGCAGGGCTTGCATGGCCAGCGAGCTAACGTCCAACGTGGAAGCTGCTACGCTGCCTGCTTGGCTGAATTTTTCTTTCGCGTTGCCTAGCGATTCAACGTCACTGCACCTAAATTAAGGTGAAGAAAAAGTCCCTAGGTTCGCGGGTGGGTAAGGTAGTGTTGGTGTTAGTGACCTCACGCCCGGCCGTCGCCGTCCGTCGGGTCCCCATGACGCCCGTGCAGCGGCGGTGTATCGGACCCCGAGAGGCCAGGGAGAATCACCCCAGATCTGCAAACCGAAAGCGAATTCGTCGTCCAGTGACTAAGTTACATCAGAAACCTGCGAATGCAGGGCAATTCCTTGACTGGGTAAAAGGAAAAAAAAAAGCAGCCATGATCCACTTGGGCCTGTCCAATGTTCCCCTCGCTCCCCCTCGCTCCCCCTCGTCCCCTCCCACTCCGGCTCGGATTGCCCCTCATCCAATCTTGTCAGGGTCTAATTTACCGCTTGGTCATGTAACCTTGCGGCGACGCCATCTGTCGGGACGTGTGACCCAAGGAAAGCCCACAGGAGATGGGAGGGCCCCTTGTAATCCAGCGAAAGCGCGTATAATACCTGGGCACATGGTGCTGGAGTCTTGTGCCATCTCCTCGAAACAGGCACCGCCAGCAGAAATACAGAAGCCTGCCAGGCAGGCGGTAAGCCTTCGTATAGCACCGCATTCGCATTCACATCCCCAACTCTGTGCCGGGTCGTGCATCGCATCGCTGAGTCGGTAACGGGCCCTGGCGCTTTACCAGCAACCCGCCGACACTACCAGGTGATGCTCGCATTCTCGGCAGCCTGGTTGATGTTACGTACGGACCGCGCAATTCGGGCAGCCTTTACGTCCGAACGTCCACGCAGCCCCATCAGCAGATCGTCTGCCGGTGCGGACTCGCAGTCTCGCGGACTCGCGGACTTGCGGACTCGCGGGACTCATCCGATGAAAACTCATCGCTCCATCAGGCCCTAAAAGGAAACCTAGGGGAGAGAAAAATTCCCGTCCACTCTCCGGTGGGCATCCGCATCACCTGTTGGGACCGACTTTGGCGGGATGTCGCGACAGACGGATTGTCGGACCACGGGCATCCCCGCGTCCAACCGCTTACGGCCTGGCCATTTAGAGTCGTCGATGACGATTGTCCAGTGCCAAGCCACGGAGGGGTCAGCCTAGGATTGCCCAGCCTGACTTGACTTATTTTTACCCAAAGTCTCCGTGCCGCACCGCAGCCCGGGGGTTACCTCCGCCTTCGGGAACCCCATTGGGAGCCTGCAGTTTCTTGTTTCTCGGGTCTGTAGAAAAAGAAAAAAACTCCGGCTCGGGTTAGGATGATAGTAGAGTCCGGTTTGTTTCCCGCCAAACAAATTAACAAACAAACAAGCAACTAAAAGTCATCTGAGTGGTGCCAACTTTTTCAAGGTTACGGGAACCTTTCGGGCCGCATTCCCTCCAATCCAATGAAGATATGGGAGCATGACAAGGCGAGCTGGCCAATGAACCTAAAGATAAGGCACGAGACCAACAATTGTAAGCCAATTGATGAAACTGCCCGATTCGATGCCGAGACAGTGTCTGAGGAAAGTCTTTCGTCCAACGTAGAGTGTCAGAGCCAAGGTCTGTGGTAGACGGCGCACGGCCACACCACTTCAGCCACATGTGGCTCACCAACGCACTAGCCACCTGCGGATTGGAAATTTCCAATTCCACGCGACCACTCCATCTTCGATGAGGAGAGCTCGAATTGCGTGCAATCCAACCCACCCCGACACCATGGCTACTCTCCGAGAAGGCGCTCGAATGGCGGGCGCATTGGGCCGAAGACAGTTTCCCCTGCGGACTGTTCCCTCCTGCGCCAGCCGATTCGCCTCTACACAGGCCGACAAGCCCTCTCCCACCTCCGATGCTCTTGCAGATCTCGACGCTGCCTCGTCGTTTAACACCCCGACTCCGAATGAGAAGGAAATTGAGGCCTTCAATTTAGCTGAGAAGAACAAGACGAGAAACAAGCAGCTACCCGGTAACCGGTAAGTGGTTGGATTCTAGCAGCTCTGTGGTTAAGATTCAGTCGCTAACAGACCCTTCAAAATAGCTACCAGTACCACCCTCCTAAGTACTACCGCGGCCCTCTCCATCCCGTCCAGATGCCTCCGTCCTCCGACCCGACAGCTCGAGATTTCGTCCCTGGTCCATTCAGCTTCCCCCGGTTAAAGCACACATACGACAACACCATCGCCCCGGATCTGATGACTCTGACCTACACACATGTGCCGCCTGGAACTGTGGCACCCGAGTCCAACAAGGGTGTTTTGCGAGAGTGGGATGAGTCGTCGCCCTACCACAAGAACCGACCCCGCCGAGGACCTCGTGGTGGTGGTTCCTCGCGCCTAGGGATACTCGAGCGGGACATCGCTTGGCACAACATCCCCGAAATCGAGGCCGTCACTATCAACTCATATGCGCCCCTCGGTGGCCAGAACAAGGAGTACCTCCATGTTGCGCGCGCTGTCGTCCAGGCCATCAGCGGCGGCTTCCCTGAAGTCACCAAGGTTAAGCACGGTGTCGTGCAGTGGGGTGTCAGGAAGGGTGATAAGGGCGGTGCCAAGGTGACCTTGAAGGGCGGCGCTGCTTACGACTTTGTCGACAAGCTTGTGACTCTGGTCCTGCCCAAGATCAAGGACTGGCCGGGTATCAACGCCTCGACTGGTGACGACGCTGGAAATCTGGCGTTCGGCCTGCAGCCTGCGTGGATGGCGTTTTTCCCCGAAATCGAGTTCAACTACGATGTGAGTACAAGCCGTATTTTTGCTTGGCCACGGATTGTCGTTGTGCATGGATATGAACTAACTGATGATTTTCATAGATGTACCCTGCACGATTGATGCCTGGTTGCGACATCTTCATCAAGACTACTGGAACCTCTGATAGACAGGGACGTCTGTTGATGCAGGCCCTGGGCTTCCCCTTCTATGGCAAGGCCACACACTAAGCCAGTCACATAATGAGCCCTCTCAGGTGTTGGACTGGGAAAAAGGAATCATCTCCAAATGGTTGATATGTAGCATACACCATGTAACAAGATATATGTATCATAAATGGGCATTTCAAAACGAGGAGTTGCTAATCCTCCATACAAAACTTTTCCTTCCCTCCCTCCTACCATCTATATGTGTTCCGGATATCGACGCCCCAACTCCGTCCCAATGCGTTTGTTCATCATGCGTTGCCATTGGCATCTCTTTACGCCTTCTTAATCTTGTCGCGGAGTCCATGGACGACGACGTCCACTGCCTCCATGTCGGTCGCATCAACCTTGCCAGTAGCGTGGCCCTTCTTAGTCAACTCTTCGGCGAAGAGGTCCATGGAGGGCTGGTAGTTGCGGCAAGCAGAGCTGAGCGCATACACGGCCTTGCGGCGCACCTCCTCGTGCTCATCCTCGTGAGTGGCGAGGTGGACTAGCTGGGGCACACCGTGCTCGCCCATGGCCAGCAGACGCTCCTGGGTGCGCTCGTTGTTCTGGACGGCGGTGCCGATGCACCAGGCGGCCATCTTGCGCATCTCGCGCTCATCGTGGCGCAGTTGTTCGAGCAGTGGCGTCCACAGGCTGAGGTTGGCCATGTTGTTGGCGTTGTCGAGGCCCTCGATGAGCTGCTCGAAGTTGTCGAAGGCGATGAGTTTGTCCTCGAGCGAGACCTGCTCTGCATCGGAGGACGTGATGATCTCCATGGACGCCTTCATCAAATCTGCGTCCGAGGGCCCGCCCATGATCGCGGCCATGAGCTCGGGGGTGAGGTCGCTGGTGGGCGGCGCGGCCTGGGGATCGTTTGTCGTGGTTTCCGAGTGTTCGATGCTCCATTTGAGGAGCTCGTTGAGACGCTTGTCATCCATGATGAGTGAGTTTGTTCGTTTGTTGCAGTTCGAGTTAAATGCGCGACTATTATGCTCTATTGGAATAAAAAAAGAGTTGAGTATTCAGCGCCAAGTTGATAAATTCAGAGTTGTCGCGGGGTCAAGCTTTTGGACGTCGACTTGGGAATTTGACGCCTAGTCGTGATGACGGGGATTCGCCCATTCTGGAATCTTCAAGAAGGCTCTAATCCTAAAGTTTACTAGCGGCTCGCACAAGTCTTCACAAGTGGCCACCTGGAAGATTCTACGCTCCGGGCTCTGGCAGCCGGGTTCCATGGTCGATTCTGGCTTTACTTCAACGTCCGTCACAGTCACGGGTAAAAAGCAATCACGGATCTAAGGCTAAGACGAGCCCATGGGCGCATCATAGGCGTTGTCTGGGTATTGCAAGGTGAAGCCAAAATACAACGTGGAGATTTCATCATAGCTCCCCCCGTTCAGAAAAGTGCCCCGCCAAGATGGTGCCCCTCATCGCTGCTTTTGTGAACGGCCAAGACAGATGCGAGAGCGAAAAAAAAAAGGCGACACACTCAACCGGCTCAATTGCTTGTTCACAGCCACTGACGCGCGTCGGCCACTTCCGCAGAGCAACGTGCGAGAGATAATTATAGCAGCTGCCTCTGCCTGGACTGGCCTCTAAGATGGAAGGCAGATGAGTTTGGGAGCTGCAGCTAACAAAGGTTGCCGTAACAAGATCCCGCTGGACGATGCAGCCTGGTGGAATTTTTGCATTTGTGGGAGCACGCCGAGGCTGGCGGTTTCCCACGTCGCCTGTCACTGGCCACCGGCTGGGTGGATTCCCGGGCTGGCTGGGCAGGGGACGACACAAACGAGGTGAAGGGACGGGGGGGGGGAGGCGGCTCTTTCAAGGGGGGCGGATGATTTGTTGGGGTTCCTCACCTCATGAACGGAATTTGAGCCTGTCCCGTAGCTCGCTCCATGGGATCAGCGGCGGAGGCAATGGGAAGAGAGTCATGATGCCAGGTGTAGTTTGGCCACTGGGACGCACAGGCTGAGGTGTCTTACACAACAACTGGGAGCTGGTATGCGCCTAGTTGGATCATACAGCATGTTGGCGGACAACAGATAAGCGGGCGGTGTCCAGCCACGGTGAGGGATGCATCGATCTGGCTGGGAAAAGGAGGCGCGGCGAGGAGAGGTGAGGAGAGGCGAGATAGCAACGCAATCTGGGGCTGTAGCTAGAGCCCTCCATGTCATCATCACCACGGCTTCCCGTCAAATGGAATTGAGGATGCCTGCTTGGCCAGTCGGATGCTGTGGCTTGGACTTCCTGGAGCTGGGAACGCGGCGAGATCCAAGATCCACACACGCGACGCACTTCGCACTTCGGACAGTTTGTCACTGTGCTGGATGTAAGCAACAGACAATCACGGCCGGCTGCCCAAGGCAACTGGGGGCTCCGCGTACTTCGTACCGCCGCCAGACCGTGGTGCGAGCGGTCCAGCGACTCCAGCGTGCCTGGAGATGGAGCTGCCTTAGCTGCCCTGGTGGAGAGGAAGTGGGAACTGGTCCAGTCCCAATCTGCCAAGCATCTGGAGATTGACATTGTCATTTTCCAGCCTCCTCGCCGGCTCGGGAGTGAGCCCCGGTAGGTCCGGCCGTCGTCTTCCTGGGGACCCGGCCTGTGTCTAGGCCATCGGGCAGTCCAGGGGCATGCTGGAAGGCTGTCCGGAGGCCAATCTCATCCGATGATTGCTGTCGACGTCGACCAGAACAGAGCGATAGACGAGCAGCGAGGCCAATCCTACGTAAGCTGTGAAAAGCTCTGACCTGGAACTTTTCTACTTCAGTGCTGGTCCGGTGCGGTAAACGAACGCTGCTGGCTGGCTCGGGAGTGGGTATGTACGTGGTAGGTCGCTGGTGCTATGGGCGATACTCGGTTGCCTGGCACGTAGCTCATGTCTTTCCGTCCCCCTTCCTGGCTGTACCCCATGGCGGAGGGGGATCAGGTAGAAGAATAGAAGCCTCGAGGCTCCAGCATTAAAAAGTTCCCTTGGCGGCTGATGACGACGAGCATGTACTATGTAACAGGATCCCTCCAATTCCGAAGATAAAAGAGGTCAGGCTTCGGGCTCGACGGTGACGGTGACGGTGACCACGAACGATTCGGTGATGCACCACGCAGCTCCCCAGCCCAACCCAGCCCCCAACCACGTCCACCAGCCACTGCCACCACCACCACCACCACCACGAGCCAATCAGTAAAAGCGGCAAGCCGAATCCCTGGTTTCTGCCACCTTTACCTCTTTTCCCAGCTGGTCCAGCGCGCACCGCCCGCTGTCGCCTCGCCCGTTTCCCGCTTTCCCCCCCAAGAAGGTAGGCGGTCTCGCCCCCCCCTCCCCCCTAACCCCCCCTGCTGGTTCCCCTTGCTCCCAGTGGACAGTGGCCACTGTGCCGGCGCGCAGTGTCCACCTCAGCATTTCGGGGCCCGCCCACAACTTTCTTGTGACAGCGTCGCCCAGTGATACTTCCCTCCTTTCCCCCCTCCCCTTCCCCTTCCCCTTCCCCGTCCTCCCATCTTCCTGCTCCATCCATCATCAACCTCTTTCTTCCCACCACCCAGTCGAGTCGCCCTCTCCCGACTCGTCTTCCATCAACCTCATCGCTCTTCTTCGTCTAGCATCTCGTGAGCACCCTCTCCCTCTCCCTTCTCTGCTCTCTGCCCGCCTTTTGCATCTCTTGGAACCTCGCCGCTAAACCCGTTTCTGGACAGCTTTCCACCGTAATCCACAGCCATGGAGGGTACGTCGCATCATGTCGCCGCAATGCCCGGCACATCCAATCCGCCTGGAGCATCGCGAGATGCATCGAGAGACCTTCGCTGACCTGAATCCTCGCTACAGAAGAAGTTGCCGCCCTCGTCATCGACAATGGGTAAGCTCCCCCGCCTGTCTCACCGACCTCCCACCGACCTCCCCCGCCTCCCCCGGCCTGGCTGCGATGGCATCGAATGAGGCCCAACAAAACGGCCTCGATGCTTCAAATTTGCCATTTCGGGGATATCGGGGGTTGCAGGTCTGCATTCGTGACGATATACTGACTTGATGATAGTTCGGGTATGTGCAAGGCCGGTTTCGCCGGTGACGATGCTCCCCGAGCTGTTTTCCGTGAGTACCCCACTTCAATGCCCTCTGCGCCCAAATGCCTGACATTTGGTCACTTGGGCGCACTGCGTCCGCAAACATTCGTACTGACGATCTCAACCAGCTTCCATTGTCGGTCGCCCCCGTCACCATGGGTAAGTCATGATCCCCCCGACTTTTCCCCGCCTTTTCCGCAATCGGGTGGCTTACCAAGCTCCAGTATCATGATCGGTATGGGCCAGAAGGACTCGTATGTTGGTGATGAGGCCCAGTCCAAGCGTGGTATCCTCACCCTCCGATACCCCATTGAGCACGGTGTCGTCACCAACTGGGACGACATGGAGAAGATTTGGCACCACACCTTCTACAACGAGCTCCGTGTTGCTCCCGAGGAGCACCCCGTCCTGCTCACTGAGGCTCCTATCAACCCCAAGTCCAACCGTGAGAAGATGACCCAGATTGTCTTCGAGACCTTCAACGCCCCCGCCTTCTACGTCTCCATCCAGGCCGTTCTGTCTCTGTACGCCTCCGGACGTACCACCGGTATCGTCCTGGACTCCGGTGATGGTGTCACCCACGTTGTCCCCATCTACGAGGGTTTCGCTCTTCCCCACGCCATTGCCCGTGTTGACATGGCTGGCCGTGATCTTACCGACTACCTCATGAAGATCCTGGCTGAGCGTGGCTACACCTTCTCTACCACCGCCGAGCGAGAAATCGTCCGAGACATCAAGGAGAAGCTCTGCTACGTCGCCCTCGACTTCGAGCAGGAGATCCAGACTGCTGCCCAGAGCTCTTCCCTCGAGAAGTCGTACGAGCTTCCCGATGGTCAGGTCATCACCATTGGCAACGAGCGCTTCCGTGCTCCCGAGGCTCTGTTCCAGCCCTCTGTTCTGGGTCTTGAGAGCGGTGGCATCCATGTCACCACTTTCAACTCCATCATGAAGTGCGATGTCGATGTCCGAAAGGATCTGTACGGCAACATTGTCATGGTTTGTTAATTTCTAGCCACAAATTTCGGTCGAGCATTTTTCTAACTTTTCAATAGTCTGGCGGTACCACCATGTACCCTGGTCTCTCCGACCGTATGCAGAAGGAGATCACTGCTCTTGCTCCTTCTTCCATGAAGGTCAAGATCATTGCTCCCCCGGAGCGAAAGTACTCCGTCTGGATCGGTGGTTCCATTCTCGCCTCCCTGTCCACTTTCCAGCAGATGTGGATCTCCAAGCAGGAGTACGACGAGAGCGGTCCCTCGATCGTCCACCGCAAGTGCTTCTAAGGTGTGTAGTCTTTGGTACAACCAATACCGACGACCCAGAACTGACTTTGGCCGACAGCGACCCCACCGACGAACCGAATCCTCCCAACCCTCACGCAACGACGACAAGATCATGGAGGTCGCGAAGGATGCGGAGCCTTGGGTGGTTGGCACGTATCCCAGGCGAGTCTCATATTTACGAAAAGTTTTTGACATGGTCAAGAGGGTGGGCGTTACCCTTTCTCCGAAGAGATGTGATAGCCCCTGTGTTGTAGCCGCATGCGTAATGTGTGCCTAGGGGTAGCATGCCGAGGTTGATCATACAAATACTTTTGCTTTCCAATTAGACTCGTTGAATGGAAAACTGTGATGATAATGATGCCAATTGAGTAGTGCCGGTTTCTGGCTTGACCAGCGGTAGATCCAAAGCCACGATGCGTTTGTAGACAAGACTCGCTTGAAAAGGTCATATTCGGTTTTCTGTAATCTCTACAGGATCCTCTACCTGGCTGTTGGGTACATGCTCTCCAGCCGACTCGCCTTCTAGGACTTGAGATTCAGACGCCCCGGCCTCTGCCGTAGTTCCAGTCGCAGCCGCAGCCTTCTCTTCCTCCATCTTCTTATATTTCCTTCGACTCTTCTTGCTGGCACTTGCGGCCTTCTTCTGCTTGACCTGGCCTACAATAGCAGAACGGCTCTGGTCACCATTATGGAAGTCGTCGATGTACTGAGCAAGCAGCTCACGGGCGTGTTTGCGGTTCTGGTCACGCGAGCGGGTCGCCTGTGACTTGACAACAATGCCGGTGGGGATATGCTTTAGCTGGACGGCCGAATTGGTTTTGTTCTACGTGAGAAGATGCGTGTTAGAGGCAGTAAGATTTAGGAGGTTGAATATGAAGCGGTCCTAGCTGAGATGGGCGGCTAGAAAGGATGGCGTGGGCTTACAATCTTCTGCCCACCGGGGCCGCTGCCCTTGACATATGATTCCTCAATCTCAGACTCCGGCGGTGGCTTGGGTCGAGGCGGGAGAGCTTTCACAAGGACGGACTGGGAGGAGGTAAAGGTGCGGATTGAGCGAGGGGCAGCGGCCGGGGAGGCACTTGGCCTAAGGGCGAAAGATCGGAGGAAGATTCGGAACGTCATGGTAGTTCCATTGCGTAGCCTCGGTGTTTATCTCTAGGAAACCGGCTGTGGGCTAAGAGACTTGCTGTCCGTGATCAGGCGGATACGGGCTGGTGACGGAGGTGGTTCGGACGCAAGGCTGCTAGAATAGACGGCGGGAGTCGCACAAGCCACACACGGCAACGGGCATCGGGGAGTGGAGCACAGCCGCAAAGACCCACCAGCCACAGCCACGAGTAAAGTGGCCGCGGCGCGTGTCCAATCAATAGTGGGACAATTTCGGAGACGGCGGGCATGTGGTCAGGGTGCGAGTCTCCTGGATTTCAACCAAATCGTCATCTTCAACACCAACACCACCGACGACACTTTGCTTGTTTATTTCCGCTGGGGAATTGTGCAGACAAGTACTCACGCTCTCGAATCGATCGAATCGACGTCAAATCCGAAACCAAACCGACAATGTCTGTCTTTGGATCGTTCCGCAGGTGGTTGAGCCTCAAGCAGTACCAGCTCGAGGTGACCTTCAGCGTCTACATGTTCACGCCCTGGGAAAAGTTCTTCTTCAGTAAGCCCTCCCGTCACCTGTCCTGTTTACCCAGTCTAGCACGCATCGCCGTCCTCTGGCCATGCACCCTCATGTTGAATGCAACACGATAAGCTGACCACCATCTCTCTCCACAGGCTCCCTCGTCTTCCTCCTCTTCAGCCTGACCTTCATCGCCGCGTGCCTGTACCTGCCGCACCACATTTCGTTCCTGGTCGACCGCGCGTGGTACTACATCAACGGGGAGCACATTGACGTCGCCGAGGCGGCCCGCGAGGTTGTCCGGGACATGTCCGCCGGCGCGCTATCTGGCACGGGCGTGATGGCGGGAACTGCGACTGCGGCTGCGCAGGAGACTGTTGAGACGGTTCTCAAGGAGCTGTGAGGCGGGGATTTGGTATATGTAATATGGAGAGAAACTCAGAATCTTGCTGAATCGCAGAAGGGGGATGGAGGAGAGGATGTGAACGAGCGTGGAAGGCATGCCGGACTTGTTACTGACGGCGTTCAAGGCTTGGAAATATGGGTAGATCGGCCACATACGGCTTAATGATAATACATGTTATATGGTTTCCATCGACTGCTCGCGAGAACCAACAAGGAGCCGACAATTGCGTAGGTGCTGATGGACTCTTGGAGGCCGCCCAGTGTCGCGTGCCTTGACCCCCTGGCGATCTCCACCAGCCGAGGCCTTGTACTTTCCGGTGGTCTTATGGTATACTACGAGAGATGTCACCTCGCAGATAGTCAATAGTTACAGTCTCATATAAGTATTCTGAGTCGGAAATACCTGAATGGCGTACCTTGTGCTGAGTCTTGGTTGACTCAGTCAGCAGCAGTCACTTCTTGGCCCCTGAGGATCAGCGGGTCAAGGACGGCGTCATGGTCAGCGTGTGCTAATGATTTGCTTCTTACATCCTCGTAAGTGTATGGACCTTGAGCTTAACCTAGCCGTTCCAGTGATGCACCCGACTTGTGAGATTAGCGCACTAAGTTGTGATGGTCTCAAGTCTCGCTTCGTGTTGTCTAGCGCCTCAAACTACACTTAGACCATTGCTGTGGCCTAGTCACATCTTCAACGTATGTCGGCAAATGAGAAGGTAACACCTATTCCTCCTTTGTTCGTGGGAAGAACTAAATCCAAAATGGACTGTGGCAGCATGGGAAACATGAATCTGATGCCCCTTTTCCAGCTTTCATCCCTCGACATTTGTCTTACTGCTCCCGAAGAAGAGGTTGTTCAGGTCTCTTATCATTCTTGCAGGAGTGGCGATCAGTGGGATGAACGTCGAAAAATGCAGTTCAACCTTATCCTGCCCTTAGCGGTGATATGGTGGGCTCGTTGTCGACCGCCGTGGACTCGGACCCCTCCATCTATTTCTCCCATGTGATAAGTCGAGACATAAATCACATCTTCACGTACGAAAAGGACAGCATGACTACACGGCTTGATTTTAGTTCATTGACAATGGATTCAATTTTCATGAGCCCCCAAGGTACCCGTGGCTAAAAGCATACACTCTGAGTGAGGTATCCTCTCCCGCGACTGCAATCTCGTACGCCCGCTCGGCACCCTCTCTTGCTACTGGTCTCCAGGCTAGCTGCAGTACCGCCTTGGGCAAGCAGAAACTGGAATCGATGTGTTAGCCGAGTCTAAAATGAATGAGGAAAGGATATAGACACTTACGCTGCACAAGCGGGCTTCTCTACAACCTCGGAACCATCTTCCTTGACCAAGCACAAGGTGAGTCTTCCAAGCTCTGTACCAACAGCGAGAACGAAGCTGCTGTTGACAGATTGGGATAGAAAGTCGACGGATGTGACCGGCGCACCGCACGGGATAGACGCAGTTTGTGTAAACTGAAGCTTTCCGTCCTCACTAGCCTTGGAAGCCCAGACGCGAACCTGCTTGTCTCGGCCAGCAGTAGCAAATAGGGGTGTAGTGGAGGGTGCCCATGCGGCATCGAGGATCATACGGGTATGGCCCTTGGGATTGACCTGCAGGAGTTTGTAGGCAGCGTCTTCTTCAGGGACCCGTACAAAGACAACCCACTGCCGGTCTCGTCCGACGCTGAGGAGGTACTGGTCGTCCGCGGAAAATCGTAGTCTCGTGGCTGTTAGGGAGTGGGCCGTCAGGGGCGGTCGGAGCTCCGTCCAACGCTCCGTCTCAAAGAGGCGGATGACGGCGTGGTTGGTCGAGCTAGCCTTGCAAGCGCTGGCCACAAGCTTACCGTCGTTGCTCGCTGCGAGACACGAGAGTTCGTAGCCGTGTCCATATAGCTTCTCTGTCTCGGGCCAGAGGGTGTGTCGAGAGAGGGTCTCCTCGTAAGGCGGGTGGTCGAGTTCAAGGTGTGATTTCTTGACTACTGAAGCTGGGTCCATTGCCTCTCGGTCTCGGTCATCAACGGGCTGGATCTCCAGGTCGTCATCCACGGCGTCGATGGCCTTATTTGACAGGCCAAGCACAGGCATATTAGCGGCGTCGGGCATGGATTGGACGTCCACGCCGCCGCCAATACCGGCTAGACGGTTGAGCATCGAGGCCACAGCCTTGGGCTCGCTGAACACCCGCATGAGTTTTTCATCAGCACCGGACACGAACTGGGAATCGCCCAGAGAGTCAATGCAGTTGAGGTCGTAGCCGTGGATCTGGGGCCGGGACATTTCGTGCCACGTCTCCGTTCCTGGGCCCTTCCAACGGGTATGCAACCGGGTCGTCTGATCTGAGCTCGTCGACAGGATATAGTCGCCGTTCTTGGCCCAGGAGATACCAGTGACGGCTCTAGTGTGGCCCGTGATGGCGATGCAGGGTCTCCAAGAGTCCTCAGATGCCAGGTACTGCCACCGTCTCCAGCTCCCTGTACGGCCTAAGCAGGCGACTGAGCTGCCATCGGGAGACCACAAACCCGTCCAAAATCCACCTATACTTCCCGTGGCCGTAGTTGCACCCTTCTCTCTGCTAATTTCTCCGAGTCTAACCATGCTGATCCAGATTCCAGAGCTGGGGTCCGCCTCCCAGATGGCAAGAGAATTATCTGCAGAGGTGGAGAGCAGCTGCAGCTTTCCATCTGCCTGCCTGCACCAGTGGGCACTATAGATCCAATCCTCGTGTCCTAGGAGGAGAGCCTCGAAGGTGACGGAGAAGTCCTTGCCAGCAGTGTTAAGTCGATGAGCCTTGTTGGAGGGGGACTTTCCAGGGAGGTAGGCGTCGCTCAAGGGGTCAGATCCGCTTACTACAAGAGCAGGTAGTTCTTTGCCCTGATGGATTCTCCAGATTCGGACGTACTTATCCTGGCTGGCGGAGGCAAGGAGGACGTCGCTTCCAGGTTGATCCGTCTCCTTGGTGAAGCTGAGGCACCTGATCCAGCCCTCGTGGCCAGAAAGCGTCGCCTGCACCTGGAACTGGATCTTGTCCGCTTTAGCCTCAGCAGTCAGGATCTGGACGATGTCCCGGGTTCCAGCGGAGGCGAGAACGAAGACATCATCCTCGTCACCAAGATAGCTCAGGGATAGGGCAAGGGGGAAGTATTTGGGGGCTGTCTTGAGAGTTTGCTGCAGCTGGAGCTGATCGTTTTCAAAACTCCAGATCTTGATGGAAGCATCGGCCGCACCAGTTGCAATAATCCATTTCGGAGACTCCGCCTTGACTCGCAAGACAGAAATGCAGTTTATGGCACCAACATGCTCAGACGAGGTTTGGAGAGGGGCGAAGTCCTCTCCGTTGTGAGATGTCTTCCAAACGATGATGGTCTTGTCGTCTGAGCCAGTGATTAGGTAGGACGAGGTATCACCGTCGGCCTCAGGGAGAAAAGTCACAGCCTTGACGGTTTCCTTGTGCCCGCCTAGAAGTTTGGTGACTCCCTTTGGCGGATCCGACTAGAGGAAAACAAGGTCAGTCCGTGATGCCTAGCGACCTCGCCCAGCAGGGGCAGCGCCAAAACTCACAGCAGGCCTCCACAGAGCAACGTTGATATCGGCTCCAAAGGCCAAGATGCCGCCGCGACTCCAATCTGCGACGGCCGTCTGCCGGTTCGCGCCCGTCGACAGGTACTCGACCGAAACGGGACTGGCGGCCATGTCGTCAAAATTGCTGCGGACGCCGTAGATGTGAGTCTGAAAATTGTGTCCAACTCGGAAGCTGATTGGCTGCGAGGGCTTGTCGTTGAGATGTGCGTTCAGGGCGCTTATGTCATCGGCCATATCTGCGCTGTGCCACGCTGCTGCCCTTGTAAGTCCTTATTAGTGGCTACCTACCTAGGTCCGCTATGCCTGCACATCGCAATAATCCAACACTGCGGCCTCAAATTGCCGCCTGCTGGGTTTGAGCCATATGCATGGCCACATAGAACTGTGAAAATATGCGCACGGGATTATGCCGAAAGATCAAATTTTTCTCCCATCCGAATGACCGATTCCGAACGTCCCCGAAGGGAGTGTTTGAAGATTGGAAGCCCCCACCGTGGGATCGAGATGCCGGTTGCCATTATGCGAAGTCTCCAACGGGTTGTAGGCCAATTACGTATTGAACACTGGCAAATTTAGATGTAGCTCTTGAATCCGAGGACGGTTGTTTCAGCTTCCCCTTGTAAACGTTCTCCGTTTTGGACCTAGGTCGGGTTCGCCTGGATGATTGTGTTAGTGGACTATTAGTTGTAGATGGCAACCATGATCAACATATCTAATACAAAACAGATTGGCACAGAAAGACGAACTTCGTGAGTACGACATCTAGATCTGAGATTTTCAAAGAGGGAGGCTCGACCAATGCGCTCTTCTATCTTTTGGAGGCAATGGCTATAGCTCTGTCCAAACTGTTCTTGGTGCAGGTCGTTCCCGGACATTGTTGATCGGTAACTTTTCCCTGCTCTCACTCTATGAATGCTTGCAAAGCTCCATATCTGTTGAAATTATCCCTCCTGCCCTCTCCCATTCGTAACCCAGCTTAGACTCATCCAATCCACTACACCTAACGCCTCTGAGTCGTTGTGATGAACCCCCTGCGGAAAGGCGCGGTACCTTGCAACCTCTTGTCAATCATCTTGACTTTTACGAACACCGGTCTCAAATTTCTTGAGGTCAATGCGCTTTCCCCTCAGTGTCATAATGCTATCATCAGAGAAGAGACATTTGTCGAGTTTCAGCTTCAACCGAGTCTCAGTTCCCATCTTGACTTGAGGCGGCGTGTGGGGAGTTTTTTCAACTGAGGTCCCAAATGTGCGAGCGGGCGCCACACATTCTATATTCATCATTTATCCCCCTCGCCATCTTGTTGAGGCTCATCATCATATATATATCCTTAGTCTCGGACGTACTACCCGAATGCTTCAGTCGGCGTATGAAATGCGAACTTCTGCCACCAGACCCTGTCACATTTTCCAGGTAGTGCAAGTCCCCATGTAGTTCGACTTTCCATATAGTCCAAGGCGCTCGCTCTTGAGTCTCGTCCTCCTGGCTGCGGCTACACATCGTGTGGGGAAGAGGGAGAAAGCAGACAAATTGCGGATATCGGCTTCAAGGTGGCTGCAAACTTAGTCAAAGACAAGACACGGCAGACTTTGAGGAGCTGTTGGCGCTCTGGGTGCTTGAGTTGAAGCGTCAGATTGGCCACCATGACATAAGGCCCGAAGTATGGTAGCAGTGGCTTCAAGGATACACAGACTACACGCTTGAAAAGTGATACCGAGTCAATTGTAAAGAAAAGAAAGAGAATGGAAGAAAACAATGAGACAATGTGGAATGAATGAGTCGGTCAGAAATTCGTCACGTTGGTTCCTGAAAGGACGTCGGGAGAATCACAGCCAACGGGCCGTCTTGTACAGTAGCGTAGACTATGTTCAGCAACTTGGAACATTTAAGCGAACGTCTTTAATCGAATACAGTATAAACTTCTTTTCCATACGTCGATGGTTGGTGGCCTTGCTGTTCCATCTTGCCACTGTTGCGAGGCGCTGGACTAGCAACCACTTAGACAAGCTGCGAAACAAATTCACCAACTTGGGAGCCCTTCGGTAGCCATTACCAGGATCGCATCCTCGTCCAAATTGATGCGTTCAGAAAAATAAAAATAAAAGAATGGCGATGCAACTTGTCAACTCTCTAAAACCGCACCCGACCTGATTCGCTCCGTGAAACAGGCCTTGACCATATCGTGAGTCGACAATTCCCGGTCATTAGATTGCTATTATATGGCCTCGGCCGTATTTTACACCGTTGGCTCCGACTTATTCGAGAGCCCAGACAAAATGGCACCGTTGGATTTGGACTGTAGAAAAATGACAGAACTGAAATATTTCGCCGGATGCATCAAGATTGCGTAAAGAAGGGCTTGCTTAGTGTTTGGGTACTAGCCTAGGTTGCGTTTCTGTAACGTAGTTTTCTGTAACGTAGTCTCCTGGATCTTGGCAGAGTATCAGGATGGAATTTACGAGCAGTCATCTCGTCTATGCAGAGGTCTGGATCGCCAGTGCAACCAACAAAGGTTCCATCTAACTACGCCACTTGCCTTAACGGCTATAATGCATCGCTCGGCAATTTGAACCGGGGTTCCGGATCTCTCATGACTTCGCCCTCTTCTCTCTTCTCACGTTTACCCGCACACTCCAAACAATTTTCAATGTCTCCCCCTTCTGGTGTCCATCGGCGGTACTAGGATGCGGGGAGATAGGGGTGAATAGAGCCGAGAATGGAAGCGGCCGGCCTGGAGGTGCGGCTGGATTACTCAAATCAGCTTCTACACAATGGAATTAAACTATATCGTGTTTCAGTAACTGAATCTCCACACATGGATGATGTATGTGATGTTGGGACGGCTCACGTGATCGTTAGGAGCAGCGTCTCTCCCTGGAAAAGGGACCACTCATCCACCAGGCCTGCATCGTCAACTCGTCAAGTGAGCTACCGGATTCGTTTTCTGTTTCCTGACAACCGCCCCGAGCGTGCGTCAAGTTTCATCCCGGCTTGTGCTGCGTGTTTCCGTCGATTCTGTGGCCTCTCCGTTTGCCGTTGCGCGCCGCCGTCCGACGCGGAATAAGCACATTTTGTGGAGTGCGACGCTGAAAAACACCACGGCCCAGATCCGCAACAGCCAACCAAGTCATCCGACAGGAGGCGAATTCGTACGTGTACTTTGTACGGTACGCACGCTACAAACGCAGAGGGCCCAAAAGGGGAAGGACCAGGATATCGGGGATCCTTCGTCGGGCTGCAACTCGGCCGCCGCGCGACAACAATAGCTTCGACCAGCATCACTCAGCTTCAAACACCATCCCGCCCGCAAATCGGACCCAGCGATCTATTCTCGATCCATCCTCGATCCTTCTCGCCATGGCCGACTCCTCTTCCTCCGCCGGTGCGCCCGCCCACGCCACCAGCCCCCAACTCTCCCTCACCGTCGAGTTCTCGTGAGTCCTGCGTCTCCCTCTCATCTCGCCGTTTTGTGAGCTGTCATGCTCGCTTCACTTGGCGCGAATCCACGCCCCTCGGCCTTCAGCACCCCCGGTGTAGGCTCCTGTCCTTTTGTGATGACGGGCCAGCCGACCTCTGTGATCCACGCCTCGCGCTTGACGCTTCACCTTGCTTCAAAGCCTGTTCCCTGGCGCTGAGGCGAATGATGATGCTGATGCTAGCCCTGCAAACCTTCCCCCTTCTTACCCACCCACTCCCTGGCAGGTGATTTTCTTCTTCTGCCTCGTTGCTTTTTCCTCATCTGGTTTCGGGGTGTTTCTGTTCCCAGGCTGACCATGCGGGCTCGCCTTCCAGTGGAGGCCTCGAGATGCTCTTCTCTCATCAGCGCAGCCATACCCTAACCATCCCCGCCGCCGACAAGGATGGCCGGGCTTCCACCATCGCCTATCTCATCGACTATCTGTGTGACCATGTCATGGACGATAGTCGCAAGGACCTATTCGTCCTGGACAACCATCTGTATGTCTTGGCCCCCCTTCACCCCCCCCCCCCTCCCTGCTACTTGCGACCTGCGACCCGTGACCCTGTGATCTACTCCCAAGCCTCTGATTCATTCTACATGCTATGCAATGCCTCATCCTGCCTCGCTTGCTTCACTCACTACACCCACTCCCCTGTATCTCACCTGCAAGTACCTGCATCGACTTCTGTCATTCTGCTCTGGGATATTACGGAAACCCCCCCCTCCCCTCCCCTTCACCCTGTCTCTCGCACACTCCCTCCTACATGTATTGTAGTTCTGTGGCTGACGAGGTGGCAACAGCCGCCCAGGTATCCTGGTTCTGATAAACGACGCCGACTGGGAGCTCGAGGGCGAGGAGGCTTACGAGGTCCAGAGCGGTGACAGTATCCTGTTTGTCTCAACTCTGCACGGAGGCTAGGCCCTCATGACGCCGCACCACCACTCGGGTCGGCCAGTTGTCGGCCTCTCCTGAAGATTCAGGTGCAGTTTTCCTGTTTCCCTTGCATGAAGCTGTTAAGCGGATGGGAAATGAAGATAATCTTGGCCAGCTGGACCACACAGTCTTCAGCTAGGCATGGCTCGTCCGAGGCACGAATCAACCCAGTTTCGCGCAAAAACCTCCACAGGCCTAAGTCAACGTATTCGTTCTCATCGCGACCGCCTAAAAGTGATACTGCCTCTAGTCTCTTTTACTCTTCTCCTGCGCTCTTACATCGCGCTCCGCTATCCAGATGAAACGGCATCGTCAAGAAGTAGTCTCTGCTTCAGCCAGCCCTGCAGCCATGTTTGCTTCGAGCCACACTACCGTACTGTGCAGCAAGTACACTTAAAGTGGCAGGCGCCAATTCTGGCCCAGGCCGATTACATCCCGCAGAACCCCATCTCGCAGATGCGCTGTGGGGGTAACCTGTCGCCAGCCCAGCCTGCATGAGATGGCTTGCGTCGTTGTCCCCAGTACTGGGAAACTCCGGTCTGGAGAAGTGCGTCAAATCTATCGCTTGTCAACGGCGGTGAGCATGCGGCGAGCGCTGCAGACGGGATGAGACATACATATATATGTCCGCCATTGTAACCCCAAACCCCCCAAGTTGCAGCTCGGAGCCGATCCGCGATGCCTTCTGCATCCATTCTTCACCATCTTTCAAAGCGGTGAACCTAAGGGGTTCCAGCCACATCTCCGGAAACAGATAGATGCAGCTGTCTTCCCACGTCTGACAGCGGCCCGTCTCACCGTCTAGAAAACTCTTTAGAGGTGTCTCACAGGCACAGCACGGTAGTTGTGGCATGGATCAATCCCACGATAAGCCATTCAGGACATCTCCACGTCACACATCTTGCTTGCAAATCAACTGCCTCTCCCCCTCAGCCTTCTCCTTACCGCCCTCCAGCGTTGCTGCTCTCCGTGTTGATGCCCGACTACGTAGGCACGTGCTAGACATTGCCCAACACTTCCCTGATACGAGCTCCCTCTCCCCCAGCGCATACAGTCTCAACGCCGGCGTTGTTTTCCCAAGCTCCTCCGCAGCAACACGAATGACATGCCCTAGCTCATCCCATCATCGGTAGGTACAAGAACTGTTCTCTCCTGTCGCTCATGCGGGGACTGCATGGCATTTCCCTGAAATCTGGTGCGGCATTTCTTTTTCCTTCTTGTCCGGTGTCCAAAACCATGCGCCAATCTAAGTGATTAATCCTTCTCACACAGAGTCTCGGCCCAATCCGCTCGGTGCGTAGCAGGTGGCCACATGGTCCTACCTAGTTTTCAAGTTAGGGCTCAGCAAGCGCGTTGGGCAAAACCGGCCCCCCGTAGAGTTGAGTGGTTGGAGGAGCTCCACGCCGCACACCCAGAATCCAGATTTCGAGGATCATGCATTCACTGGCTGGGTCGGACGGGGAGAGGATGTCTTGTCCAAGAAAAACAAGTACTTGTTCAATTCCAAAAGCAGTCTACTTCGCTGATTACAGCGAGAATCCAGTGTCTGCAAGAGCGAAGATGCTTCGCCTTGCCACCTCCTATCCCGCCATCCAGATGCACCGTCCCTTGAGTCTAGAAACTTCAATTCCATGCACCGATGCTCCTGGAGGTCTAATAACCTCGTGATGCAATGCAATCCCCCCACCGGCTTGGATAACACCATTTCGCTGTACGCACACTAAAATCAAACCAAACAAAAACGTAGCTGAAAACCAAAGGATCTCTCGCCGTTGGGACCGCTTTTCCCAAGTGCTGAAGTCCAGACCAATTAGTCCATGGACAGGTCCACAGATGGGGCCACAAATCAAGCCGCCCCTCCAGTTCCCCTTGCGTCCGCCCAGGCTAACCGTCAAACGCTCCAACCCAAGTACCATTGATTAGAGAGAAAAGACAGAACAAACCTCCGCTTTTGTACAGATAAGAGAAATAGCTCAAAAAGAAAGTTGAGGAAAACGAGCATAGGAATGTTTGGTATCAAGTCGGCAATCTGGGGTTAGAAAGCCCCAATGGGACAACACCCATGTGCAAGAATATTCAGACAACCGACCTCGAAAGCAAACACTTTCGTACCGAGGGGAACAAAGAATAAAGAAAAAAAAGAAAACACCATCCATTTGCTGGCTTTCGGCCAAGCTTTCCAGTTTCGACTCCGTTGACATCCCCCTGTCGTTCTTTTATTTTCCTCGTGTTGCTAATTGCAACAAGAACACACCGCCGACCCCAATTGTTGACACGCCGAAAGGGAAAAGAAGAAAAGTCATGCTAATTGCCTCCCTTGTTGGTGCTGTTTGGTCCTTTGGATACCGGATTCTCCAATTAATCCAGGTTGCTTTTTTGGTATTGTGCCTCTTCCTGCGAAGGCAGTAGGCCCTCGGAAAAGACCGAAGTAGTTCGTGATTATCGTCATGTCGTCGTTGAATTGATCTGCTCAGTACATGCGCTCGGCGAAGGTCATCTCTCGGGTGTGATCGTCCTCGTAAAGCATGCCGCCAGCGTTAGGTGTCTGGACGGAGTGATGGTCTCCGTCCATCTCAAACATCTCGTAGCCACCGGCATTTGGCTCCCGGTGCATGTTATTCATCATGTTGGGGTGGCCACGGCTCATGCTGTAGGCTGCAAGGCTTCCTGGGTGAGTCAAGCCATGGTGCTGCTGGTGATGAACCTGCTGCAGTGGAGGGATCTGAGGGAGAGGATATTGAGCGGTGACGGCAGTGGCGGCAGTGGCGGGTGGGGATTGGGGAGCGGCCTTGCTCTTGCGGTCAGCGACAGTGCGAGCCTTCCCACGTCCCTTAATTCCCTTGTTGCTGTTCTTGTAGTGGGTGGCAAAGTATTCGAACAACTCAAGGTCTGCCTCGGGAACATCCTCGCCTGAGGCGAGGACCTCGGCAAACCTGGTCGTGAGAATCTTGAGAGTCTTCTTGTGGAAGTTGTTCTGGTGTGTCTGCGACTGCGTTAGCATCTCGTAGCTGCTGCAGAAGCCGAATTATGTACCTTCATGTTGCCTAGCTGCGAAAAGGTCTTGTTGCATTCATCCAGCCTGCAGATGAATGGCTTGAGGCCTTGGTGGGTTTGCTCATGGGCTCGAACATTGCCCCGTTGGGCAAATCGTCGACCACACTTATCGCAAGAGTATGGTCGCTCACCAGTGTGACGACGCCTGTGAGTCTGGTAATTCACTCCAGTCAGTCTTATTCTACTGTTATAAATACACTGCGACATACCTTCAGGTTTCCAAGCTGGGAGAAGGTGAGCATGCATCCTGGGAAGTCACACGACTGCGTTTATTAGCAACGAGAAACTTGCAATCCGAATTGCTAACTTACGTAGGGCTTGTCTCCAGTGTGGGTTCGGCGGTGGATGTCCAGGTGGGTCTTTTGTGTGAAACTCTTCTTGCAGTTGGGACCGTCGCAAACGTATCGCCTCTTGGATACCTTGGTGTCGCTTGGGGTGGGAGTGGCCTGGTCGATTGGTGCCTCAGAGGCAGGTGACATTCCGGGAGTGAGAGGTTGTCGAGGGGTCTCGCCCTGCTTGTCCGCCCTCATCTGGATGGCCTTCATCAACTCGTCGACTTCAGTCTCAAAGCTGACATGGTCTTCAGGGTTGATGGTCTCGTTGGAGGTGATAGTCTTGGGGAAAACGGACTGGGCCGAGCCAGTAGATCGTGCGATGGAGACCTGTGAATCGCTCCGAGCCGGGGAAGGTGCCTGTTCGCCGTATGGGTAGTGCTTCGTCTCCCGAGCGTAGGAGAGAGTTCGGCCGTTGTCGCTGTCAGGTCCCATACCTCGACGCTCGTGGTATTCCGGCTTGAATGGCGGAGACTGGTGAGGAGGAGTAGGCGGGCCATGGTAGCCTCCAAACTGGTATGGGCTTTGGGCCTGGTAGTGAGGCGTTGTGAGGCTGTTCATGGGGGCAGAGCTGTATGGGTTGGCAACCATGTACGGGGGAGCCATGATAGGTCGCTGTAGAGGCCCAGAAGGGTTCGTTCGAGAGTCAAATGGCAGCATCGATGGGGATTCCATCATAGCATAGTCACCATGGAGCTGCTGAGGCCAGCGCCCCCAGTTGGGGGGGCCGGCGGGATGAGCTGTGAGAGCCAGTTTGGCGGTTCGAGTCAGCCTTGCTTCGAAAGCAAGACTGATTGGTGTTGGTGCTGGTGAAAGGATGCTTTCCCGGTGGGAGGACGCAAGTAGCAGTTCCTGTGCAAGTGTAGAAGCGTTCGTGATCGTTGAGTGGAGGGGACTCTGAAGAGCTATAACGATTGAAGTGAAACCACGGGGTGAAGAGGTTAAATCAAAGCAAAGGGACACGGGGATATATGTATGTGAAAGGAGAGACGATGTCGTGAGGTGTCTGGGTGTAGTGGCTGACGAGGTTTTGTGTGAGACGAGGATCGACTGGAAGGTTGGAGATCTGGGGAGCGAAGCCCAAGTACATATATCCGATGGATTTGCGAGGCAGCTTGATGCGCGGCATGGGTCAAATCTCTTGGAGCCAATCGAGCGGTAAACCTCGGAGATCCTCTCAAAGGCGGGTCTGCATGTACCTCTGTGACCAGGCTCCGGGATAGCAAGAAAAGGTGATCCAGGTCTCGTCATTATGCTGGCTTAGATGTGGACTGGCGAGCTCTCAAACCCCCCACTGGCGGACACTAGGGGTGGACCAGGGGTGTGGGATGGGATGCCCACCTAGTCTAGGACGGCAAGACCAGGGTCAGGATGGGGTTTCTGGGTCGCTGCGAGGTGATCAAAGGAGGGGAGCCAGGATGTCACCTTTGGGGGAGGGTGGGAGGGGGGAGGGGGTTCGACAAGCTGACCCTTGTCTAGTCTTTTCTCTGTCTAGACTGGACTGCGACGTACTGGGCGTATGGTGTCTGTCTTTTTGATAGCAGGTCGTCGTCTGGCAACTCGTAGCCGCAGATGAGACACTTGGGGATCCCAACAAGGGGTCTCTTCCCCGGAAAGTCCCTCTCTGGAATACTGCTCTCTCTCCAGCTTGGTGCTTAAGCTCCCGTGTTTGCGGCGCCGCAGACGGCGGCCGCTGGCTGGAGGCAAAGGCGGAGGCGGAGGCGAAAGTCGAATGAAACACCAGTGACGAGGACTCAAACAGACACTGCCCAAATGCCCCCAGTCTCTTTGCTTCTGCGGTCTTGTGAGGCCGGTTCCTATCAGGTCTCATTTTTGGAGATGCTTTCTTTTCCAAGCCAGACGTGAAGTCGAGTTTAGGGACGTGGGTGTGGCATTGAGACGCGGGATCGCGACAAGGGTCTTGAGACGCTAAAAGAGGCGCCGGTGCTGGGAGCTTGGAGCTTGGGCAAAGGTGGAGGGGGCGTGGATGCAGACTAAGTGATGGTCGAAAGCCAGCCGGGGGAATCCCTGGGCCTGGTATCCAATCTCGAATTTTTTTCTGCTCTCCCAGCAGGCCTCGTTCAGCCCGGACGAGACCGGTGTTGAGTTGGGCTTGGAGCCGGCTGTGGCTGCCGGTTGTTGCTGCCGGCAGCAACTCGACGGCAGTATCCGTATCATTGGGGGAGTTTGCGACGAAGCGCGAGGGCCAGGTTCAGCTGGGGATCCATTTTGGTCTCTCTGGCCGGCAACGTTGTCTTGAGTCGATGCACCTGTCTGATAGCATGTCTCGCTGCTGCTCGGCGCTGATGCGAATCGTAGCGCAGCCCCTCAACGCCTCTGCGGTAGAGGTTTCCCGCAGGCTGCCTCATTCACTGGCACAATCGCGGCGGCGACAACGCCGTCGTCAGCTGGCACGGGGGTCGCCTCCACCACAAAGCCAGCCGATTTGGGTCCCGCTCGACGGCGCCGGCCCTTGGTTTGGCGCTGTCCCGTTGTCCACGAGATGACGGCGGCTTCCGCAACAGACAGACCCTGCTGGTTGCCATTGCGGGCCCGACGCCCGGCGTTGTGCGGCAGTTGAGCTTTGCCTGGCACCGTACTGTGCTGTGCTGTGTTTATGCCGCCGCTGAGTAGTAATGCTCGCCATAGTGGTTCTGGAAAGACCCGCGGCAGCAGTCGGCTCCCTTGCGTATCCGCCGGTCGACCGCCTTACTTGGCCCTTCGCCCTCGGCTCTCCAGCTTGTTGTCGTCTGTAGGGCGGTGGATCGTCGTGGAGTCGCCCCCCAATCCTCCCATCCTCCCATCGAGGCGTTGTCCGCTTCAACTTCCAGAGAGGGGAAGCGTTGACAGAGGCGTCTGGTTCGTCTGAAGTGCCCGACTCCTTACAGCAGCTGGGTTCAGTTTATCAGGGGACGAAACGGTCGAGCATTGTACCGGAGCTGGACTTGTTGGTGGTTTGTCGGCTTACTGGCCGGTGGCTGATGATGGCTGATGGCTCCGCAACACTCGACGCACCCTCGCCTCCCAAAGCAAGACATCATGCTTCCTGCCGCCGTTGTGGCTAGGCTATAGGAGATAGCTCTTAGCAAACACTGCTAGCTAAGGAGGGGCCGTGGGTTCCTGCCACAATGTGCACGCGCTCTCCCGTTCTCCCGTCCTGGCAGCTGGCAGCACTGACAGCGCCGCATTTCCATCCGCCCTTCGCTCCTGCCACTGCCTGCTGGAGTCACTGGACCCAGGATAAACGCCATCGTCGTACTAAACCCTACCGGAATCTCTTACTACGGAGTACGTCGTAGTTAACTCGAGGGAGGGAAGAGGCGTTCCCTGTTTCGCACTAGCGTACTTGTCTCGTTGTCTCAGGCCCCATACTTTGTTTCCTCACTCCCAAACCTCCAAAGCCTTACTACGTACGTACCTAGTCCATCGAACGCTTGCAACAGAGTTGGCGCCGGCTCTGGACAATTAAACGGATTCTGCCACCCGAGCCCAGCCGCCGCCATCTTTAGAAACATGCTTCAGCTTCGTCCGACTCGTCAGTCCTGGCAATCGTCCCAATCCCGAGCTCGGACGTCTGTCAATGCGCAGACAACCAGGACCAGCTTTCCAATGGGTGGCCCTCGTGGCCTCTCGTAGCCTCTCGACGCCGTCATGTTTCTGCCCGGCCAATACCCGACCTCCACCTTTGCCTCTGATATATGCCATCTGTCATCGGCCGTCTGCCATCTGCCAGGCTCTTCGCTGCAGGCGGCATATCGATAATTTGGGACTTGGCCATCTGACAACCCATGGCTGCCAAATAGCCTCCTCACAGTGGACGCCGCTCTCAGGTCTGCCGGGGCCGGGGGGCGTGGAATAACGGTGGGTGTGCCTCAGCCACAGGGCGTGTCGTCTCGGGTTTCCAGAGGAAAGCCAGCTACCAGGGGGTGGCCCGTTTTGTGCCCACGGCCCACGAGCTAGGATCATGCATCTCCGATTTGTTCAATCACAGATTCGAGATGGCTTTCTTGTGCCTTTTGATGCGGACCAATCGTAGGCTCCTTTCCCAAAAGAGAGCACGAGCACGACACTATGCACGCAATGTCGCCGCCCACCAGCTCCCAAGCACCGGTAACTGATGGCCACGGTTACTCTGGCTCTTACAAAACCCGTAGCTGTCAACGTGCGACTCACAGCAAGATACCAACCCCGTTCCAGCAAATACCCAGGATGAAGGGTCGGCGCTTGGGAGTTGAGGGTTGAGTCACTGGTGGCGGGCTGCCTCAGATGAACTGTGCGCCACCTAGCTGTCTGAGACGTAAGGCAAGGGATGCTGACAATATGATAGTCACATTTTCAGAATCGAATCAACTTTCTCGACAGGATGACCCATATCTTAGCAGCCCCCATCATCTAGTACTCTGCGCTTCATAGTGCCGCGTCTAATAAGCCCAGGCTGTCCTCCCGTCAACTTCCATATCAGCGGGATGTTGTGAGAGAAGTGTGGGGGTCCGCGCATCTAAACGACCTCTCCACTCTCTACCAAGGTACGTATCTCTCCCAGTTTGTTCCATACAGGTACCTACCTAGGTTCACAACCCTGAGAGGAGGCCTGGCGCTGACCCGTCCGCCGCCTTGTGGCTCCAACGCCAGCCAAGAGACAGGCGGGCTTTCCCCTCCGCCACGACGGCTCTGCCGTCCCGTTCGACCTACGGGCCGTTTCTTTTCTGAGCGTCAATGCCGGGATGCGTTTCCCCAGGCGGTTTGCTGTCTCATTTGGCCATGTCAAAGAGACTCCAACGCTCGTACTATGGATACGATGAAAAAGATCCCCAGAGCCCGGACAAACCCCGCCAGTTGTCGCCATCACGTCGCCAGTCAACCGTTTTCCGATTCACAACGGCCGGCGTTAGTGAGCTTGTGGCGCTTGCCGATGGACTGGCGGACAATGCGGGACAACAGTAGTCTTGGTTAACCATATGGAGACGCTCTAACGGCGAGGCGCTGGGTCGCTACGAGCCTCACTCCTCCTATAACAGCAACACTCGCACAGATCACCACGCCCCCCTCCCCCCCCGAGTTATCTCCTCCTGAATGACAGAATCTATCATATTTGTGCTCGCCTGTGTGGGATAATTAGGCCGCCATTATTAAAGTCAAAGACAACGGAGCTGTTCGTTCCCGAATATCGTCGGGCACGAACCCAGATCCGGGGGGCCCTGGTCTCGGCGTCTCAGCTCTCCGGCATCATCGCGGTATCACGGGACACGGTTTCATTGACGGATGGCAACGTGCATATTCAATTCATAACGGAGTCTCCTGACGGAGACGGTGTTGTTTTCTCGGCCGATGGCAAGTGAGAAAAGATGGGAATTAGCGAGGCGTCCAAGTTGCCCAGGGTTCATGCTTGGGTGTGAGGGAGGGGTGGGTGTCATCTTCTGGGCTAAAGCCACCCTCCCTACAATAATACACAAATGTGATGTATCATCCCAACATCAAACCGCATCCAGTCGACGATTTCCACTTCTAAGAGAACCATTGGCAGTCGTGGATCACGTCGCGGGTCTCGACGCATCAAAATCTCGATTCTGTTCTGGTCATCCAGCATTCCAGCATCTCGCAGTGGATCCATGACTACATTGAGGATGCGACTCAAGGTTCAAGGTCCCATACCCCCAGGTCCAAGCCAAGATGTGTGCATCCTCTCCCCTTTGGAGTAAAAACTACCGAATATGCTCACGCTTTCTCTCCTCTCGCCTCGTGGAGCTCTCACACCCATCTCAGCTCCCAAGGCTATCGCAAAATCGCGTCTGCGAAGAAGTCGCCAAGGCGCTGACTTGATCTATCACAAATGGTGGAGTTGGATGATCCCAGGTCACATGTGCGGCAGTGGTCCGGTCCTTGCCTGCCTCTGAGGGTCTTTCCGATCTAGGATGCAGGTTTCGAGATGAGCATCGCCGAGAACATGGTGTGCCCCGATCTGCACTCCAGCCTTACCTTCTGATACTGGACGTCAAGGCGAATCGGCCTGGATGCTCGAAGTGACTCCTAATTCCGATGATACGACTTGGGGGTTGGAGGTTGAAGGTTGGCTCCCACTAGGAAAGTTCGAGGACGACCCGGTACCGTGGTAAGGCATTCGAGGCGCACTGCAGCCGCCTCACGGAAGATGGACAGGGCTACTTGAGCTACCCGTGTCGGGGCGCCTCCAGACCATAGCGGCGACGCCTCATCTGTTGCAAGTATCGCAGAGCAGACAAGGCGAGCCCTCGCCAATTGGCATCGATAATGCACGGCGTCCTCCACCCTCAACGCCAGGACGCCAGGACGCCAGGACGCCAGTGCCTGGACGACACCAACATAAATTTTCCATCGGCGATAACGCCGTCGGGTTGGGAGAAAGTTCGCGCAGAGAACAAGCCTAGGTCACCAGTTTGGTCACATACGCTATGCCACTCCATTAGAGGCAGCCACAGAGTGATGGGCAAGCCGATGGGGGCGTGTGGGTTCGCGGCGTGAGCGAAATGTGATGAGGCGTCTCAAGTGGTGATTGCCAAATTTGGGCAAACAAATGGGAGAGCTGGGCGAGCTGGTCACGGCCCTGGTCAAGCCCCTGGTCTGGACTGACCAGGGGCGAGGCTAGGGCGGTAATGAGGAAGCGGGGGCGCGGAGTTTAAACGCCCTCTGCTCTGACTGCCGCGAATCTCCCATGCTACTGCGCGCGCCCGGCGGGAGACTAGGGGTCATCGGCTTCTCAAACGCCGACCAGGCATCTACTACATACCTAGGGATGCTACTATGTATGTAGACAGCCCGGGGCGGGTTGGATGAACCTTGGTGGGTGAGAAGGGACAATGAGAGGACAAGATCACCAGGACGCATATCGAGACGAGAAAACAGATATCCCCATGGCTGTTTACTATGTAGGGGAGTGAGCCCTTCGAGGCGCGCTGATTCATCCGCCCATCATCTCCTGGGGTTCCTGGCAATCCGTCACAGGATCTCACAACCACAGGGCCACTGAGCCACTTGGGCCAACAACGGGGACCTCATAATCAGGTCGCTTGGCGGGAATCGAACCCGTATTTGCCCCTGGAACGAAAATGTTTGCCCTACAACACGCAGCCCCAGGCGCAAGCTGATGAAGGAGGGGGATGTAATCATGGCTTGGGGGGGCCGCAAAAAAGGCCTAGTGGGCTTCAGCCCCCGGTCGGCGAGGAAGAGAGTTCCCAGAGGTCTGGGTGAAGGGCGATCCCCCGGCTGATTGGGTGTCCCACTTGGCGGTGCGAACCAGGTACATGGTCCCAGGCACTTGGAGACCCTTGGAAATGAAAATCCCATGTCTTCCCTCCAATTCCAGCCGTACCTGTGATGAGGATGGGCGATTTTTTGAGGCCAAGGCATTTCAGAAAGAGGCCGATCTCCAGCTAGGCCGTTGCCAACGGCTAAGAGTGGAATGCCGTGCCACGAGGCGGCGTTGGCAACATGGCAAGCAAACTGAGTGGCAGACAGGGTCTCTTGATTCCAGGGGGCAGTGGGCTCCGCCGGTGGACGACGGTTCCGGGGACGACGGGGGCAGTACGGGGACTACGGGGACTACGGATCCGGCCACGCACCAAAAACCCGGGTTTTCTTCCAGAAGCTCCCCAACCCGTTATCGTGGCATTGTATGGTCTTCTCATCCCGATCATTCGATCCGCTAGCATCACGAAGAGGAAAAAAATCTTTTAGGGTCTCGTGGCCGGCGATTCTTCGGGTTCCGGTAATAATTTTGGGCATGGCGCGATCCTGTCTCAGCCGGACGCAAGGCTGGTGTGAAGCTTCTTCGACATCATGCAAGGCACGCAGTTACCTTGATCAAAGAGAAGCCACGGACTGGTGGCTCATGACTGCCACCAAGACAACCCGTTTAATTCTCTGAGGCTGCGGGCGGGAATTACAGCCCCGTCCAAAGCACAGCACACGGAGTTGCGGCACCGGCACGGACGAGCGTGGCGGACTTGAGGAATTCAACGGGATGCGCATCATGCTACCAAGTCTCCGTTTACCACGCGATGGCCCCAGACTTTGTTTTCGTGCCAAGGGCAAGTCGGAGGGCATGGCATGTATTGCAGCCGGTGACGGGAAACCCGGGAGGGGTGTGTATGAGATGCTTGCTGACCGGCTGTGGGCGACGGGCACTTCGTGTGGATGGATGGAGCCGTTACAAGACGGGGTTGGAGGCGAAATTGGAGATTGTTGGGTGACTGGAGGCTGGAGTTGTGGGGAGCCTGAGGGCAGAGAGGGAGTGGACGACGATGGCAGGACTGAGGGTGACCAACAAGACCGAATGCGAATTGTCGGCCAATGCCATGTAATACGATGCTGCTTCCTGCCGGCTTTCTCGCATTGCCCCCAAAAGCCCGCTTTCAGTTGCCGCTGGCCGTTGACGAAACGGGAAAAGTACGAATACGTGGGCCTGCGTCGGCCCAGATGGAGCATGTCCACATCACGGCTCAACGCTCAACGAGGATATCGATGCTTCCCATTTCGTCCCGAGTCCGGAGTCGACCACTAAGAAGAAAAAAGGGTGTTCCCCTCCCATCAGCCCAATTCGCCAATCCCGATGGCCAGCTTCATCATCAATGCAAACGCGTGACTAACAGCACGGCTGTGTGGGGATATTGGCCCCTGTCGTCCAAGTCCGGGTGCGGCGAAGCCAATGGCGACGGCGAATTGGCTCACATCGCTGAGAGCGAGGGCCTCAGAAAAAACCCCGAATTTTGTCCCCATGCCGTGAAATGCATGCGATGCAGCACACGCCCCCCTCTAACTTCCGCCGCAAATGCACAGACAAATGGGCAGGGCAAGGCGAAATTCCCAATCCAGAGGGACACGCCCACCTGTCTGATGCCCGCCAACACCCGAGGCAGCAACTGTGCTTCAGACTCATACACACCTTCACATGATATCAGACTCAGCCCGTCACCCCACTTCTCGCTTGGATGCTTGGTGCTTTTTTTGCTCCTTGTTTCGATTTTTTTTCCCTCTATTTTTTGCTTCTTCTGCCTTTCCCGTCTCGTGGCCTTCCTAGTCTGATCTGCGGGCCCGTGGTCGGCTGGATCTGGGATTCGCTGGAGGGGACTGCTGGATGGCGCTGGACCTGACGCAGGCACATGCAGGGGAAGAAGGAAGAAGCAGGAACGCCTGCTTGATACTGGTTGCTGGTTGCTTGACGCTTGACGCTTGACGCTTGACGCTTAATATTTGATGCTTGATGCTTGATGATGGAGGATGCTTATTGCTCAATGGTGGCCACTGGTCGTCCCATGTCATCAAACGCTGCAATGCTCTGCAGCTACCCGAAATATCTCCCTTGTGCTATGCAGTGCTGTGCCATGCGCCTGAGTGGTGCCTGGCCAAAGTCCTCCTCAGCCCCTCCCTCCACCCTGTCCTGGTCGAAGGAGAGAGGAAATGCACACCAAGTCTCCAACTCCATAATGACGATGAATATGCAAGGTACCTGAAAATGCCAAATGCTAACAAGAGCCACAGAATCCACCTGTTGGATCAGCCTTGGGGGCGAGACCCGGCCGATGGAGTTCCCGAAGCAATAGTCAGACCAGAAGGCGGCAGCAGGGAGGCACACATACAGCCAGGCAAGCAGAGATGACTCCACGACTCCACGGCTCCATGACACACATGCTCCGTTACTTGCCGCGACGGTTAGTTGCCCTCTCCTTGCTCTTCTGTGTTCTATTCTCTCACATCACATCCCCTTGTCATCGCTTTCACATCCTCTCGCATTTTACTGTGTAATCTTCTCTCGCAACCACGTTTTACTCGCCCTACCCGAGAACACACCACACTCCCCCGGCTAACTTGTCTCTCGGACCGGCTTTAGCGCGACGCCGGTCGAGCAAACTGCCGACGGCGCGCGGGATTCTGGGTCTGGTTCCGCGCCGTCTAGAGTGACTCGTTACCGCGAGCCCGAGAATGGACTCTCTCCGGTCAGGGCGTCCCTCGCGCCCGCTACGACGACGTAGTACTACGTAGGGGAAATATCTCTCCGGTTCCGCGGTCTCCACGATCCGTCCCGTATGCGTATGCCCGGCGCCTGTCAAAGTCAAATGCTTGCTACCCGGCGGTCCACCGTCAGTGTGGTGGACGCCGGCCGTCGACGGCGCCCACGGCTGGGGCAATTGCTGGCCCCGGCGGCGCAAGGGGTGACGAACTGGCGAGGTTAGCCAAACGTCGGCATTTGGTGGGAGACTGAGGATTGGCGGGAGTCGACAAGCCGGCGTGGTGCCTCCCGCCGCTGGTACCTCGAACCGTCGTGTCGGGTAAGCACTGACTGCGCAATCTAGGTACGTACCGAGCACCACTTACAAGAACGTTGGCGGGCGCGGTGTTGGTCATGCCGCGGAACCGTTGTAAGCCCAAATATAGGGGTCCCAGGCCCTAGACGACGCTGCCTGCGCCACTACGCAGTGGGTAGCCATTGCACCCCCCGCTACGAGTTGCCGTTAGAGGGACGAGCCGGAGGGTGCGGAGGGTGCGCTGGGAGCATGAGGGTGTGGCCCACAGAAGGCTTTTACTGGACTCGCTGGACTCGCTGGGCGAGCTCAGCAGGGAACATCAGGTGCCCTTAGCTTTTCCCTACGGAGCGCCGCCGCGGCGACAGCACCTAGACGACCACGAGCGATCCCAGCCAACCAGTGGCCAGTGGGCGGTTTTAGTTATGCCGCTAGGTTCAGTGCCAGAGCCAGAAACTTGGGCCCAACTCGGGGCAGTCCAGGGAGCTTGACCACCGACGCCGTAAGGCCGAGGCCGCTATCGGGTCAGTGCGGACCGCAGCGCTGGGTCAAATCCCCATTTGCTCCTTTCCCCCTCTCACTAGCCCATGGAGCCCTGAGCAAGTTCAGCCGCCTACGATGACGATCTTCAGCGTACATTGGTGTGGTGAACGCAGCGCGCTATGCGACCAAGGTGTAGGGGGTGGCCACCGGACGGCGCTTGTCCCGGCTTAGTGGCCGTCGGGGAGCGAGGATTGTTAGTGCCGTCGCGCGCCACGTACCGAGGCGAGGGAAGCGCAAGGCGCGGCACCAACGGGATGGCTTACGGCTTACGGCTTCTGTACCGAATGGAGGGATCATTTGGAGGGCGATGGCGACAACGTCAAATGCGCGAACAGTTTAACCGGGCGAAACAAGCTGTGGTTGCTGAAAGAGAGAACACAGGCCGGGGGCAGCGTGTGTGTGGCAGCGCTTGATACAGGAGGGAGAGCTCCCGAAGGTGTGGTTATGGTTGGGGGGAAGCGACCAGGGTTACGATTGGTGGTGCTCCGTCCATCCACAAGCATAGGGCGATACATAATAGTACGTACTGGACTGTGCAAGGGGTGGTCTAGTGTATAAGGATGGGGGTTCACCTTTCGTTAGACGGAGAGATGGGGGAAAGGTTCCCACACAGAAGAGGAGTTGTGTGTTAAGTAGGGGGGGGGGGGGGCAACAGGATAATAGGATCATAGCACAGAACGCGTATACACTGACGAAGCCTTGAGGTAATGGATATCGAATCAGATAAGGCGGCATTGAGTTGTGCAACGTGGGCGGTCTTGCCTCCGCTCTTGCCTCCGTTCTTGTCTCCCCTAATGCGAATGTCCCCCCATCCCCCATGTCCATTCCTGTACAGTTAGCACGGCTACTATGTTGGTGGCTTGCGATACTACGGACAAACTTGCGCGTGGGTGTAGCATCGCGCTACCCTCCGCCTCGCCTCGCCTCGCTTCCGCCTCGCCTTGCTTTGTGACGCCGTGTGCCCCCTGTTAGACCAGCCAGTTGGTAATGTCACCTACTGTGTACGGAACCCTTCCCCTCCTCCCTCCCCCCCCCTAAAAACCTGCGATCGGCATCTAGGTCTGCCTAGTCCGGACACCACATGTAACCCTGGGAGGAACATTACCAGATGCGCGGATTCGCCCCGGGGCCGTGGTTGACGAGCGCATCTATCGGTGTCCAGACTCAGATTTCGCCCACACCATCGTTATCTCGCACTGTACCTTGCAGCCCCAAGGATGAGGGGGCAAACCGTTGACTGGTCTTACATGTGTCCCCGCCTCCTCTGCCTACGCCCGAAACGAGTGACCAGTTCGTTCTTGTCACCTCCACTTCGTCAGAGTGTGTACTGCAGGATCGAAGCAAGGGAGCAAGGAGGGAAGTCTCCGGCGGGAAGGATCCAGTGGCTGATCTTGCATCGAGTCGTGTGGTGTAAGTGTCTGTGTGATCTCTTTGCGGGGTCTGGGATAGTACTTTGGGAGGGGGGGACAGACGTCAGTAAAGCCCAGCAGTGTGGGCGTGTGTTGTCATGTTCGATAGTTGGTTGGCCGCCCGGCCAGTGATGCAATCTGGTGATGCAATCCTCTCCTACCCACCATACCGCATCCAAGACCGATCCAACAATGCTTGTCTAGATTTGAGACCTCCCGTAATTTGCTTGACCCAAGTGGCTATTACCAGGCGCCCATGAGTCTGGGCCTGTTTGGGTTTGATCAAGGATCGCCGATCGTCTTGCCTCCATCAATATATCATGTATCTCGGCCTGTTAGACCCACGTCTAGGTCGGTATAAGTCGAAGCTACTACGTAGCACTCCGCAGTGTGGTTGGTTCAGGCCCTGTTGTCTTGGCTCTTGTCGTCTCAACCTGAATCTTCCCCCCCACGATAATCGATCTGTCATATTTCCGGTTCCCACCTCAGACACAACCAACGCTGCACCGCAAATCAAACCCTCGTCCCTTGCCTCCCACCAAGTCACATTGCCCGCCCTAGGCGCAACCCCATCTCCCACGGAGGTCCTGGTCCTCTTTTTTGGGCGTCTTCCCCCCCCGGCTCTACGCGCAAACTCGGGTCGCCATTTTGGGTTGCAACCCATCATCTTGCCTCGCTGTCCCCCCCACAGACCGGCCCGCCGCAGAGATTTTTCAGATGAGATCCCGCACCGGTGATAACAGGTCGTATTTGCTAAGCCAGGGTTTTGTTCAGCTTGACGCAGGAATGCTACGAAAGGGACTAAGAGGTGTTAAGCGGCAACATGTATCAGTGCCTTTTGTATCCTAGTCTAGCCCCGTGCTCGGTCTCGTTCCGCTGACAAAGAGGTCACGGTTCGTAATTTCGATGCTACGTAGTAGTTCCCGACCGATCATCGGCTTGGCTCTGACCTGGATCCCGGATTCAGCGTCGCGCCGGCGCCGCGACCACGGGCGGGAAGACAACGACGGGCACACGGCTAATTCTGGGGCAGATTGTCGGAGACGCGGCGCTGCCCGCTGCTGCTTTTTGCTTTTTGGGCTCCGGCCGTTTTGACTTGCCCCCCTCCCGTTAACAGGTATAGTTTTTCTTATTTTTTATTTTTATTTATTTATTTTTTCGGAGGCCACCGCCGCCGTGTCACTGGGAAGAGCGGGAGCACGGGAGCTAAACGCCCTGCCCCTCTTGGGCTTGGTCTTTACAGGTATCCGGGGGAGAGGCAACCAGAGACACAAAACCGGTGCCGGCTGGTCGAAGTGGGTGGCGTAACTGGCAGTTGGTGTGCCTGTGGTTGTTTCTGGACTGATTGAGGCCAAAACGACCGAGAGGCGCTTGGGCGGGGTGTCAGCGCATCCTTGCTTTTACTCGCCAAGCTATTGGGATGGGCGTGGCATTGCTTCGTCCATGTCATTCTGACGACCAGTCACCTCAGCAAAGCAGAGATAGCAAAGGTCTCGAGTGACACACGCCCGCCACCACCAATTTCGATTACGAGGACTGAGGAACTTGATGAATCAGAGGACGAGGAGCGGTGATACAGGACCATCGATAGGCCCATCGGGCTGAGCTGGCGGTCCATGTCTCGACTCGATGGCGTTGGGTACTGCCAATAGCTAGTTTCGACAATGAAGTTTGCTCCCACCTAGTATGCGGAGGTGCGGGCCCACGGTTCAATGGGCTAGGCCTTGTGCGGGCGGGTTGATCATTTGATTAGTATTCAACTCCATCCCAATGCAACGCTGGCCGTATCGAAATTGGAATCTGGGGTTTCGTGAGAGAAGGCTTGCGTGCCGTGCCAGAAGCTGCAGCCGCATCTCAAGTCGGAGGCGGTTCGTGCAAGGGTCTCGGGTCTCGAAGTTGCTGCGTCGCGGGACGGAAACAGATTGGGCTAAAATGCATACGAAATAATGCGGCGTCGCAATCCAGGCCCTTCGTCCCGTTTCCCCATTTGCTGCAATCTTCCCGTGCCTCGTAATGCCAAACCGCGGCCCCGGGACTTGCCGCCTGCAGTAGTCGTGGCTTGCCTAATGCGCATCACGATGTTGCATCGCCGCTTCGATCCAATAACGGCCAGGGCCCCTCGACCAAAGAAAGAAAGAAAGCAAGCAAACAAACCCGCAGGGCAAGCCCATCTTGGAAACCCAGGCAGATGGGCTGCAGCGTCCGAGCGCACAGCTGGTGGTGATCGATGCATCGTGGCGTGGACATTGGCTGGTTCGAAGAGAGACATATGGAGCTGGGGGCGTTTGAGAGAGCCCAGACGCCTTAGCACCCCCGCGGTTGAGCCACAGAGCGCCCTCCTTGCGTGCCCTACCTACCTACCTAGGTAGCTGCTACTGCACCTAAGACAGCGGTTCAGCTGCCACATCGCGGGCCATCTGTCATCCATCCGCACGCTTCATGCCGCCGCCACCATTTGAGGCGGGAGAGAAATGGCCCGAGACTGCGGTCCACCGCCACGGATTGGATCGCTGGCCGCAATGAACTACTGTAAACACACAGACCGTGCACATCTCGGCCCAGCAGCATGGCTGGCACTTGGCACCCGTCATTCAAGCGCGAGCAGACGCAGGCGCAGCCTCTGGGCCCCTCAGGAGCAGTAGATACTCCTCCTCGCATATTAGCCCGCGCTGGCGTAT
The DNA here is from genome assembly GCF_021365365.1 of Ilyonectria robusta. NCBI lineage: Eukaryota > Fungi > Ascomycota > Sordariomycetes > Hypocreales > Nectriaceae > Ilyonectria > Ilyonectria robusta. Next base: position 790,555 of record NW_025764438.1, read on the forward strand.
AAGATATGTGACAGATTTCAGGTACGGACTCGCCTCGCTCAGCGCGACACGCCTGCGGGCCACACAGACGTCGGTCTAGGCGCTCGATGGCCATCCCACTGGTCGGTCGCGGGCATCTCGGCCATCTCATCCCCATCTCGATCGCACAATCCAGCTGTCAGATCTCAGTTTCCCCTTCCCTCCCGTGTCCCTGGTCGTCATCATCAACACCCTCCCACTACTGTACGTACGGGTCACAAGGGTCAATCAAATGCGTGCAGCTACCTACCTACTCCGTATCCTTGGCGGTATGCTTTGCCACTTAGGTACCTACTTTCCTCTTCGTCCTAGGAAGTCAGCACAGTCCAGCTGCGTGATAATTATAGACGTACTCCCTTGAGGATGTGTACCTATTTCTGATGCTGCCCAGACTCTCTAACTTAATGACAATGTCGCAAACCCATAGACTTGATCCTTGTAGCCTGCAGCACCTGTGGCCAGAATGCTCCCTCATCCCCCCATAAACACCACCTGTGCGTTGTTTGCGTGAGATACACCCTCCCTCCCTCATCTCGCCCCATCTACTCGTAGGCCCATCCATCTGGCTCACCGACGCCTCACTCTGCCACACCCTGCTACGCCATGCCACATTATGCCTCTGCCACACTATGCCACACTATGCCCGCACTATGGCTGCACCTAGTTGCGGCAACCTCCACAATCTGACGGGTCATGGCCTTCCCGAACGGAATCGTCCCCCGGCGACGCCATCCCTACCATCGCCCCGATCACGACCCTCTCCTCCTCCAAATCGTGCATTTGTCCCGTCGCAAGTCCAGCCAGAATGGAATGGCTCCCTCCAGGGATCATTTGTCCAGTGCACGTCCTCTATCCGCCGTCATCTCGTCTTATACCACTTCTATCTTTTCTCTCTTCTCTCTTCTCCTCTACTTTCCTCTCCTCTCGTGGGGTTCCCTCCCCTACCCCCGTACCACAACACTGCTCAACTTCTATCCTAATCCAACCCTCCCTTACGATACGTACAGCGCTCGTTTCGTCATTTCTCATATTTCCTCATGCGCTGGGATGCTACCAGGCGGGGTGTAGCAATGGGCCTCGGTCCCGAGACACGGTCTGTGGCTTCTGTACCCCGTGTCGCTGGACGAGAGACGCCGCCGATCTTGATCTTTTCCCAGAGCCTGGATATCGAGGAAAGCAAAAATTGACAGTCCTGGGACCGGGGCGTGCCACCATCACCACCCCTCCCTCTCTCCAGGGTAAACACCACGGCCAGGGTAACACGGCAGCCAGGGCAAGCTCCGCGATAGGACAGCAAGCGCTCCCGAAATCCCGGGGCCATGGTAACGAAACTGAGGTCACCCAAACACCAGAGACGACATACACCGTCCAGATGCGGCCCTGGGTTGACCTCTCTCTCTCTCTCCGACAACGACGACGACGGCAACGACAACCACTATGCGCCGCCGCGACCTACGTTTGGCGGGCTGGCCCTATCATCTCTTCTTACTCAGCATTTCTCGACATCATCTCGCAATACGAACACTGAAACCGCCCCCGAAAGTCCACCCCCTATCCCAAGATCATCAGTTCCAGACCCTGAGAGTTGCAGCCGTTGTTTTTGTGAGATACGACCAGAGAAGGCCTGGAGCGTCGAAAAGGAGGCTAGCATTGAAAGGAGTGCCCGAGATCCATCGGCCGCAATGGACCACCCATTTGCGTTGCCGTCTGCAAGATGGACGTTCACTCGAGCCCGCTGATGACCGCCAGGCTACGCGGGACGCAAGGGGTTGTTGGCAGTCTCCCTGGTCCAAATTGGGTGGGCCACTCGCAGACCAGCAAGCCAGCTAGCCACGAACACCTCCGGCTCTTGTGAGTCGTCGGCTCCTCCTCGGTTCTGCGCCCCTATCATTGGCGAGTGCTATCGCCGATTGCCATCCTCTTGGATGCGGTGTGGCGCGTGGCGGTGCGGATGGCAACCCTCTCTCTGGTGACGTTTGGCGAAGGCTGGAGTGGGTGGCAGTCGTGGGGTCCATCGAACCAGGGTGTTGGGCCAGGTGAGCCAGGTGTCGAGGTGACATCGCGCCGAGGATCGACCCAGCAGTCGGGCGAATCGACTTGGTCACATCTCCCCTGCGTCGAGATTCAGCTGTGTGGATGTCTCCTCTTGTCTCTTGCAACCTCGATGAGTTTCCCGATTCCCAAACCCCTGGCAGTCCACGGTCATCTTGAGCCCTGGCTCCCTTGCTTGGCCGACCAGGCCTCCCCCCCTCCCCAACTCTTACCTCGCTCTCCATCAGTTGTTTCCTCGCCTTGTTGTTGCAGCTCTTACTCGTCCAGTACACCCTCCCGGATCGCCTTGAGGGACGCCCACAAACCCAGGCCTGAGCTCCCCTAGTCTATTGGGGGGAAAGCGAGCTTGCAGGGTGAAGCACGCAGGGTGAAGCGAGCAGGGCGAAGCGTCCCAGCTGGTGGGATTCTAGGTCTGGGGAGTCCAATACCCAACGCCCTGGTGCGTCAGCGTCGGCTCGTCCCGCCCTCAATTCGCAAGCTCTACCCTTTGAGGTCGTCGGCCGCAATCCTTCATTTGGGGTCGATCATCCGCCCACTGCACGCCCACTGCACGCGGCCGCCAGGGGGCCAACTGTTTTCGGGACTGGAGACGACTCCATGCTCGTTTCTGTTTTCTTCTTTGGGCCATTAGGCGTAGAGGATGCGATGAATCGAGCCTTGGGGGTCCTTCGGGTCCCGCTCGATCATGCTTGCTTTCTCAGAGCCTGTCATCGATCGGGACGCTACGGGTCCCTCACCACCACGATACCCTCCAACCCCCAGGCCGTTTCTAGGTTCCTCTCCCACATACTCCTCTACAATGATACTTCGCCTCAACCCTGGAGTCTTTCACGATTGCCTGTAGGACCGGGTTCGTTGCATCCCGTCACAGAATTTAACATGAAATTCAGGCTTAGTGGAGATCCTTCTCAGTTTGAGGTAAGAGGATTCAATCACATTGCATGCATCCCAGAGGCACGTCGCGTTAAGGTGTTTCCTGTCACTTTTCAGAGTCCGCCCTGGAGGCCTGTGCCTATTCTAGAGCAGTCGTCGAAGTCGATGCTTACTCCATCCACCCGCATGACATGCATTACGTGGGATCCTCCACGGGTCTGAGCCGAACCGATGCGGCGTAGAGAGTTCTCGCCGCGCACTTGCAGGACGCGATGATCCTCCAAGGGGGGCATTTACAACATGTCGCAAAACCATTACTACCCTTCGACAGCCTTGCCGTGACCATTGCCGCCGAGTCTTCGGAGATCGCCTCTCTGCAGTAGCAAAGTGGGCAACTTAGGGCTCAGTTCGGCGGGCTGCGAGAGCGTCGGCCAAAGGCGAAGAAGTAAAGAGAATCTTCACCTGTGAGAGCTCGTGTGCGATACTGCCGTCTAGTTTTGCAGGGGCCTCCGTTCCGGATTTTTTTCAACGACGGGTCCCGACCGCACGCGCCGCGACGGGCGGTCCCTGCTGCCTTCTTCTCCATCACTCCCCTCGCAATTCTTAACAGTGGGAATGGACTGATTCTCGTCTAAGCCTGGGGCGGGAAGTGGAAGAAAGGGCCTCAGGTCGGCGTGTGCATTGCGCGGGGCCCTTGAACGCCCGCGCGGTTGGCGAAGGGCGAAGAATAAGACCGACAATACCGGCCTCTCTGGGGTTTGTTGGAAGGAAGTCAACCGATGCGCTGTTTTACCCCGGGTGACAGACAGGGCCAGGATGATATTTTCATGGCCTTGTCTTGTCCCGGGCTCAAACTACAGACTAGAGTCCTTGCCCTGGCACTCGTTCTTCCTGGAGTACCTGGTTCCCGGGGACGGGAACGGGGACTGTGCGGAACGCTTGCCCGCGTGTGTTTTGTGATGTGATGTGATGGGTTCTCTTGCTTGTGCTCGTGCTCGTGCCTGTACCTTTGCCTGTGCCAACGCTTGGACTTGAGACTTGAAGGGTTTTGGCTGTTCGACGGAGATCGCGATCAACGGGCGAGACCGGAAGAGATCTTGGTGTCGTTCCATCTGTGGTGTGATTCCCCGGTTGGTTTTCGTCTCCGGGAGAGCAATTGAGATCCGGCCGACCGGCTTTCGACGGGTTTGTAAGTGTTGTCTACGGATTAGCAAGCAGTCAATGAGAATTTTGCAGTGACAGGTTCGCCGGTTTCGCGATGAGAATAACGAATGTTGGTTGTTCCGGTGCTGCGGCGGACATGTGAAGAAAACTCCGGGCTCGGAAGTGGGAAAGTATCTGTCTCGAGATCCAGGGTACGGTCCGGTATCTCAATTGGGAGTACTTTGTGAAATCATGCCTTGAGAGGACCTGACGTTTCGGGGGTTGTTTTGTTGTTATTTCTTGTGTCTGTGTCGTGAACCATGATGGTGTTCGGTGAACACGGCAACGAGGGAATTGACTCTTCACTGCCGAACAACCAAAGCGCATGTTCCCATGCGTCAGGGTTAGTTTGCATTGATTGTGTTGAACTATCCCGGTCCAATGGCTGGGGATCATTGAGTTGTGTTGATATTTGATGCCGTGTCTTCGTCCTTGGTCATCATGGATTGCCGAGGTTACGGTGTTTTGGTGTAGGGTAGCTGCAGTTGCACCACGATGATTTTTATCACTGCTACGCCTGCCCTGTGTGAGGTTGTGAAGTTAATATGGATTTCACCTGATGAGATCTTGAGATTTGATTTACGTCTCTTGTTCAAGTTGCTTTCCGAAACGTGATGATTAGATCTACAAATGGTTTCGTCATTCAAGTTGAATATCCAACGTGGGTTACTTCTTTGAATAGAGGTTCACTATTTACCGATCATGAACAACGCAACAACCCGACGACTGTGACCAGAACACCACGGGGTGTTCACTCTGGAACGAGAAGTATAAATTCAACCACCAGCCACCCTTCTTACTCCCATTTCCCCAAACTTCTACGACTACCACCCATACCAAACTGTTCAACAAGAGTCACATCCTTCAAAATGTGCACAGAAACGACCGTGATATCGACTTGCCGGAAGTGCAAGTGCGTGGTGGATATCGAGACGAAGATTATCACGTGTGTGGATGCAAAGACGAAAGAACCCGGTTGGATTGACTTGTGTCGTATCCGAGGGTACCAAATGGCGATGGATGTGCCGGAGGATAACTGCGACAATTGTATCAATGACACCAAGAACAAGGCAACGAAGTAAATATGGCTTCCTCAATACTGTCGCTGGGCGGGACTAAGAGGTCTCGGGAAGTGGTATGTAGAGAGGCCAAGCCCTGCGATTCATAGTTGAGAGCGGACGTTCTGGGTTGATACTTTCGAAATACACTTGGAAAACATAGAAATGATTATATGCAGCTGAATGACCCCGCACGAGTGAAAACATATCGAGACTTGTGTATCCCCTATGGTTTCTCGGGCAGTTGACACCTGACTTGGCTGTGTAAGGGTGGTGACGAGGAAACGCCGACGACGATAGTGACTGGTGAGAGCCTGGGAAGTAACACAATGTCACCCACAGCAGCCGATGATCCTACGATATGACATGAATCACCATTGACCGAGGCCCATAAATAGCTCCGAGTCCCTCCCGCCGGTTCTCACAACCAAAAGCTCCAACACTGTACGTCGATACCATACACACTACAATATCCGACCAACTCTCAGCGCGAAGAGATGTGCAAAACTACTGTCATTCGGCTCGACTGCGAGAATTGCCAGAGGAGGGTTGGCGAGAGCATCCAGACGATCGTGTGCCAGCATAAACAGGCCAGTCGGATCCACCTGTGCGTAGAAACCAAGGTCGATGCCACCCTTTACGTCGAACAAAGCGAATGCGACGTGTGCGCCGAGAAAGCGAGGCAGGAGGCAGCGGAACTAGGTGCCGGCAGTGGTGATTGAAGATTGAAGTATGGCGAGCTTGTGAAGGGGACTGGATAGTAATAGATTGTGAATAGTGGCGATGTTGAGCCAACAGTTGGAGAGTAACTGACTTGGTGAACAATAAAAAGCTATTCATGATGGTGCCATAACCAGCCAAGGGTATCATAACACTCAATAGTGAGATTAGAGAGAAATCAAGTTCCTGTATCGCGTCTAATGGGCCGACCTCGAGAGCCGTCATGTATCGCCCTTCTATACCAAGAACACCAACCAGCCATGATCCCGACGTAGAATTCATTAAACATGTCTTGTCTGCGCCGTTTAGCCAGTCCCCCTAAGCAATCCACCGCGGCAGATAGTACTTGACGTTCTCATAAACCAAAAACGTCACCCATGTCGCCGGCATCACTCTCACCACGCCGGGAACCAGGCCGCGATAGAAGCCTCGTAGTCCCTCCTCAATCCAGATCCTCGCTACCACGCCGCGGAACCCGCGCCCGAACCTCGCTTCCGCCTCGTAGTTCTGCAGCCGGCTCCGTAGCACTTGGTACGGGTACGTCACGGCGCCGGCGACCAGCTTGGCCGCGCTCGACAGTGCGACGGTGGCCTCGGGCTTCATGGGCGCGCTCTCGTCAATGCCGTATAGGTTATGCCGGCGATTGAAGTACCACCGCTTGGCCGGCTCATACACGGCGAACTGCACGGCGCCATGCGACACGCCGATGAGAGAGACGGCGAGGCCGCGGTAGAAGCCGCGCGGGCCCTCGGTAGCGAGGATAGTGCGAGCGCCGGCCAACATGGACGGATACGCGCCGACAGCATGACGATCCGACGACACCATGCGTGTCTTGAGCACCCAGACCGGATTCGTCAGCACGGCAGTCGACGCGCCGGCCAGAGCGCTCGCGGCGAAGTAGTCACCGGGCGACGGGCGCGGGCGGCCCTGGTACGCGGCGAGAGCACGCTCGAAGCGCGACTTGAAGAAGAAGAAGGACGCCCAGCTTGAGGCGTTCCCGACGAGGTTCGGCGTCAGGCCGCGGTACAGCGAGGCGAGCGGGTGCGGGTTGGCCGTCAGCGAGCGCAGCAGCGAGACGGTCGTGGGACGGACTGCCGAGGGCATTGAGTTGCGGTAGACTACACGGAATCCATCGTCAGTCCCTACAAGTCCATCTGGAAATGCATCCAGCCGCGGGGAGTTGCGTACTTTGCATGCGAGTCTTGACAATGTCCAGCGGGTGGACGACTAAGGTGGCGACGGTGCCGGCGCTGAGGCCGGCGAGGGACTCGATAACGGCGGGGGAGAGACCCGCATGGTTGAGGTCGGGCATAAAGTACAGATGGGATTGCAGCTTTTGTCACATCGTGTGATCGGAACAGGAAGAGAGAAGAGAACTCGGCGCGCAATGGCCGACGTGGTTGAAGTCGGCCGTCTCGAATTTTATCGGAGCCCTGTCCCGTGGTGAACTAGCACCGAGCTTCCAGCACCGAGCTTCCGGCGCCGACGTCACACGGACACGCTGCCGTAGTTGGCCGAGACCATTTCATGTAGCCGACTTGGGGACATAAACGGACGAATCGGACGAGGAGCAGGTGTAAAGAATTATGAGTGGCTTTTGTCATTTTAGACGTGCATTTTAGCTTTGCTTTATTTTGCGTGATGATACAGTCATTCGTTCCAATACAGCCAACCCCGCCCAAGCATGCGTCGGATTCCCGGCCATCCATTACCACATGATATCCCAACGCCATGAATGCTGGTGGAGCTGCCCCTGCTCAGATCTTCCCTCAAGATAATGTACACTAGATGGTCCGTCGCATTGTCGATTCTCCACGTTAAGAGAGGGGAGAGAGGAGGCTAGAAACGGGCAGAGTTAGCGGCATGTCATACAACGCCTGGACATGAGCTAGCTGCCAGCATGAGGACCAGCATGAGGACCAGCATGAGGACCAGCATGAGGACAAGAGGCATACCGGATGACGGAGGGTCGGGGGTCGCTGCGGGTGTAGCCTGGTCTCGAGTTAGTGCTGTCGTCTCGACGAGATGCTGTCGTTATTCGAGTGCGTTCATACCGAGGTAGAGGATCAGGGGAAGGTAGCCACTGAGGGACAAGTCAGCAAGAGGGAATGGCGCAGATGGGACGGGAGCATCAAACATACTAGTGGATGGCGACGCGGGAGATGTCGATGAGCTTAGCGATGCGCTCCTAGAGGCCGTTAGCACCTCGAATCTTCAATCTCAAAACCAGCTTCGTGCTCAAGGTATGCGCACCTTGGACTCCTCGGAAAGGGCGAACATGTTGGCGGTCGACGGGGGGAAGGCGAGTACTCGAGACGGTGATGCACCTGGCGACGGCAGAGTCCTCAATGGCGGCGGTGGTCGATGCCGGGGAGCTGAATTCAAGGATCGTGAGGCTGATGAGATGCACCGTTGTTTCGCACGTCTCCAGAAATTTCGGCAGCGCTGCACCGGGACGGACCAAGGAAAAAGTTGAGCTTCCGATCTGCGCGGGCGGCCGGATCAACGTCGGCAAAACCGCCCCGACCTTCTGGCCTTCGCGTCCAACCACCGGCCAAAATTTCCTGGGAAAGCTCCACGACTCCAGGCTCAGAAGCATCACGGAAAAGCTTCGCCTGCGACTTCTCTGCCCTCGACGACAGTTTGCGGTTCAGCACGCCGACGCTTGTTTTAGAGAATTGACACAGAGGCGCTTGCTTCCTCTCACACACCGGCAATATGGCGCAGAACAGGCATTGGTGAGTCTCGCGTCCTTCCCTGCCGGATGCTGATCCACGGCCCATGATGCGTGTAGCTAACAGCGTCCCTAGGGAGCAGGACAAGGAGGCGACCGTCTACATCGGAAACATCGACGAGCGCGCGACGTCGGCCATGGTCTACGAGATCATGCTGCAGATGGGCCCCATCCACAACATCCACATGCCGCGCGACCGCGTCACGCAGACGCACCAGGGCTTCGGCTTCGTCGAGTTCCGCACGCCCACCGACGCCGAGTACGCCGCCAACGTCATGAACGGCGTCAAGCTGTACGGCAAGTCGCTGCGCGTCAACAAGGCCAGCGCCGACAAGCAAAAGGCCGCCGAGGTCGGCGCCGAGCTGTTCATCGGCAACCTCGACGCCATGGTCGACGAGAAGATCCTCTACGACACCTTCAGCCGCTTCGGCCCCCTGCTGACCCTGCCCAAGGTCGCGCGCGAGGAGAGCGGCGCCAGCAAGGGCTTTGGCTTTGTCAGCTATGCCGACTTCGAGAGCAGTGACGCCGCCATCAACAACCTGCACGGCCAGTACATCCTCAGCAAGGAGGTGTCGGTGCAGTACGCCTTCAAGAAGGACGGCCGCGGCGAGCGCCACGGCGACGAGGCCGAGCGAGAGCTGGCCTCGCAGGCCAAGAAGCGCAACATCGCCCCCGAAGCACAGCCTGTGCCCCAGGCCTTCCTGCAACCGCCGCCCTCGGCCGCGCCGCCAGCTCCTGCCGGCTTCGACCCGTCCGCCATGGGGATGCCTCCCATGGGAGCACCTCAGCAGGGCATGCCATCCGGCTTCGCACCTCCTCCCCGGGGACCTCCTTCGTACAACGCCGGAGCGCCACCCCACGGAGTCCACCGAGGCTCGGCTCCTCTCCCCCCGGCGCCGTCCGGCCTGCCAGCGCGACCGCCTCAGGGTCAAGCCGGATTCACCAACCCTGCCGACTTCCACCCAGGAAGCTTCCGGCCTCCGAACGGAGCTGCACCTCCCCAGGGCTTCCCAGCAGCTCCTCCTGGATTTCCCACTCCTCCAGGTGCTTCTGGCACTCCTCCTGCTCCTCCCGGCTTCATGCCCCCTCCCGGCTTCCAGCCCCCCCCTGGATTCCCCCGTCGGTGAACATGACCCCCTTGCACCCCCATACCCTCATAGACATCAACGTCAACATCACATCGGGTTCTTAGGAGCCGCGAAAATATCAGGGCTCACCGGACTCAATTCGAGTCGTCAACTAAAATTAACTAGGCCTTTTAACGGGGCCAAACCAAGCGATCTCAAGTCGCATCTCTCTAATTCTCCACACCCCAACAAAGATGAGACCACTCAATAATGCGGTCAGGTATCGTACAGCCCTCATATATCCCCAGTCTCTGGTATACAAATCGTCAAAAATGTTCCTTTTCTTTGTGGCAAAGACCATGCCTCAACGCCGGGTCCGCAATAGCGCCCCCATTCAGCAACGCCCGTAAAATGCCTCTTTCGCCTCCCTCGTCGCCTTGTCCCACTCCCGAGCCGCCTCCATGTGCTGGCCCTGCACCTCGTGCGACTGTGCCAGCATCCCATCCGCGACGCTCTGCCACAGTACGTTGCCACTGCGTTGCGCCTGCTTGGCTGCCGCCATGGCGCTCTTCAGGGCCTGTTCGCCGATGACGTTCTCGAATAGCCGGCTTCTCATAATAGCCAGCGTGACAGCGGCGCCTAGGACATTGTTTGTGGCCCTGGAACCGCCCATGGCAGCCTGAATGTGCTGCTTCCGTTGGTTCAGCTGCTGCGGAGGATCAGTAACGAGGGCGGCCATGACATTATGCCATGCGGTGCGCAGGTCGAAGTTAGGGTGCATGGAGCACAAGGGCTGGAGCTCCTCGATTAGATCAAGCGTTTCCAGGTCGTCGCGCTGATCGGGATGCTGCATAATCCAGAGCCGGTTTAGGCCTGCGAGCAGAGCCATCTCCCGGTGCGCCGCCTTGATGCCCGTACCGCGTTGCGAGATGTTGAATAAGGGGTTTCGGAAGACGGAGATGGCGTTCTGGAGGTCCCCGGTACCTTGGTGGTACACCCCGGATAGATAGATGGAGAGCAACCGTAGGATGCTTTGCGTAGATGGTGTAATGAGAGCATCCAGTTTCGCCATAAATTGCTTGACCGTGTCCCACTGGCATTGACTGGCCGCGAGCAGGCCGAGCAGGATGTTGAGGTAAGCCTGAGCTTCGGTTCGCCACTCCCGCTGCCTGATGGCCTCTTGCAATGACGTAGACGGGCCGTAGCGGATCCCTGTAGTTGTGGTGTCCCCTGGTAGGTGTCAGTGACCGTCCGTCCATTTGTATTCGGGGGCAGTGGCTTACAGGCATCGAGAATCTTGAGGCCTTCCCGCCAAAATTCGGCCGACTTTGGACCGTGGGAAGATGTTCTGTGTACATTCGTTAAACCGCTGAAGGTGAACCTAGATCTGAGTTAGGAGATGCGTGAAGGAAGGGACTTGAAGGACAGCTTACACAAGTGACGTTAATTCCATCTTCGTCATGAATGAGACAACCAAGAAATCTGTGGGTGTATTGCTATCCCCTCCCCGGATGATGGCCGCCGTATCGCCGCTGATCGTCTGCGCCGTCGACGGTTGCTTTTTCACCGGAACAAGAAAGTCCGCCTTGACGTTGTGCCACGAACCACATTCATCGAGCCTTTTCTGCAACGAACGCAGTTTCTGCGAGGTGACTTCGGGGCTTTGCTGGTTGATGCTGGAGGCCAGGTCGAGGAGGAGGGTGAGCATGTCGAGCTGGATGATTTGGACGGACGGATCGAACTGGAACTTGGCAGCGTGGGCGATGCAAGTTTGAACCTTTTCGATGTTGCCGCCATCCTTGGAGGCCTTAAGGAGAGCGAGGCCCTCGAGGATTGAAGCGAAAGCGCTGATCGCGTTGTCGCCGCGCGTGTTGGCGATGACTTGGATAGAGCGAATGTTCTCGAGGGCGCTCGCGTCTGCCGTTTGTCCGACTTCCATGTAGAAAGTGGCCTTTAATAATTTAAAGGCATAGACCCAGTGGACATGTTTGAAACTGAGAAAAATGTGAGACCAGGACGAGATGCAGCTAGTTTAGAGAAACTTACGCTTCACAGTCAGAGATGTGACGATCAACGGCGTTCAAGGCAGCCTTGTGACTTCGCTGAAACAAGACTTTCAGCATGATGTACTGCATGCAATACTTCAAATCGAACAAGCGATGCTGCCCATATTGGTTAGTGGGGGCCATCCTACACGGTTATCTATACATACCTTGTCACAAAGCGTGATGCCCTTGGTGAGCGCCGTCTCAGCCTCCATCAGGTTCTCCGTCTCCTCGAGGAGTACAGCGGCATATCTCAGCCGCATCCTGGCCTCTTGGCGTGGGGAGAGTCGGCTACCTTGTAGAGACGCTTCTAAGCATGCTAAGCCCGTCGTGATCAAGTTCTGGTACTCATCCACGCGAGTGGGTTCCAAGTGCATGGCCACATCGTGCACCGAAGCTCGCGCCTTGTCGAAGCATTCTTCCGCAACAGCCACCATAATCTGAACAGTGTCGACGGGTCGGGCCTTCGGGGGGATGGCGGGCGACTTCTTGGTGATGCTGGGGGAACGCGCTGTGAGGGCTGGAGAGTTGGTGACCGAAGAATGAGGGCTCGGCTTGATCCGGGGAGTGACCGTCCCCGCCTTCTGCGGTTGCGGAGTCTTGTTGATCATAATATCCATAGGTTTGACAGTTATGGTTTCCAGCTGTGACGGCTGGACGTGGATGGTATCGAGCATCGGCTGGTCTATCAGGGTGCTCGGAGACTGACTCATGGCGGGCGGAGGTGGGGGCAGTTGTTGTATGTCTTGTAGGTTTACGTAGTGTTGTATAGGCTGAGACGGTGGTTGTTGCACCAGCTCAGGGATGAGTTCGGAAATGGGTTCGGGGACGGGTTCGGGAGCGGGTTCTGGAACGGATTCGTGTACGGGTTGCTGCATGGGCTGAGGAGTAGGCATTTGAACATTTTGAACAGTTTGCTGAGTCTGTTGGTGGCTAACTCGCCGTTGCATAGGTTGTTGTCCCTGCTGCTGGGCAAGTCGTTGGCTCGCTTGTTGCACCTGGCTTCGTTGGGATTGGTGCTGCGGCTGGTGCTGTTGTTGATGGATCTGATGATTGGACTGCTGCTGCTGGTATTGCTGATGATGCTGCTGCTGTTGCGATGGAAGTTGATACCCCTGCTGCGGAGGCAAAGATGGCGTCCTGGGCTGTGGCGAAGGCATCTGCTGCGTCCTTTGCTGTTGCGGCGACGCGACATGCCTCTGATACATCTGCGGCGTGTGTTGCTGCTGCTGGAAATGCTGCTGATACATCATTTGCTGCTGTGACGACTGCTGCTGCTGCTGCCACACATTCGAAGGAGGCACGTACTGCGACGCAGCAACCTGTTGATGCATCTGGTGATGCCCACCACCCACGAACGGCTGCGCGGTGGCATCGTAGCCCTGGTAAGGCATGCCACCAAATTGCGCCATCTGTTGTTGCTGCAGCTGGGAGAGATACTGCTGCTGCTGCTGCTGCTGCCCCTGAACCGGATAATACTGCTGCTGCTGATTCCCATACGCCTGCTGGAATCCTCCTGCCCCTCCTGCCGCGGCGGTGCCGTTGGCGCCATTGCTCGCAATGTACGTCGGCGACGAGTTGATGCCCGCCGGCGACGGCATCGCCGGCTGCTGGCCCTGCTGGCCCTGGCCGTGGAAGGCCTGCGGGCCGCGGTAGGTCATGGCCTCAAGCTCGCCCTGAACCAGACGCTACCTCACCATCCACATGCGATGTCGATTGTCGTCGCGGGGCGCAGGCTGGCGCGGTGCCGCTTCATGGCTTTGGGGTGTGCGCCTTGCCCTTGTGCTTCGGGCTCGAATGGGTCCGGTGCCGATTGCGCTCGTCCGTGTTCGCTTCGGTGTTTCGGCGTCCTCGACGACGTCCTGGGTCGTTGGTTTTCGATTCGCCGCGTGTAGGATGAAGGTCGGAGACACGATGTGACGAGGATCCGATGGTCGTGTCGCGGAGCCACGTGATTGGTTGGATTGGAGGCGTCTAACGCCATTAGCGCGTACCAATGCGCCCCCAGTTGAGCCGCTACGACCCAGGAGATATCAACTTCATCTATAGTTCCAGGTTCCATATCCGTGACATATCAATTACAAGATCTACTATCATAATAAACAAAACCATGATCGCTCTCTGACCTTGTGTTTGTTTTGAAGAAATGCTCCATGCTCGTGTCGTTTGGTACTGTTACATATATACACAGGCATCATACACCACCGTTGCTTTTCCACATCATGCCTAGATTCCAAACCAATGGCCATGCTAGTCTAGTAAAAGAAATTCAAATTTCCAGCGCCAGGGCATGCAAGATCCCCCATTCGGGTATTGAGCAAACAAAAAGATTATAGAAACGCGGAACTCCAGTCGCCCGACCGCCCACTCACTCCTCCCCTGGATGCCTCAGATGTCCCAACAGCTGGGCAGTTGCGTCAACCCATACATACCCATTCGGCAAACACGCACCATCGTGCTGTGCGATCCGCCAGCACAAGTCCTCTCCAAACACCCTTTTCCGAACACTTGATGATGGTCTCCCATGTGCCTCCATCGCTGACATCGTCTCCAATTGTTAACGATCTGCTGCCCACGTGGATACCTTTGCGGTCCTCCTTCCTCATAAGACGGAGAATTTTGCCTCCTGGTGTTTGAATCGCGAGCTTTGCAGGCTTTCTTCCTGCCACCGTGCCACTAGCAGAGCTGGGTTGAGAGCCGCCGACACTAGAGGCGTTGATGCTCATGGCAGACCCCGGACGAGCAAAGGGAATGGGGCTTGTTCCACCGGGGTTCGAGGATGGCGTTAGATTTGACTGCGGTCCGTTTGCCAAGGAACTGGGATGTTGTCTGATAGCAAAGACGAACGTGTTGTTCAGAGCCAGTCTTTGACATTGAGGCTGAACGACGTAGATGTCGTGCCGCTGCGCATGAGGAGTAGGGTGTCTCGTCACAAATTCGTATGGAGGGTTCTCGCCAGTGTGAACGATCGGCAGGGAAAATGCCAAGGGGTGAGGGATGTCCTTGATACTGTGCATCAATCCTCGCTTGCCAGCGTAAACCTTCAGAGTGCCCTGACCCTCATCCCCCGGCAGGAGGGCCTTGACGGTGTACCGCTTGATTCCATTGAACCACTCAGCTTGGGCCAGAACTCGCTTCTTGACCACTTCTCCGCTCTCAAAATAGTCACCATCAGAATCTCGCGAGTACCCTCGCACCTCAACTTCGGCTGCAATCTCAACATCTGCTGGTACGTTGAACTTGACGTGGACCATTTCCAGATCCTCTATCCGGTTCAATGAAGTGTTGTAATCCACCATCTCGAATCCGTGGCGGAAGAAGGGGGCCGAGGTACATGGCAAGTTCAGCAGCGTCTCATGGGCCACTGGAGGCACGATATGTTGTTGACTGTGGTGCTCGGGAATGTGCGTCCAGCAGATCTCGAGCGGTCGGGTGAGAAACCACCATGGGTCAGCTGTCGTGGTTGCTGCATTCGAGTAAAGCCCGCGTCGGGGATACGACGGGCTGGCGACACAGCAGTCTATCATGCGCCATTCATTATCCACCACGACGGCGTTCCACCAGTGGTTTGGTCGGGGCATGATGTTGATCTCAGCAACCTCGCCAGGAGATTTGAGATAACCACGCACAATCTCGCAATGGATACCGACTGCGGCACACATCTCTGACACCAGCACAGCGTACTCTTCAGCACAACCTCTCTTGGAAGAAATCACGCGGCGTGTGTCAATTTCTCCTTCAAAGTCTTCCTCCCAGCAAATCTTTTCCGATACCCACGTAAAAATGGCTCGTAGTCGTTGCACATCGCTCCGGAACGGTCGGCAGACATAAGTAGAGGCTAGAGTAGCGGCTGTTGTGGTGCTGGGAAGACCACTGACGAATCGTGAGTTCTTGTCAACCTGGGTGAGGTTGATGTTCTGATAGTTGGTGGGCTCATCCACCGGCTCTCCATCTGCGCCCTCATCTCCTTCAACAGCTTCATAGAGCTCATCGACAGGGTTCAGTGCAGGATGATCCATCATTTGACAGCGTTCGCGACGGTCGATCTGCTCGTTCTTGCTGATAGAATTGGATCGATTGACATCGCGACGCACTTGGACCCAGTCCACCCCCGCGCCGAGGCCCATGTCGGTCGCAGCATCTCGCCCGTGGGTTGAGTTGCCCATTCCAGGCATGGGTGAAGCACCTGGTGGTAGTGATCGAGCGAATGGCGATCGACTTGTTGACTCAGAGCCTGTAAGACCACCGGACACGAGGCCGCCTCGGCTGCTGGCCACGCCAGTCTTCGCGGTGTCAAGAATCTTGCGGAATATATTCCTCTTGGCAGGCTTTGGCTGAACCAATCCTCCCAGTCCCTCATCATGGAACCCAGTCTGAGGCTGTGGCCGAGCGGCAGCGGCATTGCTAGCGTGACTACTGTGATATGTGACGCCTGTGAATGGCGTTTCTGGCCTGTCCACGTCTACGTCTCGCATACCCAGGGCGCTCTGAGCGCGGTTCCCGATTCTAGCAAGGCTTCCAGCGCTGGTTGAACTAAATGCACCTGCCGAAGCACCGCTCCACAATGTTCGTGCACTACTCTGGGTGGACGAACTGGTGTTGCTTTGGTTTCCAGATGAGGAGTTGGTGGCATTGGTCTTGGTCGTATATGTCCGTGCAATCCCCCGACCGATCTCATATGCCGACTTTCGAGATCGCAATTTTCGTTCAGATGTAACCGAGCCCCCCATTGAAGACTTGGGCCGCTCGAATGGTAGGTTTTTAGGAGGTGGAGGTGGCGGGACGTCGTCTTCAACCTTGGGGTTATTGTGGTGCAGTTGCTGGAACCGCTTCTCCATGCGATCGACATAGCTGCTCAACTTATCGTCACCACGAGAGCCGCTCTGGTAAGATACCTCTTGGGAAGACTCGCCGCTCCAGGTCTCGTAACCTTCGTCTGGATGTGCTATACCCAACGATGTTCTCGGCCGTGATCGTTCTTGGTTTCTGCGTTGTGATCCACGGGACACCATGTCAAATGATTCTGGGGACCAAGGATCAATAGCGGCATCCGGAGTCTCATCGTTTCGAGAGCTACTAAGACCTCCCAACTGACCCAACTGCTCCATGACCCCGTCCATTGCTTCTCTGAGTGGTGAGGGCGTCATCCCTCCAGCTGGGGAAGGTGGGGCGGGCGACACCGCGCCGGGTGTGTAGGGGATGTAATTTCTGTCGTCAAATGACGCTCGTGAATCGTGTCGCACTGGAGCAGCTGGAGGAGGGGGAGGTCTGTAAGAGTTGTGAGAGTTTTGCCTTGAAACGTCGTAGCGGTATGAAGCGTTAGATCCCTGACGGACTATATCCATCGATCCGCGGTGCAAGTCATTGGATCCTGTTCGAGTGACGTGCCGATGGGGCGGCGGCGCAGGTGGAGGAGGTGAGGCAGATCGTTCCTGGCTTCCGCGGAAGCTCTGAGGGCGAAATGAAGGGGCTGGCGAGGGACCTCTACCAGGATACACATGAGGGGGAGAAGGTGAATGAGCTCTTGCGCCGTATCCATGAGGTGGAGCTGGTGAAGGACCTCTTGCGCCGTATCCATGAGGAGGAGCGGGGGAGGGACCTCTTGCGCCGTATCCATGGTGAGGAGTGGGTGAAGGAACCCTGGCAACATATCCATCGCCATATCCATGATGCGGAGCAGGTGATGGACCTCTGCCGCCGTATCCATGGGGAGGAGCCGGCGAAGGAGCTCTCGATCCGTAACCAGGAGGTGGTGCGGGAGATGGGGCCCTTGATCCGTAGCCGTGGTGCGGTGCTGGGGATGGAGCTCTTGACCCATAGCCGTGAGGTGGAGCGGGAGATGGACCCCTTGAGCCGCCGTATCTAAGAGGGGGGGCTGGTGAAGGGTTTCGGGAGCCATAGCCATGAGATGGAGCTGGTGATGGAGCCCTGGAGCCGTGATTGTGTGGCGGGGCTGGTGAAGGAGCTCTCTCAACCTCGTGAGTACTTTGGGCGTAGGAGGCGCTCGAGTCTTGCCGTGTTCGGGATTTGGGCGCCTCTCGAAGGACCTCGGGTTGTTTTGCAGTTGTGTAATGGGGGGCCTTGGCGTATGCTTCAAAGGGCTTTCGGAACGTCTTGGACTTGGTGGGAGCGGTGCTCGGGGGCGTGTTTCCAGCAAGAGGGCTTACGGATTTCGTCGTCGGTCGGAAATCTGAAGGAAGAACTTCGACAAAGTTGGACGGAAAAGAGCCGACTGTTCTTCGGTCGCGGTAGAGTCTGCCCACCCACCACGATCCATCGCCAGCGTTTAGACACTCGATTAAGTCGCCTTCGATGAATCCGAGATCGCGTTTGGACTGCCAGCTATGTCAGCTGGCCGGGTTGCCTGATCGGTTTCGGCGCAAAACAAACCTCTCCTCCCCAAGAATAGACAGCTCTGCACCAGCACGGGAACCGCGTTGGGAGCGGTAGTGGTGCTGGCACCATGATGCAAAGACGACCGCGTCGGGTCGGAACCTGCGAAGGGGGATCGAAGGTGCGGCGCAGAAAGCCGGGAGCCCACGCGATCAACGACTGTTGAGGGAAGCTCTACACGTCTCCAGAAATACTCATATCATACACCGAGTAGTTGGAACAGGCGCGTGTGAGCTGTGAATCACAGAACCCCAAATCGATGACACAGAATTATGACGGGGGACTTGTTTCCTCGTAGGGTCGCGGCGAGGTCCGAGCAGGCGGTTTGTAGAATATGAGGATGCAAAGGGCTGAAGAGGAATGGAAGAGCACAAGACAATGTAATTGTGAAAGTGTGATGGATACGATGGACCTTGGCCCTGCGAAAGTCGGTAGGCGGCCGAGATTGTACCTCCGGCCACCCACACCGAGGCCAGGGCCAGTGACAACAGAGGGGAGGCGTTGCTAGGGAAACGCGGGGAGCTGGTCGATTTCCGGGGTGGCTGACAGGCGCTAGCGGTCGTCCCGCCCACGGCTTAGCGCCTCTGGCCGCTGGTGTGCTCTGAAAGGCCGCTAACGTCAGGGGACTCAGCGAGGGTTGCCCCAAGACGCAGGGGCCCGACACATCCCGGCCGTGCTGGTGTGCCCTGGTCTGGCGAACATGGAAACCGTAATTGCGCATCTCGCCTGTCGCCAGTCTGACGATTGGTTTGCGGTCTGTACGGGGAGCCGCGACGCAATTGTACTACCTAGAGGTACATGGCATGTAGTTGACCGAGATGTATGGTTTCCTTTTCCCGCGTCTAAACAACTAGCGCTCCAAACGGCGTTCAATGTTGCTTAGATTTCGTCTTCCCGCCCGGTTCCCGGCGGTTTCTGCCCCAGGATCCTCCCGAACAGAGCACAACAGGTTCTGAGACCCTGTGTCAGCTCCGGGCTCAGCAAACCGCCGAGGCCCAATGGCGCGGCCCAGCAGACTGCTTTCAGTGGAGGTTCAACTGAATCAACTCCGCTGGACTCCCAATCGCCTTGCAGGCGCTACAGGGAACTTCAGCTGTGCCCCGCAGAACGCCTGCGAGGCTGTTGCACATCATCTGGCGGGGCCCGCCGGGGCATCCACCAGGGTCACTTGACGGGGGACTGGCCTGCATACGTAGTAAGTATCCAGCAACATTCTCTGAGCGCACCACCTGCAGCTGGTATGTGTCGATTCTATATAGACGCCGGCTTCGCTCACGGGACGCTTAAACACCATCCGAACACTTCTCGCGATACAGCCAAAAGAGACGGCCGTCATCGCTTGCTTTCCCTCTTGCGCCGTCTCTCGTCCCTGTCATCTTAAAGCTCCGGCCCGCCGCCAGCTGCCACGAGCTCTCCCAAAAGGGCTAATAGTAAACAAAGGCCCTAGCTTTCGCACCCCCGACCCTCCGACCCCCCGGACGCCCGCTGTCCCAGACAACCGTCCACTCTGTTGCTGCACTGCCTGCTGACCTTAATAACCAACAGCCAGTCCATCGCTCGCGCAGGCTTTTTGGTTTCTCTCTGTCGCACGATACGATTCCTCCCCCAAGCATTTCCGAACACTCGATATCCTCGACTCCCTTCTCGTCTTCCGCTATCGCACTTGTTTGCGTCCCCGCCACTTGCACCGGGCTGCGCGATCGAACATTCCTTGGACATTGTGTGACGTCGACGAAAATGGCTGACGAGGGCGTTGCTGAGCACTATCAAGTCCTTGAGGAGCTTGGCCGTGAGTCCACCACCTCTCCTAAAGATTCACCAGTGTCTTTTTCCTAACATCTTTCTAGGGGGGAGTTTTGGCGTTGTCTACAAGGGCATCGAGAAAGCCACCGGCGAGACCGTTGCTATCAAACATGTAAGTGCCCCTGGTTGCCCCGCCCACCACAATCTCTAACGCATAATGCCTCCAGATTGACCTGGAGTCCAACGACGATGATATCCAAGACATTCAAGCCGAGATCGCAGTGCTGAGCACCTGCGCCAGCTCCTACGTCACGCAATACAAGGGATCTTTCCTTCGAGGCACAAAATTATGGATTGTCATGGAGTTTCTCGGCGGCGGATCCTGCTTGGATTTGGTACGTGCTTACGTGCTCTGCCCCTCTCAGGCTGTACACTAACATCGATTGATAGTTGAAACCGGCGAACTTCAGTGAGGCGCACATCGCCATCGTCTGCCGCGAGCTACTGCTCGGCATCCAATATCTACACACCGAAGGCAAGATCCACCGCGATATCAAAGCGGCTAATGTCCTCCTGTCAGAGACTGGAAAGGTCAAGCTGGCCGACTTTGGTGTTGCGGCCCAGTTGACCAACATCAAGTCCCAGCGAAACACTTTCGTTGGGACTCCTTTTTGGATGGCGCCGGAAGTTATTCAACAGGATGGGTACAGCTTCAAGGCTGATATTTGGTCTCTGGGCATCACGGCCATGGAGATGGCGAATGGCGAGCCTCCTCTCTGCCATATCCACCCCATGAAGGTCCTGTTCCATATCCCCAAGAACGCCGCACCTCGCCTGGAGGGCAATTTCAGCAAGGAGTTCAAGGACTTCGTTTCTCAATGTCTGACCAAGGACTACGACCGTCGACCAACTGCCAAAGACCTACTGCGACACCGCTTCATCCGAAACGCAGGCAAGGTTGAGGCCCTCCAGGAGCTCATCTCCCGGCGGCAGATGTGGGATGCCAACCAAAACCGACAAAGGCACCCCATTTACTACCAGGAGACCCTCCAGACGATCTCCCCCAAGGACGAGGAGCAAGAGTGGGTCTTTGACACCGTCAAGTCAGTTGCACCTTCGAGGAGACCAACCGTCAAGCATCATCGTAAGCCCTCGTCTATTTTTGCTGCGGACGAGGCCATGCGCAGGCTAGATCTTAAGGACGCGCCGCTCGGTGTTTCCTCCCCAGGTACTGTCCGAAGGTCGACTGTTCGACGAACCCCATCCCTTGCACAGACCTCTTCAATTCGGTCTAACGGCTCTCCTCGACCCCATGTGCTCCCTAAGAAGCCACTTCAGCCAGATATGTCCTTTGGCAACTCGGGATCGACTATGCGTCTGTTCCGACGAGTGCCCTCGGATGGCTCCATTACGAGTCAGACGGGCCAACCTGCCTCCCAAGACGATGTCTTCTGTGACGAGAACACTCCGCCCTCGGCTAGCGCCCCTATCGAGCCATACGGCAAGGAAGCTGTGCTGGGACGTCGGCTATATGCCAGGGCCGTGGAACCGACTCTTGCCGAGCTGCATGCTCAAACCTCTGCCATGCAGAAACGAGAAGCGCTGGCGAAGTTGTCGGATGCCTTTGCGGCTTTGGACGCGGTTGACCCCGAGGGTGCCTATCATCTGATGAGCAACATGGTGTCGGCAATGTCTCAGGATAACAAGTTGAACGCTGCTCTCCTCCGCCAGCCTACTCAGAAGATTCCTGACGACGGAACTCCTCAGGGGACTGTTATTGTCAAGAACTCTACACCCCAGACGAGCCCGAGCAAGCTCGTCATGAACTCCAACAACCCACACCTCCGGAGTCACCGACGCCGACATATCGAATCCCCCATTCTGAACGAAAAGGACTTTGGGGACAAGTCCACTCTTGAGGGCAGGTACCCCGGTCAAGAGGCCAGCGCGGGCATGGAGCACTGCAAGCAGTTATCCGACGTGCTCTACTCTCGTTGGGTTGACGGTCTTCGCATCCGATGGCCCGCTGTTTGATCCCAGCGAGCTCATCACTTGCAGTACATAATGGATGAGACGCCGTGGTCGAATACGCAATAATGCATCGCTAATTACGGTGCTACACCATGATCTACTGTACGATTTCTGTATACAACATCAATGATGTTGATTATTTTCTCAAAAGGGACTGGAAGGGCTTTATTTAGGCTTGTTTGGTACCGTCGTCCGCCACATGTGTGGTTTTCATCATGGCTCTGGGACACGGCATGGTATTCTTGGCATGATGATATCTTGACGACCGATGGCTGCTTTTTTGCTTGCATTTTACTGGAGCATGGTGTTTTATGGTAATTTGCTACTTCGGATGGAGGAAGGGTGGTAGTCTTGATTTTTAGTTGCTTTGTTGTGATTCTAGATAGCTAGATACGCAATACCTAAGCATATGAACGCAGTAGCCAGGTTTTCACGTCGCCCGTGGTTCCTCCTCGTCCTTGCAAGGGAATCATCTTGATGTTCGCCGCTTTGTCCGTGTGTTTAGTGCGAGATTGTTGGTTTTGAGATGGGTAGTCTGCGAATCGGACTTCAGGTTTCATTGCTCGGTCCAAGGGCTAACTTGATCCTCCAGTCCTTGAACTCATCAGAGAGAATATCTCCATGGCCTGTCTCCTCAACCTTGTACACCTCTATCGTTGCTGACTGCTGCCGACGGGCTATCCTCCAAACCCCCTCATCATTGATTGTCTTGGTGAGCCCTATGAATACCCGCGTGTTAGCTTCAACGGTTATCCAGGAGACCACCTCACAGAACGGTGGTAATAGCAGAAGCGAGGGGTATCTCACACTCTAAAAAGGCACCAGCAAAGTTGACGCACATATCGGCGTTCCACTTAGGATTGGGCTGCGAATTGACTATCTCTGGGATCTTGTGCGTCTCAATCTCATTAACGTCAACGAGAATGCCGTCCCTTGTGCGGAATCCGACCATAATCTTGGGTACGCCAAGAAGAAACGACTGGATCCAGTACTTCATGAGCTTGCGGTGGAAGTTCTCCTTGTCGCCTTGATTGCGGATCTCAGCGGATGTCTTAAGCTCGACCCAGTTGATCGGACCACCCTTTGTCTCGGGCTTGCAATCCCAGACTGAATTCAATACGTCAGCACAACCGAATGTACAGTAAATGATATGGGTTGTGAGAGAAGAGACTTACTTGCATCGACTTCGCCGCCAAGGCAGAGGACAGTCTTGCCAACACCCGTGCGGACGACGGAACAGTACTGGGCTTTGTTGTTGACGACTTCGTTTTCACGGTTCTCAATGAAATCCCTCGAGGTCTCAGACCAAGTGTTTGGTAATGTGGACAAAGTCTCGAACTTGTATCCTGGAATCGGACGCCGATGTCAGCTCGGAGCGGAACTAAGCATTGGCAGAAGCAGACTTACCCCAGAATTGCATCACCTCGAGGGAAGGCCCTCTCCGCTGTTTGCCGTTTCCCTCCTTAGCTCGCGAAGCTGCTTTGTATTGGTTATTCTCTTCAATGAAGCTGCCAGATGGTCAGGGTACTTGGTTGCCATTTGGAGCTGATATTTCTCTCACAGGCAGTCCTTTGTGAGGCGAGCGACGTCAGAACGACATTTAAAATTGGAGGAGGGCTTCTCTGTGACATACTTGATATAGCGTGGCATTCATCTCGAAGCTGCGAATGTGTCAGAGATGCGACGACCTCGCGATTTGGTAAGCACATACCCATCGAGCTGGTCGAATGGCGTGGCCATGATCTAATGAGCCAAGTCAATTACCTGCCAAGCGATATGTTACGATAAGAGGGAAGCCGAACCTTGGTCATCATGCCTCGCCATGTCACGAGGGTGGCATCTATCTTCTTACCCGTCTCCTTCTCATGGGCGATGATGGTCTTTAGCAGGCTGTCGAGATGCTCGTCACCCGTGTCATCCTGCTTCTGGAAGGTGTCGAACCCTTTGGAGAGGTCTGCGCCGAGCTGTGGCGTGTAGTAGTACTTGAGAGATGAGTCGTCGAGGTGAAACTCATGGTTGTCGTCGTATGAGAAGCATGCAAACTCCTGCGGGTGTGTAAGCGGGACGGCTATTCACGCGACCTGAGACACGGCTAGAATTCACTGGACCGCAATGCTGCAGGTACCAAACCAAACCCACTCACCTTGGGCCTTTTCACGGGCTGGCTGGCACCAGCAAACCGGCCGATGGGCTGGATGGAGAAGGTCGCCGACATGGCTGGCGGCCGGCGTCGCCGGACGAGGTGGTTCAGGAAGCTGCGGGGAATGATTGCGCAAACAAGTTTGCCGGATAATTAACAGGGCGCCAATGCAGCTTGTTGATGGCGAGACGGTCAGGCACGGAGGGATGTAGCGTTGAGGATGGATGGCCGGGATGTCGCAGGAGAACCGGGAAGGATTGATTGCTGGCGCGCGCTACTGCGAGGTGGTGCAGACAGTGGTCTCAGCGCCTCGGAGCCACTGAGCCACTAAGACAGGCATGTGGAAGGTGTTTGAGTGGACGGTCGGGTGAGCTGGGATTCTGATATTACCCGCAGTCGAACTGTAAGCTGTCGACCCATTTACATCCCTGGAGAATCCGGATGAGAACGGGCTCTGGATCGAGATGAGAGATATGGAAGCGAACTGCGAGACGGCGGGGAGGAAAATAACATCCAAGAGCATAGGTGGTGGTAATTCCATACGCCGCCGTGGCACGGAGTTGGCGGTATAAGTAGAGGCCAGCGCAGAGCTGAATGCGTGTACTCCTTAGTGAGAAGTGAGAAGTGACTTGGACAAACAAAGAACAGCGCCCACAACCCTGCAAAAGACGGTTACGATGGGCCTATTAAACAGATGGCCTAACGAAAGCTTCACGTATAGTGGAGATTTAGAAGAGCAGGAGCGCTTTGGCACATGCAAGCCGGGCAAATTGACCTTGTCTTTCTGCGGCGCTGGTGCACTTAGTGGGCGGCAGTTACCCAGAGCCCCCGTGTCACTCAACTAATCACTACCTACATCAAAGGTGAGCGCGAAGTGAGCCAGAGGCAATTCTTCAAAACCCTTCCTCCTTCACAAACTCGCACCCCAAATCTCACCTCCGGCATCTCCTCCGTCCCTTTCGTCTCTCGCCGAGATACCCGATCGCCGGATTCCTCTTCGAACCTCTGCACGCAGCTCGCCGCCCCAGGCCCCTTACACGCATCTCCCCACTACAGCGGAGCCCTGAAGAGCAGTGGCCCCTCCAACCACCCGCTAGCGGTTGCCCTGTCGTGCTGTCGGCGCCCGAGTTCCAGCACCTTCAGCAGAATCACGTGCGTTAGCGGGACACTGATCGCCTGTTCTTCAGCACGTCTCCTTGCGAGTAGCCTCGTTATCATCGTCGTCGCGCGACACGCCTCGGTCGACTTATACCTCAGCGTTGACCGCTGCACCCGGTCGTCGCAAGCCCTCCCGGGCCGGTCTACGCTGTCGCAGCTATAGTTCCAGCTGTAGCTCTCAACCTGACGACGCCTGCCCACGTCCTGCGCCCCGCGCGTCTCTCCTCCACCCGCGACACCCGTCCCACAGTACCCATGCCCAGACGACGCCGACAGAGGAAGTCGAACAAGCGCAGTTCCAAAGGCCCCTCTCAACCCGAAGAGTGGTACACGATCCGCCAGATCCTTGATGAGCGGATCGTCAAGGGGCAAGTCGAGTACCTGGTGGACTGGGACGATAACGTCAACACTGGAGAAGTGTATCCTCCGAGCTGGGTTCGTATCTCCATACCGTAGTTGATGTACATTGCGCTAACCATCGCTTCTCACAGAGCGACGAGGTAACCGACGTAGCTCTCCAGGAGTGGGAAGACAACAAAAGGGGAAACGCGAAGGACGCCGCCCCGGAGCCACCAGCATCCCCTCCACCACCGGCTGCCGATAGAGAGGAGGAGGACAGTCAGGAGCCGCGACCTTCGAACTGGCGACGAAACGGCAAGCGCCCGAATGTGTCCGGTGAAAGCCAGCTCCTCCCCAGCTCTTCTGATTGCGACGAGCCCCCAAGGAAGAAGGTGAGGATTGGCACTCACGACAGGGCTTCCGAGGATACGGTACCATTCACCAGCTCGACGGGAACTGCGGACCCTGAAGTTCAGAGTCCCAAGTCATTGCGCTCCGAAGATTTCGCTCGCCTCGCTGGTCAAAAGCTTGCCATAGAATTGTCCAAGCCCCCCCAGTTTGATCCCACCGAGTACCATAGCGTCGTTAACACTCAAAGCTCCCAGTTAGTGTCTGAGCTCGAGGAAGAGGATAGTAGGGCCATTCTCGCATCGCAGCTGAGCCAGAGAACTATCCCCAACTCACAAGACCTCTCTGGACAAACCTGGGCTCAGTCACCGGTTGAAACACCCACAACCCCTACACATCCCCATCTGCCAGATCAAAAGTCGTCTCGCTGTTGTATCCCTGTTAGCTCCCTCGTCGTCTCGGACTCTCAGGGCCACTCTTTTAGCTGCCCGGAATCAGGCGCCATCACCAGCCAACGAAGTTCAGTGGTGCCAGTAAACCAGGGGATTTCAGCTCAATCTCAACAGGACATTGCAGACTGCGAGCTGACCAGCTCTGATATTCCCTCCCACCAGCTCGAGCAACCTCAGCTTCAATCATTAGGAAGTCCAGATCTGTCAACTGCGCCCGAGCCGCATCTAGCCAACCACTTGGTCTCTGGGACTCTTGCTTCTCGCGTTTCTCTGCCATCAGCCGTCGCCGGTGCCCTGCATGAACCCATCTTTTTGACTCAACCACAGGGACTTCTTGATTCACAAGCTCCGCCAAGTTCCTCTACAGTCTCTCTCGCGATACGAGCGTTGGAAAGTTCTGCAGGAACCGACAGAAGCAGTCCACCCCGCAACCGCTACACCAACGATCCTAGTGAAACTCGGAATACCCTTCAGTCTTGTTCTAGAGAGTCGCAGGCGGCCCAGTTCGTTCCTCGAGAGTTTGAATCCTTTCCAGACAATATTACAGGCAGTCATCACACCGAACGTAACCCCGAGTCGCAGCCGAAACCTAGGTGGGAGGACCTGATCCTGGCGTCTCCATCGGTGCCCCAAAACAATCAGCCTCGACGGGACCCAGAAGGTTGGGAACACTCCGCAGTGAATCCTCCTAGATCGAGCCCCTCTGTCACTACTCAGTTCCAGGCGTCCCAGTCCGGAAAAGAACTACAAGGTCAGGAGTACTCCGCGGCGAACCCTCTTGAATCGAATTTCTCGAGCACTCCCCATTCCCAAATCTTACCAGAAGAGTCTCTGACCTGCCCTGAGCAGCCGACGCCTTGGGGAGAAATCCCAGAGTCACCCATAGCTATCGCTCCAATTCAGGGTGGTCCGATTTCAAACATGGACGAATCCTCGACACCAAAGCCACAAAGTTCGGCGATAAACGAGCTGAAGAGCTTGTTTGATTTCGGCAATGCCTCGCTTGCATCTGACCTAGAAGATCTTACAACCGATGTGCAGACCGAAACCGCCCCCCAGCAGCAATCACCTTCATCTGTCAACCTTGCAGGCGAAACGACTGTTGCGCCCCGAGTGGTTATTCGTTCTCCTGAACCAGATGTTCTCTCGCAATCTCTGTTCCCGGTGGAACCCTGGAAACCCGAGGTTATGAGAAGCGCCGCCCAGGACATGCCCCCTCCGTCAATTTCCCCTGCTTCGATTATGGTCAACCCAAACCAGTCCGCAGTTGAGTCAATGCGAGAGATTGTGAACTCGTCGTTCGGTGACTCAAGTAATTCAATCGCGAGATCCTTGCTGGTCGAAAGCCCCGGCGACGTGCCACAAGGAACCGTTTCCCCTGCCGATATAAGCAACTCAATGGATCCATCGAACTCGGTTCACACACTTATCATGCCTTTTTCTGACCGGACTGTGATATCTTCGGGGCAGTCCATTACCATGGGACAGGGCACGGATCATCGAGCATACACAGAATCATCTTCCTCGTCAGAAAATGAGGTACCTCTGTCAGAGCACATCGTCACCCTGCCATTTCAAGCAAGCAGACGGCCGTTCTATGATGAGACCTTGCTCGAATATAGGGTCGATGCCGAGAAATTTGGCGAATATTTCAGCAGCGAGGTCTACATCGATCCCGATGAGGCGTTGATCAAGAGAATCGATGAACTTCTGGGTCGCTTGATGAACATTTGTGACTACCCGCAAGATCTCGTTGGCACCAAGTTGGAGGATCTGCCTGCAAATGAGCAGGCCAAGTATTCAGCTGACGCCAACCCAAAATTCAACTTCATTTTCGAGCTTCTACAGACAATTGAAAAAGAGACGGAAATTCTGGTTATTGCCCGGACTCCAGAACTCCTTCGCCTTCTGTTTGCTCAAGCGGAGGCTCTGGGACTCGAGTCTGTGTGTCAGAGCGTTGACAAACTAGAGAGTGCCCAGAAGGACTCTCCGGTTCGTGTCACTCTTGCCCTGTCGAGCGAAGACCTCGATCCATTCAAGTTTGATGCTGTTATCGGGTTTGACCACACCTTCAACTCCTCCCCTATTTCCCAACGACTTTCGTCGAGCAGCAATGGTGGGAAAGCGCCGCTCGTCTTGCAGTTGGTGACGACTCATTCGATTGAGCATATTGCCCTTCATGTTCCTCAAGAAATCTCGCCTCTCGAGAGAAAGAATGCGCTTTTATCAGGCATCGTACAAGCGAGGAGGTTGATAGACGATCCTGACCGAGGGTATGTCGACCCTCATGAAGTCGCGGAAGTGTTCTCAAACTACTTGAATGGCTTCACGGAGAGTATATCATGGCAACCCCAATCGATCCCGGACTATGTGATCGACTTTTACTTAAGCTCGCAATCTCGCTCGCAGATGCCCGCCGAGTCCAAAATGCTTGAAGGGAATGGGCTCAAGCGCAAGCTTGTAAGTGACGATCAACAAGCGGAAACTAGCTCTCAAGCTAACCAAAACATAGGACTCTGAGGAGGATTCTGACGATGCGAAGCGGATACGTGTGTTTCCTGTGATGCAGCCGGCAGTCGAGTCTAACGACCCTCCGCTCACATATGCGCTTTGGGAACTATTAAACTCTAGCAAGCCCAAGGATGCTACGAGTGAGAGAATGTCCAAAATCAGCGTGCCTCTAGCTGTCCTGGAAAGCTTAGCTGAAAAAGTTGGTCCAGTCTACCAAGCACATGCTGTTGATGTCTAACTAATTATAGGTGTCCGATTATCAACGCCAGGCGGCTGAAAATGATCTCAACGCCGAGCATAAGGCCATCATCAACGGGCTCGAGAAACGACTCAAGGAATTTGAGAGGACCACCAACAAGGTCTCCGAGTCTCACCGCAAGGCTCTCCAGGAGCGCTCCAGTTTCGAAAAGGCCAAGCTGAAGGCTGACGAGGCCATGAGGGCAACTGCGGAGGCCGCACAGAAGGAGAGTGAGAAACATCAGAAGCGAATAGCGGAACTCGAGGCCAGAGTTGCGCGGTTGACATCCGCCCCCGAAGCGGCAGGTACGGAGGAGGGCCCCTTGGCCAAAACTGAGAGGCTTTACGAGGAGTCTGAGAAGAAGGTCAAGTTGTTGGAGAAGAGACTTGAGAACGCCCAAAAGGAAGCCGACTACATCAGAAACTTATACCAGGATGTGAACTCTACGGCTGGTGGTCTCGGAGCAGAGATCAAGGGGTTGCGGGAACAGAACGAAGACTTGCAGAAGAAGGCGTCAGAGAACATGGTACGAATTCAGCAGATCCAAGCCGACAACGCGAACAAGGAGCTGTTCCGTACCCTCTCAGATCTCAAGATTCAATTGCGAGAGCGGGAAATTGAAGTTGCGCACCTCCGTGAGGAGCTCAGCCTCCGCAACGGCCGGCCGGCTACGCGCCAGGCCAGCGTGCCGCGAAGCCCTCGCATGGGTAGCATGATGAGCCCGCGGGCTGGGCGGGGGTTCGGAGGTTCTGCTAGCAGAGGAACCAGCCCGGCTGCAGTGGCTGGGTACGACGGGAATGGATCCGGAGCAATCCCTGGTGTGCAGTTCATGGGTCAGCAGCCCGGTAACGGCCGATGGGGCCACCTGAGGGATTGATCAAAGGTGGTACGAGAAGTCGGGAGCCAAAGACGGGATTGAGGTTGGGAGAGAAGTCGCATTTCTTTGGGACGGAACTGACTACTTAGATGTCCAATTATTTTTGCTTTCAGGGTGGCCGAACGAAGATGGCTTGGAACTGCATATATGTATCTTTCTTTGTATTTTCCATAGGCTCGCATTGTTGCGACTGGCGTATGCGGAGGCAGGGATAGGGGGGAGAAGGAAGTAATGGAATTTGATGTCATGGCATGCACATGCCATGTGTGAAAAAGAATTCCGGCATGTTTCAACCAAATGGGTACCTATGCATCATGACCCGTGAGGCATGTGTTGCGAGTTCACTGAGATGTGACTCAACCAGGGTAAAGCAATTAGGCGCGATGCAACGTCGACCTGTCAAAGATGGGACTTCGGAACATGCTGTGCAAGGCAACCGGGTATACAACGTTCAAGATTCAAGATTAGCGTAGAGGAAGAGTCGCCAGTTGCGCCTTGGGGTTATAACACAATCGATTTGGGGCAGCCGCAACCAAACTCCCCAGTCTACCTCTTGCTCTGGATTCCCTTCCGTCTCTGCTAACATGTACACGGGCTGGCCCGGGGATCAAACACTCTGGATACACACAAAGGGTGTCCTTTACTTCTCCTCGGGGTAAAGCTCCTCCTTCAGAGGCACGCCGAGCTCTTCCCGCAGGGGCTTGAGCTCCTCGAGGTATTGCTCGTACTGGCCCTTGTTCTCGACCTTGGACTTGATGCCTAGTAAAAGAGAAAGTCAGCAAGAGTGATTCGGCCAGTGTGTCGTATGCATTGTCGGCCGTTTCGCCATGGGGGGTGTTGTCGAGGGCATGGCGTCGTTCAATTGATGCGGTCAAGGGTAAAAAATATCCCTTTGGCGACAATTGGCCGGCGGGCGGGTCGGCGGGCGGGCGGCGACGTGGGGTCAATTGCAGTGAGGGCATACCTTCGAAGATACGGACGGCAGTGCCGAAGTCGTTAACCCTTCGGGCGGCCTTGAGGGCGGCGGTAATGACCGAGGGAGAGGGGACGAGATCGTAAGCGAAGGCGTTGTTCAGGTTGCGCTGTGGTGGTGGTAAGCCAAAAGTCATACGACATTTCCGGAGCGGGCCTGGAGCAGTGAGCTCGTGGGGCGCATTACCTGAAGCTCGAAAACGTCCTGGACGCCATCAAACTCCTTCTCGAATCTGTAGAGGGACGCAGTTTAGCCATTGAACCGGGCGAGAGTCGTGGGCGGCCGCATTGAAGGTATTCGGGAAAAATCGCGTGGAGCAGCGCCGGCCCAGTTTTGAGGCATCTTTGTGGCCCGGCGGCGGGTAGGCCAGCCGGCGAGAGCAGCACTGCTGCGATTGGGGAAAGCACCTCTCCGGGAGACGCAAAAGGTGATTGTGAAGCCATTGGGAGCACGGGGGGTCGTCTCACCTAGCGGAGAACTCCTCAAAGGTCTCCTCGCCGTGGTCGCTTCGTCGGGGCGTCGAGGTGCTGAAGTTGGCCGAGAGGGCGACGGCCGAGCGGGCCACCAGGGGCTGGGCGGCGGGCCGGACGGGGGCGGCGCGGATGCCACGGGCGGCGACACGGAAGAGGGCGGCAGACATGATGATCGGAGAGTGAGGAATCGCGGAGGCGAGAAGATGCGTCGAGGCGAGGAGGAATTGGAGGTTTAGGCTGGGGTGCTTTTCCGGCTCGGGTGATGCTGCAGAGTTGTTTGGGCGAGGCACAAAGAATCATCTGAGGCCACTTTCTGGGTGACTAAGCTGGGGCTATACCGGATTCCGTAGTGGTGGAGGTGACTGTGCGAATTGCGCCGGCACAGCTGCGGCTGTGAGGGCGTCTGAGGGAGGATGGACAGTGCGTTCTGCCTTGCGCACGGTTAGCCCTGCGAGCTTATTTCAGGTGGATTCCATTCGTCATTTCCTCTTGCTGACCAGACCGGGCCCCCCCAGGACGGTTCAGTGGATGTTCAGTGGAGGTGACAACTGCCCGAGACTGATAGGACGGCCCAGAGGAGCCAGACTCTGCCAGAGGCGCCACCAGTGACGATTCTCAGCTTCAATTCCAATGTCAGATCATTTTCCCCTCCCAGAGTGAGGAAAGACACCAATGCACCCAAGCAGAAGTAGGCGTTTGACGCGCTCACTAGAAGCACCCGAGTATCCCCAAACACTGACGGGCTGTTGTATTTATTATTTCCCACACCAGTGGCATGGCGGGATGCATGGGCTCCGAAGAATCGATAACCACCAATTGCCGCTTCGTGATGGCTCAGTCGTCATTTAACTGACAGCACTCTGCGCCCCATGGCCGCCCCAATTGACATCACGTTGCGCCACAATCACGGTCAAAAGCCACACAACCACGCGTAGTCGCCAGGAAGCGATTTGGCAGTGGCCGACTCAGTGCGCGCAACAGACGAAAAGCCCGTCGGCGATTTCTTTTATGGGGGTGCCGGCCGCCCCGTCTCAATGACGCGAACCGTGCTGAGCTGCTGGGCAGGGAGATATTACTTCGTACTCGCCCTACCGCGTAATGAATCCCCTGTCGCCGGCCGATGCTCTCACGGAAGACCACTCCATACCTTATGTCATTCTCCCGCCAAGCAGCACACGAAGCCAATGGAGTTGAGAAAGGCACCGTTGTCCATCCGGAGTGCCGGGGTAAAGAGGCAAGAAACTCCAGCAAGGAAGCTCGTGGCATCTCCGAAATTGCCGGGGCCACCTGCAGCAAAAGAGAGAGATGGTTGCCCCAGGTTTTTTGGGCCCGAGGCGGTGGAACTGTGAGGTACCCAACCAGGGAGACAGGAGGGAGGGACGAGGTACCTTTGGGCAGGTTCGTGCAAGAGCAAAGGTTGAGGTAAAGATCGTGGAGTAAAGGGGTACCGACGGGTATCGGTCCATGTCACTTTCGTCTGGCTCCAGCCCGCCAAGGATCAGTTCGACGTCACAGCGGACAAGGCGTTGACCCGGAGTCAACATTCAACGGGCTCTTATCCTGCTCCGGACTGCGTTGTAGGGGAGTTCGGCTAGAAGCCTCGGCGCTGGTGGCAAGCTGGGCTGTCCAATCTTGGGGGTGCCGTGCGCGTTGGTGCATCTCAGAGGGGCTGGCCCACCCCGAGTCAATCCCGTCAATCACGTGCCCGCCAGGCGATGAGCGAGATGAACGCCAAAGGGCGGCCGCTGATTGGGCCCCGCGGACGATTCGGCAAATCACATGCGAAAAGGGTGCTCGTGTGGGCAGGAGCAGGAGCAGTGCAGCAAGAGCAGCGCAGCAACAGCGTGTCCTCACGCACACGAGTGAGGGTAGGAGCGGGCCATGAGCATGTGAGCGGGTGTGCGCATCACGACGTCAGCGCGTGTCTTTACGTGGCCCTCACAGGCTGCGTACCTTTTTTGCTGGCTCCGAACGGGTGCCCGTTGGCGTCGAGGCAGAGTTCTGACTGGCATAGATAGAGTCTCGAAAAGGGCGGGAAGCCAGCCAGAACCCGTCCGTCTCGAGCCCCTAGTACAATGGACCGTCGGCACGACCAACTCCCCGTACAATGGAATGGCGTCGTCGAGAGAGAGAAAAAAAGGCTGCCAGGCTCCCTGGACTCCTCGAGCTCGGCCGCCCGTCTGGGGCGGACCCTGCCAATGGAAGCCGGGAAGTGAGATGGGGCTAGCGGACCGACCAGTGCCTTCAGTGCCTGAGTCCGTCTTTGGTAGGTCCATGTAGCGCACCCACTCTCCCCCCAAGGTGGTACTCATGCGCTGTAGGGAGCGTAGCGTTCCTTTAGCGGGACATTTCCCGGTGCCAACCTCGATCTGATGCGAAATTTCCCCTTTTTGATGCGCCGCGTCTCTTGCCCCAAATCTTCTTCTCCTCTCCTCTTCTCTTTTTCTACTTCTTCCCTCCTCCTCCTCTCCTTCTCTTTGCCTCTCTTTTGTTTGCCCCTTCGATCGCCGTGTGTCTGGCATTCGTCGCTCCTCCTCCCTCCTCCTTCCCTCTCTCAGGAGATTCTCTTCTCTTCTTGTCATTCCTTGACCTTCTTCCTCCTCCAACTCCTCCGTGGCATCCGTCGCATCGCGTCGCCTTGAGGCTACCTCAAAAGACACATATCTCGAATCCTCGACTCTTGTTCGCTCAACGAACCCCCTTTCGCCCGCCTACACATCGACTCTGGTCCTTCTGTCTGCCCATCATGGCGTCTGCAACCCCTTCCACCTTCTTCGAGCAGCTGCCGTTGCCCACCATCGACCGCCCCTTCGGCATCCACCTGTGGCCCATATTCGACAAGGCATGGACCGCCGTCGCGGGTTACCCCGTGGCTGACTTCAAGTTCGTCCCCTTCGAGACGCCCATGTCCACGCTCAAGTCGACGTCCATCTTCATCGTCGTCTACTACTGCATCATCTTCGGTGGCCGCGCGTTCATGCGCAACCGCGAGCCCTTCAAGCTGAAGACGCTCTTCCTCATCCACAACTTCTACTTGACCGCCATCAGCGGCATTCTTCTGGTTCTCTTCATTGAGCAGCTCGTCCCCACTGTCGTCCGTGGCGGCATCTTCCACGCCATCTGTGACGTTGAAGGCGGGTGGACGCAGCCCCTGGTCGTCCTGTACTACGTCAGTCAACCTTTTCCCGATTCTTCTTCTCCCTAGGTCCTGTGGGGCTCCGGAACTAACCTTTTCACAGCTCAACTACCTGACCAAGTACCTTGAGCTCCTCGACACCGTCTTCCTTTTCCTCAAGAAGAAGCCCCTGAGTATGTCTTGCCCCAACGTCTATCCAAGTGTCCTCAGCCACTAACCGCTCAACTCAGCCTTCCTTCACTGCTACCACCACGGTGCCACCGCCCTCCTCTGCTACACTCAGCTCATCGGCTCCACCGCGGTCTCATGGGTCCCTATCACTCTGAACCTTACCGTCCATGTCGTCATGTACTGGTACTACTTCCAGAGTGCCCGTGGCATTCGCATCTGGTGGAAGGAGTGGGTCACTCGTCTCCAGATCATTCAGTTCATCATTGATCTTGGTAAGTGATTATGTTACAACGGGTTATGAGATGTGGGACTAACAACGACTAGGCTTTGTCTACTTCGCGTCGTACACCTACTTCACCTCCACCTACTTCGACTGGATGCCCAATGCCGGCCGCTGCGCTGGTGAGGAGTTTGCCGCCTTCTCTGGCATGGGCATCATCAGCTCGTACCTGGTCCTTTTCATCTCGTTCTACCTCGCCACTTACAAGCGCGGTGGCAAGTCCACTACTCGCAAGAGCTTGCGACGAATGAGCCAGGCCCCTCTCCCCGACCTCACCACCACCCCTATCAAGGGCAAGTCCAACGGTGCCGTCTCTACCGGCGCCAAGACCAACGGTGTCACCACCCGATCCCGCAAGGCCTAAGTGAGACTCCAGGACACTGCCAGTGACGACGCAATCTGGCGGTGGGGCGCATTGTACGAATTGCATACCGCCCGGCGGCGGTCTCCCCTCTATGCACCACTGCAGCCGTAAAAGTTGACGGTCAATTCAATGGCGACAGGCAGAGGGGGTTTAGATCAAAGACATACTAAAGGCGGCATCGACACGTATATAAACAGTGGTTTGGAGATTTCTGTTTTTTTTTGTTGCATCTCAACCGTGGGGAATCCCGCAAGGGGCGGGACGCGGCGGAGTAATATCGTGTATGCGGGCAGTCATAATGACGAGGTGGTTGACGAGGACGGTCTTCATGGATTAATTGTTTCCTTGGCGAACATGGGGGCATTTTGGCAGGACGGGCATGGTTGTAATGGGGCCAAAAAAGGCTCGGCCGGAGTTGCGACAACGCAGGGCGGCCTTGGGCTACGACGATCTACCTAGTACCCTTGTAATCACTCTTCGCTGGCTATGTATGATAGAAGCATCAGTCTTTTGCTCTGGAGTTTTTTCAGGAGTTCCAGAGCGAGAGCGGTATACGATGGTAATTGATGTATCTGTTCTCGGTTTGACGCATGTGACTACTTCGTCAAAGACGAGCTTTGGTGAAGCATGCTATATTGACACAACTTAGCAACTCTTGGATCAGCAAAATTTCTAGGCAGGTAACTTAATTATCAATACATCAACCGCAAGTAGTAAAAATTCGCAGCATATGGCTTTCTCATGACTGATTCTGACAGAGGGATAGATCTCTCTTCTGTCGCTCGTGTTACCGTATCAACTCAATAAATTGGCCCTGTTTTTATGGACTAAAGCCAAGCTATATAAGGGTTAGATTTCCTAAATCATTAGGTATAAAAAAGCCCGAAGGCAATAAGTTGGGGAAGGATTCAGGGCCAGTTTACTGAGTCGATATGGTAGTCCTGTTTCCACTCACGTCCGACAATGAGCATTTTCGCCCAAGTTCATAGGTTGACTTCCAGGGCCGTTATATATAACAATAGTCTTGGTACTATCTATGTATCATCGACTCTCCACTCCGAACCATACAACCCAGGTACTTCATCATTTTTAACTCCCATACTCATACATATAGCCTCCGAAACAATGATACCGCAAATATCCCGGCAAAGACCACCACACTACAATAAACGACACCCCGTAATTTGTGACTCCCAGAAACTGCCTCGACACAAATTCCAGTTGTTTCTCTGAATGATATCGGGCCCCTTTCGAATTTGGTGGATTGATTGTGGTTGGTTGATCTTGTAAGATATTTGATTGCTTCGGCGCAGTCGAGTTCCATCTACCATTTGTTAGCTGTGGCTCCTCGCGCACAACTTACTTCGTATACTTCCCAAGGCGCAAGGTAGAGCGCTCTCCACGGGCCGATATTATTGCAAGCAATAGCATATGTGACTTCGAGGATCTTAATCTCATGAAACATACAACCGAATAAAGGACAGAGAAGAGGAAATGAAGGAAGGAGGAGAAAGGGGAAGCGAGGGAAGAGAAAATTGAAGAATCACACCGAATGACCACAGTATGTGTCGCTCAGTGCGCAGCTGTCAGCAACTAAGCGTAAGTTTTGTAGTGAGCTCATATTATATATTATAGAATAATTTCCATATTAAGAAGGATCAATTGAATACTGTTGGGGAACCAGGCAACCATGGTATGGAATCCCACAGTATGGCCCTAGCTTCGAATCGAGTATCCTCCGCGTCTACTCATTCTTAGACGACATGCCCGCCATTCCTTTTTAGCAGGGCGTTTGGGGAGTTTAGGGAGTTTGGGGCGAGAAAGCAGAGGCCCCTCGTCCTCGAGACCTGTAGGCAGCACAGCAACTTCGGATAATGATTGTGCCTCGGAGAGATATTGCATGCAGAGTTCAGGGTTGTGCTCCGACAGATCCCATGCCTTGAAAAGATCCCAAACTCGAGGCCAATCTCTTCTTCTGACCCTGCCGGTCTTGCGGATATGCTGGCTGGCACTTGGAATAGGCCCAAATGCATCTATGGGGAAGAGCCAGAACCCATAGGCCGAAGGAAGTGCCTGGTCATCGTCCTCGCAGGCTGTCCCCTCCTCCGCACATGTCTTCCGCCATCTTTGCCAATACTTCTCCTCCTCCCAGAGCGCCAGATATGCCTCCTCTCGGTTTTCCACCCGCCTGCTATCTAAAGTAATCATAAAGCGATACTCAACCGAGTAATTGTGGTACTCAATCTGCCACTTCTCAAGAAGCCTAAACCAGCGGTAAATTTGGTCTCGTGGATCTCCGAAGCCCATAAAAACCTTCTTCAACTCTGTTTCTATTGATCTGGGATCTCGTGGCTGCCGCTGAAACTTTGAGACGGCGGCCTGAAGGGGTCGGGAGCGAAGTATCTGGCTCTTCTTGAAGCTTCCGCAGGTAGTCGAGATGTCTGGAATCCCACGTCCAAGTTGTCCGTCATATCCAAAAATAGCACACTGTAGTCTTGACAGAGCTTGACGTAGAAGATCTTCATCCTCTTTTTGTTGAAAAAGCTTGTCATAGTGCCCCCTGGGTCCGCTCTTAGCCAACCCAAGGTTGACGAGTCCAACACGCCGAGGATCGTGGGCCCAGAGCACATGCAAGAACCCAGCAAAGAACTTTTGGCCGGATATATCCAAGATGTCTAGCTCCGGGTGGAAATAGAAAGCCCCTTCTATCAGAGGACTGCCCAGCTACTTATAGTAGCAAGGCACTTGGACCCGATAGAAACGCATGGCAGCTTGCCGCGACTCGGAGCAAACGCGAAGAAGCTTCTTATTTCATGTCCGTTTCTCAAGACGATGAGAAATTTTCCGAGAGCTGTAGCGAAGCCTTAGCCTGGTCCCTGACAGTTCGCTCTTGATCCTCGTACAAGTGTTCGGGAGAAATCCCCGGCCAGAGTTCCACCCGGATCAGACGCTCATGATAGAGTGATTGCTCCCATATAACGGAGCGAAGCTCGAGGGGAAGCCTAGTGAATTGCGTAAAGGCACCGGTTCCGATAGGCACCGTGTTGATAAATTGCAAATGGGGACTGGAATGGTAGGTCATGTTGAGAATGATTCTGAGAATGGCGACGAGAGTGTTGTCGAAAAGTGGCTGGCAGCTGACGAAGGTAGGATTATCCAAGGCAACCAAGTACCGCAGAGAATCAGGACTGTCACATGTGATATATACCACTATCAAGCCTGGTGGAGCCGAGTCTCGATCTTGTGAAGAGACGTCGTGATATTAGTGATTGGCCGACATGCTTTGGTTCGCCGAGAGCTTCCTATGCGAAGAGGAGACTTCAAGATTGGTCATTGGCTGAGTTTGCAATATAGAGTTCCACAGAGGCAGAGAATTGAGAGGCTTGCCAGGTCGACCAAGAAAATTCTAGATAAGGAGCTGGTAAATCATCTGGTGCTGGTTGTAGTGCTAAAGGTGTGTCCCTATTGGTTGATATAGATTAAAGCTATAGAAAGAATCCACCAAATACCTAAAGCCTGGAGGCTGGCCTATGCAAAGTGCTGAACTAAGGGGTGGGACCTGTTCAGTAGGTATTCACATGCCGCGGTGGGACGAAGGGAGCAGCATGCGGGTCGCCAGGACAAGTCCACGGCTCTTCATTCGGTACTCGAAGAGAGGAGATAAAAGCAGGAACGAGCGTTGATCATCAGTACGAGCAGGTCATGACTGCGAGCACGCGTAACATGTTGAAGAATGATGTAAAGCAAAGCTTGGCACATTAAGATGGAGCATATCCCGACCCAAGACGCGAGGCACATACGAATACAAGGAGAATAG
Source organism: Ilyonectria robusta (assembly GCF_021365365.1). Classification (NCBI taxonomy): domain Eukaryota; kingdom Fungi; phylum Ascomycota; class Sordariomycetes; order Hypocreales; family Nectriaceae; genus Ilyonectria; species Ilyonectria robusta. The sequence continues at coordinate 829,769 of NW_025764438.1, forward strand.
TAAGAAAGAATAGACCAAGACTCATTTTAGAAACAATCAATTGGATGTGATTCCCGGCGTGGATCCCAGGTGTGTCATGAGATGGCGCGTCGGCTTAATTAAAGCGCGGGTGGTCCCTTTAACTCATGAGTTACTACAGAACGGCTGGGAGGCCTGGGAGCGGAATGTGGGTGGGCATGCGTCATGCGCCCAAGCCGAATCCACCTTTGTGATATCCAATATAACTGTGACTTGTCTTTGAGGTGCAGGAGGAAGGTCTGTCTTGGCTCGGCCGCGATGACGCAAGCCAGGTTTTTATTTTATTTTAGCTTGTTTTATTATTTTTGTTTTATTTTGTTTTATTGTTTAGTTTTATTCCAATATCTATTCTGACCGTCGCCCTCCAACTAGTCTGCCAGACCTCCCTACATGGGATAGTTCACACGGGACGCGCAGAGAGACACAGGGAGGACGTAGGACGGCCCCTTTCAATTTCGCCGACGGAGCGATCCCGTAAGCACTTGGGCTGTTCCGCCCGCCGAAGGAAACAAAGGGAGTTCTTTGTCGGCACCCGAGGAGCGCCAGCAGCGCGAGGTGGGCGTTAATCTCACAAGCGGCGCCAGCTGATGAAAGCCAACCAAGTGCCGGGCGAGGACATTCCCCAGAACAGCGCGCTTGTGTGAGCCTGTAACGCCCGGCTTGCGAGCGGACGGGCCACCCCCAGGCCAAGACATCAGCCCTGGAGCCCTGGAGGCCCTGGATGAACGCCACTTAGCCTCCATTTGCGGGGACAGGGGCAGACACCAGTGATTCACTGGACGCGGTGGCATTCCCAGCGCGGTATCTTTTAGGGGAGGGCGGCTGATCGGCCGTGTGTTAGTGGTCTGTCCGTGGTCTGTTAGTAGAGGGCGGGCGGTTCAACCCCTCTCGACTCAGTAAAACGGCAGCCGGTACAGCGCATTGGGGAACACCGAAACACTCCAGGTAACTGCGGACAGGTAGGTACCAATTGCTAGAGCTGCCAAGCTGAGGCCCCCCCGCCCCCCCCCCCCTCCCCCCCGGCCCCTGGACTACTGTACCTTCCACGCTTGTTCCTGACCCTTGCCAGCCCGAGTCGATTGGATTATACGAACACCACAACTCCCCTCACTCCCCTCCTCCTACTTGAATCTCCCCATCATCCGCATCCTCCTTTCGCCTTTTTCCCGCTTCACCAACTCACTGCACTCTTTTGCTTCCTCGTCCTCGTCCTCCTCTTCCTCCAGCTCGTCCGCCTCCCCCAATCGCCCCTCCCGCGCCATCTCACCACTCTCCCCGTCCCTGGGGGAACAGCTGCAGCCATGAGGAATCCCTTCCGCCGCCGGGTCAAGAAGAACGACTCCACTGGTGGCTCCGATAGCTTCGCCGTCCCAGCAGACCTCATGCCCCGGCCGCCGCTCTTCGCGCCTACCCACCGCTCCGCCCAGCTGCTCGCCTTCCTCCCTCCCGCCGTCATCGAGCGCGTCTTCGCCTTCGTGTGCCCCCACACTCGCGACGAGAGCTACGACTCATGTGAGGGCAGCGCAGCTTCCATCGACTCGCTGTGCATGCTCTGCGACCTGCGCGACCTGGCGCATTCCGCCCGTGTCTGCCGCGCCTGGCGGGCCATTGCCATTAGAGCTTTGTAAGTTTGGTTCATTTGCCCCGCGTTGCCATCTCTTGGCATCGCGAAGAGTTGCCGCGACTTCAACCGCTGACACTTGTCCCTAGATACCATAGCGTCCGCATCGACCCTGTCCACTACTGCCCCCGCGAGGCATGGCTCGCCGAGAGGCGCAAGAAGACGTCCCGTTTCGACCGCAATGGCGTCCCCGAGGATCCTGCCCAAGCCCGTTTGCGACTCCTCCGCCGTACCGTCCGCGATGATCCAACCCGCCTCGGCAAGCTAGTTCAGTTCCTCAAGATGCCTTATATGTTGCGCGAATCGTGCCAAGTCGAGCTCGCCCAGACCATCGCCGTGCTTCCCAATCTGCACTTCGTCGATCTGCCCGAGGGCATGTTCTCCGACGACCCCCACTTTGCAACGCTACGGCTCGAAGTCCAGGCGCGTTGTCCCAATCTGCGAAAGATGACCTATGTCGGGGGGTCTGAACGAAGCTTCGCCATGCTGGCTTCGGGCCAGATCTGGCCTCGCTTGGAGGTGCTGGAGATTAACAATCTTGACATCGACCCCATCACCGTCCGTGCCGTTCTCGGCTGCCTGCCAAACCTCCAGGCCTTGAAGGTCTCGGAGACGCCAACCCTCACCGACGAGGTACTGTCCTCCGGTGACGGTCTCCCTACTCTCCCACCTCTCAAAGAGCTCGTTCTCAAGGACACTCCTCGTGTGACGGTCAAGGGACTTATTGAGTACCTCGCCTGGCAGGAGACACAGCAAGCCCTTAGGGTGTTGACCCTCAAAGACACGGGCGTCCACCCTTCTAGCCTTCAGGAGATCCTGACCATGGCCTCCTCGCTCAAGACCCTCGCTATTCAGACAAAGGTTATAGACCAGTTCCCCAGCTCGCCAAACATTCGACCGTTGGCATCCCGTTCGTTGGAGACGTTCCGGTATGAGATATCCGGGGCCTCATCTGCCAGCGCCTTTTCCAGCATGACAACGGGCTACTACAACTATCTCGCCTCGTCCATCATGGGCGGCGGCTTTCCCCGACTGCGCCGCCTATACGTCCAAGACGATACGTTCCCAGAGCAGCTTCAGGGCCTTCCACCTCCTAACGCTGCATTTTCCGGCGGTCATGTTCGCTCGGGCTCTAACTCTTCTATCAAGTCCACTCCGGGATTCAGTCTCTCACCCCGCTCTGCCAACCTCTCACCACTCGCTCCGCCCCGGCGACCTGTCTCGAATGTGCCCGTGAATCGGCGGTTCAGCTCCAACAATCCCTTCGCTGCACGGAACCCCACCTCACCACCCCCAACACACACCCTCGAAGTCTTTACCAAGAGCGATGAGTTCGGCAAATGGAACTTTGCCCGCGTTGATACGTTCAAGTCAATCGCCGCGCCGTCTCGTCGACCGGTCAGCAGCTATGGGTTGGCGGCCGATGTCGCAGGGTCTGGATGGGACGGAGGCGACGCCCGGCGGAGCGTCATGGTCGGCAACGGCGCAGGAGGATTCTTGGCCGTACCAGGAATGGATACTAATCAGAACGAGTTTGACGATGGATCTGAGTCGTGGAGACCCACAAGTAGTGGAGGAGAACCACGAGGGAGTCGCGATCTGTGGAGATGATGTGGAGATGGGATTCGTTCTAGGATGCGAATTCAATAAATTGAAAAGAGAGACATGGCATTGATGAGACACAGGGAGAATGGAAGGACTGGAAAGTTATATAACGATTCCAGGAGTGGGGAAGGGACTCGGTCGTTTTCATTGTTCTGGACCGACGCATTTTCGGAATCAAAATACCCTATCAGTTGATGTATGCTTGTTCTTGGTTTGGGGGTTTAAAATAGGCGAGAAATGTTGAATTAATTAATGAACTCCTTGAATCTGGAAGATTGACCAGATATTTCTCCATCCCAAGATGTGTTCCCACCCAGCGGGGCTACCCTGTACTCGATACCAATCGTCGCGCGATGCGGAATGTCGGCGACGATGACGCTGAAAACCCTAAACCGTACTGGATGACGAAATGTTGGCGTTGAGCCCCCATAATTACGATATGCAGCACGCTGCGGCTTCGGGTATGTCGTGACAATTCAGGTTTCTCTTTTTTTGTCGGAAAGTTGCGACAGCGTGTTGGAAATGTCGCTCCGACATCATCGCTTACCCTAGAAGCACAAAGTGTTACAAGGTCAAAATCAAGAAACTCGAGAGTAGATGTATCAAGACAAGATCATCGTGAACACAGGGTTGAAACTCGAGGTGATTGCCACGTGTGATGCCGTGCCGGGTAACTGGAGTGGTTCCTTGGATGAGGTTGGGCAAGAAGTCACCAGCTCCGTCTTCAATACTGTGCTGTGTGAGGTCATAGCAAGACGTCGAGATAGCAACCAACCTCTTAGACGGACGCGTCCTCCCACATTTTATTGGAAAACCAGTAACAAGGTTGGAAGGCTCGCCAACCAGTGAGGGGTGATGTCAATCGTCTCCAGCCCAACCTCTCTCTTCCAACTTGCAGCGGTCCAACCTACCAAAGCCACAATCCTCATGGCGATGACGTCCCCCCGCATCCACTAAGAGGGACCCCCGCCACACCCAACCCATTGGCCCAATTGCCATAGTGCCGACCCTCGTCGAACCACTACCGAGCAATCGCACCACAGGAATGTACTTCACAGCCGGAAATGATATATGTTCCAAGACCATGTACTCCATCGGGATCGATGCTGGTGGTCCCGCCTAAGTGGTCTGATGGGATGGGGACTAATACGACATCAACGGACCGTAGAGAATGGAGAAAGAAAAGAAAAGAAGCGAAGACTGAGTTGGTGGGTGCGGGCCTGACGTGGCGACGATGCTACCTGCATGCATGAAGGGTGACCTTGGAGTTGGAGACGGTAACTCTCGGACGGGCCTGGGCCTGGGCCAGGGCCAGTCACGGGCACGGGAATATGATGTGTAGTATAGGGGCATGGGTGCGTGCGATGGGATGAATTTGAGTCGACGTCGGGCGAATCGGAATGCCATGTGGTTTTGAGGTACGGGAGTTGACCGCTATTAGCGAAGATCCAGTTTGTGCCCTTCTGCATCGGGAGCGACGCCGCGCGATGCGGTAAGACGACGGTTCTTTGGTGTTGAGAAATGCACAACACCAGACGGGCAATGCAAAAACACAGGGACCTGCAGCACCTGCCATATTTAGATCCCCGAATAGGGTTCTGATTGCAATCTGCAGTTCATCTTATCACCGGGACTACAGCTCGTTATACGTCGTTAATGGGAAGGGTAAGCATAAAAGTCTTCGAAGCCCTCGCCACACACGGATCACACACACACACACTTCGTGACAAGGCCTTGTCCTGGCTTGGGCCAGCTGTCAACTTAAACCCAACCCAACCTGCCTGGACTAACCGATAAACACCAAATATATCCATTTCCTTCATCCTCCAGGAGTCATTAGGCGCTCGCCCTTGGAACATCACGAACACCCAGCCTTTACTCTCCAAAAATAAACTTGCCCCAGGATCCCCATCCCATTCCTGTTCCTCTGGATCCTCTCCATGGCTGCCGCCAACGCACACCCAAAAAAAACACACAGCCTATCCGCCCCGCCCACGGCTTAGAGCAGTTTACCACCAACACTTCTAAGCACCAACCGTATCGCCGTGGCTTTACCGCGCTCGAATTATTGTTCTTTCAAAGTCGTAGAGTTCTGATGCACTGTGCACGCAAGGAACGAAGGAAATGGAGAATGCGGCTCAGCCAGCGCCATGTGGGGGCCGCCTAACGCCCGTCTTCTCGTGTTGGCAGCCGACAAGCGCAGTACTGTGTACGACTGCTTGCTGGACGGCGAACAGCGACCCCGAGAATAGCAGCATGACCCGCACAGCCGCGGGCCAGCGCCGGTAGTGAGCAGTGGGCGTGATCGAATACGGGCAGTTACGATTCACACGTTGGCGGCCACAAGAGCTGTCATACGGCCTGGGAGGCGTGCTTCCTTGGCATCGGTTCGACGGCGACGGTTTGTCGGCCTTTCAGCTGGTATGGTGACTCTGTAGGTTCCATGTCTAACTGGTCCACGGTCGGGGCTAAGAGGGTGTCGAAGACTGTGACAAATAGCCCTTGTGGCGCGTTTATCGCGCTGACAGCTGAGCATCTGGAAGGTTGGTCGCCGCCGGCGCGGAACCGCCACCACTCACCTGCGCCCGTCGACCGTCTCATTCTCTATTTCTGTACCCAGTACATCCACATCAGACGCAGTCAGAATGTCGATGACTTCCCACGTCCCCGACCCGCGCGGGAGCTGGACTGCATCCTGCAACTACCGCCCTCTACCGCTGCGTCCAGTCGCATCCCACAAAGGTCAGGAACCGAACGGGCCGGCAGCGTGCCTCATCGCCTCCGGGAAGCCCCCACACGGGCCGACCGGCCCTCCGTGCACCCGCGGGGCGCAGCCCTTCCTCCCTCCTCCTCCCTCCTCCGGACCCCAAACCCCAAACTGTGCCGTATCTCATCTGCTCGCCTGCTGCGGCACCTTGCGTTGCGGGAAGGTCGATCGCCGACAAGGCCCGAGGCAGAAACCTCCCCCCCTACGAAAATGGACCGTTTCGCGGGGGCGACGTAGAGTGTGATCCGTTGGCGAGTAAAGGAACGTGGTACACGGTGCATTAAAGAGCTCGTCGCTTAATCGTGTGACGTTTTCGGAGCGCCGTTTTGCTGCTGGTGAGGGAGACTACGACAGGGGGAGTGTTTATTTGTTCATGCGTGCGGCGCGGGGTGGCGGACGAAACGGGCACGAACAAGGCCAATGGGCAAAAGGAACAACGAAGAGGAGGAGCTGACAGAAGAGGCACTATACGGAATACATCCGAGTCCCTTGTCTGCATTGTCGTGGTGTGCAGCATCCGTGGAGGGCGCAGCAGAAACAAAAGAGAAACCGAAGCAGAAGCAGATACAGAAGCAATGATGCGTTGTGCAAAGGGAGAGACGTGACACGCGAACAGTCGCAAACGAAGCGGGGCCAAGGGCGGATGAGAAGGGATGATATGGCTCCGAGGCCTATAGCAATCGCCCGCCCTTGCCCGTCTTACTCGTCCATACCCGAGTTTGAGGTGCCCTGGGTTTGAAAGATGTTTCCTGTCGCGGGGTCGCTGCGGTCCGAGGGTTTGTCGATCATCCGGGGCCTTCCCGGTGCCACGGGTTCTGCTCGTGGCCCATCAAGTGTGTTTGGTAGCTGTCGGGTGCTACGCGGATAGCGAAGGAGGCATGTCCTGGTTTGGTGTGCTGGATCGGAGTTTCGCTCGTCGGGTCGTGTTTCTGTCATGTTGCATCGCTGGGAATCCGTCACCCACGAGTCGATGGCTAGCTGCGTCATCGGGTTGCATCTGAACCGTGCGGAGCGTCTTGATCACATCTTCACCTCACACTACCACTTGGTGTGTTGGGACTTACTCTCCATGTGATGCACATCCAGCACTGTATTCCTCAGCACTGTATTCCTCAGCACTGTACATATCGCGACACAATGCATCCATCATGATTCGTCTGAGTTAGCCTGGTTGGGCTGAACGTCGACTGAACGTCGGCGTGTGTGTCTCAACTCAGTTCCACCTTTGCAGTTCGTTCCTCCCAATCCCCTCAACTGTGGCTGTTCACCAGCCTCTTCCACGAGGACCAAATCTGGGTCACTCTCTCAGCCATTTTTAGACTGAGATTGCGCTAGGCCAATCAGGGCTAGGAATGGCTGTTGAAGGGATCAGCCGTTGCCAACTGTGGAGGCTGGATTTGAGCTGTGGGTGTGTGGCTGTTGCAGCAGCGGCAACAGCTTGGACGTGGCTTGAACGGGGACCCACTCGCAGTGTGTGGCTCAACTCCAGAGGCTCTGGAGCTGTTGTGGGGAACAAAAGAAAGTAGAGTTGTGCTCCCGCAGCATCGCACCCGAAGCCATGACGCCATGACCAGGCAAGGGCCTGCCAGACCGTCGAACGGTGACCAAACCCACACATCCACAAATCCACACTCAACCGAGAAAAAAGAAAGCCCACCGAAAACATCCCTGTCACACCGTCCGCACTATTACACTGTCACAGCTTTTGCATCGTAGAGATATCCTTTCAATGCTTCTTGCATTAGAAGGAAGGCCAAGGCAGTTGTTTCCGTGTCGCAGAGCCTGAACATCGCCACCTCCATCAGCGGGCCACTGTCAGCGGGATCGCCGTGCAGTTGACCGCGCCACTGAGATTGCCTTCATCCATCGCCGACCTCGAACTCAATGCTGACTTGGTTCGCGCCGGTCTGGTGTCTCGTGTAAGAAGGTTGACATTTTAGTTTGTGTACTGCCCCCGCCACTACGACTCTCAGCTGGCCTTCTAATGCGCCGGGCTACGTTGGGGAGCCCATCATCATCAGCCTGGAGCGCCGATAAGAGGTCGTAAGCTGGGTCGCAGGATAATTGCATTTGCGGGCGGCTTTCGTGTTTGCGTCGTAGACGCCGGCCAGGCATTCGACCTAAGACCCGTCAATCAATCTTCATAGTGGCAATCCTGCTGCTGCACCACGTAGTTTGCTTCGATTTGGCATCTTGCCCCGACGCACCCGTACTGCAAATCTCAGGGACCGCTCAGCTCCGAAGGCCTTATCGCATTCTGGAACGAGCAACGGTGACGCTGACGAGACGACGAAGCGACGATACGGGACGGACAAGTAAGTTGTAATTATTCCGGCCCGGAATCATCGCCATCAGACGAACCTGCGACAACAGGATCTACGTCTCATCATCAAACCCCCGCGCGCTCATTGGTACCCTTGCTGGCTTGGCGACCCAGGATGGCCAACCTGAGACCAGAATGGCAAGGGGTTTCGGATGGACGTGTCAACGGGCCAGGGTCGCAGAGGCAAACGCAGACGAGGGAGGGGGCCAACAAGACGGTCGCCTCTTGTAAATCCCCATGCTTGCTCTGTGGCAGGGGGTCGGAGAGTGGAAGGGGAAAATTTTCGTAGGGGATCTGGTCACGATGCAAGGAGAAGCAAGTGCACACTGTACCGTACCCACGGCTATCTCTACCTAGGCATGAGGCCATTCGGGAAGAGGGCGAGGGCCAGGGCGAGACCAGGGAGAGAAAATGATCTGCTGCCAACTGAAATGGCCCTTGAAAGGTGAGGTGCTTGGTCCGGACACGAGTGCGGAAGATGAAAACTCTTACCGGGACCTAAATGTCGGTCTGTCGGTCTGCGCCCAAGAGGCGTGAGGCTGCCGAGAAGATGGATGGCCGGGTGTCTGGCACACGCAGGCCGTCTAAGGCGCTCTGAGCCGTGATTCGCGCATTGTGCTCGCTCTGCGCTGGTACGATTGCGGTGCTGGCCAGCGGCGGACCAACGAGGGCTCAACGATGGCAGTGGAACCGCCGGCGACGACACTCCAACGGACGACTTTTGTCTGCTCGCCCCACGAGCCCAAGAGAAGCGCTTCACGGCCAGTGTCGCCCAATCTCGATTGTGCCTGTCGAGTTCCTGCAGCGCACCTAATGCGCGTGCGAGGGAGAGGGCAGGGTGACGAGGGAAAAAATCGAACAAGAGCCGCTGTTGACCAGGGCCGGAGCATGGCCGCAGGGCATGGAGGGCATGGCGGCCTTGGGATCGCCAGTGCTCTGTGCAGACTGCAGCAAGTGCCTGCCTTAGTCGAGTCCGCTTTGGTGAGCTGGCCGGAGTTGGCGCACGTCTTAGAGTCGCAGCCAACTCGGCTTGGGCTTGGTGTCTCGTCGAGCGGCATCGTTTTCGCTCGACTTGCATCTCTAGGCCACGGACCGTGTGTTGGCGAGGTTGGTGCACACACACAAAATGCGCGCAACACAACGCGACGGGACTGCTTACGCCTCCCCTTTGCGGACTTGGTCTGCCTCGCCGGAACTCGACGATGCTGTTCGCTGAGCCTGAGACTCGATCTGTCTAAATACAGGCGTAGCACGGGGTAGACTTCGCTCAGCAGGCAAGCTGGATGGCGGCTGGATGATGCGCTGGTGAGGGATTGGTCGACTGTGGGTGTGTGGGGTTGCGTTGTGTCTGGTGGATGTAGTGGATGTGGGATGTGATACGCGACGCCATGGTTGCAGGGCGTACTGGCAAGACTCCAGCTGCAGTTCTGCAACATCCACACAGATGCCGTAGGTCGATGGTTAGCTAGTGGTGGTGCCGTATGTGTCTCCCACCGTCCACAGTCCACAATCGACGACGTAAACTGTCTACAACAAACAGTTACAACAACCCACAGGAGACAGCATCTCAGAGGCCCCCCCTCCCTCCCCTTCCACCCCTTGGCTGAAAAAGGCCCAACTGCCAGACCTTAGTCATGGCGCCGGGCCACAGCTAGAGCCAAGTCGATTCGAATCGAATCGTGGACCTGGGCCTAACATGCGGCCGATCACCAGGAACGGGCGGCAATGGCTCAAAAGCCGACCAACTAACCACCAACGATTGACCCCCAACTGCCAACCATCATCCTCCATCCACCATCCACCATCCACCAGCCCTGAACGGATCAGGATTTTCCATTTCCGCATACTGCACTTTATCTGAAGGATTGACAACAGGATCTCATGCAACATGACAGGACCGTCATCTCGGAGCAAGTTGACGTATGCCCCTCACCCGAGATAATGAGATTATTGAAGTTCGTCATGACGATTTTGAGTTCACTCAACAGTCACCGCCCGTAGATTACGGACCCTCCAGACTCGAGAAGCCCCATGAGATCGTTCAAGGGTTGCCTTCCTTTGGCGGGGAGGGGCTTGCTTTTCGCGTGACAAGTGCAGATCATCGCTGGGCTCCAACAAAGCGGTGTCCAGTTGCGCGACGGAGCCAGGACATCGACCTATCATGGTGTGCGCCCGTGCATAACTTTCCATCTTGCTGCTGCTGCCTCCTCAAGCAAGTAACGCACTGGAATCTGTTCCATGTGCCAGTGAGATGCCAAGCCCAGATAATAACTCAGTATTATGCCCAATCACGACTCGTCATCGAAAGTAAGCATCGAGGTTGACGACAGACGTTGGAACACACAAAGCCCCAAACGGTTCAGGGAAACAACCCCTGGCCCAGGGTCAAGAGAATGTCACTGTAGAGTGGAGAAATTCGGATTTTGGTCTGGTCTCCTGGTTTGCCTCTGTATGCCGCGTTGGCCAGTGGGCGTCTGCCCCTGGACCCTGAAGGTGGGAGTGGGAGTGGGAATGGGGACCGCACTGTTCAGGGCAGGCGGTTTCGTTGGATGGATGGAGGCATGGGCAGCATGGGCAGCATGGCGTGGCCGATGGACAATGCACTTTCAAAGGCTGGCTGGACGGGAAAACCCCTATTAGGAGTAACGCCGTCGCTGATGGACGTGGGAAGAGGAGCAAGGCTGATGGAGGGCAGATGATGGACGACGAATGATGAAAGCGGAGAACGGTTGAGGTGTTTAGGATTATGGTAAGAATTAGGATGGTGATGGGCTGGAGACGGGCAATGTCGATGACGAGAGCGGCCAGCAAAGGCGGCGATGCAAGGCAGAGCAAGGCAGAACAAAGCCGAAGCGTGACAGAGACATGGTCGAGCATTGCACGGAGTACGCGTACCGAGTATGTAGATCCGGTCAATGCATAGCAGAGCGAGGTGCAAGAGGGAGCTGATGTGAGTGACAGCATATCCGCGCGTGAGTGAGGCTGGTGCACCATGCGCTGTGGTGGCTGTACATTGCCCAAGTTCGTCAACCGTCCTGTCTTCCAGCCAGTCAGCGTTGGCCGTCAACCACACCTATCGTCACTGATGTGGCAGCCAGTCAGCTGGGCCACCAGCCAAGCTCTGGTATTCGTACGAAACACACGCAAGCCAGACTCGGGACCCAGAACACCGAGGACGGGCTAGGGGGTCAGTCCACGTAAGGCATGTTGGGGAGGCAATGCAGGGTTCGGCATTCTTTTGGACGTCTGGAAGAAATGTTGAACTCATACCGGCGACCTTCGGACAGGCTCCGTGTGGGCTCCGTGCCGACGGACGGACTGCGAAGGGACGGAAGTATTGACCAACGGCGGGTGGAGAGCTTGCGGAGGAGCTTCGCCTGTGACTGGAGCCCAGCGCAATCCATCGGCGGCCCAGATCCCACGCTGCTTCGCTGCACCGCTGCACCGCTGGCTGAGACCCTTGAGAGACGAGGCGCCGCTCCAAAACGCTCTGATGCCGGAGGCGTTCAGACACAGGTGAGCCCTCGTGCACCACCAGTGCACCACCGCGTCCGCTGGAATGAGCAGCTGGGGGCCTGTTCTTACATGAAACGCCTCCCTGGGCAGCCATGAGTGCGCCAAGGCTCGCTGCCGACTCAGTGGCTTCCTTCAGGTCGACCTCGACGCTGTGCTGGGCTCCTTCCCCCTTTGGTCCTTGGGCGCCACGAGCAACGACGTGGGAAGGTACGTATCTACCCGGCCCCGACGACATCAGCCCCACCGTCCCCACCAGCACCGGCCAGCACCCCACCGGATGCGACTAGGGCCCCTGCCACCTTCCCCTGTACCCAGTGCGGCGTCCTCGCGGCTCACACTGCAGGGACCCTCCTTCCAACTTCCCAACTTCCCATCCGTCAACCGTACCAGGAGGTGGCGGCAGGCGTGGTGGGCACCCAAAACCCTTGCTCCTGGGTCTTGGTGGGCTGGACAAGGGTCTTGCGAACATGGGTCGTGGGACTTGGGCCATGGGACCTGCTGCGTGCTGCGTGCTGCGCTCTCTCGTCGCTCCATTTCATACATATGGTCTGGCGCTCCCCAGCCGCCTCAATTGAAACATCTCCTGCTCTTGTTCACTGTTCCTGTACCTGTTCACCGAACAGATCGAGCTTCACATTTCCCTTTTTCTTCTATCTCGACATTCTTTCGCCTTTTCCCTTTGGCCTGTCATATCCTGTTCTTCGTCTCCTTTGTCACTTCGACATCCGGGATCCGAAAACTCGACCGAGAGCCCCCTTCAAACCGCACACCCTTTGTCGGAGTGTCTGAGTCCTCCCTCAGACTCTTTATCCCAGGCCCGGGAATTCAATATCGTGAATAGGCCGGTTATGTCTTTGACATTGCCTGTTCCCGACCACACACTCCCAAGGGAGCACGTTCCAGAGTCCGCTGCGCGGTGTCTCCAACAATCACCGCTCCCTCTTATAGATTCCCTACCCACCTCGCCTTCGCTTTACTCCGACGACGCCGACGACGAGATTCCACGAAAACCCAACCAACTATCACACAACATGATGCCGCGCCAGCGACAACCTACCGCCGAGCAGGCTCCGGCCCTACCTGAGAGGAGTGCCCGTCGAGCTTCAAGGATGCTCGACGGCCTCACTCCCCATAAACTTATCGCGGAGGACCAGCAGCCCCCTCTGAAGGCCCAATCCGCCCCCCACGATGTTTACCTCTCCTCCGAGGAAGACGCATCCTCATCCGCCGACGACTTCTCCGACTTCGAGTGCGAGTCTAGCAGCGAGCAATCTCAGAAGTCAGCTATTCGACGGGGCAGCCAGGAGGACACCGCCCGCGTGGTCTCAGTCATCTTCTCAGGCAAGCCCTCCATCGTCGACCTTCCTCGGCGATTTATCTCTCCCAGCTCTAGCGAGACCTCTTCCCGACCTCCCAGCCGCCTCCGGAGAACTTCGACAATGCCCATCATGGACCACCGCCGAGTCTCCATGTCCTCTTCCCCCTCTGGCTCCTCCGTGCGGTCTTCCATCATGCACCCTCCCCGCACTAGCAGCATGCTTCCCAGCAGCCGCCTCGAGAAGCAAAGACCTCATTTCCTTAACATTGACCCATTCGCAACCAAGACTGAGCGGGAGGAAGAGCATAACAATGGCGACCTGAAGACGCCCAAGACGCCCACAGGCATGTTCAAGCGCACGCTTAGCCTCGTCAAGAAGCGCAGCAGGCCTTCCCTAAACACTCACTTCATCACCCAACACTCCTCTCTATCCCGAGACAGCCTCCCGTCGTTCATCACGCCGTCCTCCCACATGGAGCAGGTTCGAGAGGAGTCTCCGGCCCCCGAGCCTAAATCCGCCCCCCGGCCTGTTAGCCGAGGACCTGTCACTTACCACGAGATTGTCATGTCCGCGAAGCGAAGGGCCCAGACGACACCCATGTCGCCCATCTCTCCTCTCTCAGAACCTGCATCCCCGATGACTCCTAATGGCACCCGGCAACGCCTACGACAAGGTTTCTCTTCCGCCCGACGGCGGAGTATCAAGGCATGAGCAAGAGTATTATCGCGCTTATGTTCTGATTGTATGACGTATTACGACTGGGTTCAACATCTCCATCTTGGGACCGGCGTTATATTGGCTTTGTTCTTTATGTCCTCTTTTTCTTTATCATCTTTTACTTATCCCCTTTCTGGGAGGTTTTCTTTTCTTGGGAAGGTTTTTAGGGCGCATTGTTTTTGTCGGAAGACAACCAGGCAGGAACAAAAGGAGGCGGAGTTTGGGCATGGGACACTCGTTTCTCTTTTGGGTTACGAATGCTTTTTTGGGGAAGACTGGAGTTTGGCGCCTTGCAACATACACACACACGCATACATGTTAGCGCCCTGGACAGGCCACTTTCGTTATTGAGATAAATTGTTAATGAGGCCGAGGTCGTTGAACCGACCCGGTCGAGGGGCAACACATCCGTCAGAGTCATGGATTGGAAGATAGCTGTTTTCGCACGCGCAATACCAACACAGACATGATTGCTTGTTCCCAAATGGAAAGACCCCTTCACTTCACTTACTGCTTCCGTGAGACACTCATCTGCGCCGAATTGGTAATTACTTTTGGGGGATCTTAGTTCTCATCGTGCTGTGGACACTTCAGTACGTGCAAATCCGTAAGTCCGTCATGTGCTATGTATCTGTCCGTGCCCGCTGAAATAATGCATGATGTGTTTAATGGACGCTTCTTCCCAAGTCCCATTTGAAAGCGATCAAAGCGCGGCTCGAAGCGAGACCTTACTTGTTGGTGTATCTACGTGCTAGTTTTTCTTGGGGACTTCCTTTTGGCTTCTAGATCTTGGCGGGGAGGATGGCGCGAACTGTGCGTGTTGTGAAGACAAAAGAAAGCAGAGACATTGGAGTTTCACTAAGCAGGCTACGGGGATGTGTGTCGCGGTGCCATGCATGGTTGGCATGCCGAATTTGTTATTGAGTTTGAATGTCTAATTTTCCACGACTGTTATGATGGTTTTAATATGAAAAGGGACGAATTGATCTGATCTGTGTTGTGATGTGTGGATGGATGTGGAATGGCACCAGACGAGGATAGTGTAAGTGGACGTTTCGGCGCTGAGGGACGCACTGCGTATGTTGCGGACGGACCTCTGGCTCCTTGAGCTTGCACCTCTGGTTCCTGGGCTTGTCGTCTGACAAAGGGAAGTCTGGCTTTTGGCGGTCAGTTTGACAGTTGGACTCAGGCACGCAGCGAATGGGCGCATGGGACGCAGGGCGGCGGCGTAAATGGTTCGCCTGGCGTTTTAGTTCCAGCAGGAGGTTGGGGTCGTCGATTACTACTTCGGGAACGTCAGGTGGCGGGCCCTCGCGGCCAATTGGCTTTCGCGGTGTGGGAAGGGCCCGTGGGAGGAGGGTTACACTCTGACTTATACTGGAAGTGACGGCAGGTTCAGTGGCAGGGACGGACGGGGGGTTTGTTCGTTCTTCCTTTCCTTTGGAGGGACTGACTGCATGGGGATTGCGTCAGGGGAACAGACAGATGCAGGAACGGTGACAGGATACGGAGCCGGAGCAGGAGCAGCCATGGCCGAACGGACTCGTCCCGTCTTGACGCGGCCGTCCGTAGGCCGTAAGTTAGGTGTGCCATGTTCGTCCGCCTGGTTGGATCTGGCCGCCGACAAACTACGGAATCAATTATCTACAGAGACGGGACTCGATGCAGTGGATGCACCGGCTACCAGAAGACAGCTTGTGCAGGCCATCGGTTGCATCCGTCTGTCCTCCCTCCGTAATGCCCAGGGGGGGTGCTCCGTCGGCGTCCTAATTGAGATCTTCTCTACGAAGGCGGATCAAAGCACAAGCCACCGACCCACCGCAAATGCAAAACAACGGTGAAGCAGTTGGCAGAGCACAAAGAAAAAAGGGTCACTTCCAACGGCCACAATTAAGCAGGGCGCCCAAATTGGCCGTCATTTCGTTCCATGTAGGGCAATTGGGGGCTTGGGAATTGCGGTGGAGCGTAGTCAACCCACCCACCGACGGGACGCTTGATTACCGACAGAGCCAAACTCCACCGTAGAAGCTGCAAGGTACCGCGTTGGCGCAACATGGCCGGCGCACACTGTAGCCATCACCAAGCCATTGTCATCTGTTGAGCGAAGCAGCCTCGCGCCGTCGACAGCCGCATCGCCTGAATTGGCCTGCTGAGACAGCTTCGGGCTTGGCTTCACCGATGCCATTTAGCCCAGCTCTGACCGCCGTTGAATTGAGCAGGCGCCAGTCCGCAATCGGGCATGGTCGATACTGCTCTCTCGGTAGTCACAGCCGATCGTGGCCATGACGCTCTCGTTCTGCTCCGTTAATTGCGCGACTTTGATCACGCTGCCATTTCCAAAATCCAGCCGCGTGCTCATAGCTTCTGCATCTTGGAGCGTGGACATGGACGTGGGAGTGGACCTGTACAACTGCGTGGAGACGTGAGAGAGGACCCTGGCCGGTGATCATTTTACTCCGTCCGCGACATGCTCTCGTATTCTTCATTCTTCTGGAACCGTGACGCCGCTTCAGCTTCAGTTCGACTAGCTTAAGTCTTCCGATGCTCAGAGGCTCAGATGCTTAGATGCTTAGATGCTCAGACCCTTAGATGCCCAGACCCTCTGACCCTCAGACCTAACCCCGATCAATCCTCCTCTCCCAGGAATAGTTCACACACATCCCGACGTTACGGCTCTGACATCTCTGACAGCCTCCCTCTCCCCCTTGGCCCGCATCTATCTGTCTGTAACTCGTAAAGGCCCGCCGGTCGACCCGACCGACCTGGCCTGACCCCCGTTGCACCGCCTGCAACCTGCAAGAGTAATCAATATCCTTCCCGCGTCGACCGTACTGCAAGATTGCCCACCAGAGCCTCGAGTGATCCCGGTGCCCATCATCTCCACTGCGAATCCGGGTACCTGAACTAGCGAGATGGAAAAGAGAGAGGGAGAGGGCCTGCGCGGGGGATTCTTGGCCCTGCTAGCTTCTAGCGGCTAGCCAGGCACTGTCGCTGAAGCTAACGAGGCGTTCGTCATTTCGTTGGCGGCTGAATGGCGCGACGCCTTCGGACGATCCAGGGGTTTGCCCCTCCTCGGACGGGGAGGACTAGTCACGAAGCTCAATGAACGGTGAGGTTCTGGAAATTGTTCGAGAAGAAAACGGAGCAGTATTACCACATACGTAGATGGAGGCTGGGAGGAGGATGTCATGGGATGGCTTCGTCGCGGCTCACTCCGTCAGTGTTTCCGCACAGCACCCACCACAGCGGTAGACGGAGTAAACAGAGACAGCTAGACTCAAACGTGGGCATGTGGCCAGAGCTGAGACACAGAAACGCCTTTGAGACAAGGATTCGGCCCTGGTACCGTACCGTGGCGCGGTGTACTGCAGACTTCAACAGTGCAGAATCTCCAAGGTCTCCAAGGCAGATGCTGATCAAGGATGCTGATCAAGTATACAGTATCGTGACGTTAGCTGCAACTCAAGGACCCGGCATTCCGAGGGCAGTGATACGAGGGCAGTGATCAACTCGACACACGCAAAGTCCCTCCGATCTTCATCTGCGAATGGACCAGATGACGACGTCTAGGAACGTATTGTACCTCTGCTAGATGAAACAGAGTGACGCGCCGGTGGCCAACCCACCTATCACGACCGACAGTCCGCGAGGGGCAAATTGGGCCTCCCGACGATTACCGATCAACGAAGCTCTCTCCACTCTGGCCGTTGGGGATTGAGTGCGTAATCCGGGGACTCTCCTGTTTGTTTGGGGCACCGCACTGTGAGGAAATGCGTGGCGAAGCCGTTCAGCGGGGTGGCGCCTTTGGCCTGGCGATGCTAGTCTGAGGAGGAGATTTGTACTACGCGGTAGGGGGAAGTGATCATCGCCAAACGTCTGTGCCGGGTTACCAGGGGAAGAAGATGCGAGAGCAACAAACTGTGTGGAGGATGGTGTTTGAGCTATGGTGAGCTGATATGGAGATCCCTCGCTGGGTGAGCCGAGCCACGATGATCCTAGATGCCGATGTGGGCTATGTCGACGTCCAGCGGGGAGCAGATGAGATGGAGATAGAGACGGATTCAGGTGAAAGGAAGATTTGAGGGTGGCCTTGAAGAACGATTAGCGACTGGGATGTGATTCCCGTCAGAGCACTACTACGATAATAGTACTCTTTTGGTGGTACTAGACTCTGCCAAAGCGTTGCTGAGCTTGGTTGCTGTCGAGGGGACGTGGCATCGGCTGGCGCATGCGTACAATGGGACATAGGCGAGGCGTCTTTCATAGCTTGTCCTGCCTGAGCCGACGTCCTTGCCACCACGGAACGTTAGTGTTGGGTTTGGCAGTCCAGACTCTGACAGTCGGGTAGTCTAGCAAGGGGACGGATATGTTTGGTGGCGGCTGATGCGTTGTTTGATGTATGGTCTTTCGGTGTTGGAAAACACTATCATCGAGAGGCAGGGCTTTGTTGGCCTCGTATATCCAACCATCCTAAGAGTGGTCGATGGGGTCGGTCCACCGTACAGTTCCATTGCTAACGTTGCTAGGATCGCAGCTTCACGTCACCGGAATTCTGTTAACCAACTTCTCCACCATGGACGAATCCAAAGAGGGGTCTAGACTGCCACTGATGAACTGAGGAGTGTTGCTGGCCTTCATGGGACCCTGGAGGCTGAAGGCAATATAGAGGCATCGACATCGACGACTGCTACACGTTGAAGAACATACTCATGGCTAAGTGAAGCAGTTTTTATGGCAGGTCCTAGAGTGAACTCACACCGTGGCGTAAGTCGTCGTTTCAAAGGCTGGCAAGAGTTCCAAGATTGCTGAGCGTACTACGGCTCGACCTAACTAGCTATGGTGCTATATATGAGGCACTTGATGTAAAGTGGCCAGATTTGTGTCGTATTGCATTGTATTGTAGGACCTCAATCATAGTTGAACAAGAAGCCCTTGAGGATCTCAGCTTGATGTTATGCCATACCACATTCACACTAGCTAAGTAGGTAACAAAGAACTACACGGTATCCATGAGCCAATGCCGTGTATGGGCTGCTGAAGTTTTATTAAAAGAAGGATTCGTGTGTCTTTATGCAAAATAAAATAAAAAAGGACTCAAAGGACTCTGTAAATTGACACCTGCGGTCGATCTGAAGGTATGGCTCCCTGTTCAACATCCGCAGCGCCATCTGGACCCATACGGTGCCGCTGGCGTATATTCCTAGTGGGAGGCCTCGACCGGTTACAGATTTATAGATGAATTGGAGCTTCTAGGCGGCGCTGGTTTTAAGCTGCATATCGAGGGCAAATCTCCCAAAAGGAAGAGATATCTTCTATAGTCTATTAAACTGTGCTACACTTTCTGGACCCTCAGGAGATACGTCATCGTCAACTGTAGCAAAATTGAAATGCAGATCAGTCCCTAGTAGCTGGCCTTTGAAGCCAGTATTGCTGCTGGCCGTACATGTACTGTCAATATGCATTTTTCCATGGTTGAGACCTTGCTCTAAGTTTGTGAAGGCCTTATTAACCTTCCCTACCCTATGCCGAAATTGAGAGTGAAGCTGCTGAGATGGAGAGCTCAGGGTATCGTCTCTACATAGTAGATCTACAAATTCAATGCAAGAGAAGATGTAGATAATAACAGCAAGCAAGCAAGGGCTAAACGACATGCCCCTGTGAAACTCGGTCACTATTCCTAACCAGTTCACGCCGTTTTAGGACACGCTTACATGGCACAGCTCGAGAGGATTTTGCGTATCAACGGCTCATTATACACCCCCCTATCATACGGCCCAACGTATCAACAGGACCAGGGCAAATGCGTAATTCGACAGTGCGGATGACAACAAAACATCAGCCGCCATATGCAAGTTTCCCGGGAGGCAAAATCCATTCCCATCTCTTTCCCACCCTCCATCTTTGATAAAACATGATAAATAACATCTGATTCCGTCCCATTAACCATCACTAAGGTTGTTTGCTCTACTTAAAGGTTCAAGCTGTTGCTGGTGTACACATCACTGGGGGGCTCCTGCGGTTCCGTTCAGTGGGATATTGTCGGAGGGACTGTGAGGAATGGGTTGCTTGGATCGCAGTGTCAGGGGGAACGGGTACTCGTCAGGATCTTCCTCCTCACTAATAATTGTTAATAAAACAAAAAATTGTCAAGGGAAACAAAGGGGTATACATACGGGAGCTTCCATGCGACATAGTCCTCGGTGCTGAGGCCCTCGCGGCCTTCCTGCAGGCTAGCAAAATCGCCAGGGGTCATCATACCGGTTCTGTCTCGGGGAGAACCAGGCACAGAGAATGGGCGTGAAATCTTCTGCTCGACGCCGGGAATGAAGTCTTCCTCCTCGTCACCGGTGAAGGAGTCGGGGTAGGCACGGCGAAGGGCCAATTGTCGAGCCTTGACGTACTCCATGCCCATTCGCTTCCAGTCCAGGAGATCGCTCAGGCGTTCCGTGCGGTTTCGCTGGTTAATTCGCTGCCGGCGGCTCTTCTGGCAGAAGTCGAACATGAAAGACGTCAACTGGTTGACAGAGTCATCGACACCCTTGGTGCGGCGGTCCACAATGTAGATTCCGTAGTCGCTGGAGTTCTCAATAAGCTCTTCCATGTAGCATCCGAATCCGGAGAGGTTAGTGGTGATGCTCGGCACGCCCATGACGGTGCACTCAGCGGGAGTGTATCCCCAAGGCTCATAGTAGGAAGCGAAAACGCCCAGATGGCAACCTCGGACGAAGTCATCGTAGTCGAGGGGAAGAACAGGGTTGGCAGAGTTGAGGAACTCGGGGTGGAAGATGACCTTGACTCGGTCCGTCGAGTCGTTGAACAGCTGCACTCGTCGGATCTGGTTCAAAACCGGGTCCTCGTGATCGTTGACCATGTTGTGGGTGACGATGGGCGGAAGTCCACCTCGCTTCATGGCGAAGAGGCGACGGCGGAGTAGGACTCGATCCTGAGCGGAAATGAGCTCCTTCTCATCGGGCATAGGGTCACCATCGTGCCACTTCAGAGATCGCTCAAAGATGCGGCGTCCAATGCTCTGCTCAATGACATGGGTGGTGTCTCGCAGGGACTTGATCACAGCCTGACCCTTGAGAGCCTCCACAGTAAGCGAAGTAGTCTGCGCAGGCATGATGATGAAGGCCACAATCGTGATCTTGCTTCCTGCGGCCTTGAGACGGTGGTTGAGACGGGCCAAAGACTCGATAAACATGTCGACACCCTTGTTTCGGAACTCATAACGGCCGGCAGTGAAGAGGTACAGGGTGTTATCAATGTCGAAATCGTAGTGACCGTAAAAGTGTCCTCGCACAAAGTCATGGATCTTTTCCTTGGCTTGCTGATGGAGGTTCTGGAATTCGTGGACAGCGGAGAACTTGGTAACATTGAGGCCATTGGGCAAGACACCATCAGGCTTTCGTTTTAGCAGATGCTCAGACTCAAAGGCGGTAATGTGGGAGACGGTGGTGAAGACATCACAGGCGTGGGCGGCGGCTCGTTCGATGCAATACCTGTGGTAAATACCACGCTTGCCAGCCTCGGCGTCGACATCAAACCACTGCAGGTTGTTGTAGAAATCCACGGAGCCGGCGCATAGGTATCGGCCGAGAAGAGTAGCGTGGGTCGTGAAGATGGTAGTAATGTCAATGCGTCGCTTCTTGGCGAGGGGCAGGGCGACACCAGCCAACCACTCGTGGAAATGGGCAATGACGGCCTTTTTCTTCTCATGGACGACAAACTAGATAGAGGGTCAGTTGAGGAGAGGAGGGAAAAGAATCATGGGTAGTACCTCTCCCAGGAACCACGCGACTAGGTAGCCGAAGACGATGGTCTCATTGGTCTCGTCATCGCTAGGCGGCGAGGGAATGCTGGCAACGTTCCACAAATCGGCCTTCCACTCGTCCAAATGACCGTAGGCAGTCTTGGTATCGATGAGAATGACTCTGGGAGCACCCTCAATGAGCCATCGACCGTAGATGATGCCGATTCCTCGGTCCCTCATGGACTGCATGGTGGCGGCGATCTCTGGGTTTGTGGGTTCCATCTCTTCCACCTCGACGGCAGCCTACTACTGTCAGTGGACGCAGTCCAAAAAAGGGAGAGTTCGGTCAAGGACGCACCGATTGGTGGTTGAGGGGACCGATGAGAGTGTAGCGATCTCCATATTCGGCTGTTGTGACCGGAGCTTTGGACTTGATGACGGAGTAGATGCCACCAACTACACGCGAGAGAACGGGTCAGCACAGGGACGGTAAGAGCGAGTTGAGCGGGTTTTGCGGAAGCTCACCTCGATGGGCTACCTCTGTAGCAATCTCAAAGAGCAGGTGGTTCTTGATGTCACGAGTCGGTGACACTTCGCCGTCGGAACCCATGGCGATTTCTGTCGTTGGGGACGTGGAGTGTTGAGGGGTCAGGCGTAGATGATCTGACGATGGTGCAGGCGGCTGGATGGCTGGATATAGAAGGCGGGCGAGGGATCGCGACACGGCACGTCAGGGAGACCAAAGGGAGGGAAGTAAGAATTCTGGGTGACGATGAAGCTGAAGAGCTGTCTGGAGAACCCAATTGGAAGGGTTTAAGGAGCAAAGAGGCCAGGTCAGAGTCGGTCGGTGGCGGACGACCAAGAGGAGGAGGTAGTGGTGAGGTTGCGTCACAGGCGCTACTGGATGCGCTTGGATCTGCACGCGAGAGCGAACAGGGTTTGTTGAGCGCAGGAGCAGGGTGCCGGAGGGGCGCAGAACCGGACGTCTGGGATTTCACGCGCTTTGACGAGGAGGAGATTGGAGAATTGGAGCAGTAGTGACACCGGGAGACGAGATGATGGCTGGGAGAAAAAAAAGGAGCGGGAGGAGAAGAAGAGCAAGAAGGAGAGGAGGGCGACGGAGCGTCGGCGGAGAGGGCGAGCGAGTGAGTGCCTGAGGGCCTGAGTGCCACAGCCAGCGAGCGAACGTGTGGGAGTGAGGGGGGAAGCGAGCGGCGTGGGCAGGTGACAGTCCAGAGGTTTTGGGAGGTGGTGGTTCGGTCCGTCATGTACTTTAGCTCCCTGGAGCCCGCTACACGATGCAGCTGTTGATTGACCTGTTGTTGCGCTAGCGAGCTCCAGAACTCCAGTGGGTAGTCCAGGGGGGCCCGCTACCAAGCAACGGGCCCCCCCCCACGGTCGCCACAACCGTTCGTCGAGGGCTGATTTTGGGTCCCAAAATGCCCCAAATGCCCCAAGCGCCCCGCCCAAGCTCCCCAGAGCTTCAGTGGAGCATGCACCTCAGCGCCCAGGACATCCGCGGAGACTCCAACTCGCCGCTGCCCAGTTCCCATCCGTTTTTGCTCCATCTTACTCCATCTTGCCCTCGCCCACAATAAACAAGACTCAACCCGCCACCCGATCTCTCCCCATGCCTGCCGATGGGATGCCAGCCGATGCATCCATGTGCTTGGTCGGATGTCCTTGGCCGGATGGCCCCCCATTTCCCATCGCTTCACCCCTCAGACCTCTGGCGCCACCGTCCCCGCCTCGGTGAGCCGAGGCCCTCAACAGAGCCAGGTTTTGTTGTTTCAGTGAAATCTCCGGGTCGGCGCCAGATTCACGAGGATTGCGCTGTTTGTTCCTATTGTTTCCTCTCTCTTCGAGTCGTCCTGTTCGGTTCTCGGTCCATCGCTCGCACGCTAGCAGCACCCAACCATCGAGAATGAAGCCCTGGTTGTCCTCGACGGTAACTGGTGGCTGGGACCTCTGCATCTTGTTGGGCGCCACATGCAGTCAATGCAGGCAAGCAAGTAAACCCTCGCTTCGCCTTCTCCTAGTCCATAAAGAGCTCGCTGGCAACGCTCCTTTTTCGGCGGGATTTGTCCCGTGGCAACCACAAGCCAAGAACACAGATGGCATTGCGGCAACACACAGAATGGTGCTAGTCACCTCTGCAATGCGAGGTTGTCTTTGGTTGCCTGCATGCTCTAGCACACCTTGGACGGACCGGGATGACGAAATGGAATGCGGGGGAATGCCAACCACGCCGCGAGGCCCTCCTCCTTTCTCCCTCCTCCACCTCGACGGCGCCCTCTAGCTTCCCGTCCCTTCGCTTGAAACGCCACTCAGGAGGACGGATGATAGCTGAGCAGTCGGGTGCTCCTTGCTCCCATGTTGTTAGTGCACGACACACCGCTTTAGGGTTCAGTCATGCACCAACTAACCCGCACGACTTTCGGCGCAACGTACTTACTTACATCGCGACCGACGACGACTACATCGGAGCTGACCAGCCTGACATGCAGTTGCCCATCCCTGCCGACGCCTGCGTCACAAGCGTCATATTTCCTGCACACGCACGCAGGATGCCGGTTATTCTGCGTCCCTTTGCTACTTCTCGCTTTCTGTATAACATGAAAAAAGAAAAAAGAAAAAGGATTTTGGCATTCCAACAAAATGCCATTGCTCTTGCGCCATCCATTCTCCTGGGTTCTAGCCATCACACGCTCCGCTATCGCTCCCTCCGATGTCTCACCACTGCTTCGTTGGCCTCTTTGGAGGCCCTTGAACGAGCGTTGCTGTCCACTATCTGACTTGCTTTGCACCGCACGTTGGGTAAAAGAAAAGCAAAACTGTTGGCTCTCCTCGAACCCCACGCATCCGCCGAGATGCCCCATTTCCGGATGGCATCTTCCCGAAACCGGGAAAGCTTCGTTGGTGGAAATACCTGCCTCCATCCACGTAACACGGCAACAACCGCTCACTTCGCGCCAGGGGCAGCTTGGAATATGTTGTATTTCACCGCAGAAGCTTCTTCTCTGGAATGTCTTGCCTTACATAACCCGTTTCCTCCTCGCCCCGTAGATAAGATCGACACAGTCGGAATCGCCAAGCTAGGGCAATGGATGTACCTCACTTCCCCAAGATCGAGTTGAAACAACCCGGGACTACCGGTCCACACTATTGCTAGTGAGAAAACTCAACAGTACCAGCATCAAATCGTAAGAATGAAAATCGTCTCGGTAGTTCTCCCTCATGTCTGGATGCCTAGCTCACCGCAATGCAAGATCATCCTTTTGCGGGTCTTGGCCATTTACAACAGTTACAGGTCGAACCTGTCCCGTGTGGCGCATATTCAGCAGCCGCATGAATCGGATCAAAATGAGCGGCCAACAAAAATCCCATTAAAATTCCTCTCCGTCGTTGGCGAAATATTTTGATTCTCATCCCTTACTGCTTTGCATTGGCACCAACCGGCGCATTCAAACTCCGGCAAGGGCCAAAGCAAGAGCCCAGGCCGCAGCCCGATTCTGATCAGGCCAATCACTACCGGTTGGGCAACAATCCCTCAATGGCGGTGAATTGAAGTCTTGCGATAAGTCTCACTTCAGCTCCTGCACGGGGTTTGGAAGGGAGCTTTTCGACGGCTTATTCTTAGACCTGCCTTATCACTAATCGTCCAGCGCGACTCGACCAGGAGCAGAGATCAGTCAAGTACGAGGGTACGTACCGTTTTTGCAAATCTTCAGCCTTGTGCTGGTGTTAATCATGATTGGTCAAGCGGCTCAATGAACCGCCCCGCGGTGGGGCGCATTTTTGCAAGGCTGTCAATTTTTCCAAATTTTTCTGAAAGCCCACCCATTTCTGCGACCGGCCTCGCCAGAATATACCTGCGCCTACGACATCTAAGATACCCGGAGCCACCGTAGCTCCTCGTGAACAGCCGTGATCTGTTCGCTTCTTCGTCACGTTTCTAAGGCCGAAATTCTGTTTCCAGAAATTCGTTGCTCAAGATGGGCGACATCGCGCAGGTGAAGGTCGTCTTCACGACCTCGGAGCAGGACCTGGTGCTCCCAGAGTCGAGACAACAACTCCTTGTCCCCGCTGGTATGTTGGCAATCATATCCGTACAAATAGCCCCTCCCCAAATTCCCTAATCTGACGCAATTGTCAGACATCAAGCGATATGGCCTCTCCCGTATCGTCAACTCCGAGTCTATGCTCAACACCTCCTCCCCCGTCCCCCTCGACTTCCTCGCCAACGGCACCTTTCTGCGCACCTCTATCGAAGAATACCTCACGACCAACGGCCTCTCTTCGGAATCTACCCTGGTCCTTCAGTACGTCCGCAGTCTGCTGCCCCCGGTCTACGAGGCAAGCTTCGAACATGACGACTGGGTTGGCGGTGTGGATGTCCTGTCGGCGACTTCTGCTGCCGGTATCCTGGCCGGCGATGCCAATGTGCGAGAGAGAGTGGCTAGTGCGTCCTATGATGGCCTCGTGAGAGTCTGGAATCCTTCTGGCGATGCAATTGCGATATCCAAGACTGGTGGCCACACCCAAAGAGTCAACGCTGTCAAGTGGGTGTCACAGAAGCAGCTCGTCTCGGCCGGATTGGACCGAAAGGTCATCGTCTGGGACTACAGCGAATCTGATGATGGTTTCTCCGGCGCTCTCAAGTCCAACATGGAGCTCTGGGGGCATGAGAAGGATATTCTCAGCCTCGACGTCAACGGCGCTACCAAGCGAATCCTCACAGCCTCTTCCGATGGCCGCATTGGTCTGTGGTCGTCTTCAAAACGCACCGCGCCCCAAGCCGACCCCGAGAGCTTGCCTTCAGCACACAGCACCAAGCGTGCTAAGATCTCGAGCGCGGCCAACACCGCTCAGCGAGGCCCCCTTGCCATGATCTCCGTTCACGACGACCCTGTCACTGCTGCTATTTTCCACCCCAACGACGCGACTGTGGCCTACTCAGCCTCAAAGGATCACACCGTCAGGACTCTCGATTTGACCACACAGCGCGAGGTTAGCCGGTTAACGACCATGCACCCTATCCTCTGCGCAACCGCCCTCCCAGGCTCCTCGCTGATCGCCGCGGGTTCATCCGCTCGACACATCACGCTGCTGGACCCCCGTGAGTCCGCTTCTGCCACTTCAGCCATGACGCTGCGCGGCCACGTCAACATGGTCGTGTCGCTGGCGCCCTCGCCCGAGAACGAGCACTCGCTTGTATCCGGCTCCCACGACAGCACATGCCGAGTGTGGGACTTGCGCAGCGTGCGCAGGGGAACCTCTGAGGAAGGCAGCGGTAGCGTCAGCGAGCCCGTGTATACCATTGGCAGAGAGTGGCTCAAGGGCAAGAAGCTGCCGCCGTCAGGCGACGGTGCCAAGGTGTTGAGCGTGGTTTGGGACAAGACTTGGGGCATCGTGAGCGGCGGCGAGGACAAAAAGGTTCAGATCAACCGAGGAAGGGGTCTGCTATCCGAATAGATTTAGACATGGAAAATTCAATGGCGAAATCGGTTATGATAACAAGAATCCAAGGGTATCCTTTTCTATCCCAGCAAGCAATTGCATTCCGCGAGTGACAGCATCCAATAGCACCAAGGCATTTCGTCCAAATGATACGCCAATACAAATTCTCAAGTCTCCTTCGCCATCTGGGCCTCCTGCATCAGCGCTTTGTACTTTCCCTGAAGAAACGAGTTCGCCGAGAGAAAGGATAAAACTTCGCTTCTCAGTCGCTCCTTAGAGAATGGTAACTTCTCAAAAGCGATGGCGTCAAGTATATACGTCACGACTGTGTTCGTTTTTAGAGGCGGTTCGCGTAGAAGTTTGGCGATAGATTCGGGTTTGAGATTTTTATTACCGTGCCAGATGTAGTAGGTACGGAGGGCAGAGGGGGACACTGAGAGTTGTTTGTTCTTCCGTGAGCGGTATAATTCGAGTTCGACATCGGCAGCAGTGATGCGAGAGTCCCTTTCTTTCAGTTTTGTCTTTGGTTTAGGGACTGCGATGATTTCTTGGGGCTTTTTTGCTTCAGCCACAAGTTCCGGCGCATCTTCAACCTCTGTGATGGACAGATCGATCTCCGCGCCGTCATCGATATCGACCACCTCCGCCATTTTGATTGGCAGGCGTTTCTCAGCGAACTCTGGTCGCGGAGGACACGGGTCGAGATTCTCTCGCTCCTGTTCCAAAACGTGGTATAGCTGAATCCCAGCGTAGGCATCTGAAGCGGAATCTGATTATTATTAGTAAGTAGTAGCGAGAAGTTATAGGTTAAACTTACACGATATCTGGGCAGCATTCAGGGCCTTCATCCAGTTGCTTGTGCGGACTGATGGCCCCTTATACAAGGGAAGACGAAGACAATCCTGTACCTGGACAGCCATAGCAACAGGAACCCTGTTGACAATATTCAACTTGTTCTCTTTTGAGTATTTGACAACTTTGTAGAGATGGCTAAGCTCGAAGATGCCCTTTGTCTCGATGTCGAAAAAAGTCTTGAGCCTTGTGCAGTCGCCCTGGATGTTTACGCCGGCTTTAGTCACGCCCTCATCTTCCATAATCTGTCGGAATATCGGGCCAATAAAGTCGTCTTTAATAAACAGGGCGACGTGAAAGAGGGCTATGCGGCTGGGACTCGCGATTTGGATGAGAGAGACGTTTTGGCGAGGCCCCGCAGCTTTTGTCACATAAGCCATCCATTCTAGGTCGAATCCGAGCACCTTCTCGCCTAGGAAATACTGCTGGCAGACGTGTTCCATGCTGTGTTTGCTCGTGCAGTAGTGGACTTTCACCTTCTGAACTGAACCATCACTGTGGATGCGTTGGTACATGTCATGAGACCAGAAGGATCCAAGGGTGCCCTCTTTCTTCTTCCGAGCAGCTTGGAATAGCTCAGAGGAGATGTTGTAGTCCAGGGAAGTCAGTGGGGGGAGAACTTCCTTTTCCGTCTTGGCATTGTCCTTTGTTTCAGTAGAAGGATCACTTGTCACTTTTGTGATATCCTCGGGTTTCTGGGGTTTCTGGGGGTCTTGGATGCCTTGTGCTAGCCGCGCCGCGGACGCCAGTACATCTTGTTGATCGAACCATTCGGCAGCATCAAGTTCGAACTGCTCATCGTCGCCAAAATCCTCCAAACCAACATCAATGGGTTGGACGGAATTTCTGGCGTTGAAGTTTGTGGCATGGAGAAATCGAGGCACATCTAGGAGGGGGTAGAGGGGAGGGGTTTTGCTCCTCGGAGAGAACCGGATGCCACAGGTTGGATTCCATAGTTGGTTTTGAGAGGGGGACGACATGGTGGGTTTGTATCGTCTAAATTCATGGCTGTGTCAGAATAACGGTTGGGAGAAGAGGAACGGCCAGGCGCCATCTAACCTCGTATGTGACAACAGTGGATGAGGTCTCTTGGCGGGTCTGATTACATTGCCAGCAATAGTCGCCCGTCCTTTGTGATAGGTCATTGAAGAAGATGATGAAGATCCCGCCGCAGTCAGCACTGAATGGCCATCGCGACAAATGACCATGACCTGAGCGTGCGCGCGCTATATTGGACCCAGGCAGCCACGTCCTGAACGGGGTCGATGTTCGCTGCTGTTATTCACGACCATTGGCGTGGCGTCGTCTGTTGGTTGACGCATCTGCTTAGTCAGGCCCGCGGGCTCACGTGGGGACGTGCTCACCTCGACCCTTGCATCTCCATCCCACTTTGCGACAGTTTGGGCGACATCGACGGAATATTCCACGACAAACAAGGACCGGCGATAATTCAGAGCTGCAGTATTTCCAAGGGACGCCTGACCGAGGACCTTTGAGTGTATCTCGGACAACTGACCGTCACAACACTGCCCGACCGCCAATATCTGATCCACACAAACACATTCGCCATGGCTTCTCAGTTGCTGCCCCTCGGTGAGCCACCCGCAATGGCGGCACCCAGCTGGCGCATCTCTGCATCCGCTAACATTTAGCCAGAGCTCATCGACAAGTGCGTTGGCTCCAGGATCTGGGTCATCATGAAGGGAGATAAGGGTGAGACGAACCGCTCAGTTGTGTTCCTGCCGTTGCTGATGGACTGTGATAGAATTCAGTGGGACTCTCCTTGGTTTCGATGACTACGTCAGTGAGTAATAACATATGAATCACTCACATGTTTATATACTAACTCATGGCAGACATGGTGCTGGAGGATGTGACTGAATTGTACGCACCGACTTCTCTATACCGTGATCCCGGCAAATGAGACTAACGAAGCAGTGACTACTCTGGAAATCATAACAAGCTACCCAAAATCCTATTAAACGGAAACAACATTTGCATGGTACATCCCTCGCTCGTATCTACCTTAGATGACCTATATGCTAACTGTCGGGCCTCAGTTGATCCCCGGAGGTGAGGGGCCAGAGGGAGGTGCTTGAACGATAAGATGAACGAGATGAAAGCATCATATCGAGCATAATCTACCTCGGGATTCAAATGGGATGAGAGCCACACAAAATTGAAGCCTCTCACGCAATGTGTGCCAGTGTTACTTAACATGTAGCTTTTGAGCATACATATGTCGCTCATGCATCCGCGCCAAAACGCGCAACAGCCGCAGGATAATGAATCCTTTTGATCTTGAACTCGTATCGTTTTCCCAATTTTTTACTGAAAAGAAGTAACATTAAGTCCCCAACGCCTGCCGCCCATGGAGTCGTGTCCACGTAGGGATGTCCATTCTGTCATTGCTCCGCTTAGTGACCATTCTGCATATTGCCCTGCTCTCCTGTGTTGGTGATACGTCTCAGCTCCCACTCTCGTGTGAACTCTTGATGCAGCATCTCGAGTTGGTTGATGAGTTTCTCACAGACGGACGTAAACACGTCGCGGGGCGTGATGGTGCCATCCGTCTGGACACGGATGAAGAGCTCCGGGACGTTGGGGTGAGCAACTGGGAAAAAAGGTGAGCGCGTGTGGGAATTCAAGATGGCGGCAGTGTTCACTCTTATATCCGGCCATGTAGACATTAGGATGAGCCTTGAGATGCTCGGAGAGAAGGTTACCGAGGGTGTGGTCCTCCTTCTTGAGCACGAAATCGGAGGTGTTAGACATGCCTGTCGCACGGTGTTAGGATGAAGTAGCAGTGTCCTGGGTGTAACCCACCAGAGTAAACCTTCTCTTCAATCTTCTTCTCGCCGTCTCCGAGGAGGAAGAGCTCGAAACTGTCTCGGACGTCAGCTTTGGTCCTTAAGATGTCACTTCAAGAAACATAACGGGTCGTCCTGAAGGTTGAAGTGCTTGGGGTTTCCACCGGCCATGGTGATAATAGCAGTTCCTGGTTCGAGCGGAGTGGAGGGAGGTAGCAGGGAATGTGTGTCGATTCTAAAGCAGGTGTTTTGGTGAAGATAGAAAGCCGTGTTGAGGCGAGATGATTGCTGGCACCTGGCACCACCTGGCAGGAGTGGCAAGTGACGAGCAGGTTATTAAATGCGACCAGAGTGGACATCAGCAGGCTCAGCAAACCCTCTCAATGGGGGATCTGAGCACCCAATCTGGTTGTTTGCACCAATAAAGATGACCTGGGTATGAACGACTTGTTTGGAGGTAACTGCTGTCACCTCTCCGTCCATCCCGGAGGCCTGCGCCGGTCGATTCGCCGGCTCTGGGTCAAACCCTTCTTCCATGGGTTTTCCGGGTCCAAAGGAAGCGGGAGGCCCAGGGTGTTGGCGATAGGCTATGCGAAGTGGCCGTTTGTCGCCAGCATGATTGCATGGTAGTACAACAACAGTCAGGTGTGATCCCAGCATCCCACGCGTCCTAGTGGAAGAATACAACAATCCCATGGAACAAGAACAGACAACATAGGAAAAATTCTTCGGCTTACCGATCTGGGGCGTTCATCTTGTCGGTTTGGGCTCACCAAAGCTAGAAGTCGTCGTAGGGTGGCAAGGCGAATCGGAGGACGGACACCGCAAAGAACAGGTTTCCGTCGTTGGGTCGAGAGATGAGCAAACACCGAGCGGTGGGGGAGGTTTCCGTGAGATATCTAACTATGATCCAAAAAAGAAGAGCTTGTGATTAATTCAACAGATCTCAAGCATCGGCAATACTACAGTGAATCCAGAATGAATGGACAAGGTTGTGGCCATCGCTGTGCCTGGTCACAAAGACGACAAAAGGCTAATAGTCGGCTAAATCCGCTAGCACCCTTGCGTAGCACACAAACTCCAGTGACAGAGCTCAGACTTTCCCATTGTCCGTCAGCACTCCCTCAATTAACCAAAATGCGCAGTGATTATTCATTCTTTCAATCTTTACATTATTATCCTCGAACCATGCTAGTTGCGGTCAATGCCGCGCCTTCCACCATCTTTATTTCGGCATGCTAAGCGGCAATCGCCCCACCTTGCAACACTTCTTCCTGCTTGTCATGACCTCGAATCCGCACGCAATGAGCTGCGATGGATAAAGGACCATGTTGATGAGACCTGCAAACACTATAAACCTAGGCGCGTGGAAGAACTGTGTCGGCAAAGGGGAAAGGGTGTCCCTTTGCAGTATGTGCTAGGCTCGCAGCCATTTGGCGCACTAGACCTCAAGTGTAAACCTGGTGTCCTCATCCCCCGGCCAGAAACTGAAGCATACACATTTCACCTAATAGACCTCATCAAGTCGGGCAGGTTACTGGGTTCCCGGGTTGATCATAATAAGCATGGGCTTAATTTGATCGACTTCTGCACGGGGACGGGTTGTATCCCACTCCTCTTGTTTTCGGCCTTGCAACGGTTGGTCAAAGACTTGCATGTTCATGGTGTCGACATTTCCCCCTGCGCAATTCAGCTTGCGGAGGAGAACATTGCTCGCAACCTTGAACTGGGAAATATCTCCGAGCCAGGTACGGAACAAAGTCTCACTATTTCCAAGGCGGATATTTTTAGTAACGGCGACATCCAACGTCTCACGGGTTCTCGGTGGGATCTCCTCATCTCAAATCCTCCTTACATCTCACGGGATGTCTGGAACCATGGCCGGGGACAGCTTGGATACTCAGTCCGCAAGTACGAGCCACGACTAGCTCTTATTCCCGACAACCATCTCCCTCGCCCTATCGGATGCAGCCCCGAGGATGTATTTTACTCTCGACTTTTGGATATTTCTTCACTCCTACGCCCAAAGGCCATCCTCTTTGAGATTGGGAACGAGAGTCAAGCCCGCCGCGTCTTGCAACTCTACTTCAAACACGGTGTTGCCAATACTTCACGAGTTGAGGTCTGGCGCGATTGGCCTGATTTAGAGGCTAGCGCGAATGAAAACTCTTCTGTAGAAGTGGCGACACCGAATGGTCAGAGCAAAACTGTTCCGGTCAGAGGAAGTGGACTGATACGATCACTCCTCATTCAGTGCTCAGATGAGAGCGACCAGGACGATGGGAGCATTTCTCAACTACATTCTTCATGTAACCCATAAACATGTAGTATACTCAATACCCATTGATATTGTAGCGATCTTGTTTGTGTCATGAGGTTTTGAATTCATCATAGAGATGTGTCCGAGATCGCCACTTGCGAGTCAAGTCTCTCGGCACCAATCGGATTGACAAATCTGGAAACCTTCCTCCTCAACGGAGATGGCTGCCGACCCCAAAAAAGAAGCACGCATGAAGATAGATGCAAAATGAAACAGGACTCGATGAACGTAATAATGGAGATATTCAACAAAGCCAATGGCACTATATGCACTGGACAGATTCGCGAATTAGTGATGGGTAAACCAGCAATTTGCAGGCATCTACTCGCTGACGTGCTACCCTGAACCGGCTCTTGGCGAACCCCGACGTCTTCCGAGGGCACGTGATAGCGCCCAATTTTCGAGCTAGCAAGGTCGATGGGTTCATCGCCAGAAGCTTCCACTTCTGTGGTGTCATCAACAATTCCCCCCCATTGGAGCCAGGAACTTTGAGGACTCGCTATATTCCACCGAATTCTGCTCGATACCCAAGTGCGAGACCGTTCCGGCTTGAGCCGCGATCCCTCATGAGATAGCAGGCCGCCTGCGCATCTCTGCCTCCCACGACTCCGGTGGTTCCGCACTTGCGCCAGCCTGGAAGCCCGTCATGTCGAGATATCTGCGACAATCGAGCCAGCTCGCGCGGGTTGTGCGACTGTCAGCACAGCCTGCACTCCGAATATGTGCACGACCATCTATTCTCACCAGATCGATCCCCGCAACAAACTCGGCGGCATTTGCGATCCGGGCGAGGAGAGCGTACTCGTCTCAGCCCACCCCACCTGGCCAAGAACCGCGATCGAATAACGGCAAGGGCACCAACAAGAACGACATCAACCCCTCAAACCAACAAAATGCCCAGGCACCGAAGCCACCGCCTCTGCCCGAGGGCTGGATTCACCTAGCGAAGGAGGAGATTGCCCACCTCGAACAATTTATTGGCAGGATCCCTGAGGCTCACCGACCCATGGCGAAGAATATTCTGAGTAAACTTCAACAGACAGGAGCACCTCCTGAGACTCGAGACTTACTCACCAAGTTGCGCAAAGGGGAAGGAAGCCTCACAATTCTGGACAAGGGAAGACTTATGCGATGTATCTACATGATTACGGAGCGAATGGTCGAGGTCGAGGAATATGAGGACCGGAACGGTTCCTTCTCGTCATTCCGGATGGATGATGAGTCCAAAGCCAAGGGTCAAGCCAAGGAACAGCAACAAGAAGGCGCTTCCAAGGAGGACGGAACCGACAATGTCAAGTCGAAGGAAACCGACCCCAGCAAGCAAGGTGGTAAGCCGCCCAAGAGCGAGAGGAGTGGGTGGCTTGAGGCCATTCAGACTGGTATTGCCATTGGTGTCACTGTATGGATTGCGGAGCTCATCGCCAACCCTTTCTCGGAGAAGGAGATTACTTGGCAGGAAATGAGAAAGGCGTTCCTCGACAAGGGACTTGTGCAGAAACTGGTGGTTATCAACGGATCCCAGGTCCGAGTTGAGCTCCATGCGTCGGCCTCCGGTACCGCCAGCGACTCCGGCCAGACCCCCAGGAAAACCTATGTTTTCTCTATTGGATCCGTCGAGTCTTTCGAGAGGAAGTTGGAGGAGGCTCAAGACCAGCTTGGCATACCCCCTTCAGAGAGAATCCCCGTTAGCTACGAATCTGGTGGTGGCACTTTCGGCAACCTTCTCCTCGCCTTTGGCCCGACACTCTTGTTTATTGGACTGATTCTCTGGACCCAGCGGTCCATGGGCGGTCGCGGTGGCGCCAGTGGCGGCATGTTCAACTTTGGCAAGAGCAAGGCCAAGAAGTTCAACGCCGAGAGTGCGGTGAAGGTCAAGTTCGCAGACGTGGCTGGCCTGGAGGAGGCAAAGATGGAAATCATGGAGTTTGTCAGCTTCCTCAAGCAGCCCGAGAAGTTTGAGAAGCTGGGAGCCAAGATTCCCCGAGGCGCAATCCTTGCCGGCCCTCCTGGTACTGGTAAGACACTGCTTGCTAAGGCCACGGCCGGCGAGTCGGGCGTTCCCTTCTTCAGCGTGAGTGGTTCCGAGTTCGTGGAGATGTTCGTGGGTGTTGGCCCTTCTCGAGTGCGAGACTTGTTCGCCGAGGGCCGAAAGAACGCACCCTGCATCATCTTCATTGACGAAATCGATGCCATCGGCCGAGCGCGTCAGGAGAGCGGAAAGGGATTTGGCGGCAACGACGAGCGAGAAGCCACCCTCAACCAGATTCTTACCGAGATGGACGGATTCAACACACGGGAACAGGTTGTCGTTTTGGCCGGTACCAACCGAGCGGATATGCTCGACAAGGCCTTGATGCGACCTGGACGATTTGACCGACACATCTTCATCGACCGACCCACGATGAAGGGACGACAGGAGATCTTCAAGGTTTACCTGAACAAAATTGTGACCAACGAGGATCACGAGTTCCTTGTCGGCCGACTTGCTACCTTGACCCCTGGTTTCTCTGGAGCCGACATTGCCAATGTCGTCAACGAGGCTGCACTCATTGGTACGTCTCATATGTAACCATCACGCAGAACTGAGTCACTGACATGAGAATAGCTGCCCGAGGGAATGCTGATGATGTCAAGATGGATCACTTTGAGCGAGCCATCGAGCGAGTGATTGGCGGCCTGGAGCGCAAGTCGTTGGTGCTAAAGCCTTTGGAGAAGAAGACGGTGGCGTACCACGAAGCTGGCCACGCCATCTGCGGTTGGTTCTTGGAGCACGCGGATCCCCTCCTGAAGGTGTCGATTATCCCGCGAGGCCAAGGCGCGCTTGGCTACGCCCAGTACCTGCCGCAGGACGCCTACTTGATGAACACCAACCAGCTCATGGACCGTATGGCTATGACGATGGGAGGTCGTGTGTCCGAGGAGCTCCACTTCCCCACCGTGACGACAGGAGCCAGTGATGACTTCAAGAAGGTTTCACAGATGGCAAGGAACATGGTGACCCAGTGGGGAATGTCGGAGAAGGTGGGACCAATACACTTTGAGAACGACCCGAACCGAATGCAGAAGCCATTTGCCGAGTCCACAGCTCAGAAAATCGACCAGGAGGTGTCGCGAATCGTCGAACAGGCTTACCAACGGTGCCGCGACCTCCTGACAGAGAAGAAGACGGAGGTGGGCGTGGTCGCGCAGGAGCTGCTCAAGAAGGAGGTGCTGACGCGAGACGACATGGTCCGCATGCTGGGCAAGCGACCGTTTGACGATAACGAGGACTTTGAGAAGTATTTCGGAGGAGGCAAGGAGCAGGGCGCGCCGCCCCCATTCTCAGAGGAGACGGACACGCCCAAGGAGCCGCCGACGCCGGCCCCAGCGTTCAGAAGTATGCAGGAGGATGCGAGCCGACGGTAAGGTTCCCAACTTTCAAGGATGAACACGTATCGTCGTATTCTCTGCAAAGTGGGCCATAAGGCTCATTGTTCGGGGTTCGGGGCCCACGGCCCACGAGAGGAGAGGAGATAGGATATGGATCATGGGGAACTTGAGGCAAGGCGGGGATTGGCTACGGCGTTGGACACGGCACGGAGCATAGCCACCTCGACGAGCCGGGACAAGAGGCGGCGAAGGGAAATTGGCTGGGCGAGGCCGCAGCGGCAGCACACAGAGGCACTCAACTCTACCTAACACCTACTCGGTTCCGTCGAGTGTATTTCAGCAGATGATCTCGGAAGCTCGGGGATTAGGAAAAGCTTCCGGTGTAACATGTATTTTAAAGGGGGGATAGAACTGTAACACCTTGTCAATACGGCTACACAAAAAACAAAGATGGACAACCGAGCACAGTACCGGGATATAGCCGCCTGTGAATAAGAGGAGCACCACGGGGACGCCGAAGGTGTAAAACTGTATCTGTTGTGTGTGTGTTACGTGAGCATCGGTGAGAGGACGTTATTGGAATAGCTGCGGCGCAGCAATTGCACGGCCATTATTATCGGTTCGAGAAGAAGGCCACGATGGCATCATTGAAGATTGGTCAACAGCATCAGCAAAACCCAATTGGAGTATCTTCGCATAAACCTAACGAGAGACGTGACGTGGACCTCCTGATATCCTATGGTTTGTTGGATAGCGAGGATCGCTGACTGAATCGTGAGACACACGCTGATTGGCTGGCAAAGTTCCCCCCGGTGAAGGAACTTTCTGGTGTGTTTGCGGGTTGGGCTTTTAATAGAAGTAAGTGGAGGAGAGCGTAATAGGAACCCTCTTTTTTTTTTCCTTGGGTGGTTTGTCTTGGGTGCCTGTTTGTGTTATTTCTCACCGTCTCGGGGCTAGTTCGAAATGCCGCTCCTGGCTTGACAACCCGAGGAATCGGATGCTTGTGAGGTGTGGGTGTGTGTGCATGCACCGGTGTTCTGTTGGTCCCCGGGGCCGGCGGCAATGCGGCTAATGGAAAAAGGTCGGCACGTAGGGTGGGATCGGAGGAAATGTGGGAGACGGACTAATTACTTGTTTGTTTGTTTGGTCAAAAGACGAGTTGGCTTTGCGGCTGGAGAGAGGATGGGAAAGGTTCCGTGCATTGCATTCGAAGTGTGTTCTCGGCGTGGTGTGGCGGTGACGGATGGATGGACGGTGACCGGGAGAGGCTGCGGGGGAGGGAGTGACAAGGATGGAAAGGAAAGAGGGAGAGAGAGGGAGGGAGAGAGAGGGAGGGAGAGAGAGGGAGGGAGAGAGAGGGAGGGAGAGAGAGGGAGGGAGATATGGTCAGTGTTGTGTGTGCTTGTGTGTGTGTTAACTGTCTGAAAGATGGAGTAGTAGCATGGAGGAGTAGCATGGAGGAGAAGTATGGAGGAGGAGGAGGAGCATGTCGATGGGTAGCAGACAGACTCTGGCTGCCAATCGGGGAGCAGCGCGTTGATGTCATTAATGTCCGTTTACCCTTGATTGCAGCCATCCATCCGTTGACCCGTCCACTTATGTGGCCTGCGATATACTGCCAGCCGCCCAAAACCGACGTTGCTGGCCCGTCCTACTGGATGGCCATGGTGATGATTCAACCGGTGTGTGGTGTGGTGTGGTGTGGTGTACAACGTAGGGCAGGCAATGGACCGCGGGCCTCACCGCGAGGAGCTCCACACATGTCGCGGATACAGGGACCAGGGATCGGGGAGACTACTACTGTGCTGTACTGTACTGTACGTACAACAACAATCACCGTGACTATCAGCCCCCATCCCCCCACTGACGGAGAGGCACTCTTCATCACTCACTCTCTCTTCCTGGGTTTATTTAGGTGCGGTTCCGGGTTTCTTACCCCCCCCCTTCGCGCCCTGTCCAGTGCCCGCTCGCTCGGATATAAGGCGAGCTAGCAACGTCGCTGTATCCGCTGGTTGGGCAGTTGGAAGTTCGTCTGGTCTTTGGCGGCCGCCGATTGGCTGAGAAAGTGTCGGCATGCCGTCTTGGGGAAAAAGGGCAATCCTGACTAGGTACATGACATTACATTCATACCTTCATAGTTAGGTAGGTACCTGACCTACATACATATAACGTCCAACGTCCAACAGGACGGACCGGGCCTCAGCCCGCCTGCCCGCCCTCCTGCCGTGTGTTGTTGGACATGCATACATTGACGGCGGGTTGTCTGTCGACTGACTACCTAGGTATCTGCCTGCTTTATTAGCCCCTGCCTTTGAACCCATCTACTTTTCCCTCTTCCTCGTTGACTTTCCGTCTCGTTTCCTTTGCGTCCGTCCGTCCTTAACTCGCAAGTCGGCACCGCTATTTTTGAGGGGCTCATAGATCTATCGCCCCCGCGCCAGATCCGCCCCATTTGAAATACGCCCGATTCCACCGTCCTGCTCTCTCTCTCTCTCTCTATACGACAGGGGACACCCCAGTGCAAGAAAGACGGCTTCTTTCTTCCCTTTTCCATTCCATCCCATTCAACTCAACACTTCTTGCGGTATAAACTTCTCTCTCCTCGGCGGCCCTAGTCCTCGTGGCAGCCAAACATAGGTAGAGTTGTCCTAGTTTCACGCCTCCGGATCGGATCCACCCTTCCGACGCCGCCATTCTCAACCCTCTCTCCGTCTCCGTCTCTGACCCGACCGCAACTTTCTGCTCTCAATCCTTCCTCCATCAACACGTAAAAACCACGCCAAATCCGATGGCATCCTCCTCCGCTGGACGGGAGAAGGTGCCTCCCACGGACCTGCCGCCGTATCCTCTAGACCGCGCCCCATCCCGGTCGTCCTCATCGCGGGGAGCGGATGCTTGGTGGAGGATTCACCCGTTCCGTGGCATGGTCAACGACGTCCGACGCAGGGCGCCCTACTATGTTAGCGATTGGCGGGATGCCTGGGACTATCGCGTTGTGCCGGCTACGGTGTACATGTACTTTGCCAAGTGAGTATGCGTATGCGCCAGGCGGGGATGGAAAT
Source organism: Ilyonectria robusta (assembly GCF_021365365.1). NCBI lineage: Eukaryota > Fungi > Ascomycota > Sordariomycetes > Hypocreales > Nectriaceae > Ilyonectria > Ilyonectria robusta. The sequence continues at coordinate 869,281 of NW_025764438.1, forward strand.
AGGACGAGAATAGGAGCATTGTTGGGGACTGACTTTCCTAGCATCCTTCCGGCTCTGGCCTTCTCTCTCGACATGTTCCAGAAGACGGGCTCCAACTACGGAGTTAACGAAGTCCTGCTGGCTTCCGTCCTCGGATCCATCGTCTTCTCCCTCTTTTCCGCCCAGCCCCTCGTCATTGTTGGCGTAACTGGCCCCATCACCGTCTTCAACTAGTAGGCCATTGTCTAAACCCAGGTTTCCGCGCCGACCTCGAGCCTAACCAATCGTGTAGCACTGTCTACGACATTATGAAGCCTACAGGTGTCAACTACATTGGCTTCATGTGCTGGATTGGCATGTAAGTCAATTCAACCTCCCCTCTATCCGTTCCCCTAGTTCGCAGTCTACGTCGTGAAGACGTCATACTGACATCAACCCAGCTGGTCCCTGATTCTTCACTGGATCCTTGCCATCACCAACTCGTGCAACTGGCTCCGCTGGGTCACCCGATTTCCCTGCGACATCTTCGGCTTCTACGTTGCCTTCATCTACCTCCAAAAGGGCATCCAAGTCCTCCAACGGCTTGGCGACGATGCTGCCTTCTACCTCTCTATCGTCTCCGCCCTCCTCGTCTTCATGGTCGCCTACCTCTGCGGCGAACTCGGCACCAGCAGCCTCTTCCGACACCCGATTCGTGTCTTCCTCAAGGACTATGGCACCCCGCTCACCCTCATCTTCTTCACCGGTTTCGTGCACATGGGGCGGATGGCAAAGGTCGACCTCGAGGTGTTGCCTACTGGAGATGCCTTCACGCCAACTAGCGATCGCGACTGGCTTGTCAGGTTTTGGGACTTGAGCGTTGGAGAGATCTTTACAGCCCTCCCTTTTGCCATTCTCCTGACCATTCTGTTCTGGTTCGACCACAACGGTACGTGATGCTCTCCGATAGCCCCTGAGGCCATTTTGTGCTGACAACACTTAGTTTCCTCCCTCATTGCTCAAGGCAGCGAATTTCCTCTCCGAAAGCCCGCCGGATTTCACTGGGATCTCTTCCTCCTCGGCCTAACCACCGGTGTTGCCGGCATCCTCGGCCTGCCCTTCCCGAACGGCCTCATCCCTCAGGCCCCGTTCCACACCGAGTCCCTCTGCGTCACCAAGCCCGTCAAAGACGTCGACGAACACGGCAACGAAAAGGAAGGGCATTATTCATTTGAGACCACGCATGTCGTCGAGCAGCGGTTTTCCAACTTGGCTCAGGGTCTTCTCACACTGGGAACCATGTCGGGCCCCCTTCTTGTCGTCATCCACCTCATCCCCCACGGTGTCCTTGCCGGTCTCTTCTTCGTCATGGGAGTCCAGGCCCTCGAGGCCAACGGCATCACCGCCAAGCTCGTCTTCCTTGCCCGTGACAAGACCCTCACTCCGTCTTCCGCTCCACTGCGTCAGATTCGTCGCCGCTCCGCAATCTGGATCTTCGTCCTCATTGAACTCATTGGCTTTGGCGCAACCTTCGCCATCACCCAGACTGTTGCTGCCGTTGGCTTCCCCGTCTTTATTATGGCCCTGATCCCCATTCGCGCCTGTATGCTGCCCCATGTCTTCAGCCCGGAAGAGCTCGCTGCCCTCGACGAGCCCACCGCTTCACCCTTTACCATGGAGGGCATCGGTGGTGTCTGGGGCGGTGCCAAGGATGACGACCCGAGCGACGAAACCTCGGCTGCGCCTAGTCGTGCGTCCTCTGGTCGCGATCCACGGCATCGCCCTGATCGTCGTGATAGCGTCTTTGCTCATCCCGGTGCGCCCCGGAAGAGCCAAGAGGACCTGGCGGAGCTGGGTCAAGTTCGGTCAGGACGCAGCACTGCGACTCGGAGGAGAAGCGTCGAACGGTAAGCCTAACGATAGCCGGACGCATAGACACTTTTTTAGAAGGGGTGGCGTTCCCGTGGACGTATTGATGGTACGCTCGGGTCTTGGGTAGATTAGAGGCTGAGACTCGATGTGCTGTGTCATGGCAAGTATGCACTCGGCGCCAACTTATTTAGCGATTCATATATCACAAGCATGGATGGAGCGTGGATGCCCCTGTTTTGGATGGAAGAAATGAATGACGGGAACCATGTTCAACAAGACATAAAAATGGAGGTTTAGAGACCCAAAAAGGGTATTCGTACAACGATGGATACATACTGAAAGATGAAAGAATTTACGCTATGGCTAACCCATCAACATGACTGCTAGCTGATTTCATGTGTAATGAATTAAACCTGCCATACACCCAACCATCCTCCCAGGCTCCAATATCATCCAGCCCAAAGATAACCTGAACGCCGGCTCAACCCAGATCAAATCTGCTACTCATCATCATCGCTGTCCATGATAAACGGGCCACGCCCTCTGGGCCGCCTCACCACCGGGGCGGCATCCTCATCATCATCGACAGCCCCCGACTCCGATGCCTGCTCTGGCCCATTGCTCGTATCGCCCATCTCGACATCCTCCTCCTGTTCCGAGTCCTCCACGCTCACTCGCCGCCGCTTCCTAGCCTTGCCGTCGCTTCCGTCGAGCGGCGTGTCCTCCGCCTGGTCTACGGTTGCTTGGCTTCCCATGACCATGCGAACAAATCCCAGCGCGTCATCTACATCATCGTCGTCGCTGTCGTCGTTGTCGGGGCTGTCGTCGTTGTCGTCGCTGTCTTCGTTGTTGGGGCTGTCTTCGTTGTTGGGGCTGTCGTCGCTGTCGTCGTTGTCGTCGGAGCTGACATCAACCACTGGGGCGCGCTTCTTTGGCGCAGGGACTGCCCTGGGGATACCATGTGCTGCGTTTGCAGCAGCAGCAGCCTTTTCCTTGATCTCGCGTTCCTTGGCGTAGAAGACCCTGTCTTCGTCCGAGTCGAACTCGTCGTCACCCTCGCGTACCAACAACGCCGACTTGATACCACGGTTCTTTTTGGCATCTTTCTCGCGCCGCTTGCGGGCCTTTTCTTCGGCATCGCTACCCCGACGACGTCGCTTGCGCGTTTTCTTAGGCCGCTTTTCCTCGTCGATGACCTTGCGGGCAGTAGGACCGCCCGCAGGGAACAGGCCATCGTCTGGCTCGCCTTCCTCGTCGTCGTCGAAGACGGCCTTCTTGCGAGGGGTTGTCTTGCGCTTGAGCTGGTTCTCAGCGAGAACTCCCTCCTCAAAGGTTGGCGGGCTGAACTCGGCCTGGTTGATATAGTGGAGGCTGTCTTTGAGATCGTCTGCAGTCACGTCGCTGGAGATCATCCATGGTGACTCTGGGGTCTCTTCTGAGGCCGGCCCGAGGAGTTTGAAGTCGGAGAGCGTCATCAGAAGACGGAGATGCGAATTCTTAAACATTGCTGTTCGCTGGGCATTGTCATCGGGACGGATAACTATTTTTACTCAGTCAGCCGTTATTGCCACACGGATGATTTTCACTTACCGATCATGGGAGGTGCCTTTGGCTCTCGCTCAACAGGTTGCTCCTCTTCGCCATCTTGAGGAGGTTCGCCCGGTGGCATCGCCTCTTCCGCTGCCGCCCAAGCACGTCGCTCGCTCTCAGCATCGGCAAGAATATGTTTCACCCAGCCGATATGATCTCCCTGGTTCTTGTCTAACAGCGCACCCACCACAATCGCAATCTGGCGGTCCTTCTCTTCAGTATTCTTGAATACGAGCTCTGCGCCTGGCTTTGCCTTGCTCGCAGTAGACACAGTCTGCCTCTCGTAACCATATTCCAAGAAGAACGCGGTGCTCTGTAGCTTGCTGAAAAGCATCTCGACGATGAGTTCTGGCCGCTGCTCGATTTTCTTAAAACATCTGCGCAGGATCTGCTTAACCAATTCTTCCCACTCCTTGAACATGCTAGAAGACTTTTCTAGGGCTGAGGGTCCCTTGACCATGTTGTAAAAGAGGTGAATGATGTCCACCCGGAAGAGCATGACACTCATTTCCTGTTTGAAGGCGACACGATAGAAGTACCGATGCATACGCTTTAGTTGTGTTTCGTTCATGTCGTGGTAGAACTTGGTAAACTTGACGAACGTGTCGACGACTCCTTGAGGCGTGAACCGCGAGCAAAATCTATGAAAGTCGAATTTGCGCTCCTTGGTAGTGCGCTCAGCCGATTGCTCGTCAATTTCCGAACCATCGTTTTCGTCGTCGTTGTTGCCTTCTCCGGAATCCTGCTGATCAGCCTTCTTCTTCCGGCGTGTCCGCTTCCGCGAGCGGACTTGCATGTCTGCGTTCTGTTTTGAATAGGCCTCCAATATGCGAAGGAAGTGGTGGACCAACTCTGTGGAAGCATCAAGATAGTTGAACCCCTGGTCCTTGTATGTTCTAATGATGTTGGCAATGATGTCATGGGTAGCTTCTTCGTAAAAGAGACGGCTGAGTACGTTCTCGGCAATCTCCTCGTCTTCGTCATTGCCAGACTCGGCCATCTCTTGGACGGTAAGGAGAATCTGAGTGAAGCAACGCATCACTGCAGTTAACTCATTCCAGTCCTTGTATTCGTAGGACTCGTGTAGAGCCTTGTTCAGCGTGATGAACATCTCCTGGTTTAGGACAGCAGCCACAAGGTTGAAGCTGCTGACCTCGTCGGTGCTCTTGTTACCTGATTTCTTCTTGGACTTGCGTCTCATGCGTTCGGCATCCAGGAACCATGCCACCAAGTAGAAGAATTGCCGACGATGATACTGCATCACATGAGGCGCTTCTCGGTCGATTGTTTTCCGGATATGCAGGAAAAGAGGGTTGAAGCCGGAATCGAGAAATTCTTCGACAAAAGAAGCCAGTTGGTCATTTGCCCTCGAATTGAGCTTAGTCGGAAGTCCAATATCCTGCTCGTCCTTGTCGGCCTTTCGAGCCCTGCGAGGGGGTCGGAAGGTCTTGACACTGTCAATCTTCTGGTTTCGTGTGGCGGCATCGGCGAGAGCATCCTGCCCCGAAAGTGATGACATCTTGCCGTCTTCGCGCTTCACCCAAATCATTGTGCCAAACCGATTGTGTCGGGTGGGCCCCTTGCGATTGACGGCCTTGAGCATTGATGATTCCTTGTCCATCATGGCAGAGAGCTCTCCAGCCCTAGCCTTGCTTAATTGCTGCTCGTTCATGAAGAGCTTCTCGGCGTTGACTTGCTTGACTAGGTGGTAGATAATTTCCATAACGGTGGTGTCTTCGGTCCTGAAATCTTCGCCCATGTTCGACGCGAGTGTGAGAAGTACGAGGAAGATGTCTTGGTAGGAGAAGGCGTCGATGGTGGCGGATCTCGAGATTTGCGACTCGTCGCCGTCGTATCTGACGTTGGGAGGTGGTTCGATCATGGCCATGTTTCGCAGGAAGAAGAGCACCAGCTTGATGATGCCCTGGTCTCGAGGGGTTCGGTCGCCGATCGGAACGGCCATGGAAGGCAGGGCCAATCGGACAGCTGTGTGAAGAATGCGGGCTCCGTCGAAGTTGATGATGGCTCGTTTGTATCCCACCTGAGTCAACTCAAGGACGGGGATATGGCGGTGATGATTCACCGTCATGCGTTCCCGGTCCTTCTCCATGGGCCATGTCAAAGGGGTCATGACCTCGAAGCAGGCCAGGGCTATCTTGGACTTGAACTTGTTGTCCATGGCGTTCTCGGGCCAAGTCGCAAGAATGGGGAGCAAGTCGCCCTCGATCAGGTTCGCCTCGAAGATGCATCGCGCAACGTCCATGCGGTTCGTCTTTTCGTCGTAGAATCGGATCCATCGTTTGATGTCGCGCAGAACCTCGAGGGCGTCGTCTCCGAGTCGATATCGGCCGTCGTCGTCGGCGCCAATGCCACCAAGCTAGAGTAGGATCAGCATTTTTCCTTGACGCAGGTTGGAGCCAAAAGGGGCACTGGCAGCGGGGACTTACGGCAGAGACAAGACTGTTGATGTGGGCTCGGACTTCCGGATGGACAATGTCCGTGGTGCCATCGCCTAGATCCATGATTGCGTGTCGACGGCTTCTACGCTGGTGTTGTGAGCATCATATGTCGTGGGGCTCACTTTCGAGGCTCAAGATGTTGCGCCTATGGTGGTCCCGCCTCTCTGGCCTGGCCCAGGAACACGCGTTGAGACGCGTAAAGTCTAGACGTGTTTAATGGGTGGGGACTGAGGAGTGGGACTACACGCGGGCGATAAGATACCGATTGCCGAGATAAGATGCGGCCAAAACGGCAGGCAATGGCTCGGCATTGGACGAGCACTCGGGGTTTGGCGGCTTCTCCGGCTCATGCCGAGGTTACCCGCGCTCCGTGTGAACGTATGGGGAACTTACAAGCGAGACACAACCTCCCAACTTCAACTTCAACTCCATCTCCCTCGTCAAAAATGGCTTCATCAATTCTGCGTATGAGATCACTAGGGGCCGCGCGCCAGGTGCGCTGCTTCAGCTCCTCTCCTCGCCAGCATGCTGCCGCTGAAGTCAAGAGACTTGGCGTCATTGGCGCTGGGCAAATGGTCGGTTCACATGAGACTCACATGTCGACGGGAAGCATCAGCTCAACTAACAGCCACGCAGGGACTGGGAATCGCCCTCGTTGCGGCGCAGAGGGCCCAGGTACCAATCACCCTGATTGATACCTCTGAGAAGAGTTTGGAAAAGGGCCTGGCTTTTGCCGGTATGCAGCATTGCTTCTACTTCGAGCCCATAGCTGACCCCGCGTAGATAAGCTCCTCGCCAAGGATGTGTCCAAGTCCAGGCTCACTCAGGAGCAAGCCGACCAGGCTCGTTCACTTCTAACTCCTAGCACCAACATGGAGGACCTCTCTTCCGTTGACTTTGTCATCGAGGCGGTTCCCGAGATCCCCGACCTCAAGTTCGACATCTTCAGCAAGCTCGCCCAGATCTGCCCCAAGCATGCTATCCTGGCCACCAACACCTCTTCCATCTCCATCACTCGCATCGCTGCCGCCACCACCTCTGATCCCAAGGACACTTCTGCCTCGTCCCGTGTCGTCTCTACTCACTTCATGAACCCCGTCCCTATCCAGAAGGGTGTTGAGATCATCAGTGGCTTGCAGACCAGCCAGGACACTCTCGACACTGCTATCGAGTTCTGCAAGAAGATGGGCAAGATTGCCTCCGTATCTGCAGACTCGCCGGGCTTCTTGGCTAATCGCATTCTGATGCCCTATATCAACGAGGCCATCATCTGTCTTGAGACCGGCGTCGGTGACCGTGACTCTATCGACTCCATCATGAAGAACGGCACCAACGTTCCCATGGGTCCGCTACAGCTCGCTGACTTCATTGGTTTGGACACGTGCCTGGCAATTATGAGGGTTTTGTATGAGGAGACGGCGGATTCCAAGTACAGGCCGAGTGTCTTGTTGAAGAAGATGGTGGATGCTGGCTGGATGGGCAAGAAGAGCGGCAAGGGTTTCTACGAGTATTGAAGATTTTACGACATACATCTAGGCCACAACATTCACGGGTTGATGTTTAAAAATTGGACACCAGAAAGGTGCTCTTTCTTGCTTCTACAATAAAGGGGTTGGGTTTCATGAACTTACTCCGTTGAACTCACTTGTAAAACGCGGGGCTTCCAGGGCCACGGGATGTTTATTCATATAAGAGACTTGAAGATCGATGTTCCAAATTCCATTAAAGTGATTTGATTTACCTCTTAGTGCTACACCCCCATTGCACCTAGTAGTTATGCTCGGACCAATGTGTGTTTTCCAACTTTGATGCCATTGTAGGGTAGACAGTGCAGCTAAACTCCCCAAAACTTTCGCCAAAATTGACATAACGCAGATAGAGAAATACAGTGTAGCGAAGATGAACATATTCTGACCGGGCTAAATAAGACCAGATGTGTGATGGTAGACATCGGGTATTCACACGGGGAAGCGTGTTATGGGAGCAGATACCCTGCATTGCATCGTAGAAAGCAGAATCACCAGTATGACTCGCCGTCGAAAACATTCAATCACCACATGGGACCCAGAGAGACCAGTGACCAGTATGAGGGATGCCCAGGTCTTACTAGTGCACACTCTTTCACCGCTAGACCATATCCCTTTAACTGACGAAGTGGAGGCCGAGCTCGGCGTCACATATGATCGAGATGGTCAATTTACGAGCTTCAATGTTTATTGTGACGAGAGTGAGACAGTCATTTACTTATAACAGGGGCACGTTTCTACCGTGAAGACTAAAAATACCTTGATCAGGATCCAAACGACTGCTACGTAGCATGGCGGTGGTTGTTGTAGCCAAGTCTAGACCAGGCCCCAAACTGGAAACGGCTCTCTTGGCAAATTATCGTTATCCGAAATCGACTCGAGGAAGCTGAATTTTCCGTTGAGTCCGGCAGTCAAAAAAGTAATCTCGCCACTCCAGTTTTAGATAGATGTGACAGCGCCCTGAATGTGAACCCCAAAAATAGTAACTCCCGCGATCGGCACCGTGATGTTTGAAATACAACTGTTTCTGTTTTGTCCCGCCCGTTATTTAGAACGGGTGAGATCTGGATGAACACACAAGTTTGTGCTAGCTTCCCCGAACTTCCCCGAACTATAGCAAATTCACCACTACGTGTTTGGCAATTATGTCTGCAAAACACGCCCCATGATGTGTGTGCCATCCACAACAGGGTGCATCTGCGTCACTCCAGGCCCAGGGTTAGATTCTCACCGCCATGTAGGTCCAGTAAAAGTCCAATCCCTGGATCGTATAAGAAGATTACTCGCCACGGCCGGGATAGGGCCAGCCGTGTATGTAAGTAAAAAAATGAATTGAAGGACGCATCCCGCGGCTGGGGATGGGCCTGTCAATCAAACCTGCTCCGAACTTGACATAACTAGCGAGCTGACGTGCAGCGTTAAGGACCCCAGTGCTTGCAACGCAGCGTCACAATGGTTCGATGTGTGCGTGCTTGGAGCAGCGAGTGATCCGAGATCTGACCGTCACCTGCCCCAATGAGAGAGGATTGTTGTTGTTGTTGAGGCTTAGGCGTTATTCATTCTAGGGTGTGATTAGATGTCAAAGTGTGCGTGCAAGGCCGTCAGAGATTAGCTTAAAACTTGTCTCTATCATGATCTCGGAAGGCTCCAGTTGATTTCATTTCTGATGGGAACCAATATGAGCAAGTCCTTTAGACTAGCTGAGCCCCGAAGCTAATATGGTTGAGCGTCTGGAGCATCTGCCAGTGGCGGTGTTTGTCTTGCCCACATTACCCTTGGGATTGAACGAATAGATGAGCAGCATCGTGGATGTTTCTATGCAGCCTACGCGGATGTACTACCATGCCACCCCAGCGAGTCATTGCCTTGCTGGTGGGGGTAGTAGATATGCCGCTGCATCGCATGCTGACGATAACTGCAGGACCCAACATAACCCAATACAGGGAAGCTGTTTAGACGCCACGGTCAAATTCAGATGACCCTCGACTCTCGCTTACACTATGAGTGGACCATGATGTCGGCCGTAGCTGGTGGGATGGCCGATATGTGGATCGTGGATATCGTGTTGTGTTCTGACTTCTGAGTGAATGTGGAGTTGATATGTGATGTGCCTTGAGAGTTGGTGAACGGAAATGCCCATGACAGGATTCTCCGACTGAAAGATAGTGGGACGAAAACATCCACCAGTAACGGCAGAAGTGGAAGCAGGCGGCATCTAAGGCTAGCTGAACACTGCAGCAGCGCGGGTTTCCAAATGCTAGCTCAATGCACACGCCTGGAGTTTTTGGCCGTCTTTCGACCGCTAACAAAGCGTTGCATTTACTACATACACGGTGGTGAGCAGCACCTGTGGCCGGAGCCAACGTTTGTGACGAACGGAGGTGAGCAGTTTCAAAGCCCCTCACCATATCCTTCACATCACAACTTTAGAGAATTCGCTGGTGAATGAACTTTCGGACATTGACCAGATTATTCGGTCCCGCAAAGCCCCCTTTTGGGAGATTCTGTATGTTCTCCACAGATGAAACATGTTGTCAGGGAAGAGAGAAAGCCAAGTAAGGGTCACCCTTGAACGAGCGGGGCTCATCCGGAAAGGTTGAAGAGCGGACTGCGAGATTATCGATTGCATCGGGGACCTCATCGACTGCCTGATGTTCGGCGATACTCCTGACCGATCGGCCGTGGGACTTTTGACCAAGAGAGAACCCGTCAAGAACTAAGGTTTTGACGGATGTTTTGGCCTTGTGTGAATGAAGCCGCACTTGAGCTTGGCAATTTGTTAGTGCCCGAGCGACGGGACCGTGGATAGATCCGTGTCATAAGAGTAAGAGCAACAGGTGTTTTGGGCTTCGGGTTGGCCCAAATTTAATCGTAGTCAAGGCGTAGTACCAACACGACAACTAGACGATTCAAACACTCGCGGAACCAAGAGACAGCGCTCGGCCAACATTGGCCGGGGAAATTTCCTGTTCTCGGATCGGAAATGAAGCGGTTCTGCTGTCGGCGGTTCCCGTTGATCCAGCAGCAAACAGTTATCGGGTGTGAATCCCTTCACGTCTGCAAGAAGGGATGGACAATGCTTAGCAGTACCCAGGTTCCGGGAATTCCGGGGGTATGATCATTCGATCTGATCTGTAATTAGAATGGAGTTTGGGCCTTCTGGCGTGGCTTCTGTCGCAGATCATGTTCTAGGTGACCGTTAGCCGAATCAGCCACCATTTATTTCGCCTCGGCCGAGCCTGGCTTCTCCGATTCTGAAAGATCCTTTTATTTTGGGGACAGTGAGGGCGCCGAAACAAGAAGGAATTCGAATGCGGTAGAATTGCCGAGGCTCAGGTTGTCGATGCAACGAGCGTCGCTACATCCCTGTGGCAGCAATCGTGAAATAGACGAGGCACAGACATGCGATTCAGGGCCTTGCAGAGAGGCACTGCACAGTACCCAGCAAGTCTTCCGGGGAATGGGGCCGAGGGGAAAGGGTGCCATGGGGCGAGTACCAAGTGAGATGAGGTGAGGTCTGGTGTGTTGACGGGTCTGAACCGTGAATGAGATCTTACTGTGTATCCAATCCACGCCACGCCATCTCATGCCCCTGCGTTACTCCTGCAATTGTATCTCCCCTGTCCCTGGCACTGAGAATGCCGGCCTTTTTGCCATTTGCTTCTCCCACTTCTTCAAAATTTCCCCAATTGGTTCTCCAGGGGTACCCACGGTACCTGTCTTAGCAAGGGGGATCAACAATGAGGCGGAGGCGAACCACATGGGAGAGGCATCACTTGCTGAAAACCGAGATCCAACCCAGCGCGTGTCGTATTGCGGTCCAACTGAGGATTCATCACTCAAACCAACTGATGATTCTGGCCATCGAAGGGTCGAGAGTTGGGGATGATTGGCATGCATGAACCCAGGAGCCCCAGGACCCGGGAGTCCATTAGCGCCTGACTAGCCGCGCCATCGCGGAGCTGGGGGCGGGGAGGGCGCTCCTGAAATCTGGGGGGTGAGGCGTGTCGGTATCAGCTGGGATGTGTGCAACTGTCGTCGGTCTGTCATTGCAAAGGCCATGGGATACTTTGCTTGATTGTCGTATGTATCGAGATAGTGGGACTCGAATCTCAAGTTGTTGGAAACGAGGCTACTCCATTGGATCCGTCTGGGGGGCGGACGTGTTGGCGCTGTTGGGAGCTGGGAAGGCTTGTGCTGTGTGTTGAACAAAATGCATGTCTCGGGACTCACACCGACCCTGAAAGGCTTACCGTAGCCGACACAAACCTAATGCAGGTCTCGAGTTTCCAAGACACCCATCACAAAGCTGGCGACTCAAATCGGGGTCCTAAAGGCCATGTGCGGTATCCGTCACACAGCACCATGTTCCACTGGCACCATGCTGCCGTGTTTCTCATTGCTATTCAACGTGGCTAAATCGACTCGGTGCCACTGGGAAAGGGACTATCCCCACACATCCGAGGGTCCTTGTCCGGGCACGGGTGTGCAGTAACATGCCCATTGCCGACACCTGCACAGCCGGATGCCTGCTTCTGCGGACCCTCACAGCATACTTGTAGTGTTGTCGGGTAGGACGCGTGTAAGTCTCGGTATCTGTAAGTGCGCGGACGGTATAGCGAGTGCTGTGTTGCCTCGCTTCTCTTGAGGCCTGTCCTTTGGGTCTCGTTGAGCAACCCCAAGCATGTATTTGGTTGGTGCTGGAACGACCACATGGTTATCAGAAACCTCACAACGGCAGCTCCGGAGCCGCTGGCCGCGTTTGACACTAGACAGTATTCTCAGCAGACATCCCAGGCACTTGGCCACGGCATGGTTGCTCAAAGCCATGCTGACAGTGCAGGTACGCAGTGGGATATGGCCGGCGTCTGCTAATCTTCTGGCCCCACTGCTCTGCCGCATTGTCGGGAAGCTCAGAATTCCCGACAGAAGCAAAGGACGGAAGCATCACCTGGGGCTATCGCTGGATAGGGGATGAACCTGCAGCTATGGGATTTGGGTTCATGGGCAGGGCTGGGTGAGTGTCCTGGTAATGAGAGTCGCTTGGACAGTGACGTGGGTGGAAGATAAAGTTCCTATTCGAAGACCGATCCTGGTGAGAAATGAAGGACTCCTTGACAATGGCATCTGGGGCCCACAATCGACACATATGCCGCGACGGTAATGGTTACGGATGCTGGGGAGGAACGGAGGAACAGACGACCAACTGCGGACCCGGGGGGGCTGCGAGGGGCAGGGCCAGCGCCCAGAGGACGGAGTTGCTAAACCTTTTTGGTGATACTCTTGCGGACTCTCCAGCCGCTGGGGCCGTTGGCCATGACCTAAATGCTGGGCTCCTCATTTGCCTCTGCTCTGCCCCCTCCTTCAGCTTTCGGGGCTGGGATCGGGGATGGTAGAGGATGGATAGCGGATAGCGGATGGCGGATGGTGGATGGCGATGGCATGGATGATGGTGGTGGGAGATAGGTGGGATTCGTGACATTGCGCGACGGATGTGGGCGTCATCAGGACCGAGTCTCAAGGGCCCAAGGCTCAAGGCTCACGCAGAGAGGCGCCAAACCCGGAGAAACTGGCATTGAGGCTTGCGAGGTCCGCATCGCCCCGCTGATAGATGAAACCCGAGGCTGGGTACATCCGATCCTTGATCCTAGCGACGTCGTCTCCCGGGCGGGATGTGCGAGACGAAGTGGAGAGTAGCGAGATGTGGGAAAGCACGGACAGCCCTCATGTCTACCTACCCAGATTCAATGGCCTGTGCGACCTGCTGCGTAGGTACCTGAGGTACCTAGGTACCTTCCCTGCACGCAAGTACAGCAAGCAAGCACAGCAAACGGGAATTGCTTGTATTTATTTTAGGTCTAATGCTGCAACTCCCATTTCTGAGTTACAACGAACCGCCTTTTGTCAGTTAGAACCAATATTAATTATGAATCGGAGCCGGGCCTGCTACGGACTCGGGTGTCGTGGACAGCCCAGCGTGTTTCTCAGTGTGCCTCTAATGTCCACATCCGTTGGTGTGGACAGAAACTTGTTTCGGCTGCATTCGTAGTAAATGCTGTACCTACCTCCACCTCTGCATCCACCTGCACCCAGTAAAGCAAGCACACTCACACTCATACTACGTGCTGCACACCCGCAGGCCTGGCCGGGTACCTACCTAGGTAGTTATGATGGAGAGAGAGCGGAAGGGAAACAGCAATCGACTTCAGATCGACATTCGCTCCTTCCCTTGCAGCTGCCGGGCTTGTCATGGGGCAGGCAGAATTATCACTGGTCTCTGGCACACACAACTCACATTATTCCAGCCTCCCTGACCGCGCCACTACCCAACGAAGAAGCAACAAAAAATGAACAATTCCAGCCTGCGAACGCATGATAAGTCCATGGCGTTGCACCAGGCCGGACATTAGACTCGGGACGTATCGATTCAGCCGACGGAGCCTTCGTTCCTTCGTTCCTTCGCCGCAACCTCCTAGTGCCCAAGGTGACTGACACTGCATCCGCCGTGCCGACTGCTTCCAATAATACATGATACGCAGTCGTATCCGGCTTCGATGGCGTGGCTTGTTTGGGCCCGTTCCTCCGCGGGCGCAGATACTAACTAGCCCCCGAGTGGACCGTCCTGCGATGCTCGATTTGCTGCCGTTGTCCCTGTACGATGGGCCGACGATGTTGTGTCTGATAGCTGCCTGTGAGCTGTCGAGAGTTGCGGGTCGCTTTCCTGCACCACTACCGCCGGCACGCCAAAGCTCACACCCTAGTGTTAGCCACACACGACGCTGCGGACCGTTGGCGCCCGCACTTCCATCGGCCCTACGTATGGGGCGGCTTGAGCGACGGCATCTCGACCCTGGCGTTCAAGTGCCGTTGTCTTCAACAGTCGAATGGACTCTTGACAGAGGCCTCGAATCTTTTTGCTTGCGGATCCACAGTCGGAAGATCAGCGCTACAAACAAAACATAAACGCAGTCTCCTCAGTCACCAGGACAGAGACAGGGAGACGAAACGTTTGTGAGGATCTGAACGCGCAATGGAATTGCGGGAGTGCTGTGAATGCCACCTGCTGCTGCTAGCTGTACGCCTGGACCTCTTGTTTCAATCGCCCACATTCGTGGTTACCCAGCGATCGAGGCAGTATGTCATCTCTGTCCTCTCACCTGGTTCTAACGAACACCACGTACCGCGCGTCGACATTTGCTTCACTTTGCGGCCCCGATCCACGATCGCGAGATCATGGCTCCATACGGAGTACCTTGGAGGTATTTTCCCATATCCGATTACGCCGCCTCATCATTCATGGCTGGCTTTGGGGACAACCCCTCTGGCAGTTGGCAGGGCATCTTCCTTTTTTTAATCCATCTCATCTTGAGTAATCACCGGAGCTTCTCTCGAGGCCCTGCCTCCCGTCATATGGCAATGTGCCAATGTGCCATACGGATATCGAATGCCCACACCCTACCAGGATCCCTGGTGGCTACTAGAATCCCGTGAGCGCGTTTTCGTACCCTCGACATTGCCGTGCGGTTTGGAACGCCCGCCAACTTCTCATTGGCTTGAGGTCAGACAGGTCTCAACAACGGTCATGCGTAACATGCGTTCAACCGTGGAGTCGACACAGAGCTAATGTAATGAAGGACCAATGGACACCCAAACAGATATCCCAGCCGAGATGCTGTCTCCCTGTTTGTGGGCTGGCGAACCTTGCTTGTCTGGCCGTGCTCTCATGTTGTGGCGGCCTCGATCGATGGATGCTGCTAGTGTTGGTGTTGCAGTTGGTGGGAAGACCACGCCGGCTTTTGCGCCACCCGCAATCTTCTCATAGCACAGTCGTACCTTGCATCTTAGGGCGTGCTGTTGTGCCTCCCAAGAGACCATACGATTGCTACGCCTCCACCATTTGGCTCTCATCCCTTCCGCCCAACACCCAAGGGTTCAATGAGGGGTCTCGCATGGAGTGGGAGGCCTGGCACCGACCTGCGTGTGCCTGCGTCCGTAACACAACACACAACCCAAGGACGCCTGGACAGTCTCCTTACCTCGCCCCTTCTCGGAGCATTGAGGGCTCGGCCGCGGCAGGCTGGGATCAACGATGCAGCTACTTGGCCGCGGCTGGTGGCCTCGTCCTCATCTCTGGGCAAGTCTCAGGCCCATGTGGCTCAGCAGACACTGGCTTCGAACTGGGGAGGGGAAGGGGAAGGAGAAGGAGAAGGGGAAGGGGGTGTGGTGATATGGAATGGACCCGCCCCTGGTCCGTAGTCCGTGAAGGTGCGGCACCGACAGGCCTCAAAACGGGCACACCGGGCCACCCACTCAGCTCCGCCAAGTACCACACAACACGCACCCCCCGCTTTGTCGCCGCCGTTCCCACTGCTGGCGCATGTCCCCGGTACCTTCAGTCGGGATCTTCTGTCGACTCTTCTTCCGTCACCCTCGTTCGGATTAATCACACTTTTGCCGTATACAGGACCAGGGTCTCTGAAGGATGACGGGCCTGCCTGTTCAGACCGCTCAGCAAGGGCCTCCTGGTTATGTGGATTGCGGATGCAGCCCAGGGGATGCAGGACGATCAGCCCCCACCAAAGAAACGTTGTGCTCTAGAAGCCGTCCATATATGATCTCGACCCTACCTCTTCGGTGGGATTGAAGATCTGATTCCTTCCCCTCTTGAACTCGAGCTGGTTGCTTGTTCCTGAGATGCTGCTTACATCTTGACTTACTTTCTTTCTTGGTACCCTGCGACTTCACTCATTGTCCTTGACCGACCTCTCTCTTCTTCTTCCACCCATTTAACCACTACATTCATTCCATTCTGCAACCGACCCCGGCACCTTCTCATCAGCCTTGATTCCCTCTTGAGATTCGACTTTCCCCTTGTTTGATCTTCGCCGTTTGATCTTCGTCGAAGCATAACTAAACATATCGCCATATCGCCCCTGTCATTCCTTACCCCTCGGCCAACGGCAAAGCTGCACGAGAGATACTCGACGATATTCCTCTCCCCCCATCTTGAGCTTTCCCGATCCTAAGATCTTATTCCGCCCAAATGCTTGTCACTAGCCGGTGCGATTCGGATCACAGTTGGCCTTTCAACAAATACGATCCATCTCGGAAGCCAGCCAGTCCCCCACGCATGTCGAACCCCTATGGTGCTGCTGGATTGTCGGCGCAGTCGCAATGGCAAGGACAGCATCAATATCCCTCCGGCGATGCGAACGTCTTCCCACACTCCCTTGACTCCAGCAGCAGTGGCCAAGAGGCAGCACAGTTACGCCCGGCAGTTGAAACCGACAGGGACGCATTAGGAATTCATATCAAGGAAGACTTGAGACTGGCACAGGTTCACAAACTCCCCGGCGTTGACGCGCTGCAAGACACGCATGCATCACCAGTTTCCACCCACTCAGAGACCATGGATGGAGGACTTGGTTCGAAGATCGCTGGTTCGGTCCAAGGAAACCCGCACGGTGTTTTCGAGACACAGGGCCATGGGACACTGTCGTCTCCTAACCTGCCTGGGCATGGCGACAATGCACCTTCAGCGAAGAGTGATGAGGATGATGACTTTGACGAGGATGACATTTTGGATGGCGAGGGGGACCTTTCTTCACAGACCGCGGCTGAGCGGACTGCCGCTCGTCGAAAGATGAAGCGGTTCAGGTAGGACGGTTTGTCCCAAGGCTTCGAGAATACGGGCTGACATCAACCAGGCTCACCCATCAGCAGACTCGGTTCCTAATGAGCGAGTTTGCTAAGCAGCCACACCCCGATGCTGCTCATCGAGAGCGCCTCTCGAGGGAGATTCCTGGCCTGAGTCCTCGACAGGTCCAAGTCTGGTTCCAGAACAGGTACGTAACAATGCCGAACAAAGTCTTCGTTCTTTGCTGACCCTTGCTAGGCGTGCCAAGATCAAGCGTCTCAACGCCGACGACCGCGATCGAATGATAAAGATGAGAGCTGTTCCCGATGACTTCGACAACGTTCAAGCGCTTCATTCGCCGTACGGCGCAGTGCACGGGCTAGGAACGCCCATGCCCTCCCCAGGAGATCTTGGAACTCAGTCCTACGCTCAACACATGATCAGGCCTTTGGTAGTGGATGTGCGGAGAGGAGCACCGAGTGATCACTCATCTCCTACTGGTCTGACACCGGGATTTGGAGGCCTTGGGTTTAACCCAGCTGCAGGGATGAGCAACACTGACCTGATGTCACCGATTTCACCAGCCCCAAACGATCGATACCCTTACGGAAGCCACTTCTCGGCCCCTATGAACGGTGGTGCAAGGACTTTGAACCCGTATGGGGGACATGGTGGCCTAGAATCGTCCATTGACTCTACCAGACAGAGTCCGCCGCATCCTCTTCAGCCCTCTCAGCTTCGAGATTCCATCTCCCGTTCCAGGTCTGAGTCCGCGCAATCACCTTTGCGCTCAAGCATGGCCTGGAAAGGTGATGCCATCGACTATGCGAACTATCGAGGAGCCAACACAAGTCCGAGTATGAGTGATCGGAATCAATCCATGTACCAACCCGGACATATGGGGTCTTATGATTCGGCATCCTTCCCCAGTAGGAACTCCCCAACCAGCAGTCGAATTCAGGGCTAATACTTGTACTTCAGATAATTCGACTCAGCAGCCAACGAGCATGAGCTACTCTACGATGCCCTCTCCACTTAGCCGATCTCGACTTCGAGCAGCGACGGCAACACTGCCCCTGAGCGTCGATCCCCGGGACCACTATCGCAATACTGGCTCGGATGTGCACACCCAAAGCCCTTTGAGTCAACCTCGTTCTACGCCCACGTCGACGACATACAGCACTTCTTCATACGCAACGAGCTATCCGTCTGCACCTCTCGCTACCCCGGCAGAGTACTCCGTTCCAAGATCATCAGACTCAAAGGCGAACATGCAAGAGGCTCAGATGAGCGCTCCAATGGCCCCGCCTAGCGACTTCTCCCAGGCCCTTCATGGAAACATGGGAAACCCAGATCAGGCACGCCATGACGCTCATAGGCATATGATGAGCGGGAGGGAGGGACACAAGCGAAAGAGAAGCCTTACACTCCCAACTGGATCGACTCGGCCCTTGTTTTAATCGCTCCATGCTCGGAGCATTACCAGTACGCGGTCTTGAAAGAAACGCCAAGGTGGTGGTGTTTGTTGTTTGACCCTGGCTGGTCGTGCACCTTGTAGTCGCTGGATTCTTCCCCCTTCGATTCAGCGACTTGCATCCATCTCGCTGAACAACTTCTGACAACTTCTAACAACATCATACCCACTCTGCGCGTGGGCAGCACTGCCGGCAAAACCTCTCTGATTCTCTCCGTTCTTTTCGACTTTTCCCTTTGACGGTCTTGATCAATAATTGCATCCTGGCGCAATACAAACGGTGGGTAAGTGGCTATCAGTGATGGGTTTTAGAGTTTGGCATGGTGAGCCCGGGCGGCTTGGGTATGATGACGACCTGTTTCTTTGTTTGCGGTTCTGGGCTGGTCTCGGCAATGATGATGATCTTTAAGCTTGGGCTTGGATGGAAAATCAGGGAGGGGACATCGGCGTACATCATTGGGTTTCACGGAACGGACTGGATCTGTTTTCTTTTTGGCAACTTTTTTGTGTAAATACCGTAGATTGATAGGGGCCAAGATGGTCAGTGTCCTCTCTGGGCATCCCGCTTGACGCGGTAGACAGCGCTTTGAATAGTTGCGAAGAAGAACTCCGAGCTTTGCCTCGAGACATCAAAATACCTCCCCACTGCAACTTTTACGTGACCAGTTGCTAGAGATTTTATTGAGTCCAAGCCGGATCAGTGCCCGACATTGTGACAATTACACCACTCCACGACTTCGGGACTCGATTGATGTGATACAAATTTCGGGAGCACTGTACACAGCTTTGGATCGTTTGTATCAGGGAAGCATCACCTGGGTTTTGAAGACCGAGAATCTGACAGGTTATCCATCAGCCTCCGTCTCGGTGTAAAGGTGGGTTCGTGGAGTTTTGGGTGTCGATTCAAAAGTCAGACAATGCCTTTCTCCTCCTGAGCCAAGTGGTTATCAGCCAATTGGATGATTGACAGACAACGACAGCCATGGCTCGTAGGTTTACCAGATGTAAAGGTGTCATCATGTGAATAGGAAACCACGAGGGCGGCATTCCTTTGTAAAAAAGAACTTACATATTGCGAGGCAACGCTACTGATTTAGAGACGGAGGATGAGTCCTCCACCTGCCGGGCGAACTTGGGGCACATTGTCACAGCCATGCAAGGTTAAGCATGAATAAATGTTACTTGCATCAGGTCATCAGCGCATCATGGCAGCCGCACGAGGGGCCCTCGTGATGATGGTTTTTGGCAAGGTTATAGTTTGTTCTCGACCACTGATCTCCGTTTGTTTGTCAGCAGCGAATGAGTTCGAGCAAAGTCGGCGCGCTGGCGAAGAAATGGGAGGTGGTCTGGGGTTATATTGTTGAGAGAAAAGAAAGAAAATTCAGTGGCTCTGAGAAGCACGAAGTCGATCTTATCGCGGGAAATTGGTCATGTGACTTGGCTTCTTTTGTGGCTCTTTGTGGCTCTTTTGGCCCTTTGTGGATACCTATTTGTGGATCTGCGGAGGAGGCGCGAGGAGGCGCGAGGAGGCGCGAGGCAGAGGGGAAGGGCTGCCTGACAGTTCAGGTACATGTTTCCGGTGTGGCCCAGGCTAAGATTCGGGGATGCCGCGGGGCTGCCTGCGACAGCGGAGTGGTGCGACTGGTGCGACCGGTGTGGAAGTCTGGCGAAGAAAGGCGGAGGTACCTGTGGCTCACGTGGCCGAGGCCCTTTGTGACTGGTCCCAGCCACTCAAAGTGGCGGCTCCGAACGCTTTCAGTCAGCAAACCCCGGCGGGTGCGTGTGAGACGGCGAGTAGGTACGTACCTGCCTGCCTGCGTTTGCCGGGCCCTTATGAAATTGCCTCGTCTTTCAGGCCCAAACATCTCTCTCCCTCATTCCACACTCCACACCTTCACCACCTCACTCACCCCCCGACTCAACCTCCATCAACGACCCTACGATCGCCTCCTTCGACGCCAACCCTCGCTCGCCCGCGACATTCGCCCATTTCCCCTCGAAACCGTCGACTTTCACCCCTCGATCCCCATCCATCGACTCGCCGCCGCCCGCCGCGCCGATCCCGAGCCGAGAAAACCCAGCGCAGTGCATGACGTTAAGCTGAGAGCCGAGCGCAGCGACACTCGGTCGGCGGCCGGCGCGACTCTCGCCACAACCCTCCCTCGCGGAGACGTCCACAATGTCGTTCCACCCTCAGACGCCCCAGAGTCCATCGCAATTCTCCTCCGGGACCTCGGACCCCGTGTCCAGCGCGGCCACCTCTATGACGGCCGCGTCCACGGCCACCACCTTGCCGACTCCCGCCCACAGCGTCAACGGAAGCGCCTCCCAGCCCGACTTCATCATGGCCGACGACTCGCCGCACAAGCGGAAGCGCTCCATGGATGACAGCGGCGACCGTGAGCAGAAGAAGATTCACCTCGAGGAAAGCAAGCTTGGCATTGAGGACCTGCATCTCGATGTAGGGAAGAAATACCTGCTTTGCCAAACTCGTAAGACTCCCTTCGCCGTCCTCTTCCCGCTCCTTCTGGCGCCACCACCTTGACTTGGAGACAAGTCGCGGGCATCTCGTGATTCCCGCAAGAGAATTGTTTGTTAACATCGGTTATCTTTAGCGCACCCTGAATCCCTCCCACGGGCCTCGGAAGATTTGTACGAGATGTTCAACCTTGCCAGCTTGGCTGCCGAGGTTGCTCGAGAGAAGCCAAACGGAGAGAAGAATGCTCTGCGAAAAACGTACAAGGGCCACATCAAGCGATTAGGCGTCGCTGGTCACTTTGACGTGCAGAAGAAGAAAGAGGACGCGCCTTCAGAGTTTATGGCCATGCTTCAGGTCCCTGATCTCGAGTGGAACGTCCACCAGGTGAAGGGCCGAGAGATTACCGACGGTCTCTCAGATACCAGCCTCGCCAGCCTCGGACGAGCAGTCACCATGGCCAAAGGCCCCATACCGAAGGGTGTGTGGGATTCGTCGGTACTGGGGGACATCGCGCCATCAAACGGAGATTCGAAGCAGCCATCCTCAGCGAGGCCCACCGCCCCAAACACGCCCTTGGCTGGTGCTCCTGGCGCCGTAAATAGGCTCAAGTCACAGGGTCCTCCGGGCTCAGATCCCTTGCGACCTCGGCGGAACATCAAGAAGCGAACCTACGGCGATAGCAGTTATGAGGGCTACGGAGAGGGCTTTCCTGATGATGATGCGGGCATGGAAGCAGGATACTCTACGGGAGAGGGAGAGGGAGGCCAGAAGCGCCGCAAGAAGGTAAACACCCGCCCCTTGCTCACTATCAAAATTTTCTCATCTAATCTCACTCGCATTAGAACCCAGGAAATGCGTCACCCTACCCGAGCGCTATGCGCCAACAAAGCTACGGCCCTGGCATGGTTGGCGCCTGAAGTTCTTCCACCGTGGTTATTCGACCAGGTCCTCCCTTTTCTCGACAGCTCATCCCATCCCATGCCAACAAACCCCTTCCAGCCAACTAATAGACCTCATAAGAGGGTGTCTTAGGCTCAGGGGATCCTGCAGGTATCACTCACAGGCGAAAAAAAAAAATCTCCCAGTTGCTCACGATATCCTTCCTCCCGGCTGGCTTTCTTCCTTTTTTTCCTTTTCCATAAATTGTACAGGTATACCACGATACACACGAGAGGCGCCTCCTCCGAAAGGGGGACGCAAAAAGACGGCCGCCTCTATCACATTCCAAAAAACCAGTTGCCAATCTTGTTTTATTCGTCATTTTTACGCTTTTTCTGCTTTCACTATGGCATTTTGCACGGACGGACTTCCGTCCATCAGCACGGCGTTTGGGCACAGGGGGAACGGACGGTACTCATTTTGAACTCAACGGGGGAAGAAGGGAAGGGGATGGCGACTGCGGAAAGGGTGGCAATTCCGTTCAGTCGGAGGGATGGTCTCTCGAGACACGGCCTACTCTCTTGTTTTTTGTGTCTCCTTTTCTCTTTCTTGCTACTTTTTTATGCGGCCTTTTGATGGTCGGCGGGGGATGAAGGCAAAGGTTGGCGTGGGCAAATCCTTTGCAACGATGGTAGTTTTCCGCGGTCTTTTTTTTTGCATGGACTCGTTGATGAACGGCAAAGGCTCTAGGGCGGCAACGGGAAACACGGACGACGCGGATGACGACGGTGGATGGAAGGATGGGCGAAAACACAGCGCAGTAGGCATTCATGTGGTTTCTTCTTGGATTAGATGCCGGTAGAGTCGCAATTCGACACCTGGTTTCAGCGAGTCATGAGTCGCCATGCCCTTCTCTCTCAGTGATTGTGATTGTGAATCTACTGCCATGCGCCGTGGTGTGACGCGCATCTTGGTTCGGCGAGCTGCGGGTTCCATGGTTGTTTCAGTCGCTGTGCTAAGTGGTCTGTCTCGTGGTTTCTTTGTCGCTTCGAGACGTGGGGGATATGAAAGGGGCAGCACAACGCCTGAAACAAAGCGCAAAGGAGCCAACCGGGTTGTCGTCATTCACCGCTGAGGCTTTGGATCAAAGAAATAATCAATCTACACTCCAAAATGAGAAATGTGCTCAGAAATCGAGACATCGTGTTGTTCACCAGAACTAGTCTACCAGGCCGCAATCAAGGCTCCAAAGAGATGAGAGGATGAAAGAGAAAAACAAAGAGATCCCAGAATACTCCTCCTACATCCGATAGTTGCATCATGTCGCATGTCTCATAACGCCTTCGTCCAGATGGCTTTTCCCCGCGGCTTCCGCACATTACCTCCCACAGATTACACCCCATCATGTTTGATGTACACTGTCTACCACCATTCTCTGCCCATACACTCTGGCTTTGTCCCCTGCCCGCTACTTAGCGGCGCTTGGTCATTGTGGCGCAGCACCCATCAAGTGATCAATGTTGAAGTTGCCATTCTCGACCGTTGGGTATGCACCGCCGCTCATCTCAGCGAATGTAAAGTCCAAGTTCATGGGCAAGCTAAAGAGGTCGTGTGGGAGGACCGGCTGCTGGAACATTGCCCCGGGATGCATGGGGGGAGAATGCACGCCAGGGACAAAGTTGAAGGAGTCGTAGTCCCCGTTTTGGGACATGCCAAAGTCCTGAGTCCAGCCGGCCGAGCCCATCGGTGGAGAGCCACCGTTTACAGAGGTCGGCATGGAGAAAGGCGAGCCATGATCCGGCCTCAGTGAAGGCGATCGATGGCTGTTTGGATCACCTCCAGGAGGTGTTGAATTTGCAGCCCGAGGGGTCTGTGTCGCGGAGAAACTGGATGGAGTGGCCGTCGTCGTGTAGGCTGGAGTCTTGCTAGATGTGTCCTGGGGCTTGCGTTTGCGACGTGAAGACTGGTCCTTCTCCGCCTTCTCGATGACTGCCCTGGCGATACGCTCAAACTCTGCGCAGATGCCGAGCATTCGGTGAACACCACCTTGTTCGGCCTCTTGTCCCAGCATAGAGAGGAAGGTAACCACCGTGTTCATCAGTCGGGTGTCCGATTTGGCGCGTGGGTCCACAGGATTCTGCAAGATGTTGCCGAACAATGTCACGAGAGCAGAAACGGGGAAATACAAAATCATCCTGGGTTATAAAATCAGCCTTCAGGTCCAGGGGAGTCGGATGGACAACAACAAAACTTACCAGACACAAGAAAAGTCGCCCTGTGGGACGTACTTCAGCAACGACACGGACGCCCTCGCCGCGTTGGTGCAAATGGTCGCTGAGGAGAAGACTCGAGGGTTGAGGGGCTTCGAATTCAGGCCCTGGATGGCGTAGTTGGAAAGACGGCTAGTCCAGTATCCATGGTGAATAGACATGCGATGGATCGTTGTTAGGCAGTTGTAGTAGGTGAGGTGGACCATGACAACGTGAAGGATTAGGGGAGTGTGCGAGGCCTTGATCTCATGTTCCGGGCGGAAGTCAACGGGGATTCTGTCCTTCCAATCCTCCAGCTTCTGGTCTAGCTCGCCGATGGTGTTGAGCAGGTCACCGTCAGACTGCTTCGTAGCCTGCACCGAGTATAGCCGCTTATACACCTCGCTCTCGATTGTTGCAACCTCGCACATGACCCGGAACAGGTTCATTTTGCCTTTCCCATCTGCCAGTGGGATATTGCCGATATTATCCACAGGATCAGCTTCTGGGAGCTCCACGTTCATATCGTCGTCGTCCTGTGCGGGTGGCCGGCCGGATCGGAGGCACAGATCCTTGTCCAGCATGTAAGCAATCCAGAAGACCCTCTTCCGCTGCTCAATCTCGATGGGGTTGAGGTTGAAGCCCGTACCGCGCTTGTGGAGACCAATACTGTGGGCTAGACGCATAGCGGCTGAGATGAGAAGGAAGCTCGGTTGGGGGTTGGGAGTTCCCTGCATGAACAAGGCCATGCCCAGGAGAGCCTGGACACTCAGAAGGTCTGTATTTCGCATCATCAGCTCGGGGAACACGCCCATTGCATTCTTCAGATAGCCCCAGGCCTTGTCATCTTCTTCCTGGGGCACCAAGTTACTCATGACACGCAGACGGTGGGCGATGGCAAGGGTAACATTGAGACTGGCCCACCAGCCAGAGCCATGGTAGGGTTCAGTGGAGTACTGTAGTTCCACAAGGTGCATGAAAGTAGGCTGGTGGAAGAGGGGAAAGATGCAGTTGAAGTTCTCGAAGAAATCCTTGAGGAGGGACAAGGCCTCGGGCTTCGAGGGCAAAGGACGGAAGATCTGGCGGCGGAACAGATCGCCAAAGACCTCAGGTTTCCAGTTAGTCCACTTGTGGTCGTCAACGGAGACGTCGGATATGGTGCGCTGGAAGGACTGGTCGCCGGTCTTGGTGTTGACCCATTGGATTCCCTTGGGAGAAAAGATGGAGAAGCCAGATGACGATCCTGCGCTTGGTCAGCAAGAGTAGCCCGTGTTAGTCTGCGAGGACAACTAACCGATATATCTCGTCTCGCCGTAGTTGTTGGTTACTAGAGAGCACATCATCTCCGACAGAGCTTCAACTTCTTCTTGCCCCTCTGGGTTCTTGTCCGCAGGGGGGCTCGAAGATTTGAACTTCTCATCCTTAGGAATGACGGCGGCAGCGGGGGCCGGGGACGTAAATGAACTCTGCGGGGTGGACTCGGCTCCATCGGTGGCCGATGGTACGGAAGTAGCTTGCGAGGGAGAAGTTGGAGAGGATGTGGTAGCCAAAGAAGCCTGCCGCGATTGTTGATTCCTTTCCATGAGCTTCTTCTCTAGAACGCTTAGGTCAACATCGCCTTCCTCGTCGTCGAGGAGTCCTACAGAAGGTCAGCGAGGGCTCTGGAAGTGATGATTCGTAAAATCCAGGGCGATGGCGCACCTGAGAGTCTTAGAAGATGTTCCATGCGCCCAAGTCGGTTCTCTAAGCCTTCAATATACTTGGCGCTGAGAATTGGTCAGCAGCTGGACGATAGTGTCTCTATACGGCGAGGGCCAGGCATACCCCTTGGGAGGACTGCGCTTCTTCTCAACCTGGGTGAAGACACATTCGGTCTTGTAGTTTGTGCAGTGACTGCAAGCAGGCAGCTTGCCGTCGCACTTGATCTTCTTCTTCCTGCACATATCACAGGCCTATGGGTGACGAGGCGGATTAGCACTACGGCCAGGCGGTCCCGGTTGCGCCGGAAGTACTGCGAGAGGAAACTCACCCGAGCAATCCTCCTCCGCTTGGCCTCGACAGAGTCGTCAAGCAACATGGCCGAGTCCTGGAACATTTGGGCGGCCAGGTCGGACGTCATGTGAGGGAGGCCATCGTAGCTCCCAAATATCTGGGGGGGTTGATTAAGGAGGGGCGGCGGCGCCATGGTCGGGATCTGGAATCCCATGTGGTCCATGATGAGGGCGTGAAGCGGGCTGTGGGAGCCGCGGTAGAGGGATCGTGGGTTTATAGTCGAGGGTTCGATCTAGGAGGAGCAGCGGCTCGATGGTGACCCAGACGAAGGCAATGCGTTGCGGTGGGTGCGGCGCGGTGCGGCGCGGCGCGGAGTATGGGCGTGCGGGAGGAGTCGGCCGGCAGCAGGGCTACCTTGAAGACGCACGATTTCGTGCGCAGGTGAGGGGCCAAGATGCTGCGGTGGTGCGGTGGTGGTACGCTGTGGTTGCGGCGGAGGGCGATGAGGACGGAATTGAGGCGGGTGGGAGGGTAAAGGTGAGGGCGAAGAGGTGAGTTTATCGATGTTGTGTGTGGTTGTGTGTGTGGTGTGAATGGGGGGGAACTTGTTGAAGGCGGGTCCGCCAGATGAGATGTGGACGGTCTCGACGGAGTGAGATGGAGGCGCCGCGCTAAAAAACCAAGTCAGCGAAAGAGCCGGCACTGCAGGCCCGGTACCGACCAGTTACCG
This sequence comes from Ilyonectria robusta, assembly GCF_021365365.1. Classification (NCBI taxonomy): domain Eukaryota; kingdom Fungi; phylum Ascomycota; class Sordariomycetes; order Hypocreales; family Nectriaceae; genus Ilyonectria; species Ilyonectria robusta. Next base: position 896,126 of record NW_025764438.1, read on the forward strand.
CTAACGAGATGCATGTCCAGCGAGTACTGTGCTGTACCTTGGGTACCTGAGGGAGGTAGGGAGGGTGCCGATGTACCTAATGTACCAGGTAGTAATCGACCAGGCTGCGCGGGGGAGGTACCTAATACCCCCCGTCAGGTATGGTGGCAGTTACAGCGATGCACTAAGACCGCTAGAGAACAAGGCGGAGAGGTGGGGTGGCGGAGTCAGGTTTGAGTGGGCTCTTGGTGTATCCCTTGGGCGAGTTCGTGTTTTGGGTGGTGTAATAACCGTCGCAGCGCAGGCTATCCAGGCCTAGCTAATGCAAGTGCAGCTGTGCGTGCAGCTTCACGGTTGCGAAGATGCTTCTAGCATCGATCGAGGAGGGGAGAGCTAACTAGCAGCGCGAGAGGGATGGCTGGCGACGTGGTGGTAGTGATGGAGGCAATCGAGGCTTGCGATGTGAGGATGGACGAGATGGGGGGTGGTGGTGGTGGCCATGACGGCCATGATGACCGCCGTAGCCCCCCCAATATGATGACGATAAGCGGTGACAGCACTGACAAATGCACAATTCCATTTCAGCTTCAGCGCTGACGCTGCATGCGACTCTGCCCTCGTGGTGGATGACTCTCGCTCCCGCCGCGGACCCTGCGGCTCGCTGGCTGTTGAACGCAACAGAGCTGAATGCGACCTGAATGTGCATCAGCCGCCTCTGTCCCTCTCTCTCTCTCCCTCTGCTATCGACAGGGGAGCCCCGCGGATGGACCCCCGGAGAGGCCTCGCAGACAGCGGTAATGTTACCGTGCCTAGATGATGGTGAGGGCCAGCCGAAACAAGACGAGTAGCAAGCCGCGAGAAAATACCACCTCGGGACTGAAGGCCAGGGCCAGTGGCAATCGACAAGAGGCGGGAATCTGTCGCAGCCCCCTGCCTCTCTGCCTCCCTGCCTCCCTTCTCGCATCTTCTTCTTCCTTTTGCCTCTTGGCTACACGTCGTGCTCCGCTCCGCACCTCGTCATCACCCTGGCCGGCGGTCGATGATGGTCCAGAATTTGGAATAACCACCCCCCCATCCCCTCGGCCCGCCCAGAGCACAGGGAAGATCCAGAAACCACAAACGCGTCCCAGAAACAGATGCCGGCCAATGCCTTGACAAGTTGGAACGCCTCTGCGAATCACGAACTAACCGTCTATCAAACTATCTTCTCCGGAATCCCGTCTGCCCGAACCCGTTTTGCGGACTCGGCATGCGTCTCTTCCACCTCGGATCTCACATCTCCTCCTCCATCTTACGCATGCCCAATCTCACTCTCCCCCCTCCAAACTACGGGTACGCCAGATGACCAATGTGGCTTGCCCGGGATGTCGTATCAGCTTGACCTCCGGTGGAAGATGCCGTCAGATTAATTAATTGATCGAGCGCCTCTCTTGACGGAGTCACTGTTGCGTTGCGGCGGAAACGTCATCACTATGCTTGGCATCTTAGTTGCAAGGTGCCAAGGAATTCAAGCCCAGCAACACCCAATGACTTACAGCCGCCATGTTATCGTTATTAAAGCCCAGGCACCTAGGGCGGCTCTTGGCAAAGACATTGAGAAATGAATGCCACGACCTCCCCTAATATGCAGAGGTATACCTAATTTAGCAGAGTTTCACAGTAGTCGAAAAACTGCTGCGTTATCCAGCCGCAATAGCGAGAGTGACAGTTGGTGGCATGCGCAGGCTCAATCCCTGCGGCCTGCACATCAACCACGGCCAGCTCCAACCGTCCGCATCCCACGAAGGAAGCCACTAGTCTAACTACGTGAAGGCACTATGCCCAGAGCCAAATAGCCATGTCAGACTCCATAAGCCTCGCGTAAACGAGTCTCCGCCTTCTCTCAGAGCTCTCCAATCCCTTGCCCCAAGATAGCTGCGGAAGTCCATAACACATAACACCACAAGACGCCGCGCAACCAACCACAACCCATCCCACGCGCGGCATTTGCCATGCTGCAGGGCTCCGGCCAATTGCGACGCTGCGACGCTGCGACTTGACACCGGAATCCGGCCACGAGGGGGACCGTGGCAACCCTGGCGACCCTGGCATGGCCTGCCAACAGGAGCCGCCTAATAAGCAGTCGGCCAGTTTTGTGCCGTTTCTCGGGCTCCTCGTGGTGGTTTCCTCCTGAAATCCATACACGCAGTTTAAACAACGGGGCACACTTTGAACCCCAGTCCCGTCTGCCCGCGTCTATGCACACCTTTTGGCCCCCAGGGAGAGAGTCCGTTCTTGTCTTAGACGGCTGCGGAGTTAAAGCGGAGTTTGAGCCTGGCTGTGACTAGCCGAAGTTATTGGACGTGGTGACGGCATAGATTGGAACCTGTCTTAGACATCATGATGCCTTCATTCCCCCCCCTAAACTCACTGTAAATCAGCCCTAACTCGGGTGGCAAGAATTCCCAGCTGAACGACACATCCAAAGAGCTTTCAATTACATGTCCATTATTCGCCACTTTACTCTTGTGCTTCCCCGGCTGGCCCCGACGGGACAACTCCCAACGCCGCCTCCCAACGCCATGCGCATCCATGTCCATTACCTCCTTATGTGTCCAAGAGGGGAAGGGAAAAAAGTGGAAATGTCCCCAAATCAAGTCCTCGCCAGTACGAATACGTCGACATCGGCCCCTCATTCCAAACCCCAAGTCGCCGCCTGATCGATCGCTCTGAACATCCGTGAGGCTGTGCATCTTGACCCCGACACTCACCGTCCCAGCCAAGGAGCCCCCAGTTGTGCCCAAAGCGCCCATCTCCGCTGGCCCCCAGAGCCCCCAGAAGACAAGAACTGTCAATTAGTAATTCCTCGGTAAACATGGCGTACAACACATCGAGACGAGCACTGCCTCATCCCTTCGCCAAGCCCTCACATGGGACGAAAAAGTCCCTTCGGACAGCTCTCGTTTCACTGTCGTGTCGGGAGCGCCAATCCCATCCCCCCTCCCTCCCTCTTCTCCGCGTATCCGACCGCGTCTGCGACCCGGCGCCTTTGACACTTGGCTGTCATCTTCGGCAGTTTCGGGGCGGGTGCGCTGAGGCGTTGCCTAAGACCAGTTAGGAGCAAGACGGGTTGTTGATGTGGGGGATCAAGCAGGTTATATCACTTGGTTGATATACCGTTCGATATTCATGCATGCGTGGAAAGGCGCGTAGGATCCTACAACCCTATAAATACTTTCAGCCGCCTCTCGTATCCAAGTTTGGTTCTTGGTAAAGCTAAATTGACAACCCCGTGTATTGTCCATCTCACTCCGAGTACCGAGGTATATTGTACAAAATCATCAGCATTTCGCAGCCGTGGCTCATCCCAGCATATTATCAACCATTCAATCGCATGCGCTTTAATAGGACTCACTATAAGAGTCCTGAATGCGACCATACGATTCATGCTAATTTAGATGAGTGTTCATATTCCGATACAGCCATTTAGGTTTGACCCAAATGTATCATCACACTGTATGCCTCTGCCTACAACATCCTTCTCGCACCGTTCACATTGATATCTGCTAAACACTATTTGGAATGGACCCTTCGGATGGGGTATATTGCTTTTGAAATCTGGGGGGCAAGCTTGTATTATATACACTAAACCTCTCTCCTAATCCTCAGCTCACCCACCCAAGATAGCTCCCTCTAACTGTCCCAGAGGTCATTAAAAGGAGGCTTTGAACAAAAAGCAGCAAGGCAAAGAAGATTTCGACCGTGAAAACGTCTCGTAGTGCTTTTGTCTTCCCAGTTGCTGTCTCTTCTGGTTCTTTTCCCCTTCCTGCTGCTTCTTCTTATTCTTCCTCCACCCTTATGCTTCTATATGTCCCAGCTTTCCTTCCAGCTCAGATTAAAAGAAAAAAAAAATGTTTCCCGAGATCCCAATGGTGGTACCACATTCAAACGCCGAACAGAATGCTTCTCGCCGCTGGTGTGGGGAATCCGTGAGAAGATAAAATAGAGAAAAGAAAGACACCCCATGGCGGTAGTAATTGGTAGTTGACGCTTTGTCAAACTACCCTTGATGATGCAACGACAAGATGCAACGGCAATGTACAGAACGCTCAGATTTGAGACAAAACAAACGCGCAAAAGGAGTGGTGCGCAGTTTTAGATCCTTTCCTGGAACCGTGATGGTGAACCCCACGATCCGTCCTGAGATGTTATCGACCCGCCCCCGATTGAATCTCCGAGCGCGTCTGAGTCTGGGCGTGGTCGTGAAATTGGATCAGAGAATGGGTTCTCTTCTTTGATTGGAGTGCGCGCCGGGCCTGTTCGAATAACCGGCACGCCGCTAACAGGTCGCATTGGGGATCCCAAAGCAAGTCGTGTTGAGCCTCCTTCAGAGGGGTTAAACGCCTGTGAACCTCTCCAGTAGTCGGTGTGACCGCTAGCAACGCTGTCACGGTCACGAGGATCCGAGTATCCATCACCACCCGTCTGGAGAACCGAGTGCAACTTCTTGCCGGACACTCGGTAGAATCCCCGCTCACCACTCGGCGCTGGCTCCGGTGGTGTTTGGTTTCTTTTGCCTGTCAAACCTGCCAAGGCGGCGGCGACAGCGAAAGGCCCTGTGCGCTCTGCCATAGCTCCACCGCTTCCGTTCCCAGAGTCACCGCCAGTGATGAGACCCTTGACGTTCGATCTCGGCGGGCTGTTTCCCAGCAATGATTGGTTGCCCTGTCTCTTCTTGTACTTGAGGGCGAGCATGACCAGAAGAGCCAGTACAGCGACACCAGCAATGCTTCCCATAACACCGCCAAGAACCTGCTTCTGGGTCGTCGAGAGAGTTCCACCCGATGACCCGTCTGCGCTGGAAGTAGTCGTCGAGTCGGCAGGTTGGCTGGCGGCTGTGGCGTCTCCACCACCGCTGCCGCCTCCGTCGGCGTACAGCGTGGAAGTCCAGGTCTCAGTCGAGTAAGAGTAGATTGTAGACGAAAGAATAGTCGAGGAGAGATCAGTAGTGTCAGTGGTTTCTGTAGTTGCGGAAGAAGTGAACGAGGAAATGGAAGAAGAAGTCAAAGAGCGCGTGCTAGATGTTGACAGAATGTTTTTCAACACCGAGAACGTGGTCGAATCGGAGGCGGTGGCATCAGGAGTGGAATGGGAGCTGGCTCCAGGTGTTGTGTATAAGTTGGTCCCTGTGAGAGTGGTTTGACTTGAGGTGGAGCTCAGACCTAATAACAGCACGGGTCAGTTCACTATATAATTCCACAACATATACGACAAGGGAACATACCAGCTGTTGGTGTAGAGTTTGTGCCGTTTAAGGCTCCATTAATACCAGTGCCGATTGAAGCACCGGGCGTCTGCGCCGAATTCTGAGTGTCCAGAGAAAGCGAGTAGGTCGCAGAGAGGAGGTCAGAGGAAGAGACCGTAGGAACCAAGTAGACCGCGGAGCCAGCATTGGAAGTAGTGGCATCCGCGGCGGGAGTGGTGGTTGCCTCTGGCGGGGTCATATCGTCCGAGGACTGCACAACATTATCGGTGGAAGCCGCGTTCGAGGCTGGGGCCGCCTGAGTGGACGAATCCGGGTTGGACGCGGAGACGGTGCTACCCGAAGCCGAATCAACAACGATGGTGTTGGTGTCGCCGTAGAGAGTCTGAACCGCGATAGGGGAGCCAACGGAATCGACGACCTGGACGACGGAGACAGTCTGGACAACCTGTGTGACGTATCCAGTGGCAGTGTCGTCGCGAATCTCGAGCTTGAGGGGGGCGGTCTGGGCGTCACGGTACTGGAGGCGGCGGTGGGAGTGACGCAGGCGAGAGACAGTATCGATGCTTCGTTCAGAGTCGTCTTGATCCTCACTTGGGCCTTGGTGATGGTCCTGGTTGGCGTCGACGTCGACGTCGCGGTAGTCGTGGCGATGCAGATGAGCGTGGCGCTTGCCGCTGCCGGAACGAGCGTGGGGGGAGTCTGAGTTCGAGTGAGAATGAGAGTGAGAGTTGGAAGATGAAGACGAAGACGATGACGAGTCGGAGGAAGACAAAGGCGGATCGACATCAGGGGCCTGAGCGAGTGAAGGTCCGCTAGATGAGTAAGTCATGGTCGGTCGTGACCCGTGGGCGTGGGCGTCCAGGGGAGGCGTAGGCGTAGGCGTATGCGTCGGGCGTAGGCGCAGCGCTGGCGAAAAGCGATCCAAATGGCACTGGCGCTGGCGTAGGCGTAGGCGTAGACCAGCCTTGGACCTGGAAAGCCTGGAGCCTAGCAACCTGCAAAGTGTGGCGATGCGTCGAGCGGGACGGGATAGCACGTTGGCGTTGGTCCCTGGGTGCCGTTCTGGGGCTGGCGGATTGCGGATTGCGTATGCGCCTGTACGTTTTTGCGGGGGCCTCCTCTAAAAAAACGAACAAAACTGGGAACCGAAAGGACGGGCCGTCAACCGTATTCGCTAACGGGGGCGCGGCTCAGTAGTCGAGTCGAAGGATTTTAGTGAGAGTTCCCAATCCAGAACGCTGAATGAGCAGAAAATAGAGCGAGTGTGATGCGAGTCGTCGTCGTGGTCGTCGTGTCGAAGGGCTGTGTTGCTGGTAGCAGGCGCACTACATAGCCAGAATCGTCCCCAACGGTCGTGCGTCCGGTGTGGTGCCGGTTGTCAAATCCAACTCTTTTCTTTGCTGCTTGCTTGCATGCAACTGTATTTCCTTTGCTTTCCCTTGCTTGCTTGCTTGTTGTCGGACTTCCTTTGTTTCCTTCTTCCTTCCTTTCCTTTCTTTCCGCTTGTCCCGACAAATTCCTGGCAACAAATCCCTGGCGCCTTTGTTACCGTCTCCGTTGAAAGAATAAATGAGTGGCTGATCCCGTTCGTCACCGTGGTCGGGGGGGTTGGGATCGGGGCTGGACAGGGTTTCGACAGCGGGCGGTCTTGAAGTTGTGCGATTGTTCTCGACGTGGATCCGGTCCTTGGCTCTCCTTGCATCAACAACAGCAGCGCCCAGCGGTCGACAATGGCATGGCGGCACGGCACAAAGTCGACGATGCGGGTGGAGGAGGAGGAGGAGGAAAGGTTAAAGAGCGACTGGGGGAGGAGGAGGAGGAGGAGGGGTGGGAATGCGAGAGAACGGCTGAACGAGCGTGGTGTGTGAGTGAGCGAGCGAGCGACCTGCAGCGCGCGAGAGTGGGCAGCGACTACACTAAATGACGAGGCGCCGTCGTTCGGACCGTAAAAGTGGTACCTACTGTCCGGGTGTGCACACGCACAGTCGTCTCTACAACGGCGTCTATGTAAGTCCCCCCTTCCCTCCTGGAAGCCCTGGAAGCCGTGGACTGCTTTCTCCTTGAATCCCAGATGGGGGATGGGCTAATTGGAATCGGCCCCCCGGAAACGCCCAAAGGAAAGCCAGCAGCCCGTGATCCTGGGCTCCATGGCCCCAGTGGCCCTGCGAGATGGGAAATAATCTCGCTTGAAATGGACGCGGTGGCTCTCAGGTCGCCGGAGAGGCCAATCAGCGCTCTGCAGCCGCACGACATCCTGGGACTCTTCGGTGGACAAGCATTGACTAGGGTGGCATCAACTGTTCCGAGTGGGCTAGAGCATGTGCCTGGACATGGATGCCGTCCGCCATCAGGGCTCGGCGACAGGAACAGGAACAGCGCAGTTGCGGCAGCAAGCAATAGCGACATGGATAAGGGCATGGGGACGGCGGCCACAACTGCGCGCTTCTTTCGCCTGTCACCACCTCCTCCAGGATTTTATCCAACCCATCCCACCATCGATCCATCCCACGAACTTACGAAGAGGGGGGCGCCCTCGCATCTTCCTCCAGGGCCCCGACGGTCACAGCGGTGTTGGTGGGTTCTCGAGGAGAGGAGAGGAGGAAAGGCGACGAGACATAGCTGGCACGGGCTGGAAACCTGGCTGGAAACCTGGCTGGAATCCATCCATCGCTGGCATGGGGCACATCGGGGTGGATAGATGATAGATCCATCTTACGCACAACAGCATCTCGGGAGGGTACGTACGTCCATACGTACAGCAGTTCCAGTCCCAGTTCCAGTTCCGTCAAGCACGGTATGAGTTTGGGAGTGGTATTTTTGGCCACGCGAGGGTTGGGTCGAAACGCGATGAATGGATACGAAGGCGGGCGGCGGTTCCATCAGCCAACTCACCGTACTACGTAGCACGTACAGTATCCGTACCTGACGATCCAACACTCACCGTCTGTGGCGAGGTGGTGTAGACGGGTTCGTACTGGAGCACGGAGTCGTGGGACTTCAAAAAGCCCGTTGGAAACCCGCATGCATTATCACGCTGCACCCGCTGCACCATGCTTGCACCGCTATGCACCGAAACGTCGCCTGCATGTTCGTGCCTGTATCTGCGTTGGCGCGTGCATGAAGAAGAAAAACGGTCCCTTCTCGTATGAAAATAGACTACAGGGCCTGTCAGGTGGGTGTGACAGCAGAGAGCGTTGTTTTTTTTTTGGCCGCCTTGCATATCTCGGCTCGTATTCCCAACCGACACGCACCGTCACCGACACTAGCCAGTTTTCTTATTGCAGTACGAACCGCGCAATTCACACCATCCTCTACATTTAAGTGCGCTGCTTAGCATGGATTTTTAACCCACATGCCACGGAGTGCTTCTTCCCGAGGCGTTAACCTGATGCCCTTTCTCGGGTGGCTCGTGAGCTAGAGTTACAGACTTGCAGCCTTTGGGACCTTATTCCATCACACACGGACGCTAATAAGCGGCACTCGGACAGCGCAGTGAGTATTAGTTAAGTTAAAAGATTCGACTTTGTGCACAACGGTACATGGCAGTTTAGAATAGTTAGCGTTGTAGTGACACTAGCTGGTCTAGTCACGCGGGGACTGAGCATCCGTCCCCTCCATTCATATTACACAATTAGTCGAAACGTAGTGTAAGTGTGCGTATCCAGCCCATGTGGAAGGTTGATGTACTGCAGTGTTACGGCGACGTCCATTCAACCAACCCCCATGGCCATGGGCTCCAGGGTCGACATGGAGCGATCGCCTGCAAGGGACGCGACACGTTGAAAGACAAGGGCATGGGAATGTGAATCACCAATTCCCCCATGCCAGGCAAACTCCGAGACATGGTCACACTTACACAACACGCACGCACATTAGTGATACACTGAGACAGAGAAAAAGACAGAGAAAAAGACAAGACAAAAGGGGATGGAGGAGGAGCCGGACCAATCTCATTTACCCGAGCAGCCACTGAGTCACTGATTGATTTACATGATCCTCGCGACTGACGACACGATACGACATGGGCTTGACGCGAGGATTGACGGTGATTAGGGTGACGACGACTCGAGCCAGGGGACCCGCGCCCATGGCCCACAGCCAGCAGCCCACAGTCCACAGCCCACGGCTCGCGTTCTGGCCATGCCACCCACCCGATGGAATTGCGCCCAGAACTGCAGCTCCCAGCTCTTCAAGGCTCCAGGTTAAGTTGGGAGCAAGGGAGAAACGGAACACCTGAAGGGAAGGTCGCTGGGGGGGTCGCGGTGGGTGCAATGTTCCAGGCCATGGGAGGACGAAGCCGCGGGGGGGCAATCCAATCCATGGCCACGGGTCGTTGGGCTCCTCTACGAATCCCCCTAATCCGGTCAGAGCTTGGGTCAAAGTGTATTTTTGGAATCCTACCGGCCGTGGATGGCTGCTCTTCAAAGCTTGGCTCTTTTGCTTGGCGCTCTCTCTTCTTGGCGCTCTCTCTTCTTGGCGCTCTCTCTTCTTGGCGCTCTCTCTTCTTGGCGCTCTCTTCTTGGCTGTGCCTCTTTGTGCGAGCGAGTACGGGAATGAGAGTGAATACGCGAAACCACGCGCACCTCGTGGCGACGGAATGTGACATTTCGTGTCCGCCATCCCAGAGCATAACAGAGACACCAAGTGCAACGGCGAGCAGAGTCCTCGGCCTCGTCCTCGTGCTATCCCCCGATGTAACCGTCGTTCCCATGGGCATCCCGGCCTGCCGCTGGCCAAATGCAGGTACAAAACTCTGCCGACAGACTATCGACTGCCACAATCCGGCGCCTCGACCTGTTTGGGCGTTTTACCAGTCACCAGGGCAATCCCATCATCTCCTCTTCCATCTCCTCTTCCATCTCATCCCAACTCTCGCAATTCAATTCGTCCGTGCCATCCCGATGTCGATTTCCCGTCTGACTACTCCGTACGTACAGAGCAGCCCGCACCGATTCGCCCCCAACTCTCAAGGCCAATCAACACATGGCCTTCTCGAAGTTGCAAAGAAACCCCGTCCCCTGTTGCCCTCTCGTTCTGTTCTGTTCTGTTCCGTTTCGCTGCACACGCCGCAGACGCACTTGAGGGCCCGCTAATTTCCCGCTCGGAAGAGCGCTGCTTCTTCGAACCTGGCGCCGGCTTGCCCACTTCCACCCATGGTCCGTATCGCCCCATGCTTAGGAGCTTGGGGTGAGAGCTCAAAGACCTTGCCAGTGACAGACCACAACGCAGGATATCCGCCATAGATGCTGGCCCTGGTGTCGGCCCAGCTACCGAAGTGGGACGGAGAATTCAGACAGGGACGCTCCGTTCGGGGGATTAACGCGCGGTCTGCGCACAGTTGGGAGCCGTACGAAGTAGGACTTGGTGTAACTTTGGGCCAATATGGGTCGCTCTGGAGTCTGGATGGTCTGGAACCTGGTTCGTGACTCCCTTTTTCATCTGTGTCTTTGCTTCTCTTTTCGACGGGTGGCTGTGATCATAATGTCTGATTGTGCGATGACCCCCTTTCGCCGTCGGTAAAAGTGAAGCAACTAAACCCACCGACCAAGACCAATGTCATACGCATATTATGATTGTGCCATAGCCACACGCTTCGTACATGCTTTTTTGGCAAATGTCACACATCTGAGTCTTGGTGGCCTACTGCGAAGCCATCCGGCCGAGCGACGCGGGACTGTGTTGACCCTTGCGGCAAAGTTGCACCAGCGATGGATCTGGAGTGAAATCCATCGATATCGAAAGACTTATGACGCAGGGGCCCAGAAATGAGCTCGACGTAGCATTGTGGTACCTGGATCGACGAGGGGATCTCTCTGGAAACGCCATGCGCGGGACCCATAAAGACCGGGCCTCGCGGAGATGATATCGCAGTACTTAGTATATCATGCCCCATATCTATCACCAGTTCGCTTCTGACATCCTGGAGACAGAGCATCTCGCTAGGAGCACAGTTGCATTTGCGTAGAATAGATCGGACCCCGACGGGACCCGTTGACGCCATAATCATAATTCTATTATAGACCATGCATGTCAACATGTAATTTCCCATCGAGCCCCCTCTCTGGTAGGCACTGTATTTGACCATGGCCTAAAATGGTAGTTGAGGTCCAACTTAATTTACATCGTAATAGTACTAGTGCGCTCTGAAGTTTGTTCCCTGTTTCCTGTCGCTGCCAAATGGAATGGTGCTTGGTGGTTAGTGGAGTGGCTGAGTCCAGCACACGTCAATTGGAGATGCGCCTCGGTGGCAAAGCATCTCAGTGGGTGACCAACAGAGTTAGTTACTGCAAATCAATATTCAGTTTGCCAGCTTGTCCAAGAAATCGCCGCATCTGCGTTGTGTCGTTGCCTTGTTGGGACGCAGTTGAGTCGAACCATTCTGGTGGGGATCAACGAGCCATACAAAGCAGAGTCCCGTGGAAACACTGCCCGTTTTTCTCCCTCTCTCAAAGCATGATTCTGCTGTAGGGTGGCAGGTACCCGACAGCAACGCCACAGTGCAGCACCAGCGCAGCAACAGTGGTGCTTTTTTGTTCTTTGGTATGATCCGACTGGCTCTCCTCGGTCTAGAATACTACTCGAATCTTGCATCCTTGCCTCTCGACAGTTCCGGATGTCCAAGGGCGAATCCAGGTCTGCTTTGTCAGTCGACTGAAGTGGATGATGAATGATTGAGTGACATCCTTGGCGAAATCGTCCTACCGCTCGCTACCCCACGTGCGACGACTCACCCAGCTCACTCACTCACTCGCATACGCATTCACTCACCGTCGTTTCTCGCTGTATCTGCAAGTAGTGAGTGTTGGCGACTGGGCGCGCAAGGGAAAGACTTCTCCTCCACGGCCACCGGAGAGCTTTCTCCGTGTTCACCACCCCCTCACCTGAACCAGATATCTCATATTCATTTCATCATGGGATTCCCGCCGACGCCACCGCCCCCATATGAGGTAGAGCCACATCCACGGGCATCCTTCGCGTCCCCGTCGTCATCCCCGACCCCGGCCCCGGCCTCGGCCCCGTCGCAACCTCCGATAACCTCCTCTCTCCTAGACGGGAAAGTTCCGCTTCCGCCTCCGTCTCCCGCTCCGGGCTCCTCCTCTCTCACCTCCGGAGTATGGCTCGGCTCCGATCCCCGCTCATCCTCCACTCAGTCTCTCCTCCCCGGCGACTCCTACTCCCCGTCTCCGTCGCTGTCGGCTTCCTCCGTGGCCGATCCTCGTGGCCGTCGCACCCTCCTCGTCATCTATCTCCATGGCTTCCTCGGCAATGACCAATCATTCCGCTCGTTTCCTGCCCATGTCCACGCCCTCTTGACGAACATGCTAGTTGACTCCCATGTTATCCACTCCAAGATCTACCCGCGCTACAAGACGTATCGTTCTGTCGACGTCGCCCGGGACAACTTCAGTACCTGGATAGCGCCTCACGAATCCCCAAATACCGACGTCATCCTTGTTGGTCATTCTATGGGTGGCATCCTGGCTGCGGATGTCATCCTCATGGTGAGTTGAGCGTGTTATTCTTATTCTCTCAGGCACAAACACAACTAATTCACCGGCAGCCGGATTATAACCCATATGGTCAACAACAATTCAAGCACCGCATCCTCGGCCATGTCTCCCTCGACTGTCCTTTCCTCGGTCTCCACCCAGGTATTATTGTCTCTGGCATCCAGAGTCTCTTCAAGCCGGCTCCTCAGCCCCAGGAACCACCAGCCCCAGATAACACCAGCACATACCATCTGGAGGCACTCAACAGCTCCAGAACCTCAGTCGCAAGTCCGGGAACCTCGTCCGTGAATCTCACACCTTCTCAGTCCTCTCTGGCGGGATACGCACCAAGTATCTCTTCAACCTCATCCTCGGCCCCTTCTGCATTTGCGCCAGCCGACCCCTTCTTCAACCAGCCATTCTTCAACGACGCCGCCTTCCGCGAGCAGCCCTTCGTCCGCCGCATGCTGCACTTCGCCTCCAAGTACCGCTCCGAGGGTCTCATCCAGGCGGCCGTCAAGCACATGGGCTCCTACCTTGAGTTTGGAAGCTGCCTTGCGGATCTGACGGGGCTAGAGGCGAGATACTGTCGCCTCCGTGCGCTGGAGGACGTCGACGAGCTGCAACCGTTTGGTCCAGGCAAGGACCCTCGTGGCCCGACGACAAGGGTACGATTTGTGAATTACTACACGTTATGTACCGGCCGACCGAAAACGCCCAAGCCTGGAACGCCCGAGACAGACTCTTCCGATGAGGAAGTAGAGACAGGAGTTTCTTCCCAGATAGACGGATTCCATAACGAGACGCCAACGGACGAAAATAATTCCCTAGGACCAAAGTCGCCTCCCCTGTTGGAGACAGATGAGGAAGCACATCTCAAACCCAACTTTCACAGCCCCAGGCCTAGCATCACTATCGAGGACCACGACCAAAAGGGCAAATCATTAGCCATTTACCCGCCCCCCGGTCAGAGCTCTGACTATAAAGCTCCAGAATCGCGAGGCTTTGAGAATGCTACAAACGAGGACGGCGTCTCCCCCCTGTGCTCGGACATGGACGGCCTCTCTATGCAATTTCTCGACCCAACTCCCATGGAAGAGCCTAGCCCTATAGAGGAGCCTAGCCACATGAACGAGTACACCTTCAAAGACCAGCCCGCTCCCATCGATGATTCCACCCACTCGGAACCCCGAGACTCCATCACCACGCATACCCGGCCCTCCATAGATCAAGACTTTGAGCTCGACCTGGCCCCCGTCCCCAACGAGCCCACCCAACCAGACCTCCCGGACCTGAGCCTCTACACCGACAAGGACGCTCGGAAGCAAGCCGAGCGCGAGGCCAAGCGTCTCCAGCGCGCATACGACCAGGCCGTCAAGGACCGCACAAAGGCAGTCCGTGAGCGTGAGAAGATCATCGACAAGAGGCGCAAGAAGGCTCTCAAGGCCGCTGAGAAGCTGGCTAAGGAGGCGCTTAAGGAGGCCGAGAAGCTGGAAAAGGACGCTTTAAAGGAGGCGGAGCGAGAGGAGAAGGCGGAGCGAGAGGAGAAGGCGGCTCGCAAGGAAGCGGAGCGCCAGGAATCACACGAAGTCAAAGAAAAGCACCGCCTCCAACAAGAAGCCCTCCGAATGGAACAAGAAGCTCTTCGTCTGCAATACGAACAGATTCGCCAGCAGCAACCCGCCAGCGAACCTCCTCCTCCCATTAAGCGCGACATAACGTCGTCTACATCCTCTCCAACACCGCCAACCGTAGCCCTCCCAGAGATGACGCTCCGTAGCATTGCCTCCTCCTCCTCCTCCGTCACCCCGCCAAGCGCTCCCGTCCCGGAGGCCAAGCCCCGCAAACTCCGGAAGTTCTGCAACCTGCCCGACCCGGTCCCCACTGCGGCCGGCGGCACCGCGCGCGACCGCACGTGGGTCGACATCTTCATGGCCGACGTCGACGAGGTCGGCGCCCACTGCGGGTTGTTCATGGCCGGGCCGCATTACGAGCGGTTGGTGGGCGACGTTGGAAGTCGAATCGTTGGGTGGGTGCAGGAGGACCTGACAAGACGGGCCATCTTGGAGATGGGGGAGTGAATGACCGAGTTAGGTAGCGAGCTATGAACATACAAGATCACGAGGGTTACAGCGGAGGGGAGCAATATTTTGGATCGGAGGCTGTTTGAGAAGTCCTTCAAGGCGGTTTCATACCTTTCAGCATGAAATATCAGGGGCAGGCCCCCCTTTCCCACGATGACTTCGACACAGCACACAAGACACACAGGATAATCAACAGACAGACATGAACGATACCCCCCAAAATTTTAAATTCTAATGCCGTAGAAATGCTATCCACATATGCTATGGTACATGGTATCTAGAGAAAGCCAGGCCCAAAAACAGAAAAACACCCACCCCAGCCGTTCGTCCGGTTAATTCATCAGTCCGTCGTCCGTCCCCTTATCCATCCCCGGTCTATCCAAGTATAATTATAAAGGTATATAAGATGTACATGGACATGAAGATATATGTGCGTCCTTTCGTGCGTATGTGTGTTTTGTGTATGGCCGTGAGATGTTTTAGTAAATGTCAAGCTCCCGCAACTGCACATCCAGCCTCCGATCGTCATTCATCGCGCCCTTGATCACGGCGGTCTCGTCATCTATGCCTAGCAGGCCACCAGCTCCCAGCTCCAATGTACCCAGGCGCACAAGCTCGCCATCGGGGACCCAGTTGCGTCGGCCGCAGATGAGCACGCTGGCCGACTCAAACGACTCGTCATTCTTCCAGTCCCGACCGGCAAGGATGATGCCCACAAGCTCGTGGTCACCAGCGGGTGGCTCGTTGTCGGGCATGTTGTAGGCAGCCCGGAGAAGGAAGGCGGCGATGGCAGAGGGGTAGGGGTCGCGGAGATCAAGGTCTTCCGAGACCTTGATGGTGCCGTCGGTGTCTTTGTTGAGGTGGATATCAAAGCAGTGCGACTTGAGGCGGAGGAAGCTGATGGAGCTGGTCTTGGCGGCAATGGCGTCGCCCTCTTCCTCCCAGGAGAGGACCGAGAGGTCCTTGAAGCCGATGGATATTTCGAGGTTAGGCGAGGCGGTGACGTTGTCGATGAGAGCGCCATCGTCGCAGACTTCGTACAGGTTAAAGGAGGGGCCGTAGCCGGGGAAGTCGGGGCGTTGCTTCCAAGCAAGCCACGTCCATGAGGGGAACGGCCCATGGAGGAACATGGAGTGAGCCAAGACGTCCGCCTCGCCAACGTGCTCGTGCTTCCATCCGAGGCCCATCGCCAGGCGGTCTGTCCTGGTGACGGAGGGCACGTTCTTAAAGTCTTGGGGATGATATAGAGGCAGGCCGAGGAGATTGTCCACGGCAGGATCCATGTGGGCGTAGCGGTCCAGCACACCCCTGAAGGCGTCTAGTCGGTCCTCGGGATATGTGACTTCGCGGCTCATGTAGCCATTCACCTGGGCCTTGAAGTCCTTTGCCTGGGTGCCGGCGCCGGCGGATGGGAAGACGCGGCCGAGGTTGAGGGTGGGCTGCGTTTGGAGAGGATATGAAATGGTTTCGTGGCAGTGGAGGTGCTGGCACTGGAAGTAAGTCTGGGAGGGGGTGAAGACGAGGCGGCGGCGTGAGAGGAGGCCCTCCTGGTAGGTCCAGCCGCGGGACGCCCATCGCGAGCTGGCTACTTCGACGTCGGGGCGAGTGAGTGAGGTGGTGAAGTGGCCGGCTTCGGTCTGGAGGGACAGCTGCTCCTCGCGGGGGACGCTAACACCGGGGATACCGTCCGAGACGCTCTCTCCAGCGGCGACGATGAGGGTCAGCGCAGAGCGCGCGTAAATGTCCCCCATCCGATCCAATTGGCGCCGGCGCTCGCTCCCGTTGTACTGTGGGAAGCAATACTGATCCACCCAGAGATATCGAAAGCCCAGAGATTGAGTTACAGCCATAGCGTCGGCGATCAGCGGAGGCAACTCTGTCGGCAGAACCCCAGGAAGGACTCCATTAGGCGCTGGCAGCTCCTCAGAACCGCCCCGGACGTAGCTGAGAGTGACGTACTCGACGGCCTCGGCCATGAGGTCATCGACGAAGAGGATTTCCATGTCGCGACAGTCGAGGAGCTTCAGGCCGCGGATTGGCCGTCCCGGAGACGCACATGTTGTCTTGGAGTGATTGGCCATGCAGAAGTCGATCCAGGTCCTTGGCAGGGCGGGATCGAGCTTTGGTGTGATGACCCTCCCCCGAATTGCCGGCGTCGCCTCGCGATACCCTGCCAAGTCGTCGGTGTTTTCGATGACAGGTACAATGTAACCCCATGGTAGCACCTTGCTTTTTGTGGTGACCTCGAACAGCACGGCCCCGCCCAGCTCATGCTTCTCCCCCACCCCGAGGCGCTCAAAGGCCTGGCGAATGCGCAGGTACGGCGTGAACTTGCGCGTCAGGTCGGGCTCGGCGCCGACCAAGGCCTGGAAGAAGATGCAGTAGGGGCAGGCCGAGTCCCCGGCGAGGGTGTGAGCGAGAGGGATCCAAGGACGCGGCTCGCCGGGGCGCCACTTGAGCAAACGGGGGAAGTCGATGGTGTCGCAGACGGCGCACGGCGGGTGTTCGGTGTCGACGACGAGGCGGCTGAGGCCATTGCGAGCCGGTCGCTTTGGCTGACCCTCGCCCCGGCGGCGGCGCGAGGAGAGCTGGTGCAGGTCGGGCGAGGCCTCTCGAGTCGACTCGGCAGCGAGGTCCCATTCGGGGACGGTGTCGGGGCGGCCGCGGCTCAGGCGCGTGAAGGCGAAGAGTCGCGAGAACTTCTTCATGCCGGGGACGCGGCCGGCTGGCTTGGCGGTCGCGGTGGCCGCGGGGCGGTCATTCAGGCTCATCTCCTCGCCTCTTCGCCGAGGGACTGCAGGACTGAGGACTGGTGATGGAGGACGGTCGTCAGATCGTTGTAGGCGCAATGCAGACGGCGGCACGGGGAGGCGCGAGGGGATTCGTCCGTCCAGGACTGGTTGCGGAGAAGGCGGGCGTTCTCTCTCTCTCTCTCCTAGGGCAAGTTCATGGCGATCGGGGAGGATTATGTGTTTCGTTGCGGCTGTGGTTTGTGTGGTTTTGTTTGTCTGGGCTTGTCTGGGCTTGTCTGGGTTGGAGTCGTCGGTTGGTATGGACCCGAAAAAGAGTGCGAGGCGGGAGGCGGTGGTGTGTTGTAGTCGTACCGGGGTCCGCTTTGGGGGGTGGGCTAGTGGGCTGGTGGCACTGACTGGGCAGAAGAGTCCCCTATTGTTGGAAATATGGCGGATCAGATGCCACCCGTGGGACGCCTGGAGGTATGAAGTAGGTACCTACCTACTCGAGGTGCGTTGCTACCCCAAGTCTCGGCGCTCTGACTTCGGCCGTGTCCCCTTTCTGCTTGTACCGGTTCGGTGCTGGCCAAGGCAATTAATTGAGCCCGCTCACTACGCTAGACGTGAAATTAATCACAGTCTCGACTCCCGCCTAGTCTGCATTCATCCGCCGGGGCGAACATGGAATAGCGGGCATCCGGCCCCTCGGTGCCACGGACGTCCCTTTGTCGTCAGTATCTGGCGTGCCCATCACGTCACGCGGGTGAACCTGCTGTTGCTGCAGGGCGCTCTTTTCGGGGGTGCCAGTACTACGTCGTAGTACGTTCTATGCTTCCCTGACAATGGCGGCGCAAATGTCAGGTCCCCTGGAAAATTACCCCTCGATCCTGGTGACACCAGCCAGGGGGAGGGGAATCATGCCCCGGGAGCTGCCACGCGCTCCCGCTGGCTCGGTGCACGGTGCACGGTGCTGCGGCCGGAGCAGACGACAGCCAGGGATCAGCGCCGCTCGCAGGGGGGTTGAGGCCTGAAGCCCACCGCGATGCGACTGTGCGAGTAGCGTGTGTTGCTACGGTACGCCCTGTACGACACCCTCTCGCATCCTCTCTTTCTCTCTCCACGCCTCTCTCCACGCCTCTCTCCACGCCTCTCTCCACGCCTCTCTCCACGCCTCTCTCCACGCCTCTCTCCACGCCTCTCTCCACGCCTCTCTCTCTCTCTCTCTGCAACGCTGTCTTCTCGACGCTCGCTGCAGACAAACTCCCAGGCCCTAGCGCAGCCGGATTTGCAAACCATCCCAGCCGTATCCACGTGGTCTTGTACTATACATCCCAGTTCTCGTCCAGCCGAGACAGAATCCATTGACTTGACTCTAGCCGCCGTAGCAGAATCTACGAGTCATGATTCACCACCATGATGGAACAATTAGTCCACCAGCCTTCAGCCCAGTGGCGGAATCCAGCTGAGCCGCACCTAAGTTACGTCGTTAGTACCACTGTAGCAGTCTGGGATATCTATTACACTTTGGTAAAATCTCCATCCGAGCCTCCCGTGCCCGTCATCAGTGTCTAGGCATGGTCCCCCCTTCCACCAAAGTTCCCTTCCATTGGCACAGGAGAGGTACCCAGCGCGCCATATACTGTACCCCGGAAGTGGCTGGCTCCGTCGATTCAGGGGTCGAGTGCTCCCCTATTTTCCTGGGCTGAACTCTAGGGTAGGTACATGACCGACGTGGGTCACAGCCGCAAACCTTTATCCACTGGTCGCGTGACCCTCGACATATTCATTGGGATTGAAGGGCTATAGCTCGCTTTAGAATACCTAGCCAGCGGGTAATGAGGAGCTGATTATGAAGTGCCGTCTGGTCTAGACCAAATTTATCGTCTCTGTGGGGGCGAAAGCACTAACTGATTCTTTCACCCATGGAACTTTCGAACATGTCATCTCCCACATCAGAGTTTACACCATCGCTCACATGCAGCTGTCAACCACGCGCTCGCTACACCTTGTTTCAGCTACCGAGAACAGCCACAGCCCTATGCGACCCGGGCCTTATTCGTGTCCCTTCATTGACAACCCTGCTCAACACTTTACATTGCACAGCGACGGCAAGAAAACATCAACCACACAGGGTAAATGAAATATCCCATTCATTATTCACCAATAAAAGGTCATCAGCAATTCTCCTATCCGCGCATATCTATCATCATGTGAACGGTCCTCAGGGGTATTGATTGTATGTCTTCAAGCATAAGCCAGCGTGTTGTCGTTGCGAATCCTTCCAGCAACACCAATGTTGGCCACTCCCCCAGCAACACAGGGGCCCTTCACCACAATCTATGCCACAGGTTAGCATCCCGTCTTGTACACCAGAGACCCATTCACATCAGGAAACTTACCTTTCCTTCGATCTTCTCATCTGTAGTCTGGTGCGGCCCTTCGTCCTTCAAGAACACCTCGACGCTCGTCAAGGGTGAGCCGAAATGACCATTGCCATCGTCGCAAAGTCGGTAGTCATAAAATGCAGTCTGGGTGATCGCTCCAGCAACCTTGGCCGCCGTCAGCGCGTAAACGAGTCTCGCACCCGTGAAAATACGAAGATCGGAGAGGACACTGGCTGAGAGATGAGGCGTATCGGCACCCGCTCGCTCGGCCGTGTAGACGAGGCGGAGCTTTCCTGGGGTTGTGCCGATGGTTGGGGATGCGCCAGAAGCGAAGGCAGACAGAGGGTTCGAGCCGGACATGATGCCTTCCTGGGTCAGAGAACGCGTCGAGAGGGCGTGCGAGGCCTTGGCCAGAGGAGAGCTTAGCCTCCTCATCGATTCGGCGTGTGAGACAAGGAGCGTCTGGGGGCTGGCGACGATGATGGTCGGTGCAACACCCTGAGTTGCGACGACGATATCTGGTGACTGTCCAGCAACAGAGTTCAGGGCGATTGATGCATTCGAGTACATTGCGGCCAGAGTGAGGACCAGAGTGTGGACATTGGCAAGCGAGTCGGCGGGGAGGAACAGGTCGGATGGATTGATGCGCTCCTTGACGGGGATGGCAGCAAGCTGTGCGGCAATGGCGGACACCATGTTTGCCTGGTTGAAGCGCACCATCTCCTCCATCTGGCCGGGCTTGGTCTGCCAAAAGGTCACAATGTCCATGGGAGCGTGCTCGGGATCAAGGTTGGGAAGCTCGAGTCCAGCCTCGACGGGGGCATCTCTCAGGATATCCTGCCAGGTGGCAACGTTGATGCTGCTGCCGGTGCCCTCGGGGACCTCATTCCAATCCATGTGGCTACTGCCTTCATCCGTAACCCAGATGAGCTGGCGCAGAGATGGGTATGCCTTGATGACGGCATCGAAGGGGAATGCGCCGGGGGCGGTAATCAAAGTGTCGACGGCGGAGCGGCGGAGCATGGAAACAAGCTCGTCATCAGTGACGTTGAAGGGGACCAGGACGGTGGTTAGGTTCGAGTAGAAGCTGCAGGCGAAGAGCGTTGCAAGGAGTTCGACGGAGTTGGGCAGATAGATGGCGACCCGGATACCACCCTGGTCGGCAATGTGCTGTCCGATGAGGTTGATCTGGCGGGTAATGTCCTCTGTGTCATGTTAGCTTCACCAAAGAGCAGAGCGATAGAGGCCATTGGAGCCGCGGCTGTATCGTACGTAGCTTGTGGTCGACAACGACTTGTTTTCCCAGGACGGTCTGGATCTTTCCCGTGACGCCGTCGTCGCCACCTTGGACGACCCTGCGCCAGACATCTCTCAAGTCGCCATCGCGGCCGCGCGACCACTTGGAGGCGCCGGCATCCTTGACGTTCAGACCGGGGTTGAGGGGCATGCCGTGAGGGGCGGCCTGAGACCTGTAGACGGGGCTTTCGCCCTCGTTCCGGACGGGAGACGGAACGGCCTGCCGGGCCAGCAGCATGGGGTGGACATCGGGCTCGCGGGTGGTGAGCACGCGGTAGGAAACGAGAGCGAAGAGCAGAGTCAGGAGGCCGGTCGAGTAGGGATTCCACTGGCCAGCCAAGCTGGAGAGGCTCTCGTCGATGGTTTCGATGAGACCCATGGTTGGGTTAGTGCCCGCGGCTGACTTTCAGGATCGGTCGGGGTTGGGGGGGGTCGGAGAGGTCGGAGGTCGGAGGGTCGGCTTCGATGTGGGTAGGCTTTATTTAGAGGACGCTGAGGAAGCAGACGAAGAGAAGTGTGGGCGTCTCTCGCTCGCACGATGCACGTGTGCGAGGAAGAAAAGAAGGCCGAGAAAGCTGAAGAAGCTGAGAGAGCTGCAGGAGTCGACCGACGCGTGGAAAGTTGGCGACGTGGGTGAGTTTCGGGCGGGGGAAACACCGACCCGGGATGCAGCACCACCAAAAGAGGGCCAAGAGGCCACGGCATGCGGCTGGTGGGGTAGCCCACGGGTGCGATATGGGGGGGGGGCTGAGCTGGAGCGGAAAGTTGCCACGCAGAGAATGCAGAATACCTAGGTGCACAGAATACACAGAGTACAAGAGTACAAGAAAACCGGCGCCTGCGGGCTACCTCAACTGAAGTTCCATCAACTACCGATAGTGGTGGCAGTGACAGCGCAGTTACCTCCAGTAGGTAGTTACATACCGGCATCCACCCTCGGCATCAGCGCCGGGAAAGCCCTTCTCGGAATATTTCCCATCTTTCCATTTCCATTCCCATCCACATTTCTCCGACGACACGAATCCCATGGAATTCTCTCGATACCCGAGAGCCACCAGTCCTGTTTCCATTTGTTCGTCACGTACTGCACTTCCCATTCTACACTGGTTAGTTTATTAGTCTACTTAGCCACCGTACTTCATACCCGTTCTCCATGCCCATGCTCCTCCTCCCTGCAATGTCGTCAGCTCTGGTGGGGTGTTTGTTGCTGCTGCCAAGTCAGCGCCAACAAGTTGCTGGTACGGTCCGTCCCCCGCCTCAGCCGCTCCCGTCCAACGGAACGGAACCTTGCCACGCAATAAACCATGCATACAAACTTCACTGCCGTGTCAAACCCTTTCAGTCGGCAATCACGCCAATTCACATCACACCACACTCATCACAATCATGAACCAAATATTAGAGTGCAAATGCGTTTTTTTTCTTGGACTCCTCAGTCCAGTCTGGTTATCTGTCCTACCACGGGAACTGAGTCCATGACCTCTCCTTTTTTTAGAGTCATGGTCCCCGTCTTCAGAAGCCTCGGGACTCGGCGCCCTTTTTGGCCAAGTCCAAGCCTTCGTCAATGTCCATGTCCCAATGTCCTGCCAAGAGCAAGAGCCTTTTGTTTCATGCCGTGCCGCCCAAACCAAAAATCCATAACCTGTGGCGTCGCGCGGCCGCGCTCGTGCTCTCCGCATTGTGTAAAAACAGAGAAAACCGTTCTGTTGACCATCATCAATGTTCCTAGCCTTGTTCATCGCCCTCCCACCGGTCCCCATTCCCTCGGGGGACCGCCGGGCGATTGCTGACCAGAGAACCGAGAAATCCACTTTTGTCTATGTTGCACGGCGATGGCATGACCCTCTATCGTGAAAGCGAGAAAAATGCCCTCGGGGTTGGGGGAACCCCAGGTAGACCGCAGAAACATGATACTCGTGATGCCGTGTCCAGATCCAGTGAATCTAGATCCATTAAACACCACGTTCTGCCAACGTCTTCCAGTTCCCCAAATCTCGGTCTAAGGGTATCAAGCGAGGAGTGTGCCGAAATCAAAAGAAACGCAATCTATCACATGCTTCGTGAATGCCCTGGGACCGAATACTGCTTCGTGCCAGTCATAGAAGAGGCAATCCGTACTTCTTCGCAGGTCATGATGCCGCCGTGTCGTCCAAATTCAGATTCGTGCGTCCAGAGTAACGTTGAAATCAAAGCAAACAAAGTGTCGAAAAAGGAAAAAAAAACGGGTGATGCTGTTGCTCGGCGTCCGCCCGACAGCATCGATAACACACCTCACGGGTATGTCATTTCTTCGGTGGATGTGTTGTTTACCACCAAGAGGACTGGCCACCGGGGCCGCCGGGGTTGCCGTAGCTACCACCACCGCCGCCGCCGTAGCCACCACCACCACCACCATAGCCGCCACCGCCGCCGGAGCTGTAGCCGCCGGAGCCGCCCTGAGGAGCACCGCCGTAGCCACCGCCGGAGCCGCCGTAGCCACCAGATCCGCCAGAAGGACCGTTGAAGCCACCACCACCGCCGCCGAAGCCGCCACCACCACCACCGCCGAACTTGCGGAAATCACGGTTGGCACTACCACCTCGGCCACCTCCACCACGAGAGCGGCCGCCACCACGGCCACCGCCGCCGAAGGACGACTCACGGGCAATAGTCTCGAGGAAAGCGGGAACCTCCTGGTTGGCCTCCTTGAGAAGCTCGAGGAGCTCGCGGACGACGCCACGGTTGCCACGGTTGAAGAAGGCAGTGGCAATACCAGTGTTGCCAGCACGACCAGTACGACCAATTCGGTGGACGTAATCGTCAATGTCGGTGGGAAGATCGTAGTTGACAACGTGGGTGACGTTGGGAATATCGAGACCACGAGCAGCGACCGCAGTAGCGACCAGGATGGGGCAACGACCGTTGCGGAAGAACTCCAGGGCACGCTCACGCTCGCGCTGAGTTCGGTCTCCGTGAATAGAAGTGGCAGGGAAACTCTGGTTGATGAGGAAATCGGAGAGAGAGTCGGCCATGCGCTTGGTCTCGACGAAAATGAGGGTCAAGCCACCAGCGTGGGTGTGGAGGATATCAAGCAGCACGGAGCGCTTGTCGACGTCCTCGACGTACTCAACCTTCTGAGTAATGTTCTCAGAAGTGGAACCGACACGACCAACGGAAAGGAAGACGTAATCCTTGAGGAAATCGCGGGCAAGCATCTGGATGTCGCGGGGGAAGGTGGCCGAGAACATCAGAGTCTGGCGGTCCTGAACACCGGGCATATCCTCGCCCTCAACAATGCGGCGAATTTGGGGCTCGAAACCCATGTCAAGCATGCGATCGGCCTCGTCAAGGACAAGGTACTTGATGTTGCAGAGGGAGATGCGACCTCGCTCTATGAGATCGACCAATCGACCGGGGGTAGCAACGAGAAGATCGCAGCCACGCTCAATCTGTCGGAGCTGAGAACCAATATCGGCACCACCGTAGACGACGCAAGGTCGGACCCAAGATCGGTAGGCAAACTTTCGGGACTCCTCGTAGATTTGGGAGACAAGTTCTCGGGTGGGAGCGAGAATCAGGGAAGTGGGATAAGCCTTGCGCTGACGGCCAAACTGACCGGCGGCGCCGGCGGGGACGGCAGAAGGGCCGTTGATGAATGCCTGCGAGAGGATGGGGAAGAGAAAACCACCAGTCTTTCCAGAACCAGTCTGGGCACAAGCCATGAGATCACGACCGCCCATGACAATGGGGATAGAGTACTTCTGGACAGGGGTGGGGACCTTGTAGTGAGCCAGCTCGATGTTGCGGCAAAGGTGCTCATCCAGGGGAGGTGTGGAGAACTGGGTGACGGCCTCGGGGACATCTGTGCCAGAAGCCTCGACAGGGATGTCGTCGTACTTCTCGAAGTTGATACCGGTGTGTTGCTTGGAAGGATCGTCGGGGGTACCGAAGAGCTCGCGCTCGACACGGGGGTTAGCAGGGCCGGGAACGTGCTTTCCATCGCGCCACTGTCCGTCACCGGAGCCACGGGCAGTGTAGTTGCCGCCACCGCCACCGCCAGCGTGACCACCGCCGCCCTCGAAGTTACCACCGCCGCGGGAGTAACCACCACCTCGGCCGCCCCAACTGCCACCACGACCGCCGGCGCTGGGAGCGTTGTTATTGTAGGTAGGGACGTCGTTGCTCCAGTTGGACTGGCGAGCACCGTAGTTCTGGCTGTTGGGAGAGGTTAGCTACCTGCTGATAAGACCGTAGGGGGAGAGGCATCACTCACTTAGCCCAGGCACTGTTTCCAAGGCCGTTAGGTCCCTGGGGTCCAGGACCAGGAGCACCAGGAAGAGGACCGGCACCAGCCGCAGCAGCATCAGCGGGAGTAGGACCGGGAGCAGGTCCAGTACCGTTGACAGGAGGACCACCGGGGCGGGATCGCATGTGAGGCGGGATGTAGGATCGTCCACCAGGGGCAGAAGCACCTGGGGCGCCTTCGGGCCCAAGGTTGAGGGCACCCATGTTGAGTTGGTCGGCCATGATTGCACGGGGTCGAGGATTCGGATTCGAGTCGATGGTCAAAGGGAGAACCAGGTCTTCAAGACACGAGGACGACACAAGTCGATCGATGAGGAATCACGCTCGAGAATGAACGAGAGTGACAAGAATGAATTCCCGTCCGACGAGAGAGACAGGAAATGTAGAAAGAGAAAGAAGTGGAAGACCGACGCTTCCAAAAACTTTTCAGGCACAAACAAAGTCGGTGCTTGCAGCTCCCTTCGAAGAACACGCAGAATCTTCAAAGAAAGACCAAGGAAAGACGAAATGTCTTGGGGATAAGACGAGGATGAGGGGGGATGGGAGTTTGTGAGGTGAGGGTGAGAGGGTGAGGGTTGTTGTGGGAGGAAGAAAAGGGACAGAAGAGGCCAAAGAAGAGTGGGAAAAAATTGGTTTGATCTGTGTCAGAAGAGGCTAGCGCGTTCTGTAGCCGGGTCAGAATTTTTGGGGGGCGCGCCTGCTGCGGTGAAGGCGAGTGCGAGGGAATGGAGGGGGAGGCAAGCCCGTGAGTGGGTGGAGCGGCGGTGAGGTATCCGCCAAGTATCTTTTGGCCACCGCCTGGGGCCAGTGACGTTTGTGGACAACCCAGCGGGCTTACAACAGGCTCCAGTGGACTTTGTGGCGGAGGGGCCAGCGAATAGGTTCAAGCTGCTTTTGCTGTCACACAGTGCCCTGGCATGGCTGGGGAGGGGAGGCGCAGGCTTTTTAGAGCAGAGAGAGTCACTACGCGTACGAAGACCCAAGGGGCAGATGGGAATTTTGGGATTGAAGCGGAGGTGAAGGCTTGGGCATCCACTGCTTTGCCAGGCAGTTGGTTGTAGGGGATTCTGGTATGACGACAATAGTGGGTGCGGGCCCGGGATAGTTAGTGGGAGAACGAAAGATGATGGTGGAGCACAGAAGAAGTGGACTCGGGCAGAGATACTTGAAGGGTACCTCTGAGTTTGCTGGGATGAAGGGGCCTCCCTGGGGCCGGTGCTGGGTAATCAGTAGATCTGCACTGGCCGCAGTCTATGTCGAGGCTAGTTTATACAAGGGTTAATTGAGATGTTGTCCCAAGGCAAACGGGAGTTAAACAGTTTGAAAGAGGGCAATGGATAGAAAACACGTTGGCAAAGACGGGAGAAAACAGTTGCAAGTGGATGCCGGGGTTTGGTAGGCAGCGCAGCCTAGACCCCTTTATTAGGTACTGACCTACTGCCTAAGCGGGCGATTTAGAGAGGATCTTATAGGGGAGGCGAGTTGTTTTACACGAGGCAGACGCAGGGAGGGGTGCGGCTGCGGTGTACAACTCTCAGCAAGCAGGTACCAACCCACTGACACAGGTAGCAATTGCGCTGGAAGATAACCAACAACTGACTCAGTCGCCTCTGGCCGACAAAGTCTCTGTAAAGGGAGTCCAAGTACGAGGCCGAGGTCTCTTAACCTGTCACGAAAACAATGGCCGGGCAGCCATGAGGCGCCGACCTCGACCTAGAACTACAGGGATCAAAGACCAGGTTCAACACGGCATCCCAATCGATAGATGACGAAATCTCCGATAAGCGGGAGAACTTGCACACGTATCGAGATACGGAATACCGACCAACGCGCCCTTGTACTTCTGTGATACAGTGCCACCACGACATAAAATCTTCTTCCGCCGCGGTCTAGAAGGCGCCAGCAGCGAACGGACATCCACGACTTCCGACATGGATGCTTCCTCCACATTTCCGTCAGCCGATGACGCCGAGGCAAAACGCCTTGCCATGCCGCATGCCCGTCTGCCTGGATAACTTTCGATGTTAACTCTCTGTCACCCAACATGTGTCAGGCGCTCGTCGTCGAACCCATGACCCGAGTACCGTTTTGTGTTGATTCCGACATGAGACCACCCACACATGTTTTCACACATGCTCAAGATAACTACTCTCAAACCTAGAACATCTTGGCCTCGGGCGCACCGAAAGATACCATGGCCGTTTGGAAAGCCAACATACTTGCCCGGACGACGGCAAAAATATCCAACAACCCATCTTTCTCCGGCAAAAAAAGGAACCAGGCGCATGGCTTTGACACCAGGCACAGTGTACATATCGAGCCGCGCTGGGTTGCAGCACATAACATCGAGATTGCCCAGGCCTCCCTAAGTCAGCCATGCATTGCATCTCCTCTGACGCAACGCCTCAGCCCAGGGCCTGCATCAGCCCTGTGCACGCCGTCTGACCACCGTTCTCGGACCCAACGAGTCTGGCCTGCGCCTCAGATACTTGAACTAACCCGTTGCTGTCTTGCTGGCTTTGAAGTGATATGACACTGGGTTGGGACAAAACTACCATGTAACAACCTGTAGAAGGTGCACCAGACACCAAGAGGACAATAGGTAGTGGGTCGCCACACTCCATAAGTTAAGCATTTCTCGGGTTTGCCCGTACCCATCGTCTCCGAGGACGATACCCACCTTCTAGGCGCCGCATGTCTTTTGTGTCGGATGCAGTTCATCTCTAGTTCAACCCGACTCCTCGGGCCACGATGGCCTGCGAGGTCTCAGACAGCATGCCCGGGGCAGCCGCCCTGCAGGAACAAAAGCACGGAAACGAAACCCGAGTGGTTAAAGTCCCTTCTAAGTCTCAACATCCTTTCTGATAGGCAAAGGACAGTTCAGCTGATCACGTGAGTGCTTATTTGACCGCCCTGGAGGATATCGACTTTATTGCGAACATTAGCCCCCAGCTCATCTAGTAGTACAAAGTCATGTCGCCTCTATCTGTTGTTCATGCTTTAAGCACTCTTCACCACCTTGTCATCATCGAATTCTATGTCGACGATGCCGTCGGCCTTGACCGCCTTGACCACCATGCCCTTGAAGTCAATCGGTAACCGTCTCTTCAGCTCATCCGTGCACATCGTCAGGAGCTTGATACCCTGTCCGAGCGTGATATCGGGGTGATGGTGCTTGTCCAGAATCGACAGGCAGTAGTATCTGTCATGCCATGTTAGTCCTCATCCTGGTTCTACCAAAACGGTACCCCTCGCCAGCTCCCCACTCTCAAACATCTCCAGGCAAGGGACAACTTACTGTGCGTATCCATGCGCAGCATAGGGAACATCGGCGAGCGACGCTAGGTAGTCCAACCAGTACAGCGAAGGCTTGCCAGTGATGGGGTCAACACCGCCCATCAGGAGGTTGACATTGTAGGGCTTGCGGGATCGCAAGCTCGTGGCAAGCTCTCCGCGGACGAAGTTGGCCAAGGCAGAGGGCGACAGGTCAGACTCGTTGCGCATCGAATAGAGTTGGGCATTTCGTTGGATGTACTCGGCGAATTGCACTGCGGGCAAGTAAGTCATAAGTCTGGAGGGGGCGCTGGCGTCGTTGGGGCGTCAAGTACCTGTGTCGCCCGCCTCTCCGGAGAACGCCATCAACGTGTGTTTGTTGAGTGCTCTCGTCTTGTCATCGGACGTTTTGAGGACCGTGGCGCCTCGCATCGCAGCCTTGGAAGCTGCAATGATGGTGAAATCCTTGCCGGTGATTCCCAGCAATACCTCCCTGTGCATGGAATGTTAGCGGATGTCGTAGTTGCAGCCAGAGCTGCAGCTCGGGAGAAGCTCACATCTTGGCGATTGTGCAGGTTGTGGTGACGTTTGGTGTTGTGGAGGAGGAGTTGTTGTTGTTTGTGTCGGCTTGATGGTCGTCGTGGTCTGTGGTGAGCCTGCTTGAAGGTCCAGCAACCAAGCAAGCTCCAGTTAGGCTGTAGCGATGCGCGTCAACGGACTCCGGGAGCTCTGCAGCCGCTGCTGGGTTGTGCCGCGTGTTACCGCCTAGGCCGGAAAAACCTCCCCCCAGGCGCCGCACTCTGATTCGCTGAGCCGACGCCCAAGCACCCAGTTGGATTTTCCGTGGCCCACTGTACTGAACTTTTTTTTCAGACTGCCCAGAAATTTATCTCCAGCGGCGGGACGATCAAGTCGGAGTAGGCAGCCAACTTCGCGGCATTGCCACCATGTCGTCCTTTTTCACCGTCCCCGGCGCCCAGAAGAAGCGCAAGCGACCTGCGGCCCCAGAACCTCCAAAGAAAAGACTTGCTGCCTCAAAATCCGCCGCCAAAGGCTCTTCGAAGGCGGCCGGCCCCACTAAGAAGCGAGTCGAGCGAGACGAGTCCATCTCCGGCAGCGACTCAGAGGATGACGGGAGCCACGATGACGCCTCGATCGCGGAGGAGGTGGTGAACGAGGATGAGTCTGAAGAGGAGGAAGAGACTGCCGCGGAGCGAAGATTGCGCCTCGCCGAGCGCTATCTCGAAAACATCAAGGAGCACGTGGACGAAGCTGGATTCGATGCGGCCGACGTTGACCGAGATTTGATCGCCGAGCGACTAATTGAAGACGTTGCCGAGACCAAGGGACGAGTATATCGCCAATTGGCCTCCGAATTGGCCTTTGACAAAGCCTCTCGCACCTTTTTCCGAAGCAACACCAACGCCGTCACCTCCATCGCCACCTGCGCGCCCTTCATCTACACCACAACCAAAGATCTCATTGTACAAAAGTGGAGGACACAAGAACTGCCTCAACACCAATACCCCCAGACCACGAAGCGAAAACCCAAGAAGCCCCCGGCCCCCCCGAGAAAACAGCCTGAATTGGAGACGTGGCTGAAAGGAAACACCAGCAAGTCCCAAGACAAGGACTACCAGAGACACACCGATCACATCTTGGCTGTGGCCGCCTCACCGGACGGCAAGTATGTTGCCACTGGCGGCGCAGACCGCAAGCTCATCATCTACGACGCCGAAACCCTTAAGCCTATCAAAATCTTCACCCACCACAGAGACGCCGTCACAGGCCTGGTGTTTCGGAGAGGAACTAACCAGCTGTACTCATGCTCTAAAGACCGAACGGTCAAGGTGTGGAGTCTGGATGAGATGGCATACGTTGAGACCCTCTTCGGTCACCAGGATGAGGTAGTTGCCGTCGACGCCCTGGCGCAGGAGCGCTGCATCAGTGTCGGCGCTCGCGATCGTACCGCCCGTCTTTGGAAGGTTGCGGAGGAGACGCAGCTCGTGTTTCGTGGTGGTGCTGTGGACAAGAAGGCTCGGCCAGGCATTAAGCCGCGATCTCTCTTGCACGAGGGAAGCATGGACCGTGTCGCCATGATCGACGACGACCTCTTCGTCACTGGCAGCGACAACGGCGCCATCGCCCTCTGGAGCGTCCAGAAGAAGAAACCCGTCTATATTGAATCTGCCGCCCACGGACTCGACCCAGCCCTCGACCCCCACGAGGCCTCTGCTGAGCAAAACCCAGACTCCAAGGTCGTCCCACCCCCGACCCCTCGCTGGATCACCGCCCTCAAGACCATCCCTTACTCCGACGTTATCCTCAGCGGTAGCTGGGATGGCCACATCCGCGTATGGCGGCTCAGTGAGGATAGGAGAAAAATCGAACCAGTCGGCGTCCTCGCCACCCCAGGCGAGGCACCGCAGCAGTCCACGGACGACGGCTCGCGGGGCCCCATTAAGGGCATCATCAACGACATCTCAGTGTTTGAGCGAGGCGACCGTGGCAAGGACGGGCTGTGTGTTGTCGCAGCCGTGGGACTACAGCACCGGCTGGGTAGGTGGCAGCCGCGAGTGAAGGGCGGACGAAATGGCGGTTTGGTGTTTGAGATTCCGAGGATATCGCAGCCGACGGCGAATGGCGCGCAAGAGAGCTCGGAAAATGAGGATGAAGAATGAGCGTATAATCATTACAAGGAGCCAATAGACTTGACCAAAACTGGGAACCACACTTGATGCTACCATCACACCAACATTACATCCCCACTCCTTCCGTGATGGTCGCATGCTCTACTTACGTGGATGAGTTATAGAGTCGGAGTCAAAATAGAGTAGACGAATGTGGTATGGGTATTTCATTTCTTGTTGTTTTATTGCCGTACAATGCGCCGGCTCTCTCGGCAAGAGTCGCCGGAAGGCCAGACAGCTATGTCATCTCACGTCAAGCCTCTCTAGTTATCCACTGATGCAACAATGCAAGATCCTCCTAACGCCTGAAACTCATCGCGCCGTCATTTCGTTGTCAAACATCGCTTACAGTAAGCGCCGTCTTTATTCACGCAGTATTTTGGAGAAGAAACATCATGGACGTATGCCTCGACGTAAGGTAGTCGAGTTTAGAGTCGTCATCGGGACGCAATGTCGAATGACCGGTCGATTCCGTCGTATTGCGGTCCATGGGCGGCTGGCTTGTCGCTTTCGATGGATGGAAGAACTTTTGGAGACAGAGTCAAGGCCCGCGGTTGAGCGGAGGGGGACTTTTGGGAACGGCGCTTTTCGACGTGTATGATCTCTGGAGACTCCGACCTATCTCGTTTCACCGCTCGAGGCTCGGAGGTAGAGGGACGGTTGGACGGCGAGCTCGACAGCCTCGCAATAAATTTGGGTATCGATCGCTTGATAGGTGTGGCCTTGGTGTCATCGTCCGGCTCCGCAGTTGTCAAGTCAACTGGGACTTGTGACGCTGCTTGCGGTGACTCGCGGGCCGAGTGCAGAACCTCGCCAGAGCCAGAGGTCTTAGCACCTAGACTCGAGTCATCGTCCAGAGGCACGACGAACTTGGGATCCTCGCCGATGATCAGACTACGAGGCTGGGGAAATCTGTCGGGAGACGTGCTCATATTGGGCGACGTTGTCGCGCTCATAACCCGTTGAAGAGCCGCGACAGCTGGACTCTTGATGCCGGTCGCCAACGGACTCGTGATTTCTCGCTTCGATTGCGGTGTCTTTGAGCTCTCCGGCGGTTCTTTTGGCGAGGACTGACCGGATTGTGACGCCGATGGCCCTGAAGAACTAGGCTCCTTCGCCAACTTTCGTTGTCTCTTTCTCGCTTTCTCCGCTCCTAGTCGGTCCTCCTGCTCATGCTGTAGTGAAAAGAGAAGGCGTCGTACCTTGGCACGAATTTCAGACGGGTTGATATCCCACCCCATATCCTCTTTCTGGAGAAGTTTGCGGACAGCGCCGTCCGGATCTTTTAGGAACTCCTCCATGTAGCCAAGGACGAACACACCGCAGTCGCAGTGATTGTCCTGCTCGGGGATCTTCTTCGCAGTCATCCCACCCGGAATCTTGGCGAGCTCGACATTCTTTTTGTGTCTAGCCTCTTCAACGAGGTAGTCTCTCAGGTGTTTGCAAGTCACCGAGTGTGAGGACCCCAGTGAGTCAAGGGTGATGATTTTGGGTTCTTCCGAACTGAACTTCTGGAGGCCGCCCGCCGACTTTCGCTTGCCATTCTTGACTGCGCTTGTGTTGGGTGACTTGGTTGCAGAGCTTTGAGGGAGGATGTCGATGGTTCCAATTGATGACTGGCTTCTAGCCGCTTCTTTTGCCCCTTCGCTATCCAGCACGGCAATGTCCAAGTCCTGCTCCAAGGGTGACGTCCTCAGCGAGGCCCCTGTGACAACCCGATCCACATTGATCGTTTCGGGGTCAGCTGAGACTTCTTTTCCCTGGCTATGTGCGAGCATTCGGGGCGCATTGTAGATGATTGCTAGATACCAGTGCATGTTCTCATTGACTGGGACCACAATGTAGTCGTACGACAACAAATCGACCTTGGCAGTCCACGACTTGACACCTTCATAGTTGATTTTGCCTCGGCTCGGTTTGAGTTTCGCAAAGAAAAATGTGTTGAAGAAATGGACTTTCTGAAGTACATCCGGTCGTTCTGCCTGAAGTCTGGTCTGCAGGTATCGAAAGTAGAAGCTGATAAGATTGTCGTTGAGAAATTCTCCCTCATCAAGACGAGAGATGTCATCTCTGTCAACCGTCGCTCGATCCTTTCCAGTTGCAGGAAATACCAGGGACCTGTGCCAATTCTTGTCCCAGTCTGGGTTTTTATCAGTCCAGCGATTTGGGGCGATCTCCAACAAAGGCAAAGGGGGTGATCTCCTCGTCCGTCGGGTTCCGGGCCCTTGACTGCGAGTCACGACGGAGACGACGTCATTCTCCCGTCCTGGGATTTCTGACACATCTGCGATAGACTCCCGCATATTGTCTTTGAGTTTCTTAACTGGTCGTTTTGATTGAGGGTTAAAAGGATCTCTGAGGTTTTCTGGGATCCGGAATTTGAGCTGGGTTCGCTCAACCGGACTGCTGAGCTGGAGTCTCGCCTCCGTAAATGACGGGGCGCGCTTTTCATAGTCGCTAGACTCTTCGAAGTGCTTGTTGAACATCCTTTTGAGTTCCTCACTGAAATTCATTAGTATTTGTAGCATGTGATTAGGATGAGAGTAAGGTGGAGTTCAACTTACACCGGCCTTTCTTCAATAGTCTCGGTGGGTTGTTGCGAGAGCCACGCCAATAAAGAGACTACACCGTCTTTGTCACCGAACTCCAATGCTAGAT
The DNA here is from genome assembly GCF_021365365.1 of Ilyonectria robusta. Lineage (NCBI taxonomy): Eukaryota > Fungi > Ascomycota > Sordariomycetes > Hypocreales > Nectriaceae > Ilyonectria > Ilyonectria robusta. The sequence continues at coordinate 930,241 of NW_025764438.1, forward strand.
TTGGGGATAAAGTGTCCACAGCAGAGCGTTTGATGACGACAAACGGACTATGTGTTGCCGCATGAAACACTCTGTTGACCTTCGACCTTTGAATCTCAAGCCATGGTAGACGTCGAGTTAGCCCCTCAGCCGCGTTTATTACCGTAGCAACCGAATCTTCCAAATGAAGCATGATTTTATGGTCGGGTTGAGATGCCGAAGAATATGCAAACTTGCCAGAGGCAGCGTTGGCAACGAGAATGTCTGGTAGACTGGGCGGGCTAGACTGTGATTTGTGTCCTTCAGTAGTCGACTTCGTAGACACAAAGGCGGTTGGTAGTATATCCGCTCGGCTCTTGAATCTCCGGTTCACGTCGGTAAAGTTGGTTGTCTTTTTTTTGGTCCGCGGTTCGTACATGTGTGTCTCAGATTGAGCGAGCTCATCTTCGGAACCGCCAATATTTACCGTCGGAACACGCTTGCGCTTCGTGGCAGGTTGGCCTCTGTTGGCTTGGTCGCAATGTGCCAGGATATCAGAAGTCACATGGGAAAGCGGCGTATCTTGACCTGGTTCATGAGACATGTGGTTTGAAGCCTGGTGAGCACTGGGCGAGAGGTGATCGCGAGAGGAACGGGCGTCATCGCTATCCCGTGAACTAACACCAGTCTTTCCTGCTCGGGACTTGCGCAGTGCACGACGGTTGGTTTTACTTCTTGGGTTGGCCAATCTGTACTCCACAACACCTGCCGACGCAGATTGCTTCCCGGCACTAGTAGTACTTGCAAAGTCGATGGTGTCGGCTTGGGAGCCATCCTGAGTTAGATCATGAATCTCGCGTCTTGAACTTTCTCCATGTTCGAGTCTAGACGCGGAGTTGAATCCGCCTTCAGAATCGTCTTCGATAACATCGTGGGGCGGTTCCGTGCTTGACTTTTTACTAACAAAGAATTTTGATAGTATAGCACTGCCGGACGGACTACGCTTTTGGCGTTTAGCAGTAGGTTCAAGGGCCTGGCGGAAACGATGCTCTCCATTTTCTCGTGCTTGACCGCCCCCCGGTGGACGGGTCATTGAGTTGCGAGGCCCAACGCTGGTGGCATTGATTGACTTCTACTCTAAAAGTCAGCGTGTGAGCCGTTCGCAGCGAAGATGGGACACCAACTAGTAAGTTATGATTATACATGATGTCCCCCGGAGCGCTCCAACGAGTGTTAGTGGAAGAGTCGAGGCTGGGGTGCGTTCGCCAAGCCTACCCATAATCTGGAAAAGAGTGGGCGTCGGAGTGGTATCGTGCGAGTGGACTGCGGCGTTGCAGAGTCAGAACGAGAACGGAATCGCAGCTGTGGATGTTCGGGGAGGGTTCACACGCACTCCCATGGAGCCTTGGTCCTCCTCTCGTCCTTCGAAGCCGGGGGGTGAGCGTGACGCTCCAGCTTTCTGCCTAGGGATCGCGGGGTTTTGGGTATCGAGAGGGCGGGTGGCTGCTGCGAGGCCGTTTCGATCGGGTTGTTGGATTTGTCGTCTGTGGAGGCTGCCCGGCGCCCAGGAATCGGTGTGTGCGGCTCGAGGTTTCGTCAAGGTAGCGCAGAGGCGCGGAAGATGGATGGAATGGGACGAGGCGAGACGAGATGCCGCAGCAGGGAGATACGAGAGTCGTCGGGCGCATGCCAGACCGAAGCCTGGAGGGTTTGTGGTTGGCGAGAAGGCCGGGGTAACGCAGGGCCCGTAGAAGTTGCTTTTGAGACTGAGGCTCCGAAGAATCGCAACGCCGGGCCTAGTGGGGTCGGCCTCTAAAATTTAGTGGAGAGCGCTGCCAGCTGCGCCGGCACCGGGGGAGAGGTGCAGGTTGAGTGTCAAACTTCTTGTGCAACGGCGTAGGCATTGGAGGTACAAGCCAAACAAATGTTTAGATGAATGATGGTCATCGGGCAATATTCGTCCCATCGTGAGTTGGACTAAATCATGTTGAGATTGCGCCTGGACATGTCATGATGGTAATTTAGCGTGCCGTTTTACCTCAGGCCGCTGCAATAGCGCTGTAGGTGCCTGCGATCCCCACATTGACCCAATCACAAGGCTGAGCACCCACTGGAGCTGGCGCACTGAGAGCCTGGAGCTTCTGTCCTCACCTGGCACGCGCGCGCAAACGACGGACGTGTCCAGATTAATTATCACCAGCTCAACGGCACTTCACCACCTCTGCTCCCTCCATCCTCCCTCCAACGACGCAACCCGCCCAATGCCACGATAGCTGGAGGCCCCCATGCAATAGTCACCCGCCATGTACAACTCCCTCACCCGCATCCAAAACACCTTCGGGTTCTTCACCACCGTCGCCTTCGTCGTCGCCGCCCTCATCGCCGCCTCCGACTTCCTCACCCCGCGCACGCCTGCCTCTGGCCTCCTCGCGCCCACGAACGTCCAAGTGTACTGAACCACCGCCTGATCGGCCCGATCCGAAACTCTGCTGTTCCAAGTGTGCATGGCTAACTGTGATTTCTCTTCTCTTCCCGTTCGCAGTGTCAAGGGCCGCCCGCACTACTACAGCTCCAAGAAGGAGGAGTACGCCATCATCAAGTTCTCCCTCGACGCCGACCTCTCGTCTTTGTTCACATGGAACACCAAGCAGCTCTTCGTCTACGTTACCGCCGAGTGGCCTGGCCCCGAAAACGCCACCAATGAGGCTGTCATCTGGGATTCAATCATCACCAATCCCAGCGCCGACCACCTACAGAACATTGGCCCCGTCGCCATGAAGAAGCTTAAGCGCAGCGCTGAGGGCAAGACGATTGATCCTAGCCGGTTAGTTTCGCCCTCTATTGGCAACTCCGCCTTTTGATTTCTCTGGGAATTGCGAGACTGACCCTTCATGATCATAGCGGCCTGCTCAAGCTCCGAAACCAGAAGCCCAAGTACCAGATCACCCACCCAAGCGGCAGGATCGCTGAGAAGGAAGATGTTACCCTCAAGCTGCACTACAACGTCCAGCCCTGGGTTGGCCTCCTGACTTGGAACCAGGATCAGGATATTGGCCCTTGGAAGAAGTTGGCTGGCGGCATGAGTAAAACCTTCAATCTTCCCGCCCTCAAGAAGAAGGACGAGAAGAAGAAGAAGAATACTTGAGTTCAGCCAGCAGAGTAGGTTCATGTCACAGCTGGGGATGTAAAACTATATATAGCATGTAAAGGCGTTTAATGGACTGGTTACGGACACTTGAAACTCTTCCGATTGCGAACGATTGTTAGGCAATTAGTGTCGTGTTCGTGACTTCGTGATACAGGCGTCTAGTCTATACTACATGTGGCCACTCTCACCGTCCTATCCAGGCCATGCATCCTTGTTCATACAATCATTGACATGCGTTTCATGCATAGTAAGAATCATAAGCCATAGTAAGAGTCATAAGTATCGATATGACAAAACCCTGAGGACACCTAGTCCTGAGTTGCGTTGCCCCCAGCCGCGTTACCGCCCGCGTTACCTCCTCGTCCACGATTGGGTCCGCCGCGTCCTCGTCCTCGTCCGCCACGGCCACGGCCTCTACCGCGTGGCTGATCCAGGCTGGCAGGAGGAGGCACGTTGCCGTATCTCTGTTCCTGGGGTTGGTCTCCGGCGTCTGGACCCGGGGAACCGTGCATGTTGCCTCGGCCATGTCCGCGTCCTCCATAGCCTCCTCGACCATTGCCGTTACCACCCTGGCCCTCAGGACCGTTGCGGTAGACCAATGTGCTGTGCATAAGGTTGGGAGCACCGCCTCGGCCTCCATTTCCGTTGCCGCGTCCACGGGGTGAATGAGTACCGTTGAGGGCACCACGCCAGCCGCCGCGTAGCGGTGCGGGAGCTGGCGCATCCTTGTATTGCGTAACACCGACAGACCCGTAAGCCCCGGAGGCGGCAGGGACGTTTCGACGCTGCTGAGACTTGCTAGTCGTAGAGATGACCTGCTTGACGGAGGTGTTCAGAACCGACGATGATGCAACAGTCTGGCCGCGGAACATTGGGGCTCTCTCGCCCAGTGTCGTTCCGCTCATGAATGAAGTGTCCCAGACCACATCCAACAGGAGAGCAGTGGCGGTGCGGCTGATGCCGACGACCGTTCCACGAGTTGCAATAGGAACCTTTCCAGAAGCCGTGACATATGTGACCCTGTCCCCCAGAGCGAAGTTTTGGTTTCCAAGAACCATCTCGGCATCAGAGGGCTTCAGGAGAGCCGAACGGGGGACCGAACGCAGCTTTCGGATGTCAATGTCGGAGGAGGCCAGATGAATTTGTTCTCCAACGCTGGCCAGAGCCATAACAACCTCGGAATCAAGCTGCTCAGCTTCAAGCGGCACTCGCTCGAACTTGCCGGTCTCCTGCTTCTTCAGCCAGGCCACAATTTCCTTAACTCTCTGGCCAGCCACACTAGGGTCATTCCACAGATCGGTCTCCGACACGTCACTCTTCTGTGGCTCCCTCTGGATGCCAGCAAAGAAGTCGGGGAATGCAACCATGTAATCCGCAATCAGCTTGATCGCCATACCGCTGAACTCCCATCCAGTCTGGGACTTTCTGGAGTAACCCAAAACCTTGAGCTTCCGTCCTTCAAACTTGAGGTTCAGACCCAAGTTCAGTCTCAGTCCGGCAGAGTTAATTATCTGGTAGGATGAGGTAATCTTGCTCAACACGAGAGGATGCACTCCTAGCTGCTTGGCAACGGCAAATGAAGGCGTGTATGGGTTATTGCGTTCCGCCTGGTAAATGATTTGCTTTGCAAAGTCTAGTTCCTTAGTCTTGAGCATTGACACAACAATCTCGGCCTTGTTGTTGATGTGGCCAGTGATTTCGAGAGGACGGCCAAAGGCATACTCGCCGAGGAAAAAGGCGCGTGTGCCCTGAGGGAACTCCTCCTCGATGGGAAGAGCTACCTTTTCAATGAACCGCTCGTCCTCGTTGACGACATCATCAACAATGGTTTGAGCAGCATATGTGCTTCGAACACTGGGGTTTTCCGCATATTCCTTGATAAGCGCACCCTCCTCCGTCCGGAGCAGACCCTTGAGCATATGGACAACGACGAGACACTCAACTTGTCCGATGGTAATAGCAAGTCGCTTGCTATGCCAATTCTCGAGGAAGTCGGATTCCTTGGCGAAGTCGGCAGCCTCCCTGTTGTTGTGGTCCTTAGTCACGATGTCCTTGCCATTCTCTGCTAACTCGTAGCTAAAGAGCTCATCCTGCACCCTCATCACCTTGGCCTCTTGAAGGAAGGGGTATCCAACGAAGCAGCGTTGGCCCAGCTTCGCCTTCCAAGTTTCAGTCTTGGTACGGCTCTCGGTCCCAGTCAGAGTGACAACAACGCTGGGGTTGCGGCTATCCGACTGGAAAACATTGACACCATAACCCTCCACAAGCTGTGCGGTGTATGGGAGGGTGTGCAATGTGGGGAAGCCAGCCAAAGCCGACACGTTTAGCAACGCGCCGTTCGTCAGACCTGAGAGGTATTGAAGACCCTCCATATCAGGGAGGTCAAAGATGTTTTCGATGCAGTGGCAGAACTGGACCTCCGGGAAAATACCAGGGAGGGGTGACGGGTAAGTGAAGTTTACCTCCGGGTTGTAGGTGAACTTGATTGGGACACCAAATCCGTTGCGAGCCTTCTCGTCATCTTCCAACAGGTCATTCTTTGTCGCCATGGCGGACAACAACCGCTTCTCATCAATGAAGGGAATCTTGACAACAGCTTCCCAGTCCATCTTCTTGCCGTTCATGTCCAATTCAAAGTCTCGGGGATAGAAGTCGATAATTGGGGACTCGGGGTTGGTCATGAGATCGTGATAGACCTTGGGGACAATCTTTTTGCTTCGATCCGGCAAGACACCCATGAGCTGTTCATAAGGTTTAAAGGGCTGGCCCTTCTGGAAGTTCAGGTCCGCTCCGACACCCTTGACAACATCTGCGTCTTGTTAGCACCATGCTTCTCGCCCTTGTACCGACTGTCCTGAAGCTTACCTGAGATGAGAGGCGCGTAGTGGTATTTGTAGAACCACGGCCAGGATGCGATTCCACGGTAGTAGTAATACAAGACCCATTGCAGACCTTGCACGTAGTTCTCGCAGAGGTCCAAAAGCTCCTTGTCATATTTCTCCGGGGCCCATTCCTCAAACTTCTGGAGATAGTATTTCGTCTTCCAGCCCTGGTACTTGTCCTGATACAACTTCTGGTAGTTTTTCTGAGCGTCCTCGGCGGTCAGATCGATGACCATGGCCTTGTCGTACGTCTTCGTCACCCGGTAAGCGGCAAGGTTACCTTCCTCCTCTTCCTCATCATCGTCGTCACCAATCTTAGGGGGGAATTCCACGAGGAGGTGGCGGTGGCCCTCATCATCTTCTTTGGTGGACCATTGCAGATGCATGGATTCCGCAAGATCCTGCACAAACTTGCGATCGGCAGCTATGAGGTCCGCTCCAAGATCCAAGGGCTGATCAGAGCGTTTTGAGACGTATGGGCGGATCTTCTGCTTCCAGAGATCTCGTTGTGCTGAAGTGATGACAAGCTGAGCGCCTTTTGGCGTCTTGCGGCTGGCGTTTTCCAACTTCTTCTCCATTTGTTTCGATACGAACCACTTTTCATCCGAGACGTCGTCTTCGAATTGTTGGACTTCGAGGTTTGAGATCTCGCCGAGCAGGGCTTGTAGGCGATCCATGTTGATGACTCCGTTTTCGTTGATATACCCATCACCCTTTGGAATGATGGTCTTGTATATCCTAAACATGTTCGCCAAAGCACCCTCGTTGATATGTAATCCGTGTAGATTGGGCAAGAAATCGTTTCCAACAAAGAAGGCCATTAGAATAAAGTCATCAATAACCCTTTCAAGATCGAATGGGAAACTTAAGACCCCGTCCTGTTTGAGCTCCTGGAACTCCATCTCAAGATACTCTCTGACGATGCACAGATGGAGCAGATAGAAATTCTGATGCTCCAGTTCCTTCGACTTGGTCTTGGATGCCCGCCCGAACGTCACTTCTTCTCGGAGGAGGCAGAAATGAGGATCGTGGCTGAGGAGACCCAGCATGATCAAGTCGGCGTCAAGGCCATAGAGACAGTGTCGGATGTTGGAGTTATATCCAGGTTGCGCCTTGGCGTTTCGGATGTACTCCATGATTTTGTGTTCTCCCTCACCAGGAACTTCGTGGCCGGATAGCACAATCTCGCACCCCTGCCAGTCAGTGTCTTCCGACACCTTCTTGTTCACAAAGTACCTCAGTTGTTGAGACAGCTTTGCCATGAACTCGGTTCCTAGGAACTGTTAGACTTGCGCTTCGTGGAGTACTGAGAGCGGGCATACCAGGAGTAATGCAGTTACTGTCGAAAGGCTCCTCTTTGGGCATCTCGACGCCTTCACTGATGGCCTTGTCGCGGGCCTTTTCGACGTCCAGCGCCGTGCGGAAACGTCGCGCGCGCTGCTGGTTCATCTTGGCGCGGGGTGCAACGCCATCGATGGCCATGAAGAAGAGCTGTTTGGGTTTGATTTTACCAAACAGATGTTCGATGTAGTTGAATATGCGGATGAACATTTCCTCCTCGCTTAAACGAAAGGAAACGTCCTCGCCAGCATCTTTATGGGTGCAGTTATGGATAATACCATTCATATCCAACTAGACGGTTGTTAGCAGGGAATTGGTCGAGGATGTTCGGGACCTCGAACGTAGAGGCAGTCGAACTCGGGTATTCGGTTCTCTGCGATGAGTTGGGAGATAGCGGGATAGCGCTCGGAGAGCCATCTGAAGAACTTGGGGACACTGCGACGAGCAAGAGGTGTTAGCGACAGCCGATAGAGATTAGGCGGCGGGAGAGAGGGCCAGCGGGGAGCTATCGTACCCCATGGTGACGGGTGGTGGGCGATTCTCAGCCCACGGAACAAGTCAAGGCAGACCGCGAAGCGATGGGGTAAAATAAGCGCCTGAATAAAAGGGCGCCGAACGTGGAAAATCCTGTCGCAAGAGTGATGATGGAACAACGCAGAGGTGAGCCAATCAAGGTTCCCGCACAAGACGTGAAAATACAGATGGGGGGAGAGAGGCAGAAGAGATCAAGGAGCAGGTCCTGCCGAATGTCCAAGGAGTGAAGAACAGAGTCGTGAATCCAAGGAGATGGGGGAGGGCGGTTTAGAAGAGTGGTTTGGGGAGAGGTGATGGTTGCGACGGTGCGGGTTGTCGTGACGATGTGGGAGCTAGAATGAGAGTCCAGTCTGCAACGTCGAGCGATGGGGCTCTGCCTGAATTGGGGAGCTTGTGGAGGGGCTGCTGGGTTGTCCAATGTGAGTCAATGCCGAAAGGCCCACCAGCCACATCCACCCCGCTGATCTGGTGAGGCTGAGCACGGTATCGTGGGATGCCCGCCGCCTAGTCCAGGGCAGTGGTTGCAGGGGACTGCGCTGTTCCAAGGTGGTTTTCATGGCCCCTTGGCACCTAGCTTTCAGGGCCACAAGCGCCTGGCATACTCAGCCACACCTCTCCCTCCCTCTAACTAAGGAAGTACCTCTTAACGCGCGACGCGTGAACCCTCCTCACTTTTCAGCCTTCTCAATGCGACAGCTCCACTACCTCAGCCGCGCATCTTGCAAGCTCTCCTCCGTCTGCACGCAGCTCATCAGCGCTCATCCACTTCGCCGAACGTCAACTTCCCGTCTCGATATCACATTTTAAAGTCGTAAGAACCCCGGGCACGCACACATTACCACGATGGCGCCGACACAGGCTGCAGAGCGCGACCTTGACGGTGAGTTCGCCAACGGAATTCCGCCGCCACCCACGCGCAAACATTCAGCAAGTGCGCTTTACTCACGCATTCTACAGTCGAAATGGCCCACGAAGAAGAAGATGACCAAGGCGAACGCCTCATCAATGAAGGTACGAGCCCTATGCAAGCTGACCCTTTACCTTGCTCACTTGCTGACACTCATCTCAGAATACAAGACGTGGAAGAAGAACAGTCCCTTCTTGTACGACATGATCTTAGGGTAAGGACAAATCTCCATGTTGGCACCCCAGAACCCCTGGACTCACCATTATAGAACGGCTCTGACCTGGCCTACCCTCACTGTCCAGTGGTTCCCCGATGTCAAGGAGCCTGAGGGCAAGAATTACCAAGTTCACCGACTACTCCTCGGCACCCACACGTCCGATGAGAGCCCCAACTTTGTCCAGATTGCCGACGTTCAGATCCCTAAGGCTGTGGCGCCGAATCCCGACCACTACGATGAGGAGCGCGGCGAGATTGGCGGATACGGAAAATCTGGAGACGTGGCCGCCATCAAGTGCGACATTGTCCAGAAGATCGAGCACCCTGGCGAGGTCAACAAGGCCCGGTACCAGCCCCAGAACCCCGACATCATTGCCACACTCTGTGTCGACGGCAAGATCCTCATCTTTGACCGAACAAAGCACCCCCTTCAGCCCACCTCCCTTGGCAAAGTCAACGCTCAGATTGAGCTCGTTGGCCACAAGGCAGAGGGCTTCGGTCTCAACTGGAACCCTCATGAGGCTGGATGCCTTGCTTCGGGTAGTGAGGATAAAACTATGTGCCTCTGGTAAGCGGTCCCAACTGAAGACGCTCGAATTTAGAAAGAGCTAGCTAAGGCCAGCATAGGGACCTGAAAACACTCGAGGCGGAGTCGAGAATTCTCAAGCCTGCCCGCAGATACACCCACCATACCCAGATCGTCAACGACGTTCAATACCACCCCATATCCAAGAACTTTATCGGTTCCGTGTCAGATGATCAGACTCTACAGATTGTCGATGTGCGCCACAGCGAAACTGGCAAGGCCGCTGTGGTCGCTAGACGTGGTCACCTGGATGCTATCAATGCTCTCGCCTTCAACCCCAACTCGGAGGTGCTCGTCGCCACCGCTTCGGCCGACAAGACGATTGGTATTTGGGATCTGCGCAATGTTAAGGAGAAGGTTCACACTCTGGAGGGACACATGGATGCTGTGACATCCCTGGCGTGGCACCCCACTGAGGCTGGCATTCTGGGTAGCGCCAGCTACGACAGGAGAATCATTTTCTGGGATCTCTCCCGTGTGGGCGAAGAGCAGCTGCCTGACGACCAAGACGATGGAGTCCCTGAACTGTACGTTGTACCCCTGACCACCGCTGAAACCAAACCGCTAACACAACCCCAGCCTGTTCATGCACGGTGGTCACACAAACCACCTCGCAGACTTTAGCTGGAACCCCAGTGAGCCCTGGCTCGTTGCAAGTGCAGCTGAGGACAACTTGCTGCAAATCTGGAAGGTTGGAGAGTCCATTGTGGGCAAGGACGACGGCGACCTGCCTGTCGATGAGCTCGACCGATAGATGAGGTGGAAGTTCGTAGAGAAGAGTCGGTCTTCATAGGATGAGGAGACGCAGCAGCTCTGGCAGCTCTGGCAACAAAATAGTGAGTTGCCATTGACGACGAGAAGCAAGTCACCTAAGGTAGCTGAAGACAGATGTGAAGTAACCCAGGGCGACGAGATGAAGAACAACAAAAGACGGCAAACGTCCCTTTCACTTACCCCTTCACTTGCAAACAGCCCGAGGCCGGTGCCTAGGATACTGGCGTTTTCCCTGTGAACAATGTGATGCTCACGTGCGCCAACTGTCAAGTTTCGTTTGACAGCTGGCGAGCGATGTGTGATTCACGGACAAATTCTCCGATTTCGGCTGTGCCCCAAAACATAATCCCTTTCTCACCTTCGCCAACTCGCTGTCTGTTGATCTCCATCGACTTTCATTGTGATTCTTGTTCCGTCTTGCTCGCTGGTTGTCAAAACACGCGGTTCATTCTCGTTTGCAGATGAATCGGCATCCTTCTTTTGCAACCAGCGTTTGTTGTCTCCCATCTCCCCTCAACAGAACAATACAGCCAGTTGCGAACAATGCTCGCGGCCGCTCGGTGGGCTTGATTTCACCTCACAAAGCATCACTTTTCTTTTGAAACCCTCACACTCGTACACTCTTTCCTTAGCCACATCTCTCTCGACCAGACTCGCTCCTCAGAGCTGCATCAACCAATAGCTCTCCGGAATGTCGGTTCCTTTCAAGCTCGAGGATGTTGTCGCCAACGCTGAGCTTCGCGGCTTTGGTCGTATCGATGCCATTAGACTCGCTACCGTCGCCTTCCATCAACTGCAGCACCTCCAGCACATCGCACCGACCGGCCAGCACGTCACAGCAGCTGATGTCGCTGAGGCTTTGAAGTTGCGGGCTTCTAAAGAAGCCGAACGAGCCTCTCGAGAGGAGGCAGACCTGCAAGCTCTCGGCATCGTCGTCTCGGATGCGGCGGTCCTTGGGAATCAAGTCATGGAAGATGCTCAAGATATCACCGACTACACCATGGAGGAGGGATACGGCCAGGTCTTGGAAGAAAAGTTTTCCGTTCAGAAAGACCACCTCAATGGAGTATCCAACAAGAAGTTCAAGTTTATGCCGGATGGGCTGGACAAGTTCTTTGGCGGAACCACTCCATATAGCCCCGAAAACGACATGAACAAGCTCAGTCTCAAGCACACAAGCCACGACATCATCACTGCACTCTGCCAACACGTCGAAATCGCTGTTGAGATTGGCAAGCACCTACGGCCACGAGATGTTTTGAACCTCTATTCAGTCAGCCGATCATTCAATGAAGCCATCAGCAGCCACATGTTCTCCAGCATTAAGGCGTGGGTATCATTAAACGCCCCAGACGCTGGCCGCACATTCAACTTTAAGCTCTACCGCCGTCATTTGATCCCCGATCCTGCTGGCCGGACATGGGTCGGCCAAGATCCAAGCGCCCAGTCTCGAATTCCATCACACCAACGGAATGATGCTCGACTGATCCCCGGCATCAAGTATCTACAGCTGGTCTTGGGACGTGTTCGGTGCTGCAGAGAGATCATCGCCATCCTAGCCCGCAATGGACACCGCTTGCCAAATGGTATGCTTCCTACACTCGTCCGTCTTTGGCTCCTGATGGAAGTTTCCACGACCGCCCAGCGACAGGCTTTGTTGCATTCCCAAGAAATATGGACTGAAAGAGACCTCTTCAATGTCCAATTCTTCCTCGTCAAGCTTGGCATGCACTTTATCGATCCTGTCTTCGGTCCTGCCTCTACCGAACTGGTCAACCTCATGATGGGCCAGAAGGGCTTGTATCCATTGTGGCAGCTGCTCATGTGCAACAAATACACCGAGCTTTCCGATTTCCTGGAGCTCAAGGTGCGGTATGACTACCAAATCTCGCCCACCCACTGGACCCAGGACCTTGCAAATACGGAAATTTTCGGCGTTCCTTGCCATGAAGTCGGCATCGTTCACTGTGAGGGGTGGGGTGAAGGCATACGGCATCTCGCACGCCCAGATGAGCTCATACCCATGGAGGCTGTGACCCGTGGCCTAGAGCTTGACAAACACTTGATGGACATGGTCGTCTGGGGTTATATTGACTTCAGCACTGGAGAGAATCTTGTGCCGACCGAAGAGGAGATGTACATTTCAGACGATGAAAATGTCCTGAAGCACGTGGACACTCGGCACCACTGGAAACGCAAGCACACCCTCAAGAAGCGTTGGAACAAACTCACGCCACAGCAACAGCAGGAAATTATCGACGACGATGAGGATGAGCGGCTGCGCTCCATGGCCTGGTGTGGTGACTCCGACTCCGAGGACGGAGACGGAGAAGAGGAAGAGTCAGAAGACGAGTGCTCCACGGCAGGCTACTCTCTTGACGACGAGATCAGACGTGGAGTGCGGCTCAGACCTTACGTCAGGGGCAATCCATCAGGCGTCCCAGCTCTAGACGATAACCAAGCTTGGATCGAGTTTGTCAACAGCTCGCTACTAGGAATGGGAGCGGATCTGGGCATTGACGGAGATCAGACATTGAGTTCAATGGCACGCGAGACTCACAGGGAAGAAGAGTTGTTTGGTGTATTCAACTGGACAAAGTGGACAGTGAATCGAGACCAGCCCTTGGCTTGGGCAGGCGATGGTGGTGTGAATGACGAGGATGAGGATGGCGAAGAAGGGATCCAGGAAGATGAAGATGAGACCGAGGAAGAGGCCGAGGAAGATGAGACTGATGATGCGGAAACGGAGGGTGAGGGGGGGGGAGACATCGACATTGATGATGTTGATGTCCTACATCTCCAGGAACAGACTCATCTCCCTATTCTGTACCCACCAAACAACCACCAGATGCAGTTTGGGTATCAGCACTTTGGCTTTCCGATCCCTCACGGGAATCAACTTCCCGGGTACGCACAGCAACCGGAGGCAAACCATGCGGACCAGGGGTGGCTCGTACCACAACCATATATTACAGCCACCCAGCATCCGCTTGTACAACAACCAGTGCTGCAGTATTCGATGGCGCAACCTCCTCCTCCGGGAATGTTGAGCCTGGGAGATTCATCACAACAGGGGGCAAACCTGCAAGGAGTGATACATCAGGGGCCAGCACCGCAGCAACTAGTGCCACAACATCAGGCTGCGCAGAATCAGGGGCTAGGGCAACATCAAGGAGTGCCTCAACACCAGGGAGGTAACATTCAAGGAGCACAACATCAGGCACCAGCACAGCAGCAGATGCCAGCACAACCACAAGGTCTGACTTATGATGAGGACGCAGCCTTCAGCCAATTCGAGGCATATTTGAAAGCCGAGTCGGAGCGGCAGATAGAACCGTGGCTGCTACAGCAGCAGCAAATGGGACTAGATCAGGGGGCAAACGTCCCAGGAGTAGCGCAACATCAGGGATTTTCCCAGAGCCAGGGGGAATCAGTTCAAGGAGCACAGATTCAGCAACCGGTACAGCTCCAAATGCCGGCGCAATTTCAAGGCCAGGTCCCATATCAGGGCGTTCACCCCCAAGGAGTGCAGCATCAGGCGCAGCATCATCAGGGGCTTGCCCAGCAGCAGGGAGGATTCGTTCAAGGAGTGCCGATTCATCAAGTGGCACAGAATCAAGTGCCAGCGCAGCATCAGGCGCAGCACCATCAAGGTTTTGCCCAACAGCAGGGAGGATTCATTCAAGGAGTGCAGCATCAGGCACAGCACCATCAGGGGTTTGTCCAGCAACAGGGAGGATTCCTTCAAGGAGCACAGATTCCTCAAGCGGCACAGAATCAAGTGCCAGCCCAGAATCAGGGGTTTGTCCAGCAGCAGGGAGGATTCATTCAAGGAGCACAGATTCATCAAGTGGCACAGAATCAAGTGCCAGCCCAGAATCAGGGGTTTTTCCAGCAGCTGGGAGGATTCGTTCAAGGAGCGCAGCATCAGGCGCCGCATCACCAGGGGCTTGCCCAGCAGCAGGGAGGATTCGTTCAAGGAGCACAGATTCATCAAGTGGCACAGAATCAAGGGCAGGCCCAAAACCAGGGTGCACCGCCCCCATGAGTGTAGCATCAGGCTCAATGTCAGGGAGCGGCTCAGAATTGGGGGATGATGGGATGAAGTTGAATGTTGCCATCGGCAAACCTCGTTGAGGAGAGTCATCAACACCATGTATGAGAAATGTAATGTATATCACGCCAGAACAAAGGGGATCAGGAAATGTTCTCTTTGAGATCAGAACTTTAGGTGGTTCATAGTGGCCCCTGGTTACACGGCTGTCAACCCATTAACGTCCCAGTGGTTCCTGCGTGACGATCCAGACGCATGTGCACCAAACTCGACAAATACAAACGAAATGTATGTCGCTTCTTGCAAAAGACGTCAATTCAAAACAAACATCTACACACTTTTTCCCTAAACCTTGCATCCATAATTCACCTTTTTGATCAACCCCATACCTGCAACCCCTGCTCCCCAACGACCGATATCCATGCATAGCCCTCCATGTTTGCGGAAAAGACAAAACAACAAACAATATGGTGAAGAACAAACCAGGTACAACGAAAAGGACATTCTTTTTGCATCCTAGCATATGCAACATCTGCGACACGAGAGAGACATGCCCCAGAAGAGATTACCTATCAACAGAAACGGAGAGAGGGAGAAAGAAAAGCATCAAAAGCAACAGGAAAAGCATCACAACCTCCAACCCGAACCGCCCGTCCAACCCATTGCATCCAACCCTATCCATCCCGTCCAGCCAGCCTAGGCGGTACAACCAGTCCAGTTTCCGCCCTTCTTCCTCCGCCTCCAGAGCCCCTCAAGACCAAGATCCAATGACTTCCCGCAATGTTCGTCCAATGACGCAGTAGAGACAGCTGGATGAATGGGTAGTATAACCGGGAACGCCCCCTTTTTTCATCCTGCAAGGTTGGCCCTCATTGAAGGCGAGACACAGAGGGGAGGGAAGAAGAGAGCGCAAACAACCAGCACCCCCACGGGAAAGCAGAGCAAACAATATATATAAGCCAGCCTTTGAATGAGAGAGATTTCCCTTTGCACTCCCCGACTCCTCCGTCCGCCAGCCCCGATTTCCCCGTGTGGTTTCCTTCCTCCGGCTCCCCAGCTCCTGTGCGTCCCAAAATGAAAAGGAGAAAAGACGCAAGCATGTAGCAAAGAAAAAGAAAAACAGGGTTAAAATATGTGTAATGTGCGATGATTGATGAGTGATGAGTGATAAGGGGAGATGACTAGGAAAAGAAGAACAAGAAAGACATGAGAGATAGAAAGAAGGTGTGAGATGATGTGAAGAGGGAAGATGAGAGACAGAAAAGCAGTTTGTCGGGTAGCAGTAGCAAGCTGACACCGGCCAAACTGGATATTTGAGTCGCACACAAAGGCCAAGATATACCCTTACACTCCCCTTCGCTATGCACCCCGACCCCCGAAACCAGTTTTCCAGCAAAACAGCCTCCGTCCCATTGAGCGCAGCCGAGGCGTCATGATCTCGACCGAAAAGAAACAAAAAGATCATGAAGCCCGGCCCGCCAACGAGCCAGCGGCCTAGCAAAGCTCCCCGTACCGAACTGATAGACTCGTCAACCCCCCCAAGAGCAGCCCTGGCATTGGGCAAGGTAGTCACTTTTGTCTTCCAGCCTTCGAAATTTTTTAACAAGTCCCGCCTGAAATAGTGTCCGACACTCCGTTCCTGGTCTTCCAAAACCAATACACACCGCCTGCCTTTCCTCAAAGAGAACAACCAAGTCCAGAAGGTATTTGCCAAGGTCAAATGCTCTATATTCATCATCCCAAAGTCGTTTTGCGCAACAAAAAAGTGACACGGAATCGTCCCCCGCCCAAGGGCTGATGATGGTGATCAAAAGAAAGCATGTACACACCGGCCTGGCCGTGGCAAATTTGTGTCGATGCTTAGGCGGGCGACTTGCTGGGAGGAGCAGAGCCGCCGTTCTGGCGAGCATCACCGCCGCTAACCGAGAGCCCACCGATTCCGCTAGAAAGGAAGGCAAAGGGATCGTTCTCATTGCCAGCATTGTTCGAGCTATTGTAAAAGTTGTTCGAGGGGCCAGCAGAAGCCGGGCCGTTGCTCGCCGACTGGAAGGCAGCCTCGGCAGCTCTGCTGTCGAAGGGACCCGCAGAGTGAGAGCCAGGGGCCGATCCGAAACCGCCGCCATGGGTGTTTAGGGAGCTGGGGTAAGCTGCTGCGCCTCCGCCCAGACCCGAGGGGAGGTAGTGGCTAGGGGGGCCACCAAAATGCTGGTTGTAGCCACCGCCGGATCCAAAGGAGCTCGCGGAGGAAAAGGGGCCGGGGCCGGGAGTTCCAGCCATGGAACCCTGGCTCATGCTATACTGAGAGGAGTTGTCCATGGGCGAAGGATATCCAGAGTCGGCAACTACCGCAGCACCGGCGCGGCTGGCACCGCAACGCAGGCAGCAGACATTCTTGGCGAAGTTGTGGTAACCACACACCTCGTTGCCACACTTCCAATCACCGGCACGGAAGGGGACGACACCGCTGCCACCCATGCGTCCGCCACCGTGGCCCATGGGACCGTGGTGGCCACCATGAGGAGGTGGCGGCATCATAGCAGGGGGCCCGTAGCCACTGTACCCTCCATAGTTGCCGCCACCGCCGCCGCCACCACTACCAACATCGTTCGAAGGACCGGCGCCAACAGCAGGGAAAGAGCATCGGAAACAGGCGGTTCGGCGCTGGAAGTTGGAGAAGCCGCAAGAGGGGCAGGTCCAGTCACCGGGTCTGGGTCGGTTCTTGCTGGGAGGGAAGGGAGTGAGGATGTCCTGGGCGCGGTCAAGAACACGGCTCGACGAAGGCGAGACCTCGATGGCCTTCTCATTCAGAGCACGGCCGTTCATGCAGAGACTCTCGGCGGCCTGTCTCGGGTTAGCATCTGTCAGGTTTGGAAAGTTCTTGGGTATGGTATGATGCTCGATACAGTGCTACTCGTGTCGAAAAGCAAATAGCGTTGTGCAGAATCAAACAGGAGATATAGGAACTCACCTCCTCGTGGGAAGAGAAGACGGCAAATCCAGTGCCGGTAGGCTTGTGCTGCTCAGGAGTGCGCAGAGTCCAGAAAGCAATGGGACGACCACCAAACTGAGTAAACCAACTCTCAAGCTCCGACTGGGTGGTGTCGTGGGGCAGGCCAGACATGTGAAGGACCTTGCTTCTCTCGGAAAGGAAGGCTCGAACATCAGCTCGGGCATCCATGGGCCGGGTCAGGACGTCGGGGTGCTCCTGGGGAGGCTGCGACTTGCGAATCAGGCCACGAAGAACACGGGCAAGAGTAATGGCCTCCTCCATGGCGCGGCGAGGCGAGGCGGGGGCCAGGGCCTGCAGATGGAAGGGGAGGTTGTGCTTGATGGGAGCACTCGACTGAACGGGCTCGACCTCGAGGGCGGCACAGATGTTGGAGAGCATCGAAGGACCGAAGGGCAGCGACTCCGGGTGATGCTGCTGCCAGCGCTGGTACTCTGTGCGGAGGTCGAAGGTGCGAGAGTGCTGTAGGTAAGGAGGCAGCACGACGGCCTTGTCGCGGGCCTCACGAGGAAGCTGGACACGGAGGTCCCAGGCATCGAGGGTAACGAAGACGAAATCGAGGTTCTTGGAGGTCAAGTACTCGGTAGCGAAGGTGTCGAATCGGGTGATAGCATCTCTAAAGGTACCAGCGTTTCGGACATGTTCCCAAGTCAAAGTGGTTAGGCTCGCTAGAAGAGTCGGCGTGTTAGAACATTTTTTGGCCAAAGGGTGCGTCAACGCGAGTGGATTTGGCAGCTGGGCGCGTGGCGGGCCAGGCCCACGAGGAGCAAAAGAGAAGGCGGAGAGAATTGTGGGATGGTAGCGTGGAAAACTTACTGCACAGGGGAGTGATGGGAGTGTTGACAGGTTTGACGAGAACGCTCTCGTGGGTAATCTAGCAGCAGAGGAAGACGTTTGTTAGCCATTTGGCTCGACGGAGATGGAACGTGCTGGCCCGGTTATGGGTTTTGGGGTGGTTGTTGGCGACTCACCTCCTCGAGAGAGTTGGCATCAAGCAAGATCCATCCAAGCTCAATCACCTCGGCCGAGTCCTTGGTCACATAGACGCCGTGCTCGTCGCAGGTGGTCGCAACGTGGATGACGACGTAGCGATCGATGTTTAGCTGAGGCAGCGGTTGCGAAGACATGGCTGCGGAGGGTTCGGTCGGACGAGACCGAGGGCGAAGGACGCAGAGGGGAGGGCGCGGCTGGACAGCGACGACGGCGACGATGGGACGACGACGAAGGGATCGCGTGGTGGTCGTCGAGACGAAATGCTCGGCGAAGTGCGAGAGTGGGAAAAGAAGTAAGAGGTCTGCAACTAGCCCGTGGCCCGGCCAAGTCGCGATGCGCTGGGTGAGGTGAGGTGAGGGAGGTGAGGGCGTGGTTAAAGTTGGGCGGGAGTCGGAAGTGGCCAGTGGAAAGCTTCAGGAGAGGCAAAGGCAGACAGATCCAGGTCTCCAGTTGCACCGTGCCGAAACAGCAACGGAAAAAAAGGGCCGCGGGCGTTCACAGTAAGTCTGGGCTTGTGTAGTGCTGTGCTGTGTTCGGTAGGTTGCGTCGCCGGCTTGACTACAGCGCTACCCAGGTTGGTAGGTACTATACTGTACTGTACTGTACAGTGCCGCTGTCCTAAACCTGGCCACGTACTTGCTAGTTAGCTGGAGACCAGCACCACTAATGTTGGTGGGGAAAAGTGGGATAGGGGAACAAAGGCAATGGATGGGTGAACAACGACAGGGAAAAAATATAGTTAGAGCGGTCATGTCCATTACCAGGAATTACCCTCCAATAATCGATCCTCCAGGCTGGCAGGAGAAGCAGAGAGAAAGGCAAAAAGAGGAGAAGACGAGTGCGAGAGACGAGATGCCGCGGTCACATTCCGGGGATTGTGGGGGAGCTATTTCCTCTCACCTCGTGCTGGCTCTGACGGCTGGCGGCGCTTCGTACAGCGGTTACAGGACCTTTGCAGCGGGTGTGCAGAGCGTGCAGAGCGTGCAGAGCGTGCAGAGGCGTGCCGAGCCCGCTGGAGCGGTGTCCGTCGTCCGTCCTTTTCGGGGAGCGGGGAATATGTCCAAACCGCCCAGGACCCCTGTGACCCGACGCCCAGGTCACCCACGCTGGCCGGCCCCTGGGCTACCAGTGGAGCACCAGAAGGGCTCAGTCGTTTTTAGACGGGCGCGCAGTGGCCCTTCCAGCGCTTTGCGGACCGCTTGGATGGGGATGGGGCGGACGACCTTGGCACCGGTACTTACAGCCACGAGGCGAAATTGGTGTATCCACAAGTACCACCCCTGAGTTCAACTGCTTCCTTCCGGGGCCACCGCGCGATCCTTCCCTCCATCCCCTAGGCGGCTGGGGCTTAGAACCAGGATCGTGCCAGTGAAAGACCTAATTCCCAGGTACTGCCTCCCAACATGTCAACAGTGACACCACACATCATCTCGCATCTCGCATCTCGCATCTCGGCACCGTACTCACTGACTCGATCAAGTAATCGTCGTCGTCAAAGACACCGAGCAAAGGACGAATACGTGGCCCATGACAATATCTACCTCAATCACAAACTACAAACACCACGAGGTGAGGTAAGGTGATATTGTCCCGTTTGGAACTGCTCCCTGCTCCCGCTCCCGCTCCAGGCCTGGAAATGTGCACGGGCGACTGGTTCAGGTGGAGGGTGACAATGGAGGGAAAGTCGAATCGTGTTCGTCACAATTCACCACCGAAAGCGCAACAGCTTCAGGCGACGCCGGAGTCACCCGCTTTAACTCTCGCACGTTGTTGAGCATCAAAGAGACCGAGATACCTCGCCGCGCCACACAGCACACGCAAACGCCTGCATATGCACATGGACACACTTTCACATCACCCTCCGATCACAGTACAGTCTCAACGACTACGCGCCCACGGCCATCAACTCGCGGCGGCCTCTTTCCACAGCTTCCGCAGGATATCGATATGGAGCAGCAAACGAAAGTCCGGGCCAGTTTACCAACCGACGTACCTATTTTACCCATCCATTCATGTTCTCGACGGCTAGATTACCAATCAGTGAGGCGCGTATGTTTGCGCCGTACCCGCGCAGCTCCAAACGGGGACCACCCACACATGCACACCACATCGACAACAAGACAGCTCACACTCACACACACACACACACACACACATATCAAGCCAAACCCCTCTCTCTACCGTGTCTGTACAGTGTCATGCCGTGTGAATAAGGAACGAGGGAACGAGGGAACGGCTTGCCCCTATGTCCCTGTGTCACACCCGCCCCGAGGGCAACAAGGTATGTCAGGTTGGGATCCGAATCACCCAGGCCGTATCCGTACTCTGTACAGTAACCAGTATGGATTTGATGTACTGTACGAGCCTACGCTGCTTAAATAACGGCATACCAAAAGATGAGGCAAAAGACAAAAATGACAACAGCCTTGCCTGAACTCTTTATTAACACCGGAGTTCCAAGGCTTGTGCCAAACTATTGGCGCTTCCTCTCCCGCTTGTCGGGTCGGCCCCCCGGAAAAGAAGCTATTCCCTTGTTCTCCACGTGCAGGGCTCAAGTCTTGAGCCGCCCTACCCAAGGCAACAAACCACACTCTCTGTTGCATCTCCCCAGTCACGCATTTGTACGCAAATACTGTGCTAGGACACCAAAATGGGGCAAAAATGTCAAAGGTTGGCCTTGCAGACGAGTCCCACCTTTGCGGAGACCCGACATGCCGGCCTGGGCGAGGTGTCATCTCGCTCCCACAACATCAGTCCACAATGATGTCGCTGCCCCCTCCTTCCCAGTACTCCATCACAACCGTCTCCAAACAGCAGGCAAGACATTCTGACCTATCTCATATATGATATGCATCAAGAAATAGGGTCGGGGCGGTGTACCCTTTCATCATCGCTCAACCTACACCTGAATACATGGCCCCTCCTGTCAACACATCGAGTCATTCATCTCCTTCTCGCTTACCTTGAACCTCGCATTTCTTCGGACGGACGGCAATCATGAAACCCCGATTCGACCGTTGATGGTCTTACATGCTCAGGGGTTCCGGTCCGGAGTCGTGATGATACTCACCAAGGCCGTAACGGCCGTAGCCAAGCTTCCAGAACTCGCCTGCAGGTAACCGCCCTCATCTTCTTTTACCTTTTTGAACTCTTTCTGAGCTCCCCATAGTTGTGACAATGCAAACAGTCGACGATACAATCTCGCTGCGCGATGTAGGACGCAGGCAGCCTGAACTCTCAACAGCGAATGCAAGCGATATCGGGAACTCGGGAACGCGGCCACCGTTCCAACCGCCTACTTACCTCAACCGGTTGAACCATCAGCGGGCCGCCGCTGTCCATATCGTAACACAAGGGGCTAAGGCTTGCTGATTCAGTGCCCTCGGCCCCTGAAGCCGCGCCGGCTGGAAAGTTTTCCGGGGCCCCTCCCGTTGCCGGCGCGGAAGCGGGAAGGCAAAGATACACATGGATCTCATCCGACAGGTTGGAACGAACCAACCATCCATAACGTTACCTGGTGCCAAAAGCTGCACTCCTTCGGATGCTGTGGCCGAGAATAATCGTAGTTATGGAGTGCCCTGTACTTTCGGCTTAGGCGGACTCTCCCACCATTAGCGGCCACTGGTTCCCGAATTTTACCTGTAAATTGCTACGGGAAACCAAAGTAGCTTGTTGAGAGCCGGGAACCTTATGTAACGCCACAAGGCTTCCCTTGTTCGCAACCAACTGAATTGGATTCAATTGTCCGTATCAATGCATACCTACCTAGGTAAGCACGAGAGTGTCGGTATGTTGGCCTGCAGGGCAAGTGCCTCGTGAAGTAGGCTGATATACCGAGGACTTTCTGAATATTGCTCGGCCTACAGGGTTTTATATTATGTCTCGGGACGGCTAGCACAACGCGCATTCAACGCCTCCCGTGGCTATTTTTAGGCCCCAATTCCCAAGAGCAAGTCGATTCGCCTGCGCGTATGCTGTCTCGGGAGGCCACCTGCATCTCCAATCCCGCACGAGACAGTCAACAAACATTGTACGTTCTTGTCCTCGATATTCTAGGGCAGCACAAAATAGGACCGGCAAGGTTAGCAGAGCGAGATCGGGGTGGAATGCATCGGGTTTTATCAAGTGCTACCACGATAACGTTCCCAACGGCGAATTATTTTCACATCACACAGGGAGATGATGCAGGCGACGGTTGCATCCCTCCAGTCTGGGCACTGTGTGTGCGAGTGCGGGTGGGAGAAACCTCCGATTTGAACACACAAACCCGTGTCGAGGGACTTGAATTATTATTACTGGAATGCTGGGGTTGGACGCGGTTTGTTTTCATTTCCGTCTAATTTGTTCGCGACAACTTAAACTTCGGACTACAATATCAATTGACTTTGGCGTATGAGTCCCCAGCCAGCTAAGAGGCCTTGAGAAACGAAGACTGAAGCATGAGAAAATGTGGGCATGGCTCTGCTCACGTGCTTGCCGGCTCGTCAATGGTCTACGTCATAGACCGACGACCACCACGTCACGGTCTGAGGCAGCAGCCAAGGTCTCACTTTGGAACGCCATCACGTTACGTTACGCGGCGGAGGGGCTTATACGTTTGTGATTAAGAAGGAAGTCCTCTCTCCGTGGTTACTTTTTTAACACTTTTCCTCCTGCAAGACTCTAATCATTTGTTCGATCGAGACGGTGCACGTTTACAAGTTTCTCACTTCACACAACCCCGCTTACAGCACACTACAGCACACAACAGCTCACTTACGTCTGATCTGATCGATCAACACACGCGCACAAGCACGCGCACGCATACCATCGCTCAATCGCAACGCAGCCACGCAGCAGCCGTCAAAATGGGTGTCGTCTCAGCTGTCCTTCTCGTCGTCATCACCATCCTGTGTACGTCACCCCTCCCAAACCTGGAGTCGCAGCGAAGGACCTGGCGCGGGGTACGGGGTACACATGGCTAACTGATCTTCTCCAGGCCCTCCCATCGGAGTCTATGCCGTCGCCGGATGTGGCATGGGTGAGTTTGACCTCTTTCCCCCATTGAGGGGAATTCTTCCTGAGTGGCTGCGGCCAGAAGGGGCAACTGGCTGACACGTGTGGGCAGATCTCTTCATCAACATTTGCCTGACGCTCCTGGGCTATCTGCCGGGCCACATTCACGCCTTTTACCTCGAGTATGTGTACTATGACCGACGAGAGCAGGCTCGCGAGGGCCGCTTTGCTACCGGACCGGCGCCCGGCGTTTATTCGGACCACGTGCAGACGGGTGGACAGAGCTACGGTACAATTGTCCAGACAACGGTTTAATAGATATGCGCATACGGATGACGAGACGGTTACACCGAAGGAACAAGGTGAAGGAGTCGAGGGTCACAGTTACATTATGCAGGCATCGACAAACGAATGGAAGACCGAGACAGTTAGAGGGGCAATAGCGGATACCATCACGTGTGGCTGAAGTCATGTATGTTTGGCACACGCAGGCGTACGGAGGCGGTCTCGTCACATTCTAGTTAGGAGGCAAGGTTAATATCATGGATCATGGAAATTCGCCGAAGAGTGATTTCGAACCGAGGTGCATTCGTGTCATAGGAATTGCCAAATACGGCCCAGTGTGAAGAAGGGCGGAATTCCAAGCGTTGAGTGAACCGCCAGCTAGTCAATCCGGGTGTGACCCTGTAGACTGCGTTGGCAATGACACGACCGACGCCACCACCACGCCTCGCTGCATGCAGCAGCGCCACTGGCACAAAAAAGAAGAAAATATAAGACATATCCGAGCGGCGAGGAGTCAGGAATATGCCTGTAAATTCGACCACCTGTAGCCCGGGATGGAATACCATCAGACATGCTATCAACATGACGACGGTGGTCGGCTGGATGCGGCGTTACGGGGTCGCCGGGGAGGGGGATTAATATGCAGGGCAAGCTGGACGTACAGCGCATTGACGGGAATCAATCCAGCGTAGCTTGTTGGTCACTGGATATGCGCGGATACGTGCGGTTGTGCGGTTGTGCGGTTGTGCGGAGGTGTTTACCTCGCGGGATGTCGTCTGCCGTGTGTGGCGGGGAGATAGGATAGCAGGGCAGAGATACCAATCATCATCCGTAGAGGGCGATGGAAGAGGCGGGCGATGAACATTGAACCCCCGCGTTGTTTGGTCGAGGCGACAGACCAGGCAGATTGCAGGATGGCTCATCATGTACGGTACTGTATAAGGCATGCGCCCATTTAAGCAGGAAAAGGTACCGGACGATGTGTTGTCACTGGGGAGAGTTTAGGCCAATTGGAGAGGACCCAGGCGGCATGTTGTGGGCGAATGGGGATCATGGCCGGTGAAGGTTCTCGCCCGAATCACTAGCCAGAGCGGCAATTGGAGAGAACAGAGGGTCAGTCAGTTCTCATTTACGGACTACTGGGCTGCCGGGGATATTGTTCGTTTGTTGATCGTCTCCGGTGCGGGGATTGTCGACGAGAATTATCTCATCCTGTCACGCGAGTCGCTCGCTCTCAGCAGTCGAAGCAAAAAGCAACCGGGCCAAAACAAAACGGGGAGCAGTGATTTGAGCCACATCACACCGAGCCGGTCGTACAAAGTACCTTTTGCCTCGTCTCTTCGCCAATGGCACGTCTGGTCTGTAGGGTAAAGTATTTGGTTGGAGTAAAAGCTGTGAGCGGCCGGGGGTGGTAGTGGTGGTGCGTGGTGCATCTTCTGGGAGGGACCATTCAAGCGTGGAGCCAATCACGACGAGCGCGGGGCCGGCACAGACGGGGCATCACCCTCTGGACGACAGCCACGACACTCGTGCATCTGGCGTCTCTTGTCGCTTTGCATTTGCTAATTATTCCCCATTCACCGTCCAGCATATTTTTTTTTTCAGCAGCAGCAGGAAAAACTGAGCACCGCAGACGACAGCAAAGCAAAGCGAAGAAGCGGAATCAAATCCAACCCCCCCACGTTTCGCCGTGTCTTGGGTCCCCCCCTTTCTGGCCTTTCCCTCCCATCTCCCTCTCTCTAAAAGCTAAGTTCCGTCCGTCGTCGTGTCTCACCTGCCGCCGCCAACAACCCCCGGAAAACGACCCACCCCCGTCTCCTTCCTCGGCGTCGACGTCGACCGCGGCCGTGCTTGCTGCTTGCCCTTCCTTCCCTTGTCGTTTCTCCTGCTCGCCAGAGAGCAAGTGTACTTCGTACATCCGAGTCGTCCCTGCCTGCACCGCGGACCTGCCAGGACACGCTGCAGCCAGAGTAGGTACTCCGTACTTGGTACCTACCTAGGTACCTATCTCTCCTCCGCCCACCGTTTTTTTGCATCCTGCATCCCAGCGTCTCCACCACCACGTCGTGGCAGCGCATCGCATCGCAGACCGGACGCCTGGACGACACCACGAACAAGACTACGGCGGCGACCAAGAAACACTTCCTCGCTTCCTCGCTTCCTCGTCCAGCTGCTGGCCAGCATGTCCTAACTGGTTCTGGCCGCTCTCCCCAGCGCTCTCCCTCTCCACTCCCCCTTCCTTCGCCTTCCGCTTCTGCTCCCCCTTGCCGCCCGCCGCCACTCAGTTGACGACATCTGCTATCCTGCTGCATGGCCGACAGCAAGTCCCGTCGGTCAACCACAACTACGAACTGCCACTACTGCCAGATCATCGCCGCCTACGCACACCCTTTCCCCCATACGACATCTTGACGTGTAACCTGTACCGCGTCTTGACCTCCATGCTCCACTGAGCTGCTGCCGCGACGCCAGTTGTATATATCTATATATACCTGCTCCACCACGCCGGCCGTTGACACTTCCGCCATGACGCCCTCTACCGTTCAGCCTCCGGCTCGACCTCCGCAATACCCTCCTCCTCCATACCACCGCCCTCACCCACCTGCCTCCACTGCCGCCTCCAACTCCGCCTCTAACGCCGCCTCTACCTCGTCCGCCCTTGGCCCTGCCAAGTCTCGTCGACACTCCCTCCCCTTCTCATTCCCGCCGCTCTTCCAGTCCAATACCTCGTCGACCAGTCTCGTCCCCTCTACAGCAGAAGGCAAGCCTATCCCCGTGGATGATTCAACAGCTCAGCACCGTACCTCGGCCCTCCGCGAGTTCAACCACAACTTCCCCAGCCGCCACAGATACGCAAAATCCACCGGTGCCCAGAACAGCACCTACTCCCAGCCTGTCATAGTTCGTAGCTACTATTCGCCGCTACCGAGTCGTCCTATAAGCACTGACCGCGGTGTTATCATTGTCAACGGTGGAGGCGCTCGCACGGCCGTATCAGACAGTGGCGGACCAGCTGCCATTGTGAGGCGTGTGCTTCCATTCACTGCCAGCCTTACACCCGCCAGGAATGGAATGCTGGGAACCATGGCTCGGACTCGCGCCAAGAAACGTCTTGATGGACCCGAGGAGGCCAAACTCCCACCCATTGATGCATTTCGCTTCAAGAGTTTCATGGCTCACCTAGAAGACGAGAATCCAGGCACCGACATCAATGCCGATCTTGACCGGATCGCTGAGATATGTGCCAAGTCCCGGTATTCACTCAGCAACCAGTACGAAGTCCATTATGCCCCTCACGGCTCGGGCTCTTCGTTCTTGGCAGAAAGCGTTCAGACCCAGGATTCCCAGGGACCCACGCTCCAGGTTGTCTCTTCTGATGACGAGAGGAATATGAGGCGCCAGAGAAGGAGGCCAATGGGAGTGAGGAGGAATAGTCGGGCTATGGGAACTCTGGAAACAATCATGTCATCCAGTCGGTCTTCTGATGAGGACAAGTCCAAGAAAAAGTCCGCGGCTGAGATTGCTGAGGATGTCCGTGGCAGGGCCACGAAAAAGGGATCAAGGAATGGATCATCCAAGTCCTCTCAAAGCGGCTCCGAAGCCAACCCATCTCAAGTGGACGATTCGCCCCCTAGGATTCCACGTGCAAGGAGGTCCGGGTCTCTGGCTCTCATCGATGGTTCCCGGCAAAGCCTGGTCCTCAGTGATACGACTTCTCCTAGAAATTCGGCTATTGGTCTAGTAAGCGAACCAGCTCATCCTCGGACCTCTAGCAGTCAACTCGAGATCCGCACTGCGCCTGAACCACCGCAGAAGGAGCACCGCAGCACGCCTAAGAAGAGAAAACTGGTCTCGCCCCAGGGGCCTGCTCAACCTATTGTCCATGGATCGATGTCCCCCGTGGACCCTCCAAACCCGAGGAACAGCATCATCTCAACACTGAGTGGCTGGATGACTTGGCGCCCCTCGGAATCATCACCAACCCCCAAGGGTCGTGCAGAGGGAAGCTTACGAGAGCTCCTCAAATCGACTGATGTCAAAGGAAAAGGAATTGAGGCTGTTGCCTACCCCTAAACTATACAACAATCACACGAGAGGAAAACAGAACTCTCCAAAAGTAAAAGTTGCATCAAGTATGAATTATTGCTCGCAACCTTCCTTGGCCTGGAGCAGCTGGTCGGGAGGACGTCCTGCGAACGCGGACGCGAACCCCCCATACCACAGCGCTGTGGCAGGCATTGGTAGGCCAACGACTGGCATGAGGGAACTTCAACACCCTGGTTTTTATTCTGCCGTTGTCTTCTATTTCATTTGGAATAGTATGAATGACCGGTTACGACATTGACGAAATTTTACGAAGTTACGACGTACAACAAATGGGTGGGTACTCGAGATGGGTGCGGAGAGGAAAAGATCGGATATCAGATCGTATACAGAACGGATCTCTGGAGAGGTGGGGCTTATATGTGCAGGAGATTGGGGAGCCAAATGGCTGTATTATAATGGCATCGTGAGATGAAGATCTTCTGAGATGAGGATCTTCAGGATATCAAATACAGGGAGTTTGCTTATCCTGAAATAGGACAACTGTCCAGCCCCATTGGCTCACCTCTGGCTCATGATTGAAGTCCCTTGTAGCATCATTCGTATTATTGTCTCCCCCTCTTATGACGGAATGGCCTTCTCTCTTCCTTATCTATTGTGTCCAGCCAGATATAGGTATAGTACACAGCACAATGTAAATCAACTCATCCACCCTACCTCAATCCCATCCTGGTCCCATTCCAATCCGAGACCATCCCAGCTCGCCATGCCGTGCCATGTCATTGACGTCTCATGCCCAAGGCCCAAGTCAAAGCCAAACCAAATAAAATACCAGAACCACCGTTTCGCTATCAAAGGCTGATGCGTAGTTGCGAAGGCAAACGCCAGTTCCCAGGTAAAAGAAAAATGAAGAAACCAAAAAAATCGCTGTTGGTTTGTGAATAAAGGACACAACCGGGCATAGTCCCGGGCAAAATCAGACAGAGCACGAATTACTTCCCGTGAGAGAAGCTGACGTGGTTGTGCAATAACGAAAAGACGTGACCCCCGAATGAGAAACAGAACGTCGGAATACGTGTATGGAGTTGTTGCGTGGCAAGGCTTATGATTTGGCGGGGGGCTTGCCTGGGTTCGCCTTCTGATTCTTGTCGACCTGGACACGCTTCGCCTCTCGTTGTTGGTCACTTCCTTCGTTGGCACGCTTCTTCTCCTTTTCCTTGTCCCGGGATGGGCCGTCCTTGGCAGCTTTCCGGGCCTCTCGGTCTCGGCGCTCGTTCTCCTTGCGGAGTGCCTTGGACTCAAACTCGTGCCAGTCTCCGTCAATTTTTGCGAGTCTAGAAACGATGCTGTTAGTATGTCTGCTGCAAATGGGCCCATGGGCGAGGAACGGTCGACTTACTCTATTGCCTGGCGTGGAGACGGTTCCTCTGTAGTGAAGTAGGCATGTTGGAGCACCTCGGCAGCGTTGGGACGTTTGGCAGGGTCGTAGCGGAACATGGCGGTCAAAAGATCAAAGCCAGCCTCGGTCATTCTGTCCCGGTACTTCTCTGCGAAGATGTTCTTCCGTTTGGCAGTTGGGCGAAGCAGCTCGAACCAAGCCATATCAACAAGGCCAGGCCACTCCTGACGATTCGGTGTCCCCAGGATGTTGTAAATCTTCTCGAGTTGGCTCAGCTCGGTTCCATCACCGGTGAAGATGGCATTCCGTGTGAATATCTCAACCATTACACACGCGGCACTCCACACATCAACCGCAGCAGTGTATTTGGTTTCTCCAAGCAACAATTCCGGTGACCGATACCAGATGGTGATGACTCGGTTCGTATAATCCAGCTGATGACGCTTGGCATAGAAGCGTGCAAGACCAAAATCAGCAAGCTTGAGGATGCCCTCATTGCTAACGAGGATGTTGGCAGCCTTGATGTCTCGATGGAGGACTCCTCTGATGTGGAGGTAGTCCAACCCTTCAAACAGTTGCTTGGCGAGATGCTTCTTCTGGGCGGGGTCTAGCTTGAAGGAGGGATGGTTTAAGAGACCAGTGAGATCATGAGACATGTACTCAAAGACCATGAAGCAGTCGTTCTTTTCAACCATAACCTCCTGCAGGTTGACGATGTTGATATGTCTGAGGGACTGCAACAGCTTAATCTCTCGCACGGCAGTGACTGGGAACCCATCTCGTTCTCCCTCCATGCGAATTCGCTTTAGTGCCACAAGGCCTTTGGTGTAGACATTGAGACCCTTGAAAACCTTGCCATAGGTTCCTGAGCCGACGACGGATTCGTTTCCAGGCTTTCGGAAAAATACTGATTCTGAGTCCACGAGATCGGCCGGGAGGGTTGGCCGGGGCTTCGGTCGCCTCATCAACTTCTTGACCTTTCGCATCCTCACTGTTGTGGCCCTGGGCCCATCTGGGGGATTGCGGAAGTCATGACGTGAACGCGCCGAGGCAGGTTCAGTCGGCGCGCTACGGGGTGGTTCGCGATCTCGGTCTCGGTTCTCCTTGGGAGGTTCTCTGCGTGGCGGTGCTGCGTTGAACTTTTGTGATATCTCGGGTTTCGGGGCCGCTGGGGTCGGCTTGGAGGGCTTAAAGGCGAAGCTGAATTTGCCAGAGGAGCCTGCCTGAGACTGAGAACCTGGCCCCGAAGGAGGTTGTCGGTTTGGAGGCGACATCGCATTATCCTCGTCTTCTCTCTCTTTGTCCGCGTCCTCTACCTGTGAATTCTGAGACGGCCGGAAGGGAGTGCCTTCAATGTCCATGGCATCCGGGTTGCCATCGCCGTTGTCACCCTGTGCACTTGAATTGTTAAACCGCCCATTGTTAGAATCCTCGTGATGCCCTCGGGGGGGTCCTTGGTTCCCAGAACTCCAGTGTGCATTCTTGAAGCCAGCTCGATGGCCGCCCCGGTTGGGGAAACCGCCTCGGAAACCGCCACCGCGATATCCTCCACGGTAATTGCCCTGAGGGTATTGCTGCATGGGTCCGCTGGGGGCTGAGTGCGGAGGAGAATGGGGTGGGTTGGAATAGTAAGGTCCTGACGGTCCATTTGGGGGACCGTAGTTTCCACCATGGGAATGTTGGGGTGGGTATTGTCTACATGTTTTATTAGCATTGACGTCAGAGGATGTCGAGGATATTCTTACTGTTGTGGTGAGTATTGCTGGTTACTCCATCCGTTGCGGTTGGCTCCGTAAGGCGACTGTGACGGCGAGGTTTGATAAGAGCCTCCGGGTTGGGGGGATTGAGAGTATCCCCGAGGATCACCCCCGTGATGCGACTTATGAGAGTACAGGGGATTGTAGCCTCCTCGATGGCCACCCCGGGACGTCATATCTTCGTCGATGTCGGACCTCGAGGAATGGCGGCGGTCCAGGGATTCGTCTCGATGCCTTCGGTCTCGGCCGGCCTTGGGAGACCGCGGCGGCGCAGGCCGCTGAGAGGACCGACGTTCAGGGTCCAAGGCCCGATCACGCGCTGAATTGGACGGGACTTCAGGGTAATCTCCACGAGCCGAAGGGCCAGGTCGACGGGATGACGAGTTCCGTCCCTCGGGTGTCACCGAGCGACTTCGTGATCGGTGGCGTGGTTTGTCTGACCGAGATTCACGATCGGAACGGCGTGACCCCGTGTCTCCTCTCGCCAGCGAACGGGAGCGAGAGCGACGTGTTAAACGGGATTGCGTCTCGTCTACTCGTGATGGCGATTTAGGGGAGCGGGCGTGGCGACGTGGTGATGACTTCCGTCGATCACGAGACGAGTGCCGGCCGTGCTTCCTCGAAGTGGACTCGGGGCTGTAGTCCCGTGTCCTGGCCCGTGGGCTTCGATCTCGTCGGGACCTCTTGCGATGGGCTGTGGTCAAGGAAGGGCTTCGACTCCGGTGCCGCTTGTTCGGGGATGAGGAGTCTCGGCCGCCGCGGTCCCGACTTCGAGACCGGGATCGACTTCGGCGGCGTGGCTTGTCGGAGGAGTCGCGATGTCGGTCCCTCCCAGCTCGGTAGCGAGGGATCAGGTCGTCCGTGTCGACAGCTCGGCGCGTAGGTTCAGACGAGGGGTGTCGGTCTCTATCACGGTCACGGTCACGGTCACGGTCACGGCCACGGCTGCGATCGCGGGAATGGTGGCGACGGTTGGATGAAGGCTCAGGTTTAGCCAAAGGGCGATGACGGGCTCTGGCGTCGGAACCGTGGCGGGGCTCGCGGGGCGATCCTGGTCGAGGCGAGGGCTTCACCTCTCGCTCGGTTCGAGCCCGTTCTCCTTGGTCATTAGGTCTTTGGTCGTCTCTCATGGCAGCATGTCGAAGGCGACGTGGAGGCTTGGGCTTGGGCTGAGGCTGCTGCTTCATGGTGGGCAGCCGGGTTGAGTTTTTAGTCCTCGCACAGCTAAATCGCCGTACCTTAGCCGGGCGACAAGGATCGCTCGCGACCCGCTACCAGCAACAACCGTGCAGCTATTGCGGGGGACAAGTGCTATCTCGTCGCTATCAGGTCGTCAGGTCGTCAGGGAACGCTGAAATCCTCATTCGCGAAATGGATGAGAGAATGAGTCCGCAGGAAGAGGAATTGCGCGGTTAATGTGGTCCGGGCTCGGAAAGGTCTGCCCGTGAACTTCGCTGTTGGGGTGTTGTAGTGCGCTCTGCCGATCAGAGCGAGCTGAGTTAGCTGAGTGCGCGTCAGCGGGTGAGTGGCGGCTGAAAACCGCTGTGCTCGAGTTCTGGCAACTGTGCGCCTTGAGCCTCAAGCCTCGAGCCTCGAGCCTTGATTGAGCCTTGAACCTCGAGTTTTGAATCTCGAGTCCCGTGTCTCGAGCTTGAGCCGACTGATGTAACGAGAACCTTGCGTGCACTTGCAGACTTGTTTCTCCGCCAGGCGCTTCCTCTCCTCTTTTTTTTGCTCTTGCGCGCCCGCGTTTCTCGTCCCGCTCTTCCTCAGCCGAGTTGTGCAAATGTCAGGTGCCTCTACCAAGACAGGGTTGCGCTGGGAATCGGTTGGACTATTCCCAATGGTCCCACCATCAGAGAACCGCGGTCGTTGGCTCAAGACCGCGGGCTCAAGACCGCGAGAAGGTACTACATACGAATCCATGCGGATGATTTACGACATGCCCCCAACCTCCTCCATCCACGAGTGACCAAGGGATCCCGCACGACAGATAGCGTGTGCATATCAATGCTGTAGTGAGGCCTTTTCACACCACCAGACTAAGCCGATCCTGACGCTTTCTCGTCCTGCACAGTGCTCTCAAACGCACCACGCTCCGAAACATGGCGTATAACAAACATCTGGGGTTGACCCTTTGGGCGCCAGAGATGAAGCATGCAGGTAACAGGGTCTGCCCGATGAAGTCGGCCATCAAGGTTCCATCTGGACGTAAAGCCGCATAGGCCGGGCAAGATTTGCCTTCCTGGCGAATCCAAACTTCCGTAGAAAGCGGGCCACACGCCTTTGGCTAGCAAGGGCCTGATGAGACTCATACCCTGCCACCTCCAAGGAAGCGGGCATAACAAGCAGCATCCCGAAGTGCTGCGTATCATATGTCGAATGGATCGTGAATCAACTACACATTCCCAGCTGGAAACGGTCCGTCACCGCCATCCAGTCTGTTCCAGTATGTCAAGTTAGGTTGGAGGCGTCGCAGTGACTGAGGACGGTAGTCTCCATTTTGGTATTCCTGTCGCTGCCGGCAGGTTGGTGTGCTTATGTCCCTCTATCACCGCTACTGCATTTGTGTGCTGCTGGCAGGTGATGACTGACCCTACTATATTTCAGAGGGTAACATGCGCCATCATAGGCAGTCGTGGACCGAAGAACGGAGGAGTGGAATCGTTCGGTGTGAAGAACAAACTCGGCTGGCCGGAGGAGGCGAGGGTCTCGGATGACCTGTTCGACTTGGTCGGATCACCCTATTTCGCGCGGGTGGCGGTCGAGGCGACAAGAGTCGCAGACCCTTCCGTGCATGTTCAAATAGCCCTTTGGCTTGACCATGATGCCGTATTACGGACGGCGAGGTGGGCGGTTGGCCATCGGTGATGACGGATTAGGTGCAGGAAGGCTGGATGATCATGGTTGTGGGAACCTGGAGAAGAGCCTGAAAGAGTCTCAGTCACGTGACAAAATCGGATGGTCAAAGTGGGGCCTGACCGCCTTGCTCTGCACCGGGATCATTTTCTTGGGTGTGCTCCAGTGGAGCGTATAGGTACCTAAAGTTTTGATCCAAAGCGATGTACTGTGTTGTGCACTGCTAATCTATATAATTTACTGGATTGCCATCTTAAGGGTTAGGGTTCGGGTTAGGATAAATATTCTCGGCCTGTACCCTAAAATGAAGAACAACAACTTATTATATATTTGAATAGAATATGAAGCAAGGCGAAAAACATGGGCTTGTGTTGAGCAAGCGACCAGATGTAGTACAAAATGTTGGGCCAGTGCTTTGGATTGCACTGTAGGATTGAATACCACCTTGCACAAAGGCACGTTGGGTAGGTATTAATCAAGCCCTGTAGATGGTGGAAGCCTCGAAGACTTCAGTCAACCGCAGTTTCGTCGTCACCATCTCATTTTGTTGTGGTGTTATCGGCAGGTCGTAAACTCGATGCCTCGGCACGTCGGTTTGGTGACCCACACCAGCACACGTCCATCCCCTACCGCTTTAGTGTCTTCAGTGCAGTTAAGGTCTCGCTCGGGCTTGTTCTGCAAGGGCGCTGGTGCAAGTGAGAGTAAGTGCTGACTCGATTGGCTCCGGGCGGTCTACTAACAACACTCGACTCGGATCTATGTTCGCATTGGGAAGCCTGGCTTGACGGATCGGACAGTGGCGAGAACTATCGAAGTGCAGAAAACATAGCCATTGATCTGCATTCTTTGCCATGCAGGGTGACCTGATCCCGGCGCTGTTGCGGCCGGGTTTCGGGGAACGAGGATCCACTGTGCAACCGTCCTTGCTGCGAGTCCGTTGTTGGGTCTGCTATTAATACGAATCTGTCTGTCTGTCCCGGGCGACTTTTATCAAATCTCCTTCACGATCCCTCGCCATCCGCCTCTGTGTAACCCTGTAACCTCGCCGCGCATCCGGGTCCTTGCCGTGTCGTATCCAAGTGCCATCTCAGTCAACTATCCGGACAGCTCAACCGTCATCGTCGCCGCCATGGAGTGGTTCGGCCAAGCTGAGATCAACTTCACCCATGCGCCGTCCCCCCGGACAGTCCGCGACAAGGACGGCGTCGAGACCGACCTGCTCAAGATCTGCGAGCAGGCCACGCCGCCCTGCCGCCTCAACCCGCTGCTGTTCAATGGCCACCTGCAGACCATGTGGACGGCCACGCGCCCGCCGGGCCCCAAGGTCTACTACAAGCGCAAAATCTTCGAGGCCGACCACGAGATGTATCACGGCACCTTTGCCGTCGACTTTGTCGTCGACCCTTTTGAAGGCGAGGACCCCACCTTGTGCCGCCGCACCGCCTACTACACCGACGAAGAGCTGCAGAACATGGGATCTGACGACACCAAACCCATGTTGGTCGTGCTGCATGGACTCTCGGGCGGTTCGCACGAGGTCTACCTACGACATGCCGTTGCGCCATTGATTGGCGAGGGCGGTTGGGAGGCCTGTGTGGTTAACTTTCGAGGATGCGCGCGGAGCAAGATCACCAGCGGTGTGCTCTACAACGCACGCGCGACGTGGGATGTTCGGCAGGTAAGGACGCTCTCGGGAATATTACCATATCATTTCTGACCGATTTGCTTTGTAGACTGTGAAGTGGTTGACGGAGAAATACCCCAACCGCCCACTCTTTGGAATAGGATTCTCCCTGGGAGCTAACATGCTCACCAACGTAAGCATCTACCTTGGCCCGCCCCAATTGGACGGACATGGAAGAATAACTGTTTCGCAGTACTGTGGCGAGGAGGGCGCCAACTGCGTGCTGAAAGGTGCCGTCGCCTGTTCAAACCCCTTCAACCTCGAGGTCTCTAGCAAAATTCTTCAGAACAGCTATGTTGGTAAAGAAGTTTACCTACGCATCATGGGCAGTGAGAACACCCTGTAATTGTCTCGTTTTCTATTCTTTACTGACGGAGGAGTAGGCTCTCTGAAGGACTTGGCGCGCAGACACAGAGAGGAGCTGGAGAAGTACAGCAAGGTCGATGTCGAGTCCGTCCTAGAAATCACCTATCTGAACGAGTTTGACCGGCTCATCCAGTGCGTTGCGCAGATTCGCGGTCACCGGCATTGAGACTGACTTGTATCCAGGTGCCCAACTTGGGGGTATCCAACCGAGTACGCCTACTACCGTGATGCGTCGTCCACTGACGCCGTTCTCTCCATCCAAATTCCCTTCCTTGCCATCAACTCCACCGACGATCCTGTAAGTGCTCCTTCGTGGCTGCTCCTAGACCTTCCTTGCTGACCTCAATGGTAGATTGCCATCAAGGAGGCCATCCCCTTTGAAGAGTTCGAGCTGAACCCCAACACCGTCCTCCTGACCACTTCGCTGGGCGGTCACCTCTGTTGGTTTGAGATTGGCGGTGGTCGGTGGTTTGCCCGCCCGGTGGCCAACTTTTTGAACCATCTGGCCTTTAAAACGGATCTCGACAGTCTGGCGCCGAAGCCGGGAGCGGCTGACAGCAGCGCGGCATCCGAAGGGCACGGGTATGTGCCGATGCGGCGGAAGATGATGATTATGCAGGAGTAAGTAATGACGTGGGATGTGCTGTGCCTAATATCGGCTGGGCGCAATGGCTTCTCAGAATATTTGGAATGTCCGACAGACACCTGTAGCATAGACATAGACTTATGTACATACATACAAATAGATAGACTGAATATGGCACAGGATGTAGACCGTAGCCTCGCGCTTAATCTTTTTGATCAATATGTCGCACGCCCTCTCCTTTGGGAGCCATCGCATTCAGCTTTCATCATCTCGAATCCTATACCGAGCCAAAGCAATAAAAAGGATTTCGTCCAAACCCCCCAGGGCCAACTCCGAGCGCCAAACAATGCAATGCCACACCCCATCCGCGCCAGGACCCTTTTTTCTTTTCATTTCCCCGTCATCCCTCACGCAAACGATACGCGCTTCCTTCCCTTGGCCTTGCCGGCCTTGGTGCCAGTGGATGTCA
Organism: Ilyonectria robusta; assembly: GCF_021365365.1. NCBI lineage: Eukaryota > Fungi > Ascomycota > Sordariomycetes > Hypocreales > Nectriaceae > Ilyonectria > Ilyonectria robusta. The sequence goes on from NW_025764438.1 coordinate 967,085, forward strand.
CGCTCCTGACGTTGTCCTCGGCATCACCAGCGCTCTTGCGCTTGCGCTTCTTCCTCAAGGCATCCTTGGCGGTCTCCATCTTGGAATCCCTCTCCTGCTCCTTCTTCTCGGCCTCGACCTTGCGGGCCTCACGGATCTCCTCCATCTGGCGCGCCTTGATCATCTTGGACTCGATTTGGCCATTCTTCTCGGCCTGGACCAGTGACAGAATCGTGTTCATGCTTTCCTGTAATTGGAGGTTACGTTAGCAATCTGTTTTAACCATACGGGGTGGCAGTAGCCTCGAGGAAGGGAAAGGAAAGTTGCGCATACCCTGTCATCGACAAAGACCTTGCCCTTCTTCTTGCCCTTGGGCTTGATGACGCCGACGGGGGTGATTGTGTTGAGCTTGGGGATGCCGAGTTCCTCCTCAGTGTAGGAGCGCTTCTTGGGGTTCCGGAGCTTCTTGATGAGAGCGTCGCGGCCCTTGTCCTTGATCTGCTTATTCGGCAGGGCGCCCTTGTTGCCGGACGACTTCTTGGACGACTTGACGATGCCGTCAGTCGCTCCGCGCTTGGAGGCCTTGCTGTTGGCGATGCCCGACTTGGCGGCGGCATGCTTGTTCTTGACGGTGCTCGTTCGAGAGGGCGCCATTGCGAAAGAATGGGCGGGATTTCGCGACCTGGTGGGAGAGGAACGGTTCGAGGCTGAGGTCGAAGGTTGGTGTTGAAGAGCTGTGTCGGGGATCCAATAATTTTTTTTCTGCGCTGGGGAGCGATAACCCGATAAGAGGGTGGTCGGGAGGTGGAAGCGGGGCCGACGTGGGCTGCACTGCGGAGTGGGCAGTCATCACAAGTACCGAAATGTCACTTTATGTCTGGGATGCACGGCATATTTGGTGCAGTGTACTTGCAATACATACTCCCACCACACCACCACTGGCTCATGGGGAAGACTAGAGCGTGACCTCTCATGATAGTTCCTAAATGTGAAGTGTGGAAAAGGATCGAGGAAAATAGTTGCGATTCATCCCACCTGGAAGAGGCTAATCTGTGTTAGGGTATTATATATAATATATATACCATCTTAAGGGTTAGGGTTAGGGTGAGTATGAAGATTTTTAAGCTACCCAGCAACCAGATCATAGAGTATATTACAGACTTAGTAACAGAGCAAAGCGGTAGAGTGCACTAGCTATACCAAGTGAGTGAGTAATGCAGTGCATAAATTTTGATCAGGACTTTATGCTTCCCACTCCACTGTAGCTGTTTGTGGTAAGAGTAGGTACCCATGAGGTTGTGTTTTAGACCCTGCATGGTGCCATGACACGGCTCACTGAGACATATAGATTCGATGTCTCATTGTAGGAATTGGGAGATGATCTACGGGGCATGATACATTTGTCAAGAGTCGTTCATAACAGACAGTTCTGGCTCTCCCTAGCATTGGTAGTTGACCAAGTTCTCCGCATCTCCTGCCATTGAATGGCATGTAACAGTTAGCTGTTTGTAAGGGATTGCAAATGGCTCCCGGCTCCATGGCCAGGGGATAAAGCCAGCAGACCTAGTGGGGCGTCTTAATTTTTGGCTGGGCTTGCTTCTTCTTGGTCTCACTGACTCGGAGCCGGAGCTATCTCTAGGATGGGATGGCCTGTCGCGCTCCACCAAGGACTGACCTCTAGACCAACGCCTACGCGATTCGACGAGAATCCAATGACTCGCGATTTAACGCAACACAGAGAGGTTGACTGGTAAAAACATTGAAGCAGATGTGCGACGCGGCGCTTTGAGTTTTGCGGGCTCCCGAAGGTAACGGTGATTGAACGAACACCTTCTGCTTTGGGCCTGTCAGGAACACCCGAAACCACGAGCGCAAGACGTCACACGGCCGTATTTGTGTTGACAGCGAAGCATAGCCGGCCCTGGTTGGTCCCGGCAGCGTGGTCCCGAGGATGGATTCCGAGAGGCGGGCCAGAAGAGGGCAATATCATGTAGCATACAAGTTCCTGATGTCCTTGCAGAGTAGAATTGCTGCAGATACTTCGTCTTTCTTCAACGGGTCATCAGTCTGTCTTCAGCTCTCGTGACACAGTGGGACTGTCTTCCAGAAGCCGGCACAGCGCCTCAGGTACCTAAGCGAGAGGCGCTAATGGCCAACGGTGGCCTGTGACCGCTGACGACAGAAGGCTCCCGGGGCGAGGAGGGGACAGGTTGCCGTCGAAATACAGCCCGTTACAGCGGGTGGCAGGGCTGCCCTGGCCTGGCTTCGCCGGCGTGACTGATGCTGGGGGTGGGTTGTACATATGTCGCCGGGACACCTCCAGGGCTTGATCGCCCAGAGACAAGTCCCCCACATGTATCTTTGCCCATCCAGATGCAGAAGGAGTACCCCCATGATACCTTTCGCTGAACTCCACCACCGGGACCTCAACGACTCTTTTTTTCCCAGGTACGTGGGCAGAATTCTTTTGTCTCTTCGAACCTCCTTCACAGTCAAAACACCATTCTCGCCTCACTACTGCTCCGCCCACCACCGCCGCATCCCTACCGATCACGACTCCAACCCGCCTCATTCACACCCCGATACCCGAACATCCTCCACCGAACTTCGATCACGACCGACTTCACACGTCTCTGCCACTCGCCATCCGCCCTCCCGCTGCCCGCCGCCTCCCCCTCATCCCTCCGTCGATTCCCACCACACCCAAAAGTGCCCCATCGTCACGCTTCCTGAGCCTCCCTCAAACTCCAGCGCTTCTCTCACCCGCCACCTCGCTCCTCCCTCCTCGCTCCTCCCGCACGCTCACGTCCTCCTCCTCCTCCTCTCCCGCGACTCGTCTCCCAGACGTCCTCTGGTGACGACTCCCCGCCCTCGATTCCCTTCCCAGGCACTCCCGTTGCGATCCGTCTTGATGGATAACCTATGGACCCGCCGCACAAAGTAAGTCTCTTCCTCCCCGGCCCCCAAATAGCAAGGCACAGCTCAACCAACACGCCTCCTTCCTTAGCTCCGGCAAGCTCTCCCTCTCGACGCCCGGTCAAGCCTCCAACGGTGATTCCTTCGGTCGCAATGCCTCCTTCTCTAAGCGCCAAGGCGGCGACCCGTCCCAAGGCAAATCCAACCCATTCAACGCCTCTGCCCCGGGTAGCGCCCTGGTATCCCCTACCAGCGGCGCATCCAGCGCCTTCGGCCTAGGCTCTGGAGCCTTTGCGTCCTTTGGCTCTGCTAAGACGCCTAAGACGTCGGCCAATCCATTCGACTCCGCAATGGGGACGGCCGTCGCCAGGCCTGGGCCGACTAAGGACTCTGCAAAGGCCGTGGGGAAACCTCCTGGCATGGCCTCCATCTCCGAGAATAAGACGTCGGCGTTGTCGGCCATTCCCCAATCACACCCACTGAAGGAAGCCTGGTCCTTCTGGTACCGACCACCGATTTCCAAGGCCCACGGCTTCATCGAATACGAGCAGACACTGCACGGCATCGCCAGTGTGCAGACGGCGGAGGAGTTTTGGGAGATATATTCGCACCTGAAGCGCCCCTCGGCCCTTCCGGTAGTGTCCGACTACCACCTGTTCAAGAAGGACATCCGCCCAATATGGGAAGACGACGTGAACAAGAAGGGTGGTAAGTGGGTGGTTCGCATGAAGAAAGGCGTGGCCGACCGATACTGGGAGGACCTGCTACTCTCCCTCATCGGCGACCAGTTCGGCGACGCGGGTGAGGATGTGTGCGGTGCCGTGTTGAGCATGCGGAACGGAGAGGACATTTTAAGCATCTGGACTCGAACGGACGGTGGCCGTGTCATCAAGATCCGGTAGGCTCCCCCCTCGCTCCCCCCTACTTGAGGTAATAGACCTAGTACTGACATATCCCCTAGTGAGACCATGAAGCATGTCCTCAACTTCCCACCCAACACGCGGGTTGAGTTCAAGAGCCACGACTCGAGCATCCAACAACGGACAGCAATCGAGGAGCAGCGCCGCGAAAAGCAGGGCCAGCACCACCACCACGACAAGCGCCACACAGGCGGCTCGTCAAAGCAACCCCCTGAGCAGTCCCAGTCGTAAATATTTTCGCGGCCCCCCCCCCCCAACATTTATGTACTGTATAATAGGTATACAGGGCCACCCCGATTGTGATTTGCAATCGCCGACCTCCTTTATTCTGCATCTTCTCTTTTTGCGTTCGCCCTCTGCTTGACACGGTGACGACGACTGTTCTTGGATAGGGTTCCTCATATGTTGTTCATTGAAGGATGGGACGGGCAACGGGACGGATGGATGGGATGGCATGGGTTGGTTATGAGGGCTAGCGATTTTGTCGAAATGGGTTATGTACTATAGCTGCCTGCGGGCACAGCACGGCTGGCGAGGCAGCGCTTTTGAATTGTGAGGTTAAGAATCACAAACCAAGGCAATCTTTTTTTGCGGGCTGGTTTTCCGCCTACAAAGCAAAGCAACGCGTTGATCATGAAAAAGTGATGTTACATATTGGTGTCCTTCTTTTGTCTATTAAATTCCGTCATGAAGCTCCCGCCCTGCCCTTGCCCTTGGGCTCTCTCCTCCGCTCCCATACCTGCAGATACGCCTCGCCCAGGTACAGCAACTCGCTCTGCACCTTGTCTACGAACAGATCTTGGGCGACAACCCACTCGCCCGTGGCCTTGTCCTTGAGCTGGACCTTCCACGTCTTCCGCTCCTCGCCGCTGTCTACGACGTCCTCGCGGACGCGGACGGCCTCGTGGACGACGTTGGCGACGAGGTCGTACCAGATGGGCTCGCCAGGGGGCCACTCCTTGGGGTTGGGCTCGACATAGGGGGACATGTCGAGGTTGCGGGCGTCGAAGGTGACGATGGTGGGGTTGCGCTCCGAGACGAACTTGTTCTGCGAGAAGCGCTTGACGTGGAAGACGAGGTAGGGCGGCAGCGGGTGCAACAGGCGGTAGCGCTTGCGCTGGGCGTGGTGCTCCTGCGCGCGCTGGCCGTCGTACTTTGTGAGGATGGTGGTAAGGGGCACCTGGGGGATGATGTTCTTCTCCAGCTCGTCCTGGAAGAGCGGCGCCGACGGTAGATCGAGCGTGAGGAGGAGGAAGCGCACAATGTCCGTCTTGACCTCGGCCGAGTCCTCGAAGCGCAGGCGGTCGCGGGCGTCAGCGCGTGCCGTGATGGCCTGCGACTCGACCTTGAGCTTGCCCTGGAACGTACGCTGGACCATGGAGCTGCCGGGCTTGGTCTTGGAACCACCGAGGCCGAGGTGGAGGTTGTTGAGGAACCACGAGAGGAACTCGACGGGGTCGGATTGCGCCAGCAGCGTGAAGCGCTTGTTGGACCGCAGCGAGATCTCCTGTAGCAGCTCGTGCGGCGACACGTGCGCCTTGAACGCCCGCGGGTTCCAGATCTTGCGGACCAGGATGCTGCAGCGCTTGACGAGCTCGGCCTTGGTCGAGAATTCCTCCAGGAGGAAGTAGTTGCGCAGCGGGGCGACGTGTGCGAGGGCCTGCACCACGACGTTGAGGTAGTCGTTGTCCTTGATGTTGTTCATGCCGACGAAGCCCGGGGTGTACTCCTTGTTGTCGAGGGTCCAGCTAGTGCGCTTGACGCGGTCCATGTCGATGACCTCCTTCTTCGTGTAGCGCGGGTCCGAGACATACTTGATGTCGTCGAGGGCCCGGCTCTTGACCTCGTAGCCCTCGGGCAGGACGTAGACGCGCTGGGACTCGAGGTTGATGAAGACGTGGTGGTCCTCGTCGAGCGAGTGGAAGTAGGCGTGCGACTTGGTGCCGCGGCCCTGGAAGTACTTGCCGCAGACGAGACAGGCGTAGACGTTGATGTTGGAGAGGGAGACGGAGCAGAGCTTTTCAAAGTCAAAGTCCAGCACGTTGCGGTCGATGGTGTCGAGGTAGAGGTCGTCGTATCCGTCTGTGGGCGCCGATTGCCGCAGGGGCGCCGCAGGGGCGATCTCGTCGTCAAAGTCGTCGTCGTCCTCATTGCGTCCATCACCATTCACATCGCCGTTGGCGTGCGCCTCTGCGTCCTCGGCGGGCGTATCTGGAAGGCCGCTCCCCAGCGGCGAGTCGAAGTCGCCGAATCGAGACCTCTTGGACGCGGGCGAGGCGATGTCGAGGAGCTCGTCGAGGGCCTCGGAGGCCTGGCGCTTGGCCATGGTAGCGCAGTATCTGGATCGCGGGCGGCGAGACGACGATTGGACCGGCTTTGGGATGTTGCTGGGTGGTGGTGGTGTATTTCGTGTGTGAAGCTTGTCTTAAATTTTGATGTTGGCGATGTCAGGCTGCGGAAGCATGCGACAGTGGAGCTCCAAAGCTAGTGGCTGCAGCCTGGGGCCCCTGCTAACACCACCAAGCCCATCCACATTTGCACTGCCAAGTAACTGAACTGACTTAAAAAGCTGCATACAAGCAGTCAGATTTGAAATCCGTAATAAAAAATGTCTTTTATCTATATCCTATATCCAGATAACCACATACACTCGGATTATGCTAATAACTCAGGAACAATGCCATAATTCAATGCGGGATAGTATCTGCCCTTAGAACCGCCTATCCAGCCATGACAACATCAACCTCCTCGCTGGCCTCCTCCAGCGCCGGAGCAATGCTATCCATCTCCTGCAGGGTATATTCCACCAAATAGCTCTCATCAACCAAGTCCTCCGTCCGCTTGTAGTGTCTCTCAGTATAGACCCGGATGGCGTGCAAGACATCCTTGAGACTCTTCTGCCCCTTGGCTCCCTTAACAGACAGGTTCGACAACTTGGACGCGGGGTAGCTTCGGATAATGGTCCACAGGATCCTCTGTGCCACTGGCGCCGTGCGGGCATTTGTGTTCCAGTCTCGCAGCCTCAGGAGGAGGAGGAATATTTGCTCATCGGAGAGATTGCCCAGGACCTCGTCAACGGCCTTGAGGCCTGAGAGACTCCCAGCATCGGGGTTGCTTGAGGTGATGACAGTGGTGAACAAACTCAGGAGACGCCCGGGGTGGTTGAGCTGAAGAGCAAGCGTGATGGCCTCGCGATATGATCCAGCATGGATGTGATTTTGCAGCTCCTGTTCCTGCTCAATTATCTCAAGCGCCGCTCGTGATGCTGCAGCTTGAGTCTCAGAGGTGGTGTCCTTCCAGAAGCTGACGGTCGAGTCGCCGCTGCCAGAGACAATGGTGTTGGTCTCTGGGTGCACAGCAACTGCCCACACTCGGTCCTCGTGGTTATCAAGGGTGCACTCAGTTTCTCCTGAGTTTGCATCCCAGACCTTGACGAGGCCGTCTCCGCCAGCGCTGGTGAATTGAACACGCTTCTTCGATTGCTCTTGGCCTGAAGGGGACTTGAGCCAGGCCAGCTTCAAAACACTATTTGAGTGGCCTTCAAAAGTCCTGACACAAGTGTAGTCAGAAAGACTCCACAGCTTGATTGTCTTGTCACCACTGCCTGTGAGCGCCACGCCCTTGCCGGTAACAGGGCCGTCCTCGCCCTGAACAGCGGGTAGCTGAGCGGGTGAGAACTGGACCGACCAGACTCCTCGCTTGTGGCCACGCAGAATGCCCTGGACCTCGCCCTCCTCAACAGACCAGATCTTGACCGTCTTATCCTGGGATGCGGATGCGAATAGCTGGCTGGAGTGGTGGACATTGAGCGCATTGATGTCCTTGTCGTGGGCCTTGCGAGTGAAGACGGCTCGGGAGCCGGTCTTGCCGCCCTTTTGCTGGGCGGTTCGGGGTATTTCCCACTTCTTGACGGTCTGATCTTGTGAACCGGTCAAGATGAAGGCTGGGGGGTGCTCAAGGGGCTTTGATCGCGCAGCTGAGGACTCAGGGGGAATAGACTTGGGAAGGGCGACAGCTCCTAGGGATTCAGCATGACCTGAGAAGGTAGCCCAGCAAGTATAGGAATCATTCTCCGGGTCAACACGCCATAGTTTGGCAGTGTTGTCCTTGGCACCGGTTGCGATCCAGTGACCGGACCAGTCGATGTCTAGAGAAATAACAATATCGTCGTGACCCTTGAGAAGTGCGACATCCTGGCCAAAGTAAGGCGTAGCTCCCGATTCCCAAACAGCTTCCGCGTCGTCCTTCTTGGTCTCGGCAACGGATACCAGCCTGATGTCCTCCGAGTTTGTGGCCAGGGCAAGGAGCGAATGATCAGGCAGCAGGTAGCCCAAGTCGATAATTTCATCGTGAGTTCCAGAGATTCTTCGGAATGGCTCTGGCACCGTCAGGGCTGATTCGTCGTTCCTTGGTACCCGATATAGAGCCAAGGTGTGGTCGACTTGGACGCACATAATGAAGGGAAGGCCAGGGCGGTAAATAGCGGAAGCAATACCCTCCTCCTCGCTCTTAGCTGCCACGGCTGGAGAGACCTGCGATCCGGTGTCGGTGTTCCAGAAACGGAGGGATCCGTTTGCACCAGCCGAGTAGGTGAGCTGTCCATCTTCGACAAATCCAGCGGCTTCCACGAGTTCCAGGCAAGGGACAATCTTTCGAATTTTCCAAGACTTGGTATCCCACCAGATCAGTGTCTTGTCCCGGCCGGCAGTAACAAGGGCGTGCTGCTCCGGCGAGTAATCCAGTCCTTGGACGTCAGAGACGTGGGAGTCGAGGTTGGCGATGCAGCTGCGCTTGTGGAGGTCCCAAATCCTCACCTTACCGTCCTGGCTGCCGGAGGCTAGTCTGAAGTTCGTCGCGCTCATACTCTCATCCTCCTCATCCGAATCGTCCTGACGCTTCGAGCCCTTCTTTCCCTTGCGCGATTGAACGGCGTCCTTGGAACGAGCGGCGACCTCGAAGAAGTGGAGGGCTGAAACGAGCACCGAGGGCCCGCGGAAAGTGTGTGTGACATATCCTCCTGCGATATCCCAGACTTTGATAGCACCGTCTGTTCCTCCGGTAGCGAGCAAGGTGCTGGTGCGATCAACAGCGAGGACGACGACAGGTGTCCCGTGAGGCTTTAGTGTTCTGATAAGAGAGGCTTCAATAGAGCTGTCCTCCTCTGAACGCTTCAGCGCAAAAATTCTCATTGACAAGCTCCGGCTGCAGATGATGAGATGTGAACCAGAGGGCGTCACTGAGGGCGGTCAGTTCAATTCCGTTGAAATAATTTGCAAGACCAACTCACAAGTCAATGTGGAAATGAGCTCTCCATCCTATCGAGTATTAGCCATATTGCGCTTTCACTGCTGACGCATGAAGTCTTACACCCTCGATCTGGGCAAGGTGCTTGCCATTTGACGGATCGGTGAGGACGGCGTCCTCTCCAAGGACAGTGGCGAGGATGCGGGCGCCATTGTCGAGAGCGACAGAGCCTCCTGTGAATACAGGCCGAATAACATGGCCGACGTCAAACGTCGTTTTCAGTGGCTGTTTATTCGCCATTGTGTTCCTGCCTTGGATGTTAAAAACTTCAGATGCAGCATCATGGCTAGTCCCGAATTTTTTTTTCTGGTTGGATGCGCTTGTGTGGCTGGCGTGGCACAGCCACAATTCAAGCCACTCCTCATTAAGCCTACCGCGTCAGAACCCAATCATGACATCTCGAGCACAGTGCACGTCCTCATCTGTTCTCCATCGAAACATCATCTCCAAACCTCTATTTTGTTTCCGTCGAAGACCTGCGGTCGATGCGCCGCATAGATCTGTCATCATGGGCATGCAAGGCCCCCTGACGGCCCAAGCGCTTGTGAGTGGCCTGTCGCTCTTTGGAAACGTGATGATCGGCCGCCTGATTAACCACTGTGCTAGGGTCGCTCCCCGTATGATGATGTGGAATGGGACCGAGAGAATGAGGGAGCTGGGGAGTCAACACAGCAATTCGATCACCGAGGGCGTCCGGTGAATCCCGAGACAAAGAGGATTAATCGAGATATCGTCCGGTCTCATAACGAGGTGATGCTTGTGATCGGCGTCGCAGAGCAGGAGAATCCCAACGTCGGCCCAGAGGCCGAGTCGCAACGACGACATGAAGCCTACGAAGATGCTATCGGAATCAAGATCGCTTCCTCTGCCCATCGATGCATTGAAGCTGTCGGTATTTTCGGCCTTCATGGAGCCCGCCAGAGGATCTTGGTAAGACCCAACTCGCTCTAGGAAACGCGTTGCGTACCTCCGTCTGACTGAGCAAGATTTACAAGCGGTATTCGCAAATCCCCTTTTGGGACCTTTACCAGGCAACGAGGAAAGATTTTTCCTTCTTCCGGGATATCCTACCCGGCGCGCCGGCAAGCCTACTCTCCAAGTACGCTGAGCGTTATGTCATTACCCTCTGGAACAATCGTACAGATCGGATAATGGCACGCAGATGGTGAGCATGGGTGCTCAAGTCATGCCCAAGGTCTACGGCTAACACAACCAGCGTTCATGAGATTTGGTCATATCTCCGAGTTCACCTAGAACTGTATATTGCTCTCCAGAGGCTGGGCCTCATTTCGAGCAGTCAATGGTTTCCTGGGCCATCATACTTTGTCCCCTTCACTGAGGCGTCGCCAATCCCTGCCCCACCTCCGTTGCAAGGCTTCACACCCCAATCTCTGCTACAATGGGTGGGAGGACTTGCCATTTCTGCCACTCCTTTCCTCGTCTGGGTAATGACGCAGAGGATGGTGCGTGATTGGAAGCCTAAGATCTGGAATGAGATCCTCTCGCGTTTGCCCAACACTGGTTTCTCCGGTCGACGAGTCCCTCCTCCCCCACCGCCCTCATCATGGCGGCCAACCAACGATTCGTCTCGGAGGAGAAGGTCTGAGCCGCACCAAATTCGGGAGGCGGGGGATGACGTTTCCCCTCTGAGAGCAGTTGATGGACAACTGCCCGACACCCCCGTAGAAGCTGTTCGACGCCAAAGTACCTTCTCGGCCAGAGGCGACGACTACGCTAGCGACGAAGAAGAAATGGAGGGGGTTAGTGCAACTCTCATCTCGTTCGATGTTGAGGCGAGCGAATCGACTGAGGCTCCGGCAGGACTCTGGAGCGCAGAGCTTCGTCCAAGTGTGGCCTCCGACGCCAACACTGTTGCGAACTCCCAGCCGCTTTATCTGGACACAATGCTCACTCGACTTTCACCGCTGATGGCATCCCATATCTTTACAGATGCAGTCACCAGGATTTTAATGTCGCCCTACGAGGCTACTGCCCTCCGCCTGATAGCTCGGACGTTTTGCTTGAGACGGGGTCTTCTGTGTGACGACATTTGCAACGTCAATCTCTTGAGCGGGCTCAACCTTACCACCCTCATCAACTTCTTAGGTATAGAGGTCCTCCACCTCACTATTTCAGGGGAGGTCTGGGGGGCGTTCACGGGACTCTCGCAGTGGTTCCACAAAACGGAAGAGGAGTGGAAGCAAGCAGAGGCTGACAAGGCGCTGGGCTGGTCGGATGATTGAGAGGTGCTTGAGGTAGCAGTTGGTCATGTACGAGTCTGAGTATGGGTAAGGATACAGCATATCGCATAAGAATTGGCGTTTTCTTTTCTTGCCTTTTCTCTACATGGCGCTTTCTGATTCGGTGAATGAATGGCCCAGGGAGGTGAGTGCTCACCGGTGGCTGAACGATGGAACACTGAATGAGGCTAGAGGAATAGGGGAGACTGCGTTTGGACGGGACCTGGGCCACGGCGCCTGCCCTACACAGGACGCATGCTTGGGCAGGGGGTATTGCCGGAGCTATGTACCTCCTTCTCTCACCTTCCAACACCGCCAGATAAACGCCTCGCCTTGGCCTCAACCCTGCTTGCCATTCCTCCATCCACATCGTCAGGGCGCCCGACGGAGCTCCCAGCGGTAACGACGCTACACCGGAGAGGGACGACGACATGGCACAACGCATATCCATTGCGTCTGTTGTGATTGCCTTTCATTTGATTGGGTTCCAGATCCCGGAGACCAGGAGCCGTATCGAAGGCGGGAGGGGTAACAACAACGCAGCGGATGGCAAGAGACGAGACCAACGCAAGTAAGCAATGCTAATCCTGGTGTGAAGTGACAGGTCCCCAGCTAACGGGGGTGTCACACAGGGGTTGATCTAGAGTTGCGGACCGGCGCCGGAGTGACAGGACAGGCCATTTCGCCTTGCCAAACCTTTAGCGGGCGCTGCCTTGAGAACCATCACGTATTAGGAGGCTGGCCGTCGCTACGCGTCCGCCCTGCCACCGTCAGATATTCATCGGATGGAGACTACCGGCCTTGAACCCGTCCCGGCCGACCAATCCTAGTCCCTCCAGACCACACACCACTTCACTACGCGGCTCGGCCGCATTGCTTTCGCCTCACGGCTCTCGTTGTGCAAAGCAAAAGGTACCATCTAGCCTCTCATCGTGAGTTGTGGTCTAGGCTGCCGAGAGGGGCCTCCTCCGCAAATTATGAACTCCCGCACCGACGACACTGCAGCATGTTTCTGTCCCCACACGCAATATCCACGAATGTGTTCTCTCTCCACATCTCCCGTCTCTGCGTCTCTTAGCCAGGTCGCAGTCTGAGGCTGCTTTCCGGGGTTGGTATCCGGATCCCTGTGCCGTCGGTGGATGTTGATTTGTGACCAGGGCCACTCCACGGCTCTTACCCTTGTCGGGTCGTCAAATCCTCCTCGCGATGCTACCTGCGCACGGCCTCTGTACAACGTCCCTGAGCAAGCCGCAGATGGGTCGGTGTCAGCCGGCTACGGTAGCCCCCGACTGTTTAGTGCAGAGGCACAGTTGTGACAAACACGTATATGGGGTACGCTACTGACGTGGTGAGACTGGAGAAAATGGCAGCCCAGGACACCTCCTGGCAGAGTCTTCTCCTCTCCGTCATTCGCCAATGGCGTATTCATGAACAGACACATTGAACGGGTTCCTGGTTTCAGGGGGGCGTGCCACAGACCAGCCTTTGGACTACGTTGCCTACCATCTCGTGTGCGGTTTTGGTGCTGTAGACTCTCTGCCCGAGTCCATTGCGCACGTAGTAGGAGCTGGGAAAGGCATCGCTTTAGCCAAGACCCCCTAGTCCGACTGCCTAGGGCCCTTGCTTCAGTTTTGAGGCCCGACTCCGATGACCCCGGAGTTTGATGAATACGGAGACTGTGGCGCTCTAAGTCCGTCCTCCCCTGTCCTCGCAGACGCTGGCAAAGGTCGTACTGAATGTCTTGGTACAAGGAGTTTGCTGTGCTGTGACCGGTTCGTGACACCATCGAGGTATTTCACACTAACGGGTTCGAGTCTGTGTTCACGACCGGAGTACCATGGGTCATAAGTGCCCACAGTCAAAACCACTAGGGCGCCTTCTCTCCCCACTCCGCTGCAAGAATCTCAGATATCATTTTTGTTTTATTTATGACGAGTCTATCGACGCGCCCTGCGGAGACTCGTTAGCGAGAGAAAACGAGGCGACTGACAATGAAGCCGCGGAAAGCACGAAGCGATCAGAATGCGGAGCTTATTGGTCTCCAGCTGGGCCACAGAGTCTTTCAGTCCACCCATTGAGCAACTATAAATGGAGGCCATGGCAGCAGGATTCTGCTATTCGTTCTCTCATCACTTTCCTGATTTCACTACACTAGCAAGACTTCTCCTTTTTCTGCACCAACCTCGAGTCTCTTTACTCAGTGTCCCTCAAATCACAATGTCCTCCATCCGTATCGTAAGTTTGCCCATCGAAGTGATGGACAAGAATCGAGGAAAGATTTCTGACAAAGAACCGAAGAAAATGCAGCGCAAAGTCCTCGCTCCCCATCCCCCAACCCCAAAACCCACACCTCAACCCTCAAAGACCCAACAGGGCGTCTAAAAAAGGCTTGGATTAGGGACGAAGGAGCCCAACCCCTGCAAGCTGGATCGGAAACTCGTGGAAAAAACAGCAGCTCAGTACAGTAAGTCATGGCCGTTTCATAATCGATCCCTTTGCCGCCCTCAGCAAGCTCATTGTAGCTGACGCCAGACTTGACAGAGTCTAGGCAAGGAACCTTCTCTGAGTGTGTGTGCCTTCTACCGGATACTGTATCTACGAAGGCCCAAGAAAGCAATATCTAGATGTCGGATGATGACAAGAATTTAAAGAGAAGGCTGGATTGATGTTCTCTCTGGGATGATTGATGCGCTGAGAAGTCGGGAAAGTCTACTTGAAATTTTGCGTTGGACGATGTTGAAAATAGGCAAGAAGCTTACTTAAATACAAACACTCACATCGGTACGAATGCCGGAATTGGTGGGTTTCGCTAATCAATTCCATATCCATCAAAGATCATTGTCTCTTTGCTCGTGATGTGAGGTCGTCCAAGACCATACGAGACAAGCGCCGTCGCTAGACCAGGCTGGCGCGCTTGGCGTCTGTAATAAGCGAATAATGACAAGTAACTTGGGGGATACTTTCTTGTACAACCACCGCGTTCTTCACGGCCCGAAGGAGCAGAGGTGTGCCACACTGCGTCGGAAGGCAACTGCCAGAGCCTCAGGCGGTGCTGGCCGAATGCATACATATGTGCCAAGAGTTGTAGATAGACAACTCGGGCATGCGGGCATTGCAGTCGTGAGGCTGCTCGGCAGCATTCAAGTCTCTCTTAGGCGCGATCAAGTAGGCTCCGGCTGCGGTGGGTGGGCCTTGTTGGTTAGGCCCCACGATCGACGCAAGGATGGTGTGGGAGGTCAATACAGGTTGAAGGACGAGGCCGGAGGAGCGGTAGATCGAGATTATAAGATAAAAGGCTGCGTGTCTGCTCGTCTTAAATCAACTGATCATAGGCGACTCCTACTTCGAACACAATTAGCAATATCAGGCCCCACCAATTCATCAACATGCAGCTCAACATCCTCCGTACAGTGCCATTGTGTCGTGGTACCGAATCTGGAAGCGCCGACTTGAGCGACCAGCGAATGGAACAAGACATACCTCTGCGGCACAATCATGAATCGGATCCTCCCGGCGCTGATCTTGAGGCTCACCTCGGTCAAGAAGGTTGAGATTTCCTCGCCATCGCATCAATTTCAGAAGTGCTGATTGATGTAGAAGCCCCGCTGCCGGGGTTGATTCGCGCATCCAGTCACCGACAGGACGATGTCATGTACCTACTTGCAAGGCGCTTTCGCCAACAGGCAGCATTTTGCCTTGACACAAAAGCCAATGTCGTCGAACAACACTGGAGAGAAATTGTCCGTGCTCTAGAGCGGGATGAAAGTGGTACAGACAAGCTCCAGAAGGATTTCTTTGGGCATATCAAGGAGTATTGTACGCGCTCAGTGATCTGTCTTGTTTGTCGCTCTAGTCGAAGCTGATCCGTGCCTAGACGAACTTGTAATTCTCACACATCAGATTGAGGGACTTAACAAACCAGACCGCCTACTGCTCAAGCACTTCATTACCACGGTCAAATCGTACCTTAAGGAAGGCCAGGCCAGCTTTCTTGAAGCCACACGTGACGATTGGCTAGAGGCGTATCCTATCGAAACCCTGAATCGGTGGTTGAAGCTTATGCCTGAACATGGCACTTTCAGATCTATTTGCGTGAGTCAAACAATATCCCCACCGGCGCAGGTTTGCTAAATTCGATAGGACAAGTTTCGGAACAGGACGACAACCCATGAGCACTATGATACCCATGAGTACCCGGACGAGTTTTTCGGTGCGGTGTTCATCACTCTTTCCCACATCGTCATCGTGGTGCTCGTGGGCGGTCCCGTCGTGGTTCAAGCGCTTGACATCCTGCCGATGGTGGGCAACGTGGTGATGTACATGGTGTGCTTGATCTTCTTTATCGTCTTTACCCAGGCGTTTGTTCGTGGTGAGGGGGCTCAATTTTTGCTGAGCCTCGCCTATGCAGCCGTTGCTGCCACTAATCTTGGCCGCGGGTGCTGAATGAGCAACGTTGTCACGTCTCTCAGTAGCATGTGAACCTTCCGGTCATATCCAGGGGCGAGAGGGACACACGCAATCGTGTCATGGTGTAGCTAAATAGCGGCGATTCGGATGACTTCGGATGTGTGAGGTGGATGTATGAAGCAGCTTGGCTTTCGTGCGATGTCTTTCAATGTATCTGACTTAGTGTAGCTAATGCATGTCGAGATTGTTGTCCAGTGAGCAAGGCGGGTTTGAACGTGGAGTTGTGACGGAGGCCAAGAGCCGTGACGACAGATTCGTGGTTCTCGTGTTCGGTTGGATACGCGGCGCAGCTTGTGATGTCAGTTGGGTCGAGAGGGTCGGAGATGCCGTAGACGTACATGGTGAGGACCGGGAAGAAATGGTCTTTGAGCAAACCGAAGGCCCATCATCTAAAGCAGCTGAGAAGATGGGTAAAGGTCGAAGGTGGAGCTCGTGCGATGAAGATAGACAGAGGGAGAGGAGGGCAGAAAAGCGGAAATAGGTAGGTAGAGAGGATTGGTAGGTAAGGAAGGAACTGAGGAGGGCCAAGGAAGGAACTCGGGAGGGGTGGATGCAAACCAGAACAGGCTGGAGTGTGCCTCAGGTCAAGGGGGGGAGCCTCGTTCAGCGTAGCCCACCAATTTTCGCCAGTCACCAATGCCAAAAGGGACAATAACATGACCAGCCACACTAAAGTATGAGACAACGAGTAGAATATCATGGAGAAGAAAATTAAAATAAAAAACTATGTAGTATTTGCAAATATTCCTTTCAAGAGAGGTTCCTCTCTCTGGAGTATTCGAGCTTGTTCAGAACCACCGGCGTCCCACCGTCCGAAGTACCAAGGCCATGACCCTGGCGCATTTGGCCTCAGTTGGAAGAGATTTTCGTCTCGTTTACTAGTGCAACCATGGTGCGCCCTCATGTCACTTCCAATACATTTACCCCTCTGGCTGATGCCTGCCACGCCAGACTTGCGATGACGGGGGCCAGCGCGTCACTGAGCACACCGGTGCGGGGAGTTTGGTAACCATCACCATCTCTCCCCTCCTCCTCCCTGATCTAATCTCCACAGCCATCCTATATCAGACCGGCTATGTTGCCCTTGCGCTTTTGCTCCACTATTTGCTCCATTTCTCAGAGTTCCGTCGATACTCGTCGTCCTGGCCCACCTCGGTGTAAGTTGGGTTGACCCTCGTCAGAGGCGGAGAGATTGCCGACACTCTCCGAGAGGGAGTGGAGGAAGCGCGTGCCCCCCCAGGTTCGCGCAGAGCCTCATGTGGGACGCGGCCTAGCCCTGATTAACTCCCCAAGGCAGCCGAGCAATCAAAGAATAGGCCCCCATCCCTCCCTAGCGTCATGCTTCATCTCGGTAACCCTCTCACAGGGTTGGAATGAAACCAGCAACCCATGCAGCTTCATTTCCAAACTCAAGCCGTCAGCACTGAGAACAAGTGATGTAACCATTGGATGCGAAGTGCCTGTCTTGAGACGACGCGGCGAACGCCACCGGAGATACTGACAGCTCGAACTCGTCCGAACGTGACCGCAATCGCATGATGTGTAACCTGCAACGCCGGGAATCGGCTGGGTCCCTGATCTTCCGGGTCTTCTTCTGCCACGGTCAACAACAAACAGAGACCTGGCCGTCCCTTATTGGCTGGTAGTGGTTGTCGTTCGCCGCTGTAGGATGAATAAGCTTTAATCCCAGCTCGCCGGGTCATGACTGGTGAGGCTCCTCACACCGCTTTCGGTGCCGAAGGGATGCAAGTTAGGCCGGTTTGAAGGCGTCTGACATCTTTAAATGGTGCCCCCCCGGTCCGTTGCGAGTACGTTCTGTCAAAAATAGCCGTCTCGTTACCCGGAAGAGAAACGACCATTCTTTGATCAGGTCCGCAGTTTATGTTGCTTGGTGTCGACCTAATATGCTTATCGCACTCGCTGTCTTTCACCCTGCCGTCGCAGACAATGTCGCTTCATATACCCCCATCTATCAGTCTTGCCTGTCGCTGAAAGATGCATCGCCCCACAGGCTGTTGCTATCCACATTAACGTCACTGAGTTCTTTTGCCCAGTGACACTGAAGATCCTCATTGTTCAACGGGAATTCTGAGAATGGACAAAGTTAGCACAATTCGTGTATTTTAGCGAATTTTCCCGGGTGCCGCAACCAAAAAAGGAGCACACATCTGGAGCAGAAATGGAGCAGAAATGGAGCAGAAATGGGAGCCGATACAAACCCAGGTAAGCGTGACAGAAGCGTGACAGCCTTGCTGGGCGAAAAGCAATGTGTGGCTAATTGACAGCAGTTCCAAAGAGGTCACATCCTCCAGAAAAAGCACACAATCCAAGCGACATCCTCTAGCTGTTTCTATTCCGAGTCGGTGGCTTGAGCCGATGCGAGTGAGACTCAGGGAGTCAGGGGCTTTCACCATCGTGGTCGTCGGCAGGATCCCTGCCTGGCTGCAATCACCGGGTCGGGCCGGCCCTTCGCCAACTTCTCTCCAGCCAACTAGAACACAGGGCGCCTTAGCCATGGTCCATACCCGCAGGAGTTAGAGTCTGTGGGGTAACGGCTTGTCGATGGCCGATGTGAGATCGAGAGATCTGCTAGGAATCACGACGA
Organism: Ilyonectria robusta; assembly: GCF_021365365.1. NCBI lineage: Eukaryota > Fungi > Ascomycota > Sordariomycetes > Hypocreales > Nectriaceae > Ilyonectria > Ilyonectria robusta. Next base: position 985,516 of record NW_025764438.1, read on the forward strand.
CTAGGGAGGGGCAACGTGCTCCCTGGCTTGTGAAGCGACTGCTGGGGTCTTGCGAATCGGTTCTGTCAACCCAAGTGTTGGCGCTGTGCCGTCATCCTTTCCGTCATGTCGAGCGTTCTGGCTTCGCCTTAGGTGTGCCAGGTTGGAGGGCTCAATGATTGGGGGCAAAGTCATCGCCGCAAATGCCTCGGCAGCGACTCGCCTTCTTCTTCTCTGTCATCAAGAGCGGGGGACCAGCTATATACGGACGCCGGTACCGAAACGAGTCGACATCTCGCCATCATCAATCTCCGCTAGATCTAGTGGCAGCGGCTCGACAATGAGGCATGGGTTCTCAGTGGAGAGCCCTTAGCGAGTCCCGTTCATTTGATTTGATGAATCACGATGGTCTTTAGCAGAATGACGCAGTGACCCCCGTGGGGCTACAGTACACTGGACCTCACGCACTCATATTCCCTCCAGGCTTCGCTACGCTCAGGGCTTCCTCACAACACGCCCACCAGTGATGCCATTGCCACTCCTGGGCGGTGGACACGGGCGTCCACGACCACCTTAGGGTCGAGCCCGGAGGCTTTGGCATTACAGTCCTGGACGCTTTATTTCCCCGGATGCAATGACCCAGGTGCGGTTTTTTTTGTCTGCGCAGAGATCTCAGGCGTTTGCTGGAGGAATGAGTGTTTACGGCACGAGAATTTCCATGGGGGTTCCAGATCAAAGGGCCCTCTTAGCACATTAGCCAGGCTTCGTTCTTTGTAGCCCCAGCGCTTCACACATCAAGTTTGCCGCTCGCAACCTCACGATCGCCACCCTTTGTCTTCAGAGGTTGTGGAACTGCAAAATCTGAGGCTGAACCCCTGAGAGATATTCATCACGCGTAAGGAAGGGGGTTTCTCTCCTTTGGAGACAGGAAAGTCCGATTGAATGCGCCGCCATCTTGGGTTGGCTCCACAAACCAACCGAAGATGCGAAAATCTAGCACTGCAGATCCTTGGAGCCCGTGTTTGATGGAGTTGTTGGGTCAATGAGCCTGGTTTTGACAGCGTCCCGATTGAAGATGGGAATCTTGGCGTCTCGATTGCCACTGAGCGATGGGTCCCAGCAGCCATATTTGAGTTTCGTTGTCCGAAGCAGCAGCAGCAGCAGCAGCAGCAGCGCTTTGGCCGTTGGTTTCTGGAGAATGAACCCCTGAGCCACTTGAGGGCGATGAATTTCCACGTCATCAGCTCACGACGTTGGCCGCCTTATCAACCGGCGAGAAGCTGTGAAACACATCGAGCCCAAATTCTGCGGGCGTTTCTCCTCGGATCGGACATCGCCTCGCCCTCGCCATGACGATCGTGAGCTCCCGGATGCGCCGAGCCCAGTCTGACGATGGCAGCGCAACCCAACATACCCATCCATCCCATGGTTACACACAATCTCAGCCTCCATCACGGCCCTCTCGGAGCCTCTCTCTCTATCTCAGGAGCTTACTCTACACCCACTTTCCGAAAGTGAGGCTCTCGTCAACACTTCAAAGGGCGGTGAAAGCTGATGGTGTTGGCTCGGAGCCTACGATATTCAGCCCCTCCCATCCTTCTCAGCGTCGTCATTCCTGAGTGGTCCTTCTCCTTGCCAACTTTCAACCGGTGAAGCCGACGATCAAGTTGTTGCACAGCCCGTTGCCTAACCAACACCCTCATGATTCTTCGCAGCCAATAAACAACATGCCGAGATATGCGCCTTTCAGACACCCACTGCACACTGAGAAGTATCGAAGAAGTACTCTCGTGTCGCCCATTTCTCGCAGCAGTTCAGTCTGCGAGTCTCACTTGCTCCGCCTGGAAGGGGGGTCATATGAGAGCGATGAATGCATGCCATTCGCGCTTCCTGCAGAGCGCATGCGTGTCATGACCCTCTTAGCCCGGATCGAGAGCGCGCTGAGCCTCAACCTCGGGGCGGTCAACGGGAGGATTAGGCACAAAGTGGAGGCTGATGGAGTGGGCTGCTGCGGGGGGCCGGGTTTAGCATCGTGGATTAAGAGACGGGATCGGAGATTACGTCGACGTGGTGATGTGGCTGTTGGTCGAGGAGAATCTTGGCGGAGATGCGCGCTTGTGGATGTTGGCTGCGCGGGTAAGAGGATCAATCAGAGTGAGTCTTGTTTCCAGTGGACATCACTGGTAGAAGATCCAAAGGACTCGATATAATACTTTGGCGAACTCGGCGTAAGAGTGCTGGAGCCAGCCTGGCCGTTTTTGTATCAGTTGCATGTTCAGCCTCGTTGGTTCTGGGCTATTGGACAACCTTATGTTCTCAGCATGGCCACCTCAGGGACGCATTCAGGTTACAAATACTCAAGACGATACTAATAGAAGATGGAAGCACTTGATCACGCCAGATGAGTCTTTGTCGGAGTCTTTATTTGACCATGTACGGAATTCAGGGCTCTTTGATACCAATGTTCTTGGCCAGTGGAAACTTGGAAATATGTGCTCTCAACTCATGATTCATTCCACCATCTATGTAGCCAGACTGCCTACAATCACCAACAAGTCCGTTTATATCATTACTCCGAAAAGCCCACGTTACGCTCCGTTTCGATACACCTGTGCACCCTGATTCCTGAAACCAATGGTATCCCTTCGTTGCAAGATCATCAAGGCCCGATTCAACGCCTGCTCACTGTATCCCTTACCATCGACCATCTCCTTGCGCAGCGTCGCCAGACTGGTGCTCCAGCCGATGGGGAGTCGCCGCTTCAGCTCTGCCTCAATGCGGTTGACTTCTTCGTTGAGCTCACGGCTGCCCTGGTTGCTACCCTGGTTGACTGCATCCATGGTGGAGCACAGGAACAGACGGATGGCTTCGTCTACGTGCACCTCGGTTGCGATAGTAGAGAGGGTGAGTTTGGCGAGGGACTCAGTGATACGGACGATGGCTTCGAGCTGACGGACCGTGATGGGGATGGAGGAGCGAGCGTTAGCTTCAATCTCGGCGGCATGGACCTGCCGTCGGATGGAAACGAAGTGAGATGAAAGTTTCTCGGCAGCCTCAGGACTAAGACGGGGAGCGCATCGACTACAACGTGTTAGTGGTTGAATATGTAAGGGGAAAAGGACGAATTGGGGACATACGTTCTGCAGTAGGTCAAGTACTTGCGCATCCGATCGATAGGGATTTCGGACTCGGTGACCTCTTCGGCACCTCGGCCGTCCATCTGGATGCTGAGAACGTGCTTCGCCATTTTCTCATCCTTCTCGCGGCTGTGGTCATCCTTGACGATAAAGATCATGTCGAAACGAGACAGAATGGTAGTCTGGAAGTCAATGTTCTCTCCAGGGGTTTTCATGTCATCATATCGACCAAAGATGGGGTTGGCGGCCGCCAAAACAGATGTTCTGGCGTTGAGGATGGTGGTGATACCCGCCTTGGCAATGGAGATAGTCTGCTGCTCCATGGCTTCGTGGATAGCCACTCTGTCTTCATCTCGCATCTTATCGAACTCGTCGATACAAACCACACCTCCATCAGCCAGGACCATGGCGCCGCCTTCGAGGTAAAACTCGCGGGTCGAGTGGTCTCGTTGGACTGAAGCCGTCAAACCAGCAGCAGATGAACCCTTTCCGGAAGTGTAGATGGAGATGGGGGCTGCTTTCTCCACAAACTTCAACAACTGAGACTTGGCGGTACCGGGGTCACCAAGTAGCAGAACGTTGATGTCACCTCTTAGCCTCATTCCATCCGGCAAAATCTTTTTGGAACCTCCTAATAGGAGACAGAGGATGGCCTTTTTGATGTCACGGTTTCCATAAATGGACGGTGCAATGCAATCTGCCATGATGTTGTAAAGGTCTGGTCGTCTGCTCAATTCCAGAAATTCCTGCTCTTCCTCTTCGGAAAAGGTGGCAGCGCCCTTGGCGGACTGGTCAAGGTCGGTTTGGATGCCAACCGCTCGGAGGTAAGGCGTGCGAATGGCTACGGCTCCACCATTCGACGAGTTCTTTGAGGCCTTGTTCTGGTAAATCGAGAAGATGCCCATAACAGTACATCTCGACCCAGGGACGACTCGGTTGGTTAGATGCCTGTCGGCGGAGATGAGGACATGTCTAGGCAACTCTCCCACGGGAACCTGGTCAGGGGCTTCCTGAAGCTTGATGATTTGCTGGTCGACGAACAGTGACTTCTCATGCATTACAAAGTATGGGTCCAGAGGACACTTCGGTGTTGGGTCGCTCGGGACTCGGGTGCGGCCGCATATTCGAGGCAAAGTAACACCTGTAAAGCCACCCAAGATCGGGATGGTCTGTGTGTGTTGGCAATTCCGACATTGGAGGTGAAGCTCTGTCGCCTTTGATGACATGACCGAGGCGCCAATCACGATGCCTGGTACCCGAACCAGTCGGGCGATAGTCATCGAGTCAAGGTTTCGGATAGATACGTCGTCGGCGTCCGAGTGAAGAAGGAGTTGGTGCTCGGGGATTTGGGCCTTTGGGTCGTGGGGGAAGACGATTCTGTGTGTGCACTTCTTCAAAGCGCCCTCAAACTATTCCGGGGTGTTAGTACGTGCGCCAAAGGATCGGGATATGCATGCTCTGCTCACCAGCGGGATGATCTCTGCGGGCTCGGACGCCAACTTGTGCGCCAGCTCCTCGTTGAAGTTGATCAAATCGTTGATGTTGACATCGCAGTAATACTTCTTCAGCAGCGCATTTTCTCGCAGCTGATCTCTGTGTAGGGGGTTAGCACGGCAGAGCTAGAGGCCTAGGGTCGAATGCGCAAACCTGTAGACGAAGTTGTTGTCGAGTCGGAAGTCGAGAATGAAGGTCTCGAGCTGGGTCTGCAGCTGCAGGCGGGTGTCGCCATTTTCGCTGAAACTCGGGTCAAAGACTTGGGCAGAGTAGACAGATTGGCGATCCATTGCGACGTAGGCGTGATGTATCTGAACTTGCTCTTTTGTCGTCTGCGTGCCCAAGGCTGGAACTGACGGGGGTGGTGATGCAGATACTGTGGAGATGTTGGAGGGGCTCGCAGTTGACCAGTTGACCGAGTAATTTAGTTAGGTCTTGTCGCGAACAAGGACGCGACCGCGTCAACGCGTAAATTGATCCGGTTAGTCAGCTAACCCCACTCCAAGGCGCATCAGCTCTCGTATCTTATCTTCACGTGTTTCCAGGGGTAAGCTGAGCTGTCGTGGCTCCAACGCATCCGGGCTAGGTACAATGCCATAATTGAGCTGCCTAATGATGACGATCTATGCGCTCTTGTCTTGATTTCTATTTAACATCTCCTAGATTTCACGTGTCGGTCGCCTGTGCCAGTTCTTGTCTTCCCAGCGATGATACCCTTGTAATTCGCGAACCCGGCCGTCAACACAGTTGTCGGCGTCTTGTCCTGCCTTCGCCAGGCCAGCATCAACCATGTTCACTCACAACGCCGCAAAATCCGTCGACAATCTATCAGCTCTGTCCCCCATAGGCCGCGGGGAGCTTCCCTTCCATAGGTCAGTGGTGGAAGAGTGCGCATAGGACTTACCGCTGACAATACCGAACGTAGCGGCGGTAGACATGGCTCCGTCCATCATCGACCGACCTCCCGACGCGGATCGACAGCGAGCTCGATCCATTCGGTAGGGGGCGTATTGGATAGCGCTCCCAGCAGTTGGGCTGCTTCTGTTTACGAGTCGAACCATAATGGTGCGTCTTCCAATTCCGGATTTGCAAATATGCGCCCAATATTAACCACCAAGCAGCCATCTCGACCCTCCTCCAACCTCCTATCGTCCGAACTGGCCTTCAACCTCACACCTCAGCGCCAACATCGAGCGCGCACAAACCCCCGACAGCAAAAGACATTCCCCCGGTTGCTCTGACGAATATTCCCCATGTCGATGTCGAAGAATTTAAGCCGTACCTGTCGCAGGTTGGCACCTTGTACGAACAGCTTCGAAGAATAAAGGAGAATGACGACGACGCCAACAGCACCCAGCGGTTAGCGAGGCAAGAGGAGCAGGTGGACACGAGTGGCGATGCGTTTCTAAGACCCGGACGCCCTACGCGCAGGAGCTCAACTGCGTCCCTCTCATCGTTAAACTCGAATGAAGGCTCGAGTCCCGTCCGGAGACCCAGCGCCAGCTTTGCTCGGAGGTCTATGCAAGGTCCACCCCCACTGTCGACGATTCCAACTGTTTATTTCGACGATGAATTCCATCTTGAGAACCCAAGGACTTTCGATGTTGTCAGCGAGCGATCGGAAGTCATCCGCCCGGCCAGTTCGGGGAGCGGAGAGAAGGGTGCAACCAATGGGAGCGCAGCTGCGCCCAGGAAAGCTCTCGCCACGAACGCAATTTTGCAGGAGAAGTTGTCTTGGTACATGGACACAATTGAGGTCCATCTTATCAATTCAATCTCAACTGCATCTACCACCTTCTTTACGGCCCTTGGGTCTCTCAAGGAGCTACACTCGGAAGCCGCCGAATCTGTCCAGAGGATCAAAGGCTTGAGGAAAGAGCTCGAAGCTCTTGATGAGGAGATTGCGACGAAGGGTCTTGAAATCGTCCATAAGAGACGACGACTAGAGAACCTCAAGCAGCTCAACGATGCTGTCCTGCAACTAAGGCAAATTGCTGACGGTGTCATGGGATGCGAGGCACTTGTTGACCAAGGCGAGGTGGACAAGGCTCTCTCGAGCATTGACTCATTGGAGAAACTAATTGCTGGCGAACGGGATCCAGCCGCTGACTATGAGTCTGAGATGCAGTTGCGAGATCTCAGGTCAGCCTCCGCCTTGCAGGGCGTCAATGCCGACCTCGCCACGCTGAGATCCCGCGTTGGAAAGGCATACGAATCTAATTTCCAAAATATTCTGATGCGCGATCTTCGAAACCACTCTGATTCGGCGTCCACACCAGAGATTCTACTCCGCTGGACCAACGCTGCAACCAGGGCAAAGGGTGGTCATGCCAGGTCACCATCAGTCTTCCCAGCTTACTTAGCGGGTACCGATGAGCTTAAAGCACAGCTTTTCCCTTGTATGGTTGGATTGCACCGCGCCAAGCACATTGCGGCAGCGACCATTGCATACAGGGAATCTGTTCTCCGAGAGATTCGGAATCTGATCCGACGACCGCTCCCGAGCTCCACTGACGACGACAATGAATCAATGATGTCAGTCTCAACGGCGAGCGGGGGCCGGGGTCTATCAAACCAAGAAAAGTCGTCTATTCTCGCGCGAAACTTGCGAGCCCTGGATCCCGAGGATGGCGAGGAGTTACTCATCAAAATATATGTCGGAGTCACAGAGACCCTGAGGCGGTTGACAACCCAAGTCAAGGTGCTTCTAGAAGTTACGTGTTCCCTGACGGATTCGCCACAAGGGGATGGGCTCAGGTCCCCCCCAGTGCGATCACCCATATCAAGCCCGAGGCCTGATCGGTACCCAGGCAATCCCATGAATTCAACATTCGAAGCCCAGGAGGAACTTCACAAGAATCTTGACGTTGCCAACCTCCTCGGCCAGGCCGTTGATGTCGCAATTGAGAAGATTGTCAAAGTGTTGAAGGTCCGAGCAGAGCAAACAGCCCATCTTCCTCTGGATCTTTTCCTGCGATATTTCACACTCAACTTATACTTTACCAATGAGTGCGAGTCGATATCTGGCAGGAGTGGCACGCCCTTGAAGACCGTGGTTAATGGCCACATCAAGGATTTTGTGCAGAGAAATCGCGATGTTGAGATGCAGAAGCTTGCACAAGGCATGGAATCTGACCAGTGGAATGCCAAAGATTTCAGTGACGACAACGCAGAGATCCTTGACATTCTACTAGCCAGCAGCACGCGGGATGCCGCCAAGTGGACAGAAAGCAACAAGATATACATGCCTTATTCCGACACAGAGAAGACAGAGGGAGAGACAGCTGCCATCGAAAGCAATGGAACTAGTAAGGAAAAGACGCGAACCGCAACTATTGACTCGGAGACGTTCATGCTCCCCAAATCAGCAATTCTTTGCCTCGAGGGAATTGCTAAATTCTCACATCTCATTACCGGGATTCCGTCGATGACGCTTGACATCGCGACTTCCTTAATAGCATATCTGCAGCTCTTCAATTCTAGGTGCACACAGCTCATTCTGGGCGCGGGCGCAACTCGCTCGGCTGGCTTGAAGAACATCACGACAAAACACTTGGCCCTGGCGTCCCAGGCACTCTCGTTCATCGCGACTCTCATTCCTCACATTCGCGAGTTTGTGCGACGTCATGCTGGCTCCGGAGCAAATGTTTCCAACCTCATGGGTGAGTTTGACAAGATCAGGCGACTCCTCCAGGAGCATCAAGACAGCATCTACCAGAAGCTTGTCGATATTATGAGCGGCCGAGCCACCATTCACTGCAGGAATATGAAAGCCATCGACTGGGACGCGGACGGTGCAATCAGTACTCACCCGTACATGGAGACTCTGGCGAAGGAGACAAGCACACTACACAGGGTTCTCACGAAACACTTGCCGGAGACTTCTATCCAAATGATCATGCTTCCTGTCTTCTCCAGCTACAAAGAGCAGCTTGGTTCAACCCTGGAAGACGCCGAACTCAAGACAGAGGCGGGTAGACAAAGGCAAGACTACCCAGTCATTGACAGGCGGTCAAACCCGTTGCTAACATCTTACTAGCATGCTCAACGACATCGACTTCTTCGCAGCTAAGCTTGGGAAGCTCGACGGGTTCGGTGACACTGGAGAGTTCCTAGAAAGGATAATCAAGGCTAAGAAGGTCGAGGTGGAAGCACCTCCTGCAAACTCAAGCGCTCCTGAGCCCCAAGAAGATAAGCCGGAAGAGGAGGCAGAAAAGAAGTCAGAGGAACCCGCCAAGGATGACGAAAAGAAGTAGTCTTCAGCAGCAACCCAGTTCCAGAGATCAACGTGGCAGTCGAGGTGGTGGTATGGCCCGGGCCACAAGGCCGTGTTACGATAGTTATGTGAAAACACCATATTCTTGTACGTAGAATGCTATTCACATCCCATTGGTTAGCTACGCTACACCGCATCCCGCACTGAGGCCATGTGCCGATCGCGACAAGCCCACCAGCAGCAATCCTTGGTGGCCAACTTACCTTGTCACTTGACACCTTCTAGAGTCGTACGGCTACGGGATCATATTTCGCCTTGGCGAGAACCACAGCGCTGGGTCCTGAATACTCCGACAGGGGCGTCCCGTTGGTGCCACGCCACGCCAGCCAGAATAATTACTGCCGCCGAGTCTCAGGACATGTCACGCGCTGTGAGACGTCTCACCGCCGCCGTCCCAGCGGCTGAGCGACGCCAAGGACTCTGCGGCACAGCGAGATTTCGTCCCCGACTGTTGCAGACTGCCCGACCATGGATCTAGACTCTTCAGGGCGATAGGCGGCCGCGGGGGAAATGAGCAGCGTTGCTTGGCGATGAGACGAGCCACGATGGCCTGCACAATTTGCGCCAAGAGATTGCACCCCAGGCACAACGATCGGCACGATGTCGAAATAAGGATCGCGTGCGAGTGACAGTGGGAACAATGGCAATGGGGCCTTTGTTGGTTACACCGTCCCGGGGATCATGCATTTTACGACTCGGCGCTGGTGACACCGCAAGGGGTGGTGGAGATGGACGATCCGCGATCGGCGACAACAAACAAGCCAGGAATAGCAACAATGAGGGGAACCTGAACTTTGTGCGACGAGTTCTCAATAGGATAACTTACATTTTATGCGAGGGGGGGATGAGATGTGCAACCCTCTGTCGTCACTCGGTCAGTATGGTGCAGCTGCATGTCTGACGTGCCCGACGTGCTGAGCAAACCTTCCAGGGACAGGGCAGGTCGCACGACGCGAATAATGGTGAGGCAAGCGGGCGGGGAAACCAACAGAACAAAGCGTCGCTCCGGCCAACAGATCGTCATGATCTCGAACTCTAGGAAGATCGACATTGTGCAGTCACATGAAAAGCATGTCAAAGAGAGTTCAAAGTGTAGATCCAAGTCTATGTTCATTCATCCCAAAAAGTATCTTTTCAAGGGGTTCACAGACCCCAAAGTATATACAAAGAATCTATCAAAGTTCAAATGGTGTTTCAATGAAAGTGAGAATTTTCCAAAAAGTAAGGAGTGCCAGACCCAACCCCCCTTGCTGATCTGTGATCAAAGAGGCATCAAGCCTGCGACAAGTTGGGTTGGTGAAGAAGGCGAGACAGCGAGTGCAGCTCGCATCAATCCCCAAAGGGTTCTGTGTTGGAGTTTTTTGTTTTGTTCCATCCATAAGCGCCGCCAGCCGCCCAAAGTCTATAACCCGGGTATCTTGTAATGGGTATGTGAAGGGTATGTCAAGTGTCAAGGGTAATGTGAATGTGCTCGTGTCATCGTGAAGCGACGCTCTGCGTCAAAAGAGGAGGCAAGGTGGACATAAGGCGTCCAGGCAAAGCGACGAAGACGCTTAGTAGACGGAGCCGGCACCCAGAGTGCTGATGAGGTCGACCTCCTCAGTAACCTTGGTCTGGACGTCGTCAGGGAGGTAGTAGGCGTTGTTGCAGGGGAAGACGTCGCAGCCAGACATGGGCTCACGGGTCTTGACGGGCCACATCTGCTTGACGTTGTCGTGGTCGGCAGGGTTGACAATGGCGGAGACATCGAAGTAGGTCAGGCCGCCCCAGCCACCGAAGGTGACCTCGCCGAGCATGCCAGGGACGCTCTCGGCACCCTCCTGAATGGCGTAGTAGTTGCCAATGTAGCCATCGGGGAAGGTGACAGTGGTGTTCTTCGTGCTGTCGACAGTGACGGAGTCGATCTCAGCGTGGCCAGCGCTAGGGGTGAAGACGATGGTGCGAGTGACATCGTCAAGGGTCCAGAAAGTGACAGTGTTGGCGGCAACAGTGGTGGCGGCGGCAGCCATGGCCAGGAGAGCGGTAGCGAACTGCATTTTGAAGTTGGTTGGTTTTGTGAGGTTGGTTGTTTGTTTGGTTGGTTTGTCGTCAAGACAAGTAGATGATTTCAACGGTTGATAAAGGACTGAACCAAGACGTTTAGATCAAGATGCTCCGGTGAGATCGAGGACTAGCTCGCTGCTTCAGGGGAGATGTTTGCAGGGAAAGTGATGAGACTCGGCTTCCAAAGGAATGAGAAGCGTGGAGTATAGAATGAATGATAGTCCGAAGACAGAAGTGTGAAACAAATGACAGTTGTGGGTAACGAGAACGAACACCAGAAGGAGGTACGGGTAGGGAGGCCCGTTTTATAAGCACATCTGAGCCCGGACATCTGGGAACGCGTCCCATCTCGCTCAGGGCCAGTCTCTCGCCAGATCAGATTTTGTCAAGCAAACGTTAGCGCCTCAGTGGAGCAACAGGACAAGGTCCAGCGAGGCGATGCTGGCGAGACGGGGTCGGTGCCCGAGCTGGAGGACACCCGAGTTGCCGGCGCCACCATTGGACGCCCCGGCGCCTCCGGTGGGCCACCAACACAGTGAGTTGCGAGTTGCGGCACAGGGTTGGCAGAAGTCACTTACGCCCGAGACTCCTCTCATCTGCGTGGGGAGTTGTCCCGTCGTCTAGCGCCCTGGTGGTGTCGTGGTGGTGCGTGGTACGTGGTGTGGTGCGCTCCCGTCCAACTGCCACGCGCCGCCCTGACATGACCACCCACCCGCCAGGAACCTGAAGCCCTTTGTTTCAGGGAGTGTCTTTTTTTGGGTCTCACAATAGCCCGCTGCTGATGAAAGCGTTTCCCCCTATTATTTGCCGCCTGGAATACGACCTTTGTTTTCAGAAACACTTCCTCCACCGTTGGCCCTCCACGAGGAGTGAACCATGCGGCAGGATTGTTTCCCACCTGGCCCATCTACCAGATCGAAGAGGATGCGGCAAGGAGCCGTGGGATTCGGGGAGTGGGGGCATCGATCCGGCGCCTTGGGTACATGAGCGCGTACCGTATGAATTCCACGAGAGAGGAGACAACAACAGTCCCTGGCCAAGCAGCCAGGCACATGCCGGACAACAACCGCTGTCAGCCCGGGACTAAGGCAAGGGGCAAGGGCAAGGGCATGGCAGAGCTTGCGAAGTGGAGCAATGCCGCGAGGGGTTGAGCCAAAAACCGCTCTTTTTTTCTTCTAGCTGCATCCCTCATCAGGCGCGAGGTTGGCTGCGGCCCATCATTGGTCCAGCGATTGCGACCAGTGCCTGGTACCTGCGCGAAGCCAGGTGGACGGCTCTCACAGGCTTGTTTCGAAAGCCTCCGGGGTGTGTGTGGATGCGCACATGGAGGCCAAGCCAAGGGGAAAATGTCCGTCAGCACTCGCACAAGGCCGATTGAATAAGACCTTTGTACACTTACAGCAAGGTCGCCTGCAAGCACTTCACAACGCACGTACTAGTACACACCGCTTACCACCAGGGCCGGCTCAGAGACGAGTGTGGCCACTGACGAGGGTCGGAACCTGGCGCCGGGTCGCTGAGGCCTCAACACGTGGAGCCGCGAATTCCCAGTGAATTCCCAGTGAGCACCTGAATCATTCTGTGCTGGCCTGGCATCTGGTTTCGTCTGGCACAGAACGCCTCATGGTGGCCCGACGGGCACTAGACAGATTGGGCATGTCATGGCGCCGCTGTTTGAACAAAGGCCTTGTCTGGCAAGCCATTTTCTTCGCGGTGAGTCGGTCAGACGTGGACTAGATCCGGCATGTCTAGAGGGGCAACAACGGTTTCGTTGGGGCCATTGCCAGTCCGTGATTCATTCTGCGATGTCGGGCCAGCAGTTGCGAGTCGGAAGCCACCGCACCACACCCGCCTCCCCGCGGCCGATGCTGGGCAAGATTGTGCGAGAATAAGCAACGAGATGATGGCGAGATGGCGAGATGGCTGGTTTCCAAGTCAGCCGTCCAAGCGTTCCGGTTGCATTACCTCGTTCCTTGTTCCTGGATGATCATCCCCCCGCCGAACGCCATGTCTTCTCGTGTAGGGGTCCCATGCAAATGGATCTCGGCGAGTCGGCGGGTGCTACGGGAGCGCAACCGCATCGCCAATCAGCGGCCAAATACGAATGTTTGTGAAAGCTCTCCTTGCATACCGAAGGGCTATTATGGACCTGGACCATAGCGCTGAGCATGCCAGAGGCGACACAACCAGAAGACGGAAAAGGGGTGGAGCCGCTGCTGAAAACTTTGATGGCGTCGAATGTGACGGAATCTTGCATTATCCAAGACGAGTCTAATGACGGGAGGCGCAATGCTCGCCAGGCACAAAATAGATGCCGGCCCTAGTTGCCTGAGGCCGGAACCGCGCTTGAGCCCTGCGGACCCGCTCCGGTTGATTCGGTAAAGTCGGTTGGTCAGCTTCTAGCCCGCTTCCTCCATAACGGAGTGGAACGCTCTCAGCTCGCTCCTCACTTACCTGAGAAACGGCGTCTTTTTCCAGCCATTCTAGCCACTCTAGCCCTTCTAGTACAGTTCAGAACTGTCGGCGGCTGCGTGGCATTAGCAACCAGCCCAGCCTTTCCAGGAAAGTTCTCCGTCCGCTCGACTCATTGTGCAACCGATGCAGACTTGTGCAGTCATGTGCAGCTTCCCCCGATTGGTCCGCTGTGAGTTTGTGCACGCTGCGCTCTGACGTTCTCCGTTCCCATTCCGGTCCAGGCGGCAGACAACAGGGGGATAAACTTGGTGGTGCACGCAACCGCACTACGGATGGTACCTTGCGTCCGACACGTCGAGCCGCACCTCAGGAACGCTCCAGGAACGCTCCGCTAGGTCTTGGAGATGTCCCCCAACAAGCTCTCGCCTGCAGTCTCCCACGTACCGAGCCCTCTTGGAGCCCTCTCAGAGCCCTCCCACAACTCAACCGAATCCTTCGGCATTGAACCGACTCCTGGGCCGAGGGAAAGGTCTCGTTGCGAGTCATCAAGTGATTGCGAAATCCATCCCACCTCCGATGAACCATCCAGCAGTGCTCCCACCCCCAACGCATGCTCGCCCGTGCCCTCTTACCATTTCTTTTTCCCCTCCTCTGGCGCCCTCAGCTTGTCGGAGCTATGACACGCCACCGAGCCTTGAATTTCCTCTCACTTTCTCAATTATTGCAGATCTGCCCAGTCATCTGCTGTAACCCTGTCATAGTGATGAAAATTTACATTACTTGTACCAACCGATGATGGCATGGACTCCGATCGAGATGGACCAGAATTGTGTGGCAACTGGCAAGAGACAACGAGCAAGTCCCACAATTGAGGCACTTGTTCTAGTCGCTTCAGTCCTTTCTCTTGTGACCATCTCCAGTAGTTCGTCTCTTGGTCTTTTAGGCCCACTGACATGTCGCAGGGTGAAAATTCAGCAATGCCACCCTCCAGCAGCCCGGTAAGTGCCTCTCTCGGTGATACATGTGACTGAAGATACTTCTCCAGTCCCGTCACCGAGGCCGTGGGCTCCACCCCAAGTCGACCCAAGGTTGCCTACATGCCCCCGGCTGCTGAACCCATGTGTCAGGCCTCGTAGGGTGCCAAGTCACATAGCCTTACCAGGTAGACAAAGTTCACACCCAGACTATGTGTGGAAAAGTCCCTCAACTAGAGAGGACTGGTTGGGTTTGTCATTTGCTAACCACAAGGAGTATGTTTGAATCGACAGCCGGCCTTCGGAAGTGTAACCCGGGTTGTCCATTTGGGAGCGGTCCGATTCAGATTGCCACGGCATCTCAATTCACACGTTTGAACATGTTGATCCGGGGCGGGAACGATAGGGTATCGGGACTGCCCCCAAGACGACAATCAGGCCTCGGCGAATGTCGCGTGGCGGGACGATGGGGGCTCTCGTCAGGAACTGCCAACGTAGTCCACTTCTTGTCCCTTGTTGAGGTTGGGCCGGGACCGGACATGTGTTTGAACCGTCCAGGAAGAAGCGCCAATAAGCAAGCCCTCATAGGACGAGTTATCATTCGAGTCCTCGTTACTCAGTGCGTTGGCGAGTCACGTCCTATCTCCTCGTGCATCTCCTCGGCATCTCCGGTGAAGGGAAGAAGAAGCCGTTTCTCTCTACCTGTCATCACCGTCACTTGACAGCGGACTCGAATGTTCAAAGCACCTGCTTCTGCGTGGTAAGCGCGCTTCTCGCATGCCGGCTGAAATGACTGGTTTTGCGAAACCTGATGGCTCCTCTGGATGGCCTTCGTCTCATGCGGAATCGTTCACAGTTCACCGCGCATTAAACTAGTCGAACGAGTGGTTTATAATGCCTGCCACAGACCGTGATGAGATAGAGCAATGGATCGTCTTGTGTTGTATCTGAAGTCAACATGAGAGTAGAGAGGAGGAAGGATGCGTTTGGGGGATCAGCCCGATCAACGACTCCTCATGACCATAGTCATGTGACGTGACCGCACTCCAATCCCCACATCTGTTCTTCTGATCTTCAGGAAACGTGAGTTTTGAGCGAGAACCGATTAAACAAGCAATTACCCAAGGGTACGAGAGGTTCATTATTTTCTTCTTATACCTCACATGCGGGTGTTCCTGGGGTGATCGGGTCCATCTTGTCAAGGTACCTACCTAGGTACCTCAAGGATCGTGAGCAGATGGGTGTCACGTGATGCATAACATCGCTTTAAACTCGCCCATCATCAAGCGCTGGTCTTTGTTGAAAAAGAGCCCTTATTTACCTTAGTTAATTTGGCCCGTCTTCGTTATATTTATAACGTTAAATCCCTGGGTTCCTATCCCTTCATCTTGCTCCACGACAAATTTCTCAGCTTCTCATCTTCTATATAGCTCCAGGGTAGCCAGCTCTGCCCTCACCACGAATGTCCCTTTTTCGCCTTTGTCACCGGCCAACAAAGAGCTTAAAAAGTTACGTAATTAATAGAACAATGAATCTTTTGGGGGGGAAGAGGGACTATGTAGTTACAAGCATGTGTTGTGTCGAACATGTACCCTCAAGCTTGAGCTTTCCTGAATGTGCACCGTATGGGAAGTAGTGCTCATTCTACTTGGCATAAAACATCTTAACCGTGTTTACTAAAGCTTCAATACACCCCTGAACAACGGTAAATCAGCCAATTGTAATAATAGTCTTGGGAAGCTCCGAGATAATAACCTTCGCATTGCCAAACTTACTAGCAAAATGAGAGTGCACATTTCAACCAGCGCAACTAGTAATATGCCTTCCGTTCTGAATGTGACACCGTAATGAGGAAATACAATGTTTGCATTTTCTGTGTTTTTATTGTATCTGTGGAAACTATAGAGACGGAGGTTTGAGGGCTCGGTGCAAAGATAAATCCTGTGTGAGTTGTATGGAGTCGAGAGATTGAAAACCCAACAAACCACCTAAAGTCAAATTGATAGAGACTGGTGTGGCGATGTGTCTGCAATGGCAGAGAAGGCAGAGACTGGAGGCAATAGAAACGAATGAATAGTCAAGACGTCATGGATACCATCACCGGCATCGCCTGATCAAATAGTTTCCAAAGTGATCCCACACCGATAGACGAATGACACTCTGAATTGAATATGCTGACGAATGTGTCCGCTAGTGATAGTGGACGGTCTATATCCATATTTGAAATGCTCCCCTGTGGGACTCTGAGATTTACTAACTCGGTTGAGCCAATAGCCTCAAAGGCAGGCGGAACTTCATGTTGAGGGCGGTCCGCTGTGGACTCCTTTTGGCAAAGGTAAAGACTCCCACGTCCCCTAAATCCCCAAAGATGAAAAAGCCCCCAATATAATTCGCGACAGCCCTATTTTCCGAGGTACTGTATCCCCCAGTACTGGGTGTGGTGCGGTGGTACCAAGTGTGTACCCATGCTGTGCGCAGCCACTGTATGGTTTGGATATATCTCATGATATCGAGTAAAGCAAAAGCTAAAATAAAGAACTCAAAAAACGGAATGTGAAAATAGCAGCTGCGGAAGGGTAAATTTAATTTACAGTACTGTTATGGAATCACGAACTGGGCAGAATCACCGGGAGAGAATGTGCTATCAGAAATCTGCGCAATAAAGTATCTTGACTAGAAATTTAAACCCAAAACATAACAAGAGTGCTGAGAAATATGTACTATGAATAATGCCTGACGCGGACTTGAGTCTAAAATCCCAATAGGTCCGCCGCCATTGCAACAATCCTGGAGAGAAGCGAATAGGGAAGGTTGATCTGGTATCCTGTGACATCCTATAACTCGTGTGACTTGTTAAAACCCCACCGTAAATCAGAGACTGCAGGTTTCCAAAAAGAGGCAAGCAGCTATGAAAACAGGAGATCATCAATCATTCCATGGCTTAAATAAACTTGCCGCTTCCGTTGCAGCGAGTCAGGGGGAACTGCTTCTTGGCGCACATGGCTATGATTTCATTAGCAATCCACATTGATTAAACCGAGGCCGTGAAACTTACAGATAGCTCCAGAAACCCACTTGACACCGGCGTACGAGCCCTCCTGGTAGGAATCAGCCATCCATGTGCCAATCTGCTTCTGGCTACCGATGCAACCTCGCATGTTGCGGCCGTAGCGGCGGGTCTTGAAGGGCCGGGTGATCATGACACCGGACCAGCCCTTGGGGACAGTTCCCTTGATGTTGATGACGGTCTGCGTGGTCCAGGTGCGGGTGTAGCTAACACCAAACGAGGCACCGAGTCTGTCCTTGATGAACTTGAGCTCGCCTTCACCGCTCACGGTGACACTGTTGGAAACGGAGTATCCAGAGCTGACATAGACGTCCATGGCGCCGACACTAGCAATGACGACGGGGCTCATCTTCCAAGCAAGCAGACGTTAAAAATTGTGTGCCATCCAGGGAGAGGTAAAAAGCCAGGGGCACTTACCTGTACGTCCCAATCCACAAAGTTTTCGGTTTTGTCGGTGATAAGGGCAGTGGTATAGGAGCAGTCAGCACGGGCGTCCAACACCTTGTCATCAGTGCTGTTCAAGAAGGCCTCATCGATCTCAGGGGCCTCGAGGTCGAATCCGTGCTGGCCGATCAACTGCTCATAAACGGACTCATGGACAATCTCCACTGTGATTTCCTGAATGTCAGTGAATGTGCTTCCAAGATATCTGGGCTCCATGTAATTCAAAGAGAGAGGGAGCAAATGTGGAGGTCAAAATGGGAAGAGTGCTTACTGCGACCATCCTCGCCGTAGAGGATAACCTCATCATGCTTGAGGACATGATCAGGAGTCCACTTGGTGCTGTTCAACTCGGGAGTGTTGAGCTCGATAGCGGTAGGAGCTGCGCTGGCGGCGCTGGCGAGAACCAGGCCAACGAGGGCGGCGGAAAAGAACATATTGATTGAGTGAAGAGTAGAGGGAATGTAGTATATTGAATGAGTTGTCTGATTGAGCTGATGAGAGGCAGGCAATAATTACACAGAGGAAACTCGAAGGCTTTATACATAATGTACAAACATGTTGAAATCACGAAGTCATGGACTCACGATCCAGTATCACGCAGCGTGTAGTTGCTCACTTTCCATTTTGGGTAATTGTTCGTTACGCGATGCCTATCACGTAGAAAGCAGGTGTATTTTTGAGCATGGCCAAAGCCGACGCTTCTGATTCGCCCGCTCCAACTTCGTTTCCCGATACGAGACATACGAGACAGGATCCAACATCCCGCTCTCAATAATCCTCCCCTGCCGGGTATCCATGTTAGCCTTAAAGTTAAACAATCCATTGACTTGACTCGATTGAGATGGGACGCGGGCCTCCCACAGCCATCACAATGTTTCACGAACCATTCGTCTGTCGATTTCGAATAAGCTTCCGTAAGGTCACATCCTAGGCCCTTCCAGAACAGTTCCAACTGACCGCATGATCACAGCCGTGCCCGACTTCAGTGTAGTTAGGTTTCATGGCCAGTGGAATGGGGAAGTTATGTCAGACCAGCATGCAAAAGAACACGAACAAATCACATTGCAGTGGAATGACTTGGCCTATTCAAGCAGGTGAGATGGTGATGGTGGTGAGTTAGTTGCCTGCCGAGCACCCGTGCTATCTCGAGAGCATCGTTTTTCATGAAATGATCATGAATCAAGCTGATCGAGGGGCTGGTGTGGAACAAGGATACGAAGATACGGTCCATGAAAGTAATCCGGCGAAGGCGAGGGACTAGTGCCTATTGATTCCCAAGTTGTTATATATCATGTTGTATCTCAACAGTTTTGATTAAACCAGACACATTCATCTTCCTCAAAATATCTCTTACAATACCAATTCTTCCAACTTTGCAACAAGTCAACATGCAGTTCACCATCGCAGCTTTTGCTCTCCTGTTCGCCGCCGAGGGGTATGTACTTCACACATAGCTTCGAGGATATGTGGTGAAAGCAGTCAGCTAACATTCATCGCTTGCAAGTGCCCTCGCCGACCTGCATAATGCTGCTGCCTGCGTTACCAACAGGAAGAGCTCTCCTGTCGGCGGTACGGGTTGGTCCGTCAGCTACACCTGGGCGAAGAGCTACGAGATCTTGCCCGACGCCACCAAGTGTGCCTGCAACCTGTACCGACAGCGCAACACTGGCAACAAGCAGTGGGACAAGTGCCCTGATTGCACCTTTGTATGTGCCCATGATTATTCTCGTCCATGAAACTCTGGACTAATTACTATTACAGGACGGAACGATCTGCAACAGCAAAGGCTGGCACATTGGCGGTGACGAGGTAAGATGCCTTTACATGTTACCGAGTGTGGAGTTGATTACTGACCGATCCGGTTTAGATGACCTACTACTGCGAGAAGAAGTGTGGTGCCCAGGGCGCCGAGGCTAACTGATGGGAGGTTAGAGGATCCAGCTAGATCTAGATGGGAGAGTTCTCTGAGGGGCTTTTTTTGCTAGGGTGCATTGTTTGTCGTGTGCGTTGTTAAATTTCTATCCTCAAATTCCTGTATATAGTCTGATTTGAGAGCCTCGGCATCGTAAGAGCCAATTATATACGAAGCTATTCATTCTTGTGAAATCATATTCTGTTTGCAACAATCGGGACGTGTAGAATCATAAATTACGCTTGCATAACCGTCATATGTCAGACTTCGACCATATCATGCCGGAGATATACTTCATGACGCCCAATTTTGTTATTTTATAGTTTCTTTTTTTCGCGGTAGCTACGTGATTTTGCCTATTGTACCTTTCGACCATGGTAACTACTCGAGCCAAGTCACGCAAGTAGTGGGCCCTATGCATACAAAAAGCGACCAATAAAGTCAATTGCTTGTGACCGTTTTACGGTTGACGGTGGAATGTGGAGACAGTACGGAGGCGCGTGAGTTGACTCGGTTTGATATAGGCAAGGGGTTCCTTATTAGCTATGAAACTGCAAATAGTAAAAGAGATTGCGATCTAGCGGGGAGTGAAAATGGCCATCGAATATAAACAATGTTACTGCATGCGGTAGATTAGGGAACATCCGTTGGGCGATCTGGTTGATAATGGCTGTATGGGCTAACTATCATCCGTCATGGAAGGAGTGTGAGCAGACATGTCGCAAAACCGGCGCAATTGCCAAGCCCTCGATTCCGGGAAGCCATTGCCGAGATCTGTTGATAGATATGTTCATCATGCCTAAGCGAGATGTCTCTGGCGACCTCAGACCCTCGGTTGGCTACCGAGTGCGCGAAGCTACATTCCAACGGGTCGTCGGGTCTGTCGATTAACACCTTTCTCTGGTATCTGGTCTGGCGAATTTCCACATCGGGTTGGTGAATCTCCTGATTGCATGGCATGGAACCAGGGTTGAGACACTTCCCATGGCGCTAAACCGATAGCCTTATACGAACTTAATTAACATGGTCAAGTTACTTACGCTTTTTGACAAGTGAAGATCCCCTGTAAGTAGATCCTGACAATTAAGGTAGGGATCCTCTTACACTTGGACGTGCGCTGCATTTTGACGTGCCACACCCATGTGTTAGACCCTGACAATCAACCCCGGGATACTAATCCTACGTATTGCCCTCGTGCGTGGGATGCAAGACGCCGATTGGCTGCAGTACCGGTCAAATGACATCAACCCGTCTGATACCAAAAGCGTCCTTACCAGGTCCGGCCTTCTGAGACACGTCTCTTGCTTGCACTGCGGCCTTTGCTCTTTTCTTCCGCTACCGGCCAAACACCGAAAAGCTCCCGGGCCTAGCTGCGTGCAGACTCTGGTCCTCGCTGATTTCGGCCGTTTTGGTGGAGCTATGCTGCCTCGCAAGGCGAGCGTTGGGAATGGGGGCATGTCAGAGTCCAGCTTTTTGCTGCATCCGGGAGCAAAACACTGCATTGCGCGATTTCGTCATGGCAAAGGGTATTCTTAGATGGAAATCCGGTGCGTTCATGTACACCAGCAGCTCGACTACAAAATCTGTGAATACCTTGCTCTCGAGTAGTTCTCATCAGCCTTCTTATCCATCTTCCATCGCTTCCATTCAGCTTCAACACTACCATTTTTTTGCCTACCAACCGTCGCCGTAAACACCACATCCCCCACCCTTCCTCAGACAAAATGAGATTAATTCAGGTTTTGGCTTCCGCCGCCGTCTTCTTGACTGCCCCCGTTCAGGGCTACTACCCCACCCCTGCCGGCAGCATACACACCGAGGTTGTCACAGGGGTCGCCACACTGACCAAGACCGTCACCGACGACTATGTCTACTGGTGTCCGGTAAGTCGACTTGAAGCTCGGTGCTCTTGGATACCTGCTAACTGAACTGTCTCTGTAGGAGCCCACTGCCTTTATTCACAGGAATGCCACTTACACTGCTACCGGGTCCATGTGGGTGACCATCACCAGTGAGTCAAGGGCCATGAACTAAACTTGATGATGCACCACTGACTCGTTCTAAGACTGCCCTTGCACTGTCACTTACACCGAACCTGCCTACACCGCCTCGACATACTCTCCCGATTATGTGACTATCACCACCGGGGGAACGGTCATCACCTTGACTAACCCTCCTACCAACGCTCCTATCCCCCCGACTACCACCATCGGCCACACCGTCCCTATCCGGCCGACTATTACCAAGCCTGTCGCGTCAGCCGCTACTCAGCCCTCTGCCGTTCCCACTGTGGGTGCTGCAAACAAGGTCGGCGCTGGCTTTGTCGCTCTGGCCATCGCTGGAGTTGCTGTTCTGATCATGTAGTGGTCGCACCTCGGACTTGGGTACCTCACGCACTTCCAAAAATGGAGCAGCAGAGGGTTCTTATAGGAATACTCTCACTGCCGTCCTTGTGGCTTAACCAGTCCCCCTTTTTTTTTTGGAGAGTTTCGAGAGTGTACGGAGTTAGGGGAAGACTAGGTGGAAGAAAAGCTCACCACAAAACGGCGAGCTGTACCACCCTTTAACACGGGGCTTTGCGGATTTGCCCCATTCGCTGGGAACTGTATAGAAAACAGTGCATTAATAATAACCGCCCAGATAATACATAATATTCGTTATAATCTACCGCATGCGCATGGGCGTCCGACGTCGATCTTCAACATTGGTCTAGAAGCTCCTCTTTTTTGCCCTTGCGCCTCTCCTTGGATTCCCCAGCACCCACGCCTGGCATCTATATTGCGCTCCCCTTGTGCGAGGTATAAACTTAATATCAGCCCGGCACCGCCCGGTTCAAGGCTTCCTTGCTCCCGTCGGGTTGTACCCTTGATTGCGGCATTTGGCAGACTTTAAAGGCCTCACAATGAAGGGTCTCGGAGGCTGGCCACGAAAGTTGGTCGCTATCGACATGTTGATTCCGGATCGGCAAGGTTTGTTTGGAGAGCTCCAGTGAAGGAATAAAGACTGCCCTCCAGCCTCATACCAGCCCTGCGATCCGTTCCCAATCAGTCCATGAGCTCCTCCGTCTCTTCATCCACGCTAGTTCCTCGGCGTGGGCCACCATGCCTGCCACCAAGCCCCAAAGTTCATAAACTTCGTAATATTCATTCAACAGGCCAGTCACTTCGTACATCCCTGGCCTTCATATGCGTCTCGCCCGCGTCCGCTAGCTCTGCGGGTCAAGCATCCCAGAAGCCTCCATCCGTGACCTCACCTCTCGTACAAGCGCCTTCGCCTCCTCCACTTCGACCCCGTCCTGACAGAGCTCTGCGGCAAGACGATTGGCTGTGGAGTAGTCCGAGGTGCGCATGGCAAACTTGGCGAGCCACATCCGGGCCTTGCTAGTGGCTGCTGTGACACCCGTGCCTTCGTTGCCTGTTTTCTCTTCGCCATCGGCGCCGTTGTCTGATCCAGGAGGGGAGTCGTTGTGGATAGCTATGGACTCGGCCAAGTCAACCTCAGCAGCTGCACCGCCGTCCTCCTGGGCCACACAGAGTTCCATATATGACTTGGCCTCCTCCTCCTCACCCAGCTGGTCGTACATAGCGGCAATCTGCAAGAGAATTTCCGGGTCCATGTGTCCTGTCACGTTTCGTCCACCAAGAAGGTCCCCGCCACTTCCGAAGCTGCTTCCCACGTCGTAGTATGCATCGGCCAAGAGCGCTCGCTTCAGAGCCTTTATGCCGTCGCGTTCTCTGCCCATCTTCTGTAGGCATGAGCCGACTGCCATCCACATCTTGCCGTCCCAGGGTCGCAGGCCGGCAGCCTTCTTGTAGTACCACAGCGAGTAAGTGTGCATCTCAAGCATCTCGTATGTTTGGCCAAGGCCGTACCATGCTCTGTAGTCGCGACGGTTGACATCGACTGCTCTTCGATATGATTCAATGGCGGCATGTGTGTTCTTGAGTTCAACGTATTCGTGGCCCATCAGCGTCCATGCTGAGAGACATGTTCTGTCCAATGTCAAGGCGCGTCTGAAGTATTGGACAGCCTTCTCATGCATAGAGAGGAGAGAATAGTAGTTTCCAATGACCACACACGATTCTGGACGGAACTTGTCGACACTTGAACAGAGATGTGCTAGGAATGCGAGTTTTGGTCGTAGGTTTAAAACGTAAAGAATGTTGGAGTAGTGGTCTAGCGAATCGAGTCGATGGGGATGGAGTGACAATAATCGACTAAAGTGCTGTTCGGCAGCCATCAAGTCTTTCGCGTGATATGCCAATAAGGCATTGCAAGTGAGAAGGAAGGATGAGGTCGGGAAAATGGACAGAAGCTGCTCGAGGGAGCTGGCTAGTCCGGGACCTTGTTGATACAGCTCCAGCGACGTATGGAGGTGGAACATGTAGGATACAATGTTTTGAGGGCAATGCCTTGAGATGTTGTTAAGCTGCATCATGTTAGTATTAACCACCCGTAGATAGCATATCGAACTTACGTCCTCAACTCGGGAGATTAGCGACGTCATTTCCAACCAGCATCCCCAGTTCATGGTGTATTTGTGCACGCTGCGAATAAAGAATGACAGGGCTCTCTCGTCATTCTTCTCTTTGGAAAGAACCATCCCGTACCTAGGTCAACTTTAGTTCGGGTCTTCCAAGGAACACGCCTGCATGTCTTCTCACAAGTACTCGAGCCATCCCTGGCTGCTTTGAACCTCCTCGTCCTCTGTGGCTCTCTCTTCGAACCAGGTGGCTAGGAATCGCCCGACCACGAGAAGTTGTTTGTTCGTGACCGTTCCCAGGTCTTGGGGGCCCATGACCATCTCCGAATCCTCGTTCTTCCGCTTCTCGCCCGACATGAATTTGGCGTATAGTGCGAGGAACAGGCTCTTCTGGCTGATCTTGGGCAGAGGTACCACGGTCGTGGACCGGGATGATTCAGATGCCTTGGACTTGCCCTTACTCTTCGTTGTCGAGGCGGCCGGGTTCTCGCCTCGCGATGTAAGAATGCTGGAGAGGAGGGAGTCGGGGAGGAAGACGGCGGCGCATCGGTCGTATTCTCTGCAGTCGAAGAAGGACTTGGCAAGGAGGTATTTGCTCAACTCCTTAGCCTCAAGCGCTGCCTCATCAGGGTCTGTGTTGGGCGTGTATATGGGTGATGTGTATTTGCCATCGGCAGGCTCGGGTTGTTCATCGTCATCGTCGGTTTCGGGGAGGGCGTTAAGCAGTTCGGCGGCCCTTTGGTGACATTAGCACAAACCCGGGGTTCTGTAGCCGAAAGGTGGTTTACCATTTTGATGATTGGTACAGGCACCTCTCGGAGCACTTGATCACTGCATCCTGGAGCGCAGCCCGCAGCTGCGAGATCTCGTGGGAGCTCAGCGCCATGGTGGCTGTTGATTTCTAGACGCGAGCGGTCGCGCGTGGACGTGAAGAAGCAACCTCTTGGATGGCCTGTCGCATGCGAGCTGTGGGCACCCCAATTGTGCAAGATGGGATGTCGAGAGGCTGTGTGCCGTGGAGTGTTGGAGAATCGGTATGACGTTAGTGTCGAGCTGCGTCACTGTCATCGCTGTTGCTGGTGATGGCATCAACAATCCTCGGCGCGGTCCGTGCTGGACGCGGGGCATACTGTATGTTGCGCACTGTGCAACCTGCATCACATCCTCTTCCTCAGACGTAAACATGGCTAGGTAACAAAGGAGGAGTAAAATGAGAAAAAGTATAAAACTTTACTCAATACATAATCCAATCGCCTTTATAGGTCCCGACTACAATTCTGACAATGGAAACATATCTCAGACCAGCTCACTAGCACATCCCCTGGTATTTTTGACCTATAATGAATGATATCTACAAACTGGAATGCACTGCGAGCACGAAAGTAAAGACTGCTGAACCTTTCGTTCCTTTATTCCACCCCATTATCTTCCATGAATATTTAATTTCTATCACCTCCCGATGGCACTCCGTTTGACTCAGTTTCACACTGTTGTCCCCATCTCCCCGCCATCTCTCATCCGCTCCACCTCCCCTCAATTCCCCACCTGATATCTACCCCCTACAATGTCTCTCTTTTAATATTACTTTAGATATGCAGTTGATATCTCTATTCATATATCGTGACTCGTATTGATAGACGGAAAGGCTATATCCATTTTAGTTGCCGTGAAATATCGATGGCACGGATGGACACTACGTGTTTGCTGCAGAGAGCAATATCCTTCAGCGACTTGGGTAGAGGCGACCTGAGCGATTTACGTAGAGGACACCAGGCAGTGAATGTCGGTGTGGTTTAGATTACTCTTCTAATAAATTGAGCGCCCTGCGTAGGCCCTTGTGGTACTTGTAGACGATAAGTGGGATCGGGTTTATCGTAACAGGGCTTTGAGATTGGCAGCGCTGCGTTTCCACTCGGCTGGTATTAATTTTGTTGGGCCTTTATTCATTGACTAAAATTATAAAAAGTCCAACATGGGAAATCTAGGCCTTTTCTTTATATGCACTCTTACACCTATTTACCAGTGATTTATCTCATAGTTTGGCATTGTTAGAGTTCCATCCGCTTTCCCTCTGCCTATTGTGCACCCCAAATGCCGTGCGACGATGGCGTTGAGAGAGCGAGGATTACCAATCCTTTACGATGCCTCGCATATCCCCGATGTTCCAATGTATCTTCCCTTGGGCGAGAAGAGATCCCCGTTCTAATCCCATGATCATGGTGTTTTGTATGGGCCACCGAAGGCACTCGTATATTCACACTCAAGCTCCTGCCTCAATCCAAGCTCTGGCGATGACTCTATTTGATGCCTGGATCAAAACCCGGTTTGCAGATGGCATAATTTATCTACCAAGAAAATTCCAACTGTTTAGCAGATGCACGCCCCCTCATACCCTCGCATTGCAAAAGCGCCACGCCAATAGCTTCAAGCTCCTGACACAGGCAGTCTCCCGCGCGCTCCTGTTGCACATCCGAGGTCTCCTGGGCTAGCATCATGAGCTCTAGCAGCCCGGTGAGGCTCTTTCCATGCATTCACTGCTGGACACCAGCAGTCAAGTGCCCCAACTACGTGTTCCTTAACCGAAGTTCCTGTGTCGACTGTCAGGTGAGATCTTCGGTCCCCCCGAGCCACAACCGCGCTCGGCATCCCCGTCCTGACAACCCCATCTGTCTAGAGCGCCCGAAGAGAAGTCCGCGGTGACGAAATGGCAGCGGCCGAGGTACACGAGAATTTTGTACGATACCTGTTGGAGATGTACACGGAAAACGATGGCATCACATACGAGCGTGTCAACGGACACATCGCGAAGGCGAGGGCGGTCCACGTGGACAACTTGCTCAACACGGCGCTCGATTACATCTGGCGCAATTTTTTAGGGATTTATGACAAGGTCTGCGACGAGTTGGAAAAGGCCCGTGACAGGGGGCCGCAGCAATGGACACCGGTGAATTTGTCGGAACGACTCGAGCGGTGGCAGAAGGAGGACCAAGACAGGTAGAGGATGGATGAGGAGTTCAATGAGAGTAATCGATATTGATATAGGACGTCTAGGGCCCATAGCTTACTGGGGCTTGGAGGATTTCTTTCAGGGTTTCTAGAGGACAGTCCAATGATCACATTGCCTGATCAGTTCCCGCCTTCGAGCTTGGTTGGAACACTTACATGACGACATTGCCTCCATCATATCTGACAGGTCATGTCGCTAGGTTCGCAGAAATTAATCTTCTGTGCTTGTTGCACACTTTCTTGTTCTCCGCGTCTCCCAATTAAGTTTCATCCATGTCGGTTCCTCGAGGACTGGCCAAGACTCGGGATGATGTCACAAGCACCGGTTTCCTGACCTCTTAGTTGGTATCGTGCTTCTACAGAAGATCACTCTGCAATTTTTTGCGTCAGAGTATCGGTGAGAGGACGTTTTCTAGCACGGGGTCGAGTTTTGGAGTTGCTCAACAATAAAACCGCGCTGTTTTTGGTTGGCTGCAAAACAGATCTGTCTGTATCACGGTATGTCACGCTGTGAAGGATATTCACGTCTCACAAAAAGCACGTCAGTCAAAGTTTCGCTGTCGATTTGGCCCGTGCAGCCCGAATCACTTCACATGTTGGAGGCAAATCGGCATGGGCGATTTGTATAAGAAGTCAGTGGAGTATGGAGTAGGAGTTAACTCACGCATACCCTACCCACCCAAGTAGTATACTCGAATCTATGCTCCAGCAACAGCACCTCTTTGAAAGTACAAAAGGAATTAACCAAGTAATATACCATGCGTTGGCCGTGCAACCATCGTTGGGGTTCGTGGGCCTGCGGCAAATGGGTCAACAGCATCGGGGCCGCATGCGAAGATTGCAAGGTACGCAGTCAGAGGAAACTCCTTGACTCAACTGCAGACAAGAGTTGGGAGGTTTATTAGGTGAAGGAAGCTAAGGTTGTACCTAACTACCTAGAATAAGACGGGCGAAGACTCGGTGCCGACACATGAGCGACTTTCCCGAGTTGATGACGTAGAACTCCTTGTCCGGGGTCTCTGCAACGCGAATATCAACACCGGGTGTGTCGTAGATATGTTGAGGGATGGAGCAGCGGAGCAACATTTGCTAGAGGCGCTTGATGTGATCAAGGAGAATGAAGAGGTCTGGCATGACCAAATCTATTCGATAGTAAGGGAGGCGATGAGCAAATGGAATAGGGGGACAGACAAATAACTCGGTGGCAGCTGCTGGAAACGTCTGATGCCTTTGGTTCAAAATACAACTGACAATTTTTCGGTTTAAGCAAGACGTTCAGATTGTAGAGCATCGTCCATCGGGTGGTGGGGATGACTGACTAGTGTTTGGAGGGGTCGAGATAAGAAATACTTCAGATTGGAAAGTAGGCGCAATAGAGTTTTAAAAAAATGCCAAATAAATCACCTGAAACGACAAAAAGCAAGCCATGCAACGGATAACAGCGGTACCCGGTGCGGCCCGGCTGATTTGGTTGTACATTATCTACGGCATGCACATTGCACTGAACTGAGGGCATCGGTGACCCCCCCGAACAGGCTTAGCGAGTCATTGGGATGGCCAATTGCCGTGCTGTGCCTGTCGCACCTGCCAACTGCCACCCAGACCGCCAGCGCTCCAACCAACGGCAATTCTCCCGAGCCTTTCCCGGGCCGCCGCTCCTTCAGTTTTCGACCTCACCGAGCTGCAAAGTGGACGACCCCGCCACAAAGCCCCAAAGGGGAAAGAGGGGCAGTCGCTAGCAACCCGACGGCGGACAACGGCTTGCGCGCCAAGTAACCCAGGCAATTATCGTGCAGCAAGCTCCTTCCCGACCATTGCTAATTAAATCCCGACCTTTCGCATCTCGACTCCTTTCTTTTCTCTCCCCTTGATTTTCTTCCTCCCCAAAACACTCCAATCTCTCCATCTGCCTCCTCCCGTCTTCAATCCACCCGCAACCCGCAACCATGGCGCAAAAGACTACCCTCAAGGAGTTCGAGTCGGTCTACCCCAAGCTTGAGGAGGCCCTTCTCGACCATGCCCGCTCCTACAAGCTCCCCCAGGAGCAGCTCGACTGGTACAAGAAGGTGGGCTTCTACAACTCAGCCGTTGGCTCTCCCCCTTTGCCATTGCTCAGCTAACTCCCTTTGCGTCATGGTAGAACCTCGAGATCAACCCCCTGGGCGGCAAATGCAACCGCGGCATGTCCGTCCCCGACTCCGTCTCCCTCCTCCTCGGCAAGGCTCTCTCCGAAGACGAGTACTTTCACGCTGCCACCCTTGGCTGGATGACCGAGCTGCTTCAGGCCTTCTTCCTCGTCTCTGACGACATCATGGACAGCAGCATCACCCGCCGTGGCCAGCCCTGCTGGTACCGTCAGGACGGTGTCGGCATGATTGCCATCAACGACGCATTCATGCTCGAGGCCGCCATCTACACCCTGCTCAAGAAGTACTTCAAGACCCACCCCGCCTACGTCGACCTCATTGAGCTCTTCCACGAGACCACCTTCCAGACTGAGATGGGCCAGCTGTGCGATCTCATTACCGCCCCCGAGGATCGCGTCAACCTCGATAACTTCTCCCTCGAGAAGTACAGCTTCATTGTTGTCTACAAGACTGCCTACTACTCCTTCTATCTCCCCGTCGCCCTCGCCCTCCTCCAGCTGAACCTCGCCACCCCTAAGAACCTCAAGCAGGCTGAGGATATCC
Source organism: Ilyonectria robusta (assembly GCF_021365365.1). NCBI lineage: Eukaryota > Fungi > Ascomycota > Sordariomycetes > Hypocreales > Nectriaceae > Ilyonectria > Ilyonectria robusta. Next base: position 1,015,436 of record NW_025764438.1, read on the forward strand.
TCATTCCCCTTGGCGAGTACTTCCAGATCCAGGACGACTACCTTGACAACTTTGGCGACCCCGAGTTCATTGGCAAGATCGGCACTGATATCAAGGACAACAAGTGCTCCTGGCTCGTCAACCAGGCCCTCGCCATTGTCACTCCTGAGCAGCGTAAGGTTCTCGAGGAGAACTACGGCCGCAAGGATGACGCCAAAGAGAAGGTCATCAAGCAGCTCTTCAACGAGCTCAACCTCGAGCAGCGCTACCTCGACTACGAGGAGAAGTTTGTCACTGACATCCGCGCTCGCATCGCCAACATCGACGAGAGCGAAGGTCTCAAGAAGTCTATCTTTGAGGCCTTCCTGGCCAAGATCTACAAGCGAACCAAGTAAATCACGAGGGAATCCAAAATAACTTCACAAAAATGTCAAACCCCAAACCTCGATGGATAAATCGAAGGAGACATGGCGTAGTCATATACGGCATAGCTCAGCCGACATGAATATTACGATAAGTAGACCACACAAGCGATACCTCGAGATGAATTGAGACACATGATTGAGCCAAACTCCATTTGAACCTAATTAATACGGCGGTCAAGGAAAAGACATTCGTTCCTTCTTCCGTGTTGCATACATTGACAACTAGAGCCTGCTCAAATCGCTAAGTGTTCCCACACGATAGATCCCTTGTGTGCGTTTCTTCCGACCCAAAAGTAAAGGAATTGATGGACAAAAGAGAGGAAGGAAAATAATCTAAAAAGAAAATAGGGGAAAGAATAATAATAATGGCCCAAAGGCATCGACTCGAGTAGTTCTATACTCCAACACTGCCGGCCCCCTGATGTCGCCCTTCGCCCCAGCGGTGCGCTATTACCGCCAACACACACCAAAACACCTGTTTTTATTTGTCCGCAAGCCCCTGGATTCCTCGTCCGTCAACAAAAGAATAATAGTGGTAGTAATAAAAAGGGAGAAGTGAAAGTTTTTGAAATATCCAAGAATTCTGGGCATGAACTGCATGGCCTCGTTACGGAACGGCCTCTTGGTCTCGTTTCGTGCAAGAGGGGGTGAGCCTCTCCCTGCTTTAATATCGTGACATGCTAGACAGGCCGCTGGAGCCGGCGCGGTTGATGAGCGGCTCCCGGGGACGGGGGTCGCGGCCGCGAGGGGGCTCGATCGGCTGCGTCTTCTCGCGGCGGACAGAGCGGTTGGGCAGCGGCGGGACCGGAGGTGGGGGAGCCCGGAACGACGGTGGGGGAGCCCGGAACGACGGTGGCGGCATGCCGGCGCTGGAGCGGCTGCGGGGCAGGATGTTGGCGCTGGAGATCGGGGGCGTGCTGATGGAGTTGAGGGTGACGGAGCCGGTCAGGGGAGCCTTGCTGGTGTTGTGGAGGGTGCCGCCACGAGTGCTGCTGCGGATGAGGCCGGGGCCGATGGGGCTCATGGTGGCCGCCGGTCCGCCGGTGGCGAAGTTGATGAGCGGGCCGCCAGAAGTAGGGGCCCTGTGGGCGCCGCCCTGGCTCTCACGCCAACGAGGAGGCTCGGGGAAGCTGTTGGTGAGGTTGACGAGAGGCTGGGGCTTCTGCTTTAGGCTGGAAGGGATGGCGGCGAGGCCGGGGTTGGGAGCGCCGACGTTGTTGTCTGCCATGGGTACTCGTTGTGTGGAGTGGACAGACTTGCTGCGCGAGCGAGCAGAATGCTCCGAGGCCGAGGGCAGCCAGGGTCTGGGCTCAGGTTTCTTCTCCCGGGGAGGAGAGACAGGTGAGGTGACGATGCTATTGATCAGGGAGGGAGCATCGGTGAAGGGCCCAGAGGTCTGTATCTGAGACCCGTTAGAAGCCCGCTCAGATCGCTCAGCCTGCTCAGCCTGCATTCGCTTCTGCTCATAGCCGTTGCCCAGCAGACCACCTGGGGAGAACTCGCTGCCGGTCTGTGGCGTCTGCGGCGTGTGAGAGGCGCGGGATCCCTGCTTGGTCAGGATCTTGGGCTTCTGGACCTTGGGCTTTTGAACAACGGGTTTGGGCTTGGGCGGGGGGACAACCTCAAAGTCCTTGCCGAAGTCCTCGATGGGCTTGTCGAAGCGGTTCAGGTCCATCAAGGGCTGAAAAGCACCGATTGTGTATGGGGACTCGTCGACCGACACCTTGAGACGGTGGGAACCGTTGGTAACGGTACTGATGGACTTGGTGATGTTGCCCTTTTGCGTTGGGAACGAGCTTTGCGAAATGCGCGGCGGCTTGTCGGGCACAACCCTCTCATAAGGCTTTGGCTTCTTCTCAAAGTCAACCTGCTTGGTGACCAGGTACCAACTGCGCCAGCGTTGCACGAGCTCGTGGAACCGCTGGGCGAGCTGGGCATCCTCGGCGCAGAAGAAGTGCACAAAGTTTTCGCCGTTGGGGAAGACGACTGTCTTCTGCTGGCTCTTGACGGCGTAGCAGAATCGGCGGGGGGCCTTGAGGTGGCGCTTGACCTCGCTCTCGCGAGGCGTGTAGATGTCAAAGTCAGACAGGTGGCACAAGACGGTGCTGTCCTTGTCTGAAGCCTTAGCCTCGGGCTTCTTGGACGAGAACATCTGACCACTCTCCAGCAGAGTAATCCAGCGCTTGTTCCACTTGCCGGGGCGGGAAGAGTGGTAGAGCTGGAGGGTAAATCCAGTTGGAGGATTAGGCGTGCGGGGGACCGAGTTGAGTTCGAGGTCTGCATCTGCGTCATTCTCGGAGATGTCGTAGGTAAGTACGAGTAGGGAGTTTTGCTGGTCGCGATCCCACGAGTTCATGACATCGCGGATGCGCTCGTAGCGACGAAGGCGTCGCTCGAGGCCCAGGTCGACATAGCACTCAACAATGACGCTCGTTTTAGGATCGATGTCATGGGCGGTGAGGTTCGCCGTTGAGTACAGCACATCGACGGGTGAGGTATCTGGGGTGACAGGGAGGTTGATGGTGGAGGATAGGCAACGCACTGTCACGCGCTGGCGGTCGTTAGTACCTGGTGATGATGGCATGACGTTTCCAGGGCTTACTCGTTCACCTCCGTTGCTGGCCGAGGTGGGAGCATCGTGGTTGGGTACAATGCCCCTGCCGCCCTGCTCTATAAAACTCATCTCGTCCGACGTGAGAGAGTCCTCGAGGCTGCTGGCACGACTGGCACGGTTGTATTCAAGAGAGAAAACGGTAGGCGCCTTGGGGCTCGGCGTTCCGTTTTGACTGTTGGTTGCATTCGATCGCCGGCCGCGAGACAGGAAAGGGAGCTTGTCGAAGATGAGGTACTTGGAGAGCTTGGGAGGGGGGGTATTGACCTTGGCGCGCACGCGAGCAGCGTCTCGTTTCTTCTGCTCGGCGATGATGCGGTCGGTCTCGGCCTCGAGGCGGGCGACTTCGGCGGCCCAGCGTTCGGCTTCCTGCTCCTCGTCTCTGCGGCGCTCGGCGTTGTCGCGCTCGAGCTGGGCGGCACGGCCGGTGGTGTCTGCGTTGAGGCGAAAGGAGCGGAGGTTGAAGGCCTTGCGACGAGCAACTTCGTCGACGGGCGAGGGCACAGGCGACGACGGAACGGGGATCGGCGAGGAAGGGATCGGCGGCGCGGAGGACTTGGACTTGGACTTGGGTCTGGACTTGGACTTGGATTTCGACTTGGGCCTGAGGTTGAAGAGCCCTTCGCGGCTGCGGCTGGGAGCGAGGACAGAAGAAGCGGCTGAAGATGGAGCGGCTGGAGCTGGAGCGGCTGAAGCTGGAGCAGCGGTGGGTTTGGGAGTCAGGGCAAGCGGTCTTGGGAGGGGCGGAACGGGCGATGGCGCCTGGAGTCGGTCCATGCTAGCGGGCGATGGCGACGCAGGGCGGTGCGGCAGGGGTCCGTGGCCCACTGCACCCACTGCAGCGCGCGGCACTAACCCGCCTAGACGACTGCTAAGGGACCCTGAGACGCTGTCCGCGAGCCCCCCGGCAGCCACTGTAACCCCTGGATCGTCGTAGGGAAGCACGGGACTGCTGAGCATGCTGCTGGGATTGGGCGACGGGCCCCTGGACGGCGGCGGCGGCGGCGTCCAGCTGGGAGCAGGTGACGAGGGCAACGCAGGCAACACAGGCAAGGCGGGCCACGACGACGACGACTTGGGCAACATGGGCGACTTGGATAACTTGGGAGACTTGGGCACCTTGGGAGACTTGGGCGCCTTGGACGCTTTCGGCGACTTGGGCCGCTGCGTGGGCAACGAGGCCACGCTCTTGGAGCGCCGGCGAGTGACGCGGGGCGACGACAGCGTCGGCGAGTCGAGCTGCGGATAGCAGTCGCCCGTCGTCAGGTTGCTGTTGATGGGGCCGAAGCCATCGTTGTACACGTCAAAGGCCCGGCGCCGCGTGATGGACGACACGCTTTTGCCGCGCAGCGTGCGGTACCGCGACACGGGCACGGGCGGCGGCTGCAGCGTCGTCTGGAGATGGCTCTGGTTCTGACCCTGAATCTGAGTCTGAATCTGCTTCAGCTTCTGCTTCTGCTTCTGCTTCTGCTTCGGCGTCTGCAGCTGCAGAGGCTGTACCGGCTGCACGCGGTTGCGCTTCTGCGGTAGCGACAGAGGGGCCACCTCGGGCCCTGCCGCCATCATCGACGCCATGGCGATCTGGGAGTCTAGCAGTCTGGGGATATTTCCCGGCGATTCGGTCCCTGGTTCCTTGCAGATACGAGCAAGTCGGCGGGCGCTGTCACTAGCTAAACCGCCCGGAACTGCCCTATCGGACTCCCAAAACAGCCTCTAAAATCCGGGGGAGCGCGCGAAGCCAAAGTCGGTCGTCGACCCAGCTAATCTTCGACAGGGTTCGAGCGCCTAACTTATCTTTCTCCACAGAACGACGGAACGGAACCGTCGATGACAGGCCGGGGGGTCGTATCTTGGGTTTGCGCGAGTGGCGATCGAGGGCGTTTTCGATCGAATCTCGCAGGTAGATAAGGTGGCTGGATAAGATCCGACCAGGACAGGCCAACTCCAAAAAATGAAGTCGCCTTTTTCTCTCCTCTCTCTCTCTTTGCGCGCGTGTTCGATGAGGGACGACGGTCGACCTTGTTCCCCCTCAGTCAGGATGAACCATTGCTTTTCTTCCCAGCAAGCCGTTGTCGCAGGAGCCGATGGACAGACGGTGGGAAAAATGAATGATGGTCGACGGAAGAAATTGATCGAGAGTTGAGAGAAGGAAGAGAGCGAGAGGAAAGAGGTTGCAGGAAAGACGGAGGCGCGAGAACAAGGACATGCCACTGCTAGCTCTGTCACGCGAAGCTTTTCCGCCGACTATCGACGGGCCAAGGGCAAAGCATCCAAAGGAGGTGTCCCCATCGGCTGGCATGTATCGCGACACGGCGGGCGGCGCTGGCATGGGATAAAACTCGCAGCCGCGTCTCGATGTCTCAGGCGCCGCCCTGCCATATGACGGTGATCCATTCCACTGCCCAACAGGCGTATAGGATGATATCCCAACAGACGAATGGACCGAACGCTCCCTAGATGTCATGGCTGGGACTTCCCAATTGACGGTTCGAACCTCGTTTTCTACCCGAGTAAGGGACGGAACGTGTGTCACGGATGGGCGCGCATACGGCTCGGTGGCATGACTATATCATGTATGCATTGGCAGATGTGGTTTCGTAGTCCATCCATCGGCCGAGGCGGAGACACTCTCCTCCAACTCATTCAGCTCATTCTCTATCTTATTTACTACGGACCTCACTTAAGCCGTGGGGAACAAAGTAAACGTTGGACGGGCCAAGAAACCAAGCGTCAGTTCAATCAATGCACAGGATACCGAGAGCGCGGCAGTTGGTTATTTGTTTTGAGTCCATCGCCCCCAAATCCACGATTTTGTTTGTTTTTCAATCTCTTTCAAATACCCCGAACTATTGGGAGCTGGGCCTCAAGGGAAGCCGTCGCAAGCCATCATACTTCAGTCTCCATCCACCACCGTGGCTTTGGTGAAGCCAGCCCCATCATGGATTCCACTGCATGGTGACGTCTGCCCGCACGCGCGAGACAGAGGCGTCCCTGTTCCTGCATCTCCGCCCCAGCACGACTCAGGCATGCTCCACTCGACAAGACAAGCTGAGCCCATAGCCAAATTCTTGCCTCGCCTCTCCGCGATCGCTGGTGCATTCATGGGGTACGGAGGGATAACCCTTATTTGCGAAACGCGTGAACCTCCCGGCGCCACCAAGCACGGAAGTCGTTCGTCGAGACGTCGATGCCCAGGTCCTTGAGTGCCTGGGTACTCAGGTGGCAGTCGTAGGGTCGCTGCACACTGGCATTTGGGTCATTCCCTACGGTGTTGGCCTCGATCCCACTCGTCGAAAGGCCCATGATCTCTCCAAATACCTGGCAGATCTCGTATTTGGTCATCTTGTCCTCGCTCGAGAACTGCAGGATGCGAGGTAGTGATTTGACTTCACTGCCAGCGCTGAGATATTTCTCGGAGATTTCTGTCATGTTTGGGCAACATTGTCAGTCAGCAAAAACAGAAAAGGGCGCGGTTTCCGCCGGTTATCAGGGCAAATGGTCCGGGTTGAGACATAACGGCTATAAGAGAACTGAGACATACCGCGGCAGACCCGTCCAATGTCTTCGGTGTTGGTGGGATATCGAATAGCCCAGTGGTCCATGTTGACCGTGGCTCCTTGGGTCTGCGCCTTCCAGACCGCGTCCATCAGGACATTGACCGCGCTCTCCGCCGGCGTCTCTGCGTGTCCGTACAGCACAGGCACTCGGAGCACGACACCGAGGCCGTCCTTCCCAGCCTTGGCGTACGAGTCTAACACGGCGATCTCGCCGTCCCGCTTGGTCTGGCCGTACAGGTTAGGCGGTTGAGGCTCGGCGTCGGCCTGGTAGGGGGCGTCGCCAGGCACGCCAGGGAAGACGTAGTCGGTCGAGATGTAGATGACCAAGATGTCCCGGGCGGCGGCCAGGGACGCAAGGGAGCTGCTGGCAGCCACGTTGAGCGCCCTGGCACCCTCTGGGTCCTTGTCGACCTTGTCTGGAAAGCGCTGGGCGGCGCCTTATACAGACGGCCCGGTCAGTAGCTCCACGCCGCGGCGATGCTGGTTCCGTGACTTACAGTGGACAATTACCTGGGGTCTGCGTCGGAGCGATCAGCACACTGACATCAGTCTGAGGTTGAACTGGGAGTGAACTCACTTGGTATCATTGAGGACCTTGGCCACTTGGGCGTCGTCGCCGAGATCGACTTTGAGGATGTCGACTCCGTCGGCGCGCGAGTAGCCAGTTCCCTTGACGGTCCAGCTTTTGAGGCGGAACTCCTTGGCGACCTCGCGGCCGAGGAGGCCAGTGGCCCCAGTGACGAGAACAGTACGGCCGGTCATGATGCAAAGGCGTCTACTGTCTTAGCTGGTGGTGACGGAGTGCGTGAGAGGTTTCAAGGTGCGAGCTGTTACTGGAGGTCGTTGAGTGTGACGATACGAGACGTCATTTGTCCAACTGCACCAAGTGAGAAGTGGGGGTTGTCAACAGAAAGAGGGGCACATGCATATCAGAGTCGTCGCTGTTTAGCAGTCAGCAAGGTGCTGTGTCTCTATTACTATGATAAATATCAACAACTATGTTCTGGTAGATAGAAAGAATAACTGTGTAATAAAATTTCAAGCCAAGGGTAGAGCTGTATTCTCAGGCGTTTGGTGTTAGAGTGGAGATGTTCTCATCCCGCATTTCTCGCGGCGGTATCGGAGAGTTTATCGAACATACTGAGATCGTTCCACTGGCCCATTATCAAAGCCTCGCGATAGCATATTTCGCCCCAAAACTTAAGTTATTATGTTATTCCTGATATGGGATGTTATGATGTTATAATTCAGTAATATCCAATATGAGGCGAGATTTTGGCAGCATCAATAGAAACTTCTCTAATCTCTTCAATCTACCCTACACCTAACAATCAACTGCCTAGGAATTTTGACAAAATCACGCCACATCTGTGGAACTTCCCCGATGTTTACTTTTTAAGCATGTAATTGCTTCTGTCTCGATGCATCTGGATACGCGTCCCATTCTGCGAGATTGCCGGCCAAGCCGGGGGGAGGGCCTTTCCATCCTGGGATCGTCTCATCACGCCACGTCCAAGATGATCCTAGATGATTCAGGATCAGATTCCCGGCAGCAAAACGGGCGATGTTGTACGGGATCCGCTAACTCAAGTAATTTGCTCACTTGATTGACTTGAGATGTTTGCCAGATCCCACAATCTGCCCACGCGTAAACTGCGCGTGCACTAGGAATCACGCTACATGCCAACTATCAAAGCGACCCTGAAGATGTCTTGCATGGTCTTTCAAAGCTCAAGCCTCCAAATTTGCATGCTACATTTATGGGTCAGGGGCAACATGGGATCTGCGAGGACCATCCGATCAGTGTCGATTCTCGGGGTCTATCGGACACCCCCTGAGGGCTGTTGAGATCGCGTATCTGGTCAATAGTGACGGCTGCTATTATTGTAAAATTTCTGGACGAATTATAGTATACAACGTAATGGCCATAAAGTTCAAAGTGACGCCTTTACGTTCAAGAATACAATAAAAAAGAAACTCCGTAAATTTGTACCCCGGCTTCTCCTATCCCGAGACAGCGTATCCAAATCCTAAAAGCGGCCTCTTTCAGGTCCCATAATCTCACTGCTACTTGACTCGGAAACCGCAGACCCGGAGCCGAAATTGTCGTTCGCGCCTCGCATGTTGTCTCCCTCTTTGCCAGACCTGTTGCCGTAGTGCACCGCAACCTCGGACGTCTTGAGGATGCCGTTGTACGTCATGATCTCCTCCTCGGAATTGGTTGGCGAGTGGCTTCGAATCTCGGAGCGGCCCTTGATGTCCTTGAGCGGGAACGGCCCGTTTCGGTGGTTGCTTCGAACTGCAGTTCCGTTGCGCGAGCGTTTCGTACCCGACGATCGACCGTATTGATCATTCGAGTACTTTTGGCCGGACGACTTGAGTGCCGAGAAGAATCTGGGGAACCACTTGAGGAACAGAGGTCGCAACGCGGGAGCTGAGGCCGTGATGATGGCTAGATTGGTCTCGACGGCCGAGTAGGTGAAGCGGATATCGTAGGTCGGGTCAAAGTCAGGGGAAGTTGGATCCATGAAATACGATGTCTCGATAATCCATGCAAGACGAAGAATACTCATAACGGTGACACTGCGTATTGGCGTTAGTACAAGGTATCAAGGAGTGAAGCGACAACCAAACACTTACACAGCACCGAGAGCAAACACGCCAATGATGGCAGCTCGGACCTTAAGGGGCAACTTGAGACCTAGGAAGATCCAGAACGGCAAAATAAGCGCCAGTATGTCGGTCAAGATTGTCAGGGCTCCCGTGGCAATATAAAAGGCGCTGGTATCGAAACAGGTCCCATCGGGAGGGTTGGGCGACGCCCGCATCCAGAAATACGAGACGGGAGAGCACTGGAAGATGGCGCAGATGAAGATGGCGACCATGAGGGCCAGGTTGAAGGCGAGCAGGCTGTAGATGGCGTATCGGACCTCTTTTTTCTGCCCGCCGAGCCGCAGGAGGAACAGGAGCACCGATGTCTTGACGATGGCCAAGATGGGGTTGTAGAGTATCTGGATGATAAAGTTCCACTGCTGTCCGAGGACTACGTCGGCTTGAGGAGGAATATCGCGAAGATGGACGCCAAGAAAGGCTGTGCGCATAGACTTCCACGAACAACCAGTTTCCGTGATGGATAGAGCCTAAAGGGGGTGGTGAGTTTCTTGTTTCTCGAGTCTTCAGATAATAGGAGGCGCACCATTGCTATAGTGATGAGTAAATCGTCTAAACCACCACGCTTTGGTTAGCACACACTTCGTCGCAAAACGTTGCTGTCGTGGGGAAAACGTACCGTATCCATATTGCTTAGTTGAGAATCGTCCGTAGATTCGAAGCGCAAAGACAACCAGAGCCAGTGCCGGGAAGAAGAATAGGATGAAGAAGCCGATATGTTGTAGACGCGAGTATGGGTACTTGTAATGGCCAGAACCAGCGTCATCTTCAGTTGCCCTAGAGTACACCGTCTGCGCCCAGAACACGAGTGCCTCGTGCCTCATGGTGTCGTCGTGGGTGATGTTGAATGAGCCACCAACACCGATGTTCCTTTCAGAGAGCCTGCTCGCCAAGGTAGTATAGCGACGAAAGCGATATCACCGTCACACATTTACCAAACCACTGGCGGGGGAAAAGAGCGAAACAGAACAGAAGTCCATCACCGAGGGAGTGGGAGCGGGATCAGGCTGGTCAGATCTATAAGACGCCGCAGCGTGACCCAGCTTCTCGGGGGGCGCCAGGGCACAGGAGACGAACAAGAGCAGGCCAGCACCCTCCACCCGGGCTAGTGTGTGACATGCTGGGACGACGCTTCAAACACGATTCTCGCAGGACAGACCGGAAGCAGCCCAGACCGCACCAGTCGAGACCAGGCGGGTTTTGGAGACGCAGAAGGCGTCGGCGAGGTAGCAGCACGCCCCAACCGCGGCGTGGAGATGCGGAACCGAGGCGGCTGGATTTGATCCATACAGATCCAGCCGAGGAGGAGTAGAGACCAAACAGAGTTCGCGGTGAGAAGGGGGAGCGCGGATGCGGCCCCAGTTGCATTGCCCGTTCTAGGCATGGACGCATGCTGCCAGATCGAGGAGGGACAACATATCGAAGTGGAACGACGGGCGGGGAGCAGCACAGGAACGGAGGACTCGCATCGGACAAGGCCTATCCAGGGAATCATCTCGGGCATGGTCCAGGGATGTGGTTCTAGGTTCATGATCCCAGGGGTTGTTGGTTGTAGGGGAGTCTCCCAGGGCATCGGCATCAGCATCAGCCATCAGGGGAACTTGGGTGGCGATGACGACCGAGTTCCGGTCCCTGTCGAAGTCTGCATATTGTGTGAGTGTGAGTGAGTGTGTGTGTGTGTGTACTATTACATGCTGCATGGCTGCAGTACCCAGCACACACTATCATCCGCCTGCAGCTCGCCCTGAATCCCACGCCCACGTCAGAGCCAGAAGGGCTTGGCCGGTGAGCTTGGCCGGTCGACAAGACATGGTGGGTTGTCCCCTGCATCATGTTGGTAGGCAGCCCTTTGAACGAACGTCTGGGATTCAGTCGGTCGGCACCTGGCGAGGAGAGGAGAGTTCTTTAGCGGATACGCTCTCGCGGCAGGGCTCTTGAGGCGAAGGAGGGCATACTGCAGAGTCCGTACTCCGTATGTCTCGGGTGTAATTACATGTTACAACGGACTCGACCTGAGAAACATCCAGTATCCGTCGACGAGACGAGCGAAGGATGGCTCCTGGCACATGTCTCGCCACCATAATAGCCCGACATTGCTAGCCAGCCAAGCATCATATCAGCCCTCATCCTTTCTAGGCTCGCGCCATCAAATGTGGACAATTCGGACAAGATACAGGCGCATTGGCCAGTACCGGAAGCATAGCCACGAGGTGACGCGCATGTTTCTTCTCAAAGAGGCATCGCTGGACGTCTCTCGCAGGGTGCAATTGGCTAGGAGATTAATTACAGGCTGTTGGCCCGGGCTGTTCGGAGACTGTTGGTGGCTTGTTGGTTGGTGTTCTGACAGGTTGGGCGCAACGCGATGATACTCTACCAGGTAGTACTACACCCAAATCACCCGATGGATGGCTCTACCGCCTCGGCCAGGGTACGATGACAACAGAGTTCAAATAGTGCCAAGACTCAAACCGCAATTCCTCCTCCAATGCCGTGGTTTAGGATTGTCCAGGGGTCGCGGGCGCCCACTTGGTTCCTCTCAGCCCTAGCCTCTAGCCTGGAAGCTGCTCCATCTCATCTCACTCGCGAGCCCTGGAAGGCGGCTATTCTGGATGATCTGCCACGGCCGGGGGATCCTTGCTGATCGTTGGGCCTTGGCCAGGACGGACCATGGACGTTCTGGGTACGTCAAGCACGCTCCCGACGGAGCGAAGCAAAAAAAGTGGTTGGCATCGCAGCGAAACGACAATCGAGATAACGCGATGAGATGCAGACATGCAGAGCGGCGGCACAACTGAACTGCCATGGCGAGATCGATTGACTATTTACAGCCAGTTCGAGCAGCGGGACTTTATGCAGCACTTTATACGGCACACCATGGCATCTCATCCACCACAACGGCATTCACGAAACCGGCATAGCCAACGCCTCAACCCCAGAGAAACGGCCGCACTACTACGTAGTACTTTACTTAGCACACTCAAGCGGGGGATGTTTCTGCCTCCCCCACCAACTTCAGACAGCCATCGTCGGGGTTCGTGTGCGCTGTACTGACGGAGCGAGGAGCTGAAGGTTACAGTCCGCTATAGGCCCGGGTGGACCGGCGAGAGATCCAAGCTTGTCGTCAGCAAAACAAGGAAGCCCGCTGCGCGTGGACTACTATGTACGGAGCGTAGTAGATATTTCCATGACCCCTGCAAGCTGAACGCAGCCGGGAGATCACAGAGATCCATCCATCCATCCATCCACCCCAGCCCGGATGAGCGATATATCATACGCGCTTTAAGTATGCGCCGGGATCGAACGCGACGAACCCGAAGCCGACTTGTACGAGGGCCTCATCGTCCGAGACGTCCGGCATTGGGGTCCAGGGTGTGTTGAAGATGGGAAATTTGAAAACGGCCGCTTCCCTAGTCGTTGTGGCTGGCAACTTGACCAAAACCGGGTTAACAAGCAGCCAAACGTCAATGGAACATGGTGCCGGATACGGAGTAGTCCTGGAGAGGACTCATGGTTAAGTCCAAGAGAACATGGCTAACAAACCCTAAAACCCCGGATCGTGGCTTAGTTTCCACAACCTTTTGTCTATCCGTCTGTTCAGCGGCCAAAACTCTACTCCATCTCTATGCCTCGCCTGATGAGGAGTCCATCATGGGCCTCGCTTAACACATTCCCCTGGCAATCCCCCGCCGGGGACCAGGGCGAGCCGTGAGAGCCACCCCCGCGAAGCCCGAGACCCCCCTCTCGGCCACCATAGCCCACCTTGTAAGTAACTTAAGCAGGTCGAGCTCGATCTGGAAGCACGTCTTCGTGTACGACCGGGGCTTCTGGAAGACTCCCTGTTCAGCTCTGCCAACGGCACTTGGCCGGGATATCTCCAGGGATATCTCCAGGGATATCTCCAGGGATATAACCTAGACCAAGGCATTTGTCCCCGGCACCGATGAAACGTCACGGGCTCCTGTGGGCGCAGCACATGGCAGAAGCCCGGTCGACTTGCCACGCGGGTGCCCATGAAGCATCTCCAACGAGGCCAATTGAAGCTTTTGAGAGAAAGTCTGTTCCCCTGAGTCCCAAGCTAGCGGATAGTGACAGAAGTCTGTCTGCCTTCTACGAACTATCGAAGGTTATCATGCCTGACCTGGTTGATTCTGGAATCATCATGCAGGAACATTGAGGGAGCAATGCTACCTGAGCGACGAGTCGGCCGGATGCCCCATCTACTCGGCCAGGCCAAGACACTCGACCAACCAACTAGTCTCGCACACGGCTTGCAGGCCCTGCGTACTATGCAATTTGTTGTGCTTGCGTTGGCTCTTCACCTTGTAGTCGGCAGAGAATCCTGCCGACTTGCCGGCCTCCGTTCGCCTCGGGAAACAACCTGGCCCATGGAACCTTTGCCCTCATGCCATGCCATGCCATGCTCCCATGTTCCAGTTGAATGCCCCGTAGCAGACCAACATGTACCACTACACTGGTAAATGAGTCCTGCCCTTCTCGTCGTTGCTCCGAGAAGCATTGGCTCCAGGGTTCGCAGTAGGCATAGATAGCCCATGATTGACATCTCCGGGCGATCCACCCCCGTCGTCGTCCGGTCTTGTACGCTGCATGCCGCCCGCTTGGTCTTCGTATAGATACGCATGTATCCCTCCTTCGGTGTTGAACCTTCCTCTCTAGCTCACCCTCATCGACTAGACCGAGTGACTGTTGGATACTACCCACCTTGCATCCTCGCGTGGCCACCATGTCCGTCACCCGGTTCCTCACATACGCCGCACTTGCTGGCGCGGCCTTTGCCCAGACAATTGTTGTCGATGGCGAGGAAATCGGTGCGTCTTCCTAATGGATCCTGCCTGTCCAACGTGGCTTTGCAGCATCACCCTCGCTAACATTTGACACTAGATGCTGATGACGCCGTCATCGCTCCCGCTGCTGAGGAGATGATGAGCTCCTCCAGCAACGCCACGGCAGCTCTCTTCAATGACGAGACCATCCAGCTCACTGACGCTGTCCTGGCCAACCTCACAGACCTCGAACTGTCTCACATCGATCTGTTCCAGTTCGACGATGACAGCGAGGCGACCGTGAAGAGGCGGAGCGCCTTTGGCAGCTGCAAGACTGCCCCCGGCGATGCTCTCTTCCCCAGCCCATCCGTCTGGAAGGTCTTTAGCCTTCTGACCGGCGGTGCTGTCCAGAAGACGGTCCCCTTCGCCTCGGTCTGCTACCACAACTTTGGCAACTATGATGCCGCCGAGTGCGAGTATATCTCCAACAACTGGTACAACGGCTCTTACATCCAGACCGAGGACCGCACTGCCATCAATGCAATTCTCTTCGAGGACCTCACCTGCGTGCCCCCCAGCCTCTTCACTGCTGGCACTAGCTGTGAGATTGGCGGTCACCCCCTGTACAGCATTGATGCCACTTGCGTCTCTCACATCCAACTTGCCATCAACCTGGCCCGCAGCTTGAACCTCCGTCTTGTCGTCAAGAACACCGGCCACGACTTCGGTGCCAAGTCTACCGGATACGGTGCTCTGTCCATCTGGACTCACAACCTCAAGTCGGTCCAGTTCTACAAGTCTTACAAGCAAGGCAGCTACAAGGGCCCCGCCTTCAAGATGGGTGCTGGTGTCCAGGCCTACGAGGCTTACAAGGCTGCCTACGACAACGGCGTCACCATTGTTGGTGGAGAGGGCCAGACCGTCGGTGTCATGGGTGGGTATATCCTCGGCGGTGGCCACTCTCCTCTCTCTGGAATCTACGGTCTTGCTTGCGATCAAGTCCTGGCCTTTGAAGTTGTCACTGCCGATGGCCGCTTCGTCACTGCCAGCGAGCAGAGCAACCCCGATCTCTTCTGGGCTCTCCGCGGCGGTGGTGGCGGCACTTACGGTGTCGTGACATCCGCTATTGTTAAGGCCTACCCCAAGATCAAAGCTGTTTCGACCATGACCTTCACTCTCACCTCTGGTACTGGCAATGTCACCGATGCCATGTTCTGGAAGGCCGTCCACAGCTACTGGAAGCGCTTCCCTGAGTGGGCCCGCGACAACGCCAACTACGAGTACTTCATCATTTCTAACATTGGAACTGGTTTCAACTTTGCCATGTCTCCCTGGTTTGCTCCCGGCATGACTGTGGCTCAGCTCAAGGCACTTGTCGCTCCCATGTTCGCCGAGTGGGCCGAGATTGGCATTGAGATTGAACCCGTGTACAAGGAGTACACCGACTTCTACCCTGCTTGGAAGAACTCTTTCCCTCTTGAACCTTGGGGTTCCTCCACTATCCGCCAGGGTAGCCGTCTCTTCCCCTCTAACAACTGGGCGAACGACACCATCATCGAGGACACCCTTGAGGTTGTCAAGGGTACTATTGAGGACGGCTGCTACTTCATCGGCTTCAACACTTTCACTGGTGTCAAGGGATACCCCAACAATGCCGCTAACCCTGCCTGGCGCACTGCATTGCTCCACGGTATCGGTGCTACCTTCTGGGCCGATGATGCTGATGAGGCTACCAAGAAGGCCGCCTCCGACAAGCTCACAGACAACTACGTCGCCAAGTGGCGTGCCATCACCCCAGGCGCGGGTGCATACATGAGTGAGTCGGATTACAGAGAGCCCGACTTCACCCAGTCTTTCTGGGGTTCCAACTATGAGATGGCTCTTTCGATGAAGGAGAAGTGGGATCCCCGTGAAGTCTTCTACGCCACCAATGCCGTTGGCTCGGAGAAGTGGGAGCTTCAGGACAAGATCTGGGGCAACCTCCCCAACCAGAACAGCAAGCTCTGCCGTGCGTAAATAATGTACTGTGATTGGGGTGACGCGCTGGTGTAACTATGGAATCTCCAGTTCATATGCCTCGGCGAATATGACGCTGGGGGAGTGTATAAAGACAATCATGTATATAACCGGTATATGGGACAACTTAAATTTCCTCCTGTACATAAATTATTAGACAATTATCAATTATACCTTTAATATCACTTGCCCCTGTATCAACCTCCGAATATCCCATGCAGTCTCCCATGTCAATTCATGAGCAGCAGTCCCTAACTATCTAATACTACGCTGCAACTAGGAACCAAGACATAACCGTACGGGATCCAGTGGTCACTAATAAACATTACATACTACTAAGATATGCCTCTTAAAATTCCACGAAGCTATCCCTAGATTATAGGGCTATTGTAGATGCTCATTGAGCGTGGCGTTAGATGACCCAAATGATGGCTTTTCCATCAACTGGCTGCCTGTCCGCCGATGTGAGCACTGAGGCCAGAGATAGACACAAAAGCGACTCTCCGAACAGCACTGTCTTTCTTCTTCCTAGCCTTTGCTCTCTTCCTTCGTTTTTAAAAAACACACCGCCTGCCATTTGGCTCTCCAGCGCCATCCTCAGGTAATTTTGGAGCCATTGCAGCTTTTTTTCGTCAATACACCGGGAGGATCTCGTGAGGATGGGGTTCTAATTATGAGATGGCGCCGAAGAAAGAGACAAGTTGGATCCTTGTGAGGCTTCTGGTAATCAATCCGATCAGCTTTGAGAAGTAGGACCTTTGAAAGCTGGCCTAGGGCAACTTCGTGAGCTGAAGTAGTAGGCTTCATTGCAATGGGCTAGGACGACGAGAGATGTCAGCCCCTCTTGTATTATATCACCCAGGATAAGGCTATTGTCTCCATGTAGCAAGCTTATTATCTACAGTTGGCAGGGCCGTTGACTACACACAGCAAGGCAATTGTCTACAGTTATCAAGGTTGAAGACAGAGGGTTGAAGTGAAGATTTAGGCAAAGGTCATTATCCAACAACTTTATTGCTAAGCTACTGTCTCTTCTGGCGCTGGATGTAGTACTAAATGTATATCTCTATTATTTGCAAGTACCGCATGGCTTTGATCCATCTGATGATGATATCAAGTAGAGCTAAAAACAAAACAAAAAAACAAATAAAATACTCATATATGTGCATAATAATTGTAAGTGGAATGGTTGGAGTTGAAGGCTTGCAGTTGATGTGACGGATGCGGGAGAGTGGGAGCTGGCTAGATTTTGGCGACCAAGCTCTCGTACCTTCAGACATGTTCAACCCAGATGCTGATCGGTTTAGAGTAGATATACTGTGGAATTTGGTAGATATCTCCGTTTGATCATTTCACTTCAAGAGGAGAGATCCATCTCAGTTGAGGCATACCTTAGCGTGCAACTACTATGTGCAAACAACACAGTTGTATGCCTAACTGCGAGCTTGGCTACAATTTGGTCAACCTCATCTCCATCCAAACCTGTAGCCGTCCTTCCGGCGCGTGCGCACAAAGACTTGCGTCCTTTCTCGTCGCTGCCCTCAACATCATCCCCACACCCCATTTGGTCAACTAATCGGTGACAACTCTCCGACCTCCCTCAGCTCAATAACTTTTGAGTCCCTGATTTTATGCCGCCCTCTCTAACGCCGAGAAGCCTCATAGGTGAGGGGTATCCGAAGGAGCCGTGCGCAAACATTGTATCCTCACTTGTTGTCTTTCCTTCTTTATTTAACTTCATGTTCATCATCGTATTGTGCTGTCCAGTTAAAATGGTCGGGCGTCGAGGTACTCTTGTGCCTTGGCCCAGGCTGCCTTGTCCGCTTTTGAAAGTTCTTGGTCTCTCAGAGTCTGGACGCCCTTGTTGAGCGCATCAACAAAGGCACAAGCAGTTCGGAAGTCCTCAGTCAGAGCCTCGGCAAATGGCACAAAGGTCTCGGGGAATTCTTGCAGCCGCTTTGCCCGTGCCTGCTTATCGTCACTGGCCTCGTCTTCGTCGAAAAATGTTCGGACGGCGATGCCAAGTCCAATGTCGGGCTCGGTCAGGAAAGGGAGTCTTGGATAGCGTTAGTCGTTGTGTTTTGTAGACATCAAATTGAACTTACCTCTGGCTGATTTCCAACTGATCATTCCTTTCGCGCTTGGATTGAGCGTACAGGAACATTGATGCGACAATGGCCTCGACCAGGTCGCGGTTGGATTCTCGTACGGTTGATGACAGAGACCGGAACACCAAAAGACTCTTGTTAAGAGGACCAGTGTATCCGTAAACCTGGTGTCGCAGCTTCAATAGGGATGCGCACTGGCTGATGAGAACCAAGCTTGACTTCTCCTCGTCTGTGCCCTTCCTGGGCAGGCCTGGCTGGTCCTGGACATAGGTTCCGTTCAACAGGCCAAATCGAATAAGCTCAAATGCGAGAAGGGCGGCCTCATCAACGCCGGGCACGTCCGGCTGGTCTTCATTGGAATCCTTGATGGCGAGGATCGTCGTAGCTAGCGCATTGCCCCAATCGGTGAGCTTGTGCTCATCGTTGACGTAGCCTCGGAGGTGGAGAAATCGCCAAATGGCGATCGAAGTTACCATCTCGGTGCTATCGATGCCCTTGATAGGCTTTTCCTTGGGGAAAGTATTCTTGACGAAGTCAAAGTTGGCGAGCGCCAAGACCTCGAGTGCAACAGGACCGGCAAAGTTGGCAGGCAGGAAGGTGGTGACATCATTAAGCTTGACGTTCCAGCTGGCTGCTTGTTGTGAAGGAGGAGGCTGAAGAGATCGGTGGTTGATGGTGTGAGAGAACTTCGGGTCGTACCAGACCCGCATCTTGATGGTCTTGTGCTGAATACCGCGGTGGAGTCTGGGAATGAGGAGGGCCAGAGCTTGTTCCTTGATGGGAACCACCTGCTTCGTGACTAGGTTCTTGTACTGGTCCGAGGCGACGCCGTCGAGGGTTGGCTGGATAATGATCTGGCCATGAGTGATAGCGCTCAGCAGGCGAGGCCCAATTAGGCCGGTGTTGACATAGTGGAAGAGCTCGGCAGGCAGCTGGAGTCCGAGGTATTCATGGTTGTCCTTGGTTAGGCGCTCGGAGTCGTTGACACGAATCTCGCCACTCTCTGCAATGTAAACGAAGTGGTTCACGGCCATTCTCGCCCTGTGGTACTTGTCGAGCCAGTTGGGGTCCTTGTTTTGGAGGATGTCGTTGAAGCTAGCGCAGGCAGTAGCGACGCTATTTTCCGAAGTCCTCATGAGATTGGCGGCAGTCGAGATGTTGTAGTCGGAGTACATGGAGTTCTCCAAGAGCGCGGGGAAAGGGGGGAGGAAAGAGGTGCCCGACATGAGGTATGAGTCGATGAATCTCTGCTCGCTGGCGGTGGGCGTGAGGCTGCGCATGACCTTCTTCTTGGAGATGGCAGTGACAGTCTTAGCATCCCAATCAAAGCTGCGGATGACCGAGTCCTTGACGGGATACAACAGAAGCTCCTGCGAGCCCATGACGCCCGAGCACTGGTCGGAGTCGATCATTTCAAAGTAGGCGAGCTGCACCTGGTTAGAATTGCAGATCGCAAGAACATATGTCGGCACGAACCTGGGCGCAAGCGGTGTACGGAGCTACCAAGAAATGGAGTCCCCGGCCCTTGATGATTCTCTGGAGCATGGGGTAGAGGTTTTGCATGCGAAAAGCCCCTATTGTATTGTTCAGTCAGTACAGTGCGCATGACAACCACAATAGTCGACGCACCTGGGTTGGCGCCAAATGTCGTCACGGCCTCCTCGGCTGCCGTCTTAGAGTACAAGTCCCAGGCCTCGTCCGTCTTCTTGTTGGCCTTGAGGCCGCGGTCGAGAGAGATGTCATCCTGTCCGGATACGGACTGGCCGTCGAAAATGAAGAAGGGGGTGATGTTGTGCTTCGCCCAGAGATCTAGGTTGTCATTGATGTGTGCTTCGATGCCAGTCAGGCCGCCGAGCGCAGACAGGAGAGGTTCGTGGGAGGGAGCATTATCGAGGAGCTGGTTGAGGTAGTAGGTCGCATCGACGGCAAGGGCGCATTGTTCGAGCTCGGAAATGTCGTGGGTGCTGTGACGTAGAGTCAGCGCAAAAGCTCAAGTGGGAGTCAAGAGCGACGGCAATACGTACGACGCCTGGTCGTTGATCCAGGAATCCTCAACAAGGACTAGAGGAGCGGTCAGCACATGCTACACGGGGAGGCCATCGTCTACGTGTTGCGTGGAGGCCAGGATGTTGGAGTCGACGACTCGGCATGGCGCTTGGGGCGTAGGTTGATTAAGGAGAGGTGGACGAAGCTCGTCAAGAGCAGCTAGAGCTGCAATTGAGCTTAGATTCGCCGTGACGGCTTCCCCTAGGAAGCCAACAGGCTACGTTGAAGCTAGCTGCGCCGAGACGAAGCTCACACGACCACAATGCTGGCACTCTGGCTACAGGCTCGGGGCCAACGGCCAACCCAGCTCAGTGGTCTCACCACGCCAGACACGCAGCAGGCAAGCAGGAGGCAAAACACAGGAGAGGCTTGGACTCAGACTCACACGGCATCTCGAACAGCTCACTGCGACTCAGTCAAGCGCCCGTGGATCTCGAGTTACCGGCGTCGAAAACCGGTGGCCAGGGAATTTTCAGGAGAGGGCGATCCGCGGACAAGGTTCGGTCGGTCGTTCGACGGGGGGGGGCAGAGGCGAGCGGAAGCTGGCTGTTGGCGGGCAAACCAAACCAAAGAACAAAGGATGGGGATGGGGATGGCGGGGTTGAGCACAGCACGGAGGGAGCTGGAGGGAAACAAGCGGCGCAGCTCTAGGGAGGAAGGAGGCGGAGGCGGGGGAGGAGAGGAGGGCCTTTTGGGGGAGGGAAGGCACGAGGGAGGAAGTTCCGGATGGAAGGCGGCGTGTCGGAGGGAGAGAGAGAAAGAGAGGCAGAGCAGGGGAGGCAGTGACAAACGGATGGATCGCTTTTTGCCAAAGGTTTCGGGTGAGGCTAAGGTAGGTAGGATAGTGCGCGTTGGAGACTTTGGACCTGGCAACAGGAAAGTTTGGCGAGTTACAGCATGGCAGGGAGCAACCGTAAAGGCAGGGGCGGTGCGGTACGGTACGGTGCGTTGCGGTGCGGTGCGTCGCCGGTGCCAGTTGGTGTAATGTACCTGGCGCACTACGGCCAGACGTACCTGCTGCGAGGTACCCTTCAAAACCCACATGTTTACAAGTCCACAGGGGACTTGCCTGCGCCCAACAAACAAGCAAGCCCTGGCAGTTGGCACTACCTGTGGCTGGTGCATGCGTCTTGTGTGCTGTGGCGGTGCGCACCAGAGCAAACCTAATTCGGCTCACCGACGCTCACCGTGCTGGAATAGCTCTCTTGGCCTGGCGGGGTGATGACGAGCCCCTCTCTCCCCTCTCCCACTTTCAGGGTCTTGCCCAAACAGATCAAGCTGCCTTTGACAAACGCGACCAGGCCTAATGCCAATCCCACGTTTTATGCCTAAGGCTGAATCTGCGTCAACCCTTTTGCCTCCTGTGGTTACATCCGAGTGATACAGATGCGGCCCTGCATGCCCTCGGCTTAGACATGCGGAGGTGACCCACCCACCAATCAATCAAGAGCTATATGACTACTGAGGAGAGACAACACCATTCTCGGCCGAACCCGGCCGCTGATAACACTCTTATCTCACTATATAAGGGCAACCGCTCCTCCAACTGCTCCATCACGCTCCACCTCTGCAGTACAGAAACAATGGCCGCCACCGCAAAGATCCCAATTATTGACGTTTCCGCCTCGGGCGTGGACCAGAAGGAGATTGCGCGTCAGCTTGTGGACGCTGCTGAGGAACACGGCTTCATCTATATTCGAAATCTGGGCCGCGACATCTCGGCCGGGGACGTTGATGGCGCATTTGCCCTCGTGAGTCACCTGAAATGGTTGGAACAAATAACTCAATGCTAACTGAGTGGCCCTGTAGTCGAAAAAGACATTTGAATGCCCGGTAGAGGAGAAGCAGAAATGCACTATCCAGACCAACAACCGAGGATGGTCGGGAATGCACTCCGAGACCCTGGATCCAAAGAACCAGAAGGTAAGCCATGACTCAATGTCTTTTGATTCTTCTCCCATCCACTTGTTCTGATGCTGATGGATCCCTATCTAGGTCGGAGACTTCAAAGAGTAAGACACCCGTACACCCCACTAGATTTGATGCGAGACAAGAACTCATACAAACAATCTAGAGCCTTCAACTTTGGCGAATTCACCAATGGCAAAGCCCAGCAACCTCTTCCCACCCCAATCCTTACAGATGAACCCCAAATCAGCGCCTTTTCGGATTCTTGCCATGCCCTCTGTCAAAAACTCCTCTACCTTCTGGGTATTGGCCTCGGTGTAAGCTAAATCTCACACCCTCTGAAGCTCAATGAGACTAGGTTGATCCTGATACATCCAGGTTGATGACTTCTTCTCTTCCGCCCATAAAAGGGACAAGGGCGCATCTGGCTCTATACTCCGCTTCCTCCGCTACCCACCAGCTGATTCTACGGCGCATTCCGAAGACGACATTCGTGCTGGAGCTCACTCAGACTACGGTTCCGTTACTCTACTCTTCCGCCTAAAGGGCCAAGCAGGCCTTGAGGTGCTTACCAAGGAGAATGTCTGGGCTCCTGTCCCTGTTTGCCCGCCCGGCACCGAGGATGACCCTAGCCCGCCGATTCTCATCAACATCGGCGACCTGCTCTCGTACTGGACCAACGGCCTGTTTCGGAGCACGGTTCACCGAGTTGTCTTCCCAACGGACGGGAGTGTGGGTGTAAAGGGCGAGACAAGCAATGGACCGAGGTACTCCATGGCATACTTCTGTCACCCCGTGGGGTCAGCACCACTCGAGCCCGTCCCCAGCGAGCGGGTAAAGAATTTCTTGCCGTCTGAGGGGACTCCGAATGCGAACCCATATGCCGAGAGGAAGGTCATGACCGCCGATGAGCACCTTTTCATGAGACTCAAGGAAAGTTACGGAGACTTGTATGATAAGAAATGATAGGTACAATGCCCTAAGCTTTTAAAACGGGTGCAATTCGTAAACTAACTCATGTTTCGTAAGTCATTGTCGTTGGATCCCTACTACACAATGCCGCAATACCACCGTCTCCACGGATCATGCCACCCATCATAATACTTTCGCGTGACATTCTCATCTTCCATGATCGTGACGTACTTCAACACCCGCCAGTCGTAAATTGTCACCCAATCGCGTCTATCCTCTGGGAGCGATGCCCTCCTCTCTTCAACAGATGCAAGGAGAGCCTTTGTTTCTGCTTGCTGCCCCACGCTGTCGACCAACAGGAGTGTGTTTGGGCGAGGTTCCCAGTGCTGGTCATCCACAGTCCTCGCCTTTTCTCGTTCTAACCAACCGTCAAGATCCTCGATGGGGTCTAATATGCCATGACCATGGAGTAAAGACTTTGCTTCGGCAGAGGTATCTAGAATGTCCGCGGCTATCAAGATGACGGTCTTTACAAACCGGCATGCGCTTCCGGAATAGCGACAGCTGGTTCGCAGGGGAGCCACTGATTGCGACTCTGCCTGTTCAGGAGTTTGAGAATGCGCGGCATATTCCTCTGCTCTCAGAAACGATAGCTCTTTGTCAGCTACTCGTTGATCCTCGCTGTCGGGGATCCCGCTGTCGGGGATTTCGATGTCTAAGATTATAATATCCGTTGTGTCCTCCATTGGAGAAGTTGGGCGGGGAATTTGTGAGGAGCGGAACTTTGAAGTGGTGGCAGTTGTGAATGATGCCTCGGGTGACGAAGTGAGGTCAATTACTTCAGGCAGGAGTTGTAGGTTGCAAAGTGGAATGGAAGAGAAAGACGAAGGATCTGACTGCGAGTTGCCATTGATGTCTGTCAGAGGTTTGCGTGTTTGCGAGGATGTTTGCTTCTGCGTAGGCTGTGCAGTAGTTTGGGTCAATGTTTGCTTTAATTTCTGTCGTTTGTGTGGTGATGATGGCTTTGCTGGAGGGGAAATGCGCTTGTGGCTGACATGTCTGTCGGTTGGCGAATTAGTTTGAATAGTGGGCGCAGACATAGTCGCATTTGTGACGTTTGTGACGGCTGGCAAAGGGCGCGTTCCCGCGAATCGATCGTGACAAGGGCTTTCTAGTCCAATGGGAAGTAACCTGGCAGCGACAGGCGAGGTCGGAGTCCAAGCCACGGTCGAGGCCTGGGAAGATCTTCGAGGCGATGGTGTAGGCATCGTTGTCATGGTGAGCTGGCTGATGGCATCCACTGCGACTCCTCGAGGATCCGCTCCTTCGAGCTTCGCAATCCACTGCAGGTTCTCCTGACTATCCTCCAACACCTTTGCCGTAGTGGCATCCTTCGCCATCTCCTGGAGCTGCTCAAAGGAGACAGTGTCCGTATAGTCACGATCGCAGTGGACCTTGGTCACTGATGGAAACCGCAAACTCCAAAATCCAGTGTTTCCCACCTTGTCAAAGCTGAAGCACTTCAAGTCAAAGACTAAGGGATTGGTAAAGACAACCGCCAACGGCATGCCCTGTTCAACACCCGGGGTAAGCTTGAGTTCGAGGTGAGTGTTCTCGTTGGAGGGAACAGGCATGGGGTTGGCGTAGGTGACGACATCTCTAAGCATCGTCTCGTTGAGCTCCACAACGTTGACCACAGTGAATTCAGGCTTGGCGTTCCATCTCTTGACTTGCTCTCTGTTGTCAAGACATCCCAAATAGAAGTGAGTCCATTTCAAGTCGGCAATTCGATACCCTCTTGCCTTGACTGGGTCGTATCGAGCTCCAACCACGGCAAAGTCCCCGACATCCCCGAAATTACCAATATATTCTTTTTTGAGCTTAATGCAACAACTTGAGAATGGTCGTCGGAGATCTGAAAAGTCGAAATATGGATCGTCCGGTTTTAGAACAAGACCTTCCTTTTTGCCTAGAATTGTCCTCGCAAATACTTTCCGCAAGTTTGATGCGCCCAAGTTATGATCGAAATCAATGACCTCGCGCTGGACCAGCTCTGCCCATCCTCTTTTAAAATAAATTAGGCTGGAGAGGAGTTTGAACCTCTCGGAATGGCGAACATTGATAAGGGACTGGTCGTCTAGGAGTAAGAGATCGTAATACACTATCATTAAATGTTCATGAGGCCCAGGCCTGCTTCGCTTAGTAGTTGAACAATGAACAAGGGAGGGCTTACTATACAAGGAGTCCTGCTCCGTATTCAAAAAACGGCCTCGTCGAGATACATGCTTTCTTACTTTATGAAAAGGGAGAATTCTTTGTTCCTGTGAAGTGTTAGAATATGTTGGCATCGATCAGGCTCATCTGGACGCACGGAATCATCGTATACAAGCAATTCGCCTTCCAAAATGCAACCCTTTGTGACCCTTGCGTCACCCTGTCCAATTTTTAATGATTCTAGAATGATCCTATGGAAATTAGTTTCGTTGCATGAAATTGAGCTGTGACACGTACCCATGAAGCGCCTGTCTATCCTCAGTGCTATCCTTGCCGCTCTTCGAGAAAATTTGGACGCATTGGTCGCCTTTACTGAGGTCGATATGAATTTGGCAATACTCCCCATCCATTTTCTCTTCAACGCTCATTCGCCCATGACCCATGTCAAGAGAATGCTTGATGCTTCGTCCCTTCATCCAGGGTTGCCGCCCCACCTTGACTCCCAGCTGAGGCTTAACGAAGCTGAGTATCCGCTCTCGAGATGTTTTGCGCGCCCCAGTAGGCAAGAGCCTACTCCGAATGGCCTGAACAGTATTAATGGCAGTAGAAAAGTCGTCCTGGACTTTAAGCACTGAAGGGAGGATTGGATCGCAAAGACGGTAGATAAGATGAGGATCGAGCAACAGAGGCTGGTAATCTTTGAGGATGAGCCTGGTGAACCATTTGGCCTCGTTTGCATTCAAACGCCTGTAAACTTTTTCGAGATCGCCCCGGTTGCCCTGGGTAAGGGTAGCCTGGGAGCTTCGGATGGCAGGGGAACTCCATTTCACCCTGGAAGCCAGAGATTGCAGGATCTCGTCAATTTCCTCGACCGTAACCTGATGCTGTTTGTCGAATGAAGGATTTGGCTGACGAGTGATTAACTAGAGTTATTTTTGATATCTGGACCTGACACTCACAGTCACGGTGAGGAGTCGGGTAACACAATCAGCCAGATCAACCCCCGAGCCAGGTTGTCGATACTGTGACAATTCCGCAATACGAGAAGCCCCAAGAAAGAACGCCCGACCAATAATTTTTTCAAGAGTAGGCACCTGGATGCAGTAGACCCGATCTGTTCTCTTTTCTGGCAGCAATGTGGACAAGAGGGCACCTAGATTGGCATCGTGTGCATTGACGCGATCTCGATGACGCGTAAACCAACCGGCCACGACATGTGCGTTGCTCTTACGGGATACCGAAAGCTTGTAGGATGGTTCAAGCAGGTCGCAAACCAGGGCAAAGGGGAGCGGCATTGTGGAACAATGTCAAAATCATATCAGCGATGTTGGGAGGACGGGTCCAGGAGCGGGAGAGGAGACTGCTGATATAAAGGATCCGCTCTGGAGGTCGGTGTGGAATGAAGCTGGGTCTATTCACAGGCAAGCGCAGTCGCAGCTGTAGGCAGCAAGGGCAGTTGAGCAGAATGACTCCATTCTCGGGGGAGGATTTACGCAGCTGGGTCCGAGAAGCCTGGCGACAGTGCCTGGCTAAAGTGCCTGATGAGGTGTCACGCGTGCAGGATGGCCCGCACGTCTCCATCAAGCTAAAGTGAACACGGTACGCGACAATAACGGGAAGTCACATGATGTCCATTAAAACACTCCCTCATCCCATCTTTGTCCCCCATGCCATCCCCATGCTATCCCCATACCCTGAGTCCTCGGTCTCTCGCTGACATCAGCGGGGCGGACAAGCAATGGAATGCGGCACTGCAACCGGTTGAGGCATGACCTGCACGTGCAGACCCGGTGACAGGGCAGATGAAACACCACCACAGGGTCCATTGGCTGCTGCTAATTTCGGCGGAAATTGGGGCCAAGCGGCCATGTTGCACGGTTGCAGCTCAATTGCTGATGCGGCCCTTGCGTCGCCGCTACGCCGTTGCTGGGATTGGCGGGGGGATTGCTTGTCATGCTGGCAGTGATGAGAGCCAGTGAAGAGAGGGCACTACCACGAGCCCACAGTGCACTACGGAGTAGGGCGGGAGTGCTAGGCCCCTGTGGGAACGCCTGTGGACACACTTGCGCCAGCGGCCACTGGGAATCTGGCATCGAGCTGCGGCCCAAGTTGCGTGGCTCTGACTGGATCCCTTCGAAAATGGTGAGCGAATGTCTCTCTCAAGGAACCCCCTACTTCCTGCACCAGCATGCTGCAGGTCGTGCATCTGCAGCACGCCGCGAGCAACAGGAACCACAAGCAGCCAATGGCGCCGGCCGTATGGGGCCCGTTCTGGCTGGCCAACGGTGCCTCGAGCGATCCTTTTGGGCCATGGGCCATCCCATCGCTCCGATGAAATCCCCAACACGGACGGGCGCGGACCCCCCTGAGGCTGAGGATTGAGAATTGAGGGGCCGATGGTCATGAGAGGGTCAAGCCCGTCCCTCCGGAAGACACATCGACTCACCACCACACACTGTGGCAGACGAGTTGGGAGAGCCCAGCTGAGCAGCTAACGCGATGAGCATCGAGAAACGCAGCAAACTAACGGGGACCGGGGTCCGATCCACTGCCGACAGCTGGTTGTCCGGGTTAATGGTGCCATTTGGGCTGCGTCTCACAGCTCCGTTGATGGATGCATCCCGATGATAATCATAATAGTCGCCGCAATACGGGTACGGGCGGCGTCGGGCGCTGCCGAGGTGAATATAAACAAACCGCACCTCGTGATCTTGGACGACTTCCCGTTGGGATTCCTCTGTTCCGGCTCTCCCATTTCGCATCCGACCCATCCAACCGTCGTCATTCATTCATTTATCCATTATCATCACCACCGCGTCCCACCCACACACACACTGTTTTTCAATAGGTTCCTCACCGCCGTCGTCCAGTTCCAAGCATGATTGATCGCCACTCGCTTGGTTCTTGACAGACACCTCATCTCCCCCGCCCACGCTCATTTACGTCGCCAGTCTCGATACTACCGTTCCTTATCAGCACGCGCAGCCCGCCATCCAGACCCCCGCCGCCCCTTCATCCCCTAGAATAACGTCACCCTGCCCCGGACGACTTCCCCCTGGCCGACCCCCCGGTTCTGAGTTCCCAGACCGCAAAACGCCCACGCAACTCACTCAACTCACCCCCAATGGTTGTGCCCTAGGCGCGAGTCTTGCACTGCAGAGTCCACTCTGGCCCTTCTCGCACTCCCCAGCTGGGTTTGGTTCAGCGCTCTAGGCGTCGTCGGCGCTTCTGTTACCGCCACTGAGGGCCGCTGAGAGCCACTGAAGAGCCCCCGATACGCCCTCAACCCCCTGAGCCTCCACCACAACGGCGGCGCCAACCCCCAATGCGCAACACCACCCGCCGAAACTCGCCTACGCCTACAGTCCTCCACACCTCTCTTTCTCCTAACCCGCCATCGCTCCCTGATGCCCGGTTTCCTCCTTCAACTTTGCGCCGCCCATCGTTGTTCGTCCCTTTTGTTTGATGATTATCGCCATCTGACCCAAGCCCACCACAGAGCGCTCGCTGCCCGGCCCGTCGTCGCCGCCGTTGGACGGCGTCGCAGAGTCTATCGTGCTCCCGTCACTCACTTGCAGAAACGCCGAAAGACCGGTGACTTTTGTTCTTTTAAGCTCCTGGGGCGCCGCCTCGACATGGCTTCCCAGCAAGCGGTCCGCCGCCGCTACTCCGTTGCTGACCGAGTGCCTGCGGATTCAATCATGCCTGCTACAACCGCCGCTCCCAGCCCGGACAACATCAACAACAACCCAAAGACAACAGATGCCCCCGTCGCTGCGAGCGTACCCGCCCGTGACCTCTCACGGACTCGCCAGCAGAAGCAACCTGCCTCAACAACACACAGCCGTCAGGACAGCGCCGCCTCAACAGCATCGATGCCTCCACCGCCAGTCTCCCGAGAGGATGCTCCCCCCTTTAAACGTGGCCACTCACGCTCAAAGTCCAGCATGTGTCGACAGGTCAATCGACTCTCGCTAACCCTTCCAATTGCTCCCCCAACCAGCGATCCGTCCAGACCGACTCCCACCTCTGTTTCCGTGCCCCCCACGCCTATCGACTCGGCTGCCACTTCACCCTCCGACGCCAATGAGTTCATCATTGCCATTGCCGCTCAGGAGAGACGGGTGCTGGAACTTCGTGAGGAGTTGACTCGTGCAGAGACAGATCTAATTATCCTGAAGAAGAAATGGTCCTCACAGGATGCATCCCGCAAGAGGGCTGAACAGTACCCTCGAGAGGCTGTCCGGCCCACGACCCAAACCTCTGACGATGAGCCGACATCGGCAAGACGCAGCGTCGACCAGGACCGCAGAAAGCTATTGCAGCAGAGCCAGCCTTCAACTCCCCAAACACCTCAAGGTCGACGAAAGGTCATGCGCGGCGGCCACACCAGAACCCTGTCTCTCCTTTCTCCAGGAAAGGACGGAGCCTTCTCCCTCTACGAGGACCGCCCAGATCAGGAATCCGTCAAACTTCCCACGATTGAGCGCAGGGCTGCTCAATTAACCAACCCTAATCTGGCCAAGAGGGCCTCCTGGGCGCCGCGTTCCCAGCAAAACGTCCCAGGCGTTGCCCAAATGGCAGAGGACTTTAAACTAGGCTTCAAGGCTTTTGTCGACGACATTCGTCAAATCACAGTCGGAGACGAGCCGATTAATGGTCAGCAACTTCGATCCAGGGCAATTGAATCCCGTAACTCACTAGAGAATCAAGACACTGTTAGGCCGAGCCACGCCCTCCGACCGAAAGTAAGCACCGTGTTTGAGCCTCCTCACTCGGCCGAGTCGAGCCCAGTTCGAGGTGCCAAATCCGCAACGGCGACGAAGGAGACCCAGGACAAGGCAAAGACTAAGGGCAAACACTTTTCGTGGACCCCTCTTGGGGTTGACTCACTCGACGACAATGATTGGTCCAACTGGGAATCGCCGGCATCCACCAAGACCTCGCGCTGGAGCGGCTCGACCATGGGCAGCAGCCTCGACGACACGCCCGATGAGGACGAGCCGACCTCCACGCCCTCGTAAGCCAACTCACCATATTATTCTTCGACCTGGTCACATTCTAATTTCCCATCTAGAAAGAGAAAGTCGCTTGGCTTTGATTCCCCTCTCCTTTCCCCCAAGCTAGAGGAAATCTCGAATATGGTCAACCGACTCACGCCGACCAGTCTCAAGCGAACCGCGACCAACCTCATGGATGAGTGGGAGAAGTCACTAACGGAACCCCAAGTTCAACAGCGACGGGTCCCGAGCCAGGCCCGGGGCAAGGCTCAGAACAAGGAGAACAGTGTATAACAAGCGACAGATCATCATCTTGGTTTCCTACTACGGCGCAACCGGTCATATTGAACATACACAGAGCAATCTGAATACAGGGAAGGGAGAAGAAGAAAACTCAAAAAGTTACGGCGATACAGACCAACATTTTCACGAAGACAAAGACTCAAGGTCTCTCTGGAGGAGTTTGTATTCTCGCAGGTTACACTGGATCTTGGACCGTACATGGGGCGATATTTCTTTTGGTTTGCTTGCGAATTGTTTGGTTGGGCGAGTTGGAAGAAGGCTGCAAGTCTGTGCGTGCGTGCGTGCGTGCGATTGTTATCTTGTTGGGATAATGATAATGAATGACCATCATGAGTGATGACTGAGGAATCTTTGTATTCTGAGTCTGAATTCGAAATATCAAGAAAACATGCCAAAGTAAAATTACGAGTTTGGGGTGGACTTGGGATGTGATGTTTCTGGAAATGTGATTGCCGCACACTTTGCGGGCTGTGTGCTTAGATTACTTGCATATGGGTGAGATGGATCATGATGATGGGCATGATGATGAATCCTGTCCCCACGGCGGGCCGTGTGTCGTGTTGCCACGATGTGTCCGGCCCTTCAATCCACTGCTGTCTCAAGAATTAGGGCAGCGGGCGGACAGAACTCGGGGATGGGACGGGGAACAGTGGACAGCTATTCCTCCCCCGCATCCCACTGCGTCATTTCAAAACAGCTCAGCAACACAGGACAAAGGGAAATGATGATCTGGTCTGGGACACATCTCACTTCTAGATCCAAACTAGATGAAGCCAGAAAAGACGGAACGGCGCCTCCACTCTACATAAAACCGGGCGTTACCAGGGCAGCCGGGGTTTCTGAAGTGTGGCTGTGGGTGGCTCGGGGCCGTGGAGATGCCGTTCCGTTGGGATCGATGGCCGATGGCTGAGGGGGGATGCGGGAGAGTGGAGAGTGGAGAGTGGATGCGAGTGCGACGCCCAGCTTCTTCCATTAAGTTAACTAGCGGGGAGCAGGGAACTCGCTGGAAGCACGGTAGGCGGTGTGGTCGCACTGGGAGACCGAAGGGCAAAATGGACCCTAGAGGCTACTGCATGCACCTGCGCGTCGACGATGCGGGCGGATGGAGATGGCGGAGGAACAGGCGGTTGAGAGAGGGCGAGGGAAATTGACCATTGTTCATAATTGCGCCGGCCCCGATGGACCGACTGCGAGTCTGGAAAGTAGTAGCAAAATGTGCCGTCGTCAAGGGCGACATCTCCATCACCAACCTACCAACTCAAGAGCTGGTTTTTCCGTGTCTGCTTGATTCAGGTGGCGGTCCCACCAAAACGGAACCGGCCTGGTCTGGATGTCGCGCTGCTTTTTCTTTTTTTCTGCATAAGCCACCCACCGATTTGAGCCGATTCCCACAACAAGTGGTCAGCTCAAATCGACAAAGAAAAAGAAATATCCTGGGCTGTTCACGACCACGAGTGGTGTGACCCCCGACGTCACCGGATCAGCCGAGGGGCCGGCCCGGAGGTTTACGGACTTTGCCGCTGTTCCATAACATGCGCCGAAGCACACATCCCGTTGCGTCGACGGATCTGCGACAAAGTCGGAATGAGGATGAATTACTTGCCCTGAATCCTACGCATGTGAAGCAGGCCCAGCGTAGACGTCGGCGTCGGACCAACAAAGAAGGGTGCTTTGTAACTTGAGTTTGCAGAGTCGCTGGTGCTGATGGTGGCTTTATAGGCGGGTGCGAGTGCGAAGCCACACACGTGCGAATGCGCCCTCACAAGACCGAAGCTGACACGCCCCTCGCACTCTCTTTCGCACAATGAGCAAACCAGAGAGGACTGTTCGAAGAATGTTCAGAAATACGTGACAAAGTGCAAATGTGTAGGCAGCTATTGGTTTAAGTGAAATGATTTTGTCTAAATAAAAGCTGCCAAGATGCCACCACCTCCAACCCAGCTCTCTTGACCATCACCAATACCATCGCCTCTAGCACCTGGTACCTATCACCATTTACACAATAGCCAGAATCTCGCCATTGCGGACTTGCAACAGCCAAGATGAACCATCCCCAATTCCGTCCCAAGTTGGCCTTCACCAACAAGCCACTAAACTTCCTACCCAAGGCCAAGACCTCTGTAAGTCCAAGTCTCGCAAACCCCAAAGAGCCCTGTTTTGCTGACTGTCATGATTAGGCCATGTTTAAGGATGCCTTTAAACTCCGCACCATCATCCTCATCGGAGCCATCATCCAGATTCCTCTCTGCGCCATCTTGCCCATTCGCTATGCCATCATCCCTGCTCTGGCTCTCCTGCTGAGCTCGATCATCACGACTATTTCTCAGGCTCGGAAGCCGGAATCTAATAATTTCATGAACCACATTGTCACTGGTCGCTCTAGTGCGCAGGTTCCCTCCACTTCCACGGCATCCCTCGGCCGTTTCAGCTCACAGCCAGCTGAAGCCCCCATCGTCGTCTTCAACATCGGCTCCCAATTCAACCACCCGCTCGGCATTCTCGCCCCGGGAGTCAAGGACCTCGGTGAACGCTTCTTAGCCTTGAAGCGGGATCTATTAAATCGCCGCGAGGAATTCGGTCTCCTAGGTGTATCGTCGTTCATCGGCAACGAGCAAGCGAGCAACAACACCAGTATGCTCACCTGCTTCTTTCGCGACGTCGAGAGTTTGCATCGCTTTGCGCACGAGCCGATGCATCGAGAGGTCGTGGGCTGGTTTGACCAGAAGAAATACCCACACATTGGCGTCTTCCACGAAACCTTCTGTGTACCGGCTAAAAATTACGAGACGGTGTACCTCAACTGTCGTCCAGTCTTGCTGGGCCGAGCAGCAGTCCAGATGTCAAGCCAGAAGGCGGAGCCAGAGTGGGCAAATTGCCTAGTCAGTGCGGACACACCACTGTTGAAGACACAGTATTCGAGACTGTCACGCTATGAGACTGGAAAACCCAAGGAGAATGAGTGAGTAGATACGGCTTGGATGTTGGATTGCGGTGCTTTTCTCTTTTTTTTGCTGGCGCATAGGGTTGTCATTTTATAGCCAAGGCAAAAGCCCAACAAGGGTGGATGTTGTAATGACGTTTGTATAAAATCTAGGCGAATGTGGCGTGTGTTAGGAGCATCGGTTTTGGTGGTTGTAATTGGTGCCAGCGCCACCATACCTACATAGCATGCGAGAAGGTAATTGGAGCTTAATATTTGTATCTCATCAACCGAAAATCCCATTCCTAGTCACATGAATCGTTTAATGATAGTGATTGACTAGGGACTTGCTAAAGAGAGTAAAGGGAAGACAACAAGAACAATACTACCAACTCTCTGCTGCTGATGAAAGAAGATCCCTCCAATCCTCAGGCAGATATCTTGACAACTTAGTACAGCTCAAACAAAGAATAGTACCAGCACAGCCAAAACTCGGTTCCATATTCGTGCGAGTAGACCGGTCCGAAATTCGTCATAGTGAAAGAGTGTGAATTCTGAAAGATAAGTACAACTGCCCGGGCGCGCGACAGCTGTAGTTGAGTGTGTTATTGAAGTGTGTTTGTATGAGTTTCGTGTAAACTTGCCGAGGACGGACCCCAAGGCAACGGTTCACCAATCCAGTCAAATTCGATGAATTCTGAGGGGAAATCGTTCTCTTGATACAGGGGCATTCCAAGCAGTTCGTCTTGATTGAAGGGCATGAGCTGCTGCCCTACCAGAGGATCGTCGAGATTGGGTGCCGAGGAAAGAAGATAGGGTTGGTAATCCTCTCGAGTCGGCGTTGTTGGTGAGGTCTGAGGGATACTAAGCACACCACTACTATGGCTTGATTGTGAAACCGAAGCGGGGCCTTGCATCCAAGGAGACATCATTGAGTATTGGGCCGGGACGACGTCTTGGCAATTGCCAGTATCGTTCTCCGTCCCGGCATCGTTCTCTGTCCCGGCAGACGGAGTCTCCTGGACCCTCTGATCAAACCGGCTCTGGACCTCGTTCAGCATATCCGTGAGAATCGGTAAAAAATTGCAGTCATCTCTAACGTGCAATGGTTGGCCATCGAGGACAGCCGGAACGATTCTATGCGCCTCCTTTTTCCAAAAGTCTTGTATCATCCCCACGGTCTCTTCGACCACAGGTCTGATATAAGGACTCTCTGGTTTTGGCTTGTTCTCAAAGAGGATGTTCCAGATCTTGTACCATTGTCCGAATGGGGACAGAGTGCGGTCGTGACGGATTTTCAAGAGCTCCAGCCTCTCTGGCGAGACACCTTCGGGGTTGCTGGTCTTGGCATGAGGTGAGAGCTCGCAGGACCTGGACCGGATGTGTTCGTCGCGCGCCAGACAGGAGGAGAAGACCTCGTAACAGACGGGACAGGGCAAGCCCTGCAAGTGTCGTCGTTGGATATGTTGCCGAACGTCTCGGATCCGCATCAACTTGAGATGCATACAGTTCGTGTAAGAGGATGGAGATAACTTGTAAAAAGGACAGGCCCAAGCCCGTGAGTCGCCTGCTGACTTTTCTCCGGGTGGGTTTCCAGGGCATTCGTCTTCGTCGTCGTCGTCGTCGCCGTCGTCTGAGTCGAAGTCTCTTTCTTTGTTCAGATGATCCAGCCTACGAGTTGACTGGTGCCCCGCTCGTGACGTTGTGCCAGATGTCTTCTTGGCTACGCCTTTAGAGCGGCAAGATGATTCCTTCTTTCTCGATGGCGGAGCGCCTCGTTGTAGAGTGTGCAATGAGCCATGTACATTGCACACCGAAACCGAAGTTCCTGCCAGGCTCTCTGTTGACGGATCGATTTGTTGGGCATTGTCGGTAGTGGACGAAGGGAGGGTAACTCTGGAGTCGACGAGACCACGGAAGACGAGTGGAAACCAGCCGACACTGGGCGCTTTCAACGATGTTCCGATATTTGGGCCGGCCGAGCATAATTCTGTATGTCCTTGTTAGTTGGATCGCCACATTTGACTGGTGTGTACATACTCAAGTTGCCCTCCTTGCTGGAGCTGGAGCTGTTGCCACCATACAGGCTCCGAAACGCTCGAAATGCTGTCCCCAATATTCCAGAGGAATCTGACCTGTCCATCGACGAGTGAGCCTCGTTGTTGAATCGGCAAATCAGTGTGACTCCGTAATGTTCCATGTTCAGCAATGGGGCGACGGGAATTGAAGTCTTCAGGTAGAAGTCTTCGTAACCAAGTGATGTTGCCACAAGAAGCGCTCCGAGTTCGCACTGGGGCTATTTTGGCTAATAACCCCCGTATCAGCAAACGCGTGATAAAAAGCAAAGGACGGATAATACTCTAATGCAGTCCCCACAGCTCCAGCCCTTCGAAATAGGGCATGACGTAGAACGTTGGGTGTCCGACTCAGTTGTGATTTTTGGGAGCAGGAATGCCCGACTCACTGGTGATTTCTTGGACAAGGGGTGTCCGACTCACTGTGATTTTTGAGAGAAGAGTGCCCGACTCATTGTGATTTTTGAGAGTAGCGTTGCATGGTGGCTTGCCAATAGGCCTGACCCCCAAGCCTGGCGGAATTGCTTCTTTCACGTTGGTGACAACATGAGCGCGTAGTTTTGACGATCCGATTGGAAGAAGTGCAACTATGATGGGGGCGCCGAGCCACCGAGCCAACTACCCATGAGTCTTAGCCTTAGTCATCCCTATTGAGAGAAGATATCATTATCTCTAGTCCAACTTGCGCCTTTGCAGCCTTGTTTTGCTGGCTTGTGGCGCCTGGTATCCACCGACGTTATTGTGCAATCAGGAGCCCCGAATCCCGAGTTGGGGCGGTACGACTCGGTGGAGTCGAGGGATGTATAACAATTGTGCCCACGAGGCACTCCTGGGTGTAAAGCCGCATGTGATGTCTCAGCCGCCGGCGTGTGTCCTCTCGGGCGAAGTGTGTTGCATCTCGGAGCGTATCAGGCTGGGTGGATGTGGGGGCGGCGGAACAGAGGACGGATTAGGAGAAAGAATAACGAAAGCGATCACAGTTGAAATATCTAGATATATCCGTACGTTCTCAGCTGTGTATCTTCTTCGTCACAGAGGTGTCAACATCATAGTCCGGTAGCTATTTTGGGCTGTATCAAGGGTCATTATCAACCCGCCGCCGCGCACACTTGTAAAGCGCAGCCGAGTTCTCATCATTGCTCACACCTCAAATCTGCCACAGCCTGGCCGGGCGGCCCCAGCCCCTTGTCTTGCTAGGGCTGGATCGAGGCATTTGTTCTCAAGGCTCAGTCGAGTACGCGCCTGTGCTGGTCGGCCAGAGGTAGCCGGCCTTGGCTCCGGGTTTATTGGACAGGACTGAATGTGCGCTCGTCACTGACCTGTTGCAACGGAGTGTGCCCAGCTGTCAGCCCCCCGTGGTTTGCCACTCGGCATCGGACGGGGTATGGGTGTGTGTGGGGTGTGTATTCTTGTGTATTTTCTCAGCGGTGTTAGTTCTGAAAAGCCATCACGGCCTCCCAAAGGTCGTAGCCGATTCCAAGTTAAAAGGATGCCGAAACCCTACTGGATAGTTTGCAGAGACATAGACTGCTTAGGTTCCCTCCGGAGTGCATATTTTCCCCCTTGTTGGGTAGTGAGCGTTCAAGCCACCATCACCATGTCTCAGCCCATCGAGAACTTGTCTTCGACGGCGGAGCCTGACCAGCAGGTCGTCAAGTACAAACGCACCATTAGGCGCCGCATCACCCGGGATCTGAAGAAGTTCTTCAAATCACCACAGCCACGAGCGTCTGCCTACTCTCCTGCCGAGAGCGAAAGCCAAAGTACGGATTGGAACTCCCCCGACTTCCATTTCAAGAAGCTTGAGTCAATGTATGCCAAGGTGGTAGCCCTGCTAGGCAAGAGAAAGTGGGAGCCGTCGCAGTTCAACAAAGATGACGCCGATGAAAGCTCCGGCGGCAGGGAAAACAACCCCAAAGGCCAGTCTGGCGACAATGACAACCACAAGAGGCCTCCAGAGTCCTTCTTTGCTTGCCCCTTCTACAAGCTCAACCATAGAAAATTCTCTGAGTGCGGCACGTGCAAGCTGAGGGATCTCAGATGCGTCAAGCAACACATCAAACGCAAACACCTCGCTGGGGACGATTGTAAAAAGTGCGGGACTCGATGGAAAGACAAGAAACAATGGGACGACCACATCCGAGCCGGAGACTGCCAGCCTCGCACTCCTCCCTTGAGCCCCTGGGTTGATGGATTTCTTCTCGAGGCAGAGTTGGGGGTCATCAAAGGGTGGGGGCCAAAGGGGGACGAATGGCAGAAATGGAACTGGATGTACAAGAAGCTCTTCCCTTGGAGCAAGATGCCCCAATCGCCGTATGTTAGGCACGGGGCGGTTGGCGTCTTGGAAACGGTCAGCCCGCGGCTCGAGCGAGCGCTGCAAGAACGGTTTAAGGCTGTGGAGTGCCAGTGCGCGGGAAAGGATTCCGGGACCATGTCGAAGGTTGCTATGGATGCTTTTTATACCGAGGTGAAGCGTGACGGAGATGAAGGGGGTGAACCTTCCGAGAGCTCCGAGAGCTCCGAGAGCTCCGAGAGCTCTGACGGCTCCGACACCTCCGACACCTCGTCCTTGGCTATAGCCGACCGTCCGATGTTCCCCCCGGCCCCGCAACTACCGGTGATGGCCCCACTTGGGACGGAGCCGGCCGTCTACGATGCCGGCGAGCCCTCCACTGTCAATGGATCCCTCGTCCCGGAGCAAGACCAAATCCCTGACTTCAACAATGACGACGTCTCGGCGTTCGGAGACCTGACGAACCATCGGCCGGCGACAGCGCCACTTGAGGCTGGCTATGCCCAATACGACAATTCTCAGTCCCATTTCCCAGGCATGACTCCCGGTATCGCTGGGACTCCCCCCTTCCTTGGATACCAGCCCCGAAACTCCTCTTGGGGCTTCGAGGGATACCAGAACCAAACTGGTGATCAATCTTTTGGCAGTGGTGGTCCCCAGGGGTTCCAAGCTAGTGAGAGTGAATATCGGCCGCACCAACAGCAGCAACTGCAACAACTGCAAGAAGCCCAGCAGCAACAGTGGGAATATTTCATGCGGGAACGCCAATTGCTGCAGCAACAGTTGAATTGTCTCCAGCGGGAACGCCAACTGCTGCAGCAACAGTTCCCGATGTTGCCTACAATGGGGAACGGAGACATGATCATAGGCACACTTGATCCCTCCCTCTTCGGTGCGCAAAACGACGCTGGTCCCCAGACATGATCAAATGATACCCGGGATTGCACAACAGACTCTTCGGGTCGACGATCGTGCACTTCTACATGTCCATGTTGCATCGCTTCCGCTTGGCCAGAATTTTATTTCGTTTTTTGATACGGGGGGCTCTTTCAAAAGTCTTATCCAGGCGCTTGTAAACCACATCTATTTATACCTGTCGATATATATAAAGCTGTTACAGTCTCGTTAAGGTAACCTGCTATGCTTAAGGGCTAATAGAAATTAGGAAGTACTGAGTGTACTTAGTATACTTAGGTATCTACTCTAATAATTAGTTGACTTATTGGCGTTATTTTTCTTCTGGATAAGACTTTTGAAAGGGCCCCTCCGTACACCGGGCCATATATGTTTCTATCTTGTTTTACTCAAAATCACTTTGGTATCCTATTGGCACATTTTGAATCAGCGTATTTTGGCCACTTAGAATAGAATCACTGTTTGGTTGATCGGTATGCTCATTTATGACCCTCGAGCCTCGGCCCTTAATTCTCAATGCATTTACAACTTAAGCATGCTCGCCCTCTGTCCCAAAATCACCGATCCATACTGCTTCCAAGCCCTCACATTTCTCCAATATTACACAAATTCAGACTCCGCCGTCATTTCCCAGCACCTTCCTCAATAGATCATCCAAAGTCTGCCTATGCAGAGCCTCCAACGCCATCTCCTCGTCCTCATGTTGTCGAACAAGCAGGCCACAACTCGCCAGGTACTCCGCAATGCGTTCCCTGCCGTACCGGGCCCAGTAATCTCTCACCATGGTCACCACCAGGCCTACACCATCTCCCAGGTACGCTGATTGATGAGAGCTGGCGCTGGGAGAGACAGCAGCCCAGATGCGCTGCCACCGCTTGGGCTCGCTCAGGTACATCCTGTCCTTCCTCATCAAGTTGAATATTGCATACTCAGTGAGACCGTCCACCTTGTCGGGGCTGCGTAGCTCACATGTCCTCGCCTGGATATGTGTTTCACATTCCACACCGTCATCGAATGTTTGTCGACATATCGGGCAGTACGGCGGCTGTTTGTGATACCTTTGGAGGTGGCGAATCACTTCCTCGATAGAGTGGAGATCGTCATGAAACAGACATTGCTGGTACCTTGTCGGATTGGAGACGTAGAAAGGACAGGCCAGACGACAGTAGCCGTCGACGCGGGAAATAACAACGAGTTCGGGGTCGGACCCATCTTCTTTCTCTCTGAAGCGGGCTGATTGACCCTGCCAGTATGTCACTCTGGCGCGTTTGCGAAGCTGGTTCCCATCATTCGGTGGCATGACGTATCGTGCCGTGGTCCTCCAGGCCTGAATCTTCTCAGAGAAAAACTCCAACATTGAAGATCGCAGGTTTTGGAACGGATGATTCTCAGGTAAATTGTACTCTTCAATGACGCTGTATTCACAAACGACGGCTTCGTCCTCGCTGTCGAGGTCTTCATCGGTGTCACAGCCGCAGCTCGAGGAATGACTCTCCAGTTCACTGTCAGAGGTAAACAACCTGCCCTTGTTTATAGAATTGGATGGATTGAGGAATGAGGAGTGATCGCGGTGACCATGGTTCCTAACTTGTGACACGGCCCGCCCAGACCTGTCCCTTTTGGTTCCGAAGAGTGGAGTGATGCGCGACTCATTGTTCCGGTGACTTTCTGAAGGATTGGACGCAGAGGATACGCATCCAGACGCCGGTCTCAATGGAAGATGAGATACTGTACTCGCCGTGTTGCGGCATGTAAACTGGGGCGAGTGCCTTGCCTTGCCAGTCGAATCACTCTCACAAATCCCGCTCGGCGTCGCGGCCCCGACATTCCAATATGTGGTATCCGAGCAAGTTCTGATATCGGTCGAGGTTTGAGGATCTTTATTCCGATCAACATCGGGTCTCCGAGACTGATCAGTTCTGTTAATTCCAGGAACTGGGGTTGCATCCACGCAGTTGTAGATGCCGTGGTGTTGTCGGAGAAGTGTATTCGAAGTAGATGGAGGGGCTTCTGAATCTGAGGTCCCCCCCACCTTATTTGTCGGTAAATGAAGGAGTTTCATTTCTCTAAGTCAACGGTGAGTGAAATTTGCCAAACATGTCCTTCTAGAACTCTCACCTCAATGTAGATGAACGGCAATCGGCCACTGGTTGTAAAGCTCTCAATGTACCTGTAACAAAGGCCCTAAGCCCCTAAAATATGTGCTGGACATTAGCATCATCCTCTTTATATATAACGGAGACATTGAAAGATTTGATTTTGCACGAAGCATAGGCAGGTTGAAGGACGAGAGGGCTTTGCCAGTGGCATGGTTGGAGGTGGTTCCACGTGTTGGTCGCAGCCTGCTTGTGGTGCACACCAGTGCGCTTCAAAGTACCGGGACTTTTTTGTAGCGTGGTCCCACGACCGAGATTGCGTATCTGTACTTTTGTGGTTGAAATCACGTTTGCGACAAAGAGCAATGCGTGACCCACACTCATCATTTTCAACTGAACCAAACGCGCCATGAAAATGGTTATTGTTGGCGTTCTGTGCATGCACTTTGTGGCCCGTTGGAATGGGCAGTGGTGTCGACAACCTTGAAAGTAGCATCTTGACAAGGGAAGCAATTGAGATCTGCAAGTATCGTGGTTAGGTGGGTAGGTCACGGCCTTACGGCTAATGTTGGCGGGTTCGCCCATACAATTTCCGATTGTAAACTGAAGAATACTGCTGACCTTTGAATGGACTGGGTATATGGTCTGTATTGTTGATACTATCGTTGGTGATTCTTTTTTACTGTTGAGCTTCTATCCCCCCTCTGGGTAGGTATGTGTGTTCTAGGGCACCCTAGCCTCTTGGTAAACTAAAGAAGAAGAAAAACCGAAAGCAATACCCAGGAGCTTCTGGAACTTTGATGGGGAAATTAAATGACTCGAAAGTTGCCACCATCACCTGCGTGTATACTTTATTCGCCCATAGATGAGGCGCATGTCTTTCTATAGCAGCGACGTCAATCTGATTTGACACTAATCTCGCCGCAGCTAAGGACAAGGCGTCACCAAAACGCATGCAAATTATAAATATAACGATGATCCTCCATGACGGTATGCATCGCTTTCACACCTTATATGGCTATGTAGTAATACCTCGTCGCGATGTCGTACTCCAATAACACCTCGGTATTCATCCACTGCTCCTCCACGACAATCTGGCGCCACAGATGCACGTCATACGCCTCGGCCATGACAGCTGGAGTCACTATGGCGCAGAGGTAGCTAGCCCCCTTGGGCCCTGCTTCTTCTCCCTTGTCGCTTCGCCCTGGGTTGACCTGGTTTCCGAGGACGTCTCTGACTCCATCGCCAACTGCCGGGACCGGACAGAGAATGACAACCATGTTCATTCCGGGCAGAGCCATGGGGAACTTAGGCGGCGGTGTCCAGCTGACGGCCATACCGGGGCGGATGCGCTCTTTGAAAGGCACCGAAAGCGTTTTGGGGTCGGGGTCTTGACTCGATGATCGCGACAGCAGGTCCATGGTGTCTGATTCAGGCGCACTCACGGCCTTGGCAGGAGCGTGCTGTGAGTCGATGTGCATTTGCCAGAACTTGGACCAGAAGGCCTTAGTTTGTTCGGGGGTTGCGCCGGGAGTCTTCAGGCATCGGCTCTCAAACTCTGGAGCTGGGAGGCGGAGAAGCTGAGTGCCGGACTCGGTTGG
This sequence comes from Ilyonectria robusta, assembly GCF_021365365.1. Classification (NCBI taxonomy): domain Eukaryota; kingdom Fungi; phylum Ascomycota; class Sordariomycetes; order Hypocreales; family Nectriaceae; genus Ilyonectria; species Ilyonectria robusta. Next base: position 1,057,866 of record NW_025764438.1, read on the forward strand.
GGCGAGGATAGCAGCATCGATGGGAGGTATCCCAGACTGGAGAGTCGGAGGTTAGTCTTCACTTACACGGTATGTAAGGGGAAATTGAGGTTCTTTCTCACATTTTCTTTCACCCATTCCCTCAATCGCTCGTTTGACCACGTCATAGGTGACTTGGGATCATAGCGCAAGGGCTTCGCCTTGGGCACCAGAACGCGCAACGTCTCTGCGTACCGTAGAGTGTTCTTACTGGGGCCGACGTCCGCAAGACAGGGGTTTACACAAGCAACGACAACCGTCTTGCATGGACGCAAGGCCGCGGGATCGAAGACATGCTTGAGCACCTTGGTCAGGGCGCTCTGGCGGAAAGGCACATGAGGCTTGCGTTTAGAGTTGGAGCCGGCGAGGGCATCGGCCTCAGCTTTTCCACGGATACAGTCTTTAAGTACGGATAGACTGGTGTTGATCTCGCGCGTCTCTTTCATGCGCTGGGCGCCGTGAGCAGCGGAATCACGCGCTGCTTCAGAGCCGGCAAGATCAATGAGGTATAGCACGCCATCCTCGGCCTCGGGCACGGCCAGGTTTTGTATGCGAATTCGGCAGATGGCGTGGGAGCGCGAGGAGGCGTCGTTCTTGACGGTGGATTCAGTACGACGGAAGGCAGTGGCAGTGTCGATGAGAGTGAGCATCTCGGCAGTGGTGGTGACTTGGTGCTCCAGTGCGCCTGTAAGCTGCGTGATGCCGAAGGAGTCTTCGAGAATAGACACAGGGCGACGGGTGTTGAGAAGATCTAACACTAGATCAGTAACTCCGTCAACGAGGTTTGGATACATTCGGGACTAACCGTGCGCTGCATTCCCTGCCAGTTCGATAATGGTGACATAGACGTTGCGTTGGCCTTCAAGACCGCCGCTCAGCATCTCCCCAGCCACTAGGCGCTCGAGGTGACTGATAGTGTACGTCTTCCCAGAGCCTGTCTGGCCGTAGGCAAACAGTGTGCCGATGCCACCGTTCCATGCCCAGGGCACCAAAGGTTTGACAACATCCTGGTAGATGCGCTCTGTTTTGCTGTCGGCGTCGTAGATGTGGTCTACTTGAAAGTTGGCCGACTGAAGTTTCCATGTTAGTCGCTGCATCAACTTCCGGTTTCAGTTTCTCCCACCTTCAGTAGGGGCGGCCCGAGGGCCGATTGCCGGAGTTCATGGACATCCAAGACGCCGGGCTGTTCGGCGCGGGGGAATAAAGCCGGAGGTAGCTTCGCGGAGGACTCGTCATCGAGCAGGGGCCGGAGCCGGGTTGTGACAACCATGCCCGGAGCCGGGGCCGCCTCGGAAGCCGGCCGGCGGGACTTGGGAGGCTTGAAAGCCTTCACCAGCGACTGATATCGGTCGGCATGCTCGGCAATAAATTTTTCCATTTTGGATGGGTTGTGGAGGGGTGATTCTGAAGGTTTTTAGAGCGACTTGGAGTAGTAGATTTTGTTGGTCTGCCTTAACGTCCAGTCCGACGTTGAAAGGGAATGCGATATCCCTCTTTATACCGGAGGGAAACGATCAAGTTGCCAAGCAAAGCAACCAGGAGACGACCGCTCTTGGCAAGACTTGTAGGTCCTGCTGTTTCAGTTGCTGGTGCCATTACTATCGTGGTGCCTAATTCACGCCCGAGACGGTTTACCAAGTTCAGCCCGTCGGCGGGGGAACAGGCCCCTGCAAGCCACCTCGCGTATTGAGGCCATAGGAAACTACTACCTATTAAGCCTCAACTACGAGAATCTCGGCTGCCTGGCGAATTCATCCTGGTTGGGAAATTGGCAAATGGGTCTGGTCGGTTGATTGTGGTAAGGCTCATGCGATTATACGGGTGCCTGTCGAGCCACGACCCGGCCGTGTTAGTTAGACAGAGTGCAAAACATGTGACAGTCCGGGACTAAACTAGTCAAAATCCATGTGAAATGGATACGTGTTTAAACATGCCAGTTTAAAACACAGGAGAAGGATACTCTCAAGTCAATAAGGTCGATTTATGGAATCCTGTAGAAAATATAGGGTAGGTGTGCAATTCAATAAGACAATTGACAACCAGCGTCGGGTCACGTGGTCAGCGGCACGTGGCTGACTGGCTTTCTTGTGACTCCTACTTGAGATTGTACACCATCTCGCAAGCTCCTTGTGTCACTCAATAAGTACAACATCCTCGGAGAATGGCGACCACAGGATCGAGAACTCTTCAGCAACTTCCCTTGCATGTTGTTGCAGGGATTCTTGTTCATCTGGGATCTTTCCAGCACCTTGGATGCGCTATCCTGAGTCATCGTGTCTTTCTTCTCGCGTTCCAGGACAATGTCCGCTCTATCACTGGCGGCATCATCACAGCTCAGATCCCACCCGAGATACTTCCTTTCGCGATTGCGCTTCTGGAATCGACCTACATTGATCCAGGGAACTACGATGCGGCTGAAACCCTCTTGATGAATTTAAACACAGCCATAATCAATCCGTCAAACGCAGTTCCCTACCTACTCCGTGCTTCTGTGTCTCAGATTTTTCTCATGAGCAAGAGTTACGAGGCTGTTGAATCTCTTCGTCATGGCCTGGTCGAGGAACTCATACCGGTGCTCAACAAGAAACTGGGTTTGAGCCACTCCCGCCAAATATCGCAGCATGAGAGATTCCGTCTTGATCGAGCCTTCTTTCGCTATCAGCTTATGTGTAGCTTGTTCAGTCGCGGGAAAAGGCCAATTCACCCAACCCCACATCAAATAGACCTTTTTTTCCACGGCTTCTCACCCTGGGTCAATGAGCAATTGATATGCGTTTACGCCTACCTCGAGCGAAAAGTCTGCGATGGTGAGTGCACATTATTTCTCTGTTGCTTTCATCCTGACTGCTCTTTCCTCTAACACCTTGTAGCCTTTGACGACGTCGCTGGACACGACGTGGACTTTGGAGAGATACCTGTATACTGGCAAGAAGACCCAGAGGACAGTCCACATATTCAAGAGTTTGTGAGTATACGTTGGTAAATCAAGAACCGGTAGGAGCCAAATCTGATCCTTCCCACCAGCTTTGCCAAGGTCTTCCCTATCTTAGCACAATCTGTAGTACAAAGAATTACGACGTCAGGGCCAGTCTCATTACATTGGAGAGATTCCGTGCCATGAACTGGGATAAACATCCTACTAATGTGCTGTTCAACGCAGCTCTTCTTAGTGAGATGGAAAACCACGAATTCGAAGAAGACAACGCACCTCTTCTCGCGGATTACAAGCTAGCTGAATTAGCGAGGCCGTTGGATGGAGAGCAGGATTCTATCGACTCCGGCCCCTGCAGCATATGGTTTAACATGCACTTGGAGAACACACTATTCAGCTCTGTGTATAATCGAGGAATAGACAAAAATCTATGGGAATTCGGATATGTCCTGTGGGACTATAACGACACGAATAGAACCGAGATCTCGTCAAAGGGCAATGTCGCAAGGCAGTCGCCATACTTCCCAGAGCATCTAGAAGTATGGACGAAAGAGGAGATAAATAGATCTCTGGATGAGAGGGCGGCTATTTATTTCGCTAGCGGCAAGGGTTACTGGCCTCGTGACCGTTACGACTTTAGTGGGATACGTGGGCTAACCGAGGAGACGAAACAACGACTAATTGATGGTTGGCGGCAGCGTGATGAGTCGAAAAACAGGCTCAGGGTACAGGAGGCGGCGGATGGCAAAGAGGACGAGTAGAATCGTGTATAGCTTCTTAGGTTACAAGAGAATCGTATAACTCTTGCTGCGACCCACCCAACGGTATGGAGTAGAATCACACTATCATTGCTCTAACTCGGAGTTATTTCGAAACCCTCCATTGTCATTTCAAGGCCTGCAAATGACTTTCCTTCTCATCGAGTGATATCGCGCGCGTTGACTACGTTGGAATATCCCTGAGAAGGTGCCCTCACACCCGTGTTGCCGAGTAGCCGGACGAATTTCCTCTGGCAGACTTGAGGTAGATAGCCTAGACCTAGATGTTAACCAGCTATCAGTTCCGTATCTCCAAAATGTCCCAGGTTTACTACATTGCGTGTCGATCAATTAAATGAGATGATATGGGCCGCAGAGCGGCGCTTTTTACGAAGGTATCTTTCCAATCCAGAACACGGGCAGCCACTCGCACCTTGTGGTCACAGGGGGTATGGCGATAGCTCAAGGGGGCTGTTTTGTCCAGATGAGCGGACTAAATCCGCCGACAAGGCGGGATTAAGATAATATTGAATGTCTGAACCTCGGAGATGCCAGCCTCTTCAGTAGTCACCTTTAGGTGCTCGGCCTTGTAAGTATGGCCAATATAGTCCTCATTAAGATCTTTACAGCTCGGAGTCTTAACACCGTGTGTCTTCCTCCGTGTGAGTAATCCAAATAAGCGGTTGTTCTTCATCAATCACTGAGCAGACTGTTCAACTTTTAAAACTAAAAATGGCATTCTTTTGTTGTATCTTGTACAGTATATCTATAAATTTCCCACGCTATCCTTCCCAAATGATAAGACTTACAACCCAAAACCTAGGTAGAATCGTCAACCCCAAACGCCTCGCAACGCCAAGCTTGTATGCAATACCGACTCTCCCTTTCCTTATACAAACACAAATGCCGTTCCGGCCAAGACTCCGCTGCACATCAGAATCGTTATGATGGCAGCTCCCGCTCTATCTGCGGTCGTGATCTTTCTCTGATTCTTGTTCACGTCGTCCGAGTTCTTGTTTCCCGCATTGCTGTCTCCCTTGGAAGTTCCACCCGTCGAGGACGTCACTGGCGCGCTCCCTTTCTCGACGAGTGTGTACATGACCATATTCATGGCGTTCATCTGCGAGCCCACGCCCACCAGGCCGTCGTACGTGGTTTCCAGCCAGGTGAATCCGCACGCCGTGCCCGCGTGGCCCTTGAATCCGGAGTCGGTTCCCGTGCATACCGCCACGGCCGCCTTGGCCGTCGATAGCAGCAGCGGGTAGATGGTGTCGTACGTGTAGGGGGCCATTTGCGTCGTTGCAGCCATCCAGCGGCCCAGGTATCCCTTGAAGCTCTGCTGATCCTGGTTGCACTGGTCGGTCTGCTCGCAGAAGTGCTCGAAGATGACGTCGCTCTTGACAAACAGGCTCGTGATGTCGCTCAGCATGCCGTCCATCCGCGCCTTCCACGTGCTGCTCTCGGTGATGTTGTACATGACAGAGGCGCCGTGGAGGAAGATGCCGGCGTTGTAGCTCCACTGCGCAGTGTCGGTCGAACTGCAGTTGGTGTCGCCGATGGTCACGCCGTCGTAGACCTTGAATGCGTCCGTAATCAGTCCGATTTCCGTCTGCCACTTCCAAATCTTGGAGGCCCAGTCCGAATATGTGTCGTTGCCGGTGTAGCGAGCAAGGCGTGCGGCAACGTTGAAGAAGCAACCGTTCGAGATGGTGTTCTTGTAGCTGTAACCGCTATTGAAGGTAAAAATCTGCCAGCGCATTCCACCATCGCAATGCGCTGTGTCCCATCGGCTGGTATACTCGTTGAAGACGGCCTGGGCCAGGGCGAGCCACTGGGGCTCGTCATCTGATGGGTTGGGGAAATTGCGCTCAGCGGCGGCCATGGCGGCCATGGCCCAGAAGCCCTGGTCATCGTTTCCTTCAGTTCGCGTTTGATTCGTCGGCATGAAGTCTTCGTCGTCTCCGGCTTGGTGTACCATTGCCTGCTTGGTGATGTTGTTGTAGGAAGAGTCCCCGGTCAGCCACCAGTAGTCGATGAGAGCACCAAACATGGCACCGGCCTCCCACCCTGAGATCAGTTAGCGACAACTATCGAGCTTCTTTGTCGGGGATTCATACAGTAGTAAGGGTCTGGCAGGTTACCCGGCGTATCGCCAGTGTTGTTACCAGTGTAATATTTGACCAGGCCGTAGGCGATTGTACTCGCAGCCTCCTTCACAGATGCTTTTGTTTTTTTCTTAGCACCAGCTTGCGTCGATTCCTGGAAGTAGAACTTACACTCATCGGTCCATGTCACATCGATGGCTCCGACTGAAGTCCCCCATAGGCCCAAGGCCAGTGATGTTGTTTGAAGTAGTGACCTCATGTTGGCGTGTAAGTCGCTGAGGCTCCAGCACCGTGTGGAAAAATGGCGTTTATGTTGTAAAGAGTGAAAGATCCAAGATTGATATCAATAACAGATCTAAGTTTGAGGCCCAGATCGATGCCGTGTTCCGATTGACAGCTCTTACAGTTCGACCAAGGGGTATCGGCACGGGATAGTGGTCACCGGATGCAACCCAAAGAAAGAAAAGAACGGATACGAAGGAGGGAAAGGCGGAGCATACGCGGAAGAAACTGAGGCAAGTTCCAATAAAAGAATGAGCTTGGGAACTGTAAGCGGCCTCCCTCGAGACAGCAGCATGGCGACTGAAGAGGCAAGGCTCCTTACGGTGCTGCGTCGCCAGTGCTGCGAATGGACGCCGGCCACGCGTCCGGCAGCAGCGAGCCCCCACCGTATGCCGATAAAGAGGACGATGGAGTCGAGCAACCAGCGTACGGAAGTTGGACCCGTCGAGTAGGGCCCGGCGGTCGAGTCAAGGGGCGCAACCGCGAACTGCGGACGCCGACGTTGGCTCGGTCCACTGACAGGCCAGGGGCGCGTCTCCCAATTCATCCTTCTGCCGGGGACTGCAATGCGCTACTACGTAGAATAGACCTGGGGCTTGCAAATTAGAGCCATGAAACAATTTCCCCGTGTGCATAGAAGCCGGGGAGAAGCAGCTGGCTCGTCATGTCCAGATTGAGTTATGTGGCGCCGACGGGACTATATCATCGCCAATACTCGTCATGACAGCCTCAAAAGGCTTCCACAGGCGGCCAAGACTCGCTCATCGCTGCTCGGCCGAGTGAGCATCTTGGCAACGCCTTTCGATCGTAGCAAGGATGACTTGGAGGACTTGGCTGACTTGGCATACGACCTGTACCGCAGTCCAAGAGAAATTGCCCCAACTTCATCTCTGGGCATCGTCGTCACCGGCTCGCCGGCACCATGACGACAACACACCCCGGGAGCCAAGCCGGGAAGCGCGGTTTCGGAGGGCCAGACCATTTTCTTTCTTTTCGTACCAAGCTTCAAACTCCCAGGGCCCTCGTCCTCTGTAAATGATATGGTCCAGGGGGGGTCTAGGCGAATCCTCCGCGCTAGAAAGTCGGCAGCGGGGAGAATCTTTCCCTTTGCTACCACGTATGTAGTGCTTCAATGCTCGGACATTCAATGCTCGGACGTGTAAAACTCCAAGAGTCCAGATGCGCCGCGTGGAAATGGCCCCAACTGGTCGCCAGCGGGTCTCACGCCACAAGCCCCTGCCGCCAATACGTAACCGAGCGTACGTATGCACCCACGTCGCCCTGTCTCTAGTTTCATCCCCACCAGCAATGGAATGGAATACGGCCCTGAAAGAGTAAATTTAGTTGTATCTGCACAGATTGAGGTCCAGATTGGCCTTGTTGGTTCCCTATCACCGGTATATTACTGGTACCGATTAATTTCGGTGGCTGTGCTCGTTGAATTAACGTCTGCGGCTGAACATTTCTCGGTCGTTACGGCGTCGTATTGACCTCGATTTCCTGATTTAGACAGCTGAAACCCACATATCGTGCTGTGACGTTCAGCCAGCTAAGAAGCTATTCGCAACCCCTTGTGCACGTGCATGCATCTAGTATGAGGTTACGGAGTACCCATCAGTTCAAACGCCTTCTGTCGTGCTAAATCCGGCCTTGAGCCGTCATAACCGCGGACCAGCCCTATGCCGTAGAATTTCTCACTCTATACGATGTACCAGAGTTTTGCACAGCCCAGTTATGTCATAGTGGCTGCATCCGCCTGATGTATACACCATTCAGTGAATGGTGGGGGGTCTCTAGAGATCCGTCTTGTCCGGCGAGGTGTGGCCCGCGACATCATACAGGTGCCGGAGTTCCGTTAGTACCATACCTCATTCAACGCTTCTGGAGGAGAGCATCTCGTGTGTTTTCGTTTATGAGTATTATGGGCCTTGCCAGGCCAAACCGACATTGCTGATCCTCCAAATGAACGAGCACGGGGAAGGCTCCTCCCGCTTCGATCCCCGCACTGGTCACTTGGCGGCCGTATTTCGGTCGTCGCAGGGAGGAAGCATAGCCAGCTCCGGGGTGATCGACATCCAACGGCGTTAATGAGAGAGACATGAACTTCTAACTTATTAGTTCTTGGAAATAGGAGCATCAATTGTGCAATCCAACACGAGTCTGTCAAGAAGCTATCGACACCAATAGGTCGAGGAATCAATATTGCTCACCCCATACCACCTACGACCTGATACGAACGCATGTTATCGGCGAATCATTCCGTTACCTGAATTCTAACTTTAGTTCACAACCATTCTACCACACAACTCTGGAGATCTTCTTTTTAGTAGCTTCGCAAAGTCTAATCGACTTGCGTATGCTCCAGATCATGTATCCTCGTGTTACCGGGTATCTCGATGGTGCAGACAACGCCTGAATGTCAAATAACCAGCAACATACTGCTATTCGAGAGCGTAAGTTTTTCTGATGATTATATTTAGTTAGCCACCATAAACGATGAAGGGAAAAGACTGATCCAAGGCTAGGTAAGTGTCGATCTCCCTTGTCGCAGGTACAGACCCAGAAGCCGGTTAAAGTCGGGTCCAACCCACAGATCCCACTAACAGAGGTCACTCGACAGACAATCTCCCACCGACCATCTTGAAGCCAAGGTTACAGTACTTGCAATTCGCTCCGACGTCTTTCGCGCGTTGTTATTTCAGCACGGAAGGTGAATTGAGATGTTATCAAGTCCGTCACAGGCAGCAGTTCGGGGCGGAAAAGCTCGGAAAAGGATATAGGTTTCCGACCCAGGTACGCGGAAACCAATCCCCAAGTACTAGCGTTGGTTATTCCGATCCCAGGCAACTCGTTCGAATTACAATTACCTCATCCACTTGGTCCAGAATAGAGGCATTCTCAACGTATTTCCCTCGCGGTCCTTAAGACGCTAAACGGGGCGGTCGTCCACGCCCAGAGGGGCCGATTATCACGAAGCACCCCGTTATCCGATCCCAGAATATAGCCGTCGGGTATTCTCCCTTTCCAGCGCATTCGCTCCTTCATCCATTTGCCGTCATCATGAGAGACTGCCTAGCGTGGCATGTTTCCCCGCGGTTCGGTTTCCGTGCGACCGCAAACCGCAACCAACCCCGCGATTCAAGACAAACCCCCGCTTGACTGCAGCTCCCTCTCACTGGATGGAACGTCACTTGGCAACGGTGTGCCAGAAGGCGCCGAGGTGAAAGCTCACCTGATTCATAAACTCTTCATAAACTCCTCATGTCATCCTCGAAACTCTCAGAGAGTCAAGTACTATAGTTTGCAGTTGCTTAAGCAAGCTCAAATAAATCGGCATCATGTCCGCCAAACACTTCATCAACGATCCTACCCACCTCGTCACGTCTGCTCTCCGCAGCCTCACTATTACAAACCCATCCATCGCCCTGGATGTGGACAATAAAATCGTCTACCGTCGCCCTTCTCCCAATGCTACTCAACAGGTATCCATCATCTCCGGTGGAGGCTCTGGCCATGAGCCCTCCTTCGCCGGCATGGTCGGCCAGGGCATGCTCTCCGCCGCCGTAGCTGGCACCATCTTCGCGAGTCCCTCAGCAGAGCAGATCCGCGCGGCCATAACCTCCCGCGTCGATACCTCCAAGGGCGTACTTGTCATTGTCATGAACTACACTGGAGATGTGCTCAACTTTGGTATGGCTGTGGAAAAGGCCAAGGCCGCTGGGCTCGCTTGCGAGATGGTCGTGGTAGGCGACGATGTAGGCGTCGGCCGCGCAAAGGCCGGCAAGGTCGGGCGCCGTGGAATTGCAGGGACAGTTCTCGTCCTTAAGATCGCCGGTGCCCTGGCAGCATTAGGACGGCCCCTGGATGAAGTGGCTACGCTCGCCCGCGCGATGGCAGCTAACTTGGTGAGCGTGGGAGCCAGCTTGGAGCATGTCCACGTCCCAGGCCGCAAGCTCAATACGGAAGAAGGCTTGGAAGTTGGAGAAGTTGAGGTCGGAATGGGTATTCACAACGAACCAGGATCCGAGAGATCGAAGCTGGAGCTACCTGAGCTGGTCAGCAAGATGCTTACCCAGCTCCTGGATCCCAGTGACAAGGATCGCGCGTTTGTCAACTTCAGCTCCAACGAGACAGTTCTTATGATAAACAACCTCGGCGGCGTCAGCGTCCTCGAAATGGGCGGCATCACCACCGAAGTCGTGACCCAGCTGGAGGCCAAGCACGGCATCCGACCCGTCCGCATACTCTGCGGCACTTACATGACCAGCCTGAACGGGTTGGGCTTCAGCATCAGCCTGCTCCAAGTGCCGCCTCAAAAACCCGACGCCCCAGGCGTGATAGAGTTGCTCGACGCTTCCGCAGAAGTCGTCGGGTGGTCCGCGCCAATTCAGACGAGCACCTGGGATGCCAAGAACACAGCCACGATGACCGACAGCACTGGCGCCAGTCACGAGACCAAGAGCAGCGACCTTAAGATGGACGCCGCGGTGGCTCAATCCGCTTTGAAGAACGCCCTGGATCGAGTCATTGCCGCTGAACCTGATATCACCAGATACGATACAGTGGTCGGAGACGGAGATTGCGGTATCGGCCTGAAGAGGGGAGCCGAAGGTAAGCGGGAAATTCACGTCTGGGAACACAGTAACTGATACGGCCTACAGCAATCCTCAAGCACCTAGGTGAACATCCTCTCACCGGCGATGTCATACGGGATCTCGGAGCCATTGTGTCCATCGTAGAGAACAACATGGACGGCACGTCTGGTGCCCTGTTCGCCATCTTCCTAAACGCCCTCGTCCACGCACTCAGCGGCGTCGCCGGCACCGCGTCTCCCGAGGTATGGGCAAAGGCACTGAAGCAGAGCAACGAGGCCCTATCCAAGTACACGCCCGCACGCCCAGGTGACCGCACCTTGGTCGACGCACTGTACCCCTTCGTCGAGGTCCTCGGCGAGACGGGTGACGTCAAGAAGGCAGCCGAGGCAGCAAGAAAGGCCGCAGACGAGACCAAGGGCATGCAGGCCAGTCTCGGCCGTTCGGTTTATGTTGGAGGCAGTGGATATCAGGAGGTTCCTGACCCTGGTGCTTGGGGTCTTGCGTGTTTCTTCCTTGGGTTGAGCGATTGAATCTGATGAGCCTGGATTACCCCCATTGTAGCAGTGGCAACTTGAACAGTATGGTGACTTATAGCGAGTGAAATCTGGGATGAGAGAGCCTGTATTGTTAGGAGCAGATGCGAATATGGACCATGTGCGCAAAATCAGACTGTTTTCAACGCCTATGTAACCCTAATGAGTCTCGTCCATAACGCCGTACATACAGCATCCCATTCATCCTCAAGTAAATCTCGGCCCTCATATCATGGCGGGATGATTTAGCTCAGAAGCACCAAGATGACACTATCTCCTCTCAAGAACCTAGTTTCGGGTTAGCATCCGCAAATATGTAGGCAAAGGCCCTCAAAGAAGCATCGGCCAATACGTACATCTTGCTAATGAACCGATCCTTGTTCACCGGTCGGCCCTTCTTCCCGTCCGCCAAACGCGGGGTCTCAGTCCACATTTCCTTGACGTTCTCGAGGACCATGTTGCAATGTCGGTCAAAGGCCTTGACACGTGCGAGGAGCTTCCTGTTGTTGCGGATGGAGATGAGGACCTGCACGTGGGAACGCACGGCGGTCTGGAGGATGCTCAGGGGGCCGGAAGCGAACTCGTACTCTTCAAGCTGCGCCAGCTCGTACTCACTGTTTGCAGAGGATCACGGTCAGCAAGCGGTGTCGCTGCGGGGCGGGAGGATTGGGAGAGAACTGGGGGGAAAGGATCGGAGAATTGGAGGGGGAGGCGCGTACGTCAGCTCTGAGCGCGTCTTCGTGAGAAGCTCCCTAGGATCTCGTTAGTACCAATGCGGAAGTCCATGGGAGGGGGCATGTCGTACTGCATCTTGGGGTCGGCCATCTTGGGTGGATTTTCTGGTTGTTGGGGTGAGGTTGCGGATGGCAAGGCTGGATGAGATTGCGGCTCGCAAGGCTGAAGCGTGAAGCCCAAAAAATTCACCAGTGTGTGAGGATGGGCCTGATTGGCTAAAGCTCATCGTGGGGCTTCCCGGCCCGACTTGGACCTGGGTCAGGTGACAAGAGCCGACAGCCAAGGTCCAGGTCTTGGCACGGAAAGCTGCTGCTACCCTCGGATGAATTTTGGTTTGAAGTGGAGGATGGAAAAGCATTGCCGCGGCCCGTAAACCACCAAGACCCTCGAAACCCCTCCTCTCTCGATGCACATGTCAATCTCATGAGCGCATCGATAATTAAACTGTAATGTCCTTCAGAATTTTGGCAGCCCGAGCCGGCGTTGCGGCGAATACTGCAAGCAAACAGAGCTTCAGAAGCAGCTTCGGCATGGTTCAACAAGTCAAGGTCGTAGGCTCTTCGCTGGGCGCTCGACAGGTGAGATAACACTGCAAACCACCCGGAATAGCCTCAATTCCTAACCTGCATGGCGTAGCTGTCCACCGAAGCGACGACGATTAAGGAACTGCCGGGCGACGAAACCAACGATGTCGTTTTCGAGAGCAAGTATGGTCTGCGGACTGTGATGCTCAACCGACCCAAGAAACTCAACTCCCTGAACGGATCGATGATTCGCAAAATTGTGCCCCGGTTGATTGAGTGGGAGAAGTCGGATATGGCCAACGTCATCGTCATGAAGGGTGCTGGTGAGAAGTCACTGTGTGCCGGCGGCGACGTCGCGGCCCTGGCCCAATACAACCAGGAAGGCGAGAACGGATGGAAGAAGTCGGCCGACTACTTTGCCCTCGAATACAAGCTCGACCACTACATTTCGACTTACCAGAAGCCCTATATTGCATTCATGGACGGCATCACTATGGGCGGCGGTGTTGGTCTCAGTGCCCATGCGCCATTCCGAATTGCGACCGAGAAGACCGTCTTTGCCATGCCTGAGACGACAATTGGTTTCTTCCCCGACGTCGGAGCCTCCTTCTTCCTGCCACGGATGAACGGATCCGTCGGCACCTACCTTGCCCTGACCAGCGAACGAGTGTCTGGCGCGAACGTCTTTTACTCTGGTCTCGCCACCCACTACCTGCACTCGACCAGCCTGCCCGACCTGGAGGCCCGCCTGGCTGAGCTGCGGTTCCTCGACAGCGACAACCTCGCCGCACGACTTGCCCTGGTCAACGAGACCCTCGAGGAGTTCTGCACTGGTCTCCCGTATGATCAGCCCATCCAACTGGGCGGGGAGGTGCGCAAGGCGATTGACCGATGCTTCAACAAGAACAACATCAACGACATTATTGCTGCCTTGGAGGCGGAGCGGGGTCCGACTGAGGAGTGGGCGCAGAAGCAGCTGGCTACGTTACAGAAGAGGTCACCCACGGCTGTGCACGTGGCGCTGAGGCAGATGCGTGTGGCCGGCAAGTGGGACATTGCAGAGACTTTCCAGAAGGAGCACCAGATCGCGAGCAAGTTCATGCAGCACCCTGACTTCACCGAGGGCGTCACGGCGCTGCTGGTGCGCAAGGAGAAGCCCGTGTGGCAGCCCGAGTCGCTTGCCGCTGTCGGCAGCCAAAACGTGGCCAAGCCCTTCTTCGAGTTTGATAAGGAGAATAACCTGGAGCTCTTCACCGACCGAACGTACAAGCAGTACCCTTTCGCGAGCCTAGGTGTGCCCACGGAGGGTGAGATTCAGAAGCTGCTGAAGGACAACAACTACACCCCAGAGGAGCTCTCCTACGCTGTTATCAAGTCGCGAAACGGTCGCCAGGGCATCTCAGATGTGGTCAAGGAGATTCTCAGCCGCAAGACGGAAGTGGACTCCAAGGGCTTTGTCCAATGGGTGGATGACGAGTCTGTCCCGACGAGCCGACTGTAGAGCGCAGACCGGCCCAGGAAAGGGTGCGTTTGATGACGTCTGATAATTGTAAAAATAGAAGACACTACTCGATGGAGTCGTGTAGTGTATGCTATATGTTGATAGATGGAAATGATATCAAGTTCTACGCACGATGGTGATGATGCCTTTGTGTTGTGTTGGATGAAGATGATGGATGTTAGTGAGCGACGATGCAAAATGGAGATTGCATCATGGTTGCGGCGACTAAAACAATCCCCAGCCTAATCGTGGCGAATGGAGGGGCGCGTGTGGGGTGGAGGGAAAACCACCAAAAATCGACCAGATGAGGCGAAGAGCGGGCAGTGGAAAACCCTCATTTTATTGGGTGTCGGGGCAGAAAGGCTGAAGATGGAGGGAGGGATAAGACGCACTACGTGTGTGATGGAGGGGTGGGTTGGCGCCGATAGTGGGAGAAGTCGGGGCACAGAGACGGAGATGGAATCACGAGATGAGACCAGGCAGTGATGAAATGAGGGTCAAAAGGCGGCGTGGGTGATACAGCGTCATATCCCATCTCGACTCACTCATCCAAGAGATAGCTACGGTCCGATGTATGGGGGCGAGCGATGGAATGGCCTCAGGCAAAGGCCGGGGATATAAAAGGGACGGGTCCGCCCCATGGCAACGAGAAGGACGACAGCTGGATAAAAACCAGCCAGCAACCTCGCTCTTGCTCTTCCCTCTTCCACCATCTCTCCCGACTCTCGACCGGACTCGTTGCTGGGTGCCGAAGCACAGGCTCTCGAAAAGATCCAAAGCCTTCGCTCACAGCGGGGGGAAGCGGCTTGTTGGGTGGCCAACCGAACCACTATCCCGTGCGACCCCGGTCTCAGCAATCTCAGCAGTCTCAGCGAGGCAGCCAGGCCTGAGGCACAGCGCCGGAGCAGACCGACCGGCAAGGGGAGCAGCACGTGAGAGCAATCGCTCAAGCAGGTGCAAAACCAGGCAGGCGGCCGCTTATTAACACGCAGTCGAAGAGGTGCTCGGATCGGACCCCGATTGTCAGCAGCAACTCCAGCGCGGTGCGACCAACGAAAAGATACCTTGCGGTGGTACATCCAGAGGCAACGCCGGCGCCAAGAGCCACAGGCGGGGCCGCATCTGCCCCGAAAATCCCGGTGGGGCGACCTCCGAACGCTCCAAGCCCCAGGGTCCCAGGGCCTCCCGCTCCGCTTTGGGAGGAGCCCCGTGCGCTGCACGCTTGCACGCTGCACGTGTTTTCGCTCGGCGCGACGCCCGCTGCGCTGTGCGCTTCTATTCTCAACCTCCCGCGCCCCACCCACCCACCACCCACTGGAGTACCCGCTGCAACCACTGAAACAATACCTGCCACACCCATCTTTCACCAGGTCGGCCACCACTACGCTGAGGTGCACTAGGGTCCAACACCTCCAGCGCGTCATCGTCGACTTCTTTGTGTATTTTACACCACACTGACAGTCGCTGCATCTTCTGCTATTGACATTGTTGTCTTTATTTGCGGTCCCTCTCTTTTTTTGCTTTGCTATCACTGGTATCGCTTCTCCTTTATTCATCCCTGCACCTTGTCTCTCCGCGCGTTTCCCAAGGGTCCTTCCATCTTTAAGTGGTATCCACTTGCCTGACGCGATTCCTGGCGCGTCACGAACATGACGCCCGCCTCCCCATTTTGATACATACAACACCCTCGAGCGATCCCTTCTACACCATTTTCAAACCCACTTCCCACATCCACTTTTCTTCTCGACCATTCCTCCATCTGCAACTATTCTATCCTGCCTGGGAAAATAGCCGACTGCCTGAGTGTTCCCTTCCGTGTCTACGTGACTCTGGCATCTGCCCGGAGGGACCTACCGCCATGGCGTCGCCTGTGCCCATCGCCCCCGTCGGCGGCTGGAATCACAACGGCCAAGCCATGCCTCCGAATAACAACGAGTTTGAAGATTCAGGTGTCCAACTGAGACCTATGGGCCGTATGTCACCTCGTTCTCTGCCCCGTGTCCGCCTGGCTAACACATCTTACAGTCAAGGTACACTACACCTTTGACAAGGACAGCAAAATCAACTGCCTAGCAAGATACCCCCACACTCTCCAGGTCCAAACGATTCCCCTCGACGACAAGAACTCAATCGGCGTTATCGACTTGCGCGTGTGTCTGCAGGCAGTCACCGAATGCAGCCCCGAACTCGCCGCTCAAGATGGCGACTACACCGTCTACGCCCTCGACTACTCGGAACCGGACACACCATTGGTGGGGCAGGGCATGTTGTCGTGGGCATTGGAGTCGATGCGAGGTGACTGGAACATGCATCAGCTCAAGATGGTCACCGGCCGCGTTACCAAGAACCTACTCGCCGTCTTTGGTGGCGGTAACCGTGAGACCCTTGAGGTCAAGCTTAAGCTCACCGCCGCTGCCAAGGTCCAGCGTCCCGAGTGCCAACCCAGCATGGAGATGCAGCCGATGAGGCCCATGGACACAGTCATGACCCCAACCGGCACCGCAGAATGGAACTCCTTCATCCAGTCAAATCCTCAACTCGGTCACTCTGCTCACGTCTCGCGGGTGGCCTCTCCAGCCTTGTCCCAGGGCCCTCCTGCAGGTATGATCCGACGAGATTCTTTCGGCCCACCCGTCCAGAGCATGCCAATGCAGGAGATCCAGCGAGTGGCACCCGTGCCCGTCGACCCAGCAACCATGCCAGCTCAACCATCATCACGACCCTCTAGTAGGAGCTCGAGGAGGAAGCAGCCGACAGGACGCCCCCGAGGAAGACCACGAAAGAAGCCAGTCGAAGGCAACACATCGGGATACGAAGACGGAACTGAGGGAGAGGAAGGTCCTGCTAAGAAAAGAGCCAAGACGACCAAGGTCGATAAGGCCACCCCAAACCCGTTCGGTGCTGGCCCAGAATCCCTCCGAGTTGCTGCCAGCACCTCTGGCTCCATACGAAACTTCCGCCCCATTGCGGCTAACAACGACAATGCCGCAGGCAACCATCTGCAAGAGGTTCCGCGTGCCCCTACGCCTGTTCCTGAAGGTGGTCCGATGAACATTCCTCCGCGAGGTGGCCCAAACGGCAAGCCCCGGCGGGAGTCATCAATGCGCCAGGAGTTTACCTCAAACCTGGCCAACCAGTACCCCCAACAGCCGAAACGGGCTCCATCACCAAGCCAGGAGGACGGTCGGTCTCCTGAATCCCTCGCTCCGACTCCCAACTACTCAGAGGATAGCCCTCAAGATATTGGCTCCTCACCCCCAGTCGCTCGAACAGCCCCCTTCCTACGATCGAGCCCTCCTCCTTCCAGCCCGATTCTCCCGCCCATGCCCCAAGCTGCCGACGCTAGCTTCATGAATGGCGAACTCGATGATCTCTTTGACGAAGCAATTCTTCAACCGCTCAGGGAGAGCCAGCTCGCGACACATGCACCCGTACAGAAAGTCATCGAGGTGACCGACTCGACCGGAATACCTACCCGGGTTTTTCAGATGAAGGCCGGACCTGACGGCCACGGTCTCGTCCACATTCAAAACTACAACACTCCCCATCCCACCTCCACCCCAGCAGGACCACCATCCATCGAGGCTCCCTCACTACCTCCACTAAAGAAGAACCCCATCCGACCTCGGCCGGTAAATCCTACCGCCAAGCGTTCACGACCTTCACCACCCGCCCTCGCACCCACTCCACCACCCACAACGGACGCTATCGAAAAGAATGCGAGCCCAGTCCCTGTTTCTGAGGCCCCTGCAGCGGCAGCCGTCGAGCCTATGGAGATTGACGATGTGACGACAGAGACGTCAACATCCACTGAGTCAGTACTGGCTCTTGAAGCAGCTTTTACTCCGGACATCCTCCCACTCCAAGCGCCTCTCCCTAACCCCCTTAACTCCAACACGAACCCACCACGACACTTAAGTCGATCTCAATCGGCAGGCCCTTTGGCCTTTCCCACAGTGCCTGCCAGCGAGCCTGCCGGTCCATCCACCCTCTCACAGTCTATACTTCCAGACCCCCCGCGCGCCACAACCGAGATTCCCGCTGTCCTCCGTCGATCAAACTCCACCGGCCCCCTGAGCCTGCCCGTCCCTGCGAGCGACTCAGTAGGACCACCAGAGCCAGTCCTCAACTTGGCAAGTGTTGCCTTCTCCGAGGCACCTTGCCCTCCCAGCGATGCCCTCCCCGCTCCTTCATCTCCTCCTACAAAATCCAACAAGAACCAAGTCAAGAAGCAGTCCATAAAGCAGCGATTAGAGAAGGCCATCGCAAACGGCGAAATGCCTCCCTTTTGCACCAACTGCGGTGCTATCGAGACTCCAACTTGGCGCAAGATCTGGGTCCAGGACCATGATGGCGTACCGGAATACGTCGAGTACTCTGAGAAGCCGGGCCGGATCACCGCTATTGATGTTCTGAAGCGTGACGACGAGAACAAGCCTCTTTCTTACCGACTTATCAAGAAGTCTCTCGGCGGCGATGATGACAGGAGTGCCTGGCTGGAGCAACTCCTTTGTAATCCCTGCGGCATCTGGGTCACCAAGTACCGAACCCATCGTCCCCAGGATAAATGGGACAACAGCTTCGGACGACTTGGAGAGGCACGACGCAAACGAGGCCCTGGTCAAAATAACTCGAGATCTAAAAAGGCCCGCACTAAGAGTGACTCGCAGCCCAACTTGGCATCTGAGCCATACTTTGCGACTGACCCTCTTGGTCCTATTGAGCCATCCTCTCCGAAACACACTGAGGGTGCACCCTCCCAAGGATACACGGGTCCTGGCCTCGAGCAAACCCGAGACAGCGAGGCCCCTTCGATGCTCGGGAATGATCTACCCAACAATGACATGAGTCGTTCAAACCCAGGGTCAACACACTCGAGGGGCAGTGGGACCGCTCTTAGCCCTATCGACATTGACTTAGATGGGCAACTTGGAAGCACCAGGCGACTCCTTTTTCCCTCTCCTCGCAAAGACAATTCGCCTCGGGTTCTCGGAGAGTTGAACGTGAATATTGTTCAAACTACCGAGTGCAGACAAAACAAGGAGGTGGCTGATGAGAAGGAGAATATGGCCGTCAATGGACATGAGGAGGTGTCACAAGAGCACGATATCTTGGAGTCTCTGTTCCGAAGCCCAGCACATGCTCGCCCATCGACCCCTCCCCCAACGGCCAAGGCTACGACCAGTTCAACTCCTTTCAAGACGCCTACGCGTCCAACCCCAAGCCACCGACCTGTTACACGCAGCGTTTCTCGATCGCTACGCTCCGTGAGGGATGTCCTAATGTCTCCCAGTGGGCAGGCCCTGCTCCAACGAACGCCAACCAGGACTCCACGAGGTTCTCTTAACGTTCAGGGCAGTGCTAGCCGGCGACGAAGCCCTCGAAACCACCAAGTCAACTTTGACAGCGTTTTTGATACTCCCTTGAGTCGCACCATCAGCCAGATGCTCTCAGATCCTGCTTTTGATTTGGGCAACGGCGACCTAGATCTCAGCAGCCTACCAGCTCTAGACACCAGCCATGGCAACCTCATCGACTTTGGCAACCTTCTAAGCACTGATGCCGTGATGCCGAGCTCGCCCCCTAAGGATGGCTCGCTGGGCTTCGACTACAGTGGCTCTGCAGAGGTCTGGGCACAATGGAGCATTGAGCAAAGGGTTCGAGTACACGAGATGGAGGAGTAAATGAGTGTTTTTATGGACAACGACATTAGCGATACAGCGTTTTCTGGGTTGGTGCTACAGTATTATGGCACATTGCTATATTTACATAGACGGTGTTTTAAGGAACTGCGGAAACAGGCGCAGATGTCGAGCAAGGAACATGATGAGATGATCATGGTAGCTTTTGATGAAAGGATAATCGATTTTAATTTTCTTCAACCAGTTGCTTAATGTCCCCTCTGTGATGTCTAATCACCCACTGGTGTCGACTTACAAGGACGGTTGTACAGTATCCATATACCAATGCACTGTATGTTCACACTGCACTTAACGCGGGGAGAAAATGCGACGCGTCTACGGATCGCGTCTTGCAGACCCCACCATCCGTCCAACCACCATCACCATCACCATCAGACACAAGGAACACGCAACGATATTCCCAGGCCAAACCACAAACAATTTGCAATTCAATTATACAGGTGCCCGTCGCATCTCCCCGTCGCCCATCATGGCCGACGCCGAGCTTCAATCCCGCTTCTCCGCCCCCAACAAGCCGCTTGAGCCCGATGTTCTCAGCGAGCTCGAGTCCATTCTGCGCCTCCACAACCTGTCCGCCGAAGACCTCTACTTCAAGTGGGAGTCGTACTGCATAAAACTCGACCTCGACGCCCAGGACATTTCGCTCGATGCCGTGCGCAACCTCAAGCAGAGCATCCAGGACGCGCTCGAGAAGAGCCACCAACAGGTCCAGGTCAAGTCCGAGCGAAAAGTCGTTGCCACGCCGCGGGCTGGCGCGAAGGGCAGCGGTATGCTTGGCATGCTGGATGGGATGATGCCCAGCACGCCCGCAGCAGGTGGAAAGCTGGGCCGCGCGCCAGGCACTGGGAGTGCGCTGAAGAGAAAGTTGAACACGCCCAAGGGGTTGACAAGCTCCCCGGTGACAGCAAAGAGCGCCGTAAATGGATCTCAGTCTCAGTATGCAGCCCATTCTTGCTCCCAATACTTGTCTATTACTAACGCCAATCAGGGCCACGTCTTTCAACGATCGAGGAAATGCCGGAGAAGTCGTCGAGATCCTCAACGACCGCCTCACTGCTGCCGAACCTCCCATGGCACCCTTTGCCGAACCTCGCGTGAAGCTCACTGCTGCCTCCGACCAGAAGAAGATGAACTACAAGCCGCTATCCATGAAGCTGTCAGAAGCGAGCGAGATTCTCGATGACCGAATCGACGACTTCATGACGATTGTTCAGGAGCATCACAAGCTCGATGAGACAGCCTTCTGCAGCGCCGCCAGCCAGAGCACTACCGAGATTGTAGCTGTTGGGCGGATTGCGTCAGACTCGGCAGAGGGAAAACTGAATGCCGCCTCGCTCGTGTTGGAGACATCACGGCGCACTGGCATGGGTCTTCGAGTGCCGCTCAAGATGGACAACATCAAAAGTTGGAGCTTCTTTCCCGGCCAGATTGTCGCCTTTCGGGGGAGCAACGCGTCCGGAAACGAGTTTGTCGTCAATGAGATCCTCGAGATCCCTCTTCTCCCCAGCGCCGCCTCGGCCCCATCGGCCCTTGAAACTCACCGTGAGAGGCTCCGAGGAGGACCGGACGCTATGGACGACGACTCCGACCCAGCACCCCTGAATGTCATCTTCGCAGCGGGCCCTTACACGGCTGATGACAACCTCGACTTTGAGCCACTTCACGCTCTATGCAGCCAGGCAGCTGACACCTACGCCGACAGCCTCGTATTAACGGGTCCCTTTCTCGATATTGACCACCCTCTCATTGCGACGGGCAACTTCGACCTCCCTGAGGAGGCCAACTTCGACCCGGACACTGCTACTATGACTACTGTCTTCCGATACCTCGTTTCCCCCGCCTTCAACCGCCTCGCCTCTGCCAGCCCGCACCTCACCATCATCCTCATCCCCTCAGTGCGTGATGTTCTAGCCAAGCACGTCTCGTGGCCCCAGGACACCATCCCCCGCAAGGAGCTCGGCCTGCCCAAGTCGGTCCGCATCCTCACCAACCCCATGTCCCTCTCCATCAACGAGCTCATGCTCGGCGTGTCCTCCCAGGACATTCTCTCTCAACTCCGCAGCGAGGAAGTTGCCATGGGAAGCCCCGGCACCGACCTCATGGGCCGTTTGTGCCGCTACCTCGTTGAACAGCGCCACTACTTCCCACTTTTCCCGCCTACCGACCGCACAAGACTTGCCAAGACGGGCACAGAGGATGGTGTTGCTACAGGTGCGGCGTTGGATCTGAGCTATCTAAAGCTTGGTGAGATGGTCAATGTGCGACCAGATGTCATGATGGTGCCCAGTCTACTACCTCCGTTTGCAAAGGTAAACCTCCTCACTTCTCCATGACATGTTCCAATTCTAACATATCCACCAGGTCATCGAGAGTGTCCTCCTCATCAACCCAGGCTACCTCTCAAAACGGCGCGGCGCAGGCACATACGCACGCATGACACTGTACCCACCCCCCGTCGACAGCGGTGCTGAAATGGTCAGCCACCGGGTCTTCGATCGAGCGCGCGTCGAGATCGTAAGGATATAGAGCATAGGCGAGTAGCCAGGAACGGAGAATGACAAGACTAGCATGTTCTGTTTTGTATGTAATTTAACGATGAACGGAAAATAGGGAGTCTTCATGGCACGGCAGGGTGTGCGTTGGGTATTTCATTAATGGTTATACATTGGGGCCGTGGGGCCCGGCCGATCAGGCGTCTACTTTGCGTCTCTTGTCGCCGTCGTAGCGGTCGCCTCCGCGTGACGTGCTGCGCTTGCGACGACTTCGGTTGTCGTCCCTATCGCTATCACGCCGTGGTGAGCGCGATCGTGAGTGTGATTTCCGCCGGCGGTTGCCATCATCGTCATCTCTGCGGTAGCTGTCGCGTCGATCCCCCCTATCTCTATCTCGTCGGTCGTCCCTCCTGCGGTCGTCGTGCCGATCGCCCAATGGAATCGCATTCGCGCCCTTGGCTCCCCGTTCGTCGGGCTTAAAGCGGTCGTCGTCGGGTTGAAATCTCTCGTCGCCGTCGAAGCGCCCGCCCTTTCTCGGCCGATCATTGTTGTCGCCCCATCGTCCCGTGTCTTCGCTGCGCATGTCTCTGTACTTGGTGCCGCCCTTGCGACCGAGCTTGGCCATGTCGCGGCGCTGCAGGTACTCGGGCAGAGCCTCGCGGTTCCGCACGTCGTCGGCGATGCGGGTGCCCATGATGTCACGCTTGTCGAGACCTGCGGCCTTAGACTCTTCCTGGTAGAAGGCACCCTTGTGGAAGTAGCGCTGCATGAAACCCATCTTGCCCTTGGCGTCCTTCTCGTCCTGCTGCTTGGCGAGGAATTCTTCGTCCTCGGCCTGTCGCTCCTCCTCAGTCAGGTTGCGCCGGCGCTCAACCTCGGCGAGCTCGGCCTCGGCTTCCTCAATGGCAGTGCGAGCTCTCTTCAGACGCTTGAGCTCGCGGACGCGCCAGGCTGCCTCCTCGGCCTCTGGGTCGATCCCATCTGTTGTGTCCACGTCCGACTCCTCATTCTCCTCGTCGTCCCAGTGCTTCTTTCCAACTGCGCGCGCGGCGAGATCCTTCTTGATCTGCTCCTCGACGAGCTCGTCGGCAGCTTTCTTGCGAGCTTCTTCTTCGGCTTGTCGAGCTTCCTCCTCCTCTTGCGCAGGGTCCTTTGCATTCCCTCTTTGGCTCTTTGGCACAAACTTGGGCCGGATCATTAACCTCCGCGGGGCTTCTTCTTCGCTGCTCTCCTCTTCCGAGTCGCTCTCTTCTGAGTCGTCCTCGTCTTCTTCGGCGCTCTCCTCTTCCTCCTCCTCTTCCGTCACGAATCCCTCCTCGGCGGCCAGCCGCTCTGCCTTCTCCTGCGCGATCCGACGCTCCTCAGCGGCCGCCGCCTCTTTTCTCCGGGCATTCAGGTCGACTTTTCCTAGATTGCTCGAAATCTTTCCCGCGCTGGCGGCTTTCGGTGGGGGAGCGATGGTAGGCGCGGCGGGCGCTTCGGCGTCGCTGGCGTCGGAGTCGGAGTCTGATTCGGCGGCGGTGGCCTTGCCAGCACGGTAGCGCGCCGGCTTGACGGGGTTCGCGGTCATGCGCTTTGGCGGCATTGTGATGTGATGAGGAGGAATGAAGAAAGGGAAAGGGAAAGATGGTGGTTGGTGACGTTTGAAGCTGCATCGACTTGAAAATTGGGTGGAGCCAGGAGCTGATAACCTTATCGCTGGTTGTTACCCTATACCTCAGCTGCGTGCACTCTGCGTTACATGGTTATGGATTAGTATTCATTGTCTAGATGCCCAGATGAAGGCTGAAGTTTCTAATAGCCAGATATTTATCCATATTGTGTTTTCATATAAAAGACAGAATCTTGGAAACCTCGTGTCTCCCTAACGAGGCCGCGTCCCACAGCCCTTTACGATAACCTACACGCTCTAATTGTTCAGTGCCGAAGCGCCTTGCTTACTACCTCTATAGTCAACCCCGACAGATCTCGGCTTCCCAATCCATTTTTAGAGCCAAGCCTGAGTTGTCGCTGCTTTAGCCTGAGCAGAGGTGATCAGGTGGGTGATCAATACCTGAGCTGAGCGCACAGCCCTGTTTCAGGCCCCTATACACAGTTGCTGGCACGGATCGGATCGAAAAGCCACCAAAGAAGAAGGACCTCAGCCTTCTGATCCTGTCCCTGAACCCGCCCCTGAATCTATCTCCGGAGTTGATCATGATGTTGTCTCTGGAAATATTCATGGTTTAGCCACGTTGGCAGGCTCTCCATATGCTTCACACGAAGTTAAGGCATCACGCAAAAGTCGGTGGAAGATAGGAACACGATCCAAGGCAATTCGAAACAATACAAAGGCTGAGAGGCTGAACCAAACACAGCGACGTCTTCGAAAGCAAGCGGCCAGATTACAGAACGTCAAAAAACCCAATGGCTCTACGGCGGAGAAAGAAGAAGAAGGCGACGAAGAGGAAGCAGACGAATCTGCAAGACCAAGCCCAGTTTCTAATCCTGATGAACAATACAGCCTCCTAGCCACCACAGTCCAACGTAAGCTTCGTTTATATTTACCCTTCCTGTTGTTGTACTAATCACCACTTTAGGACACCAAACCCCAGCCTGGCACCTTCTCCATACGACATATCCAGCTATGGAGAACAAATTCCCTATTGCCTCAACACTCTCCAAGACGAGTACATGGCTGGCTAAGGAGGATCATCCATTCACAACTGGTATAACGAAGGCGAAATTGGAAGCTTTGAAGAGATCGCCCCGAAACAACAATCCTCTCGAAGAAAAACATAACGCAGCTCCTTTCAAATGGGTCTACTCACGTCACCTTTTGGGTGGCCTACTCCAGGTGGTTGGAGTCCCTGCTCCTAGACCCTGCAGATCGTGCGAGAGGGGCAAGGGACGCTGGACGACGTGTGTTATCAGCCACGACCATTCTTCCATCGACATTGCGAAGGGCGCATGTGCCAACTGCCTATACAGCACTGCGGGAGAGTACTGCTCATTCAGAGAGTTGTTACCTAAGGTCACAGCAGATACTGATATAAATCCTGAACTGCAGCATCTTGAGGGGAAGGAGTTTCCTACGCACCTCGCAGCCAAGGATGCTATCAAACAAGCTCAACAACACAATGGATATCAAATCGTCCGAATTTCAAGCAACCTACGACCAGCGAAACCTATGTTCTATAGGTTTTGTTGTTTTCGACGCGACGACCTCACTTCAGGTGGCGCTAAAATTGATGATCCCTGATTTTGGACTATTCAGGTCGATTTCATTGACGGCTCCTGGGTGGTTCAACGACCAGACGGTATACACAGTCACGATGCCATGGACTATACTACACCTCGGCCCAATTGGAGATGCGATATGTGCGAGCAAGACTTCAACTAGAATGAGAAGGATTCACACACCTGCCCAGGGCCTTTTAGCACATGCTATAAGTGCTGTGTCCGCTTTCCAGAAGGCGAGCTGGCGGCACATCGGCTTCTATGCCCAGTGCTTCGCTGCAGTACTTGCGGCAACAAAGTCAAAGACATGGAGCAGCATCGCAAGGATTGTCGCGGTCCACGCGAGAAACTGAGGAAACAGTGCACGAAATGCAGGCAATACTTCGACAAGAATAAGATTGAAGAACATGTTGAGGCTTGCGAGTATTGGCTCTGCAGGCACTTCTCAATAGTAATGTTGGCTGCAGAAAGAGACGAGCCTTCAAAGATCTGCCAGGAATGGCTCTGCGGTATTTGCTTGCAAGAATGAAAGCCTCAGAGAGGTACGAGCACCTGCCGAATTGTCCAGTGTGGAGATGCACGCACTGCATCAAAAAGTTTCCGCGGTCAGCTCAGGATGAACATATCCAGTCTTGCGAGTTCTGGTCCTGCAGAGCGTGTCTTCTGGTTGTCTTTAAGACAGAGAGAGACGCTCACTTGCAGAAATGCGATCGGTGGTGCTGTGGACGCTGCTACATGAGTATGTTGAAGTCTGAGAGAGATCAGCATCTGCAGAACTGCGAGTACTGGACATGCTCCCGATGTAGTAAGCACTATCTAACGTCGATGAGGGATGAGCATAAGGTTGCATGCCTTGAAGCACACCCAGCGCGTTGCAACTACTGCCGCAAGACTGGACAACGTAAGGAGATTTCTCAGCATGAAGCTGAATGCGATACTCGGATCTGTCCAGGCTGCAGACACGTCCTCAAAGTTGACACAATTGCGGCACATTGGGCAAAATGCACAAAGATGGTTTGTTCTAGCTGCTCCTGTATAGTTGAGCGCAACAGGCCTCATAACTGTCCAAAGCAGCTTTATCCAATCTGTCTCCGTCGTTTCTCTCGGGGATATGAGGATAAACATCTAAGAGAGTGTGAAGGATATAAGAAGGTTGACTCTCTTCATTCAAAGAAAGAGTCGGATCGTACTACCAGGTCAATTTTATCGCAGAATTTTCGATTTCCTCTCCTCGAAGGTTGCGCTAAAACCCTCACAACATTTCTCAAGCACCCTCACAACACATTCATTATTAATTTCAAGTATATCAACTCAGACGATGGGCCACTACCCCTTCAGGTAGCTATATTCGATGCTTTTGAGCGACAGGTTGTCCCCCCCACGGTCATAGATCATAAGATAACAGTTGGGGAACTCCGGCAAAAGATCAGCCTTTCGAAATTCCACCAAGCTCGCGGCCCGTTCGCCTCTGTTGGGGTGATTCAAAGGTTTCAGCCTAGCCGTGAGGAAGACAGAATGATAGGTCTGACGTGTCATGCGATTGCAGACCTTATGCGGAAGCATATCAATGTAAGTGCAACATTCGCCTTCTCTATCGCCTTCTTTTATTTGCTTTTTACTCATCTAACTTGCCTTCTCCTCCCTAGGAACATGGGCCCGTGGAAGTCTGCATTACTTGGGCAAGGACTCAAATCGATATTCGATGCTTGAGTTACATTCTCATGACTGCGGGCGCCGAAGATCTGCTGGTTCCTGAATGGAAATTTAGCGATCAGCCACTGGGATGGTATCATACTATCCGGCGTCAAATGAAACTTGACGCAAGAGTGCTGTCCTTGCAACTCTCGAAGCTCTACGGGACCTTATTCCCTGAGGATTGGAGGCTGACCTTGAATGCCCACGACGCCGGGGTTGATGTGATAATGACTATTCGATTAGTCAAGGCATACCTGCTGAGGGCCTTCAGCATGCCTCTTTCTGGGAAAATTAATTTCCACTTCTCCTCAGCTGATCGTGGCGCGAAGGGATGGGAATTGGACGTTGGGAAGTTGCTTAGCCTTCTCGAAAAGGCAACCCCTGCTATTGCCCTAAGCAAAGCCGACGATAACGAGATCAGCCAAAGTGGCATCAATGAGCCCTTGGACGACGACGAGGAGATTTTGGAGGATTTCTCAGACGATTAACCTCTGGAGGACATCCTAGACGATAAATCTGCGGGGGATCTCTTAATGAGATTTGAGGAGAAGCATACATTGGATGATTCCGTGCATGATTCGAATTAAAGATGCCTTTCAGCTATAGACGAAGGCATCTTCACCTCGAACATCTCCCCTTATGTCCAGTTCGTCTGCAGATGTTTTGTTCGAGTTTCTTGAAGCAGGTATCTTGTCGTGTTCTTGTCTTTGATCTGTCTAGCCTCTCAAAACATATCTCTTTCCACAGAATGAAGCGCAATTCGTAATGTCCGTCCCAAATTCCCTTCTTCCACCCTTATCCTGCACCAGGCCATCAGACCTCTAATCCAAGATAGCACGGAGTTCTTGAATCTGCTGCAGCACAGCTAATCGACTAGTACCGCCCCTGGCCGATTTCGCCTCAACACTCGACTCATATTCGAAGGCCTTTACAATATCCGCTGTAAATCGAGAATCAATAGCTTGCAGTTGCTCCAGGGTTAGCTTATCCATCGGGGTTTCCGTATTTTCCGATAATGCAACAATGCGTCCAGAAATATGATGAGCTTCCCTAAAAGGACATCCGTTTCGCACCAGCCACTCCGCGACATCAGTAGCAAGCATCGTCTTATCTAGGGCAGCTAACATCCGCTCAGGCCGCACGGTCATGGTAGCGATGACCCCGTTGGCGATGCCCAGACTGTCCGAAATAGTTTGAACCGAATCCAGCATGGGTTCCCATCCCTCCTGAAGGTCCTTGTTGTAGCAAGTTGGCAAGCCTTTCACGCTCTGTCAGGTATCTGTTAGTGGCTGCTCTTGATCCGCTCCTGATCACTCATGAGCTGATATGTCTGTATTCGAACTCACCATCATCAGCCCAGCCATTTGACCGAAAGCACGGCCTGACTTGCCGCGCAAGAGTTCCAAACTGTCGGCGTTCTTCTTATTCGGCATTAAACTGGACGTGGATTAGAGTCTTGTGGGATTGTCTGGGAGTCGCGATAGATACAACGAACCTGCTGCCGGTACTATAAAGATCTGCCAAACGACAAAACCCAAACTCGGAAGTGGAGTATAAGATGAGATCTTCAGCCCACCTGCTGATATGGCTGGTGAACATCGAGTTCCAGGTCAGGAACTCGATAATAAAGTCACGGTCGCCTGAAGTGTTCATAGAGTTCAGAGTGATTCCGCTAAAACCAAGCTCCGCAGCTATTGCGTCTCGATCGATGCCAAACACATTGCCAGCTAATGCGCCACAACCAAGTGGGCTAAGGTTGACCCTTTCGAAGACCTGGCGCAATCGCTCGAGATCCTGCTTGAACGAAGCAGCATGTGACATTATCCACTGACCCCAGCGAACTGGCTGCGCGCGTTGTAAGTGGGTGTAGCCGGGCATGAGGTAGTCGCTAGGGATGTTACTCAGTAAGGGGCTTTGTCCGGATGTAGTGCTAAGCTTACATTTCAGCCTCGGCACGTTTGGTGAGGACTTGAAGGAAAGCAACGAGTTGGCTGTCGATTTCACGGATGCGGTCACGTAGCCACATGCGCATATCACAGACGACCTGCTCGTTGCGGCTGCGACCTGTATGCAGCTTGCCAGCGGTATCCTTTCCGATAACCTCTCCTAATCGACGCTCGTTTGCAGTATGAATCTGATTTATTATATTAGCCTTGGGAGGTTAAGTGGCGTGGGCTAGTGTCTTACATCTTCGTCATTTGGCATAATAGCGAAGGTTCCCTGCTTCCATTCTTCCATCACTTTAAGCAGACCACACTCGATCGTCTTAAATTCGTCTTCAGTAATAATACCAACCTTCGAGTTAGCCCTAGCGAAAGCGATCGATCCAAGAATATCCTCTCTGTAGAGAGCCTTATCGTATCCGATAGAGGCATTGTACTTGTGCATAAGCGGATCAATCCCACCTAGGCATCGCAAGGTCAGTATACTAGATCTGAAGCTTGTGTCCGGGGACAATCGAACCTGTAAACCTGCCACCCCAGA
Organism: Ilyonectria robusta; assembly: GCF_021365365.1. Lineage (NCBI taxonomy): Eukaryota > Fungi > Ascomycota > Sordariomycetes > Hypocreales > Nectriaceae > Ilyonectria > Ilyonectria robusta. Next base: position 1,087,441 of record NW_025764438.1, read on the forward strand.
GCATATTGGTTGCCGGGGCGTCCGTCTTCTTTTCAGCCATGTTGGAGTATTTGTTCTCGGCGCTCGTTGCGATCGTTGCGTTTGTTAGTTCGTTGCGATTTCAAGCTCGATGGAATTGATGGAGCCAATTGAGGGTAGAGCGCATGGTTATAGCAATTGACGTTCAAATTGAGGGACGCGAGTCAATTCGGATGATGTTGCTTGATTGAAAAGGTCGAGAAAGAGGGCGGGGTTGATCAAGTTCGAAAGCTTTGTTGAGGACGTGACGAAAACTTTGTGGGGCCGACACCGGCGGTGTCAGTCACCTTGCACGTGAGCTTGCACGTGAGGACCCCTACTACTTCTTAGCATGGTGAGCTTCTTCACATAACATCGGTCGACCACTTGAAGGGTAAAATCTTGAGCATAAATCACCTCGAGGCTTCAAGAAGCAAAGATAAGATATGATCGAATCTGGTGTCGTGCCCACGTAGCGTCAAAGCGTCATGCCCGACAGCACAGCAGCTGCCTTGACGCTGAACACGCGCCTCACTCTCGTTTTAGCCATTGACTCAGCCTGGGACGATTTTCTCGGAACAGAAACCGCCGAGCATGATAGTGGTATCGGAATCAATCGAGAATATATACGGTTCTTGTTATGCGTAGTTCCTAATTTGTTGCGCGTGTGGGTTGCTCTCGCCGTGGGAATCTAGGGTCAATGCTCATATCGTACCACCCATGGCATGTTCGACTGACCTGACCCCAGAAAGGCACATTGTCAGGCACAGCCGCAAGACCGTGCACAATGCCTTTTAGGTATGCTGACACTACAATGTGCCTCCGTGGGTGGGCAACACTTGGCGAGGTCGGACAGTTTCCAATAATTCAGGAATAAGCGCCGAAGTCAGGGGTTCGGTTATTCTGGCACTCGGCAGCCGGCATGGTAATGGTGATATCTTAGGTAACGGGTAATTCCTTTGCACGAGGTATTGTCCAGAGTGATCATGGCCTCAAAATAACCGCCCGATGGTATATCTCCTTGTTGGCAGTAAGTCGGCCCCAACAAGCAACTCGAAGACCTACTTGCATAGCTAATAGCAGCGACTTGGACATAGCCGTCCGACAGTGCTGCGGATTTTCCCAAGCGCTGCGATATTCCAAGCGCTGCGATGTCCTAAGCGGAAATGTCTTCGTAGAACATTATCAATATTGATACTAATTCGATACTAGAGAATCCTGCTCCACAAGTACTTTACTCTAGATTATCTCATTAAAGGTGAATCAGCCTTGTCCGCTTCGTGTCCCGCTGCAACATGCCTCACAAGTGGTGATCTTCGTCGCTTAAACTGAGAATTGGGCAATGCTCAACTCGCTGACTGCCGAGGACTAATTTGCGCTTTCTGCAGGTAGACGCCTTGAGCTCTAGACATGTCGGCGACAGCGAGCCCCCTCGATCAAAGCACAGGCCATCCTCCACAGGCCGTCACGTCAGCCAGCCTTCTCTGCCGCTCCGTTCATGGCCTTGACATCATCTCAAGGAGGGTCGCGGAAGAGCCGCACGTGCTCGTGTGCGCATTTCACTAGCGAGGCATCTCCCTCCCTCACCAGGTACGGCTGTTACTGTTCCGACCGGGTGTCGATGCAAAGCACCCTGAACGACGCTACCAAGCCACGCGATCAGGTCGCCACAGTCGCTGAGGGTAGGAGTAGGAATTAGGTATAGTTAAGTGAGCAGGTAGGAAGTAGGACGAGGTTAAGGATGGGTGACCACAGCCTCATATCCGCTTAAACTACCGCTGAGTAAGGATGTATTTCAGCAGGGTGTAATGCCTGGCGCGAATACGGGACCAACTTCCTGCATCAGGATTGTTGCTGCTTTTCCGGGTGTTCTCGACTCTGAACACCCTCTGAGGAAAAGGCGGGGCCCCTCGCAAATGCGCCTCTAGTCACCGCCTGGTCTCAACCTGGGCCGTGACACTTAGTCAGAAGAGGGGTCTGATAACCCCTCTTCCGGCTGGTCCGGATGACCAGAAGGAACAAGCATATATAGATATATATATATATCAAGATCATTATTATCAACTTGAACACGATTTACATTAATCAATTTGACCGGAACGGATCCATCAGCAACCGCTAGATCCAGAGTCTATTAACTTTCGTCTAGTATCCACCCAAACAAACAAAATGTCAAATAAACTGGCTGGAAAAGTGGCATTAATCACGGGGGCTTCGTCGGGGAATAAGTTCATCCTCATCAATTGAGCTCCCGCGCATTGCTGTGCTGACCTAGAATGCACAATTCAGTCGGTCGCGCGATTGCCTTGGGTTTGGCGACACACGGTGCCAAAATTGTATGTTGCGATTTGCAAGGCCAAGCCAACCAAGAAGGCTACGAGCGCGACCTGGAAAAGACCACAGCTGAAGCAATTGCGGCTAGTGGAGGAGAGGCCATATTCGTTCAAGCCGACATTTCAAACACGCAGCAGGTTGAAGAAGCCTTCCGCTTGGTCATCGAGGTAAAGATAGCGCGGTTACAGGCTACATATTTCTAATAATAAGTCTAGACATTTTACCGGCTGGATATCCTTATCAATTGCGCCGGTTATGGGGCATCATTCACCCTCTTTGCCGATGAGTCGGAGGACTTGTGGTCAAAGATGGTTGCTGTAAATACCCTCGGAACTGCTAGGATGAGTCGTAAGGCCGTTCGTCAATTCATCGAGCAGGATTACAATACCAACTGGGGAAGTCGCGGGCGAATTATTAACATCTCATCCTGCGCCGGCGTATTTGGGTTCCCAGGCTAGGTTGCATACTCTGCGACGAAGGCGTCTATTAACCATATGACGAAAGTAGGAGCCCTGGATTATGTAAAAGACTATATCAACTTTAATTGCGTTGCTCCCGGCGTGGTTGCGACGGGTATGGCTAGACAGAATTTTGAGGATAGTAAGATCCACGACGTGTTGAGGAGAGCAACCCCATGGACGAGGCTTGGTGTTGCTGAGGATGTTGCGGGAGTGGTTGTATTTCTCTGCCTGCCCGAGTCTCAGTGGATAACTGGCCAAGTTATCTCCGTAGATGGAGGTATGACTCTTGGTGTATCACCTACTCCAGAGGAGTGACCACGGAAGCTGTCAATCCAGGCAACGCAGCGATATATAGATACTCTATTGTTGATACTATTGGTGTTTTTTTTATATTGTTGAGCTTCTAGTCCCCCCTCTGGGTATGTGTGTACTAGGGCACCCTAACCTCTTGATAGATACTCTGAGATAGATTAATATAGAAATCGGCATATATTTTCTTCTACACACTCCTTATGATTAAAGAAGCTAGGTCGCCGGCTATCTTCTTCCACGACGAGGTAGTCGAGGCAGTCGAAGCCCAAGAATGGTTAGGCAGGGAAGGCGGCAGATACCAAGGCAAAGAGGAACTCATGTTCCGAGACTTTCTCGAGACTCTGCTCTTGAGCCCAGTCTACCGCGGCGAAAACTGTTTAGACCACGACGACGAAGGCATTCCAGACGGACCCTGGAACGACGAGACCGTAGCGACGAGCTTTGCATTGTTTTGGGCAGAGAATGACCCCCGTTTTATGTACCCTCCGCCAAGGATCGGCGAGCTTTTGAAGGTGGAAATGTTTGCGAGGGGCATCTCTCAGACCAAGTTGTTCCCATTCCTCTGTGGTGGCGTGGGCAAATGCTTCTTCATCACTGAAGATGAGCGAATGGGAATGTGTCCGCCTGACACACGACCCGGTGACATTATTGTTGCACTATTCGGATCCCGTGTACCCTTTGTGGTTCGCCCTGTGAGAAAGGAAACATAGTTTGAGGGAGATGATTGGACCTTTGAAGGCAGTGAAATGTTGAAAGATCAGCTGTACCGGTTTGTCGGGGAGTGCTATGTGCACGAGCGCATGGCGAGCTCGTTCTTGAGAGATCAGGCCACGAAGTTGGAGGAGGCGGAAGTTTTCAATTTGTATTAGACATGTTACCCTCGACTAGGATTGTTAAGAAGCGTTAAGTGGCCGATGTGTGATTGCTAGTTCTCTTGCGTAGAGTTGAAGAAATAGACACGACCGGATTCCACTTCACAGTTACGGAGTATCTGGGCGATGGAAGTCGGATGTGCGGGAGCCATGCTTACTGGCGTGTAGTCTGGTCCTCGGCGAGGAGCTTGTGGAGAACTGACGTCTACGTTTTGTATGCATTCATACGTAGGCTGGGAGATGCATGTCGAAAGGCGCAATCTCAAGACCATGACAGCTACACCGGCGCTGGGAATGCCATTTATACTCACGACGAAGGAAATAGTGATTGTGGTAACATTCAAGACCGGACTTCATGCTTCCTCATCGCGAATAGAAGTCGACTCAACGTCTCAGTCTAGCACATACGACCATACTCTTTGGAAATATGGGATCCCGTCAAGCTCTTGTTTCCTGTTCAAGGGCAGGCATCCCCCCCGAAACAGTTTACCCATCAACAGCTCAAACCCCGGTGAACATATGTAGGCATTCTCCATGAATAATACCCGTAACCACTTATATATCTATTCATCCTCCCTGCTAATAATATTATTTTACGTAAAAAAAGTTGTTTCAACCTTGCCAGTGCGGGGACGGGTTGCTTCGTGAACTCACAGCAGTTCTGGACGTCACCGCCTACGAGAGGGTATCTTGGGTTTCTGTGTTCGTGCTCTGCTCGTCAGTTCCGTGAGATATCGTCCTTGCAGAAGCGTGGAAACTCGAGACGGCATCGTCGAACTGGCCCCGTTCGAACTGCCAGAAGGCCAATGTTTCGCCCGACGTTACGGTCCGATGATTGTTCAACCACACGCTCTCACACCGCAGCGCAACGACTTTTTGCTGGTGAGAGATTGCTTCGTCTGGTTTCCGCTGATAGTGCAGCGTGAGGGCGAGTTTCTCGATGGCGTTAATAGTTTCGGGATCTTGCTCGCCATTGCACCGGTTGCTCGTCTCCCAGACTGTGTTGTATGTCGACATGGCGTCGTCTAAAAGGCCGCACTCCCGCAAGGCGTCTCCCACCTTACTCAACGCGATAAGTGTTGCTATGTGCTCAGAGCCGTTCCTGTCTTTGCACTCTTCCGCCAGTTTCCGTCGCAATGACAGCACATCCGCGAGCCGGCCATCTAACCGGAGTAGAAACGCGAGCACCTCGGCTGGAGCTAGCTCATCAAATGCATCTGGTGCATCAGCGGCCTGTTGTGAATTGAGCATTTTCCGCTGTTGACTGATGGCCTCTTTCAGGTCTCCACGATGTGCCAGCGTCAAGATTAATGTTCCCATCGCCTGGAGTGTCTGAGGATGTCCTATGCCCAGAATTCTCTGGCGCACAGTGAATAGGGCCCGCTGTAGTTTCAGAGTCGCGTCTGTATTATGCGGCGCGTACCACGATGAAGATGCGAGGTGCTGGAGGATTTTGTCTAGTGCAGAATAATCCTGCTTTACCCTGCATATATCGTCCACAAGACTGAAACATTCGTCCAACTCATCCACCGCGCCCAAGGTGACAGATAGAGAGTCCTTAGCCAGTAACGTGCCCGGGTGGTAGGGCCCCAGAATCGTCTCTTGTCGTTTGAGAACCTCACGTTGAAGTTCTATTGCTTCCACGTATTGCTTCAGATCGAACAGTGTAATTGATAAATTGTGCATGATTTCGGTGGCGAGTGGATGATCATGGTCGAAGAACTCCTTGGTTTCTTCGAGTACTCCGCGCTGTACTATCTCGGCCTGCCCAAGGTCGTTGTTGTCAAAACTTTGGAGCCCGACAGCGTCCATTACTGCGGTACTTTATCAGCACAAACTACAAAGTGAGTTTGGGCTCCAGGCTTGCAATGATGGGGAATTCTTACCCAGCAACTCAGTCAGTTTGCGTAACGGGTCTGGGGATTCTGGTGGTTCATTGGCGGCGGCGGGGCTGCTTGCATCCGAAGCCATATTGACTCTTCAGCACTCCGGAATCACGGACGATTAACTTGATGCACGTATTGCAGAACGTCAAGACCGAGGCCGAGCATCGAGACAATATCACTCAGGTAAATCGAAAACCATCGAGGCTACTGCGGCTGGGACCCCGCTTCTCGAGAGCTGAAATAGGCACGCTCTAGTTATTGTGGCTGCATCTTGATATGAGAAACCCGGTCTATTTGTCGTCATATCGCATGTATTTCTTGCATCATAACATCATAACTACCCACTAGTCAATCGACTCTAGCTTCTTCTCGATGTTCTGCGCATCCTTCTCAAATTCCTGCCAGGCGTCAGCTTCTTCAGCCAACGTCTCGTTCCCATCACTGCCCATCAAACTCTGCTCCTGTCCCAAACTCAACTCTGCCACCTCCGGGCCGCCCTTTACAGCTTGAGTACGGAGCGGCAGAAGCCGCAGCTTGTTGGGCGCTATTGTCTCCCAGTCTTCGTCTTTGATGATCTTGGTGCCCACCCGCTGCCACTGTGCTGCCCAGACCCTCTCTCCCAGAATCTGTCCGCCGGCAGTCACCATCGTGGTGGAGCTCAACTGAGCATGTAAGCCCACTTTGAGATCCAGGAGCTCTGCTATGCCGGTCGGCTCAGGGATTGGTATTTCCGACTTAGCTGTAGTTGAGACTTCTTTCGACTTAGTCGTGTAGTAGAATGCATCCTTGATGACAAAAATTCCAGTGACCATCCAGATCTCGGGGCGAAAGCTCATCCGTTTCTTGAGAGCGTCCCACCTACTGAACACTGACAAGCGAGATCGAAGCCATAGCTTCGCGTTTTGATCTTCCAAGATGACTTTCGAAAAGTAATTTTCAGGGCTGAGAGCTCAGTCAGTCTGTTCCGCCGGGGAGTGAAATTTGGGAATCACCCACCTGTTCAGTTCGATCTTGCTGCCATTTTTTCCCACCACCAAAGAGTAACTACTCCCGGCACGGTCGTGGTCGAATTCCAGCAAGCCCTTTAGACCGGCGCCAAAGCTGTTACTTTTGCCGCGCTCGAATGCCATGTAACAAGTCGGTCTTTGATCTTCCGCTGCCTGTGGAGGGTCGTCGAGCAGGCTCTTGCTGGGCTTGTGAATGTAAGGCGTTCTTGTGCGTGGATTTGCATAGTCGAACGCCAGACTTCCGAGCCGCAGCCAGTCGGCGTGGACGCCTTCCGCGTAACAGAAGTAGGTGCTTTCTTCCATCCTGTCACCAGCGTGTTCGAGCTGCTGTTGTAGTGATAGTTGTTGTAAAGTGAGGAAATCGTATCCTCTGTGTCGTGACCAGGCAGTTGGAAATACTCGGTGCACCCAAATCCCCCGCTCGTGTAGGCACTCAGCTCCGACTGTGGGCCGTAACGGCTGGGCCCGGTCGATGGTACTTTTTAGAACCTCATTATGCGTGGTGAGTACAAGATGACGTATGGTCGAGTGAAGGAGACTGAGGGGATATTCAAATGGGGGAACAACCCGGTTAATTGCCAGCCACGACGCCCTTAAAGCTCTGTACCATGGCAGGCCCGAACTCTGTCAGCTTCTCCATCACGAGATGATTCGAGTCTCTCCGTCTCAGCGCGGACAGCTGAGCGCGACCAAGCCACAACCATCCATCGTCCTCGTCACTTAGCCATTGGCTGTGTGGGATACCCCTCAAGCCTCGTGGCTACATGTCGCTCTCCCGTTGCCGTGATTGGGAAAACCTTTGTGGAGATGGTGTGGAGAGATAACTCAAAACTGTGTTGTGACATTTAGTAGTGTACTTGAACGTGGCGCTTCACTAGATACAAGACAGACAGCCTCAGATAACTCGCTTGGCGACTCTACCAGCCCATGGTCATACGGAACAATCTCCCAGTTGGCGGACTGCCAAGCGGTGGCTGCATTTCAGCTCTGAGCGAGCATTCACCTTCTACTGCACAGAAATCGGGAATATTTTCGCGATTGCATTGAACATGGAAGAGTCGAGGCCATTCTAGCAAAGGATAACTCATAAACCATCATGGACTATACGACGGTGTGCGATTTCTTCGGAGGCTCCATCTTCCACGATGACCTCCGTGGAAATTTCGTCGAGACACAGCAACGAATAGACCAGTTGATCTCCGCGATCGACCATCAGTCAGATGACGAGAAGAATGCATCTTTCTTGTTACAAGCCGTCCAGTTCGTGATGCAAGGAAATCACAAAACCGCGCAGGCGTGGCTCGACAAGATCGGCGAGGTTCCGGAAACATCTCCACGATGGCGCTTTAGGAAGTCGAGTTACCAGATTCTGAACATCGCCATGGCCCGCTCTCCCGCTATCGGATGGCCGGTGCATTTGATGGAGTTCCCCGTCAATGATATCTGGAATCCTAAGCCGTACCCCGCCAGCGACGTGAAAAACGCCATCATCGCTTCAAGGGATCTTCAACAGCACGCTTCACCTGTCGACTTGTTTGAAAGGGACTTGTTTGCGTACGTATTCGGAGTTTCACATCTGGCGTTCCGAGCACATGAGTACCAGACCACAACGGGAGGTGGTAATGAGGTATGCGAAGCCTTGGGGGAATTAAACGACGCCAAAATTATATTGGAGGGTGAGCAACTCAGCTTTCTAAGCTTGCGAGGTAGAGCGCTGGATTTGCAGCTCACAGCAACGGAGACTTTCCTACAGAGGTTTATGCTGGAGGCAAACAAGGCCCTACCGTCTCTGGACAAGGGTGCATTTGCCCGTCGGCTGCGAGGATTGCGGGAAACTTGCGAAGCACGGCACGATGACCTAGGAGTCGCACAATGTGTGATGGCGATAGGCGACAGTTTGGTCTCCGGGCAACATACCTCCCCATTGTTTTTGAATATGCAGATCGGAGACAGGCTGGACGAAGTCACTGTACGGACCGCAGAGGCACTGTATCTTGAACCACTGCTCACTGCTGGTTCTCCCTGCCTACCAGACGACGGTGGTGTAGTTGAAAGTGATCTCGAGGAACAGTTGCCCGACATTCCGCAGCACCCTACGCTCACTGGTTCTGGATTTCCAGAAATTGCCAGTTTAGATCAGATCAAGGAAGCCTGGAAAGCCTACAGTCGCGCAGAGTCCATCTATCAGCGAGCCGGCCACTCTCGAGGTCTCGGTGCGATCAAGCTCCGTCGAGCGTGCCTACTGATGATCGTTCGGTCCAACTCGGGAGTCATGTGGGCGAACAAGAGATATACAAACGATTTGGAGCGGCACATCACAGAGCTACTCCGAGAGGCAGCACAGCTTTTCTCCTCAAATGCTGATATCATACACGAAAAGTTGGTCCAGGTTCACCTCCTTATTTTAGAGCAGCTATCAACGGAGTCTGCTGAGCAAGCTCGAGAGACGGGAGCTTCGGCAGAGGACAACGATGCAACGATGCTCCAGTGGTATTTAGCTACCTTTGCCCAACGGCTCGGAGACTACTACCGATACTTCTGTGGCTCCAGCTTGGGAATGCATTGCTATGAAATCGCTCGACTTCTCTGCATTCGAGCTCCCACGCTCAACTTTACCTGGCTTCAGAGCCTCGATTCTCTCACGGAATTCTCCCTGGCTTTTGGTTTCAGTCAAGTGGCAAAGGCGTCGATAGCGACGATGCAAGAAAGTCTAGACAATATCTTGGGAAGGCTAAGGGCAACCCAGCGCGTCAATGCCGACGATGTAGGTGTTTGCCGTTGCTGTAAGAACCTCCGTTGGTATCTCGTTCACAGGCTAGTACGCCGGGTCCTCTCAACCTATACTACGATGGGCCTCTTTACGAAAGAGGTTGCAAACTCGGTCAAGACTCTTTTGGAGAAGCTGGACGACATTCCAGAGGACCTCTTTACAACAATTGATCTAGATACGAAAGACCTTGTCGAGATCTACGCTGAACGGGCACGGTGCTCGCATCTAATGGAGGATGGTAATCACTCGTCCTTTGATGAAGTTGCGCAAAACATGGTTGAATCATATACACGACGGTCATCGTTCGATGTGCTTGAAGCATGCTCCAAGTTCATGGCAGACATTTCTGAGGATTCGATATCGATGCAACAGTTTGGGGAGAAGTTTGGTAGATTGGAGCACCGGCAACTGTCGGCCTTTCACGAAAGAGAGACTTTCAGCCAGTTGAATGGAGCGTCCAAGGAAGAGATGGAAGCCGTGAACTCCGTAACAGAGATATTCCTCGTGGAGCGCGCAATGGGGACCTGTATCTTCCTGAAACGATGGGATCAGGCTGATCAGCTCATGGAAATGCTAACATCGAAACTTGCTGGCTATGCAACATCGGTGTATTGCCCGACGATCTCATTGCCCTGGCAGCGTCGATTATGGGCTGGCTTAGTCGCAGAGCACAAAGGTCGATACTACGACGCTCTCAGATTATATTTCCAAAGCTGGTATTTCGCCACAGTCAAGCGCATGGACGATATGGATCTCGAGCAGAAGCGCTTCCAGATGACATTCTCGGACCGTGCAAGGATATATTCGTGTATTGCTCGGCTTTGCGTATATGTTCGAACTCAGCGGTTTAGCCTGCCCGAGCCGACAAGCACGACTGACCAGGACCTGAGTCTTTTAAGTGCGACTTCGAGTGCGAATATCCCCCCCGAGAGCGCAGACGAGACGGCCATAGAGTGGCTAGAGCTGGGCAAGGCCAGAAACACCATGGCCTTGCTTGCGCTCTGGAAGAACGACCCGCCGGGATCCAACCTGAGCAAGTGGCTTGAGCTGAACCGGAGAATGGCCCTGTGGACAGAGCTTCAAAGCCGGGGCGCCATGCGAACGCAAGACGAGGAAGCAGAGTTTCTGCAGCTCGATCAGGAAGCAGTGGAGATGGAGAGATTCTTGATCGAAAATATCGGTGTCCTGCCGAGTCAGCGAGCAGACGCGTCCCTTTGGTACAAGTTTCCAACACTTTGCGCCTCTATTCCCGATGACACTCTGGTGATATACACGGCGATATCACAGGACGGCCTGGCCCTCTTTGCCATTGACAACACCGGCATTCTCCACCGCTCTTGGAACCCAAGCGTGAGGCCATTTCAAATTCGAAAAGCCGTTTCCACCTACCTCGGGCTGATGAACCAGTATCAATGCGGAGCCGACATCAATGTCCTCAACTTCCTCAGCGCCTACCTCTCGTCGATATTCATCCAGCCCCTCGCGCGCTTCGTGCTTCAAAAGGAGGTCATCTTCTTTGTTCCCTCGGGCGATATGGCCCGCTTCCCGCTGAACACACTGATGCTCGACGGCCGCTACCTCTTCCCGTGGAAAAAGGTCTGCCAAGTTCCCAGCCTGTCTCTATATCATCACGCCCGCAGCACCGCAACTCTAGATGGCGAATTCGCCGCCTCTGCGATCGCCCGTCCAGGAAGCCTCCGCGAGGAACTGGATGGCGGCCTCGCGGCGCTCCCCATGGGCGCAATCGAAGCACTACACGCCTCTCTCGTGTGCCGCGCGAGCATCTTCGACGCCACGACGGTGACGCGGGATCGATTCCGGGAGCTCCTACAGACATCTTCCATCCTGCACATCTCGACGCACGGCAAGGTCAACTACGAGCGGCCCGGGCACTCGTGGATCGCGCTGCAGCAGCCCTTCCGCATCCTGGACCTGGCCAACGTGCGCGCCAAGGTCAGCGCGGTGGTGTTCAGCGCGTGCTTCAGCGGCGCCGGCATGGCGCATTCGAGCGGCGACGTGGTGGGCTTCAGCCACGCCGTCTTGGCCACGGGCACCAAGGCGTACGTCGGCGCGCTGTGGAAGGTCAAAGAGGTGTCGACGCTGATCCAGATGTTCCTCTTCTACATCCGGATGGTGCGGCAGAGTGACGAGATTTTCTTGTTCCGCGACGCGTGGCACGAGGCGAACGAGACGGTGTTGTCGTTGGATCTTCCCAGGGCCGTTGAATTCTTGCGGTCTATGGCGGCCGAGTGGGACATTATGGAGAGGAAAGGGCTCAATCCGAACGGATTCGTCAAGGGAGGGAGGGAGGCCGTCACCGAATCGATCGAAGAGTTGGGCTTTGATGGCGCCGACATTCTCACCGAATTTCAGCACCCGTTCATCTGGGCGGCCTTTAACGTCGTTGGATTCGCGGACTGGGGCATTCGGAACAACATCAACCGGTATTCGCAACCGGCCGGTGAGCCTTGAGAAGGTGAGCTATGAGAAGACGATCCCCTACCCAACATTATTGGTTGTTCCCTTGCTGGTTGGACGAGTTGATGATCAAAAGCGCTAGCGAGGGAGTGTTGTTTGAAGAGAAGGATGACGAAGCCAATCAAGTGCAGTGATACGCGACAACATAAATTATTTACGTCTAAGCCTCAGGCCAAGAGTTGCGTGGATGCCTGGGACATGGTGTACATACAGGTACTAAAGGCTCAAATGTCCATCAGAATACATGGCTTCAACACATGATGGAACCGACATGACTGAAATGATTTCAACACCAAGAGTTAATCCGCCCCCTGAACTGTCTGCTCTGCATCCAGTGAGACTTAAATATCGTCCTATGCCTCTCTGTCATATACCGGTAGCTTTCGACACCCCCCTAATCTGCAATATGCGAAGACTCATCGTCGCTCTCCGAGTCACTTTCTTCACTTTCTCGAGAATCGTCATCCTTAGCCCTACGGCTGCCACTCGAGACACTGGCTCTCCCATCATCCACCACAGACGGTTCACCCTGCGAGCCGCCCTCGTTATATGTCTCGACATATTCCTCAAACTCGTGGCTCGAATCGTGCATCGTTGCGCGATGTGGGAAGCACTTGAAGCACAAATCATTTGATACCTCGCATGCGGTACATTTGTACCGAGGCCCGATGATTCTCTATACCCAAAACAGTCGTTAGCGATCATACTCACAGATTGAGAGGCAGGAAAGGTGGTGACTAACCAGAAAGCATCCATCACAGGTAACGTCAACATGGGTTCTTCCAGGTTCAGCAGTGTGGAAAAGAGGATCCCACGTTTCCTGGACTCCGTCGGGCCCGACACGCTCCCTCTCGCTTTCGCGTGGATCCAGACGCTCGCGAGTTTCCATGCCCATATCGCTAAAGCAGGCAAGTTTTAGAGCAGACCATTCACCGTCCTTGCTCCTAGACCAAAAGCTGGCTCCGCGGTCCCTCAGCTCTTCCACCATGGGGCCGTTGCTACGGTCAAGCTTGCACGCCCACATGAGCGGTGTCCATCCATCTACATCTCTCTCGTCGACGTCGAGGCCCGGGACCTTTCTGAAAAGCCACTCGACCTCGAAAGTATATCCAAAGCCACATGCAAGATGGAACGGAGTCCGCCCGTAGTTGTCTGGTGATTGTAAGTCTGCGCCAGCCTTACGGAAAATGCGATATCTCTTCAGGGTCGCGGTGTTCGTGGAAATGGCGTAGTGAATAGCACGGCGGCCTTGACTGTCGGCAGCGTTGACGTTGGCACCAAGGCGGATCAAATACTGCACCAGTCGAAGATCGGATTTCTCAACGGCGGCAATGATGGGATGTAGTTGAACCCCGGCTGGCGCATTGATATGCGCGCCAGCGTCAACGAGATATCTCACCAGTTTGTGTCGAACCCTTGAATCCCAAGTTTTGCGTATCACAGTGTATAGCAAGGGTGGCTTAGAAGGTTCAGGTCCAGGGGCGTTGGGATCAACTTTGGCCTCGAGGAGAAGCTTCAGAAGATCGATGACTTTCGTCGCAGCTGCGGGATCTTCCTTGCAGGCAAGAAACAGGAGACTGCCAAAACTCGGGCTGCAGACCGTTGGCCGAGCATATTTGGATAGCAGTAGTTTCACGGCGTCGGTATTGCCGTGTTCTACAGCCATGGCTAGTGGCGTCCACCCGGCTGTGTTGGGTGTATCGACTGGAGCGCCGGCGTCGATTAGAAGTTGAATAACCGACACTGGCGTAGATGATCTGATGCCATGGAGCGGTATATTTCCATCCTTGTCCACCTGATCAGGCTTGACTCCACGTTCGAGGCAAGCCTTCATGAACTTGACCATCTCGTCAATCTGCTCCTTTTCGACGTCTTGTTGTAGGATGAACGCAGCATCATTCAACTGATCGACCAGTTTGGCACCAGCCTCGAGCAAAAAGTTGGCACACCCGTAGGCTCCGTTGCTGACGGCAAACGTAAGTGCGGTGTAGTCGCGAAACTCATTGTCTTCATAGGTGTACCTGGTGTCAAGGTCTGGCCGTGGATTCTGATGCGCGACGAGGGTCTTCAACGTCTCGACGAAATTCCATCTTGCCGCCATCATCAACACCGTTCCGTCTTCAGTCTGTCTTTCGACGTCTGCACCGTGTTTCAAAAAGAGGGTCACGAACTTTGGCGAGTCGTAGGCAGTCTGGAGAGGTGTCCAGCCATCGGACCGTTTCCAGTCGAGGTCTGCTCCTCGTTCGAGAAGCAATTCTGCTTTCTTGATATCGTCTCCTCGCCAAGCGGCGGCAAGGAGCGCGGACTCAGCTCCGTCCGGGCCATAGTTTGGTGACGCCCCCTTGTCAAGAAGAGTCTTCATCACCTCGTAAGAACAGTTATAAGACGCAAATGTCAACGGGGTCTTGGCTTCTGCCTCCTCCCAAGGGTCAAAAGAGTCCGGGTTCGCTCCGTTGTCGAGGAACAACTCGATGAGCTCCTTGCTGTTTCTTCTCAGAACCCGAGTGAGCATCATCTCCTTGTCCGGATAGGTCTGGTTCGGGTTTGCTCCCTTCTCCAGGAGAAGTCGGCAATTAGCTAGCTGATTCCCGAATTGACAGACGAGATACAAAATGCTTCCTCCTTCTGCTTCTGTAAGCGGATCTGCTCCGCTTTCTATCAGGATCTGTAGACAGCCTGGCCTGCCATGGTCCGCCGCGTGAACGATGGGACAGAGACTGTTGATATCGAAACCGAAGTCTCCAGATTTAAAGTCTGCTCCAGCCGCGATAAGTACCTTCAGCGTTCCGGGGTCCCCCGCTGCAATAGCAGCATTCACAACTGACATTCCATCTTTATCTTTCTCATCCAAACTAGCACCATTGTCAAGAAGAAGTTGTACAATCTCTGGCTGGCACATGCGGACTGCCAACAGCAAACGGGTCCTGCCGTCAGCGTCTCGTGAGCTGAGACCAGCTCCAGACTCCAAGAGAAGCTTCACCACTGATGAGTGGCCCCAGACGATGGCTGTCTCAATAGCCGATTGCTTGATGTCGTCGTTTTGTTGATCCAGGTTCAACCCTGTTTTAGCGAGAGCGGAGATCACCAGGTCACTGCCGGCGAATGCCGCGCGAGACAGAAGAGAAGCGGGCCGACTGAAGCTGTCTTTTGAGGCGACTTTGTTGACAAGAAGAGATAATACCTCTTCATTGCCAGAGGAGGCTGCCCAGAAGAGTGCGTCCTGTAGACCAGACTCGTCCGCCTGCGCGCGGTCCAACAGCATACAGAGTATACTTTTGTGACCATGTCGCGCCGCTTCAGTGATGGCTAGCCAACTGTCTTGATGAAACCACTTCGAGCTTTCTTCATGTTTGGTTTGGTCAGCAATGAGATCGTCCAAGCCCAGGGCAGCCATCAAAGGCAATGGAGAGAAGTAACTCCGCTGGATGCGTGTGAAAGGGTTTGACAGCAGGTAATACCCCTCAGCCCACTTGTTCCTCGCTTCGGTTTCTCTGAAGAACTCCAAGGCGAGTGCGAGAGGGCGATGAGAACCGGCAAGGCGGTAATGTTCAGGCCAGTATTGGACAGCGTACTCGAGCAGGTTTTCTCGGGGAAGAAAGAGTGGGCGTTTGAGATGATCACCGCCATAATTGTCGACTGCGAGTTTTCGATATTGTGTCTGAACTTGGCCGTGCATCAGGTACTTCAGGCAAGTCTCGGCAATCGCGCCATGGACAAATGAGGGTTGTTCGTCCTTGCATTCCTCCACCCCAGCAATTGGCGCATCGTGGAACGACTCATGGACAAACTTGATGTCTCGGCCATCGATCACGATGATGCCTGAGAATTCCTTCTGCAGGTTGTCGGAGAGTTGCTCGCAGTCGATGTCCAGCAACAACTCGTCGCCTGAAGATGTCGATGCTGCGAGGGCATGGCCGAGAACCTCAATCGTCAATGGCTCCATAGCGTATCTCACCCATCGGTGAACTAGGACTGCCCATTTCCGCTTCTCTAAAGGCAGACTGCCAATCACAACACTAATGACACTCTCTGGTGTGACCGGACGCAACTTCTCGATTGTTGCTGATATGCTTGCAGTTGGAGTTCCTCGCCCGAAACGGCTAAGCCAGTCGAGGATCCTGTAGCCAAGATGGGGTGTATGCTTGCATTCTTCCATCAAGGCTTCCAGAGTTTGCTTGAGACTGTTCAGAACTGGGCGTTGACGAAGCACATCTTCCAGGGCCACTGCAAGCCCACTGCCATGGATGCCCTTTTCATCGATTGCGAACCCATTCAGTTCCGCTGGGCAATCTGTCAGATGTACGAGTCGCGATTCCGGAACCGAATCATTCAGGAGGCTGTCGGGATTGCTTGCGGTGATGATGAGCTGATCGTTCATGTCGCTATGGCTGTGCTGGTCCAGCACGGCCTTGAGAAACCACGTTCGCTCCTCTTCAACGCAACTGTCGAAGCAGGCCAGGTAAATTCTCATTTCGAACCTGGCCAAATTTCGTCTCACTTCTTTGAAAATCTTGAAGAGATCAGGAAGCGACCAGGAGCCGAAATACTCGAGGTTCTCAAACAACCAGCGAACCCCGTCGGCACAGCCAGGCATAGACCAACTGAGCCATGCCATCTCGTTAAGATAGGTTACCAGCATGGACCGGATGGTATTTCGTCTACTGTCGAATTTGCTGAACTCGAAGGAGAAAGTGTTTCCCCCGTAAGTTTCCTGTATCCAGCTAAGCAGCTCTGCGTTGAAGAGGTGCCAGTACTGGGAAAGCATGGCTGTTCGGGCTGGATCTGCAACCCCATGAATGTACAGCACTCGTGGGCCCAAGCCGTTGTTAAAATCCCTGAGATCATTTTGGTACTTGAGAATCCAATCAAGGAAGGGAGGTGTACCCGATTTGGAGAGGATCCCGGCCGGATACACGTACACTCTTGGGTATCTGATGGTTGGGGCCAAGGACAGCAGGGCGACCTGGCGGTTGATAAAATCAGAGAAAATTTTCAACGCTTAGAGTTGTTAGTCAAGTGATTGATGAGCAAACAAGGGTAACCAGATGCGATATGACATACGATAATAGGAACCGTCGAAACGGATGTCGAGCTTGGTCACCCAGCTCTTGTACTCTTCAACACCCTCGTCACCTCGGACAAGATTAGCATGGTCTATGTCACACTGCGAGCATCGGCTGTCGATTTCCATCCAGTGACCGGTGGTTAACGTGTATTGACTGAACGGTGATGCTGGCGGGGTGGGAAACTCGATCAAAGGGGTCGAGGAATGCGGTACAGATTGAGAGGTGTCTTGTTGGATTGTAGCATTCTGATGTTCCTCTTCTTGCACGGAAGATTCCTGCTTGGTCTCTGCTTCTTTTGGCAAGTCTGGGAGGTAAAAGGTGTTGATGTTGACCAAACGTGAGAACAGGTTGCCGTCCAGAGCTCGAATGTTGACATCGTTTACTTGATAAGCCATGTCTTTGATCTTTCTCATGATACCCTTCTTGACGTCGGGGCCTGGTAAGCTCATCAAGTTGTACAGCTCGTCTTCAAGAACTTCGATGGACTCGGCTCTGTGAGGACAGCCCAAGAATATCTGTAATGGTGCAATTAGCGGCAAGCAGAGAATTTCATCAACAAGTGGCTGTAGTACAATTGCAGTAGAAAACGTCGAGATTCTCCTGTGAGCCTCCTTCATGAACTCCCATGTTTCAGCATCTTCATAGCCCTCGGCAAGAGTAGCTTGGGCAGCTTCAATGAGGACCTGATCTAGAGTTAGCTCATTTTCGTGAATAGCAACGGACAACGAACCTGTTTGACTATCGTGCCTCCAATGTCGTGACAGACCCAGATTATCGGTCGATCAACTTCGGTCTGCGAGTTGTATTAGCGCTGGCTCACTCAGCACAGGGCGGTCGGAACACTCGCATCTTCAAGCCTGCGTCTCTCCTCGCTGTACAACCGCAGCAAGTTTTGAGCCTCGGCCTTGATTCCATTTCTCTGGAAAATCCTAGCCGACTCATCAGTGGCGTACGAGTAGTCCAGTTGCCGAATCGAGAGCTTCTCAAATAGCCGATCCCGAAGCCACGGCTTCCCACTTTTGGATTTCCACGCAGTGCTGTGATCATCGCGGAGGCCGTGGACAGCAATCACACTGAGTTAATGATCAGTCGGAGGTCATGAGGTATCATCGACGCCGCACTCACTCGTAGTCGTCGTAATATGACCACCCCCATGGTCTATTCAAGCCCAAAGGAGGAGGGGTCGCTTCGGTATCAACATCCGGTGTCGCAGGACGTGAGATCCCGAGGAGGTCTAAAGCCGGCTCTTCTGATAATTCTGTTGAGGTAGTAAGGATAGACTTCTTGTCATCCTCTGCATCGTCGGCAACAGACTCTTGGTCCCTGTCATTGCGCTCTGACTCTGTCTCACTCGAGTCCTCGTCATCGGCTTCCGAATGGACTGGAGAGGCCGGCGGGGTGTTCTCGGCATCCAGCATGTTTTCTCAAACCAGAACTGGCTTCTTAATTATTGTGAACGATTACTGACAGAAAAGGTGCATCGGGAGCTCGTCGACGCAGCGGGTGGACAAACTTGGAGGTTGAAGGCTGGGGAGAAGAAATCCTGGCGACATGCTTCTGGAGGTTGTGGGCCATGGCCTCACGCACACAGATGTTCGATTACTTGAAGGTACTTCGAGGACCCTAGAAGGTACAAAAGGATGAGCATCAGGCTGGCTGAATCCCTGTATGCATTCAAGGCGTCTACCCCTCACGGCTGCAAGACAGGACGCGTATCACAGCTGCGAGACAACAGCGCATATCACAGCTGCGAGACAACAGCGCATATCACAGCTGCGAGACAACAGCGCACATCACAGCTGCATTTGAGCGAATAATACAGGCATCTGAGCCCTACGGATGCATATCACTCTGTCAGAAAGCGGGCCTGAAACTGATTCCCTGTTTGCTGACCACTTTTGGCCCCCACGCGTTACTTCTGAGCATCCAGGATCATGGTTGTGAAGGTAACGTCGCTCAGCTTCTGCAAGTCGATGCTACCCAGCTCCTCCGTGTCGTACACTTTGAGCTTGTTGGTCGCCTTCATGTCCGGCTTGAGCAGCACAGGGTCATCTTCGGGCACCCTTCCAAAGAAAGACTGTACAGAGGTCCACTTGTCTGCCTTGCACTGCAGCTTTGGAATGCAAGTGAAGACTGCCTCGTCCCTCCGCTTGATCCTAACGGCTACCTGTATGGATGCCGGGACTCCTGTCTTGAGCGTTTTGTTCTCCAGAAGAGTCCACTTGGCCACCCGGTTGGGGGGCATGTTGTCGAGAACGAGCTTCCCTCCGCTGACGGTGGTTGCGTCTGCCGTTTCGCGAGCTACCGTCTTCTCCCATTTCAGCGAAGCGTTGAGCTCTGCTCCGTAGCTGGCTCCAATGCCTCCGTCGGCGCCAGTGACGATGGTCTCGGATTGTTTGCTAGGTAGGAAGCTGTAGTTGCCGTCGAAAGATACTGCTTCAACCTCGGGGAGCTCGTTGTTCGTGTCGGAAACATCGAAACGGAGCTCAATTGTTGCTTCAGAGACACGACGTGCCCTCTTCTGAGGATCAAAGCGGAACTGTAAGACCAACAACGTCGCCCAGAAATCGCTGTCCGCGGACATGGAGCCATGAACCGCATCTATCAGAGTGCATCTGATATCCACGCCGTGACCAGTCCGTTGGATGACTTCCGAACGCTGGTACGGATCCTTTGGGTTGTTCTTGGTGTGGAAGCCGCTTCCTTTACTTCCACCTTCGAACATGCCGACGTCAAATACCTCCACATCTTGTTCCTGTTCAAGCCCTTCGAGGTTTGGATCTTGGTTTTCACTGGCAGCCATGGCGACTGATGAGAACTTCGGGTATATTTGGTGCTCGCAGTTAGATCAGGTGGTGAGTTGGCGGTTGCAGCGGGGGATGCCGTCAGATGGAGGCCGAAGTACTCTTTTTAAAGAGCCTCTTCGATGGACATGCCTACAGTGTTGCTTGAGCGAGAAGAGAAAACAGCCCTGCGTAATCGCAATCCCGAGCATGCATGGATTCTGCTTACTGGTGGTCATGGGAGACATCATCCTGTCTCTGGGTAATGCACCCTTTCGCACATACCCGGGATAAGGCCACCAATCAGCAACTGAGAGTTCCAGTAAAAGGCAACGGAGACATATGATAATTTCAGCTGTATGCGTGTGCATGCATTTTGGAGTGTCCACGCCAATCAAATGGAGGGTTGAGCGGCTGCGCCCCAATTCGAGCGTCGACATTGAGGTACTTCCAAGTTTGGGGGCCGGACATATTCACAATGGGATGATGAACAGCTTGAGACATTACTCTTGAACCCTGTCACAACTTCGCGTGACCGGTCCGAGCCTCGAAAGATGGTGCAATCTCCGCCACTAAGTCGACGGTAGCCAGGCTCGACACTCCAACACCCTCGAAGCCCAATTCAATCCCCGAGCTCCATTTTGCATTCATCGTCAAAGTCTTTTCCACATCTTACTCCCAAACATTACAATCATGTCGGACGCAGAGGACAGAGAGTCGGGGCGAGAATCCGAGGAATCGGACGAGGAAGAGGAAGTGGAAGACGACATCACGAAAAGAACCAGGTTGGCCACGGAACAGATGAAAAAGACCTTCAACGGAGAGGCCACTGAAGAGGATATTGACAGATTCTTCCACGACCATAAACAGGTTTTGACCCAAGAGGCCAGTCGAGACGGGACCTTTCTGCACAGAATTGCCCAATTGGTGTACGCCAAGGAGATCAGAGCTTCAGATGTCAAGCCGCTCGTCAAGAGACTGATGGAAGATTACCCGTACTTACTACGAACCAAGAATGATGACGGGCAGAACCCACTCTACCGCGCAATTCAGCTGCTCAAAGCACCTGCGTGGAAGCTAGTTGACTACATGTTGAGTAACTGCAGCGATCCGCAGGCCATCTCAGACGCCGTGGAGATGCCATGCGGCGAGGACAGGTCGGCCAAAACCTGCTTGGCGCTGGCCTTTGAGAAGGGCATGAAAGACCAAGTCCTCCAAAAGCTGATCAGTCATGCCAGTGACAAAGCTCTGGAGCTCAGGGATGGTTCCGGAAGGACACCCTTTCATTGCGCGGTGGAATATGACCAGTGCAGCGACAAGCGAGTGGGCGTCGTCAGACTACTCCTTGAGAAGGACTGGGATGCTGTCATGCGGCACAAGACATCTGGAACGCCCAAACCCCTCGAGACGTTTCTGGATTACAAGTACAAGAGAAGGGAAGACCACGTCGAGTACTCTGTCTATGGCGAGCACGAAAGAACAGCCAAGGTCTATCAGGACAAGGTGGAGAAACTTGCAAGAGAGGAACGGGAGGAGGCAAAGGCGCGCGATACAGGTCAAGAGCGAGGGGACAGCAAGGCATCAAACCTTGCAATCCCCAGTAGAGAGAAGGATGCGCGCAAAGGAGGTCTTGACAAGGGACCAAAGAGCCGAACCGTCGAGGAGCGTGACCGCCGGGGCAAGAAACCGGAGCGGGATCGTGAAGGGGCCAAGCAAGAGCTCCAGAATCTGGACGAGAATGAAAGGCGGCGACAAGAATTGAAGGAACAGGAAAGAGAAGCCCAAGAACGCAAAGCCAAGGAAGACAAAAGGAATCCAAAGGACCCGAAAGAGCGTACGAAACAGCTCAAGGATCCGAAAGCCAGCCCCGATGGTCCGATATTGGCCGTCCCCAGGAGCCAATCTGACCATGCGCCAAACACGCCTCTGAAGAGAGTCGCGACGCAGAGGTTCGACATTCCCACTGACGACGAAAGGAAAAAGAGGGACAAGAAGGTGTCGTCCAAGAGATCTACGACGAAGGGACCGGATTCTAGTGACTTGGCAAGGAACTCGGCCAAGATTCTCAACATGCTGAAGCTGCACTACATGAGGACTAGGAGTGTCAAGATGGCTAATTCGTTTCTACAAGGAAAGAACTTTCAGCAAGGTAAGACCAATCACGTTTCATGCTTCAGATCTCAATTTGACCGTGGTGCCCAGATATTCAGATCTTTTTCGACTACCGGGGACTTCCATCCGAGATCCAAGACACCGCTTTTAACGGGACCTTCGGAAAGGATGGAGACCACGGCATCCGGTTCGATGAGGTGCTCATGTATGTAAGGTTCCCCAACGTGACCGTCATCCAGAAGGGGAGGAGAGCCCCGAAACCTCGTGCTCCAGGCCGCCAGGACATGGAGTTCTTCTTCAACTGGCTGTACGCCAAGGGCGTCCGGCGCATTCTCAAAGTCGAAGTGGAAGACAGTGACAAGATTCCGCACAGTGACGAGTCAATCACGTTGTCGCTGGAGAAGATCGTGGTGGAGCATCTTGACTGGCAGAAGACGGACCTAGATCCTCAAGTTATTTGCCAACTCGGCAAAAAGGCCGACCATCCAAGTTTTTATGAGAGTGATGCGAAGGGCAACTCGGTTGGGTCGAAGAACCAGCTACGAGAGGTGACGCTGAAATGGAGTGGCAACAATGCCGTGCTGAGGGCGTGGAGTGAGTCTGAGGGTTTACCTCAGCTGGAGAATCTCGAAGCCATCAACCTGAACATCCCGCCTCAGTCCGACGTGAGTATCCTCGCTTCATGGCGCTGCTAAACCATGCCCTTTGAAACAATACTGAAAAAATTTCACTTAGTTGTTCGACACTAGTAATTGGGTGGCGACGAACCTTGAAGAATTTCGAGCTCGCCTAAACCGCAATGCCAATGAAAACCGGAGGGCGAACATGACGGTTGGCGTTATAGCTTCAGCGGAATCAGGAGCTTTGAATACATCGTCGGAGCACCGAAGCTCGACAAGAAGCTCCACGCCGCTTCCAGAACGCTCGATTGAAGTTCGGCAACGACAGGGCAAGAAGGGAGCTGAAGTTCTGGTGTCGGCTGCCGGTTTACCCAAGGCAGCTGGGCGCTTCAATCCAATGACTGAGCACGAGTGGCTCAATTGCATGGAAAAGTTTGCAGAACACATGAATGAGCTTTGGAGGAAGACAACCGACGCATCGAGCAGCAAGCTCGGCCAGGATCAAGCTGACGGCGGCCAGCTGCTGAGCATTGACAGTCAGACCAGGAGTGATCTTCAGAATCTGCAGAAACCCGTTGTTGTTGCACTAATCGATGACGGTGTTGACAGTTGTGACCCGGCCTTTTCAGGCCGTGTCATTGAGGGCGTGACGTTCGACTATCAGGATAGAGGTGTGGGACAGTACTATATCTCAGGCAGGGGCCACGGCACTGAAATGGCGAGGATGATTTGCAAGGTGTGTCCTATGGCGAGTATTTACTCGATCCGTCTCAAGACGCATAGCAGTCCGGACAGAGGGCACTCGACCATCGATGCGGCCTCGGCAGCCTTGGTGAGTTTCACTCTTCTACTCTACCATCACCCACTGACTAACGGTACCACAGGCTATCGAGGCAGCTTTGGAAAAGAACGCAACTATAATATCCATGTCGTGGACGATACCAGTTCCTGCAGAGGGAAGTGAAGAGAAGAAGCTGCTTGATTCGGTTCTGAAGAGGGCATGCGAACGGAAAGTTCTCATGTTTTGCTCGTCGTCGGATCAAATCAGCGATCCCAATCACTATCCCTCAGCCTTCAACCGTGACCAATTCTTCGTCATCGGCGCCGCCCACGACGACGGCACCGCCTATGGCCATGCTGGAAAGAACAACGACTTCATCTTCCCAGGCGTCAATGTCAATACCTCCGGCGGAAGAAGCCTGCCTCTTTACCTTGCCGACAAGACCTCTTCGACCAAAGAATCGACAGGCTCCAGCATCGCCACTGCTCTGGCAGCGGGCCTAGCCGCCATGATAACGTATTGTTTCAAGGCTAGTGCGCTAGCCACCGTCATGGCCAGGACGCAGCAGGGGAAAGACTACGTGGCTGGGCCTGAGCTTGTCAAGAAAGGCGACGTGGACAGGATTGCGGAACACGATGTGCTCAAGAAGGCTTTCAGCAGGATAGGCAAGGTGGGGAGCGGGCAGTTTATACCAGTCTGGGACAGGTTTGGGCCTGCGAGTAGGTACTTGGAGGAAGCCAACAAAAGTGACGAGGACAAGCTTGAGTGCATTATGAATCTCTGCTCGAACCTCATTGAGCGGTAATTTGTGAGTGCCAGGTTTAGATGGAGTCAGGATGACGATGTCGTGGTGGTTTATGACCCAGTCTCCCAATTAAGCTTTGAGCTGCCAGATCAGCTTCAATAGGAAAATCCGGTCCCATGCCTCTGATGGAGTTGAAAGGCCAAGTCGCCCAAGGCATCTGGTAGATTGGCTTGTGTGGAAGACAGAGTAGGCAGATCGCCAGCCTGATGTCTGCCCAGCTTCGACTAACTCAATGGTGGGTTAGCCTCAAAAAATGCACTCTTTCTGCGACAGTATTCCGCTCAGACCCAGGAAGAGCTTCTGTGGGACGGGAATTGCTTTACTAAGCTAGAGATAAACCTGCCCATAATTTCGTCTTAATCTGAGAATAATAGCTTTATTGCTTAACAAAGGAGCCCCTTGGTAGTACGGAGGCTGCGATAGCTTCACCCACCTATCTCTAAGAGGATCTGCGGTTCGGAATATGATTGGTCAGTGACTGCGCTTCGTGACCCCATTGGCGGATAGATGGTATTGATAATTAGTGGAGACCCTCCAACCGACTGCGGTAACCCATCTCATTGGTAGAATCCTCCCGAGCAGATGCGCTCCCACTTACAAAGCCGGGATGATTACACAGCATCATCCGCCTCTTGCTACATATGAAGGGGAGAGTAAGACAGTCGATGTAGATATTCTACATTCTCGTCAAAGATTCTCGACATTCCACCTCTTTTTTTCTTAACGCAAAGATGGTTCATCTGCTCGTCTTGGGCGGCAACGGACGTACGGGCCAGTATGGCATCCAGTATGCTCTCGAGAAGGGTGTGTTATAAGTTCATTCCATCAGCTCAAATGATGCCCCAATCCAGCGCTTTCTAACACCACATTCCCAACAGGCCATACCGTCACCGCAATCGTTCGAAAGTCGTCCTCTCTACAGCCACAGAAAGGCCTCAACATCGTCACCGGATCAGTCTCCAATCCCGAGGATGTCGATCGTGCCATCTCTGCTGCGCCTCCGATCGATGGCGTAGCAGTCTTCCTAAACGCCAGTCGAACCTCCGATATGCCTTGGGCAAAGTTGGTGGTCCCGCCGCGGTTCATCACGGATGCTGTCGCAAATGTGGCGAATTCGATCCACAAGACTGCACCAATTACAAACACGCGCCTCGTCGTCATGAGTGCCATTGGCGTTGGCGATAGCTGGGAGGTTGCGCCGTGGTTTCTACGAGTCATGATTTCGAAAACCAATCTCGGTACCACCTACACCGATCACAACTGCCTCGATGGCGAAATTGCAAGCATTGCCGGGAAGGGGATCATCTGGACCTTGGTTCGAGCTGTCGGCCTTTCCTCGAGTGGGCGGAAGCAGGTCAAAGTCTTCGGGAGCAATAAGCCTGGGGCAGGGTATACGATTACACGGGAGAGCTGTGCCAACTGGATGATCGATGCTGCTGATGGTACTTTGGGCTCAGAGTATGACAACAGAGCTGTAATTGTCTCGAATTAGCTTTGGCTATCGTCTAGTTTTGCTTTCAGGTACTGCGGATAGCCGACTCTACATCTTATCTGATGTTCATAAAGGCCTTTCAGGATTAGATTAGTGTTGAATTATTTCTAGAGTCTTGTCCCATCCGTGGGATGTTAATATTACCTTCTTTATCGTCGATTCCTGTCACCGCGTGACCGAAACTTTCATCACTTTTTATCACTAGGCTTAGCAAAACTGAAAAACACAAACTGCCTCGAATCCGCTATCATTAGCTAACTCATGATAACACCCAATTAATTACAGGATGGCTACTATATCTTCCAGTACTAGGTATGTGTGTCCCTATTGTGGGCAGCTACTATATGAATTTAATCTATGTAATAATATTGAGGAAGGCTAAAAGAAAACTCAAATATTGCGACAACAGAATTGGTCCTACTCATAGAAGCAGAAGGCTGTTGTTCAACGGCCGGACGCTGCTTTCCCAATCCCACCACCTAGCAGTCGTTTCTCTCATACACCACGTCTCTTCCAAGAGAGGCAAGATCCTTCGTCGATGCTCCAGCGATGGATTTAGCAGCGGAGGAGAGCGGAAAATGCTTCTAAAGAGCTCCTTTTCCTCTTCGCTTGCGACGGTCCCCGTGACATATAACGGCCATACGATGACGTGCCACATGTTCTGGGGGATCTTTTCACGAATAACCATCATGGCTTCAGCAAGTGTCGACTTCAAATCCTCCCCATCAATTTGGAATCCGGAAACAACCACATGTAAGTATATGCATGCTGTTAGTGCAAACAGATGGGTGATCAGGAGTGGTAGAGGTATGTCTGCACTGTGTACCGGGTCGGGATCGGAATCCGAGACGGTTAGGTATCTCAAGAATCCCTCGGACAGTCCTCGTCGAAGAATCTTCTTGATGTCGTCCGCCGTTGACTCGAATTTGGCCGTTTCAAAGCAGCCGTCCCGAAGCGCCTGATATTTATATTCGTGCAGTGCGGCAATGCGAGCGATTTGAAGCATCGGCCAGTTTTGGCAGCCCATGATATTTTCCAATTGGATTTGAGAGCCAGGAGACAGAACGAAACGGTGCAAAGAGAGCAGACGAGGTGTGGTCCCTGTCGTGACGCTGGCGATGATGTCGAGCCAAATTACCACCCCAACAAAGAGTTTCATCATCACTTCCTGCTCGGGACTTGGGGGATCATATTCCAGTGGCTCTGCATCCGAGGTTCCGTTTGCTTCTGGTGCTGTTAAAAACTTGATGAGCAGAGCCGATTGCCCGCTATATCCTTCGTCTAGAAGATCTGTAGCCGCACGAAGATGCATCTGCCACATATTGGTCTTGCCTACGAAAAGCTGCAACGGCTTAGCTCATGCATGCGCAACACCTACTATTGGGTGCTTACCTCGAAAAAAATGAGCTGCATCATTGAAGCTGCGATACCTAGACCATCCTTTGTGCAACTTTCGCTCACCGATCGGTCCATATTTCCAATGGCCTTTTGCAGCTCTGCTAAGCAGATCGCGTGGTGCTCCTCAAGCCTGTCCCAGTTAACTTCGCCGTGCGGAGCAGATGATGCTGCTAACACTGTCTCCCTATGATAAACACTGAGACATAGAACCGCATGGAGTAGAGGTTTCTTGCGAAGTATGAGAGAAAGAAAGCAGCCTCGCCCGCCTTCAGCGATTCCTGATTGGTACATTGGGAACTGCAAAGGGAAGACGTTATCCAAGAAATGCATCAGAAGTACTGCTTCACTAGCTGGGATCGCCGACGACTCGGGGATGGAGTTCTGTACGGAGGTTAGTATTTAGATATTCCATTGTGGCTCTGCTCACCGTACAATGGAGCTCCCAATTGACCGCATTTGAGAATGCTCGTCTCGAGCGGCAGCTTGGGAATCAACACTCGACTTGAGGTTTGGTGAAGAAGCCCCCTGCACCTTAGAAACCGGCGTGGGTGCGAGGTTCTGGACGCTTTGATCGTTGTCGACCCGCTGAATCTGTGTTTGCGGAGTGTCTCGCCGCCCTCTGCGTCGCGAAGTGTGCTTGACTATATGTTTTATGCTGCTGATCATGGCCTTTTCTTCCTCCCCATCATCCATCCACTCCGGTTTTGGGCCATAGCCATAGCACGTAATCAACAGAGACTCACACACCGCGCAGACCGGTTGTCTCTCGTCGCATTTCTTCTTTCGCAGACGGCAAGTCCAGCAGCCCTGCTTGCTTCGCAGAGGTGTTTTCATTTAGAGCTGTATATGGCTTTAGGAAGAGCGCTCGGATGAGACAGGGAGGCAGTGAAGACCATGCGAGGGAGGCAGATTGGGGAGATTGTCGCTATGAAGATGAGAAGGGGTCGTGAACTGTGGAGATACTGGTCATCTGATATCACCCAGGGCCGGCAGTAAGTGTCACCATGAGATTCGGGAAATTGGGTTAGTCGGGATGTACTCCTAAAATCTCCCGATTTTGCTGCAGTAGGATAAAACTGGAAGCTGAAGGTTTAAGTGATAGCTTACCAGCGTGGATACGTTTTCTTGTGCTTATGTAGCTAGGGTACAGCTTCGTTATTACTGGCTGGTTTTGCATTACGTCAGTTCGTCCAAGCCTAGAAACCAAAGGATCAAATCAACAACGCGCTTGGCGAGAGCGCAAGCAACAGGACAATAAAATTTTACCTTCCGAAAAGGCATCATACGATGATACTCCGAGGCTAAGTAGCTTGTTAAAATGTTAACAGCCCTTTGGAGGCAGAGGGAGATGGCTACCCAGCACCCACGCAGTCTGGCGGAGAAGAGAATCTACACTACGAAGCCATCTTCAAGAACAGGGTTTGGCCTGAATCGTCATTGTGCCCGGGGCTTTTGATCCATGTCAAGCCTCCCCATTACAATGGCGAATTTGATCGTCGCCCGTACTGCCTGCATGTTCGGATCTTTTAGCAATCTCCTTGTCAAGTTCAACGGTCTTTCCAATTCTCAACCTATCGGTCCAGAGATTGAACCAAGTATGTACATGCCACAGGGATAAAATATACACAATCTTAATCGTATCATTCTCTACTCGCTTCATTTTAGCCATGACAGTACGCACGCCACAACAGTTTTCCACGGTGGATTCTTTCTAATTACTCGATGCTCTCAGACTGCAATAAACCTTGGACATACCATCTAAGCACTAGGACTGGCACGTATTTTTATACCTCTCTCGCTAAAACACCGCGGGTGCCTAAGCTCAACTAGTGATGCCACGTGTGCACATATTCAACCCATGTGCACTGGAGTGAACCATGTCCGCAGCAGAGGAAATGGATCATACAAGGCGATGATTATTTTTACACAGGAAACAAACGAGCCGGATGACAAGCAGTGGTTCTCATGCGTGTGAATAACAATACTCTTTAAATTAGATATATGGTATCATAGCCCCTCTAGCTAGCTAATGCTTGGACGTTGCGCATGCAATTGTCCGGGGAAAGAAATTCGTAGAAGTGAACAGTTTTTTGCCTGCGGGCAGGACTTAGCTCTTAATGCAACAAAGAAAAAACAGACGGCATTAGGTATGACGAGCTTGAACTTGGTCAATCCAAGTTGTCCTTCTGTCTGAGAATGTAAGTCAAATGAGAAGGATATGGTGATAAAAAGGGCTAATTAGGATTTGCTCTATTCATCATTTTCCATCCCATCTCAAATGGGACCCCGACCACTCCGTTACGAAATAGTTAGAACCATGGGCCCAGCCACGGTGATCGCATCAGTCAGGACTCCATCTATAGGAGCGTCGCTTGTAAGGGTAACATATGTCACGCCCGCGATGTTCTGGGGAATCTCACAGCCGTCCGCTTCGGTGAAGGCAGAGAACTTAGTGCCACCGGGGAGCGAGCCTCCAGAGGTAAAGGCGCAGTTTGTCGCACCCGTGGCGGCCGTGGAGGCGAGCTTGATGGATGCTCCGATGGCGGCGGCCGCAGGAGCTCCCTCGGCCATGGCGAGAGGGGGGAATGCGGCGATGTTGAGGTTGGAGCCATCGGGACACGAGACGATGAAGGGGGCCGCGAGGGAGAAGACGGCACGCGGGCCCAGAGGAGTATCGAGCGCCTGCGGCACAGCGATCTGCTGGGAAAAGACGCGAATGGCCGTCTGGTGCCTCGACTCAACAGTGAGGATTGCGCCGGCGGTGCTCAGGATGCCCTTGTCCGACAGGAGCGGCGCGGCTCCGAGATAGGCCGAAACACCAACGTTCTCGAGCACGGCGGCCGTGGCAACCATGCCGGCGGCGTCGGTGAACTTGAAGTCATACTCGCATGCCTGGACGGGCTGGATGCCGCCCTGGGCGAGGGCCGACTGCAGGAGTCCGACGTGCTGGGCCTCGGTGGCGCCGATGTTCTTGAGGTCCGCGATAGTCGACTCGTCGAGGCCAAGGGCGGCGAAGTCAGAGTCGGGAAACTTGGCGAAACCAGTTCTGTAAAAGGTTTCTTCGAGGTTCTCAAGAGTCAGGGCGCTGTCGGTGGAAGTGTTGTGTTAGTCAGCTGTTGAAGAGAAGGTTAATGGGGGTGGACTAACAATTGAAGAATGTCAAAGTCGTTGAGACCCGCGCCTGCAGCGGCATCGTTCTGGCGCTTGGCGAGAGAATGGTACCGGAGTTGTCGCTCGCTGAGCCGTCCACCCGCGGGCATGGCGGAAGCAGCGCCGGCGAGGGCGGCGACCATGATGTGTCGAAGAGAAGGCATGTTTGTTGTTGTTGTTTTGTTTCTTAATAGTAGCTTTGAGAAGAAGTGTTGAGAGGTGTTGAGGTGGTAAATGTGAAGCTTGGGTATCTTATTTGCAGCGAAAAGAATGCGTAGGGCCAGCCAGCGATGGAAGAGGGGTGCGGGTATCAGGAAGGATTACGGAGTATGCGTAGCAGGAAAGAGAGACTCGACGGATAGAGAACGGAACACGAAGATGTCAAATCTCGAAAGCAGGCCAGCGCTTCTGTTGGGAGAGATCGACTCTGGTGGAAATGGGTAAATGACCGTGGGATGAAGAGGATGGGGGGAAACAGCAGAGGGAAACGGGCCCCTTCTTATGATATCATGTATCAGAGCCGCGGCCAGCAGTTCCAGCTCCAAGACGGGGGATTGGATCGCCCCAGAGGCATGTAACTGTGCCGACGGCTCACCGAAGATCCGTCGTCGGGGCTCGCAATGCAACCTTGGACCTCGAGCCTTCGGCGCCAAGATGGATCCGGGGCGCGTCGACGGGACTAGAGAGACTCGATGAGACTAGGAGACTAGACGAAAAGGGCCCTGGGCAAAAAAAAGGCCCTGGGCAAAATGGCCCTGGGCGACTCTTGGCGATCGACTGCACAACCATAACTCTAGCGAAGGCCTCTAATTGACCGCTGGCCAAGCTTAACTTGGACGGAGTAATTGCTCGAGGCCCCCAGGAGCGAGCGCCACGACCCAACGCCCGCGACACTGGCGCCGGCATGAAACGGTGCCGACGAGCTCGACACCCACACACGGGACGAACGAAGCTCCCCCAACGCCCCCATATGAGGACGATTATACGCGGAGCAGCAGCGTCTTGGTGCAGTAGCAGGGGTCCTCGAGGCCGGGAGCCGCTTGGCCCCATGTCCGGCCCGTCGCTTGTCCGCCGCGCACGAAACGCTCCTGATACGCGAGCGCCAGAGCCCCGGCGTCAGATTTCGTTCGGAGGGGCTAGGCGTCTCGCTTCCTACCGAGGGATATGGGGGGAAATCCAGAGCCGGATGGGGGGGTTTTTCGCACAATTCTTTGCTTTCGTCACATCTACGGGCCGGTCGGTCTTGGAGTAACATCGGAGGGAGCCCACCACCCGCGCGCAAGGTAACCGTTCCGGTGACATGGCCGTTTCCCTCCTGAGACTAAGGAGACGAGGCCCGATCACGGATACCGAAACCTGGTGTTTTAGCGACCCTCCACCCGCAGAATTCCAACCATCTCATGTGGGATAGAATCTCGGCCACCAGCTAATAACCGTATCCGTCCCGTCCAGATTGGGTACCTTATCCAGTCGCGATGCACCACGTGAAGCGGTCTTGATGTCGGCTTCCGGTCTCCGAAGATGAGACCCCGGCCCCGCTTATCTGAGCTTAACTCTATTTCTCAAGACTCAGTACTCCCTACCACTTGTGGAATTCTGCCTTCCGGATCGCGAATATTATTAACATGCCGAGATTAACACACTGAGAACAACTACATTCCTCTCCGGCTTACAAGACTAGTGTTTCACCGAATACGCGCCCGTAGAAGCTCATTTAACTCATGTGTCTACCGTTGAGGACCCCCGTAGAAGTGTCCTCGTAGCTGAAACTCGAAGGCGCGAGCGACATAGACTCTGCTGTTTCATCTTCGTCCCATGTTCCGCCATGCTAACTCCAACTCTTAGAAATACGGGAGTGGTTGCTTAGAACAATCACCAGTTTAGTCCCAGTCCGCACGCCATTGTCTCAACTTTACATGGTACATCAAAAAGCTCGTGCCAAGTAGCTAGGCGGCTGACGATGGTCAAATTCACTGGTGTTTGAAGCCCAGGAAGCAACCATTAACGATACCGTCGTGAGGACAAGACAATCACGTTTTGTGTACGAATATAGTGAAGGGGGATTCATTTTTACTACTTCGAGCGTATCTCGATATTACCTCCACTATCTCCCATCACACCTTACTTCATCGCCCGCTTAAGTATAACTGCCTCCACAAAATGATATACCTGTAATCCGTAGGCTGAGCAGATTCACGAATGAACCAACCCACCTTCAGTAAACATTTTCACCTCCTCACTTGGCCAAATCTCCATCTTTTCTCCAATTACAGTGCATATGGGTTCAGCGACCGAATCGTCAGGCATCTAAGGGGTCTAGTTAGCACAAAATGTTCCATCAATGTAGCAATATTAAGAAGCACTTACGGTGGGCTCTTGCTGAGGTCAGTCTTCAGGATCACAGGGATCCTCGTCATCTCCGTCACGTCCTGAATGTACTCGCCACCCTCCTCACGAAGAGAGAAAAGCTTCAAGTACTTCTCCTTGTTGGTCAGACGAGTCTCCACGGCCTCGGCGACCGGCACCTTCGAGTCGGATCGAGTGCGGTGAAGGCCTCCAGCGTTTGACGTAGATCGAGCGGGGGATCCGGGCACGCTCTGGGTAGGGCGCTCTGCGAGGGAAGCTCCAGCCATGGCCTCGGTGACATCTGAGTTGTTGTCATCGTCATCATCGAACAGAGCGTCGACATCATCCGTCGACATGGTACCGGTTTCCGTCTGCTTGCGAGCAGCCTCCTCCTGCTCCTTTCGGACACGCTCCGCCTCCTCAGCCTTTCGCTGAGCAGCCGCAGCATTTGAAGCCCGCATCGACGCAGCAGCCTTGGGCCGCTCATCCTCGGGCACGTACGCGGAACTAGGGACACCCTTCTCCCAGTAGAGCTCGAGCACTCGCTTCTCCTTGCGGAACTCGGCCTTCTTCAAGGGCAGCTGATCACAGTGAACTCGCTTCTCGAAACCCCACTCAGGGATGAGGATATCAAAGGCAGACTCGTACACGCAAACGACAATGCCCTCGGCAATGAGGTCACCGTTAGCCTCCTGGCGCTTCTTGTCCATTGTGCGGCAGGCCTCAATGTGGATGCTCTGATCCTGTGCGTTCTGAGCAGAGTCCTTCTTGGTGTTGCAAGACTCGACAGTCTTGACCAGGTTGTCAATATCCTCAGTAAATTCGATCTTGCCCTCGGAGAGGACGGCCTCGAGCTGGCGATGAGCGACAATGTCGGCATAGCGGCGGGTTGGGCTCGTGAAATGAGTGTACAGGGGTAGGTTCAGAGCATAGTGAGACCAAAGGTGCTTGCCACTCTTGCCAGCGATGAAGTACTTGGCGCGCTGCATCGACTTGACAAGCAAGGTCTCCATACCCTTGCGCAAGTCAGAGTCGTCGACCTGGAAGAGGCTGGTCTGAAGAGCTCCGCTGCCAGAGGAGTCAATGTCGTAGCCGAGCGCAGTCATGCGCTCAACAAAGGTCTGTAGCCGGCGAGGGTTAGGAGCGGCCTGGCGACGAAGGATAGCCTTTTCAGGAAGTCCTTCGGCAAGGCGCTGAGCCACAAATGCGTTGGTCTTGTGCATGAGCTCTTCAACAAGCTCAAGAGCTTGGGTAGAGTCAAACAGGTTCTCCTGGACAGGGTTGTTCTCGTCATCCAACTGCTGGAGAAGTCGGAGAGGGGCGATGGGCTCGCCAGCCGCGTTGAGGCGAGCCTCACGGAACTTCTGGGCAACGGCATTAAGGATCTGGACGGTGTTGACAGGAACAGTGGAGTTCGTGTAGCTGGAAGCGTCGGTCAGAGCATCGTCAATGTCCTGGAGCGAAACCTTGCCGGCACTCTTAACAATACTCCTGCCGATCCAAGAGTCACCCTCGGCAACGGTTCCATTGTGAGGGTTCACGCTGAAGACCACACTGACGGTCAGACGCTCCTGGTCTGGGCTCAGGGAGCAAACCTCGCCGGCCAGCTTCGGGGGGAGCAGAGCGCAGAAGCGGTTGCTCAGTTGGACAGAGGTACCACGCTTCTTGGCCTCACGGTCAACCAGTGAGTTGGGCTTAACGAAATGGGCGATGTCGGGAACGTGAATGCCAATGTCAATCTTGCCATCAGGACGAGACTTGACGTGCACAGCGCTGCCGAGCTCGGCACCACCGTTGAAATCAAAAGTGAAGGTCTTCTCCTCGCGGAAGTCTCGGCGGGCGGCGAGGGCGGCCTCGTCCTCCTTCTCGAGCGACCAATCCTGGAGACCAACGCTGCGCAGGACAGCCTCGGAGAATTCATCAGAGGAAAAGTTGTTGTCTCGGAGAAGAGCATCCGTCTCCACCTTCAGGTCGCCCATGCGACCCAACTGCTCGACAAGGGTTCCGAAAGGATGGAGCGAAGTGATGGGCCAGCGCTTTATGCAAGCCACGAAGATTCGATCCGCATAATCTTGGTGCTTCTCGACGAAGTCGCGAGGAGCCTGCTCGGTGGGAATGGCAATGAGGGGTACCCGCTTATCAGTAGGCTTGAACCAAACAATCTTGGGCTTCTCCTGGTGCCGGGGTTCGTTATGACGGGAGTTACCGCCGTCTCGAGCAGCCCTCTCCGCTTCCTGCTTCTCCTTGGTAGCCTGACTGCTAGGTCGGAGAAGGCCAAGAGTTCCGGAGAACATCTGGCCAGCAACACGCTCAACGACAGCAACGACGTGGCCAGCATACAACGGCTTCGCCTCATCGTTGATTTCCTCCTCCTCAACAAGAAGGAGGCTCTGGCCCTCAACCTCAACATCATCGTTCTTCTTCTGGGTAGGACGCTGTCGGAGACTGCCACGTCGGCGGATACCACCCTCAGGAGGGTTGGAGTCGTTGTTACCCGAGTTCTGGTTGCCCTGGTTGGTAGATCCAGACCGGGTGTCAGTGATATCCTTGCGCTTCTTCTTCTCTTCCTTCTCACGCTTCTGGGACCAGACCTCATCGACATCGAGAAGCTCAATGGCAACAAGATCTCCTTCAAGAGCGCGATTGCGGTCCTTGCTACCGCAAATGAAGATGTCGGCATCAAGGAGGCCGTCCTGAGTGGTAACATAGGCGTCACTGCGGTTCTTCTTGTTGACACGGAGAATGCCAGAAACGAGTTGGCCATCTGCAAGGAGCGCAGGAAGGGTGGCCTGGGGGAGGTAGGGAGTGAATAGGGTCTTTCGTTGTTGCTGCTGTTGGCCGCCAAGCTGGCCGCCGTGCTGAGCGCCTTGAAGACCAATGAACTGCTGGCCGTTCATCTGAGCGGCCTGCAGGGCCTGGAGCTGGCCAAGCTGCATGGGGTTCAGCTGCTGCCCGTACATCTGGGGCATCATCATCTGGTTGGGCAACTGCATGACCTGGGGTTGGTTGGGGTTGTACTGGAAAGCACCGACGTTGGAGACCGATTGGTTCATAGAGCCCCGAGGACGGTGGCCCGGCTGGAAGCCGGCCTGGTTCTGGCCGGCATTGCCAGGCTGTTGTTCCTGGCTCTGGCTCTGGTTACGCCAGTTGCCCTCAAAGTTACGGGAGCCGGTTCGGTTATGGCTTCCGCGGCGCTGGAACTCGTTATCGACGGTGAGGTTCGCAGCGCCACCACGGCCAGCGCCACGGCCATTGACGGCCATGCTCTGACTGCGGCCGTGGCCACCACGTCCACCACGGTTCGAGCCTTGGGCGACAGGAACATCGAGGGTGGTCTGAGCAGCTCCCTTGTTCTGCTCGTCGGGCTTTTCGGCGGGGGATGCAGGGAAGGAGAAACCACTGGTGGTTCGCTTCTGCTGGGCGATTTCGGCAGCCTTCTTGGCGTCGGCCAGAGCCAAAGAGTGACGTCTCTGGTGACCACCACCGGCGCCGCCACCACCACGGCCACCTCGGCCACCTGCATTCTCGCGGCCATGGCCAGCGGGAGCTTCGAAGTTGCCGAAGGTAGATCCGGAGGCACCGGCCGAGGGAGCTGGGGGAGGTCCCATACCCATGTTGGGAAGTGCCGACTGATTACGGCGATGTGACAGTGGCTGGGTCGGAGGAGCCATGTTTTGTTGTGGCATTTGGTTTGGGAATTGGAAGGCGTTTTGTGTCATGTTGGGCATGGGCTGCAAAGGATTGAAGCCGCCACCGGGAACCATAGGCTGGCCCGGGGGCACCATTCCCATGTTGACATATTGCTGTTGCGTAGCCTGGATCTGCTGTTGCTGCTGCTGCAGCAGTTCAATCTGCTGCTGGATGGCAAGCTGCTCCACTGTAGAGAAATAAAGTTAGCATGCATCCCAATTGTAAATGAATCGATGTGAGTGGGTTGGGGAGACGGTGAGATAACGGGGCCGAGTTGATGATGGATAAGTGATGCATCGACTTGGGGGCGGGAAGTGAGGCTGCATATGACGCCATGACGCAGCGGGAGGGAAAGGTGGACTAAGTTGGAGGGAGTAGACTCACTTCCTGGGTTGGCAAACATGCTCATCAGAGGCGTCAACTCAGAAGGGCTACGACGATGGGCGATGTGCAGCCTGCGCCCAGCAGGACCAGGGACGCCGCCAACCTGAGGCTGCTGGGGCGCTTGCTGCTGTTGCGGCTGTTGCTGCGGGGGTTGCTGTGCTTGCTGCTCCATGATGGGCAGTTAGAAGTAGATACTTTTAGCACGTCGAGGTCGAAGTCGGGAGGGGATCGAGTCGAGCTGGCAGATTGGGGTAATCTGATTCGGGAAGCGACGTAGCGGCCGAGATGGCGGCGGGTTTCGGCGGGACCTGTTATTCAGACGACGAGTGCTGATGTTTGGCGATGGCGAAGGCGATGGCGATGGCGATGACGGATGGCGATGGCAAGGCGGGACAGAGTTTGCCCAAAAGGAGGGTGTGCGAGCTTGAGCAGAGCCAAGGAGTGTGGAAGGAAAGGCGGCGATGAAGAGGATGGTGTGACGACGAGAAGAGAAGGCCGGGATGGATGGAAGTCCAGCTCCTGGCGGGAAGAGAGGGGAGGAGAGATTGCGCGAGAGGAGGGATTGTGATGGGAGAGATGGGAAGCGGGAGTGGGAGTGGGAGTGGGAGGGAATGGATGGATATGGATGGAGAGGTGGAGGTGGAGGTTTACGTGGGAGGAACCCGAGCGACCTACTCCCTACCTGCCTACCTCCCCTACCTTACCTCTCCGGCCCAGCACTGGGTCCAGTGGATCACCGCTGGAACCACGGGCTAGGTGGCGGTTGCTCTGGGAGAGCTACTGGCCCAGGCGGGCTTAGCCTAGTGCGAAAGGCAGAGACTCACCAGAGAGGGAGCGGCCAAGGCAGTGGAGGTACAGTACCTGGGATAGGTGGCCTGTGGTACTGGGCCGGGGGCTAAACGCGGCCAAAAGATGGGGTTCGGCTGCTAGGTGCCTACTGCTAGTCCCCTACAAACTAGCAGCTATTAGTGGGCTCTTGTCCCCCAGGGCCCCCAGGGACTCCAGCACTGACGCGGGTTTGGGCCGCTTCAAGGTGTCTTCCTTTGCACCCATTGTCTTACCACCTCCTCTATTGCCATCCACACACACGCGCAACCAACTTCGTACTCGTCGACAAACGCCTACATGCGCACACGGACACATACTCGCACAGAGAGTGAGATACATCCTCGCACCCACGCACATGCGCGCACACACACACACCTACACCCATCACCCACGCGCGCGGACGACGGGCCGCCCGGCGAAACATTGGTCCCGTCTCGTGGGGGGGGAGGGGTAAGATACCCTAACATTCTACCTGTAAGATCCAAGGTTTAGGGGATGGATGTCTTGCGGTGGGTGGCGTTGAAGGGCGTCATCGGCAGCGGATGGCTTCGACAGGCGCAGTTGCTGGCTGACGTCCAGAAGCGTGTTTGATTCCAGGTTGTGTTGCCGCCATCAACTCGCCAGCCCAACGCAACGTGCCCGCCCGCAAGCTTGTCGCAGAGGCTCCAATCCATCCATGGGTCCTGGCCGCTACGACTGGCCCGGACAAGCTGGTGTCGCACGGGAGAACTCCACCAGGGATCCCTGAGCTACATAGGCCTAGCAAGCGGGCCGCCGCTCGTTCCCTTCCCCCATCGTGGATGGCAATCGAGCAGCTGGAGCCATGCGGCCACCGGCGAGACCGCTACTGCGTACGGAGTCCTGCGTGGTAAACTGCAGCGCATGCGCATGCGCCTTGCTTCTCACCGGGGCTTTGTCTTGGGCGGCGCTGCCGTGGCTGCGCAGATCGTCGCCGGCGACATATTGCTGCAATGCCATGACTAGCTGTGCAGTATTACTGTAGTACAGATGACTAGGTTGTGGAAGAGCTTCCCCCTTCGAGAGGCCAGACCTCCCCCCTGTGATGAATGAGCTGCGTGATTGATTGCCTGACCTGTCCTCCGCTGGTGTCAGGGGTAAGACTCCAAGGATTACCCTCGACTGCTGCACCTTTGACTGGAGCACAGCCGGAGAGCCAGGTGGGTTGGTGGGCAAGGGAGTCGAGACTCTCTTGCTCACAACGTCATCGAGGGGCAAGAAAAACAGCCAGGCGAGATGAGTGCGAATACGGGATGCTGGAGCTCTGCTGTTGTTTATGCATCACTTATTCGCAGTAATTACGCTCCGTGGCCTCATAGCATCCACGGCTCTAGGCCATCAGCCGGCTACGGTGTGCGTCTTGACTGTTTTTGTCTTGTCAAGGCTCCACTCTTCAACGACCATCGCCATCACCATGAACCAGAACCACCAACAACAGCTCGCCAAAGGCTAGTCGACAACAGTTAGGTAGCCATAGCCACTCCCATGTCTGTGCCCCCCGTCCAGCCAAACCCCCGTCCGTCTCCCCAGGCAATCGTTTCTCTTTAGAAACCAACTGGGAGGCGAAGCCTACCTTGCGCCTGAGCCTCCACCTGCGTACTATGTACAAATCCGGGTCCCCTACGCCGAGGTCAGGTGCTCCACGGCTCCCCGTCACTCAAATTTGCCAAGCTCTCCCTGGGTGGTGGAGTCGATGCTTTCCTCTCTCCCTGCGTAGAGCCCAGAGACAGTACACGGAGGGACCTGGGCTCGGCCTGGGGTGACATCCAATTGCTCCGAGGCGCCTCCAGGTCGCCTTTCACACTCACACTTTCACCTTCACCGTGTTCGTCCAGTCACCGCATCCGTAACTCATCCTCATAGGCCTGGTCCAATGGCCACCACCAGGCCCAATATTTGAGCCCTCGTGCCTCCACAAAGACACCATCCGATGTAACCCTTCAGACAAGACCCCCTGTCTTGTTTCGCCTCTTCTCAGTCGGCCGAAGAGCCCGTGTTCCAGAACCAGTTAGCTGCGTTACCATGTTCCAGATCCCAGCTCACCCTGTTCGAGATGTCTCCGTGATTCAGCTTGTTGTCAGGTCGTTTCCAGATCCATCAATCTTATTATTCATCCCTCGGCACCGCGGGCGCACCGTCTCAGCTTGGTGCCCGAGCCCTTTAAACATGTCTCAGATCTTCGTCATCCGTATTCCGACCCAGGTCGTTCTAGCCCAGGTGGTTCTGACCTAGGCGGAGATAACTCAGCCACAGATCAAGTATCCAATGTGTGGCTGAACCCACGCGCCTCAATCTGCTGTCGGCGTCGGGACTTTATTTTAGCGGGCCGAGTCCTTGGCGCAGGTTGTGCATTGGTACGTACCTGCCTATGCAGTGATTCAACCTCCAGTCTAAATCAAAGGTCTACACTATCGTAGGCAAAGAAGCCAAACAAAGCTCCTACAACGCCAGGAGAGGGCCGTTTGACCTCCCCGACTTGGCCGCTCGTCAGGAAATACCCACCCGACTGTGCCTCTTTAATCCCTACGCCAGTCTCCCTCATCGAGCCCTGCGATATCCCGACTCCCCATCGCGTCACGACCACAAATGCACAGCCGATAGCGATCCGAAGCACCTGTCCCTACCTCTGAACATGTCACGCTCCTCACCCGCGAGGCGGAGCCAATTACTCTCGAGCCCAGACCGAAAAGTTGCCTCAAGATTCCTGCTCGACGACCGGAACAATGAGGTCAGCCACCGAGATGCCTTGGCCGCTGCACAGCTTGAGCATGACAGGGTGCGCAAAGCCGCCATCCGGGTCTATGAGCTCCATGAGCTGCAGATTGAGCATCAGCGAATCGTCGACGAAGAACGAAGGGAGGAGGAGAGGTTAAAGACAGAGGCTCTCATTGTTGCAGAGGAACAGCGGCTCCGGGAGCTGCGGGCGAAAACAATCCCTAGGCCACCACCAGAACCACCAAGGTCACCTACGCCGCCTCCCCCTGTGAAGAGCGTGGCTCCAGCAAAGACAAATGGCACCACTCCGACAAAGGAATCGAAGCCACCAGCATCAACAACGCCTCCTTCAGAGGTGAAGAAAGTGCTTGCTGCCCCTCCATCGAGTCTCCCAAATAAACCGCCACCGACCAATCCTTTTCAGAAGACGAATGGTCTCGCCGCACCACAGCCCACGGCTGCTCCTGCGGCCCCGGTCGCTGCACCAACAGCTCAGCCGGCGCGATCACCTACTGTAGATCAGTACAGCCAGATTCACCAGGAACTAAAGAAGCTGCGGAAGGAGCTGCAGTCCCAATCTAAGGTCGCTGGCTCGCCGCTCAAGGGGAAAATGGGCACATTCCGAAGAGAGATTCGTGTATCCATTGGCCAACTCACCAGTGGAAGAGGAGCCAACGCCGTACCTGTAAGTCACCCACGTTTCGACTCCCCCGCAACGCTCTAACATCAACCAGGTCGCCAAAATCACTGCTGCTTTGAGAGCGTCCTTAGATGGCAAGATACCGAGTCCTCTCATTGATGTTAGCCTCTTCGTGGTAGACAAGAGACATCCAGTCGAAGGTGCCATAAACAACGACGCGACTATGCCTTCACTATTCATTTACTTGATGAACATCTGCGCCAAGGGCATTATAAACCAGTTCATTAATGAAGCCGGCGCGAACACCAAAGCTGCCGACCCTGTTGGAGTCTTTACGGCTCAGATTTTCTCGCAAAAAGACTTCCAGTGGAGAGGGCAGTCCTTGATCGACATCCTGATGGCCAAGTACCGCATAGCATGCCCGGTTCTCTTTGGACATCGCGGCAACGATAAGACGGAGCGAGGGCGCATCGCCTTGGGCTGGAAGAAGGACGGTACCTCATGGATCACCGAACAGAATCACAACGACCGAATGACGGGTCTCGGCGCCGGGTTCGCATCTCTCTCCCTCAGAGACTTTAGCAAGACAACGAAGACCAACCCCTACCCGCCGGTAAACTATTGGAAGGCCCTCGCCGGCATTGTCAACTCCCCCGCCAACGAGACGTCAAACACACAATACGTCGTTTTGCGCGCCATGATAGAAGGTCATGAACAGCGTTTTCTCAGCTTCTACGGCAACGCGGCATTCGCTGCCCTGCGTTTGGCCTTGATCGAGTTCCCAAAGAAGGCACCCGAGACAGCCAATGCAGCCGGATCCCTGCGCGCCCTGGCCGACATCCTCAAG
Organism: Ilyonectria robusta; assembly: GCF_021365365.1. Lineage (NCBI taxonomy): Eukaryota > Fungi > Ascomycota > Sordariomycetes > Hypocreales > Nectriaceae > Ilyonectria > Ilyonectria robusta. Next base: position 1,129,233 of record NW_025764438.1, read on the forward strand.
ACCGAGGTCGGGTTGGTCTTGGTTTGAGGGTAGAGGATGGGGGTTTCCTTTTGTTCAATCAAAGAGGTGGCAAACACAAGGAAATATTATCAACATGTTAGGATTTGTACGGGGCGTTCAAGGAAGGGCCATTCTCTCATAAAGACGGCCCATTATTGCCATCAGAAGGCTTAGCTGCATAGCAGGTGTTTGAAGGACTTGTTGGATTATATGACGCCGTTGAAGCAACAACGGCTGCGTCTGCTGCTCTATCTATCCTTTAGTTATACAAATGTAGAAGACCTACTCCGGGTCGACAGTAGCGCGAACATATATCCCCTACCAAACTCCGAAAACAATATCCCAGAACTACCGCGTTTCAATCAGATCATTTGCAAGCATGCGCAGCATCTCCGTTTTACCTCATTCACAGAATCAACAGCAGCACCAGCAATAAAATGAGGACAAAGATGAGGACTGCGATGCAACAGCTGCTCCAGCGATCCTCGTTCTGCCGCACCACTTGCTGCAGCTTCTGCACGCCCGTCTGTAGCCGGCCGCCAACGCGGTCGGCTACGTTATCCACGACCTCGAGCATCTCGCGCTGCTCCTCCAGCTCACGGCCCATGTCGTCGGCCTGGCGGCGCAGGTTGCCAACGGTCTGGAACACGCCGTCGAGGTGCGTGTCCTGCTCGCGCATGATCTCGACCTGCTGCTGCTGCTCGAACTCGGCGTAGTTGTCGTCGCCGTCGATTGCGAAGGCGTTCGGGTCCGGCAGGTCGCTTGCGCCGGCCGAGACCTTCTTGTCGAGCTCCTCGCGCATGTCGTCGACCTCGCCGCCGACCTCCTGCACCAGGCGCTTGCGGCGGGTCACCTCGTGCGCGGAGAGGCCGAACTGGGCCGGGTTTGACTCGACGGCCTGCACGGAGGCGACGAGGTCGGCGAGGTCATCGGCGAGAGAGGAGAGGGCGGACTCGAGGTCGGAGCGGGCAGAGGCGAGCTCGGGAGAGGATGCGGCGGTGGTGAGGGAGCGGATGCGCAAGTAGGAGGCGAAGAGCGGCCGCGTCGAGGCCATCTGGGTGAGGACATCTCTATCAGACGGTGGTCAGTGGATTGCGGGACGGTGATGAATGAATGGATTGAAGGCGCCCGGGAGTCGGAGACGAGATAAGCGGCCGGAGGTCAAACGTACTGTTGGACCTGCATGAACGGGTCCTGGTCGTGTGAGGAGGACATCATCCAGTGGGTAAAGATGCGTGAAGGCGCATCAGCCTCGCCGGGATGTGCGTGGTGGGCTCGGGGGACGGAAGGACAGGTGGGTTGTTGAAGCCAAGTGCGTCGGCCGTAGGTTGCGACTTTCGAGGTTAGAGGGATGACGTTGCACAGACAGACCAGCCAGATCCCTGTCGACTTACCCTACACCACTCTCGAATTTGCGGAGGAAATGGGGCAATCCGCAACGGTGCATCTAGGCAGCGGGTCTCGCCACCGAGGCCCTCACACCGAGCTCACCTGCAAAATCCACCCGCCCACTAAATCGGGGTTTTTGGATTTGTGCCTGGAAGAGACAAAGTCACTCGCCTTGTCAGATACACCTGGCTGGCCTCTTTCGCACCTTTTAGGCCTTCGGAGCGATCTGCAAGGGTCGATACTTGCGCTGTCGCAGCATCATCGCCCATTTCAACTCAAGCGAGGACTGGGCTTTTTTCTGTTTTGGGTTGAACAAACCCTGCTCACCAACTGAGAAGTCTTCTACTTAAAGGTACGGACTTCACCCAGGCCTCGCAGTTAGATTTTCAGGCTTGTACTCACGTCCTGTGCGTCCTTCTAGTAATTCACTCTCCGGCAAAACATATCAACCACCCTCTAGGGTAGCACCCAAAGCCAAGAAGTTTCAGAATGATACCAGACAAGCCGCTGCCGTACAACGGCAACTATGCCTCCCCCGAGGAGTACATCGACAAACTTCTCGAGTTTGTGTGGACCTCAGATACGTTCCAGATTCTCTGCGGCGGCGTCCACATCCTCGATTTCTTCACCATTGAGCCCGGGCTGTTCCACTACGCTCTGCCCAAGGAGTGGCAGCCTTTTATTCTGTCATGCGACATTATGCGGCTACTGGACCTACTTATGAGGGACGATCTGGACAATCTATCTCTTGAGGGCGACCAGAGGCCACCGGAGAGTTTTATTGAATATATCCGAACGATTCGAAACCTCTCACTGGGACGGTCGTTCACCCCCCGGCAGCAGAAACTCCCAGTTCTTCCACGCTCTGTGGCTGTGGGCATGAACCAAAAGAAGATCCACGAAGTCACCAATTTCGCAGACTACATTGACCGGCTCTCCGGAGATATCACAGAGCAGTCGGGTGATGCCATCTCCCACTTTGTTGATTTTGGAAGCGGCCAGAACTACCTTGGCCGAGCGCTCGCCAGCGAGCCTTACAATCGGCACGTCGTGGCGGTTGAGGGGCGAGAGATCAATGTCACTGCAGCAAGGGGCCTTGACATTTCGTCTGGACTGGCCGTCAAACCCAAAGTCATGAGGAACAAGAAGCTATGGAACAAGATCAAAAAGACCCGTCGCGCAGAGGGACTTGGTGACCCGGATGCCTTGGCCAAGGCCATTCAGGAGGTGGCTGGTGATGATGCCTTCGACTTCAGACCAGTGAAAGAACTTGAGGCAGAATACACGGCAGAGCAAGGAAAGGGATTCGTGCAATACATCTCAGGGAGGCTGGACAGTGGTGACCTAGCCGATGTGATTGCGCAGATTGAGAACGCGGATGCATCCGAGGGAGAGAAGAAGGACCTCAGCCTGATGGCCGTCTCAATCCACTCTTGCGGAAACCTCTCACACTTTGGAATCCGGTCGATGATACTCAACCCCAATATCCGAGCTGTCGCCATTGTGGGATGCTGCTATAACCTACTGACCGAGAAGCTTGGCCCCCCGACTTACAAGTACGCATACTTGCGCCCGACTCTCGAAGCCGTCAATGGGCGTCTTATGCGAGAGTCTGAAAAGCACGATCCGCAGGGCTTCCCGATGAGCCAGCGGTTTTCGACATACCGAGGGGAAGGCGTCCGTCTCAACATCACTGCGCGCATGATGGCATGCCAGGCGCCGCAGAACTGGTCCGAGAAGGAAAGCGATGGGTTCTTCTCCAGACACTTCTTCCGTGCGGTCCTTCAGAAGATTTTCCTCGACCGGGGGGTTGTGACGAAGGTCCGGCACTATGCCGAAACGGAAGGTGATGCGGCCACGGATAGTGAAAGCCCATTTGACATCAGCACTAATCCAGTCATCATCGGGTCGCTGCGCAAGAGTTGCTACGGGTCTCTAAAAGCCTACGTGCATGGAGCAGTGCAGAAGCTCATATGCAACACTGATTACAAGCAGTACGCGGAGGTGATGCGGGAGAAGATGGCGGGCATAACTGACGAGGAGATTGAGCGGTATGAGACCATGTATCTGCCAAGGAAGAAGGAATTGTGCGCCATCTGGAGTCTGATGGCGTTTAGCGCTATGGCGGTTGAATCACTGATTGTCGCAGACCGATGGACGTTTCTCCGGGAACACGACGACACCGTCCGTCACGCGTGGGTCGAGACGGTGTTTGACTATGCGCAGAGTCCCCGAAACCTTGTTGTCGTGGGTATCAAGAAATAGACCTCGGCGATGGCTGAATCCAATACTACCGGGACCTTATCGGGGATAAACTTGCTCGACACGGCTCGGGATAGTATGCAAAGTGTGCTGTTCTTGCAACGCCACGGTCCCAGCCATGCTGCAGAGACCGACCCAGACGCCGTATGAAACAAGCCCTATTCGACTTGGCATCGGACGGGTGGATGTGGGCGGCGTACCAGAGTGGTCGGCTGCGGCGGCTATTGGGCAAGCCACAGCGGTATTTGGGCCGCGGACAACGATGTCATGCATGAACTCCCCGTTCTTCGCTCCGTTTGGTAGGTCAGTCGTGGGGTGATGGACAATGTAAGGGATGGACGATTGCCGGTCCCTGGACAGAGGCTAGTAAAGTTTAGAACCCCCAAGCCCTTTTGAAGACACGGGAATTGGATGCGTAGAACCTTGGTTTCCAATTATTGTCGCTCGTTGCCGGTGGAATTACGCCATGAGGACATGTAAGCTTGGCAAGTCTTTATCAGTTGCTGCCCCATCACGACTAGCTTCCGTCCCACATGTAGCGGGACGGGGAGCCACTCTGTGTAGATAGGTATTAAGTTGCTTGCAAGTCGACTCCGCCGATACTTGCCGCAGGGGGAATGTTCCATGATGGTTGGTGAGATAACCGACCAAAGAAATGGAGATGGAGGCGATTTGCAGAGTTTTTGGAGCCGTGCTCAACGGTCCGCGTTCGCCATCGGGCCGTCGAGGACGCTACGACCCCTCACTAACTCACCGAGAGAGGAGAGGTGCCTGGGGGTAAGTCAGGGGATAGGAATTGGGGGCGGTAGTGGTGATACGTCACCGGGCGGAATAAATGGTGACGAGTTGCAGCCGGATGCAAGGCAATGCAATGCTAAAGGCTCTTCGTAGATGGTTACATAGGAAAATCGCAAGGAAGTGGTGCCATTGGCAAGCCATCTGACAAGTTTAGGGGACAAGGGAGAAGGCGCCAGAGCAGCCGGAAGAGCTGGGCTGCTGGGGTGGACGAGGCCATTGTGTGTTGCGCCCGTTGCAACGGTAGATGTCGTGGGGTCGCTTCCAGAAGTAGAAAAATCCTCGGATATCTCCAGTGCCCTGGCGCCCTTCTCGTCGGGGAACTGGTCGCTTTCGGGAGGGGCGGCAGGTCGACTGGCCCGAGACAGACGCGATGCGACAGCGTGTAAGCTGTTTTGAGGAGGCACGGGTTCAATGATCCCCAGGTGGCTTGACGGACGATGCAATAGATGCGAGGGGTGTGTGAAGGGTCACGGGTTGCAATATGCTGTGTTCTATGGCGTTTTGGAGGTGACAGTGAGGTGCGCCTGGCCTGAAGAGGCAATAGCTGACATCAGCGAGGGGGGTTGACGGCGTGGGAATCGCGGGAGGGCGATGCCAATGGGAGGTTGGCGGCGTGGGAAGCGTGGGAGGTGTGGACGCGGAGGTGAGGGAGACGCTGAGGTGGTGGTGTCAGGATTGACCGAGCCAGTCTTGGACACGATGGACGCAGGCCGACGCCGTGACCGTGATCGTGACTGTGGCCGTGACAAGAACCCCACGGTCAAGGAGTCGACCTAGACGTGAGCCAACCATGCAGGGCAGAAGCATGACAGGGGGGACGATGAAGGAGCGATGACTGCTACCCTTTGCGTTGTCTTGAATGTTGCAGCCACTTGCGGATTGTAAAAGTGACGAGTCTGAAAGCTGATGGAATTGATGACCACGACGGTTCGTAATTGCGTGTTAACGGGAGGCGTTGCCAAACAGTTGGTGCCTGGTCAGTGGTCGAAGCCGGTTGGTGTCAGAGAAGAGGGGTTGCCACTTGACAGAAGAAAAGAGGTACGTAACAAGGAACATGCAATATTTACCTAGGTACCTTAGGCTATGCAACATGCAAACTTGACTTGCTTTGGCGTGCTCTTTCCCATGGATCATCCCTCCTCTTTTATTGTCGCCATCACCACCCGCAGCACCACCTCGCAGGCTCCCAGTACAATACATACATCTCGTAGCCCGGGCGGGACTCACTCGACCATCGGAACCGCTCCGGGGACAAGGATGGCGCCAATCGTCTCTCATACATCGCCTTGGGCCCAGGCCATTTCGAACCCCCCACGCCGGCCGCTTGCTGCGTAGCACTACACGGCGTCCGCAGTCCCAATCCTGTCGTGTTAGTGTCTCCCGAGTGTCTGGACAAAGGGACGGATCCGGTCGAAACTTGACCTGTCCCTATCGCGACGCCCCACCACGACCGTCCGCCACTGAGCGGATGGATCAACCACCCACTACACACTACCACCACCACCACCGGGTCGATCTTTGGTAGAAGCCGCGCTGTGCGTGTTGTCGCGCAGCTGCAGCTCTCCCCGGACGGGGAATAGGAACGCCTGAGAGGGGTGTTCCTGGGCTTGGCGGCGCCGCCTTGGAGTGATGGAGTCGGCCACGGGGCTAGCAGCAAGACGTGGAGCAGATGGAAGCAACATCCGAGGTAAGACATTCGATCTCTCTCTGGAATAGCTGCTATGCACAGAGGACTCGGAGGAGTGAGGGGCCGAATCCACAGCCAGCCCGGGACAAGCCCAAGACAGGTCCAAGACGGGCTCTCTCAGCTCCAGCCGTGTCTGTGCCGTCAACCTCGTGCATCGTCACGACGGCAGCCACCTGCATCGTCCAGCTGTCCTCATTCCCGGCGCGCAGGCAACAAGGACAGACCCAACGCGCAGTATTTCGTGGTGGGTGGGATCTGCCACGCCCTCCACCTTGCCCCATGGCAGCCCATCCATCCCGTGGCGACGTGCCATGGCATCCGATGGCATCCCATGCTCCGACAGCACATTGCGGCATGCCGTCTGGATGTACGTCTGGCTGCACGGTGCAGGCCCCCGACCTGCCGACAGGGGTGCGTTGTGGCCTTTGGGAGCCGCTGATGCCAACTGAATCTGAGCAATTCGGTCGTCTTATTAGTGCCCTCGACTGTGCCCCGCAGCCCACGCATGCATGCTGCCCATATGCCCATGGCTGCTGCAAGAGCCTGCATCCGCTGCTCGCTGCCGCCGTCATGGCCCTGGCTCGACCGACTAGTTACCCTACGTAGTTGGTTGTTCCTCAGAGCTAGTCGCACTGGGTCTGTGACGATGCTTCCCTCTGGCCTCTGGGGTGGGCTTGCTGCTGTGGGTGCGTCCGCTTCCCGCTGCTGCGGAGTCCATCGTGTGCCAGTTGCTTAAAGAGTCTAGTTAATAACGAGGGTTGCCCTTATCGTACAACGCGGCGCCAGCAAGCCAGCGAGCCAGCCCGCCCTCGCGCTCTAATACATCGTCGTCTGCTCTCATTCATCTGCCCATCACTGCCCATCATTGCCCCTCCTGCTTCTCCTTCTCCTTCTCTTCCCTCCCACACAACCAACCCGTCGACAAAATCAGAGTTTTGTCGTCTTCTCGGGCTGTCTAACCCTAGCTGAACTTTCTGCGCGACAGATCGAGGCTGGCTGACAGCCAGCGACCCAAAGCAGATCAGCCCCCCTCTGCTTGATTTATCGCCCCGAGTCATCATCAGTCGCCTTCTTGCGCCCCGAACCATACCCACCCAACCAGTTCGCCAGCCTATATAACCGCGGCCGCGCCCTCTCAGCAGCCACGTCCCTAACCTTTGGCCTACTATTGCCCCCGAGGCTCATCATGAACGCCCAAATTTCCTTTCTTGTAAGTCGGTGTTTTCTGCAAGCTCGTGTCTGTCTGTGCTACTGCGCCGCGGCCTAATGAATCCCGCTCTCGGCCGTCATCGGCTTGCTGTCATGACTCGAGAGCGGGCATGCCTCTACCCGCACTGCATCATGATCCTTCAAATCGAGTCAATCAACTTGCGCCATGTCATCCTCCCAAGCCTAACGTTTGCTCTCTTTAGGATGGCACCTATACGCTGATCCACATCCCTCTCAACCTCTATTCGACCCTCCTCCAACCAATCCTCCGAGTCCTCCTCCCCCAGTCCCAAAGCGTCTCCGGCCCCCGCGACTCGCCCGAGTTTGAGCTTCAAGGACTCACTTCCGACGGACAGCATGGCTTCCTCAACATTAGCGTCACTCCTATAGAGTGCTCGCTTGTCTGCCACTCCTCCTGGGCCAAGAATGTGTTTGAGCCCGTCCTGCAAACGCTGTCTCGCGAGGCTGCCAAGACCGTCTCCATCTCCAAAGACTCATACATGATCCTCTCGGTAATCAGCGCCGGACTCGATGCCGCCGGCCGTGTTATGGAGTTAACGTCACCACTGGCCCTGGCTGGCATCCCGCTCTTCTTCATCACCACCTACTACTCCGACTTCATCCTCGTCCCGACCAAGGAGCGCACAAACGTCACCCAGTCGCTGCTGGCCAAGGGCTTCGAGCTGTCCGACAACAGCTTTGTCAACCCTAGCGCCTATGGCCACAAGCGGGGACCCAGCAGAGGGAGCAGCACCTCCCCTCCCAACACGCCTCCTCCATCCAACGTCGCCGAGCTACAGACCCGAACCTTCAGCCTGCTCAAGAAGCGGGACGTGGCCCCGTACATCGAGGAGGGCCTGGAGCTGGTCCACTGCTCTGGTCGTGAGATGTCGCAGCTCTCCCAGTTTAACCACCGCCCCGCAATGAGCCGACAGGCCACCCACAACGGCCGTCGTCCGAGCTGGGCTGACAACGTCGACACCAAGCTCTACACGTGCATCATCTCCGCTCTCGTCTCTCAGCCGCGTTTCATTTCCATCACCCTTGCCCAGGACGACCCACCGTCACTGCTCCTCGACAAGACCCTATTGGACGTCTTTGGCGACTCCCTGGTTGGCGACACCGAGGGCTGCCTCATCCCCATCTTCCTAGACCTCGATAACCTGCCGTTTGAGTCCACGGGTATTGTCTGTGGTGTGGCGGGCCGTCTTGTCCAGGACATGCAGATGGCCGCGAGCTTTGAGTTGTCGTACCTCTCCACAGCCCGCGCCGGTGCCGTCATCCTCTCCGAGGAGCAGTCTGTTCGCGCACTGGGGATCCTGAAGCCACTGCTCAGCAAGGATGCATAATTATGGAGTTTTGGTCTTTCGTTGCGAACAAAAAATTGGGTGGGATGCGTTGTGATCTTTTGTAAAATCCAGGCGGGCCGGGAATGTTGGCTGGCGAGAATCTAGGGCCGGTGTCATCACGACGACGTTTTGATGTTGTCAGTCTGGCCAAATAGGATTCTCGGGCAGTTTGAAAACCTCGGCGGTGGGCGGTATTTTGTTTGTTCGGCTGGCGTTGGTCGGAGGCTGCTGCTGAGTTCCATAGCGAGATACCATCTTTATATAGCAAACTCGGCGCTGGTGCGATTCCAACATGGCAATTCCTGGCTTGTACTCTTTGAGATGTTCACCTTCCCAACATCCCACGAGCATAGGGATATGCATTAGTTCCCTTCTCCTCACTTGCCCTTCTTCTTCTCCTTGTCTTTCTCCTCGACCAACCCCGCCCGGACAAACCCATCCCTCGCGGCGGCGTTGATGACTGCGAACCGCCTAGGCCCGAGCTTCACGCCGCCGTACCACCGCGACACGACGACCATGGCGTCCCACACGTCCATGAGCTGCATGAGGTGCAGCAGCCTGCCGCCGGCCGCCGCCTCGCCGTCGTCGTCGCAGTCCTGGAAGCTCGCGTTGCCCGGGCCCCGGATGCGCCACGCCGTCATGTTGTGCGTCGCCGAGCGGAAGCGCCGGTCCGACGCGAGGAGGGATTGCACGTGGTGACGCGCTTGTTCGGTCGACGTTACGCGTGCGACGTGTGCGATGAAGGTGGATTTGCTGTCTATGACGACTTCCGAGGCCGTCCAGGCCGGAGGTGGGAATGCGTCGAGTTCTGCTGCCGGTGTCGGTACGGGATCCGGCTCGGCGCCGGCGTCCTCCGTGTCAAACGGCTCCGGGGCGTCTTCCTCGCACCGCCGGGAAAACTCCTCGACGGCGTCAAACAGACAAACAACACCGGGCTCAAAGACCTCGCCGAGGGCCTCGCGGAACAGTGCCAGGTCGCGCGCGCCGGCGCCCCTCTTGCCGCCGGAGCTGTGGTGCGTCGCCAGCACGGAGGGCGGGCTGGCGGGGTAGTCTCCGGCGAAGCTGAGGCGCAGGGAGGAGGCGTCGCCGGGGAGCTTGAGGATGTAGACCGACGCCGAGGTGTCGTCGTCGGCCGGCACGAGGCTGCCGTCGCCGTAGATGGAGTTGATGGCTTCCACCTCGTCGCGGAGCTCGTCGGACATGGTGGCGGGGTAGTGAGGGGAGGACGAAGTAAGAGAGTTAGGGGTTGCTTTGAGATGAAGGAGACATGTATATAAGAGACTGTTGAGTCTTCTCAAGTGTTTGGAGAGCCCGAGGGATTGCGATTTCTCTTCTGAGTGAGACAGTTTATCCGATATGATGGCATCAGAAGTTGTCATGTCGCAGCGAGAATAATGGCATGCCGAGCCCCACCTTCAAACGCCGAGAGGCCCCGACCCACAACCGGATGACTCCGGGAGAGGGATTACCAATAACGAGTTTCGGTAAGTTCAGACGAAGGAAATGGGGCTTTTAGGGTGGTCAGAAACTTCGAAGGATTCGCCTAGTATCTTCATTCGAAGAGCGGACGAGGAGTTATCTTTCTTATCTTTTGTTAGCGCAGCACGAGTTTCTGTCGTTTATGGCTTTGAGAGACCGAAATAAATCCACAATCACCACAACCAGCATAGCTAGAGATTTAGACTTATACGCCCGTTTATTTCGTCATTTCTTTGGAAAGAACCTAAATGCAGATGTCACAAATACACGTGCTGACCTGGTGTCGTCACTTCGTGAGTTGCATTGAGAACATGCATGGAATCCGTGAATATTTCCATTGCAAAACTTCAAACACAAATCGATACTGGATCGAATACACGATACTACGCGGCAGAGCTAACAGCATTGAATACCGGCCTTCCTCAGACCGTTCCCCAGCAAAAACCCATCTATTGGACAACAACTGCCAGCAATGCAACGTCTCACGACATCACCGTAGAGCCGTCTCTTACTCGTCCATGACGGCCGCAAACTTGTCCGTCATCTTCTGGTGAATGCCCTCGTACTAGAGAGAAATATGTTAGCAACGGAAACGTTGGCTCTGGAGTGCAACACAAACCTTCTTGCAAATGACGTCCTCGCCATCGGTGGGAACCTCAAACTTCAATTGTCGCAGCTGTGCCTGGAGCTCGGAGGTGGCCTCTCGGACCTTGGCCCAGCTCTGGCCCTGGGCAATGACCTTCTGTGCCTCGTCATGGAAGCCAACCATGAGCTTCATCATCCACTCCGTCTTCCAGATGGGACAGAACTGATCGTAGTCGGAGTAACCGTTCTGCTGCAGGAAATCCTCCTTGATGAGAGTAGCAATGTCCAGGGTGATCTTGTCGGGGTCGGACAGAGCGCTCTTTCCGACTAGCTGCACGACTTGGTCGAGCTCGTCTGAGTCGGACAGGAGCTGTCGAATGCGGTCTCGGAGTCGGGGGAAATCGGGGTAGTTCTTCTCGTAGTACTTGTCGAGGATCACAGTGTACTTGCTGTACGATACGACGGTGTTGATGGACGGGAAATGCTTTCGCTGAGCGAGCTTCTTGTCGAGACCCCAGAAGACCTGCACGATACTGAGGGTGGACATGGTGACGGGATCGGAGAAATCACCACCTGGGGGGCTGACAGCGCCGACAATGCTGACACTGCCCTCACGCTCAGGTGAGCCAAGGGTCTGGACCTTACCGGCTCGCTCGTAGAAGGAGGCGAGCTTGGCACCCAAGTAGGCGGGGAAACCCTGATCAGCAGGCATCTCTCCCAGACGACCGGAAATCTCACGAAGAGCCTCAGCCCATCGAGACGAGGAGTCAGCCATCATGGCGACGTCAAGACCTTGATCACGGAAGTACTCGGCGACAGTGATTCCGGTGTAGATGGAGGCTTCTCGGGCGGCGACGGGCATGTTGGAGGTGTTGGCGATGAGGGTGGTTCGCTTCATAATTGGCTCCTCTCGGCCGTCGACGTCGATGGTAAGCTCGGGGAAATCCTTCAAGACTTCAGCCATCTCGTTTCCTCGCTCACCACATCCGACGTAGACGATGACGTCGCTGTTGGAGAACTTGGAGACGGACTGACTAATGACAGTCTTTCCGCAACCAAAGGCACCAGGGATAGCAACGGTACCACCCTGGACACTGGGGAAGAGGGCGTCGAGCACTCGCTGGCCGACGATGAAGGGTTGATCGGCGGTGAGCTTCTCGTTGGAGGGACGGGGCACTCGGACGGGCCAGGTCTGCATCATGGGGAACTCGGTCTTCTTGCCATCGAACTCGACCTCGAGGAGCTTCTCGGTGACGGTGAACTCGCCCTTGGAGGCGATCTTGGTGATGACACCCCGGGCGCGAGGAGGCAACAGAATCTTGTGGACAGCCAGGAAAGAGTTCTCGAAGACGGTACCCCAGACATCACCACCGGAGATGTGGTCGCCGACCTTCTTGGTCGGGGTGAACTCCCACTTCTTGTTGCGGTCGAGTGCGGGGACGGCGACACCGCGGGGGATGTAAATGGACTTGGCCATCTTGGCAATGTCTGCGAGGGGACGTTGGATACCATCGTAGATACCGTTGAGCAGACCGGGACCGAGCTCGACGGACAAAGGCTTGCCAGTTCGACCAACGGGGTCTCCGACCTTGACACCGGCTAGAGGGTGGTTAGCATTGCTTATCGAGGTCGAACGTGATTGTCGCACCGGTTTCCTCGTAGACCTGAATGGTAGCTTGGTCGGCACTGATTCGAATGACCTCACCGACGAGGTTGTCGTGTCCTACTTTGACCTAGAGGAGGCTCGTTAGCTGGGGGAGGACGGGAATGAGTTCTAGGGCGACTGACCAGCTCGTACATGGCAACACCCGTCATGTCCTCGGCCACGACGACGGGGCTGGGAGAGGGTTAGCGTGAAGCTACATTTAGGCGACAGATAATGGCTGCGATGCATCTCGAGAGGATCGCGAGGACAGCATGGAGGAGCTAGGATGGGCGTGTCGAGGTAACTGACCCAGAGACGGAGTAGATTTTGCCTAGCGGAGAGCTGCATGTTAGCACCCATTACGACATTACCCAGCAAATGAAGCGCAAGGACAGCTGGGAGGAATTGACTCACCATAATGAGTAGAGTCGTCATCGGCGGTGCCGGCAGCTTTCGCTTTCTAGAGGAGATGCAGGTCAGCTCTGGGATCCAGCGGGGCAGCTCGGGCGTGTCGTGACGGACGGCCAGTGAGCATCAGGGGAGCAGCAAGGGCGCCGGAGGGGAGGACGTCGTACAGGAGCCATCTTGGGCGGAAGGACGGGCGCGGCGTCGAGCTCGAGATTGGGGCGAGGAGAGAAGCTCTGGGAGGGCGGCAACGGGGGCCGGATGGGCGATGGAGTCGAGGGTGAGGGTGAGGCGGAGGAGGATGCGAATGAGGGAGGCGGTGGTGGTGATGGTGGTGGAGAGTTTGGCAGAGGCAGTTGGCGAGCTACGTCGACGAGAGCGAGAGCTGCAGTAGCACCAGCGTCAGTGGAGGCAGTCGAGGTACCTCGCGTTGCAGCGGCCCACAGGCGGTTCAGCCGTGTACCGCTTGGCGGAGGCGAGGGTGGGGCCGGCGATGATGTCGTTTCAGTGGTCGCCGCAGCAATGTCAGTGGGCGGTGCAGGGGGTGGCCCGCTGGAGCTGCCTCTGGAGCTGTCTCTGGAGCTGTCTCTGGAGTTGCTGCCTCTGGAGTTGCTGCCTCTGGAACCTGGGCGGCTGTTCGCAGGGCTCGTGCCGATGCTACTGCTGCTGTCTCGCTGCGGGACGCGCCCGCGGTCGTCGTTATCGCTGTCGCTGTCGCTGTCGTCGGCGGCGTCGTCGTTCCTGGCGCGAATCAGATCCAGTAGCGACGGCCGCGCCTTGAGGGTGGGACGGATGCCGAGCATGCACTGGGACCGCCTATTTGGCGGGGGTTGTAGTGGTGGAATAGAAATCGGCAAGTGGTTGTAAAGGTGTAGTTATGACGACGTAATGGGCAAATAGACAAGGAAGAAGAGATGCGAATCTAAGCTGTTGCAGGGTCTGAGCATTGACTATAGCTCGTTGGAGCACTGATATCGGACGGGAGCCTCTGCTTTCTACTGGTGTCTGGCACTGAAACGGCCTGGGTTTACAGGTCGAGATCGCTGACGGATTGTGTCGCCGGGCTGCCTCCCACTGAACGCATCCAGAGATGCCTCAGGTAATCTGTTGTTGATGCCTAGCCTCTGCACTTTGAGGCATCACTTCCAGTCCTCCACACTTGGCAAACCGTCCTCTTCCAACCACATGGGAACGCAGCTCCGTTCCGCTAGGCTTCCATTCAATCCATCATCTCCTCGCCGTCACCAGTCAGCAGACCTCTGATCTCGACATATCAAGGCAATGCGATGATATCATTTCAGCTTCATGTACTAAAAATAGATTCGAAATGCAGACCTTCACCCGACTCACGAGATTTCCTCCCAGAACTGACCCTTCCTATCAATCTGCCTTCTTCTTGTCCTTGTTCTCCCGCTCCCAAGCCTCTCCCAATGCCTTCACCTCGGCATTGACGTACTCAATCCTCTCTCGCGCCCCCGGCCAAGGCTTCCTCCCCCGCCCCATGTCAAACAGCCGGTACACTGCCGGCACGTCAGGCCCATCCATCAAAAGGTTGTAGAACTTGCGGTCGCTCCACCACAGCTTGCACGCCTCCCAGCTCCAACAGCCCAACCGTTCTGTCACCCCCGTTCCCGCGGCCTTGTTCAGCCAGTCATACGTCTTTGTTGAGATGACTCGGAGGCCGAGGTGATGCATTGGCCCCCGGTTCAGCGCCTGTACGAGGAAGTGGTATTGAATGTCAATGTCCTTGCGTCGTTCCTCGACTGACGCGATGGGGTATGTACCACTCCACACGCTCGCCAGCGCCATCGAGATGACGTCGTAAAGCGGAATTGGCGGCTTATTGATGAGCATGTGTCCCATGAACGCCAAAGACTCGGGATACTGCTCCGAGAGGAATCCCTGATATAGTCGGGGAAACCTGTCCTGCGGGTCGTAAAACCGAGTCGCCTGAATCTCTTTGTGATGATCCGGAGCAATAGTCGGGTCCGTAGGATCTCCAGTTCCCCGAATTACAGAAAAGTCATAAAAGTATCCGGAGCAGAAGATGATGGCGTCGATATCCTCCAGCACTCGACCGTCTGTTAGGGCCACCGACTTAGGCCCCGTAATCTCCTCAATGCCCACGACTGTCTCAATGTTGCCATCTCGCAGATTATTCGCCAAGTCATCCGAGAAGAAGGGTATGCGGTGCAGAATCCCATCTGTCTGTCGAGGGGCACTGAGGGATGGATGTTCGTTCAAGAAGGGATACGCTTTTGATCGCATGGCGACGAGAGCCTTGGTCATCAACGTACTAGCTCCAATGGGAAAATAGCTAAACAGAGCTCTCACTATCGTGCCAACCCGGCGGGTCATAGAGTGGTCAAAGGCCTTGCCTTTAACCATGCGAGGCAGCTAATTCCAGTTAGCATTTTGCGTCCATGGCTGTCCACCAAGTCTAAAGAGTTCAACTCACAAGAAAGAATTGCGATCGATGGCTGAGATACACCTTGGCAGCTTTCGCTCTGACCAAAAAGGACGTCGAGTCCGCTCCCGTTGCGCCGATACCGACAACAAGCACGTTCTTGCCGGTGTACTTGGACGGGTCCTTGAACTCTCGGGAATGGACGGCATCTCCTGCAAACGTCTCGATCCCTCTAACTTTGGGAAGATGCTTCGTGTTGAGTATACCCGTTGCAAGGGCAACGCGGTCAAAGCTTCGACACGCATGCGAACCTGTGTTGGTGTCTTTTGTGTACACGAGCCATTTTTTCCCTGCCTCGTCGCGTTCGATCCGATCTACTGTCGTAGAGAACTCGATATGCGGCAGCAAGTTGAAGTGCTTGGCATACGACTCGAGGTATGTCTGGATGTCCCTTGCCTGAGGATGTATTGGGAGTTCTAAGAAGCAAAATGTGAGTTCGAGCCCTGAAGATGAGACTCTGTTCGTCTCTCTTACCGTCTGGGAATGGGAAGTCCGTGTAGGAAGCCTTTGGATAATCACCGTCAGTTGTGCACCCCCCAAGTTATTTACAGGGTTCAGACCGATTGCTTGGACGTGTTGAACTTTGTCTGCTCCAGTGCCGTAGTTTGTTTTCCGTCTTCCGAGACGTACCAGGTTCCCCCAATGTGCTCATGTCTTTCGAATGCTGTGACATGAAGCCCTTGCTCGAGAAGGTTCTTGATCGTAACGAGGCCGATGACGCCGGTTCCGATTACACAAACTTCAGGCCCGAGCTGCTCGTCTCCAGTGGTCGCCATCGTGAATAGTGTAGCACAACAAGAGGCACACAGTCAGCGTTGCAAGTCTAAATCCCCCCCAGGACTGGGTACAGCCCTGCTTATAAGTCACTCCATCCTTCGTTCAAGCATTGCGAGGCACTGATTGAATGCGTCTGAGGCAGCAACCCTACATGATGCTGACTTGGTGCGTTAGCACTAGTCGTGTGCGATATGCTGACTTTGGCTTAGGGCTGAACAAAACGGGCAACAACTCGGAGTAGGATGCCGATCCTGGTGAGATTACGTCTCCGATTTGGGATTTAACTGGTGAATCTTATCCTAGCGATGATGACGCTTGAAGCTTGTAGAGCAGCTGCATATCATTTGTTGGAATGTTGGTATTCGCACACACCAAAGCTGTCGTCAGCACACATAAGCGCCTCGGCCCAAGTTACTCGATTAGTCGCCACGCCCCGTTAATAAGTTATTCCACTTGGACACTTATTGCGTGTATTTATTGACCTTGTCTAGATACTTAACGTATGTTTGATTTGCGCTGATAGCAACTTCGGCGGGGTTGGTGCGAGAACGTCGTGAGAACGTCGCCAGGTCTCCCCCAATCAAAGGAACGAGTATGACCCTCAGTTTCATTTAGCTGCCTGACACTAGTGCAACACATTTAAAAGCATATGAGTAGGCTAGAGTTGTTGCAATACTTACGAAACGTCTAAATGCACTAGTAGGGCATAGATACGCCACTGTGACTACCTAGTAACCAAGAGAAAAGGGAACAACGACTCTGCTCTTGACGATGTGGGACGTGTTTCAAATCACAGTGAACTGCATGGGGTGACAGGCCCCAGTTGCGTATTGATGCCCGAAGTCGTTGGCTCAGCCGCACGAGGCTGGCGGCTAGAACCGCCCAACCTGGTCATAAAGCCTGACACCTCAATCGTGATTGTCTTCCTGACAACAACAAACAGCTGCGCCCAAAATCTTACACTCCGGCTCTGATAACCTGTTTCCCTCCTGGCCTTTCTGTAGAGGCTCTTGATCCAACCGATATATACCTTTTCTATCAGCACTCTCGCCATGTCGAACCCCGCAGACTACACCGTCGGCTGGATTTGCGCCATCAGCACCGAACGTGTCGCTGCAGAAGCCTTCCTCGATGATGAACACGACGGTCCTGATTATGTCTCCCCTCATGATAACAACGATTATACATTAGGCAGAATTGGAAAACACAACGTCGTCATCGCCGTCTTGCCAGACGGAGAGTATGGCACATCCTCAGCTGCATGCGTTGCGAGAGATATGCTTCATACCTTCCCCAATGTGAGGATCGGCTTAATGGTCGGTATTGGCGGCGGCGTCCCAAGCCAAACACATGATATTCGCTTAGGTGATATTGTTGTGAACGCTACGCGCGACGGCAAGAGTAGTGTTGTGCAATATGACTTTGGCAAGACAATACAAAGTCAGGCTTTTCAGACAACAGGCTTCTTGAACCAATCTCCAACGGTGCTACGAACAGCATTGAGTGGACTTAAAAGCCAATACGAGCGCAGAGGCCATGGGATCGAGGATGCTATAAATACTGTCCTAGACAAGACCCCCCGCATACGAAAGAAGTACAGGCGCCCGGATTCAAGCAGCGATATGTTATTCTGCAACGATGTTATTCATCCTTTGGACACAGAAACAGCCTGTACGAGCTGTAGCAGGAACAACCCATTTGGCTCGATATCACGATCTAAGCGGACCGAGGACGACGATAACCCAGCTATCCACTACGGCATCATCGCCTCATCGAACCAGCTAATGAAAGACGCCATCCTTCGCGATAGGATTGCGGCGGAACATAATGTCCTGTGTTTCGAAATGGAGGCGGCCGGACTAATGAACCACTTTCCTTGCCTAATCATTCGGGGTATATGCGATTATTCCGACTCGCATAAAAATAAGGAGTGGCAAGGATATGCAGCGATGGCGGCTGCTGCGTTTGCCAAAGATCTGCTTTACCGTATACCGCCCAACAAAGTTGAGGCAGAGAGGCGAATAGTGGAAGCCTTGGAATCTAGTTGGTACTTCCTTGATATGCCTTAACAGTACTGTCTCTAACTATGTCAGTGCAGGACACTTTGAGCCATATCCAATCGACAGCAGTTGAAACGAGCACCAACATTGAGGAAATACGCTCTGATAGCCACCTCACCCGGATCAAACAATGGCTCTCGCCTCCAGACACATCAACCAATGCCAACTACGCCCGGGAAATTCGACATCACGAAACCGGTACATGGCTGTTGAATACCCCTGCGTTCAAGGAGTGGAAGTCTGGATCACTACAGCATGTCTGGCTCCACGGGATGCCCGGGAGTGGCAAGACTATTATCAGCACGACTGTTCTTGATGACTTAACGAAGATGAACGATCACACCACCCTCAGCTTCTTTTTTGACTTCAGCGATACGAAGAAGCAAACTCTAGCCGACATGCTCCGCTCACTCGCCTTTCAGCTATACACCCAGCGGATCGAGTCCAAGAAGGAAATGGATAGTTTATTCACAGCTCACGAGGATGGTCAGAAACAACCAGCACCTAAAACTCTGGCTACATCGCTGGCAGCCATGATGCAAGCTTCTGGGAAGATTTTTATCGTCCTTGATGCTCTAGATGAGTGCTCTGTGAGGGGCGAGCTGCTCACGTGGATGAAGAGCTTTTTCTCCGATCCTAGTTTTGTTCATGTTCAAGTCGTTGCTACTGGACGACCAGAAGAAGAGTTCCAGCGTTTCTTCCGCGGTTCATTTGGAGAAGACCATTGCATCTCCATGGATGCGGAGTCGGTAAACAGAGATATACGCGCCTACATTGAAGCTAGACTTGAGCAGAGCCCGGAGTTCAAGAAATGGGCGTCATCGCCGTCTGTATTGAAACAGATTCAGGACGACATTGGATCTAAGGCCGATGGCATGTAAGTTTGCCTACTCAATGGAAGTTATTGCGGGTAACTTTTTGTATATTGACATGTATATGCAGGTTCAGGTGGGTTGCATGCCAGCTAGATAGCCTCGAGACGTGTCTCGATCGGGAGGCAATCGAAAAGGCTCTCGAATCACTTCCAAGAACCCTAAATGAGACGTACGCCCGCATTCTTGCGAGTATTCCCCCAGAACGCAAGCACAAGGCAACTCGTCTACTACAATTTCTTGTGCATACCGAGCGACCTTTGACTATTGAAGAGGCTGTGGACGTGATTGCTGTCCGCCTTGACAATGGTGGATCTTTCGACGAAAGGGATCGGCTGCCTTGCCCGTCCGACATAACAAGATTCTGCCCAAGTTTAGCCACGCTTGTGAGAGCTTCCCGAGATTGGTGGGTAAATGAAGAACTACAACTGGCTCATTTCTCAGTCAAGGAATACCTTCTATGTTTCGATGTTGAAGGCCTTAACTACATGGATGCTGCAATCGATATCACGGAAACGTGTCTGGCTTATCTCAGTTGTGTGGCAGAATCCCGAATACATGAGGCGCGATTCCCACTAGCACGATATTCAGCCAAAATATGGATGGATCATGCTCGGCTAGCTGAGAGCTCGGAGCGAGCCCGAAAACAGATTCTTCGTTTTCTGAAGACTGAAAAAACTTACAGGGCGTGGACTCGGCTATTTCAACCTGACAACCCAGAGATTTTTCCCCCACCGGAGACAGATGCACTTCCACTCTACTTTGTTTGCTTGAAAGGTCTCAAAGCAACTGCAGAGGCGTTGGTGTCATCAAAGACAAATGTTAGTGCTCGAGGGGGGAGATATCAAAACGCTCTGCAAGCTGCATCCTTCGAAGGCCATCGAGAGATTGTACAGATACTCGTAGATAGGGGAGCAGATATCAACGCCCAGGGTGGATTCTTTGGCAGCGCTCTCCTCGCTGCGTTATACCAAGGCCATCAAGAGATTGTGCAGCTGCTATTAGATAGAGGAGCAGATATCAACGCCCAGGGTGGATTCTTTCATAACGCTCTTCAAGCTGCATCAATCCAAGGCCATCACGAGATTGTGCAGCTGCTATTGGATAGGGGAGCAGATATTAACGCCCGGGGTGTACCATATGGCAACGCTCTCTACGCTGCATCATCCCGAGGCCATCAAGAGATTGTGCAGCTGCTATTGGATAGGGGAGCAGATATTAACGCCCAGGGTGTACCATATGGCAACGCTCTCGAAGCTGCATCACGCCAAGGCCATCGAGAGATTGTGCAGATACTATTGGATAGGGGAGCAGATATTGACGCCCAGGGTGGGGTATTTGGCAACGCTCTCCAAGCCGCTTTGACCGAACGCCATCAAGATATTGTACAGATGCTCTTGGATAGGGGGGCAAATGTCAATACCAAAGGGGGACGATATGGCACTGCTCTGCGAGTTGCATCCTTACAAGACCATCGAGTAATTGTACAGATACTCTTGGATGTGGGAGCAAATATCACGCCAAAGGGGGTAATATTCCCAAGCCGCTTCAAAAGTAGGTCATCAGGGTATTGTACAGATGCTCCTGGACAGGGGAGCGAAATTTAATGTCTAGAGGGGAGGACTATGGCAACGCTCTTTAAGTCTCTGTATTACGAATGAAGAGGATTTCATTTAGTTCCAATGGTAATCACTCGCTACAATGGGCGGTTACGAAAAGCCCAACCCAGAAACAAGCCCGACGTGTCCCCATACTCAGAAATTGAACCAGGCTATCCAATCATCTAGAACAAGTCGTGTAGTGTTTTATCATATTCACCTTCAAACCAACTAGCCCCTAATCTAGATTCATTATCACTTGCGTTAAAACTCTCTAAGTCTCGGCACTCACAACCGGACTTTCCGCTCCTCTTCAATAAGCCTCCTCTGCAGCACATCCAGCATCTCCTTCTTCACTCCCAAGGCCGCAAATGTCGCCCTTGCCACCGAAATCCCACACTCGTCTCGCTCTTCGACGCGGTTCTCGCTCCGCTTGTTGAAGTTGACGCCCAGGACCGGTTCGTAGCAGTTGTCCTCGCTGCGCGCGGCCCTCAGCGCGCAAATCTCCTCGGTTTTGCACGACCCAGTGCAAGTCTCGGGGCTCCAGCCGCGGCTCTTGCGTGCGAGGTACGCCTCAAATGCGGTATCGTCGGAGTCAAGGAGGGCAGTGACGTTGTGCCAGAAGGCGGCGGTGAGCTCGGCGCCCGAGTCGGTAACTGGCGGGGTGAGAAGTGAGCCGTAAGCCTCTTTGGCGGAGTAGTACTTTGTCCACACGGGGCCGGTGGTCTGGAAGGCTGGACTGGTCATGTCGGCAATGTATGTTGTTGAGTCGAGGATGCCGAAAGTGACGGGGTCGACATCGTAGACTCGGAACGATGGCATGCCCGAGGTGGGAGTCAGAGAGGGGCCGATGTAAGAGGTGACGAGAGCGTTGGAGAACTTTTGGTCCGAATAGTCGGCGTAGCTGATTTGGAAGTGGTCTTTGTGCGTGTGTCCGAAGAACATGGCTACAATGGTCGCCGAGTACCGGGAAACGACTTGGTCGAGATAGTTTGACTGGTCGTGGAAGCAATTCTGGTCTCCGAGAGGCATGTGGCCCACAAGATACACACGCTCCCCCGCCTTCTCCGCGGCATCAAGCTCCTTCACGAGCCAGGTGATTTGGTCACTGGGGTCCTGGATCATGGTCTTCTGGTACAGCCAGTAGTTTCCGCGATAGTTCATGTTGGTGTTGAGAGAGATGACGCGCAGGTTGCCGTCCGGGTACCGGGTTGAGTAGGCGCCCAGCTTCTCTGTGTCGGCGACGGCTTCGACATCGATCCAGCCGGACCAGAGTCCCGACAACAGGTCGTAGATCCACTGGCTTACATTGCCAACCGAATTGGGCTGGAAGGCGTTGGCGGGATTGGCTTCGTGATTACCAGCGGTTCCGTATACAATGCTGAGCTTCTGGCTCATCATTTGGTAGGCGTGGGTTACTGGAAAATGTCAGCATCACATCGACTCAATCAGGTGATGCCCACGCACTCTGTTCCATGTTATAGGGCTGGCTTGTGTTCCAGACTGCATGATCAACAATATCTCCCGTGAAGATTGTGAATGCCACATCTGGGACGATATCGTTGATTGCAGCATACATGCTCTCCTCGAGGCTGATAGGAACATCGCAGTTGTGGTCTCCGTTGGGTCCAGCAGGCGAGCTGGTGTTACCAGGCTTATCTGCTGCGGTGTACGGCCTAAGTACAGAGTTATTGTATGTCCTTGTCAATACTATTTCCATACATACCTGCAGCAGATGGGCTTGGTACACTTGGCATTCGATCCCTCAACATAGAGGGGATCAATGTGGATATCGGAGTAGTGAACCACCTTGATCGGATCCCGGCCGCTGGGTGCAGGACGACCAGTGGTGGGCTTCGTGGATGGGAAGGGGACAGACCATTGCCTCACATCCGGATATTCGCAAATCCCGAGAAAGGTAATGCAGAACTCTTTGGAAGTCCTGGACCCGATGGTCATGCCTCTAATTGCCTTGGCAATGATGGGCCCCTCAAGCTGGATAGCTCCATCACAGACGTCGTCGTCTTCGGCCTATATTGTTTTAGCGTTATTCACGAGAACGGCGCCTGGATTAACTCACTCCAGACAGCTTGCAAATCTCCTGAAGAACGTCAATTAAAGCCTGGTCGCCTAAGAGCGCAAGGCCTTTAAGCGCGACCAAGAGCGTCTACGTCTTGTCAGTCCCCATTCAATCACTATCGAAGCAGAAATACTAACCTGACAACCCGCACACGACGCACTATCCTCGAAATCCTTCCAGATATCTTCCACCCAGCTCCTAGATTCGATGGCTCGCTCAATGTGGGCGAGATCTCGCGCGGCTACTCCAGGACCTTCAGAGCCGACAACGCTCTGCAAAAGGCCGATAAAGGCAACAAGCAGCGTAAAAAATAACATCTCAAAACCGGATACGTGATCGCCGTCTTTTTTAGAACGCCGTAAAGATATGTTTGGTACTTAAAACCAGCGTGAATGAGCGGCCCGCGTGCTTGAAACGATGGCTTGCGACGTCTTGGCAGCCAGATCCGTTCTCGATCCCGCTCCGTCTCACTTAATAAACCCGTGACAGCTCCATCTCACGGGCTCTGGCGCCTGTGTTCCTCTGGCTCTGGCGGCCGGCTGACCGGCCTGCTAAGATGATCCCTCGGATCGGCACTCGAGATGCATTCAGGCGGCATCCAATGGGAGCAGGCATGTGGCCCATGCACCCCGGAGCTGTAGTTGCATTAGGAAGTTCGCCTTTGAGGGGATTGGCATCGGGTAGAAATAGCCGTTCGGCGATATATCACGGCTCGTAGCGGACGATCCCATGGTCCAATCGCGGGAGACTGTGACCTCACGGGCTCATGTGATGGTAGGTGGCATGGCAAGTTGTTGGCGGTTGTCGTCATTTGATTGGTCTTGCATGGATATTACAGATACCAACACAAGCCAAAGACTCGCGTTATGCGAGCACAACTTTCGCAAGTCTCTCGAAAACTACACTACCAGGTTCCAGTCGGTGACTGTCTTGGGACACCGAGCAGACAATGCAACCTGACCGGGATGTCGGCCTTAACATCGCCTTTTCCCCTCACTCGCAATAGTTCCTGCAGTCTTCACATGGCTGCCGAACAACCGCTACCCATCCGAGGTAGCACGAGACAGCTGATCCCAACCAAAGGTTTTGTCATTGAATACAGAATAAGTTTGAGATGTGAGATTTTACCATTCCGCTGACAACTCGAGTGACGTCCCCAACCTGGTTTTCTATAATAATATACACGTTACCCAACACCATTTTTGCCCTATCCTAAATGCTCATTATGCTGAGATGTTACTTATACACGGTGACGCCCCTTACAGGCTACGTCAGACACCGCCTTCTTACAAAATATACTACATGTCTCATCATTGAACGTTTCTTCCCACCTCATGTATCCCAGTTCGTCTCCCAGCCAATCGCCTTGCGCCATATTGCTATTTCGCTCAGGCTAGGGCTTCACGTCAGCGGGAAGTGGCCGTCTATCCCACGCAACTTTTACGGGGTTGCCTGCTTCAGACTGGTTGACCAGTTCCCTGTAGCTCTTGCTCAGCTCCACCTTTCGTTCTAAACCACCACCCCACATGTTATACCACTGCTTAGATCTGACCTCAGGGTCGTGCTTGAAGATGTCAGACCGACGCTTTCTGACCTGTCCATATATTCTCTTGGCTCTCTCGTCCGGTAGCTCGGTGATGGCGTACTGAATGCTCCAGTCTCGCGTATACTTCATCCACGGCTCATCGCAGACGCGATCCACGAATTCGCCTTGGACTCTGTTTCGGACCGTGACGTACATGCCCAACAATTCACGGGCTTTGGTGTCAATATCAGGCTCGATCATGTCTGAATCGATCTCTGGGTTGGCCTGCTGGGTTGGCCGAGTACCGTCCTCGGAGTTCGTTTTGCCCGAGTCAGGAATGGTCTCGCTTTCACTACCGTCCGCATCTGATTGACTCGATTCCACCGCCAGCTCAGACAACACTTGCTCAAAGGTTCGCATGTTGGACGATTTGTGGTTGATGCCTTGTGCCACTTTCATGATGAGATCTTTCAACGATGAATCTGAAACCATATCGTTGTCCGAGGAGGTCATATCCTCTTCAACCAGATCAGCTGCGCGTGCACCAATCTCTTCCACCTCATTGGCAGTGGTTCCAGCTGTCGCCTCGTTTGACTCAGCGGCATAGGTAAAATTATCCGGAGTGTCTGTGGGGATTGATGTTGCTTCATCGGTTTGGTGTGTTACGTCTCCATCATACAACATCTCCCCAGGAGACGAGCTCAACCCTTCATCAAGCCCTCCGTCAACATTAAGCACATCTCGCCCCTGTTCGTCGCTGTGTGATTGTTGCTCCTCTGTTGATGCTTCGGTCGTGTCCTTGCCCTCCGAGAGCTCACCAGTCAAAGCCTCAACCAGAGCTTCCAGGTAGGACTCCTTTTGGGCATCCGACTTCCCGCGGAGGAGACCACTCTGCTCAAGAGCTTCATGAATGGCGTCCCTCACAGTTTGTAAACCCAGTGCATCGTTTTCCACAGTCTCGTCAACCTTTGACATCAATTCGTCCCACGTGTTTTGGTCCCGAGAACCGTCTCCCTGTGTAACCTGATCCGGTAGGTCCTCGTCGATTTCGTCGACTTCTCCATCCAGTTGAGCAGACTGCTCCTCGTATTCTTTGCGCGCAAGCCCTAGGATCTCGGTTTGAAACTTGCCCACAGATTTCTGACCCTGCTTCTGAATACGCGAGATCATCTTATCGTCGACTGGCTCGGCAAAAAAGTAGGTCAGGGGAGGATTTGTTTCCCGAGTCTCTACGTGCAATCGCAGTGACCTTCCTGGGAACCGTTTTGATGCCCTGTTTAAGAGATCGTTCAAGAGAGTTAGACTGGCCTTGAACTCATGATCTCCGACATGTAAGTCCCTGGTCCCATGAAGGGCATAATCCATCTCTGCAAGACTGATGTACTGAAACCCGAAGATCCGCTGCGTGTTGTGAAAGGCAACGAAGATGCCATCCATTCGCCCCATTCGTACTTGTAGCGAGTATTTGAGGAATGCAGATCTGATCATATCGTAGTACTCTCGCTCGTACGACAGCCATTGACCAGTCCGGTTTTGAATCTCATACCCCACTCCTTTCTCATAGTCGCCCACGTCCATACGAATCGACACCACTGCTCTAGTCTTGAGATCAAACATTCCAGTGCCGGGCAGTCTAGGGTCGTGCGCGTCAAGCTGAGAGCGCATCAGAAAATCGCCCATGGTTGTGTAGTGGAATCCTTCTTCAGCATTCTTTTCCTCTTCCGACAATTGGTGTGAACGAGCCCGACTGTACTTTTCAAATTCTTCCTTTGGCAAAGTGAGAAGCTTCTCCATCGATTTTCCGAGCATGCTGAGGATATTCGCAGTATCAAACTTTTTGTCTGCGTCAATTGCGTACACTCCATCCTTGAAGTTCGCGAATGCAGCAGCGGGTGCTCGTGTGATTTTGGTGAATGATTCAAACTCAACCTTGAAGGAGCGAGAGAGTGTGCTGAAATTTGGCTTTCTCCAGGCCGAGAGGAGAAAGTGGAAGTGGGACAATATAGCCGTCATGCTCGACGTAGAGCCACAGTACTTTTTGCCATGTTTTGCGCAAAGGTTTATAAGCTTCATGTCCTTAGAAGATGTGACGTATTCTTTGAGGGCGTTAAAGTCGAATTCCTTGACTGGCATGATCGAGGCGAGGTGAGGATCGAAGTTGAACACCCGCGATCGGGGATCTTGAAGATCATAGACTCCAGGGTTGAAGAGAACCCGATCTAGGTCGTGGGAAAGCCTCGGGACCTCTGGGGGTTGATCATCCTCGACGGGTGTAAGGGTTAGTTTGCGTGGCTTTATAGTTGTCAACTCCCAATCGGGGTTCTTCCTAGCCTTTCGCTTGGGCTTCTGGGAGACGGCGGGGTCCGCCACGCCACTGATATGCGGTGGAGAATGAAAAGGATCTTTCTTGGATATGGCAGCCTCTTGTTGAAGTTTTTCTCGGAGCGAAGTCCACATACCCGTGGTTTGTCCTAGACCTCCAAGCTCCACTGTTGTACCTGTGTCCTCGGTTGAACGATTGTTCTTTTTCTTCTTCTTCATTTCCTTGTTTGGAGACGATTCATCCACCTCCTTCACACCATAAACCTTTCGCACAACATCCAATGCCTCATCAAAGTTGTCCGATCCCTCCAAGGCAGGATTCGAGTTTGTGGCCCACTCAAGATGCTCTTCCCGAAATGATTGTGAGCCTGCTTCCAAATCAATGGTTGATTCAGCGCTCGAGTCTCGTTCCTGTTCTTGTTCTCGCTGAAACATCTTTTTCTTTAATGTTTCAATAAGTTCTTCTGCTTCTTTAATCGCGGAGGGGAGATCCTTCAAGCGCTCGTCGATTTCGGCAGAGGGAGCTTTCGAAGCTTCAGGCTCCTCAGGCTTGTTGTCAGTCGCAAAAGTCCGGCATCGTGCTGCACGGAGCTCGAAAGAGCGCAGGGAAGGGCGAAATAGCTGCACATATCTGGCCGATTGGCCAGCGCCACGCCTGAGACGAAGCATTGAAGCACGTCGTATTCGAGCTTGGTTCGGTGTTGAACAAAGACAAGCTATGATGCACTTGAGGAAGCGGGTCGATAAGAAAATTAGACAGAAGATCTCCAGAGTCCGTATCGATAACAATCGATAAGGCAAGCACCCGGCAATACTCCGGCTGCCAGCCACAATCTATCGCACGTGGTTGGCCAACAAGGGTCAGCTCCCACGTCCTCCGTATCAGTACCTACCTACGTACGCATGCCGTCCTGGCTATAGCCCTCTACCTCATCCTCGTCGCGACACCACGACACTGACCAAAGCGCAGTCTCACCAGGGGCAGAGCCTCTCACAGCAGACATGGGCGCGAGCGATTCCAAGCTCGTTTTCAAACAAGGCATCTTCCGACTGTCGGAGGAGCGCCACATTCCACCCGATGATGCCTACTGGACTTCCGTTCGGCCCCTGTGCTCCCCACCAAGGTGATCCATGGCTTGCTAACACCGAGTAGTTCTGGGAACTCCCCGAGTCCTCTGAGGACGTCTTCAGTCTATTCACACCCGCGGATATCCGACGAACCCGAGATCGCGCCCTCGAAAACCTCGAGACCCTCATTCTTGCCATCACATCCTGCCTATTCAGACTACGTCATCATCCGTCGTTTCCCGATCCGGAACTTGCCTCTGAACGGGAAGCGTTGAACTGCATCAGAGTCCTCAACCGAATCCTACCCTACCTCTACGAAAAGGATTCTTTGGCTTCTTGGGAGGAGAAGTTTTTCTGGGGCCAGAGGAGAAAGCGCACTCGCCATGCCGCCATTGCCAACGAAGTTCTGTTCGACGAAGCTCAAGTCGAAGAGGCCAAGACCGAGGGTACGGAATTCGAGGATGTGAAGCCGTTGGCGGAGGAGTTGATCGATACATTGGTCGACTTGTTGTTTTTCTCTGAGTTTACTCTGCCCCGGCAGCCAAGCGGAAAGTCGAAGGTCAGCTACGCAATATGGCAGAGTGGTGTGGGATGCAACACGGCTGTTGCCACCACCAAGGAGTATGAGAGCAACCGATCGGAGATTTTGCGCCTACTCTTGACCCTCACAGGCCAGAGCATGTATATGACCGCAGGAGTTCTTCCGCAGAGGGGGGTGCGAGCCTTGACCCATCTCTGTTCATGCGCTGAGAAGCAGGTGGTGCTTTCGGTTCTGTGCTCGTTGCTCAATACGGTACGTCGGCCAATGCTTCTAGCATATGAAGTATGACTAACATAAAACCCCTCTAGACCCTGAAGTACAACCCTGCCAGTTGGCGCGTGCCTTACAATACTCTAGTGTTCAAGGATGGGAAAGAGATGCTAGTGACGTATTCTCTGCAGTTCCTGTTGGTTCTGCTCCTATATCCCATTCCTGAAAGTCCGTCCAACCCATCACCAAAGAACTTCTACCGACACTTCCTCGGGCGGCTTCACCGACCACAGGACTTTCAATTCATTGTGGACGGAATGACGCGGGTTCTCAACCAGCCACTCCAGGAGAAGTCTTCCTATCTCCCAGGAGCTCAATCATCTGGCAACTTTGCGCCAGAGATACTCATGTTATTCTGGGAGATAACCCAGTGTAACAAGAGATTCCGATCTTTCATCATTGACACTGAAAGAGCACACGACTTTGTCATCCTGACTCTATTTTACGCTTTGGAGTACAAGAATGACACGGCGAAGCAAGGAGTAGTGCGCATGTGCGCATTCTTGTTGCAGACTCTCAGCGTGGAAATCAACTTCGGAATCAACCTGAACAAATATTTTGAAGGTCAAGACAGCCTGCCCGCCTCAATACGGGTCCCGGGTTTCAGGGGCACCTACGCAGATTTCTTGATTCATTCGATTTATACCTTGATTACCACGAGCCAGGGCAAGTTGACGGCGATATACCCAGCTCTCCTGGCGGTGATCAATAATATTGCCCCATACCTTGAGGGCCTCAGCAGCACCAGCAGCTCAAAGCTTTTGCAGCTGTTCTCATCCATGTCGGCGCCGTCATTTTTGCTGGCCAACGATTCGAACCATAACCTCCTCCACTCCCTTCTAGAATCGATAAATTCTATCATCGAAAATAAATACGCCAAGAATCCCGAATTAATATTCATAATTTTGAAGAACAAGAAGCGCATCGAGGCTCTTCGGTCCTTCACGCTGGAGAGTGGTCAGGAGGAGGTGGAGAGAAGAAACAGAAGGAGAAAGGATTCTGGTGGCCAAATCGACCCATTTGATTCCGGATCTGTTCGAAGCTCAGTCGACAGTATGAGGAGTCCCGCAGTCACTCAAGCCCGACCTTCAGCGCTGGAAGAAGTTCCAGAGGACGGTGCATTCGCCATTGGAGACGACGATGACGATGACGATAGTGATGATGATCATCAACCAACTCCCGCGCGATCAACTTCAAGCGAGAATCAATCACAGGCATCCTCGACGGCAAATGTCGAGGATGCGGTGCCAACTCAACTACGAGGCATGTCAGAGAAGGCTCGGGGCAAAATGCCAGCGGGGGTCCCAACCTTCTCGCGGCAAAACAGCACCACCAGCCTCGCTGCACACTCGATTTCAGGACCATCACACAGTGGCGGGTTTGAGCCAACAGCTCATTGGATTGATAGTTGGCTGCCGGAACTTCCCCTCCATACCATCTTGGCCGTTATTCAGCAGGTCTCTGCTTTACTCCCGCGCCAGGATCTGACACACGATACACCTACCCCGGAAACACTACGGCGGCTTTCGGGGACTGAACTTGTCGGCATCGAGGCCTCCCCTCCCCGGGTTCATTCATTTGAATGGTCTCAATTGGCCCTGGGGTGGTATGAATCACTACTCTGGGGCATCGTGTTTACAAGCGAGATGCAAGTTGCCAGAGGGCCCATGGGAATTTGGAATGGCACCGCGATCAAGCTCTTCCGGGTCCAGGAAACAGCACCTGAGGGTCCGACCCTGACCTCACCTCGGGGAGCTGTCGACGCCATGGGGAGCAACCTCGTGTCACGGATAGGGCAGATGAACCTTCGGGGCGCGCCCGCGGCAGGGAGTCCGCCTCCGCAACAGCATCACTAGCAGAGAGGCGGCGAAGGGGGAAAGCGGTGACGGATAGTGACGCAAACGTATACAGAAGCATTGAGGTGTTTGGGATTTTGAGGATTGTACGGCGTTTGGGGATCCAGAGTCGAAGTGTGGGCAATTTTGGAGATGTTGGTAGTTAGGTAAGGTAGGCAACGTAGTTAGCCAAGTAGCATGGCACAAATGTGCTTCATCAAGGCTAAAGCTTTGAATCATGCGTTACAGCTCCCCGACAGCAATGCTCTCAGATTTATCCGGCGCTTTGTCATGGATTATGCCAATTACCTGACGTTTCACATGTCTATCTGCCCATCTCCTTGCAAGGGCCCACGAGTCATTCGGCAGCCAGCGTCGGACATGCTACGTAGTATTAGGCAGTACGTGCAGTAGCCACAGCATGCAGCCACCAACAACAATAACAACACCGGGATCCCTGGCGGTGCCGTCGCCCGTAACTGCCGATTCCTTGGTGCTTCCTTGATTTTTGTGCAGGAAACCTGGCAAACACAGCTGGCAAGGCGACGGCGCAGCACCCACGACTGGCCCCGCTGCGCTTCGGGGCTTGCAGATGCTAGGATGCTAAGATCCTAGACCACATCATTTCCGCACCCCGGGAAGCAAGCTCGAAAGCTCTCGCACGCACCGCCACTAATGTCCAAGCGCCAGGCCAATCGTGGATGGCGTCGGGCCATTTCGAGGACGTTGCAGCGCGCGAAAGCCATCAAGCCACAGCGCCATCCTGTCATCCTGCCAACGCAGCCACGCCCAATGTCGCTTTAATATGCGCCGGGTCTGTCAGTTATCAGGCCCTGCCGCCCTGGGGCCGTCGTGTGTGGAAGGGTTCTCGTTTCGCCGATTACCGAGCTGGGCTGTTCCTTCGACCTTTCATTCATGAGCTGCTCGCCTACTGCCGCGTTGGGACGGTCTTTTGTTGTCCTGATCTGCGCCCGACCTCACAGCCGTGTCAAGTGTGGAGCTGAGCTGCGCTGAGCCGTGTAAGACATGGCCGGCGACGATCCTCTGCTGAGCCCGCCCGCGGGGAGCTCTGGCAGCGAGATCCTCCCATACCGTATACATGTTAGCCTCACCTCGTCCTGAGAACCTTCTCCCCGCTGCGCCGGCGCGTTTGTGGCTGACATTGTGGGAATAGGTGTCCAACAAGTATCTCGACATTACACGACAGAAGCTGGAGCTCACCCGGCTTCCCCATGAGCCCCGCTCCAAGGACTGGTGGGAACCGAAGCCCCAGGTGGAATCGCTGATCGACTTCTGGTGAGTTGGATCATCTTTCTTGAGAATAACGATTAATATTCATGAAACTGACCGAGAGACAGGCAGGAGCATTACTCGTGGCCGAATCACGAGGAAGAGCTCAATTCTACCGTGCCCCAGTACCGCACAAGCTTCCAGACGCCTCCGCCAGTAACACCCGTGAGGGTTCACTTCATCCATGCTCGATCGCGTCACGCGAATGCAGTTCCGCTACTTCTTATTCCCCCATTCCCTTTGACCAACCTATCCTTAATCCAGTTCATTTCACCCCTCACCGCCCCCGAAGATGCCGGGACCCAACAGCCCTTCCACTTGGTGATTCCCGCGCTGCCGGGCTTGGGCTTCAGTGACCCCTTGCCCAACAGCGCACCGCCGATTTCCACGACGGCAAACATGTTGGATGCACTGATGAAGAGGCTCGGCTATCCGCGCTACATCGTCTCCAACGCAGGACCTGCGTCCATGTCGCCTGCCAAGATTGATTGGAGACTTGTCAAGCATCTCTCGCAGCACTATCTGGAGTCGTGTCGGGCTGTCCATCTCATCTCTCCACCCTTGAGCCCCCCGAAGATTCAGGAGTCAGCAGCCGAATGGTCGAAATGGAAACTTGCGCGCCTCTTCAGCTCGCCTATTCTGGGATACTCCAAAGAAGACTTCTCCGCATCCACAAAAGTCGACAAGTCGCAGTCCAAGGCTAAGAAGGATTCGCCGCTTGGGCAACTCAGCTCAGGGGGTTGGGAACCGAACACGCCGTCTTATGCCCTGTGTGACTCTCCAACGGGACTTCTTCTCTGCGTCTTGAAGACTTTGCGGACTCTCGGCCCCAGGAGGGAGTTGAAACCGGACGACATCATCACGTTGACACAACTAGTATGGTTGCCCGGGCCCGAAGCGGCACTGCGGTTCTGGGCGCATTGTGCAGCTCAGGCTGAGCCGGTGGAATCCAACAAGCCAACTACCAAGCCCAAGGCTGCCATCACTGTGTTCCTGGGTAACGAGGAGCAACCCGACCAGTCAAAGACATTGCCTCTCCCTGCGAAGAACGCATACGCCTGTCCTAGCTGGGCAAGGACGGAGTTCCAGGTGATTCACTCGAATCGAGTGGCAGGGAAGCCCGGTTTCCTTGCGTGGGATCGACCTGATGTCATTATAGACGGCGTGAGGGATCTCGCCAAGGCCATTCTAGCTACGGACAAGAGCATGCAAGCCTCAAGTCAGCCTGGCACTGTTCCTCAGCAGCAGGCCGTTGCTCAGCCCGAACGCCCGACGCTGACGCCACCAGCCCCTCTTCCAGCGGATCTATCTGGATCAACAGTGCAGGGAACGTTTGGAACGATAGCTGAGTCGGCGGACGAAACGACGGCTGAGACACATTCCCAAGATCCGGTGAAGCCGTCAGCCAAGAAGGCTGTTGCCGGCGAGGGTCACAACGTCGCCCTCCCAGAGACTCCAAAGAAATCGTCCAGGGTTGAAAGCCCACATTAAGGCAGTAGGTTATCGGGATGGTGCTTATATCATAAGAGTGCTGTAATATGAATGGGGCATTAGTAGTCTAGTAGCAATAGGGAAGGGATATGATGATGACTGGGTAGGTTAATCCTCCAAGGAAGCA
The DNA here is from genome assembly GCF_021365365.1 of Ilyonectria robusta. NCBI lineage: Eukaryota > Fungi > Ascomycota > Sordariomycetes > Hypocreales > Nectriaceae > Ilyonectria > Ilyonectria robusta. Next base: position 1,162,364 of record NW_025764438.1, read on the forward strand.
ATTATCGTTCATTTGGTCAAGTATTTAATAGATGGGCTGAAGGGTGACTGGGCTCTGCAGGCTGGCGAAATTGTAATTACACAAAAGCATGCCGATATACAAAAAGCATGCATGATATATATACCGCTCTTCTATCTTCATCTCGGTGTCCATATCCGGAGGCTAGGAGGAATGTGGCTGTTGGTCTGGGGGAGGCTGAGCGTGGTCTGTGCTAGCGCAACCTCGAAGCTCCAGGTCATTGAGGCACGTATCCCACGCCGCCACACCTCTAACGACTAATGTTCCATCCCAGCTCCAACATCTCTCAACCTCGAACCCAGTAACCCACTCATACGTACAGCAACGAATTCCCGACGACCTGCACACGCATACGACACTCTTCATTCCTGCGGCGAACCACAGACCGACTCCCGCGCTCGCTGCGGCGACGATGCCCCCCGATCCCCGTCTCTCGTGACCACGCCCAACGCATCCCTCTCTAGCCCCGACTCCAACTCTGCCATGGCAGGCCGCTACGGTCAATCGTACCGCGAGGGCAACGGCTACGGCAACTTTGGCCGCCCGGGCGACGACTACAAGAACTTCCAAGATAGCCAACCCAGCGACCGATATGGCGCGCCGCCCTCGCTGCAGCCCCCGCGGCAGCAGCAGCCGCCCCCTGCCATCCGCAACATGCCCTCTCGATCGCGCGTGCAAGAGACAAACGCCGAGAGACAGATTAGCCAGGTCCTAGAGCACATCAAGGCGGAATGGCCCTCCATGTGCCAGGACGACTGCGTCCCCGTCCAGCTTTCGCTGCAGCTTCTCGACTCCAGCTCCGTCGGCCGCGCCCACGAGTATCGTAAATTCCAGAAGAGCCATTCATACCTGCAGGAGTCTCTCAAGGGCATCGTCCACGAACATCACCAAGGCTTCAATAGTTCCATCGGTACTTTCCACAAGATCCAGGGCAGCATCCAGGCCTCGCAGAAACGGGTCCGCGCCCTCAAGGAGTCCCTGGCCAACTCCAAGACGAGTCTCTGCTCGACTGATTTGGAGCTTAAGAAGCTCTCCAAGTCGTCACAAGAGTTTGACGATCTGCTTCTGGTTCTCAATGAGCTGGACGAGCTGCGTGCAGTGCCTGATCAGCTCGAGGCCCGGATATCCGAGAAACGGTTCTTGACAGCCGTCGAGGTGCTGCAGAATGCACTCCGGAAGCTCAGGAAGCCCGAGTTGGACGACATTGGTGCACTGGCTGACCTGAGAAGCTATCTTGCCAACCAGGAGACTGCCCTAATGGATATTCTGGTCGAGGAGCTACACGAGCACCTCTATCTCAAGTCACCATATTGCCAGGAGAGATGGCAGAGTCTAGCCAAGGCCCAGGGTGCCCTCAATGAGAGCTACAGTGACACAAGTGCCATTGCTCCATTCCATACGATTCTTGACTCTGTCGATATCGAAAAGGCAGTGAGCGAGGATCCAATGAAGAATCCCGAGGCAGACACATTCTATTACACTACGTTGCTCGTTGAGTCTTTGAACAAACTTGGACGGCTGCAAAATGCCGTTGAGACTCTTAAGCAGCGATTACCAGTTGAGCTCTTCGGAATCGTCAATGAGACGATTAACGAAGTAGACCAACGCCACCCAAGCTCCCTACGTGGAGGATCAGCCAAGGGCGAAGGTCTCCACGTTTACGGAACCCGCGAGACCCAGATGCGTGCTGATGTCATCTTCGATCTACTTTGGACGCTCTACGGCAAATTTGAGGCAATTGCTGAAGGACATCGCATCTTTCACGAATCCATCAAGATCCTCATCCGTCGCGAAGGCGCTGGTAACAACAGTGCTCTCCTTGGCAGCTTCAAGGAGCTGTGGAATCTCTACCAAAACGAGATCAGGACTCTCCTGCACAATTATGTCACGACCGAGGCAGATGTTTATCAATTTGATTCTCCCCAACCAGGCAATACACTCGGTGGCAAGAAGGATGCTATGCGAGAGCACCTGTTCAAGTTCTCCGAGGCTGATGCCAAGTCCGTTGATATGGCGACGGAGTTTGATGCCCTGGAGAACATCATCCAAGCGGCTGTTCCCGGTCTAGGTGGCCGAAAAGCCGACAAGAAGAACCGACCGGCTGCTGATAGCGGAAACAGAAGAGGTGGTGAGTCCGGATTCGGGAGCAATCAACAGACGGTCGGTTCGTACAAGTCTCTGGTAGAGCCCAGTGTCTTCAATATGAGCCTCCTGCTGCCTCCAACGCTCGTGTTTCTGCAGAGACTCAAGGGTATTGTGCCACCCGGGTCAGATCTCGCGGCCAGTACGCTAACCACGTTCCTGGATAACTTCTTGGTCAACGTGTTTCAGCCTCAGCTGGACGAGACCTTGGCAAAACTCAGCGATACCGTCTTCGGGGAGGCGGATGCCTTCGCGCAAGACCCTGCCTGGAGCCAAGTTGCGCGCCGGCCTGTGTTCCGAGGAACAACTGCCTTCTTCGAGGTGGTTACCTCATTCTGTCGCATGCTAGGAACGATCCCGCCCGACCAGGCCCTAAGCTCGTTGATGGTGACTCAGATGATGCGATACTATGATCGTTGTTTCAGCTGGTACAAGTCACTGGTGATTCAGGCTCAGGAACAGGCTGTCGACCCAACCAACGCTAACCTAAGGGCGTCGGCTCGCCTCTCGTTGGATGTGGGGGATATCCAAGAGACAATGAAGAGGCTGTGGACGGCGGATGAGATGGACTGGGAGCTAGCGGAGAAGGAAGTCCACCAGCTGATCGAACAAACCAACGACGCGCCGTTGGAAGCCAAAGACATCATCCAAGACCGAGATTCAATCTCGTCCCTGTGTCTCTTGTACACCAGTATGAAATGGCTTGCCGTCAAGATTTCTGGTCTGAGATACATCACCATGCACGAGACAGATACGGCACGGCAGAACCTCTCACGTCACTCGAGCCGCCGATGGACCCTGATGAACGACCCAAACAAGAATACAAGCGAGCAGGGGCCTGTGCAGTTGCCGCTGACTCAGGATACTGTCCAGTAAGTTTGTATTGATTCGAGGTTCACAAACACCGCTAACCAGAAACAGAGCATTTGACAGCATCGTGTCGTCGTTTGAAGAGCTGGCTGGCACGGCTCTCCTAACACTGCACATGGAAATCCGCTGCCGTATTGTGCATTCCCTCCGGATCGCACTGTCGCCGAGTGTGGCACCTTACCTGCTCGACCAGGAGGTGAATGAGCCAGATCCGCAGATTCTGAATCTCAACTCGGAGCTTGTCAACTTCGACGAGACGATTGTGCGGTTCCTTCGGGACAAGGAGATTTCCTTTATCCGAACTGGATTGGGCTTGCTAATCAACTGCTACCTGGTGAGCAACGCCAACATGGCGTCGCCGATGAACAGCAAGGGTTGCGGACGGATGCAGCTCAACATCCTGGTGCTGCAGCAGAACCTCAAGAATGTGGAAGAGGGCGTAGACCTTGCACGGGCGGCCAACTACTTCTCGCTATACGAGCAAGGGGCGGACGCAATCGTGGACAAGGCTCGGGAGGACAAGGAGCTCCAACGAGGGAACAGCTGCCAAGACGCAGAGCACTTTTCATACGATGAATTGAAGGCGCTAGTAGAGCTATGCTACAGCGAGCAGTTGGCTCACCCGGAGCGCGGAATTGCGTCTGCTGCGAAGCGGCAGATGGCGGATAAGCTGCTGGGGCTGAGCGAGCACATGTGGCAAACGTAGTACGAGGAGGGATCAGCTGGAGGGATCAGCTGGGTTACCATCGGGATAGAGTTGGGTGGCTTTCGGGACGTGAGGAACTAGCATGATGAGATGATGATGCGGAAACCGGATGTGATATAGTAGCCGAGCAACTCGGCGCAAATGCAACGCAACGTTGAATGCGAGATGTGAGATGCTAGCTGCGGACCTCCTGCACATCATTTTCCTCCCGAGCGCCGCTTACATAGCAGACTCAGACCGGCGGCAGGATTTAACGAGCAACGACGCTTCACTTGAACGACGAGTACGGGTATGGCACGGCAACCAGTGAGTAAGTAGGAAGAAGGTGAGTGGTGCGCTGGCAATCACAACGGGCGGCTGCTACGTCAACGGATGCAGTGAGGCGGCGAGCCACGCGATGTTGACACCCATCAACACCGTCTGTGTAACGCAGAATGGAAACAAGGCATCCCACCACATGCACGCAACGCACGCTGAGAGGTTCTCGGGTGCAACCAAAGGGGCAAACGCTCCCCTCCTCTCTAGACGCCTCTTCGACGTTTAAACAGCTGACGTGAGCCGGCGCTTGCACTGCTCCAATCCGCAAACATGCTAGGGGATACCAGTCCAACGCACGCTCGCTTCCCCGCATTCAAGATGGCCATGTGCTACGGAAGTTTGATATTGGACGCTGCGATGCGTGTGGTTCTCAGGGAGGCAGCCGGGGCTGGTGGCGATGGCCGGGCTGTCCCAGCTGGACACAACGTACGAATACTCCAGCGCGGAGATGGACACGGCATAGCATGAGAATATCCGTGCAGTGTTCGAGAATGGGCAAGGGGGATGAGGACCGGGGAGACGGGCTGGACTTGAGGACTGGGAACAGGGATTGGACCTCCGTACGAGACATGACGAGGTGAGATGGTGATGGGAGATGTTAATGGGAAATGGTGATGTCGATGAGAAAGATCAACGCCGATTGATTGGGCGTCTTGTCACGGCTAGTCTGATCATGCCTTGCTCAAGCTTGAACCGAGGATCCGGCCTAGCCAGATCAGCTCCCTCAGACATCTCAGGCAAAGCCCCGTAGCTAAGACATCTCGTTGACCGGGCAGGCAGGCAAATGTGAATCAGGGCGCTGAGACTTTTGCTTCCTTTTTTGGATTTATTTTTGGCTTCTGCTTGCGTACGAATACGTACGAGTTCCCTCTATTTTAATGTACGAGGCCTGGGCTGCGCTCGGCTGGGGCTGGGATCCATTCCGGAGAGCGGCTTCCATGGAAGAGAGACAGAAATAGGGGTGGAGACGAGAAATCACAGAGCCGGAGAGAGAGGGGATGGAAATAATCCCCAGGAATCCGAGGATGCCGTGGGTTTGGACTCCACTGCTGGGGGAAGAGGGAGGTGGTCAGTCAGCCCTCTGGAGATCTGGAAGCCTGGAAGGGGACTCTATCGCCTTGGCAGCTGAGCGGCTCAGTGACTCGAAACAAGCATCATCTCGCGAATATGGCCTGCGGAGGGGAGCTTAAAATGCTGGTGGTTCCCTGCACAGCTGCAGACGAGCCGCTGCAATGCAATATTCAGCTGCATTGGACCGGCCATGCCGCCGCCAGCTTCACTAGGTGCTGCTGCTGCGGCGACGGCTTTCGCTTCCAACGCACAAATGTCCAGTGGCAACGGTCCACTGCAGACCGACCCGACATACGTAGGTCCGGTACGTAGGCCACATGGGCAAATGGGCCGTGGATCTGGTGGCCCGCGGATTGGATGGAGCCCCTGAGGCTTGGTCGACTCTCTGTTAGTGGTCAGTTGGGCGCTGGTGTATTAGTGGGCATGATGGACGGATGGAGATGGATGGATCATGGTTCCGTCCATGGGGAATCACAGGCACCCAATGTAAGAAGTACCGCGCAGCATCCGTACCCTCGCGCGCACTAAAAACAGGGCATATCGCCTCATGCTTCAGACTCGGCCTAGCGACTCGGTACCTTGCATGGCCCATTGTGCGCCGTCGCCCCCCTTCCCAGCCGAACCCCCCGTGCGCGTCCGTTGTTCTGCGTCTCTGGCGTCGTCTGCGCGCCCCAATGCAAGCCCGCGCCGGCCGTCTCGAAAAGCAGCCGCTAAAAATTCAACGGAGTGGAGCGGAGGAGGCCGCGATGTTGCCCTGTGATATTTCCTCCAGAAACTGAGATTCATCTTGCGGGACGTCGTGGTGGCACACTGGCAGCCCCCAAGGGGTGGGGGAGCGAGCTAGTAATTACCGGACCGGTCTCCAGTGGGCACCTTAATCCAGGGCTCAAACGCGTTGATCGCTGAGGAGGGTCGTCCTTGAATTAACAAGGCCATGCGTTGTGGCTTCTGATTCGGATGTACGCATGTTACTATGTACTGTGTGCTATGTACTGGCCCATCCATGTAACTGTAGCCGTCATTCATCTCTCGCTTATCAGCCCTGAATCTCGGTCTCCTTCTCTTGTCTCTCGTCAACGTCGGTTGCCAGTGACTGCCCAAACACAGGTCATTAAAGAATAGGCACAGACGGTTGCATCGCTGAGGACCAGGGTCGTCGTCCGTTGACCTCTTTCTCGTCGGACTGGCAGTGGTTCCGTTCCCCTATCCCCTTTCTACGGTATTTCCGCCCCTCTCTCTCGACTCCATCCGACGGCGCTTGACAGTCTTGAGCTCCACCTCTTTGCGTATTTTCCTTCATTTATTTTTAGGCTGTAGCTGCTCCGGGTGTCTCCTCTTGCTGTGCTTTGTCCGTCCTTTCCATCCGCTGCAGTAAAAATCCCAAGGGGAAAGCCCTCTATCTTTACCTTTTCTCTAGGGGGGTTGCGCGCACTCCAGCGAGCCTAGCTTGCTAGCCTACCTAATTTAGTACGTACCACCCAAGGGCCTCCACTGAAAAATTCCACAGACAAGAACCCGTGGCAGTGGACGACGAGACAATCAAACAGAGCCACCCACCCAACATATGTACCCGACCCGGGAGCCACCCACACCAGGGCTGATTGATTGACCAGGGGGTTAACACTCTTGTCCTTGTTGGTGTGCGTCCTTGTTGGTTGGTCTGTGTCCTTGGTCTTCTCCTTGGTCCTCTCTCCTTGGGTCTCCTCCTTGTTGGCCTTGATTCATACCTACATCCCATCCGCTCTCTCATCAATCCTTCCCTCCTGCGCACGTCGATCCAATCTTGGCTTTAGCCGCGTCCACTCTCTTTCTTCACTCTCTCACACACACAACACAGACACACACACACTCTCTCTCTCTTTCTCTTCCACTTCTCTTCCCTCCTTTTTTCCTCCTTCTCTACAACAACAACAACAACAACAACAGTCACCGCCAAAACCCTCCCGATCCCGAACAAAACCCCCCGACTCCCGACTCCCCGACCCCACGCGTCCGAGCGGCAGAAGCCACCTCATCCCTCGTCGCTCGCTCGTTCAGAGCTCCATTCCCCTGGATTTTTGGGGGGGACCCTGACGTGGTGGATACCTTTCAGACACTGCACGCATAGGCTTAAGCTCCAGTACTGGCGCTGGCATTGGCTCTGGTCTCTCAACTTTGATCCTCCTTCTCCCGCCATTTCATCCACGGCAACGAACCGCTTCCGCTACCGCGACCGCGACCGCGACTTTTTTTCCCCTTTCCTCTACCAGCAACGCTTCCCCGTCCGCCCAGTAACACAACCAACAACGGGCTCGCATCACCTTCTTTCCACGAGCTCTTCTGGCCTGGAGGCCCTGTTGCTGCCATCATGGAAGGGTGAGTTTGCCCTCCCGTCCCTATCCGTCTATCCGCCCCTGCCTGGATTCTCTTGGTCCCAATACCGCCTCGTCCGCCAACGGTCGCTAACCATCTTCGCTCAGCTTCGGTTCCACGTTCCGCTCAATCTGGCATGCCATGACCAGTAATGACAGACGTATGCGCCCCCATTACTCGGTGATGTTTGTTTTCCACGCGACTCGTCCACTAATCAATCCGTCCATCCTCCAGATTCTTCCTTCGACTCCCCCTATCGCTCTGGCCGCCACGTCCCCCTGCAAAATGGCCGTAGCGACATCCTCACTGGCGTCGCCACCGCCTCCGACTCGCGACACGACGTCACTTCCCCCTATTCCGACGAGTCTGGCCGCGCATCCCCCGCCAACGGCATCTCTCTCAATACCAATACCAGCACCGGTCCCTTCACGCCCACCAGCCCCGCGAACGCCCCCTACTCTCCCGGCCTGAGAGGCATTGCCGCACGCAACGCCAGCCAAGGCGATGGCTTCGAGGTCCAGAGCCCCGGCGATGTCCCCATGCAGAGCTTCCAGGACGGTCTCCCCCCTGCTCCCCCAGTCGCTCACACCTGGAGGCGGATAGATGCCTGGGCCGACGAAAACTACCCCGAATTGTTCGATCAGCTTTGTGAAGGCGCCACAAATAACGACTTGAATGAGCTCGAGCACCAGCTCGACTGCTCACTTCCCCAGGACGTGCGAGACTCGTTGATGGCTCACGATGGCCAGGAGCGAGGAGGAATGCCCACCGGAATCATCTTTGGCTCCATGTTGCTAGACTGCGAGGAGATTGTGCAAGAGTGGGAGAACTGGAGAAAGGTCAACCATCAGTACCTGCTGGAGACTTCGGTCGCGAAGCCTTCCACACCCTCCAAGGCCTTTGGCGGCAGCAACGAGGCGTCTTCATCCAGGCAAGGCGGCCCCGGCAACAACAACTCCGGCGTCTGGCGCCAGGATCTCATTTCCCGCCAGGACTGCGTGCCTGCCAACAGCGTCCAGAAGGCCTACGCGCACGCAGGTTGGATCCCCTTGGTTCGAGACTGGGGTGGCAACAACCTGGCTGTTGATCTGGCTCCTGGTCCTGGTGGCCAGTGGGGACAGATCATCTTGTTCGGCCGTGATTACGATACCAAGTACGTGGTGGCTCGTTCCTGGGCGGCCTTGCTGTCTGTTGTTGCCGACGACCTCAACAGCGGCAAATGGTATGTGGACGAGGAAACCAACGAGCTCAAGCTGCGAGAGTTTAAGGAGACGCGAGTTGAGCCCTCCTATTTCAGCATTCTGCGATGGAGAATGGACCAGAAGTACGGACGACGGGCCAACAACCGGAAATCCATGGCCCCTCGGGGCAAGTCCAACTCTCCCATCGGATCCCGCTCCTCGTCGCCCTACGCCAGCCCTGTCGAAGGCCCCGATGCCCGCGGACGATCGTTGCAACGCCTCAGTGGCTCGTCTCCGCTGACGAGTCCTATGCGACCTGGATACGGAAAAGCCGCCACCCCCTTGAGTAGAGTGACGGAGGAATCGGCCATTCCGGAGATTGCGAGTGGTATCATTGAGCCAGAGAAGCTCGTCGAAGTCGAGACTCCCCGGCAAAGCAACGAGGGCAGTAGCTCCAAAGCCGGCAACCTACCCCGTGTAGAATCGGACCTCCTCAAGGATAAGGAAAATGAGGCGCCCAAGACGAACGGGAAACAGCCTGCGGTTGCGGACGAGTCGATGAAGACGATTGAGATCTGAGCATCCATGAGGGACAACAAGTGTTTGGAAGAACGAAGAGCCTGCACTGGCACTGGCACACAGACAACGATGGCATGAGACTCTTAATTTTCTGCAAAGCTCCGCAAAGAGGCAACTCTTTACACTTTACATTGGTAAAAAACATTTCGGCGTTGGGGGCGTCGTGTCGAACACGCAACGAATCCATTATTCTATTTTATTTCCGAGGGCCGGATTCTTTTGTCGCTGCCCGAATGGTGGCGCGGCAGAGAAGGTATTATACGGAGGAGTGGAAATAACATACAGCTTTCTACCTATATCCTGGTCCTTTTTTTTTCTTTATTACTCCTCCGATCTCGGGTAGGGAAAGACGGCAATCAGAGGGCAGAGCAGGAGGTGGAGGAGAAGAGGAATGGATTTCAAAGCCGCGGGGGGGCAAGGGAATGTTGTCCCTTGGCCTATATAGATGGGACAATGTTAATTATTGTACGATTAAGAATCACGGTTTAAATCCAAGTCTCTGGTATTGTTCTGCGGTCAAAAAGAGGAGTTTCAAGTGATGAGTGTTGTGGGTTTGGTTAAGTGTGACGTTGGGAAGTAAAGTGCAAAAGTGGCGTGCAGCCGCACATGAGGGGATGTGCATGTTCCGCATGGCAGTGTAGGATCCTCGTGTAACAATGAGCTAGAGGTGTGCTGATTGGTGATGGTGTTGGTTGATGGTGGAGGAAGTGAATAGGATGTGTATTCTGGCAGATGGATGGCGGTTATGTTCCAACAACGTAGTAGGTATATTGGTTCGCGTTTGACTACACGCAACGACTTTGTAGTAGATGTGTGTGTAGGGTATGTTAACGGGGTTAGATTGGTAGATTTGAGGAAGAGTATCTACTATGTTACCACTGACAGACGATCTAGCAAAGGCCCATGTTAAGCATAATCTCTGGTTATGGCCCAATTACTTTTGAAACTGAAGCGGTATGATTGCTCCAGAGTATGCCAGACGCAATTTAGTATCACCCATCTCGAATGCCAAACCACCAACCAATCTCGGCAACGGTACGACCCGAGGCACTTGAGGTCAACCCACTGGACTAGTCGATGACTCAGCTTCTCAAACCAGTCCTCTCATCTATCTAACACGCACCTCCTTGCACGCATCTCGTCTCACTTCTTCCCTTTAAGCTTCAGCTGCATCACAGAGCCCCCCTGCCGACTCGCAGACAAAGCGCGAACCAACCCTGTCGAGCAGCGCCACGCTTGTCTTTGGGGTGGGCGGTTGGCCGTCGAAAATAGATGCCCCTGCATGCCAATCAGCCACGGCCAGTGGACCGCCGCCCGCAGATCCGGCATTTGGGCTGGCGCCGGCGGCTACTGGACACTTGCAACCGCTGGCTGCATATTGGCTTTTGCTGGAAACGGTCGCGACAAACGGCCGGCCTGGCGCAATTGAGAAAAAAACTCTGGGGTCAAGAGGCTGATTTAAGGTGATTATGGTGCAGCTCACTGCAGTGGTCCGGTCCATGGGCGCACGCCACAGTCACAGGGCGCTGCTCGGGCCGCCTCCAGAGGATCGACAAGGGGCTACCTTACCAGGACCAGGGCATGTCTGGAGCGCAGCGCTGTAGGATTGTCTGGGTAGCATTCAGTCGCATTCAGCCTCGAGGCTAAGCTCCCCGCGCAAGCTTCGAATTGGTCGGATCCGAGTCGGCGGCGCTTAACCGCGCGATTCCCCCAGCATAGCCTGTCCGCTTGGTGTTTCGCAATGAGGATTGTTTGCCCAACCTGCATGTTGAACCTGCCTTAACAGCTGCGCTGCCATTTTGCCGCACCGGCTGTTTGCGCTGCTCGTGTGTGGTTGTTGGTTCTCACGATGGAGGATCACGGCCTCGGCACTTGGAGTGCGCTGTCTCCGCGGTGCAGCAGAGTCTTTAGAGACTCCGCCCCCGGCTGAGATTCCGTCCGTCATGACCTTTTCTTCTGTCTTGGATTTTTGATTATTGGGTAGCTGGTCGCTCTTCTCTTTCTTGCCTGTGCTCTCGCTCTGTGTTGTCATTTCTTTCACTCGTTTACGCTCTCGTCTCAAAGATGGTTTCCGCCTGGGATATGGTGGCGGAGCGGGTAGCTTCGAATGCTGCGTTCGAGTATGCCGCTGTTGAGCCCGGTACTAGAGAGACCACCAGAGAGACCAACAACAGAGAGACCAACAACAGAGAGACCAACAGAAAGATGACCAACAGAAGGATGACCAACGACAAATACAAGTCACTCCAGACTATCAAAAGTGAGCCCCCCCAAGAGAAACCGATCCCTGGCTGGAAACCCATCTCCCTGTCAACTCCAATCCTCTCCTTCGTCATCTTCATCACCATCCTCCTCGCCGGCGCCATCGAGACTCTCGCCCAGCGAAGCGCAGCACGGGGCGGACTCGCCTTGTCCCCGTCCCTCGACCAAATACCGAAATCCATCAATCTTAGTTATCTCTATGGCCCCACCACCATCGCTGTTCTATACAGCATAATCTGGAGCTGGATCGACCTGGACGCGAAGCGCATGCAGCCGTGGTTTGAGCTGTCCAAGCCCAAGGGCGCCACGGGCGAGGATTCGATCTTTTTGGACTACCAGTACGACTTTGTTGCTTCGGTCCCTTTCAAATCTGCGCGGAGGAAGTAAGAATGAACCCGTCTTGAGTTAGACCGCCATGGGCTGACGATAATCCAGGCACTGGCTTGTCTTCTTTGCAGGGACTTCCATGGTCATTGTTTTCTGGCTACTCACTCCCTTACAGAGTGCTCTAATGGGCACGAGTATTGTTGCCCAGACCGAGCGGGCCACAATAAGCTTACGATCGCAATTACGTCCGTTGCGTGAGCAAGTTGCTCTCATCACCCCCCATTTCCTCACCACGGCCTACGCCATCGAATGGCTTGGCCAGCCGTATCCCCAGTTCGCGACATCCCAGTATGCTTTGCTTCCGTTCTACTTGCAGGATGATCTAGCGCCTGTTTCGGTCGCGTCAAACTGGACGGCTGCAACGACCAAGTTCACAACCGAGCTGAGTTGCTGGCCAGCTGAACATGAGGTAAGCTTTCCCAAGGGAACAATATCCTACGACTTCTTCAACGGTCAAGGATGCAATGCGTCGGTTGAGTTTACCACGTACGGAAATTATTCAATGATTTACGTCGGATATGCACCCAGTGACTACTCGCAGTTTGCTCTGGAGAGTCCCAGTTGTCCCAAGACGGCCAATTCAACCCACCAATTCCTGGCCATTTGGGCTGCTGAAATCGATGGCCCTCGCTTAGACTCAGGAAATCCAGACTTCAACATCACGGCCATCTTCTGCCAACCCAAGTATTACAAACAGCAGGTGCTTGTGACACTGGAATCAGGAGATCTCAGGCCCATAGATGATTCCATTCAGGCTTTATCCCCGCGGGAACTTTTGACCGAGGAGGAATTCAACTCCACCGCGTTCGAATATCTTCTTGCGAATGGAATGTCTGAAAGCGACATCACGAGGGATTATCCCTTCAACAGTGTCACCGAGCAACTCCCGCTTCTCGAAAATGCCACTCTCTCTCGTCCCATCTCCAACATGGTCGGCTTTGCTTTGGCAGGGCAGAGTGCGCCTCTCGTCGACTATTCTTCCCCAGAAAAACTTGCGAGCATTTACCATGATGCTCACCAACACCTGTTTTCTGTTGCCATTGACGACTTGCTCACCAACAGCACAACAATGACCAACCGCACGGCGTCGGTCGACTTTTTCCTCTACGGCGTGGTGGTTAGTAGGGTTTTCGCAACGACTGTTGAATGCCTACTGGGCGTCGTCGCGGTTTTCACTGCTCTTGTACTGTGGTTTAGTCGTACCGCACTGAGCAATTTGCCGAAGAATCCCTCCACTTTGGGGAGATATCTCGACCTCTTTCGACACAGCCCCGAGCTCCTTCATTCATTCCGATCGATGGACAACACCAATGAGAAATACACCGTGGAACAGTTCCGAAAGGACGAATTCCAGCTGTTTTATGATCGCTCCTCGAAGCGTACCAATGTCACTATTAATAAGATCCAGTCAGACGTGCCGAAATCGATTGGGGAGAACCTGAAGCCCCAAAAGGGCTACTACACACCCGTGAAGCCGTGGATTCTGAGGAGATGGACCGGGTCTCTCTTTATTATCGTTCTTGTCGCAGGAATCGCTGGCCTCTCCTACCTGAAACTGCAGGAAAAGAAGCTAGGTGGTAAGCAGCTTTGCAATTGTTGAACGGTATAACGGCTAATCAATCTAGGGCTCCAACGTCCATCTGAAAACTTTGAGGTTTTGCAACTCCTGACAAACTACGTTCCAACGATATTCGCCACCTTGATCGAACCCCTATGGGTCCTCTTGAACAGGATGCTCTGCGTGCTGCAGCCGTTCAAGGATCTCTGGGAAGGGAGCGCACGATCATCCGTCTCGATGGACGCCACGTATACTTCTGTCCCGCCCCAGCTCGTCATGTGGAGGGCCATCAAGTCCCGCCATTTCATTCTCGCCCTGGTATGCCTAATGGCTCTCCTCGCCAACGTGCTTGCCGTTGGCCTTGGTTCCTTGTTCAACGAAGCACCTACAACGGCAACGTACCAAGAGGTTATACAACCAGCTTTCGCGCCCCGGTTTGACAACGATACAATCTACAGTTTTGAGGATTACCTCTTCGACAACAACAACGACGCGCTCAAGTACCAAAACCACTTTTACGTCGCCATGGCCAACATGGTATCTGGAACGGCCTTGCCTCCATGGGTATCCAAGGACTACTTCTTCCAGCGGTATGACCTACCTGACTCTGACAAGACTGCAGTGGGAGATACATACAATGTGACGAGCCGGGGATTCGGACTCAATGGAAATTGCACCGCGGTATCTGCTTTCGAGGTGTCAGCTGACCTGGATTACACATGGCGGGACGGTACTTGCCCAAATCTCATTGAAAGAGCCGCTGGGAGAATGCGAGACTCTTTCCAGCCGGATGGCCAGGAAGGCCCAGCAGGAATCGAGTGCGTCTTCACTGCGAGCGGCTCGACCATTCCTGAAATTTGCGACGTGCCCCTGACCATGGGGTGGGCTCGTTCTGCCAATCTGACCGACGACGACGAGCCGATGGAAGCCAGCTTTGTTCTATGCGAGCCGATCTTTGAGACGGCCATGTTTAACCTCACGATTGACTCTTCCGGGCATGTTCTTTCGTATCAGAAGACAAGCGATCTGGAGACGACCTTGGGTTATGCCGAGTCAAAAGACCACACGGACGTCATGATTGAGAACTACAATCATCAATGGGACTTATACGCACCCGATTGGCACAATGACACGGTGTCACGCGACTGGATGAACTATTTTATATTCCTCTCGACAGGCTCACGGGACGCTTTGGATCCAACATTGTCCACACCTGATCCCGAAGAGCTCAGGCCGGTAGTGGAAGACATGTACCGTCGGCTTTTCCCCATCTTTCTGAGCTTGAATGAGCACTTCCTCGACCACACGAACATGGGCCGGTCCATCACAACCACTCGAAGCACCAGCGAGACCAGAATATTCATGGAAGACATCTCATTCATCATCACCATCGTTATTCTTGGCATGAACACGGTCGTGGCAACGATTTTCTATATCCGCGCCGTTGCATTCGTCTTACCGCGCATGCCGACCACGCTCGGTTCGATCCTGGCGTACATTGCCCCGAGCCGACTCGCAAGTCCTACCCTGGAACAGGAGAAGGACAAGGAAAGTCGGACATTTAGTTTCGGAAGATATATCGGTGTCGATGGGGATGTGCACATTGGTGTTGAGATGGATCCTTATGTTGTCCGCGTAGATCCAGCATCCCTAAGGAGCGGGAATGGCTTTTTCAGTCGGATGCGTACTCGCTTTTCCCCTCCTACGCATGAGCCAGTTAGAAGCGGGCCGTGGATATGAGTGCAGGAATTGTAAAATAGATGAATAGGTAATGGTTATGATACCCAGCCAGAAAGAATTTTAATAACAGCGAGATACTTTAAACAAAGCCAAGGGGCGAGCAGTGGTTAAGCTGGTAGCGAATGTTTATTGAAATGTGTAAAAGTACAGCGAGTCTCGAAAATGAATCGAGCTCGGATCTGAAAGAAAGTAAATATAAATCTGAGAAGATGTCGTTTGACAGTGTCCAAGCCCAATCCTACGCCCCATTTCCCGTACCCTAGATCCCTCCCCAACCCAGAAAGATTTTTTGTCTAGAATGAAATTTATCCACGAATGCGGAGAGAGCGGCGCATCTGCGAAATGCCTCTCTTGGCAGACAGCGCAATGTCAGCGGACTGACCAGGAGTGCAGCTCACGCCGTCGGAAAGAGCCTGGGCCGCAGTCCAAGCACCACTGGCACAGCGCTGGAATGAAGTGCCGCCAATGCAGTTCCACTCGCCCTCGGTAGTGCAGGCAGTACCAGCGGTGAAGGTCTCACCAGAGCTGGAGCCATCACCGGAACCACCACCGGAGACGGGGGTGGAAGTGGCCACAGGAGCCTCGGTAGCAACAGCAGTCGTAGCAACCGGAGCAACGGTGGTAGCAGCTGGGGCCTCAGAGACGGTAGCGGCTGGGGCATCAGAGACGGTGATGAAGACGCCTCCAGGGGCGGTCGCAGAGCTGCCGCTGCCACCGCCATTGGCGGGAGCGGCGGTGGTGGCAGGAGTAGCAGCAGTGGTGGTGGCAGCCGGAGCGTTGGTAGCGGTGGCAGAGCTACCGCCGCCACTGCCAGCTGCGCATCCAGTACCGGTGGGAGCAGCGAAAGCATCAGTAGAGCCATTGAGTTTCTCTACTTCACTTCCAGCGTTGGGGAACTCGACATCGGTATCGGACACAGTGCCGCAGCCGTTGCCGATGTTGGCAGTGAACATATCGGGGAGAGAGCTAAGGTGGTCGGCGGAGCCACCTGAGCCAGTGACGGTGAGAGGAGCGCAGTTCATGTACATTTCGCGGTTGCCGACCTTGTTGAACCAAGTCCAAGCGAGGGTGTAGTTGCCAGAAACGAGCTCCTTCGGGACGGTGAAGTCATAAGTGTAAGGGTCCACGGCGTTGGCGTCGTCTCCAATGTTTCCTGCTTCGCCCTGAGCAGGGCAGCCGCCCTCGATGGACTTGATGACCTTCCAGACGGAGTTCGCGTCGGGTGCAAGGTCTGTGGTAACTGAAATTTGGCAAGATCCACCACCGTGGACGGCAGTACCAACGAAGGAGAGCTTTTGGGTGCTTCCCTGAGCGTAGACATTGCTGGCTCCCTGAGCGTCATAGACGCCATCTCGTTGCTTGCAGGGGAAGTCGGAACCGCTGGCATCGAGGGGCGAGTTGTTCAGGTTGGACTTGCCATAGGGGACGGGGTTGCTGATCATCATGTGGGCACTGGCAACGGAGGCCAGGCCAGCAAGAAGGAACGTCTTGGAGAACATGTTGAAGGATGGTGAAATCTAAACGTTCCAGACGATAGATGTGGTAATTGCAGTGAGATTGTCGTCAAGACAGATGTCGAGTAGAAGTCGACGTGGTGGTATCACAAAAGATGGTAGATAGATAATGCGCCAGGCAATACTGTGAAGTGAGTTCTGAAAGTGAAAAGAAGAAAGGACTAGCCTTTGAAAAAGAGAAGAAGAAGGAATGGAAGGTCGTGAAGACTATCTCACTGAAAGGATGGACTGTGGACTTGAAGGCCTGAAGAACAAAAAAGACGATTGAGGGTGGTGATGGGGACGTCTTATATGGACTGGAATCCATCCCAAGGACTGGACATCGGATGCCCACAGGAGAGACTGACTAGGGTCAAAGAGAAAGGGGAGTCCGACACGAGCTGCAGGAACAAGCGCTATCCCTGGAAGTGAGTGCATCGATTGTCACTGGGGGTGAGCTATAGCCCCTTCAGGACAAGGGAGAGACAAGTTCTGAATACCTGGCCAGTCAGGTACGGGCATCGCCCTTTGACAAAGACGTTTCGAAGCAGCGCGGAAGGCCCAGGGGTATGCGGGTCAAGGACGATGTGCAGCAAACGGCAGGTGATAGGCTGGCTGCATTGTTTCAAGGCGATTTGGTCACCAGTAGTAGTGTGAGCGGGCTTGGTCCAGGACGGCCAGAGCTCAGACGGCGTTCAGACCCCTGGCTAATGCGGACTGCGGAGGCGTTTGCAGGGTCCAGGAAGGATACTGCCGAACAGGACCTGCGGGAGAGGGAGGCGTGGCCTAATTACCCTACCAGCGCAATGGGGGGATGGGGCATGACGGGCTCATGCAGATCTGCCAGGTCCCTGTCGTGCTGGATTGGCCTCCGTGAGCTCTAGTGTAACACCCATTTTTATTCGCTTGCTTGCAAGGCCGTCAGCTTAGCGTAGGCCGCCAATCGTGGCGAAGACCTGAGCGCGGTGTACAAAGAACGGAGGTCGGCACAATGCACAGAGTAGGGCATGAGATCCATGTGGCGTGGTTGGTTCTTGGTGTGCGTTGACATCTGTGGCCAGGATGGCGGCCGCCACTGGCCGCCAATCAGACCCGGCCGAACCGATTACTCGGAATCGGAGTCCGCCATACGGAGTAAATGGAGACAACATGACGGACCTTCATGGGCCTTCATGCGGCCAGTGGCTCGTCCAGGCTTCTCGTGCGCTACCGTGCTAGGGTTGACGGACGGCTTCGCGGCAGGCCCCAGCATTGGGTTCCAGTTCAGTTGCCGTCTCATCCTACCGAGTACTTGCCTTTGTCAGAACAGAACATTGCAGAGGAGACTGACGGGCTGGGATTGCATGTTTGCTCTTGGATCCACGTTTGAGTCAAAGCTGATGCAAATCCTTTGCTATGCCTTTGGCCTTGCCGTATCCGCTCGCCATCGCCATCGCCGGCATACAGCCCCATGACAGTGGAGTCCGATGCCATTCAGGGAATCCATTCAGGGAATCAGGGGTAATAAGCCACGGGACAGGGGTTCAGGGGCTGGCTGGCTGGCTGGGACGGGTCGGGGCAGCCGATCCACTGGATCTGGAATAGTCAAAACTGCCGCCCACCAGTCGTTCGTCGAGATGCTGCCAAGCCTCAGACATTGTCGACTGTGAGACGACACTGGGGTCCAAAGAAGGAAAGTTCTTGACCCGGGGGAAAACATGGCGTGCGTGCCGCGTGTAGGCTGAGTCAATATTCGTGCCGTAGCCGGACGTATGTACGAATGCGTGCAGTTTTTTTTCGCATTGGTCCTGTCGCCGTTCGCGATGGACTGTGGCTCAGATCCGAACAATGCCAGCCACAGTCAATGCTCGCTGGAGACCAGTCGTATTGGCGGGGATATGCTTAGTAGATCTCGGAGACGTCGCTCTGAGCCTACATCTGGACATGGCTTCCTTGGAGGCCTGGCACAATGACACTGGACCACGGGTCTGGGCAACTCCCTATTTTGGGTGCTCAAGGGCTTTTGGCGCCTTGCCGAGGCTGACTGCGTCGGGAGGAGAAGCTGACAGCCTGCGATCCAGATGACGACAAGTATAGCGACTCGTGTTTGTGGTGAAACCGGGCCAGTTTCATAGACGTCCGTTGTCTTTTGGGCTGTCACCTGCCGGAAACAGCCATCCGTTGTTTCCTGGGCGGGTGCAGTGACATCTACGGCGATGGCCACGACCACGACTCGTTAACGCGTTTGTCGCGCCGGCTGTATCACGGCTGCATCGCGGCTTGCAATGGTTGGCGTTGTGATGACAAGAGATCGTGATGGTGGAGTTTGTTTGGTTTGGGTTCCGTGCGTAGCCGCCCGGAGAGGCAACCGACTGACTCCCGCTGACTCTTTTCTCCTGACGTGGCGGGTGGCAGGTGCGCAATTGACCGCCAGTTGCAAGTGCGCAGCGCCTGTAGCGGCCCCCAGCTCGCCAGTTTAGGGAGCTTCCCAGGCAGCCACTCCGGCGCCGCTGGGCCGTTAGCGTCTACTGCTACCGCGATCTTTGGTGCAACCGCCAGGCCATCCAATTGACCTTTGAGAATCACCCCTGTTTGCGCCCTGTGTGACACCGAAATGCTGATATTCCCCGAAGCTGGTTTTTGTTTGGCCGTTTCTGCTCTCTAGGACTTCTGTAGAAGGTAATATCAGCCTAGGTCTGGCCCAGCTGGATTCTACTCCATACCAAGTGTGATCCCAATTCGAAGGGAATTCCTTTTACGGATAGCTCCAATAGTCGCGTGAGAATAGTCGCCTACGTCGGTCCCGACTCTCACCTTCAGCTGCTGACAGGCATCGCAAGACTTTCATCACTTCCTTCCGGCGGCCGCCGCTAGATCGGTGCTGGAGGGATATAGACACCACGCTGTGGCGTGATGGGACGACTCGTCGGACCTGTCGTTCATCCCCGCCGGGGCCAGGAGACCAGATGACGGGCCGATGTGGCAACCCAAGAGCATGAACCAGGATACTTTCGCTGGTGAGGCACGAAAGGAAAGAAAAACGCTCTGTCCACGTACTCCCAGCGATGCTGCATGAAGCCTTGGGTGGAGAGGGCGAGCACCGACCAGCCTTCTGTAGTATTCTTGGTGGAGCTGCGAAGATCTGCCCGACTTTCTTGGCCTCTGACTCTCTGTTTCCCACCTTAGATCAAACATACCATTGACAAGGGCGGCTATAACAAGTACGAGTCGACTGCCACCATGAAACATCGTCCCCGCTTGCGACGTACCCCAGAGAATTTTCCTCGACTCTTTTTGGCCACCTTACGTACGGTCTTGACAGTGGTTCTCAGCCCCATTACAGATAGATTAAACATGCGCTCTGTGCTTTCGTTGTTTGAGATCGACGGTAATCCTGAGGCCAAGGCCAGAGCTCTTTTCTGTAACGAATTATAATTAGACACTCAATGTTGCTTTCATCTTCCTGCAGGATTCGCCGCGACGTTTCTACGGTCGCAGCATTCAAAGCGAATTGCTGACAATCGTAACATTAGCGATGGCGACGACCTGATTCTGCTGCTCAAAGGAAGTGGGCTAGCTCTTCAGGTTTGCGACCCGACACACTAGTCATGTCCCAGTGACAACAATATGCGTGGCGAACTAAAAACCAACCACCACGACGTCTTTCTAGAGTATTCTATACTTTTCACCTGCTTGTGGATAACTTGCTACCGGTCGCTTGGTTTGGAGGGGTACCGTTCTTTGACTGATGGCTGGGCCATTCTTTGACAGATGGTTGGCACGCGCACGATTGGAAACTGTTGGGGCTTGCGGTGACATAAAAAAGTCTTTCATATCTATCTACTCTGCGTGGCAGCTGGCACTTGAAACTTTTGCCTTTTATCCGCTCTATTGGCGTCGTTGACATTTAAACACCCCTCACTGCCAACCCAAGACGGCTTTCTTTCATGCGGTCATATCGGCAACTGACTCATCCGGAGCCGGCGCTTGGAGAGTTGGTCAAACGGAATTGTCAACGATGGCCTTATCCTCGGGGTCTGGGTCAAAAGTATCAGTGAACGTGCTTTAACTGGCGGGGGCAGAGTAAGAGTCCTGACCTTGATCCGATTTCCACTCACCCCGAGTCCAGTAGGCCATCTTCTCGGCGCGGAACTCGGCATAGTCCCATTCCTTCTTCTCCAGACAATCGGGCTGGTTGAAGACGTATACCGACGTCTCTTTGTGCTCATCACCACTGGTAGTGTCGCCATCCTTTTTCACAAGCTTGACCTTGACATTCTCTCTGTTATAGTCTGAACCCTCAAAGTAGTCGAGCTTCTCGATGTTGGCGTCAGTCAGCCCCGTGGCGTAGATGCCCAAAACTGTGTGCCCCTCCTCGGCGATGATGCCAGGATAGTCGGCGTACTGGACGCGATGGCGACAGTATCCATCCAATATGGCTGGCGTAAAGGTGTGCATGTCTTTGATGGCTTGAGGAGGGTTCTTGTCTCCGTAGCAGACACTGAAGAAGACCTCGGGGGCCATCTGCTGTCAGTTAGTACTGCGGTGTCACATAACATGGGGATATGAGTCTTACTAGTGTTCCTGTGAGATGAGTTAGTACAAAAATCCACAAAGCGATACAGTGAGCGAGACTGGGACATACCATAAAAGAAGGCGGTAAACTCTCCACTCATCTTGTTCTCGGATCTGGTGTAGTGGTTCGAACCGGTAAGGTAAACGCTTGAAGCTGAGCCTTATTGCTCTGGAATCAGACCTGAAGTTCGTGGTAGGTGATGATGTAGAAGAAGAGTCCGTCTTAATGAGAAAACTGTGTAGAAATAGGAATCAAAGGCTGTGCAATCAGGGCAGTTCGGGAAATCAAGGTAGTTTAGGCAATCAGGGCAGTTTAGGCATTCAGGGTAGCTTAGGCAATCAGGGTTGTTTAACTGCTTACCTATGATTGGGAAGCTATCCGTGAGGGGGATGAGCGGGATTCGTCTCCACCCGTGGTGTTTGGTGGGGCACTTCAACGTCCTGTACTACGTAGTACGTCCGTTTCTTGATGGCCACGTGAGTGTAAACAACAGGCAGAAGTTTTCAAGGCAGAAATATCTCCTGATACACAGCGAGTTGGAGGCGAACTTATAGGTCTCGCAGACGCCTTCTTTCAGTGATTCGCGGCATCTTTCAGTGATTCGCGGCACTGATAGATGCCTTTGTCTCCTGAAGCGCAATTGGTCCACGATAAGATAAGATAAGATATGAACTCGTGAGTGGAAGCTCCTAGGCAACTCGCACGCATAGAGCCCCACTCAGGCAGCCAGCCTGCAGGGGCTAGTGTCGGAACAATATTCTTACGTCGCCTAGCGCAAGTGGAATTGGCGGCTGCGGTCCCCAGATTCGATGTTCTCTAATTTTCAACGCGAGGCGACCTTCACGTCTACCTGGAAATCCGCCGCGCCGAAGCCCTTGAAATACCAAGGCCACACCTGCATTCACTTCACCCCCCGAACCCAACTTTCGCCATCGACATATCCGAACCGAAAACCACTCCAGTCATCGTCGGCCGAACTATCCCCATCGATTCCCCCGTTTCCGAAGCAGCGCAGGCTTTCGCGACAGCTTCGCGAAGCACTAGCTCTGAAGCTATTCCCCCCGAACGTTAGGGGTCACCACCACGTCGACCCTCCCGCGGATGGAAGGGAGCGTCGCGTCGTGTGGACGCCAATAATGCAGCCATGTCGGGAACCACTATTGACGATGTCGTAAAGCGACTCAGCACACCCGAAATAGGTACGGACACCCAGTCGTTCGCACACCCCACCATGTCTTGTGTCGCAATATCTCCACCGTGGTGTTTCGCTTACTCTGTATTATCCAGATGTCCGGCTCAAGTTGGAAGCCGCAACGACATTGCGTGACAGCTTGGATCACTACACTAGTGGCCCTATTTACCCTCCATTCCTCAAGCGATTAATGCCAATCTTCATAACCATTCTCAGAGGACCATGTACTTTTCAAAGCAACTCACCGGAGCAGGTCAGTCGGATTAAACGATACACATGAGTTGCTATTGACTGGTTTACAGAGACTCCGCAACTGCATCCTCGAAGTTCTCCACCGATTACCTACCGCGCCTGCGTCCCCCGAACCGTTTGAGCAGTACGCCGAAGAGATTGTCGACCTCTTAATGCAACTTGTTCGTACCGATAACGAGGAGAATGCGACGCTATGTGTCAAAATTACATCAGATATCATGCGCCACCAGCACAAGGTGCTCCAGGGCAAGGTCCAACTGTTCCTGTCCCTCATCCAGGAGCTTTTCGAGCAGATGGAAAAGGTGGTCAGGGAGCAACTCGACAATGCATCCTTGACTGCCCCTTCTCAGTCTGGGGGACCTTCAACACCAGGCAGCTCACAAACGAATTTCCAGTCCCCTAGACCAGGATCACCGGTGGCTTCAGTGACGGAGCTTGGTGCTGACCCCCAGCAACAAAACCGACCGCTCTTGAAGGGCATGCAATCTTTCAAGGTTCTCTCCGAATGCCCGATCATTGTCGTCTCGATTTTCCAGATCTACCGAAATACGGTGCAGCAAAATGTACGGAAATTTGTTCCACTCATCCAGAATGTCTTGTGCCTGCAAGCAGCGGCGCAACAACAAGCGCACGCCGATGCTGCTGCGAGAGGGACCATTCACACTGGGGTGAGCCCCGCGATCAAGAACCGGGCGGCGTTCGGCGACTTCATTACGGCGCAAGTTAAAACGATGAGTTTCCTGGCCTATCTTCTCCGACAATACGCATCGCAGCTCAACGACTTCTTGCCACGATTGCCAGACATCGTCCTCAGGCTCCTAAAGGACTGTCCTAGGGAGAAGTCCGGTACCAGGAAAGAGCTGATTGTCGCAATTCGGCACATCATCAACTACAACTTCCGAAAGATCTTCATTCCCAAGATTGACGAATTGTTGGATGAGCGAACACTCACTGGTGATGGGCTGACTGTCCACGAGACTATGCGACCGCTGGCTTACAGTATGCTCGCTGATCTTATCCATCATGTCCGCGAATCTTTGAAGCCTGAGCAAATCCGTAAGACCGTCGAGGTCTACACTCGGAACCTGCAAGACAGCTTCCCCGGGACGAGCTTCCAGACCATGAGCGCCAAGCTCCTCCTGAACATGGCTGAGTGTATTGCCAAATTGCCTAACAAGGCCGATGCACGATACTACCTACTCATGATTCTAAACGCGATCGCCGACAAGTTCGCTTCCATGAACCGAAATTACCCCAACGCCGTGAAGCTCTCGAAGCTCTTCCACGAGCAACTTGCAGCCGGGACTACCGAAACATACCTTGCGGACAAGGATTACCCACCTGACTGGGACGAGACCGACATTTTTACTGCTGTTCCGATCAAAACCACAAATCCCCGCGACAGGGGCGCAGACCCAGTGGTCGACAACAAATTTCTCTTCCGAAACCTGATGACGGGTCTCAAGAACACCTTCTATCAGCTGAGGACGTGTAATGTTGGCACCACGGTTGACCTTCAGAATGCCCCTACGCACTGGCAGGAGGTATCTTACGGGTTCACTGCCGAGGAGGCCAAGGTCATCGTTAAGCTGTTCCGAGAGGGAGCCTACGTCTTCAGATATTACGAGATTGAGAAGCCCGCTGCAGAGTCACAGTACATGTCACCAGTGGAGTACATGGCGAACTTCTACATGGTCTCGAGCAGCAAAGAAGAAAAGGACCTACTCGAGAGCTTTGCGACCGTCTTTCATGCCATCGACCCAGCCACTTTCCATGAGGTTTTCCAGCAGGAGATCCCCCGACTTTACGAAATGATCTTTGAGCATACTGCATTGTTGCACATCCCCCAGTTTTTCCTTGCGAGCGAGGCAACTTCGCCTAGCTTTTGCGGGATGCTGCTCCAATTCCTCATGGAGCGGATAGACCAAGTGGGCTCGGCGGATGTACACAAGTCCTCGATCCTGCTGAGACTCTTCAAGTTGGCATTTATGGCGGTCACGTTGTTTGCTGGTCAGAACGAGCAGGTCTTGTTGCCACATGTTGTCAGCATTGTCACACAATCCATCGAGCTGTCAACAAAGGCTGAGGAGCCTATGAACTACTTCCTCCTGCTGCGCTCACTGTTCCGCAGCATCGGCGGTGGTAAGTTCGAACAGTTGTACAAGCAGATTCTCCCCCTTCTCGAGATGCTCTTGGATGTTCTGAACAACCTCCTCATGGCGGCGCGAAAGCCCGCAGAGCGTGACCTGTATGTAGAGCTCTGCCTCACAGTTCCGGCTCGTCTAAGTCATCTCTTGCCGCACCTGAGCTTCTTGATGCGTCCATTAGTCGTCGCCCTGCGGGCCGGCACGGATCTCGTTGGACAGGGATTGCGAACGCTTGAGCTCTGTGTTGATAACCTCACGGCCGACTACCTCGACCCTATCATGGCGCCCGTGATCGACGAACTGATGACAGCCCTGTTTGACCATCTGAAGCCACATCCCTATAGCCATTTCCATGCTCACACAACAATGAGAATCCTTGGCAAGCTTGGCGGCAGGAACCGCAAATTCATGACTGGTGCTCTGCCACTCGGCTACAAGGAATACGCGGACGACCCTTCAAGCTTCGACCTGAGACTGATCGGTTCAAAGAAAGACCGAGCATTCCCTGCCGAGATGGGTATCGATTCCGCCATCCAGAAGTTGATGGAGGTTCCAAAGTCCGGGAAGAATAACCAGAACCGGCAGTACGATGGGCATTACAAGAAGCAGGCCCTTCACTTGATCAAGTCGCAATTGAAGCTGCGAATCGGATTCGATCAGCTGCCTGAAGATTTCCCCAAACTCCTGCGCCTGCAAGCTCAAGATTTCCTGGCTCGCAAGCTTGATATTAACCTCGCCAGTTTCGAGGTTTCTGATCGAGAGCGGTCAATTCCGAAGAAGGACGGAGAGGATCTGAATGTGAAACGATTACTGAAGGCCATCATGTTTGCCGAGTCGATACCCGAGTTCAAAGAGGAAGCGAACACATTTCTCCACAACATTTGCAAACACTTTGCAATCATTGAAGTCGGCCGTGCTTTGGTTGACCTGAAGAGGACTTTCAGCCCATTCGATCCCTTGGCTGGTGAAGGCCCCTTGCATATCGACACTCGGAATCTTTCAGATGCTATTGTCGAGTGTCTCTCATCGGATCACCCGGATGTGCGCGAGTCAGCCCAAGGCGCTATTCGGGAAATGCACACCTGCATCGCCACCATCTTGGGCTCAGAGACCGGTGTCGGGCGACTTCCATTCTTTGGCCATCTCAGCAGCACATTCTGTCATACCTGTTATGAAGAAGAATGGTTCACCAAGACGGGCGGAAGCTTGGGCATAAACTTCTTGCTTACGGAGCTCGATCTGGGCGATGCCTGGGTAGCATCCAAGCAAACCGAGTTCATCCGGGCGCTCATGTACGTCATCAAGGACATGCCCCAAGACCTCCCAGAGAAAACAAGGTGTCTAGCTCAGACCAGTCTTGAGGTTCTGCTCAAACGCATCACAAAGAACATCAAGAAGGAAGACGCACTGCCGATCCAGCAACAACAAGGCCAGCCTCAGGTAAAGCAGCCTCGCCTCGCCCAGATCTGCATGCAATTCAACAACGAGCTGTCCCACATGAACAAGCACGTCCGCGAGACTGCCAAACGATCTTTGGAACTCATCGCCAAGGCCGCTGGTTGTGAGGTCTGGGAGCTCATCGACCCCTACAAGGATCGGTTCCTGCAGCCCATCTTCGCCAAGCCCCTGCGTGCTCTGCCATTTGCAATTCAGATCGGATACATCAACGCCATGTCGTACCACATGAGCATCAAGAGTGATTGGGTTACTTTTGATGAGAATTTGAACCGGTTGTTGATGGAGTCTTTGGCCTTGGCTGATGCCAGTGACGAATCGCTTGCCAACAAGCCTGCTGAATTCCGCACCCATGAGCACATTGTCAACCTCCGCGTGTCATGCATTGGACTACTCAGCACCGCGATGACTTTCGAGGAATTCGCCAACACTCCGACAAAGGGCAAGATTCTGTCGGTCTTCTTCAAGTGCTTGTACACCGAGTCCAAACCCACCATCACAGCAGCAAACGATGCATTGAAGTCAGTCTTGGCAGTGGATAGGCGACTGCCCAAGGATCTGCTCCAAGGAGGTCTTCGCCCTGTGCTTCAGAGCCTCTCAGACCCGAAACGTCTCAGCACAGCCGGACTCGATAATCTCTCGAGATTGTTGAAGCTACTTACGAGCTACTTTAAAGTCGAGATTGGTGCTCGCCTGCTTGACCAGATTGACTCCATTGTGGACCCAACCACCATGGAGCAAATTTCCTTCACCTTCTTCGACCAACAGCCCCAGATGAGAGTCATCACCGCAATCCTGAACATCTTCCACTTGCTACCTGCCCCAGCTGAAGCATTCAAGGAGCGTCTCATCGATTGCTTCCTTGGCCTGGAAGACAAGCTTCGCAGAACTCAGCTGAGTCCATTCCGCCTCCCGATATATAGGTACCTCAACCGATATCCCAAGGAGATTTGGGCACATCTACTCGGGAAGGTTGAGGACCTCAAGTACGGTCGATTCTTGGCCCAGGTTCTCTGCCACCCGGACAGTAGTCCTCTGCGAGATGTTGCTGTCGAGAATGTGGAGGGCCTGATCAACCGATGCAATGAAGTCATGGCTCAGAATAATGAGGCCAAGTTTGTTGTTATCATCAACACGATCCATATTCTTGACTCCCTCACCCAGTTTTCTGATAGCTGGATGGACAAGAAGGAGAGCATTGCTTGGCTCAAGAACATTGGCAAGATCCTCGAGAACTCTCTCCGACAGCATACCCTGCCAGGCTATCTTCGACTGCCTGCGTACCAGGGTGCTGAACAGGTGATGGCTGTCCTCGTCAAGTCCCTCGAGAGGTCCCCTAAAGACCTTGACGCTCTCTTTAGCTTGATCGAGATGGTCACTGCCGAGGATCTTCGAATGAGCCACGTTCTGCTCTCATACATTTATAATAAGATTATCTGCAGCGATGCTGTGGATTTCTGGAAGGTCACTCTCCTGCGATGTTTGGACGCGTATGCCGGCAAAGTCGTATCGAACAAGACAAAGCACTTCTTGTTGCACTACATTGTCAACCCCATTGTCGCTATGGATGTCATGCGCAACTGGAACAACTCGGACCAGAACAAGACTCCCAGGCTCATGGATCGCGCCGTCATTGACGCTGTGAGCAGTAAGATCTGGAAGGTTCACCCTGAGATGACGATGGATGACCAGAGCCAACCTGGCATTGATCACACTCGGTTCGAGGTGTTGCAACTTTCTGCAATGCTTGTGAAGTACTACCATACCACTCTCCAAGAGGCACGAAAGGACATCATCAAATTCGGCTGGACTTTCATTCGGCTGGATGATGTCATCAACAAGCATGCTGCCTACGTCGTCATTGGCTACTTCATCGCTCACTATGAAACACCCTCTAAGATTGTCACACAGGTCTATCTGTCACTTCTCAAGGCGAACCAAAACGAGGGTCGTGCTTTGGTGACCCAAGCTCTGGAGTTGATTGCGCCGGTCCTGCCCAAGAGGTGTGGAACTGGCCCGAATGAACGCAATGCCCCTTGGGCCGTGGCTCCTCGCCGCATTCTTGCCGACGAAGGACAGAATGTTCAGCAGATGACTAGCATTTTCCACTTTCTCGTTAAGCATCCTGAACTGTTCTTCGAAGCTCGAGACAAGTACATCATGTTGATCATTAGCTCCTTGCGAAAGGTCGCCGCTCCCCAAAATGCTTCCCACGAGAGTAAGAGGCTCGCTCTTAACATGATGTGGCTTATTTGGACGTGGGAAGAATGGCGGGTCGAAGGGCGAAAGTCGCCTCACGTCAAGTCTCGGTCGCTCTCTGAATCTCCCAACACGAAGAAGAGAAAGCTTGAGAGCGACATCCCAACCTCGTCTCCCCCTGTGCCGAGACAGATGGAACGAGCCGAGTACCAGATTCCTCCTGGCTTCCGGCAGAAGATGATCAAGTACCTCATAGAGTTTATCGCACAACTCAACGAACGATATGTCCTGCCCTCCGCCAAACCCCGAGACCAGGCGATTTCACCTATCCCTTCTCCCCCCCCTGTTGTGACGGAGCTTTGCAAGAAGGCCATGGCACTTCTTCACAACCTGGTCCAGCCTCAGTACTGGGGTGACCTGGACCTGGACCTGTTCCCCAACGTGACCGATGTCATTTTGGCCAGCGAGAAAACGCAGAACATTCTCAATGCTGACCCTACCGACAAGGAGAAGTACGACGAAAAGTTCCTCACCAACATCATCAACACTCTTCAAGTTGTGCGAATTATTTTGAACTCCAAGTCGGACGACTGGATCCAGAAGAATATGCCCGCAATCCAGAAGGTGCTTGAAAAGTGCCTCAAGTCGGAGAATCCTGAGATTCAGGATTGTCTACACCTTTCTGATAAGAAGTACGACGAAAATCGTGATCTTCGATCTATCATCAAGCGCGTCCTCGACTCCGTACCAGATGACACTCCCATGGAAGACGGCGATGCTGAAGGTGAAGCTGAGGCGCAAACCTCGGAGATCGTTGCCTATCTCTCACAGCTTGCCACGGAGGCCATGAATGGGAATAATTACGTATCAGGTGTCAACATGCTTTGGTCCCTTGGGAACCGCAAGCCGACTGTCATTGACCAGCACATTCTGTCGCTCATGAAAGCTCTTCAGAGCAAGCACGCGCGAGAGCATGTACAGCACTACAATGCTGTTGCAAACCAGGCTGCAGGCATGAACCCGCGAACGCAGGACCCTGCCACCCCGACAGGAGAAATGTCAGCCTACGACTTGGACATCCAGACCAAACTCATGATCAAGGAAATTCAGGTTGTGGCATTGAGGATGGAAGTCCTAGGCGACAACAGACGGCCTTTCCTCAGTGTCCTCGCAACCTTGGTGGAGAAATCTATGCACATAGAACTGTGCGAAGAAATCCTCAGCATGGTTGAAGGTTGGGTGTTCCGTTCTGAAGGAACTTGGCCTACTCTCAAGGAGAAGACCGCAGTTCTCCATAAGATGCTGTCATTTGAGCACCGCCAGGATTCTACCATGCTCTCCAAGTTCCTCGACCTGGTCATCCGAATCTACGAGGATCCCAAGATTACTCGCACGGAGCTAACAGTTCGCATGGAACATGCGTTCCTTATCGGAACTCGGGCGGCTGACGTCGACATGCGCAACCGCTTCATGGCCATTTTCGACAAGAGTTTGTCCAAGTCTGCCAGTGCTCGCCTCTCCTACATCCTGACTTCACAGAACTGGGATACTCTGGCCGACTCGTACTGGCTTGCGCAAGCCTCCCAACTGTTGCTCGGCGCAGTGGAGACCAATGCTACCATCCAACTTCATCAGGACGACTTCAAGACGATGCCACTCTCTCGATTGTTAACCGTTTTCACGAAAGAAAAAGAGGCCAGGGAACCGTCTATCATGACCGACGACAAGTATGAGGCCTTGATGGCAACCCATCGACGATTCATGACGGAAGTTGGCGATGTCAAGGTTCGGGACATCATCGACCCTTTGATGCAGCTTCAGCACATCGACTCTCAACTGGCCCATCAGCTTTGGGTGACTCTCTTCCCAATTTATTGGTCTGCTACAGCTCGGGATGATCGAATTGATTTGGAACGTGGAATGGTTGCACTCCTTACTAAGGACTACCACAGTCGCCAGATCGATAAGCGCCCCAACGTCGTCCAGTCCCTTATTGAGGGCGCTGCGAGGACCTGGCCAGAGTGCAAGCTGCCCCCGCACGTTCTCAAGTTTGAGGCTAAGACCTACGATGCTTGGTACACTGCATTGGTTCAGCTTGAGAACGCTGCCATTAGGCCTGAGGCCGAATCGGCGACAGTGCGTGAGAGCAACCTCGACGCCCTCGTGGAGTTGTACGCATCGCTCTCAGAGGATGACTTGTTCTACGGTACCTGGCGACGTCGTTGTCAATTCGTGGAAACCAACGCTGCTCTCTCTTACGAGCAAAACGGCATGTGGGATAAGGCCCAGAAGCTGTACGAAAATGCGCAGATCAAGGCTAGGACCGGCGTCATTCCATTTTCGCAAGCTGAATACATGCTATGGGAGGACCACTGGGTGCTATGCGCGCAGAAGCTCCAGCAATGGGAGATTCTCCAAGACTTTGCCAAGCATGAAAACTTCCAGGATCTGCTCCTGGAGTGCGCTTGGAGGAACACGGACATGTGGCAAGAGGAACAGCATCGCGAGGCTCTCGACAACATCATCAAGGGTGTGATGGATGCCCCAACCCCTCGACGCGCTTTCTTCCAGGCTTTCATGTCTCTGCTCAAGTTCCACAATCAACAAGAGGCTGGAACCGAGTTTGCCCGTGTGTGTGATGAGGCTATTCAGTTGTCAATCAGGAAATGGCATCAGCTTCCAACACGATTGACCAATGCCCATATCCCGTTGCTGCAGAACTTCCAGCAGTTGGTAGAGTTGCATGACGCCAGTGTGATTTGCCAGAGTCTCGCCAACACCAATCAGTCCAACTTGGATGTCAAGTCTGGTGAGCTGAAGCTTCTCTTGGGTGCCTGGCGTGACCGATTGCCCAATGTTTGGGATGACATTACGGCTTGGCAGGATTTGGTCACCTGGAGACAACACATCTTCAGTCTGATCAACCAGACCTACCTGCAGTTGCTTCCTCAGCAAGGCCAGCAAGCTGCTGGTGGGGCTTCTTCCTTTGCCTACCGTGGATACCATGAGACAGCTTGGATCATCAACCGATTTGCTCACGTGGCCCGCAAGCACAGCCTACCAGAGGTCTGTATCAGCCAACTGAGCCGAATCTACACTCTGCCCAACATTGAGATCCAGGAGGCCTTCTTGAAGCTACGCGAGCAAGCCAAGTGCCACTACGAGAACCCCGAGGAACTCACTAGTGGTTTGGATGTTATCAACAATACCAACCTCAACTACTTCAGCCCACAGCAGAAGGCCGAATTCTACACGCTGAAGGGAATGTTCCTTGAGAAGCTCAAGCAAAAGGACGAAGCCGACTCGGCTTACGGCACTGCCTTGTTCTTCGATATCGGCGCAGCCAAGGCATGGGCCGAGTGGGGTTACTTCAATGACCGCAAGTTCAAGGATGAACCCACCGACCTGAATGCAGCGAGACAGGCACTGACGTCGTACCTCCAAGCCGCGGGAAGTTACAAGAATGCCAAGACCCGCAAGCTCTTGGCCCGAATCCTCTGGCTCTTGAGCTTGGATGATGCTAAGGGCAGCATCGCAGCGGGCTTCGATGATTTCAAGGGTGAGACGCCAGTGTGGTACTGGATCACATTCATTCCTCAGCTTCTTACTGGCCTCGGCCACAAGGAAGCTCCTCGGGTGTACCAGATCCTCTTGAAGATTGCAAAGTCGTATCCCCAGGCCCTGTACTTCCAGCTCCGCACCAACCGTGAGGATATGCTCGTCATCAAGAAGAACCAAGAGGCCAAGGAGAGGGCGCGACAACGTGCGCAGTCGACTACATCCAGTGGAAAGCCGAGCGCTTCTCCTTCTTTGACCAAGCAGGAGGCTCCCAAGCCCGAGTCTCGACCAGGCACTGCCAACGCAGAGAGTGCCCAAATCAAGACCGAAGGCAACGACGGCGCCGCTGCAACAGCCGTGGCTAATGGCCAGGACCCGACAAAGCCACAGCAGCCTCAGAAGAAGCCCCCGTGGGAGCTTACTGAAGAGATCATGTCGGTGCTCAAGACGGCGTTCCCTCTCCTGGCTCTATCGATGGAGACTATGGTTGATCAAATCCAGAAGCATTTTAAGTGTCCTCCTGATGAAGATGCTTACCGACTCATCGTTGCTCTCTTGAACGATGCGCTTGCATACGTCAGCCGCACGCCTGCCTCATTTGCGAAGAACGTGAAGCTGCCGGCTGCTACCGAAACTAATATTACCCGGTTCGCTGAGACGATACTTCCGAATCACATTAAGAAGTCTTTCGAGGCCGACTTTGTCGACGTTAAGCCAACCATGTACGAGTATATTCACAAGTTGCGACGCTGGCGGAACAAGTTTGAGGAGAAGTTGGATCGACGTGTTACTCGCACTTCCCTCGAGAATTTCTCTCCCCACCTGAGCGAGTTCCGGTACCAGAAGTTTGACGAGGTTGAGATCCCCGGCCAGTACCTGCAACACAAGGATAAGAACCAGGACTTCATCCGAATTGAGCGCTTCCTGCCTAATGTCGATCTCATCCGATCCATCAGTGCCTCTTACCGCAGACTCAAAATGCGTGGCCACGACGGAAGCGTTCACTCTTGGGCGGTCCAACACCCGGCAGCTCGACACTGTCGACGAGAAGAGCGCATTCTGCAGCTTTTCCGACAGCTCAACCAGACGCTCGGCCGCAAGAAGGAGAGCCGACGCCGTGACCTCCAGTTTACGCTGCCGTTGATGGTCCCCTTGGCGCCACACATAAGAATTGTGCAAGAGGACACTTCCTACATTACCTTGCAGGGCGTATATGAAGATCACTGCCGACGCATGGGCATGTCAAAGGACGACCCAGTCCTGTTCACAATGGAGAAGCTGCGCGGTGCGCTCGAGAGCAAGAGCTCGGTAAGTTACCTCGCCCTGATTCCCGTGCCAACAGCGACTAACATGATGCAGAACAAGCCTGAGCAGACTGCCACAGCCCGGTTGGAGGTCTTCAACGCGATCCAAGAGAAATGGGTTCCCTCGACACTGGCTTTGGAGTACTTCCAGAAGGTGTTCCCACAGTTCTCAGAGTTCTGGCTCTTCCGACGCCAGTTCTCATACCAGCTGTCAGCGTTGACATTCATGACGTATATTCTTTACATGCACAACCGCTACCCGCAGAAGATCAACATTGCTCGTGGGTCGGGTAATATCTGGGGATCGGAGTTGATGTCGTATATGAGCGCATCGAAGCCCTTCTTCCACAACCCAGAGCCGGTGCCGTTCCGTTTGACGCCCAACTTGCAGACGCTCATGGGACCACTGGCAACGGAAGGTATCTTTGCGTGCTCCTTGATGGCAATTGCACGATGCTTGACGGAGCCAGAGCACGAGCTAGAGCACGCCCTGACACTGTTTGTGCGTGATGAGATGATCTTCTGGTTCACCAGCAGCCACCGTGTTGGAATGTCGGAGAGCCAGCTCCGGGAGTCTGTTCAAGTCAACAGCGACTCAATTGTCAAGCGGGCAATTAGCCTGGCCCACAGCCCCGTTGGAAACCTACCAGCGAACCAGACTGTCATCGACTCGATTGCTAAGGCGGTGAACCCAATGAACCTGGCGCAGTGTGACGCCTTGTGGATGCCTTACCTGTAAGACGAGGGAGGCCAGGGTGTAGGCAAGGAATATGATGTGTGGCGGAGAGAGGCTAGGAGAGATTTGTGAGGCGGTAGTTATTGGACTTTGAGCAAGGCGTTATGGTATCAAGGCAGATGTATGATATGGCGGATACGTGGCGGGAAGGATGACAACAGTTTGCATGCGAGAGGACCAGCTGGGATTGGTTGACTGGACGATGCAGCATTTATTATTGCACTGTAATTAATACCAAAGGCTCCAAGATGTTTCTTTTTTATGAAGTGTTCGTGTTGGCTGTTGGATATTGTGATGATAGATACGAATTGCTGTTCAATTCCAGGACCCCGCTCGACGATAGACATTGTGCCGCGTGCCTCGGCTCGGCTACACAGGCGGCTACACAGGCGGCTACACACAATGACAACTTTGGCTGCGAGTTCGCGCCGATCAGCGGTGGGTGGGATTGGGGAATTAAGCGTCACACCAGAAACGCCATGTCTCGGATGGATTGAACCCCGCACTGTTGGCCACGAGTTCCGAGACTGAGTTACCTCGGAGGTGACGTCGCCAACTCAGACATTGTTTATAATTCTCCTCATTGGGTTTTTGTTTCTTGGCTGAGTCTGAGTTAGTTCTGATCGCCCAGTTTCTAGTTGTCTGCTTGGACGTGTTGTGAATAACAGCTCTATCTCTCCTATTTTGCCCCAATACCCATCGTCATGGACTTGGAACAGACGCCACGAAAGGTCTGGGAGCACCCGGATCCCCAGAGCACTGCAATGTGGGCGTTTATGCAACAAGCAAATCAGAGACATGGGCTGAATCTCAAGGTATGTTGCCGTTGTAGATCCGCTCCAGGTTTGGAGTTTGTATGGATCCAATTGCACAATGGCTGACGCAATAGCAGACCTTCTCTGACTTGTATGAGTGGTCCTGCGAAAGACGCAGCGACTTCTGGGGCCAGCTTTGGGAAACCCAGAACTATATTCACGAAGGATCCTATACAGAAGTCGTCGACGAGTCCATACCCGTCTCCCAGCTGCCCCGTTGGTTCGCCGGCGTCCGCCTCAACTGGGCCGAGAACCTGCTCTGGACACGGCCTCCCGCCGGAACAAGCGCCCCGGGGGAGCGGTGTACGCTGCACAAAGAAGACGACGCCGTGGCTGTGACTGAAGTGCGTGAGGGCAATACAGAAGTCAGCCATGTGACGTGGGGAGAGCTTCGCCAGCGAGCGGCCCGGTTGGCGGGTGCGTTGGCCGCGAGAGGCGTTGGCAAGGGGGATCGCGTCGTCATGGTTGGCGCCCATGCAACTGAGACGCTGGTTGTGTTCCTGGCTACGGTGTGGTTGGGAGGGATATTCAGTAGCAGCTCGACTGATATGGGAGTTGGAGGCCTGTTGCAGCGGACGGTGCAGATCAATCCCAAGGTATGTGGTGATCTTGTTTTGTGGTGTTGTTCGCAAACTTGGATGAGGAGCACGCTGACGAGGTGGCAGTTTGTCTTTTTTGATGATGGAGCCTTGTACAACGGCAAGATGATCGACTTGAGGACCAAGATTGCCGGTGTGGCCGAGGGCATGAAGCAGTGCGATGGGTTTGAGGGCATCGTTGTCGTTCAGCGCTTCGACGCGCCATACGACACCTCCAACATCGCAAACACGGAGAGATTCGAGTTGTTCCTCTCCGCGTCGCCTCCGTCGCCGCCGCCCATCGTGAGAGTCGACTTCCAAGACCCGATGATCGTCTACTATTCTTCAGGCACCACGGGAACACCCAAGGCCATCGTCCACAGCGTCGGCCCCCTCCTCGTCTCCATGCACAAGGAGGCCGTCCTGCACCGAGACATTGGCCACGAAGACGTCGGCCTGCAGTACACCACAACCGGGTGGATTATGTATCTATCGAGCGTTGGGCGGCTGGTCTTTGGCGGACGCACCATTGTGTACGACGGATCGCCCTTTGTGCCGGACCGCACCGTGCTGCTGCGCATCGCGGACGAGCAAAAGGCCACGGGACTGGGCGTGAGTCCGCGGTGGCTTGGCGAACTGATGAAGCACAACATTGTGCCGCAGAAGGTGGCCGATCTACGAAGCCTGCGGTTTGTAGGGAGCACCGGGATGGTGCTGAAGGAACAAGTGTTCCATTGGTTCTACGACGGAGCGTTCCCGTCCAGCGTGCGGTTAGCGAACTTTTCGGGAGGGACTGATATCGTGAGTCTATGCCTTGGTGTTTATGTCTGCCAAGATGGACGGATTACTTACTGTTTTTTCATCTAGGCCGGCTGCTTCGCCATCGAAAACCCTCTCACACCCATCTACGCCGGCGGATGTCAAGGCGGCAGCCTCGGGACTCGCATCGCCATCTACCCAGCCTCATCATCAGGCGAAGACAGCAGCGATACGGCCATCTCGCCTGTTCCAGACGGCACGGCCGGCGACCTCGTAGCCACATCCGCATTCCCAAACGTGCCGCTGTTCCTCTGGAACGACACCTCCCCGGCGCCGGGAGCCAAGTACCGCGCGGCCTACTTCGCGCGCTTCCCCAACGTCTGGGCGCAGGGCGACTTTGCGGCGATCCACCCGACGACGCGGCATGTCTACATCCTCGGGCGGTCCGACGGCGTGCTGAACCCGAGCGGCGTCCGGTTCGGCAGCGCGGATATCTACGCGGTGCTGGAGCGGTGGTTTGCGGGCGAGGTGGTCGAGAGCCTGTGTGTTGGGCAGCGCAGGCCTTCGGATGCGGATGAACGCGTGGTGCTGTTCTTGTTGATGCGAGAGGGATCTCGGTTGAGGGAGAAGGGGCTGGAGCAGCGGATCAGGGAGAGGATTGCGACTGACCTGACGAAGAGGCATGTGCCGCAGTACATCTTCGAGGTGCCTGATATTCCCGTGAGTTTTTCCCTTTCATATCCAACTACCCTCCCTTTCCGCTTGTTCTCTCATCTGCTTTCGTATTGCTTCACATCAAAGAGCAAAACCACTGACGACGATGACAGACCACGGTCAATGGCAAAAAGGTCGAGTTGCCCGTCAAGCACATCATTTCCGGACAGACCATCAAGCCCAGCGGAACGCTGTTGAACCCGCAGAGCCTGGATTTCTTCTACCAATTCCAGAAGGTTGAAGACGTGGTCAAGGAGCAGGAGGCCAAGGGAGTGCTGGCCAAGCTGTAGTGATGTAACCGTGGTTGCGTTGTTTGAGCTAAGTTGGGTATAATATACACGGCCTGTTGGAATAGAGGCCTTCAGGTCCTTGAACGCCGTCCGTTGTGCCTGCAGTCTGGTGTCTCTACGTGTCGTCTCTCTTGCACTCCAGATGGTGGTTGTCCTCCTCATCTTAGTGCTCCCGTAGTCAAGTCAATCACCGTTATAGCTTCACCTCGGGAAACTCTCCCCCATTGACACCATATCTCCACCCAAGATATCCCAGCATCCCTCCTACGCTTCCAAGTCCCATGCCGCCGACAGCTCCTCTCCATCCCAACCCTCCCGCCGCCGCTCCCACCGCCGCTCCAGCCGCCATGCCAGCAACGCTCCAGTCATCCGTCTCAACCTGCCCCTTGTTCTCCAGCAGCCGCCAGCTGCGATCCTGCCACTCAATCTCCTCGCGGCCCTGCATGCGGCCCGCCGTCATCGCCGCTCCCAGGCCCACGGCGACGAGCGTGCCGGTCGAGGCCGAGCGGAGCAGGCGTGGGGCCAAGGAGAGATCAGTGGCTTTGGGGCGGAAGGCTGGGACCAGCTGGCGCGTGGTGGTGATGCCTGCAGAGATGAGGGCGCTCGCCGTGATGGTGCGGGCGACGACATGGGTGGTGAGAATGGTGCGCGAGAGGGGTTGGTCCTCAGCGTAGGGCGTGTGAGGGAAGAAACGCGACATGATTCAGAGTCGTTTGAGAATAGTATTTGGTGCTTCTGGCCAACGGGATTGGTAGGAAATGAGATGACACCGTCGCTGCGTTTGTATCACCGTCCTCGAGATGTCCTGATGTGTTGCAGTGGTGTGCTACGAACGATGCCAATTGACAATGGTAAGAAAGGAAGTACCACCAAGCTGAACCGAACACGCCACCTCGTAAAGACGCCCCGGCCCTCTTCTTATATAAGAATCCCCCTCTGGCCGCGAAAGCACACGCTCCTTTCAGCCCTATGAATACGTCAAGCATCATTCCGCTTTAATAAGCACATTCCCATTGGTGCCGACGGCCCGGGCTGACCACAATCCCGACCGTCTCCACAGCGGCCTTGAAGTGGGGTAATTCAACCGAGTGCGAGATGCTAAGCGGATGGACTGGCTGGGAGGAGATGTACTTTGTAGACTAGGACGGAGTAATCGGGCTGGTGAGCGATTAGTGATGGGATGGATATATTCCCCGCCATCTTCAAGCGCTGTCCAAGTTTCCAATCTGAAACAGCAACCCTCAAGTGCAATCGTCAAGTTGCGGTCAGGGCTTGGGCAAATCTGATTTAAATGTCTGAACTTTTCCTCCGTTATCGTATGCCCCATGGGATTCTAAAAAATCAGATGTCTGCGTTTTTTCCTCCGTTTCCTGCTGAATGGACATCGTGTGTGTAAGGAGCCTAGCGCTAGAGATTACTCTCCCATCGGCTCTGGCCAGCATCCATGCTGCACACTTGGATGGCTATGTATCGCGACGTTATCATTCACCGACAGCCTTCGCAAGGACTGCCATTAAATCTGAAGCAATTGGCCCAGACTCGCATCTAAGCGAACAAAAATTTGGGTCGGGTTGAGCGAAGATTCAAGTGTGGTTCGAATATCAAGTACTCCAACGATAACCTGAATGCAGAGTGGATCGCCTCTAGCTAACAAGTAGCACGCATCCATCACTTTGGCCCCATGCCCATGATCTCAACAAACTCTTGATCTATAGCCAAAGTCAGAGGATTATGCAAGATGGTCAGGTCGGGGAAAAACTCACAATCAATGGTGTTGTTGCCGTCCTTGTCGGCCAACTGCATCATGTCGTCGATCTCAGCCTCGGTGAAATCCTCGCCGATTGATCTCATGACATCGCGAAGCTCATCGCGGGAGATAGTGCCAGTGTTGTCGCGGTCGAAAACCTTGACTATGTTAGCGTACGATAAGGCATCAAAGAGGCCATGTCATACCTTGAAGGCTTCACGCAGATCTTGCTCTGGGTCGGAGGCATCGGCCTTGCGTGCCATCAGGACCAAGAATTCTGTACCGGGGTGTCAGCCACTGTTGGTTGTGTGTGGAGTAATGAGACCAACCGTCAAAGTCAATAGAACCGCTGCTATCAACATCCACCTCGTTGAGAATGTCTTGGAGTTCGGACTCGGAAGGCTCCAGGCCCAAGCTCTTCATAACCTCACCTATCTCCTTCGTAGTGATTTGACCTAGAGCGCGTCATCTAGCTGAGCTCATTCGGTGTCGAGGGACGGTCCTGAGGACGTCCCAGCATGATGACGACTTACCATCACCATCCTTGTCCTTTGGGAATTTATCAGTAACAGGCGGGAGGGGATAGAACATTACAACTTACAAAAACAGCAAACGCCTCCTTGAAGTCCGCGATCTGCTGGGAGGAAAGAGCCCCGGCCTACGGAGGAAATAACATCAGTTGCGGCGCTTCTGACTGGCTAAGAGGAGGTACCAACCATGATGGAAAGATGATAAACACTAGAGTGAAGGCAACTTGAAGAGACGGTAATCGGCCTGCGCGTCTATGGTGATCCCAAGTGTGGTCGCTGTGGTGCGCAGTAGAACAGTAAGGTAGAGGTTAGAGCTTAGAGGGGTGAAAAAGGCCGAAAGCGGGGTCCAAGAAATATCACCACATATCCCAGGCAGACATTTTCCTGGAGCACGTCACCACTCATACGCGCCACATTCCTCGACTTTGTCGGTGAGCTTGGGCATGTTTTTAATGCATTCTATACATTAAAAGTATGGCTTATTACAGGAATTCACTCATACACGCTTCATTCTAGACATATAAAAAACAACCAACACTCGCAATCGGGTTTTGGCGCCATGCCTCAAACCCAAGAATCATGTCAATATACCTTCCCCACCTTGTTTCAAATAATGGCCTGATACGCCCCACCGCACTTCGAGTCGCAAGTCACTTCACTTGCTCAACATCGACTTTCCAGCCCATCAAGCCACTTAAGAGTTCCTCTAGTCTATTGGTCTGGATCACAGCAGAATTTAGCCATGATAATACCATGGCTTCCCTGCCAACGAGTGCCTTAGCGACTCACCACTCTTGGGCTTCCTCCAATTCCGCTGTAACCCTGTTCCAGCGTGTCCAAGGAATCCTCCCCAAACGCCCTCCTTGAAAACAATAAAAATTCCCCAGCGCCGCCACTATAATATTTTGACAAGTCATGGACAGAAATAACACAAAAGATGAGAGCAATGAGTGGTCAAGAAGCCTCCAGTCATTAAATACTGGCTCAGAAGAGCCATTCGTAGATGACCTACGAAAACATCGGATCTCCTTTACAACAGCATGGAGTGGAACATTGACATGTAAAACACCAGTCAGTTCCCAATGCCTCCGCCAGTCCACAGTCGCTTGCACCATCCTGAGTTATTTGAGAGTGCCACAATGCAGCAACTCCCTGG
Source organism: Ilyonectria robusta (assembly GCF_021365365.1). NCBI lineage: Eukaryota > Fungi > Ascomycota > Sordariomycetes > Hypocreales > Nectriaceae > Ilyonectria > Ilyonectria robusta. The sequence continues at coordinate 1,203,028 of NW_025764438.1, forward strand.
TCACTCTCAATAGCCTCCTCACTCAAGGGCCATGCACTCTGACCCTGCTCGGCCATGTGAACTACCGTTTCTTGGGTCGAGGCATCTTGATCCAAGCCGGCTTCGTCCATCAAAAAAGAGGGACCATTGCCACTAACATGATCGACGTGTTGGGCGTTCAGACTGGCTCCGTAAAATGACGACCCTCCTTGAGTGTTTGCCCGAGGAGTTGGTAGGAGTGGTCTCGGCGTCGAGCCTATGCTGGTCGATGGCGTGGGTATTGCATCGCATTGCCCTGGCTTTTTCCGCGGTTTTCGACGTGCTACCGTGGTGTATGAGCCGAATACTTTGTCCTTGGAGTCTTGAAAATTGAGCTGAATGAGAGACTGAAAAACGTCCCAAATCTTGCTGGCTGGGCTCTCGTTCGTCGCTGGCTCGGTGTGCCACTGGATTGTCTTCATTTGCTTCGCAACAAATACACTGCCCTTATCCGCGTTCTGGTTGAAAACATGCTCTACTTCATACATATCAATCACAGGTTCATATTCTAGATCCGCTGTCAGTGACCACGTTAGAGCCAGTCGTATAGGACTACAAACCTGCTGGTGGGACAGTATCGTCACCAGGAAAGAGAGTGCGCCAAAGCACGCTCCAGTTCAAAACTTGAACACGTCCCCGCCTGTCCCTTAGAATATCGTCAATGTCAGGAGTAATGCCGTTTTCGGGGTCTTCTTGAGAACCGAATCCCTCTAATTTGTCTTGGATTGCGCAAATTTGATCCAGAGGAACGCGTAAGTGGCCATCACGAGCTTGCTCCGTGGTGAATGTCATCTGGCACCTGGTACAAGTATAGGTTGGCAGAGTTTTTCGTTTGTGAAACGTCGTAACGTGACGCCTTAATTGTCAGCATCCCTCACAATAAAAGTCCAGTGGGGGGCCACATTACTTACTTCAAGAGTGTCATCGATGAAAATGACTGTGTGGCACAGTTGAGATAATCGCGAACATGGAACCTTAGTGGATTGCGCTTCCTATATGGACAACTGAAGCGCACACATTCCTTTAATTTCTTCCGTTCCGGAGGTGATGGATTCGAGTCGGGGTTATTTCTCCCATCAGAATTTCGCTCCTCTGAACCGTCGTCGCCATCGCCAGAGTCCCGAGCCTTTCTTTTCCCTAAGGATTTCGAAGAAGGCTTGCTCGTAGTTGTCTCGGTCGATTTGTTCCCGGAATTATCAGAAGACAGCGAATCGCCCGAAAGTGAAACGGGACTCTTCTGGTTGTCTCGCAATTGGGTCATCTCATAATCGAGACCCACGATGGCTGATATCTCGCTTAAGCAGGTCTGGACGCTCTGCCATACATCGGCTGGGTTGGAGATCTCTTCGATTGTGACTGAGAAGGCATTTGAAAGAATGCTATCGCACATATCGTCCACCAATGTGTGCCGATCTCGAAAACGTGTGCTGGTTGATGCTACACTTTCGCTTGGCTCCGGTTTCAGTGGGTTTTTTATCGCACTCCACGTGGAAACGTCGCTTGGAGTCCTGCAAAGATATATTCAGCATAATCACATGTAAAGAAGGCCGAGCAATGTCGAAAGGAATATCTTACCCTCTCTTGTCGTTGTCTGTGCACTGTGACCACTCTGAAGTGTCCATCTGCTCGCGTTTGATTCGGACCCCGTTTGGCTCTTCACAGAACCCAAGTCTGAATAGTTCAGATTCTATCAAGGCTTTACATTCCGGTGTGTTCACCGGCAGTGCCCTGTCCTTGATCAACATTTCCGGTGTGCTCCACTGATCCGTGAACGATGGCTCAAGCACAGCTCCAACCGTGTCACGCGATAGCCACGCATAGCATGCCTCAAGGTTTGAGTATGCCCGTATGTCATCGCTGGCTGTACTTATCAACTCTGCTAGGAGTTGCAATGGACTCTGACCGTTACGGTTCCTAGCATGAACCGCTGCACCACGTTGTACGAGTGTCCTCATAGCCACCTTGTGACCGTGGCGCACTGCGAGGTGCAAGGCTGTATCGCCCTGTCTATTTCGAGCGTTGACGCTTGCACCATGATCTATTAGTTTCTCCAAGATATCGGGGATTGTTTTATACGCATTGCAATCTGGGAGGTGGATAACGAATTCCATCAAAACATTATTCCCCGAAGCATTGTATGCATTGACATCAACTCCTGCGAGGAGAAGCCCCTCTAATATTTCAAGGCGCAACTGGGATTCCCGCTTTGGATCCGCGTTTGTTTGTCGGTTTCGACCGGGGATGCTTTTGGTGTGCTTCGGATCTTCACGAGTCGCTTCCACACTCCCCGTGGAAAGCGCCACCGCAGCGAGACAGTGGAGCGCATTTCCTCCGTTGGAGTCTTCAATTTTGGGGTCGGCATAGGCTTCTCTGATGATTGCCAAAAGCTGCCCGTGATCTATAAATAAGTAATCGGTAGGTTGATTCAAGCTGTTGGAGACATTTCTGTCACATTCCATGTCTAAGCCCATTGGTAAGCGTTTATATTACACATGAATAGCGAACATACCTATTGGAATTAATGAATCGTTTGGGCCAGATTGTAGAGAGCTGGCCCGGTCATTCTCCTGACCCCAGGCACTTTGTCCACGTAGCCGCAGTGCTGGTTCGAGCGCCATTGATGGTAGGTATCCAAATGCATCCCGTTCGGGGAAATATCCTTTAGGGTAATAACATGCCATGGTATCCTTCATAGCAGCTGGATCGGGGGTGCGACGAGCAAGAATGTGGGAAATAGACTGGCCGTATATGTCCCGGCCATCCAAGTCAAAGTCAATGGACTTTAGATACTTGAGGAGAAGTCTTAGTGGTTCCAAACTGCCCAAATTGAACCACTGTGGCCCTAGACAGTGCATGAACGTCTGGCCTCCGGTGTTCAGGTCTGTCACCGCTCCGAAAACTGCCAATGCACTAAACAAAACCACAGGTTGTGCCCGAGCTGCCACGAAATGCAGGATTGTGTTTCCGAAGGCATCATATTGCTTGTCCTCTCTGGAAAAGTCCGCATCCTCTTGCAGCAATTGCTGTGCCTGAGGTGGAATTCCGTCAGGGAGGGCCCAATAACCATGATGGCCTCCTTTTGAAACAGCACAGAAGCAATGTCTGAGGTGATGAGTCTGTGTTCCTTCGAGGCAAATATCTGGATTGGAGCGGTGACGGTCAACGTGCAGAAAGTCTGAAGGTAAGATGATGCCATTTTCCGGTATTGCTCGCCATCTCTCGCCTTCAGGAACAACTGGAGCAAAGTTGTCGGTTGTTGAGATGCAGCCCCAGAATTTAATCAAGTCATCATCCATGATCATTCTGATGCTTTCTTTGTTGGGTTGGTCGTGAGGTCCGATAAGATCCCGAAATGGCGACTGGTCAAAGGAATTCGAGCCTGGGCTCTGATCACTCTCGTGGGATGTGTTCGTGGATTTCGTGGCTTCCATCTTTGGCTGAAAAATTAAGCAACTGGCATCAGCTTCAGCAGATTCCATATCGAGCTCAGATGACGCTCTGATATTGCTGCGAAGTTTCAACTTTCCACCGTACTCAGTTCTGGCTCTGAGGCTCGCTATCCGGTTATTCATATCCGATTCTATCTCCGGACGCAACCATAGGACCCCGGGGCCAAGCATTAAGGCAAGCCTCTTCAGTGCCGACGATCTTCTGTATACCAAGTATAAGTGGCTAGTGTTACGGTAAATAGGAAGGGAGTCTTACCCATGGCCGTCACCTAATTCTTTGAGGATCTCACGTAGAGGTAACGTTGAATAGACATAGAGTCTAACGAGCTTCCTGACAGTAGAGTCTGACCATACAGATCGGCGAGCGAACCAAGACGCGGACGCGGACGCGGACGACGTTTGAGATACGGTACGTGTTGATGCTGGGGTTGGGAGGTATGACGGTGATATTGGATCCATCGTGGCTCAATGTGCCTCTTAAGCAGGTATTGGTCATTCTCGCTGTCTGTGCATCCGGCAGCCTCAATTCGAAGATCGACCGAAATTAAGAAAGGAGCCGATAGCAAAACACTACCATTTTCTCATGGGGATGAGCAAAAGAGAGGGTTTGGTTGTTTGCAATATTTAAGCGCTGAGAGCTTGCCGTCCCTTATTGGTCCATACCAGCAAGTCTCAGTCAGCCTCACTGTCAGGCAACCGCGGCGCCAGCAATCAACCCCTCCACTACTGGGATGCTGAATTCCGGACTTCTCATTGGTTCATCCAAAGTTGTTTGAGCACTTGGTGCTCTTAAGCAACTCGACATTGACTACTTGCTAGACTTGGGTATTTTAATGCTTAACCTTCAAGATAGCAGGATTCTCTTAGATTTAAGCCATAGATGAGTTCAAGACCCGAAATCATCCCTAAAATGCGCATGTATATAGAGGAGAAGTTATTCGTGTCCGACAACCTGTTGGAATTGATCATTCACGACACCAGTCGCTTCTCATTCCAGGCCCAGATACCACTTTCACATCTCCAGTCTCGCCCAAAGTTCTCAGACCCTTGTCTTGTCTCTTACCTGAGCCTTTATTATACCTGAAACCAATTCTTTACTCCCAAATATCCGAGCTGAGCCTGTTCTCAGACGGCGATGGAGTTCGAGAAACCCGCATCCACACCTCCTCACGAGGGAACCACGAAAGCCTCAAAGTGCGTCCATATCTGTCTTACCCATTTTGCTCTAGCTAATATGTGTTTCGCTAGAAAGCCAAAGACGTTCTCTATGCTCGACGCATTCATCTACGATACATCTTCTGTGCAGGACCGACTACTTCAAGCTGTCATTCAGAAAGAGAAGGAATCCGTTTTTGATATCGAACATGCCAAAAAAGCATGAATCACGTTTGTTGGTAAAGGATGTAGTCAAGTAGGCTTAAACTCTGTGGGGATATTTGTACGAGCATCGGAATGGGATCGAGGGATAATTAATTGCCGCTGTGGAAATTTGGTCATCGAGATTGGTGAACGTATCCTTGCTTATAGGAAGTCATGGTATGTCAGAGCTAGGATTTTGTAAGTAAGGAGGGTGGTGCATACGTGGGCCGGGGCGCGTTTCAATGATGCATCGCAAAACACCCCATTCTCCCAGTATTTGACTGAAGGTCGAGTGATCTTTATGGAGGGATAGTTCATTCCGTCATATAGAAATTTATTGCTCGCGTTAGCTTTAACTCAGTTTGTGGTACCATTGTGACAGGTTACTTGCATTGTAATTATGCTGCGGAGCGGGAGACTAATGGTGTGGCCGCCTCCTCCCCAGAGTGGCTGACAAGCATACTTATCCCCTTACTACGTACGCAGTAAGAACTTGTTATACCATGACAGCACCCCTTTCACATTATTGCGTCAGTAATACTCCCTAGAAACAACTGCGGCCTCTTGCATCTCAGTATCCGCGTCCATGCACACCCGCGCGGCTCGACCAAGATCTACACCAACCAACATACATCACCACAAGTCGACAACCGCGCCGCCCCCGATCGACTTTCAAGCCCTGGTCTCTGCTTCAGCCCCCAAAGACAATCTGCTGCATCTACAGCATCAGCCTCCACTTGATGCCCAACTGCCTCCTTGACCGCCTCCAGGATGAGGCTCTCGCCGTTGACCGGCCGGGCCGAGGAGGCTGTCATGGCCGGAATGGGAGATGTGCTGCATGACGCTTCAAGATGCGGGACGAATGATGTGCATTCGCCCACCTCAGATGACCTAGCGGGCTTCTCCACCGGTCACGGGCGGGCCAATTCTCGCGGGACGGTCCGCGAGGGGACGATCGTGACCTAGGGGTACTTAATCGAAACATCGGCCGTGTGAAATGAATATCTTGGCTCTGCATATTTTTATGTGCCCATCATTGGCCGTAGAGCGTCATGAGGGTGTTGTCGGGCAACGAGGCCCTGTGAGGATTCGTGTTCGGCGTCACCGGCTGAGGAATATGAAAGAAGGCAGACCATTCAGAACGAGCCCTGAGGCACAGAGGGGCTGAGTGCTTCAACGTCGGAACCAACAGAATTCTCTTCTTTCACCGCCCTTTATGACCGCCGAAGATGCCCTCACAGGGTCAGCGATAAGGTCGTGAGGGTGGACACGATGTGAGCTGGATGGGAGGTTGAAGGGGGTTGTGAGGCAGTGCAAAGCACAGTGGTGTGCTGGTTGTGCTGGTCAGGCCGGCCATCATTCTCAGACACGACCGTGGGCGAGACCGAAGAAGTAAATATTACCACGGCACGTTCCGCAAAGGGAGAGGGCTTAGGTGATGAAAAGGGGACGCCGGCCGCCTTCACGTTAGGCTGGCTGCCAGCCAGAGTAAGGGGTGACGCGATGAGCCGAATCGCAGTTCACCAGTACCAAGAACCAGCACGGGAGGAGAAACGCGTCGCTCGATAACATAAATGGCAATATGCTCTGCAAATAATGTATTTGATCTTGCCTGCCGTCCGTAGATGGTCATCGTGACATGGTAAAGAAAAGGGCAGAAATTGGCAGGACGGCAAGGCCATTCCACCCCCATGATTGGGAGAGAACGTGGCTGCTTGATGCTGAGAAGGCAGACTGCTCAGAACAGGTGGCTGGTGAGAATAAGCGCTGAAGAGGGTACTGAGACCAACGCCTGGTGCTTCATCCAATTAATCTCGCAACGCGAAGCAGACCACACGGCTCCAGGTTCACCAGCCGTTATTTGCCATCTCGCTTGGAGCTGCTGTGGTAAGTCGTTATGCCCAAGTAATTAGAGATGCGATCTCTACAAAGGTAGCAAAGCGTGACGCCTCCCTAGAGAGTACTTCGGAAATAGGAGGGAGAAGTAAAGGAGGCCCTTGGTCCTTGTGGCACACTGCTCTGCTGCAGTAGTTAGGCTGGACTGCCGGCAAACATCCCGGTTCCATGGTCAGGAAACCAACCGCCCAATCTGAGGACAGTGGTCAGCGGCCTTCCCAAATCTTCACGACTGCCATCACAAGCTCGATTCAGCGGTCGCCAACGCGCCTCTCGAAAAGACATCTCGTTGCATCGTCCTGATCGAATATTGACACGCAAGGGATACAGGATTCTATCCCTCCCATCCGTCGAGCCCAGGCCGTGGGGTTAAGATGAGGCCCATTTTTCACGGAGGCGTCGTCCCGCGATAGGCGCTGATTCATGCGCATCACCCACGGAGCTTGCCCGAGACTACTTGCCCGACAAACTTGCTTGCCCGACGCGAAGCGAAGCAGGGGAACGATGATGTTTCGCTTAGGCATGAAGCTTGTACAAAACCCATTCATCGCCTTCTCCATGGGAAGCTGATCTGAGATGGAGATGGATCACCACTTGGTTGGTCCAGTTTCTCCCTTTCGACGGCAGTATCGTGGTGGTCTGCAACAAGTTAGCCTCCAATGCGTCGGGATAACTAAGGTTTGTTCCTCTCCTAGTGTTTCGCGAAATCGCTCAGTCCTTTGCTCGTCGAACCTTGTGCTGACTCTGGGTGTCAAGACTACGGACAGGAATAGACGAAAGGCCTTCAGAAACCGTCCTGGTTAGGCATCGTACCGAAGAATCGACGCACCACACGCCCGCGGCCGCGACAGCGAACAAAATGATTGGAGGCACTGTGCATCGCACTCCAACTTCCCTTGGTGTTGTCCGAGTTTGGTCCGGGCAGCCCGATTGACCCGATTGACCAAAATATTCGACACTGAAGATGGCGACACAATGCGTCGGGACAATCAAATTGATTCGGATCAGGAAACCCAGGGAAAGCATGCGAATTGGACCTAGCATGCTAGATTCAACAAGGCAACCATAGCACGGATATGGAGAGCGGTGAACGCTTTGCGACCACTGGCGGACCACCATTGACGGGCCGGGCCGCGGTGAAGGCCAGGGCATCGCCCCATGGCCTATTCAAATCTCAACCGATTATCGATAGCGAGCCGAGCGCCGATACAAGCGCCGATGCGAAGGACGATTCTAGCTGTTTGATCCTCTTCTTTCCGGCTCCGGGCAAGCGCTCCCTTGCTGCCGAGCAGAAGCGTGGAAGCGTACTTCGTGCTTCGTACTTAGCAAGTCGCTCAAACAGGGATACACCAGACTAACCCGCCGGCGTTGGACGGAGTAGTACTGTAGGCAGCACCAGTCACTGTGCTACCCACTGCGACAGCTGCAAGACTTCCCCCCAAGACTCCCAAGACTCCCGTCAATTTCAGGGCCAAGAAGCCTGGTGGCTGGCCTCACCATTTTCACAGCTGCGAAACCGGACTCACCACCACTCGCCCCACGCCGCCGCGAAATGGTGAGGGAGGGATAGTGGGTCGCCAACCCCCGTTACGCAAACACAAGAATGCCAGCATCGACAAGCGGAATGGACGAGCTGTGATGCCGCTGTATTGGGGTTGCGTGCCGCGACGCTTCATCCCAAGGGCTTCCTGCCCGAATGCGTCCTGCTCGAATGTGTCCAGTTTGCGTCGCTGCCGCATCAGCCCAGGGCCGGTATTGAACGTCATTTGGTATTTGTTCAACCGCGAGGCGTTTCGGTTGCTGCGCCCACCGTTTGCCCCCTGGAAGAATCGACGACAGCCCGCCGCAGGGTTTTCACTGTCAGACTCGGTACCGGAGGCCCTGACAATGAGCCGCTTCTTTGTCTCGGATGGGCAAGGGTAAGGAGAACCCCGAGAAAGGGGCAAGAGACAAAGGTCCGCTACGGCAGAGCGAGAACTCGGCAGGGAATTTGTGGTTGAGCCCGCATCTCCCGGAACAGCAGTTCTCTCCAGAGGCATCAATGGCCAGTCCTCGCCGGTGCTTGGGCATTTGCCTACAAGGAGAACAAGGTCAGCGCCATCGCTCGCGCTGGTCAGCCCTGGCGTAATATGCAATCCGAAGCTGCCACCAGGGGGTTGGGACACTGGCTGCGTTAGTGAGCAAGGTACACGCAAAGGACTCAGCACCTGCTATGGCAAGGTACAACGCTGGTCTCATCGGCCATCTTCGAGCGTCTGCGGTCACTGCAACCGTCCCGTTCTCTTCACGACACTCAAAGCGCTGGAGCGAAGCGACTCAACCCAGGGTTTCGAGCTTGAACGAGAGAAAAGCGGGGCATCGTGCTCGCAAACTCCAATATCCGGGGATGGAGGGTTTGGGTCTACCAGACAAGGACGAGAAGAGGGCTTCGTCGTGTACCTGAAGATGGCCCGGGGTAGCGATTGTTTTTGTTCTTGCAATGTACATGTAGCTAGCGTAGTCCAATTTTATGCCGCCTCGCGCTGATGGTGAGCCGCATCCGCCGCCTTCCTCCTGACCTGCCCCCTCCCAGCCGTTCCTTCCTCGCACACGTTCTCCTGAGCCTCCCCATATCCTTCTACCCCCATTTCATCCCAACAGTCTCTGTAACCTTCATCCATTTCCACACTTCATCGCTGTATTTGCATCATCAACTCCACCCAAGCCTTCAACAGCTCTCCTGCATTTCCCCGATCCCTCAGGGTGAGATGACAACAACAAGCACGAACCAACGCGTCGCTGGAGGCCATGAGACGCATTACCGAGTCGCCGTTCAAGTCACAATCGATCACCACTCTGCCCATCTCGCGAATATGGTACCGTAAGGACAGTCTTCGATTCAGTTCTGCTACAGCTCAATACGCTCCATCAACAACTCCAACGCTGCCCTGTTCCATCGCCCAGTTCCGTCGCCCAGTCTCCCACTGCACCTCCAACGCTACGCCGCACGTCTGCACGGCAAGTCCACCACAGTCCACTACGTCCCTTTCATCGTAGCGGCGAGCACGCCAGCATATGCGAGAGTCAGGAACAGTTGGGCATTCGTGCCCTGGGCAAGGCCTTGGACCAGAAACCCGAATGCAAGCAGAAAGACGAGGTAAATGATCACCTGGCCACTCTTGGAGGTGATGCTCAACATTTGCAGGGCAACGGGTGTTCCGACAAGGCTTGCAACAAGAGTGTTGAACACGCCGGCAAGCACAACCCGGATTACCTTCAGGGGGTAGTACAAGTGCTCGATCTCTCCTTTCTCATCTTTCTTTGCCAAGAACCACACCTATCGTTGAGTTAGTGACTCCAGCCTGCACTTTTTGATGCCCAACTCACAAGTATGATCCTCCCCCAGGGGTATTGTGGTATGTCCCGTACCAGCTGATCCAGCTTGTCCATGTTCATTATCAGCGCCCAGTCCCAGCTCGGTCCGTTTGTATACTTTGCGTCGTCGTCATTGAGGTCCCCACGTACGCCTATGATATAGTTTTCGACGAATTTACCGCTCGGTTGGTCAAGTGCCTGCATTTCCTTGATTTGGAGCGTAAACTGATCTATAATGATGCTTAGTTCCGAGACGATCGACGAGATAGAAGACCGCTGGAGACTTACTGTGGTCACTGATCTCCTTCCTCAAGTTAAGGAACATCTCGTCATCATCGCTTCCGAGCTCGTCGGCCTCTTGGCACTCCTCCCAAATCCGATGGATACGGCTCATTCCCTTGGATATGCAAAACGTGGTTGCTTCAGTGAAGCGCCGTGTGACCAGCTGGGATGTATCATGCCGTCCCCTGGCACACATGCTCATGAACCCTCCCTTTGGGTCCCCTGCCTTTGTTAGCAGGTGTGGAGTGTAGTACGGTCGGGAACGTCTCACGTTGCTGACTTTCACCAGCCTCAAGGTCTAGAAGGCGGCACACCATTGTCAGCTATCAAATCACGAGGAAGACTGGGGGCTTGCTTACCCGGAGCCGCGGGGGCTTGATCTTCGATCGAAGACATGGGCTGCTCTCTAAGCTCGACCCCGGAGTGCCAGGTTTCGGCTCTGTGCAATTGAAGGTGAGCCATGGTGCTGTGGTGCGGTCTTAGTGGACTGGGGTCTGAGTTCGATGATGCCGTTTGAGCAAAGGATGGTGGATGATTTGGGCAAGATGCGGACGAGACGGCTGCTATTTATCTTTGCTGCGTCCTGCCATTGTCCTGCGACATCGTCATCGAGCCGGCCCAGCACCACCCTCCTGATCACGTCAAATGCAGCTCCACCCTTCCCACAAGCTGAGAGCCTCATCCATCTTGTGCAATTCCCGAGAGAGGCCCTTGACCGATTCCTCCGATGCCCAAGTCCATCCACCATATCAGTCTTGGCACGAGCGAATGGGGGCGATGCATGGCAGGCCTCAGTCTTGCCTCTCGTCGCCTTACAGCGCGGCTATGCAGTGTCGGGCCTGGACTTCGTGCTCTATGTATCCCCCAGTATCCTTGTTGTTCCGTGGCGTCTCCATTCTGCGATTCGTCAGTTCTCCGCGGGGCCTGCCCGTTGGGTTCAGCACTGTACGCAGCGGAGCCTTGTTGGCTGTAGCGCGCCTATGAACTATGCAATTCTCCGTTGACTATGATTCGCCAGTGTTTCCAGGGGTGTTAACAGCATTCAGCGATGGATAACATTGACACCGTTGATTTACGAACGAATTTGGAGAAGCAGCAATTAATTGAACTATGGAGTATATGTAGAGCTTGCACAGACCTCTATTTTCTTTCTTTCCTGGACCTAGATTTTGACCATGAACCCGAAGGAAACCACCAAGCCACTTTAACTACTTTTCTCCAGGTTGGGCGTAACATCCATTTGCACGGAGTTACCGCTCATCCGATTCCACTAGCCGTAAACTCAACTAAAACAGACGCATCTGAGCCAAGTAAGTTTGAGGACGGTTTAAAAGCGGAGCGATGGGAGTTCTCACGTTGAAGTTGCTTTACTTCTTAACGGGAACAATGATGTACTGTATGTCCTGTTCAAAGTTCAGGAGTGCGCCATGGGCGGAGAACTCTTCGCAATCATTCAGGCGCGAAGCCGTGGCAAGAGAAGCAGGGGGCATTTTGAGAGCTGGTATCGTGATGATGGTGCGAATGGGAAAGGAGAATGAGGACTTGGGTAGTCGGAGATGGACAGGTTAGAAAGAGGCAGGAAAGAATAGCGATGCTTGACGAGAGTTGAATGAGGGGGACTGAAACTTAGTTTAAATAGTATTAGAGAATGTGCGCTGTGGACCATGGCCCTCTAGGGTCTTCACTCTCAAGATCACGTTTGCCCTGCTCTCCAAGCTTTTAGACTGCGCAAGAAGAGTAACCCACGGACCGGGGGTGAACCGAAGAATCATGACGCATAAATGAGTTTCGGCTAACGGAGAGTAGTGGGAAATAAGTGATCTATCACCACTAGTAGGCACGGTTTGAAGGCAGCATCGTACGCCAACATGGCTCAGCGACGCCATGGTGCCAGGTTTGGGCCTAGATTAGGCTCCCACTGGAGTCCTGCCAGGAAGGAGAGAGTTTGGTTAACAGCTCCAAACTGCTCTGGGTAAGGCTCTTGCCAGGGACCCGTGGCATGGATCAGACTTAGGGCTGGACGTAGATTACAGAGGCGATATAAACAGGGCGGAAGGAATCGATTGGCATCCGGCAGCCGGTTACTGACTACGTAGCGCAATTAGTTCCCGCGATGGACGAGGGGGCGATAGGGGGCCCTGTCACTTGTAGGGGTATGTAAGTACGGAGTGAGCCAGATGCATACTGCTAGTGCCAATTATGCCAGGTGTCGCCCTGAGACTCACCGAAACTGACCTCCGAATATTGAATTGTTGAATTCGTGCAAGGTGGTAATGGTTATGAACGGGTACGTATCTCACCCAACCCTCTCCGACCGTTCACGGTGGCTGGGTAGAGACAGGGAGGACGAACGACCCGACCGCCACCAAGCCAGGATCTCAACCTATTGGACGTCGCTCTTAAGAAAAATCTTTACGGGCCGCGACCAAAGACGCCTCAATTCGGCATGCCAGGTAGCCGGCGTCTTGGTGTACTTCACCTTGTGATATCCCTGGCGAAGGGCTCCGCCGCGGGGACGACGCGACACACTCTCAACGTCCGCCGCCATTCCGGGATTCTCAATTATTCGGCCTTGACGAGGGAAATCTCTTCCTGAATTGATCGAAAATAACGTGTGAATCCATCGTCTCGGAGGCTGCCGTTGTCTCGGTCTGGCTCTTTCGGTCACCTCGTCGAGCACATGATGCGGGGCCGATGTGATGGAACTTGCAGCCACCCGTTCACGACTCATGGACCTCTTTCGATCATGGGTACCTAACAGTCTAAATTATACATCTCAACGTCGAGTTGTGCAGGACAAAGTGCTTATGCGAACGTCCAGCCGATCTGCATGGCCTCAAACTGGCCAGGGGTTTTCCCCTCTAGGTAAGGTGTACTCACAGAACCACATACTTGATAACTCGTTATGCTCTGTGATCAATTCGAAATGCAATTACAGCCATGTGGGATTTCTGCCTTACCAATAACCTCGCATGACAGGTCGCCCACCCAGGTCGTGGCAGTGTAGTACACAGTTGTGTTTTTCTTCGGTGCCGATTATCCCCATGGCCTGAGTATTTCCACTTTGTACTACTAGTCACGCGCATAACTTACATAACTTATCAATGGCGCACCACCTCAAAGAAGGCATCCCAAACTAACTTGCCTTCCTGAAGCTGCCTAATACTACGCAGTTAGTGTCTTGGGAGGGGAAAGGTTTACGAGTTTCTGATCCAGAGGGAAAAGAAATAAACGAACTAAAAAGGGAGGGACGCATCATTAGCACGGTCATTACTAAATGAAACACTTGGTTTATTTTTGGTTTGTTGAGCGTTCACGTCAACTTCAAGCCACACAGTCATCCGTCGTACAATCCCCGCCTGTTCTTGGGGGTCAAAAAAGGAGGGTTCACCACTCCACGGGACCAGGTTGGGAAACGCCAATTATGAACATGCTCATCTTCAACTTTTTTGAGAATTATCCATATCTTTTTTCTACGGAATGCTTTGTCCTTGGTAGCCCAATCATAACGCGTGTACCCCTTAAACGCCCAATGGTCCCAAATTCATCTCATTACAGAACCCATCCCGCGTGCCATCTTGATCCCCGTCGTAATTGATGCAGTCCGACCTTCACTCGTAGTCGCTCATATCCATCATGCTCTCCCCCTTCGCCTCGTCCTCATCGTCATCCCCCAACACCGTCACCCGGCGAGACCGTCCAACCCTACCGGTGCCCTTCTCCATCATTATCCCCCGTCCAGCCGCTCTTCTCCCATTGACCTTGACCGAAGCCGCCATCTTTCGCTGGCCAAGCTGATGCTCAAACTCAGCCAGATCCTCGGCTTCCGACTCTGCCGCGCCATCAACGAATGCAGTCTCCTCCAGTGCCTTGTTCAGAAGCTCTGTCGCGATACTATCTTGGGGGCTGATCGCCAGTGCCTCATGGAGCACAACCACGGCCTCCTCAGGTTTGTTCTGCTCCATCAGGATGAGACCTTTTGCGCTAAAGATGGCTGCGTCCTTGCCGCCTTGCCGCAGCACCTCGTCAAATTGCTCCAGTGCGTGGTTAAAGCGTCGTAGTCTCCGGTAAGCGTGACCTAGGTTCGTACGGGCTGCCAGCCATGCTGATGGCTCACTGTCCATATCAGCGGCGACCTTGAGCGCACCAGTGAAGTACTGTATAGCCTCTTTTGGCTTGTCTTGATGGTATTTGACAATTCCCATCTCGTTCAGCAGCAACGGGTCCGTCCTGCATAGACCATATGCCGTCTTAAGAAACTCCTCTGCCAGTGTCATATTATTTAAAGCATGGTTTTGCATCCCAAGGAAAACCTGTGGGAGGTGAGTTCCCATGAACAACCTCGCGGCTGTGGAGTAGGCTGAGATGGCCTGGTCGTGTTCGCCCTCGGCCGCAAAGGTGTGCGCAAATCCAATCCACGCCGGTCCAAAGTGTGCGTCCATCATGCTGGCCTTGCTGAAGTACCGCCTCGCCTCAGCGATCTTTTCGATGGCGAAGTAGTAGATTCCCACTGCCAACCAGGAGCATGGCTCCTCAGGGTGACTGTCCGCCAAGTCGTGCGCCACCAAAAACAGCAAATTCTTCAACTTGAGCTCAAACAGACAGGCCAAGTGAACCGGATAGACGCTAAAGTTGTACTTATCCTCCTGGAGGATCGAATTCGTGATAGCCAAGGCGTCTCGATAACGACATTGCGTGTACAGTAGGTCGGCTCTAGCGAGCTGCAGGTCGGGATTCGACGCGAGGTGGTAGTGCGTCGACAAAGAGTCGTAGGCCGTCGCGAATGCGGCTGGGTTACGGTACTTGGACAGCCGGGTGGTGTAGAGCATCTTGGTGAAGTCGGCTGCCTCCTGAGAGGACGAGACGTCTCCGGACACGTGGATTGAGTCGAAATCGAGGCTCTCAAGAAATTGCCACTCCTCGTCGGGCGACAACAGGGAGTTCTTCATCAGCTGCTGGAAGGCCTCGAAGCACTGGACATCGATGCGCACAGCGTCCTTGTAACACTCCTTGGCGCGATCAAAGGCATTCTGCTTTGCATAGCAGATGCCGCGGAGAAAACACATGCCAGCCTCGTAGCGGCGGTTAGCCGCCTCCTCGTCGGCGGCATCGTCTCGGCGTCGGCCGTGGCGCGGTTGCGTCTTGCGCTTGTTGCTCCCGGACCCGTTGGTGATGAGGTGCGTCGGATTGCGGTCGCCGAGGACAGCCAGGGCTTCGTCGAATCGCGACTGCTTGATGAGGCAGTGGCCGGCGAGGTAGCGGCACGAGGGGTTGCGGGTGACGAGGTCTTGGCTGGAGAGGAATGCCTGGGCGCGCGTGTAATTTCCCGTGGCAAAGTGGACTTGGGCGAGCCAGAATGCGTCGTTATCGTCATCTATAGATCCGCGAACCCATTAGAATCATATGCCTTGCTCGACTTGAAGGTGAAGGGACGGGCTTGGTGCAACTAACTGGTCAAGGCAAGCAGCTTGTCGCCGATGAAGATGGCCGACTCGTACTGGGCCTTGTTGAGGGCATCCTGCCGCCATTCCCTCAGAAACTTCTCCATGACGCTGCAGTTCCTCACCAGAGCATCAACCAGCCAGAGCAATCAAGAGAAGGAGAGGTTGCGTGGTCGTGTGCTGTGCTCGTCAAGCGCCGGGATGTTGTTTGGAGTGGGTATGGACGTCTGGCGGCCGGCCTACCGAAAGTCAATAAACGGCGGCTGAGTTGTTGTCCCGAGCGCGACATGGGCGTGTTAAGGGCCCAAGGGGGTAGAAGTCACAGCGGGTGTGGCCACAGCAAATAGCGGGGTAGCTTCAGCGTTCAGCGCAATCGCCCCTCCAGTTACAGTGGCCCCTCCTGGAGAAAAAAAAAAGTTAGGGGGAGTCAGCGCTGTGGCGTATCAGAAGTCGTCAATTTGGCACAGCCGATACAGGAGCCGCCATTAGTCCAGACGAACTACGACTCTTCTCGACTGTTTCCTTCTCTCTGCAACCTACAATCCTCAATTAGCTCTCTAAATTCTCCAGAGTATCCCGTCTCAATCCCTCACAATGGCCACTTCGTTCCCTCCCCGCTGGTCGGCCCTCGCCCGCGACACCAACGAGACTAAGATCCAACTTGCTCTCAACCTAGATGGCGGAGACTTTCCCCCCGATACCGATGCTCGCCTCCTCGATGGCCCCGACAGCCACGCCTCCCAGGCCAGCAAGTCGCAGAAGATTGCCATCGATACCGGCATTGGCTTCCTCGACCATATGCTCCATGCCCTCGCCAAGCACGCCAACTGGAGTCTGGCTATAAAGTGCCAGGGTGATCTTCACAGTCCGTCTTCCCTCTGTCCTGAGAGGAACAAGCATCGCTGACTCCAACTCTACAGTTGACGACCACCACACCGCTGAAGATGTCTGTATCGCTCTCGGTTACGCCTTCGGCAAGGCCCTCGGCACTCCCACCGGCCTCGCCCGCTACGGCTTCGCCTACACCCCGCTCGACGAGGCCCTCTCCCGCGCCGTCATCGACCTCTCCAACCGCCCCTACTGTGTCGTCGACCTCGGACTCAAGCGTGAGTTCCTCGGCAAGCTGAGCTGCGAGATGATTCCCCACTGCTTCCAGAGCTTTGCCCAGGGTGCCCGCGTCACCCTCCACGTCCACTGCCTCCACGGTGAGAACGATCACCATCGCGCCGAGAGCGCCTTCAAGGCCCTCGCCGTCGCTGTCAAAATGGCCACATCCCGGGTCGCCGGAAAGGAGGGCGAGGTTCCCAGCACCAAGGGAACCTTGACTGCGTAAGTGACGGGCATTGGTGATGAGATTTGGAGTTTAAGGTCGGGACAAATTTTGGATAGACGTTGGTTGTATGTTCGGGTAAATATTAGACACAGGGCCGTGTTTTCGGAGGTCCAACTCATGATGAACCATGTCAACAATATGAATATTACCGCTCTCACGCAGAACAGTTTAGGGAGAAAAAATGAGATCAAGTGGACAGTTAATGAACCAGTCTAGTCATTATTCAATAATTTCGTACGCTACTTTTCATCCTCCTCTTCTAAGTTCGGTAGTCTCCGTTAATGGTGACATAGTCGTGGCTAAAGTCGCAGGTCCAGTGTGTGGCCTGCTTGTCACCAGTGCCCAATCGGACCAGGATCTCCAAGTCCTCCATTTGCAGGATCTCGCTCGCACGCTCCTCGTTGACCTGCTCCGGTTCACCGTTCACCAGCAGCTTCAGCTCAGCGGAGCCGTCGGCGGGAATGAATGAAACGCTGGTTTGCTCGGGGGCGATCTCGGGGACGTCGTTGATGGCCTGGCCGGGGGGAGAGATCAGGGCATAGCCAGCAGCGCAGAGAACACGGCCCCAGTTAGCGTCCTTACCGTACAGGGCAGTCTTGACGAGAGGAGAGACGGCAATGGTTCGGGCAACTTGGCGGGCGGATTCCTCAGAGGCGCTGTCGACGACACGGATTGTCACAAACTTGGTGGCACCCTCACCGTCGCGGACGACGTACTTGGCCAGGTCGGCGGAGAACTCAGTGAGAACATCCTGGAAGGCCTCGTAGTCGGCGGACTTCTCAGAAGTGACCTCCTTACCACCAGCAGCACCGTTGGCCAGGAGAGCAACGGTGTCGTTAGTGGAGGTGTCACCGTCAATGGTGATAGAGTTGAACGAGCGATCAACAGCGTGTCGAAGAACCTTGGGCATAACACCAGGGGCAATGGGGGCATCCGTGGCCAAAATGGTGAGCAGGGTCGCCATGTTAGGGGCAATCATGCCCGCCCCCTTGGTCATACCAGCGATGCGGTACTCGACGCCAGGTGACGAAGGCAGCTCAAAGGACCTGGACATGAGCTTGGGGAAAGTGTCGGTGGTGCAGATGGCCTTGGCGCAGTTGAGCCAGTGCTTGTGCGAGTCACCAGCCTGGTGCCACGCCACGGGGATGTGGTCGACAATCTTCTGGATTGGCAGCCTGTAGCAATGTCAGTTGAGGCCATTGAGAGATCAAGATGGGTCAATTGGGCGACAAACCTCTGGCCAATGACGCCGGTACTCATGACGATGGTCGAGTCCTCAGCACCTACCCGTTGGTCGGTGGTGTGGGCCATGTTGGTGGCATCCTCGAGACCTCCGGTGCCGGTGACGGCGTTTGCGTTGCCCGAGTTGACGATGACGCTTCGCAGGCCGGCATTGCCCTTCTGCTGGAGCAGCTTGCGGCTGAAGGTGACGGGCGCGGCCTGGAACTTGTTCTTGGTGAAGACTCCTGCGGCGGCGCAGGGGCGGTCGGACGACACGAGGGCCAGGTCCGGCTTGCTGGTGTTGCCCGGCTTGACGCCGACGAAGATACCGGAGGCGACGAAGCCCTGGGGGTACTTGCCGCTGGTGGGCACGTACTTGACCTTCTTGGCCGGGATGGCGACGCCTCCGAGGGTCGTGGCCGACGAGTAGGCTCGCGCGAACTTCCTTGCTGCAATCATCCTGTGGTTTTGGCAATGCAGATGCAGCTCCCAAGGTGAAGTTTTTCCGTCTCGGCCTGGTTCAACGAGCGAGGTCTCTCAGCACGCTGCAGTGAGCGATAGCGGTCTCGCTCACTGCCGGCAGCGGCATTTGCTGGGGATGTGGCTGGTGACTCAACCCACCTCTGCGAGAGATGGCACCTGCAATTGCCTCAGACATTTATTACGCCGCGTAGAGACGGAGTCATACAAGTTTTATGAATCTGTCTGGGTATGATTGATGAAATTTCTGCATTTTAATGAGTCACCCCCAATTGCGCAAGGCCAATGTATCTTCGTTTCCTTCCATCTTCAAAGTATGTTGTGCAAATGCATCCAATTCACTGTTGATTTGCATTCACATGTGCTGTGCGCCATCAAGGGTGGGTACGTACCGCCACATTCCCACGAGGGTGGCGAACCAGTCACCAGTGAATCGCTGTGAACGGGGCAACAATTTGCAGGCGCAGCTACCTGGAGGGGCTCCTGCCTGCGGGGGCTGCTGGTGCCTGGCGGCGGCTGGCCCTGATGCCTGCACGGCCCAATCAATTCACATCATCCGGGTTGTTGATGCCTTAGTCATCCAGGCCACCAGCCCGTGCGCGAGTGATCCGCTAAACCTATAAATTCTCGCTCTCCCTCCCGCCTTTCAGTCTTCTTTTCTTCCTTTCTTCCCTATCCAAGTGCAAGGGCGTTTTCCTTCTCCGTGAAGCGATAAGCTGAGAGAGGAATTTTGCTAGTTGAAAACTATACACTGACCGCTCCTCATTGGGTTCGCCTGGTGAGGGAATTTTTGTAATCTTCTTCCTCTGGAATCACTTTCATTGCGGTTGGTCCCTTGTGGACCGGCGTGAAGAAGGCGTGGGAGATTTGATGCGTTGGTGATGCGCGTGCTTCTTCGTTTTCCCTCTTGCCCGTTGTAGTTCGTGCGCCTCGTGCTACATATATCGCATGGAGAGCCACCACGAAGCTTCCCGAGATGGTGGCAGCCGCCTCTGGTAGATGTGAAGCTTCACGTCTCACGTCACCTACCGCGGCAGTGGGTGCGAATAATGTCCAGCTCCAGTCTGGAGCCCTGATCGCATCAAAGCAGGACGTCACCCTCTAAAGTAATGGACCTCCGTAGGATTCAGGAATGTGATACAATCTGCACGGTCGCTCCGACAGCTCAAAGCAGAATCTGAGAGGTGACAGGTCAAGATCGTTGCGGCATAGAGTTTTCTGGGCGCACCTTTCTGGCGAGTCACCACCAAGCCCAAACGGCCCTTGATGCAAACCCGAGTCCACGAGTCTCTCAGATGTAGAATCCTGAAGGATCCCTCCCGCCCTCCAAAGACGTGTAGTCCAGCTGCTTCTCTCTTGACGCTGAGGCTCTGCTTTCTCCGTCATCCTCGAGGTTCCTCCGTACATACCAGCCCAGAATTAGCCCAGAATTAGCCCACCCTCGTTAGCGCGGGGCACTTCCCCATACCAGATGATCCCGGCGTGCGTGCGTCCAAATCACTATTTTCCAGTGACTCAAAGGCTCCAAGCCCAGCAACTCCTCCCGCAATCCCACCACGACGGCCTGTCCTCGACGCCGAGACTGATTCCCGACGAGCAATTCTCTCATATACAGAGCATACGAAATAACTATTCAGCCATATTTAGCACAGCGGCTCCCTGACGATCCCCGCGCGCAATCACCGCCGCTCTCCCACTGTGTGCCCCGCCGCGGCCTCAACACCACCACTACGGCCACCACCTCTCACAGCGCTCGCCCACCAACCCCGATGGCCACCGAAACAGGCGGCCCGGCCCCCGCAGGCCCGGTGACGGAGAAGAAGGAGAAGAAGGAGCAGGCCAAGGGACAGGCCAAGGACCAGCAGCCCGCCACTGCGGCCGCGCCCGGCGAGAAGAAGCTGTCCGGCGCCGAGATGAAGAAGAAGGCCAAGGAGGAAAAGGCCGCCCGCAGAGCACAGGCCAAGGCCGTACTAACAGCGCATGCCCCCGCGCCTCAGCAGTCTGGCGGCGGCGATGGCAAGGGCGGCAAGGGGAAGCCCAAGCAGGACGGACAACACGGTGCGAAGCTGCCTCTACGGCCAGCCTCAACGCCGGCCGTCCCCAAGGAGAACAAGCCCAAGATCCCAGACTGCTTCAGCCACCTCTCCATGGCCAAGCGGATAGACATGACGCACGCCGACAAGGACGTCAACCCTGCCGTGCTGGTCCTCGGCGAGCACATGAGCGCCTTTGCCATCAGCGACAGCATCACCAGGTTGGAGGCGACGCTCTTGGCCTTTAAGAAGGTGAGACTACCGGGCATATACAGAGGTACATTGCATCTAACATGGAATCGCAGGTCGTTGAGTCTTACAACACCCCCATGAACACTACCTTCTCTCGTCACTTCACATCCCACGTCCTCAACCCTCAGATCGAGTACCTCACGGCATGCCGCCCCATGTGCTTCTCTATGGGCAACGCCATCCGATGGCTCAAGCTCCAGATCAGCAAGGTCGACATTGACGTGCCCGACCTAGAGGCCAAGAAAATATTGTGCGAGGCCATCGATGCCTTCATCCACGAGCGCATCACCCTCGCCGACTTTGTCATCGTCCAGACCGCCACTGACATGATTGTCGACGACGACGTCATCCTCACGTACGCGCACCACCACCTCGTTGAGCGCACCCTCCTCCAGGCCCACAAGGAGGGCAAAAGCTTCCGCGTCATTATAGTAGACGACCCCTACGAGCGTGTTGGCATCGACCTCGCCAAGAAGCTCTCCACTGCCGGCATCCAGATTGCCTACTCATCTGACCTCGGCGCCCTGCGGACGCATCTCAACGAGGCCACCCAAGTGCTCCTCGCTGCCGAAGCCATCTTTAGTAACGGTGCCATGTACGCCCGCGCAGGATCGTGTGACATCGCCACTGCGGCCACCGACTTGGGCGTGCGAGTCGTCGCCCTGTGCGAGACCATCAACTTCACCGAACGTGTATCTATCGACTCCCTCACATACAACGAGATCGATCCCGAGCGGTGCACCACGGATGGGTTCCGGCTGCTCTTCGACACCACCCGAGACAAAGACCTCTCTGTTGTGGTGACGGAGCTTGGCAACTCCTCTGCCACTTCGGTGCCAGCCATTCTCAGGAAGCTGGAGGAGCTGTAAGCTGGTGTTTGTTTATATGAGCCAAGTTAGAAAGATGTAGACGACCTGGGCATTCCCCTTGGGTGGATAACCCCCGTACAAAAAGCAATCCTGATGAATCCGAACCATGCCATTTTAGGGGCTTAATCGTGCATGCTTTGTCGTGGTTCTGCTCATGTTATTCTGGTACGTCTTAGGGGGTCAAGTCGAAGCATTGCGGATCCTCTCGGCAGTCATACCGTCACCAGACAATCACGCCCTCATGCCGTCTTAACAGAAGAAAAGTTCCAATTCCAGACGGCCCATGTCGACGGGTCTATTCCCATACAGGATATGTACAATATCTCTCCTCCTCCACCGTATCACTCCCGAACATTGTCGGTCGGCCCATTTCCATTTCGATTCGTCTTTGCCGATCGGTGCCCTTTTACTCGGCCGCCGCCGCCTCCGCATCCCGCTGGGCCTTGCGTGCCCGCTTCTCGATCAGGAACGCCTTGCGCTCCGTCAGGGTCGCCGTCTGTCGGTCGTCAACGCCCTGCAGCCAGTAGCCGAAGCTGGCGCCGCCGGCCGCGTACACGGGGTACGCCCACAGGGAGGACTTGTTGAAGAAGGGCCGCATCTCAATGCCGACCTGCCAGAAGCGCACGCCCAGGCCTATACGAGACCAATACGTTAGCAATCGGGGAAAACCTGGGTCGGGTCGGCGGGTTTTGGTGGGATTGGAGTCGCTGGCTCATAGCGGCTCATATTGGCGCACGTTCACGTACCGAAGAGGCTCCAGAAGGCGAGGCGGTGCACCATGTTGGGCAATTGACCGTCGGGTTGTCGGGAGTAGAGGCTTGGGTGGTTTGCTCGTGGCTTCGTCGGGGTTCGCGGTCGTGAGGATTAGCTTCAGCGACACTGCCGAGAGAAGAGGTCGTGATCCTAGGGATACCCAGACTCAAAGCTCAATTGGATCCGAGTTGATTGGTCACGTCAATATCACGTGATGTGTCACCTGCTTCACCACTTCACCACCTCACCTACCCTGGACCAGAATTTCGATCTCGAGTTTCTAGGTTAAGAGGACGGCAATTAATTGGGATAAAAGCTGAAGAAACAAAATAATCATACTCTAGTTTAACTTTAATTGATTAGATGTATGTTCTCACATAGTTACATATTGTTTGGATGCAGAAAAAATTGGGTAGTTGTTCTTGGCATGTTTGTAATCTCTAGTGGTTAAGGCATCTAAGAGACAGAGTTGAGTGGAATACCACACGGGTGTAATATATTAGGATTAGCATGCCCCGCATGCCAATGCAAGTCTCGCTCACTCTATAGAACTCTAGCTTCTCCAAGTCAAGGCATGCAAAAACGCTGCAGAGAATAAACCCAACTCAATCAGCATATATCCCTACTCCGTCCACAATGCAAAAAAACTCCAGTTCATGTAGATGCATCTACTAGTCTAGCAGGCTTCTAGGTGCCCTCGAATACGGAGGCGGTGCCTGGGATTGTGATGGGGCTCGGGATGGCGGTGTAGGGCTCTCTGCCATCCACTGCATCGTCTTGGCAACCATCTTGGCAAAGTACTGCTGGATAAACGACTCGCTGGAAAATGTTAGCGTTTTGTTCCCGAGAAGGGCTGGAGGTAGACTTACGTATAGTAACTGTGATCAGAGTTGTGAGGCGAGACAAGGTTGTGTGCTAGCTCGTGAGCCAACACAACCCACCACCAAGTTGCCGCCTCAGCCTTCGCTTCGCCCGGCCGAGGTCCCTCTATTTGCCTTGCATGAAGTTGTAAGAAGAACCTGAAGTTGCAGAAGATACTGCCTCCTGTGTTGAATGCAATCGTGCCACCGGCTTCATCGTAGAAGATGTGAAGCACCTTAGGCGACAGCGAGTAGATGTTACCGATATCGACTAGTAGGCTGGCAAAGGAGTTGATAGCCGCAATATTCGATGACAAAAACTGGGTTGGATCCGTCGACAAGGTCTTCGAAACAAAGACTTTCATGCCATTCGAGGCCTCTGCAACAAATGCGATGTTGTGGGCGGGTTTGCTGTCACAGTATGTAGCTTGTTCCTTGACTTCGTTGACCTGGGGCTCAGAGAAGACGCTGCTAGATCCGTATGCTCGGGTTGAGTTGACGGCATTCAAAAGGTTCTGCTGAACCAAGGCTGGGTTGGTGACATTTCCATCGTCCTTCTGAGGTCGTTGCGGGGTGCTGCCAGTGTTCGATGAGCTGCCACCAGAGGATGGGCCGGCTTGGTTGGGTTTGTCCAGGAACTTCTCCACTTGCTGATGGGATTCGTCCTCATCCTGAGGATCGAAGCCAAGCCGACGAGTCAAGTTAGAGAACAGACCCCTAGGTTTCCTTGACTGCTGATTCTGCGCAGGCTTGTTGTCCTCAGGGGAATCCCAAGAACCAGGCATCATGGTGCTTGGGTGCTCTGGCGTTCTTGCGACTTCGCGTGCCGCTTCGGCAGCCTTCGCTTCAGTAATTGCGTGATTCTGAGTCGACCATGTTTGCTCCGTCTCCTGGATTCTGCGCTGCTCATCTTCCAGTGCCTTGCGTCGTTCCTCCTCAGCAATCCTTGCCTCAGCGGCCTTGGCGCGGAGAATTCGATCCACGTTGTATCCACGAGCCCTCAACCCATACAAATCCAGGGTGAGAAATGGCTCGAAGAACAGATACGCTTGCTGATTCGGGCGGCTTAGAAGCATTTGGCAGATGGCCTGTCCAATTTGGTACATATCAGGCTTCCCCTCATCAGTGACATAAAGAACCCAACTGCCGGCACCCTTGGCGCTCGCAGCGGACCGCTTCTCCGTATGAGACTGACTTTGGCTCTTTAGACTGCGTCGTAGAGCCACTGAACGGACAACCTCGACAGTAAGATTCTTGTCAAGCCATTTCGCATCGTGTTTGATAGTGTCACGCCGGTAGCTTGCGTACTCGTAGAGAAAGATTTTGGATCTCTCAATGACGTGTTTCCGGAGCGCTTGAGACGCCTTTTGCCTGTCACTGTGTGGTCCGATTCGGATGTCCTCTTGGACGATGCTGCTTAGCTTCTGGGCTCCCAGAGCCATGTAAAAGTCCTCAAGAGCATCTTCCTCAGGAGCGCAGATGAGGCGATCCTTGAAGAGACGATAGCTGATGATGTCGTCTTGCACCACAATTTGACTGGCAGAGGCCAGCTGGTACTGCCTGATGGGAGCCTCGTCTTCGTCCTCATCGTCTAGCTTTCCCTTGGGAGTTGCCAGTTCCTTGTACGCGAGGAGGAAGGACGCTGCTCGCATCTTTCGCCAAAGATCTTTATCCCGGTGAAGGGTTGAAGATGCCTCTGCAAGAGACTTGAGCAAGTCGAGGTACTTTTCAGGGCTCTGCAACACGCTGAGAAGCCGTGCTGGTTCGCTGCATGCCATATGTGCAACCTCGAGCTTGGTTGGCTCGCTCTTGGCTCCGCATTGGAATAAGAAGGTATTGGCATCAGGCCCAAAGTCGACAAAGTCGAAAATATCGCCATATGTTGTGGATTTGCCCAGGTACGCGCTGGATGGGGTAATGTAAGACACAGTGGAAGTCGACTTCTCAGACGTTCGAGATTTAGTGGTTCGAGTAATGGGGACAATCAGGGCGTTTCTCAGCTTGGCCTTGCCGTTTTCGCCCAGCTCAGTGATACGAGAGGCAAAGTAACTGAACAAAATGGTGGCATTGTGTTGGTCCTTGGGCACATTGGACAAGAGGCGGTTGACACAATCGACCATGGGCGGATCTCTTGCAACGCCGAATTTCTGACAAATGTTAGAAAAGACTTATAGCAAGGTGGAAGGGAGACTTACGTTAGCGTGATCATGGAGATCCTTTCGCAGGACATGGAACCCAAGGACAGATGCTCGAGGATTCCAGAAACATTGCGACGGCGCGACGAGCTGGGAACTTCCCTCTAGCGGCATGAAAGCCTTGCGGCTGTCGCCGAGGTTGAACGACGCATACCGGTTTGTGTGGTGATTAGCGACAAAGTATGTCATGGCTGAGACTCTGAGGGCCTCATCCTTGCTTGACATCATGTCGACTAGCTCCGGGACAGCAGGGTGAGGTCGGAGGCCTAGATTCGATAAGAACCGGGCCTCCACACTGCTCGGTCGGTAGCTGCCAGGAGGACCGGGCCATTGTAAAATTGTCAACTGGAGAGCTCGAAGTGAATCCTTGGGCTCGAAGAGCTCGGATACCTTGTATAGCGTATCCGTTCCCTTGGTAGGCTCCATGCCTTTCGGGCCCGCTTCGGCCGGGCAAAAGCGTGTCTGCTTCAATTTGAGCAAATCAGCAGTAGGAATATCCTCGCGAACTGAGGCAAGGTACTTGACGAGCTCAACATGGCTCCACTTCTTCTGCCCCGAATCGCTCGAAGCATTGAGCAGTCTCGTGAAGATTGTCTCAAGATCGACGGTCTTCCGAACTCCAATGGCTACCAGCAACTTCTCCTTCAGTTTGTCGCAGCCTTGGATAACGGGCAGATCATCAAAGAGCTTGACAGAGGGGAAGAATGAATCTTCTGGCTTCTTCATGCCGAGTTTTGTTGGCATCACCGTGTTGGCTCGGAGGAGGGATACCACGCTCGCCCTGGGAATGTTGCCGATGTTATCCCAGTTCTTGGAGAGCACCAGCAATACCTGGGCAGCAAAAGTAGGGGATCTTGTGAGACTTGTTTCCTCTGATCGAGAATTGCTCGTCTCAAGGAGAAACCTCAGCCAAGGCAAAACTTCGAGCGGCTCCCAGCCCAAAGCCTGCAACTCTGGAACATTGGAGTTGGCTGTTAAAGCCTGAGGAATGGTCGTCGGCGGGATGGGCATGTGTGCAGGGATCTTGTTCATGCTCAGATGGTATTGGATGCTGCCAAGGGCAATGATTTCGCCTTGTTCTCCGTCATCGCTCATCGTGCCAACGGCGACTTCGAGCAAAGCTGATCGACTAGGGGGGTCAAGTTCACCACTCAAACTCTTCTTCCCAGCCCAACTAATGAAGTTCATTAACTGGACCCTGTTCATGGCCTTGGCCTCCAGTTCTTGCTTCACGTCCGTGACCGTGATATGAGTCACCAGACCATAGTCTATAATTTTCCTCACGAAGGGAATGTCTTTCAACTCCTTGGGAATGACTGGGATGCTATCCACAAACTTGCTCATCTCGTCTGAGGCGATGCGAACTTGGGATGTTTGTAGGACTCCTCCACTTGAGTACATTTCGATGGTGGCTTTCTTGAAACAAATCCAGAAAGCTTCCTCGATGATCTGTCCAACCTGTCCGCTGGGCGTTGAGTCACCAAATGTGAACGTCTTGAGAATATGAAGAGCCTCTGGCATAAACTTGTTGATGACGGCCGGTGTGATACGGCCATTCTTGTCGGTGGCTTGTTTCACTCGGCTGCTGAGGTCGCTCATTTCGTTCGAGAACGCAAGGCGGGTGATGATGCCCGCAGCACGCAGAATCTCGACGTTCCATGTTCTGACCCATCGCGCATTCAAGTCAATGGCTTCTCTTTCAACGGTCGGGATTACCGAAGGGGCTGAAATGTGCATCCCAGCTCCAGTGGTCTGCATGGTTGGGAAACCAATGAAGATGCGTCCACCAGGCTTCTTGCTTGGAAGGACAGAAGCAAACACATCTGTGGCCTTGCCGACGGCGCCAGAAGCTGCAGCGTCTTGTGAAGCCTGAGACTCGTCGTATGATGAAGTCAAGATGGCAAGCTTCGTAGTTCTGGGTGGAGGCTTCTTGGTGGCACGCTCGAGTTCTGATGCAAATGAGGCTGTGACATTGGTCTTGATGCATGCAGAAGTTGACCGAAGGAAGATGGTTGAGGATGAAAGCTTAGTTACATCCTCCGAGATGGTCACTTGCGCCGCATTCTCCTCGTTTTGTGTTTTTGACTTGAGGGTAGCTTGTGAGGCAGTTGAGGTTAAGCGAGCAAAGAAGGACCGTAATGAAGGTGCTTCAGGGGCACCGTAGGCTTCAGCAGATTTTGTGACTGAAGACGAGGCTTGAGGCTTCCAGCCAATGGCAGCCATGTACGACGCATCAATCTGGGTGCTGGTGCGGTCGACGCTCGTCACCTTCATGAGGCCTTCCTTGGTCCTTGCCTCTAGGTCACGGGGCAAGGGCATATCCACGCTGGGGGAGGACTTCTTTCTGAGTGATAGGATCTCATAGTCATCGATCCAGAACTCGATCTTCTCGAGTGCTACGAAAGTCAGACTCGTTGCCAGGAACTGACTGACGGATAGGAGATTCGGCAAAGGGGTCGTCGTGTTTCGGTAATCGAGGACAAAGGTGGTATGGGGAGTAGCCTGGTCTGCTGGAATGTGAGACTTCTTGGTAAACAGAGCATTCCCCTTCCAGTAAAACGCCATGGCCTCGTTCCCAGAGCTGACAAACGGCTCCTCGCAATCCGCAAAGACACTGTAGAAGCCGACACCGAAAGCACCAATCTTGGTCTCGTCAGGGTTGCCCTCGGCGATGCGCTTTAGCCTGCCCCAGTCCGTCTTTGTGAAAGGCTGGCCATCGTTTTGGACGACGAGCCGGCGCAGGGTGTGATTGGATAGAACGTGCTTCAGGATGTCGGAGCGGTTCGGATTCGCGGGTAGGGGGACTTGGGTCGAGGGGAGCGTCTCCCACTTGACGCTGACGGTCGTAGCCTGGGCGTCGGCGGCATTCTGAATGAGCTCTCGCAACGTCGTCCACTCTCCGGAGTATCTGGCGAGGACCTTGTCGATCAGGGCTCGGGTGTCGACGGTGACGGCCTCTTCATCCTCGCCGTCCCGCATAGCGGCGGCTCGTAGCCTCGAATAGTCCATCGCGGGGACTCGGTTTGGGTGGTTGTCGGTGGATGGTTCAAACCCGCATCGTCCTGCGAGGCGAGGGAGTTATGTAGGTTTCGGATGGGCGACCAGGCCGCACAAGGCGAGGCAAGCAGAGTGGCAAGCAGTGGCAATGACTGTGTGAGGATTGGTCAGGCAGCTGCCGGCGCGGAGACAAAGGGTCAGCAGGCAGGAGGAGTACGTACACGTGCGAAGTTGCGCGGCTTCCAGTGAATTGCACAGAGGAGGAGGATAGAGGCTCTAGGGTGGCGAATAGGGAGAGCGAGGCGGAAGGCTACGGTGGCCTGTCGAGATGTTGTGATGATGCGGGATAGGTTTCTGGCGTTTCTGGCAGATTGGACGCCCGCCGTTGAGTCCTAGAGGCTGCCGCGTTGCACTAAACGGTCCCTGACGTTGTTGCTTCGGAGTTCGGTATCCAACCAGTGCCCCTGTAGCTCAGCGCTTCCAGGGGTTGGTTTAGGGACCCAACGGGGCTGTTAGTGTAATCCTAGTGTAATCCACTAGGCTGCACATGCGCCCTGCACCCGCAGCTCGGTGTACGCACCATGTGACGGGACTGCGTCATTCTCCTGTACGGAGTAGAGAGAAAGCATTGCTATTCGCACACAAGTACGGGCACACTTCAATCCTAAATATGATTACTGACAACCCACCTCGTACAACGTTTAGGAAAGAAATTTTATAACCATCATGTTAGTATTTATTCCCTAATAATTATTTTTGTTCTGTTTGATCTACGCCATTGACACCTCTATAGGTTTACATCAGGTTTTGCTGAATGGGCCTGTTCCTGCGCGAATAGCAATACTCGAGACAAATAGACCCTTGTTATCCATCCCCATCCATGTCCCTTTCTTTGAATCCGGGGAGGCCGTTAACTCTAATTATATTTGACCAATTAAATTTGTTCGTTATTCTGCCTTGTATTTCTGCATGGTCGATGTACGTAGCAGTGCATTTCTAGGAAGCTCGTCTCACCTGCCCTGCCGTTATATTACTTCCTGGGCGGTCTTTTCTGCATTGAAGGAGACCCAGTTCATAATCCTTCAATCAAGTTGAACCTTGACCAATGTATTTTCCTCCTTATGAGTATGGAAGATTTTGGTCCTTAAATTCAATAATCTCTAGTCTTTCCACATTGTTAAATAGAAGTTTCCGACTCATTCCTGTCAACGTCTTTTCAAGCCGCCCATGTGTCCTGTGCCTCTATATAACCCCACATACCAGCCATATTTGAACTACTTAGCTGAATTTGTGTCCGACGACTTTATGGACAAATCCAAGAGGAAGTTGCTTGGGACCAACCCGCTGTGCCCATCCTGGCCATGGACCTCGGCCTCCCACCATCCGTCGTCTTGGTGACGAAACACGGCGAGCAAATCGCCTTTGGCAAAGCCCAGCTCCTCAGGAATGACTGCATAATATCTGTACAATGCGCGTGCTACAAGACATCTCGTTGGTCATGGTTCAATATTGCCTTGCTGTCGTGATGGGGACTCACCGTAATGTAGGATTTGTCTGCCACTGTTGGTGGAGGGCGGAGCATTGATTACGCTCTTGCTTCGTTGACGCGAGGCTTCCTCGTCTCGTCTGGTTGAATGAAGTTCGGGTGATAATCTCTGCGACTCTTCACGTGTGAATCGACCGCTCCAACGTGATGCGCGATATTCATGCGAACGATACGGGCTGATGTCCATGAGGGTTGACCCGCGTGAATCTTCAGGGCGGAGTTGAGTTACAATCCCGCTAGGAACCTCATGACTACCCAAATGATCAGCTTCTCATTTCGGAGGAGTGAGGTAAGGCTATGCTCACGCTTTTGAAGGGATGGGTTGATCATCTGAAAGGATTAATCTGTCTTCGTCAATGTCCCCGCTAACAACGGACTCAGCATATGTTGTCAGTGAATCCAGGTAACGCTCCATCATAAAGTCCCTTCCAGATTTGGTCTGCTCAGAGAGTAATATCCGAAGTCGAGCTACTTCCTCCAGAATCTCATCTGTGTTCTTTTTTACTTGCGAGGACTCATCCCGGATTGCAGCTGTGTCGGCCTTTATATCTTTGACCAAGCATCTGCGATTGTATTAGAGTTGGAATGACAGATTGAAAGTCTCCACCCAGGAGCGTAAGCTGCGACATGACTTACAATTGAATGGCCTCAACAGCTAGCATGAGAGCTGCTCGGTGGGTTTCAAGGGACTGACGAAGCGCATTCACAGCATCCTTGCCGTCCCAAGCCCATCGCATGGCTCCGTTCTTTTTTCCATTGTGTTTCACGAGGAGAGCGCTGATATCGTCGACAACGGCGCCGCATTTATTAACGATGTTTACAACTTGATTTTGAAGCGTCTGGGGTATCATGACGATGGTAGATGCATCATCTTTCAGCAGCTCGAGAACCAGTGTCAGCTCGCTCAGTTCAGCGTGTACGCTGAAGAGGTCGCTGCGGGCATCGCGACAGGTCCGGATAAAGTCGGTGAGGGAAATCACTGTCTTTGCGGTCACTCCGATGAGCGTGATGCACGAAGTGGTGATGGAAAGAGGGTCCATTGGTGTTTACACATGTCGAAGTTCAAGTTTGGTCGCGACGATTGCGAACCGGGAGGGGTAGGGACTTGATAGGGTTGGCGGGAGGCCCAGTCTAAGTCTGCCTGGTTGTTTGGGGGCTGAAAGATGAAATCCGCCTAACGCTGTGGCGATGCAGGTGGCATTAGCGGTACATAGCATGGTTTGGCTCTTGAGACCATGTTGGAAATGGTTATTGTAATTGTAAAAGATTTTGGCCGGGTGTAGGGGATGGAAATATCATGCTCCTTTCCTGACTCTGGCGCACACGGTTTCTTAATAAGATAAACGAGTAGGTTGAGAACAAAGCATGATTTCATGCTGGGCAAAACGGGTATCATTTTCTAATTCAATCGCCGGGATAAACTTAATGTTGTGGCCCTCAATCATTACGACGAGGTTTGGGGCTACCACTCCGCCTGCGGTGCTCCCTGGATCTCGACCGATGGCGGTCTCTGCTCCTGTCCCTCCGTCGACGCTCGCCTCCATCACGGCCTCGGTTCTTGTTGTCAGCGTCCCGGTCTCTGCCCTCGACTCTGCCTTCGACTCTTCTCTCATCTTTTCTCTCGTCTCTTCTCTCATCTTTTCTCTCGTCTCTTCTCTCGTCTCTTCTCCCATCTCTACCCCTATCTCTGCCACCTTCCCTGTCGCGACTACGGCTGCGCCTGTGCCTCCTGTGCCTCCGCTCTCGGTCCCGATCATGATCCCGGCTACGGCTTCCGCTCCTATGTCGTCGTCTTTCTCGCCTGTCGGAATCGCCGTGCCGTCGTGATCGTTCCTTCTTCTCGTCGGCGTCTTCATCGGCGTCGGGTGGTGGCATGCTAGCCGGGCCAATCTGTCTCTGGGCACCAACCTCGACAGCGTTCGCACCCGAGGTGTTTCGCACTGGGACAGGAAGACCAAGTGCCAGTGCAATAGCATCCTCTTCAGCCTCTTTGATTTTGCGCAGCTCCTCCTTTCGCAGCCTCGCTTCGCGCTCCTCTTCGGTTTCGTTGGAGCCGTCCTCGGCCGCCGAGTCTGCTTTGGCGTACCAGTTGAGATCGCGGCCCTTTTGCCATCGCCCGACGGGTGCCTTGAGACTGTGGCCGAGATAGTTTTCGCGGTGGGAGGAGTTTGCGACCTCGTCCCAACTGAAGTTGACGCCACCTCGGGAGCCGGACTTGCGAATGCTGGAGAGCAGATCCATGGCGTTGGTTGCGAATATCGCTGGATTATTAGAGGCGATGTGTTGACCAAACCCAGTTCGGTAGTGTTAGAGTGTAGTCGTGATCCGAGAGGGCGATGGTGGAAGATGTTCGAGGTGAAAATGGAAGGGTTGCTTGGATGCGATCCGCGTCGTCGCAACGCCACTACATTGGAGAAATTGCGGGGCTACTTAAGGTGGCTGCCGAGTGGCCGCTTTTCGTCATGGCAAGTCTCCGTGTAAGCTTGACTGTTACCTTGACACCCAGAGCCGTCACCCAATTTGGCCAGCAAATTTATAGAAAAATAATAGTGGAATAAATGGTATTGGAAGCTAGCTAAATCAGTCTACAGTGCAGTTCCGGAGACCATGAACTTACAGTGGCGAAGGCCCTTGAGTCTACGGATGAAGGGCTGGAGGCTAACATTTATAGGCACACCTCCACCGCTGGTTCTATGCCCCACGACACCGAAGCTTCCCTGGCAGCTGAACTCTCTTTGTGACTTAAACCCAGTGCGTCAACACCAAAAGGTCGAAACAAAGCAACATCCGACATCGCAACGTTCACTCGCAACGGCTCCTCACCGATACTATAAAACGCACCCTTCAGCCCACAGCCGCCACCATGTCCAATCCCAACGACCCTCCCCTCGACGAGATCCAATGGCGCTCTCCCCCCATCGTCGCCAACATGGGCGGCCTGCACTCCAACACGATCCTCTTCTACTTCGCCGAGTCGCCCTTCTTCGAGCGCACCTCCAACAACGCCGTCATCATGAGCCAGGCCATGAACAACATGGCCATGTACCACTTCATCCAGACCCGCGAGGCCTTCGAGGCCCGCCTCAAGACCATGTCCGGCCTCGAGTTCATCGTCGGCGAGGAGCCTGCCGAGATGGCACCTGGCACCGGCACGGGCGTGTGGATAATTCGCAAGCAGACGCGCCGCAAGCTGTACGACGACGAGGATGAGGTGACGGTTCACGCGTCGTACTTTGTCGTAGGGGAGAACATTTATATGGCGCCTACGCTGGGCGACATCCTCGCCTCGAGAATTGTAAGCTCCGCCAGTCCAATCTCCGGCGACGTCTAACCATGTGTACCTAGATGACCATCTCCTCAGCCATCGCAAAGGCTCTCCCCGCCGCCGAAAGTGTCCGAAAGTGGCGCCCATCTCTCGGGCACGTCTACCAACTGCCCCCTGACCAGCCCTCAACGCGACAAAAAGTACAGGACTCCAAGGAGGCCACCCCTATACCAGACGAGACAGGCAAGACCGCGCCCGCTGCTCAAAAGAACGACGAACTATCGCTAGAGAGACTCGCGGAAGAGTCTCTCATGACCCACATGAAGTACGGCGGCGAATACGTCGACGAGAATCCCATCACCGGCCGCCCTGGCGAGTTCCATCTCTCCTCCACAGGCCGCAAGGTCGTGCCTCCGCCGCAACTTGCCAAGGAGGAAGGCATCGGCCGCATCAGCGGACCGACGCTCAACACCAAGTTTGATGACAAGAAGGATGGCAAGGCCGACAAGACGCCCAAGTCGGCGACGGCGCCGAAGCCCAAGCGGAGAAAGAGCAAGATGAGCACAAGCACGCCCACAGCGTCTTAGCAAGTTCTAGAGTGTTGAAGAAGAGGGGCCATGGCGTTATGTTCTGTAAAATTAGATGGAAGTTTTGTATTTTTACTTTTGATACCCAATACACGGCGCTAAATTGCAACAAAGAGAATGGTTTTGTGAAGCACCGAGCAATTGTCTTCATCATGCAATATGAATCGGATTGGATTGGTTTAACTCAGAACGACTCCAATACGATTTTGTCCATTCAAATGAGGTATCTTGTCTATATGCATCATGTATACCTAGTACTTTTGTCCATTAACCCTTATGTTCACTCCACAACCCACCCCTTGCCAGGGACCTTCTTCTGCTTCACCTTCTTCGCCGGCAGGGGCCATCCTTGACCACCGGTATTCTCTGCTCGCAGATACGGCACGACGAAGCACTCTCTCACTGTTGTCCCATCGACTCCTGTCGTTGACTTGAGCTCCTTGATTGGCTTGCCGTAGGTAATCAGCGGCGTTCCCTTGGCCAGGCCGGCCAGTTGACCGCCGGTGACATCGGTGAGAGCGTGCATTCTGGTTTTGGGGCGCTTCTCGGAATCGAGTGACTGGGTGGCTCGCTGGAGGTATGAGTAAACGATGTACTCGGGGCACTCCTGGATGCTGCGGTGGGCGAGCGGGGATGAGGGATGGATGTACACCGCGGCATCACTCTCCACCTCATTGCCGGTGTGGATAGGGATGAGAGGAATGTACGGAACGTCGATTGCCCGGCGAGGCTTGCGGAAGTGCTCGGGAGGGTTCGGCGTCAGATCCGCTCGGATAGCGACCTGATCAATGAAGCCCGCAGCGACCATCTGCTTCAGGGCGGCGACCTGCTTGGGCAGCGGAGGGTCCAGCTTGTCCTGGAACTTCAGGTTGGCAAACGCCGAGACGTTGGCGCGCAGGAGCTCCGTGATCTGCTTGCGCAGCTGCTGGATCTCCTTGAGCACCTTGTATCGCACAAAGTGGCTCTCGCACCACTGCTCCGTCGGCTCGTGCGCAAACTCGCCCACCACCTGGAGGAGCTTGATGGCGTCGGACCGGTCGTCGAGGAAGCAGAAATTCTTCTGGACCTCGTTGTACATCTTGCGCACCATGGCCTGGCGATCCTCGGCGATGATGTCCTCGGCCGTGCGGATGGCAGCGTCGTCCTTGGCCGCGAGGGTTGGGATTGCTTGGTTCTCGGGGATGAACACCTCGGCAGCGGAGAGACCAGCCACGAGCGCAATCGTGTAGGGGAGGCAGTCGTGTAGGTGGCCGACGAGCAAGATACGTGAGAACCGCGGCGACAGGGGGAACACGGACATGGTTGTGCCGACCTGGGTAACTTGGCCGGTAGAGGAAAGAGCAGAAAGATATGTGAGTAGCTTCTCCGACTTTGCCAGAGCTCGTCGATCTGGAGGGGTGGGGAAGGGGAAGTTGACGACATGCTGGAGGTTCATGGCCTTCAACTGCAGAACGACGCCCTCGATGGGCATCCTGAGAAGCTCCGGGTCGGTAAACGCCGGGAAATCTCGCTCATACACGGCCGAGGAATACAGCCTGTAGCAGTGGCCAGGCCCCGTTCGACCGGCACGGCCAGATCGCTGGTTCGCGCTGGCCTTGCTGATCCAGCCAATGTCGTAGCTCTGGACGCCGCTGACTCGGTCGTATTGTCTCTCCTTTGAGCGTCCGCAGTCAAACACGTAACGGATTCCGGGGATGGTCAAACTGGTTTCCGCAACGTTGGTTGCCAGGATGACTTGCCGAGTGCCCTCAGGCGCCGGCTCGAAGACTCGCATCTGCTCTCGAGTGGGTAGGAGGGAGTACAACGGCAGCACTCGCATCTTGAGCGGCGCAATTTCTTGGTCCTCCTCGATCTGGAATTCGTCTTCTTCATCATCTTCGTCATAATCATCTTCGGACGGGAGGTCATCAAAGTCGTCGCCTTTTCGGTTGTCATCCACGTCGCCAAACTCTATGTCCTCCACTTCAATAGGTGCCTCGCTCGCTGAGATCTGGACCTTGAGACCTTCAGCAGTTTTCGGGCCGCCAAAAGCTTCCTTCAGGCGCTTGCTGAGCTCTATGATTTCGTTGCGTCCGGTCAAGAAGACGAGAATATCGCCCGGAGGCAGCTTCTTGTGGCCGCGGCTAATCTTGCGGAAGGCCTCCTCAACATAGTCGTGGTGAGTCCGTCGGGAGAAATGCATCGTGACAGCATGCTGTCGTCCCTCAACCTCAAGCACGGGCGGCGGGGTCGCAAACAGAGTTGGGTTCATGGTGAGATCCTCTATCCTCAGCGTGGCAGACATGATGACCAGCTTCAGGGGCTTGACCTTGGGATCCTCCGCAGCGAGCTCAGCGCGCAGCTTGATGACTCTGCTAAGCATTCCAACGAGGATATCTGTGTTGACGCTTCTCTCGTGGGCCTCATCAATGACAATGGCCGAGTACTTGCGGAGAGTGATGTCCTGAGCGATCTCTCGGAGCAGGACACCATCCGTCATAAACTTAACCGCCGTCTTCGGGTCAACCGTGCCCTCAAACCGAATCTGGTAGGCCACCACGTCTGAGTGGTCTCCCAACTCCTCCGCGACTCGCTTCGACATACTGACCGCGGCGACTCGACGCGGCTGCGTGATACCGATTAGGCCAGGCGTAGGTGAGTCTGGCGAACCATATCCGGCCTCGTAAAGGAACTGGGGGATCTGCGTCGTCTTTCCGGAACCTGTAGAACCGCAAATGACGACAATATCATTGTTGTGGATCGCTTCCATGATCCTCTGCTCCTCCGAGACAACCGGAAGCTTGAGACGTGCGTCCTGAACCTCTGGGGTTCGGGTAACGGTCACGCTGTACACTTTCCGGTTGGTGTTCCCTGTCGGCTGGAGTTCCATGGGCAACGGATCTGACTCGGGAGCTCGGGGGACGAAATTTTCGGGTTGGGGGATGATCATGTTTGAAGTTGTTGGTTCGGCGGGATCGTAGCCGAGGGCTGCGTTGCGTTGTTGGTTTGCCCATGCCTTGAATGAGGAAGATCTCTGAGCATTTCCCTCCTCGTCCATTTCTTCGTCAGAGTCCTCCTCTTCAGAGTCTTCTTCGGAGCTCTCCTCGTCGTCCTCGGCCTCATCTTGCTCCTCGCTCTCATCCTCGTCGCTATCCTTGCCGTCGGCTCCATCATCGCTAAACCCATTCCATTCGTCCGCCGACTCGTCGCTGTCCTCCTCGCTGTCCTCAGACTCTTCGGATGGCGGCGCCTCGACCTTGGCCAGCGAAATCTTCGACTTCACACCGCCTCGCTTCTGTCGCTTCTGAATGACAGGCCGTCCATCGTCGCCGAGGTCTAGGGGTCGCTTTAGGCCTGAGCCGATCGAAGCTGGCGTAGGCTTTGCCTGGGCTGGTATTTCGGAAGCCACAACAGATTTTGAAGACGGCTTCTCTAGTTCCGAACCGCTCTCGCTCTCGTTGCTGTCGTCTTCGGCCACGGCCTCACGCCTCTTCACATACAGCAACGCCTCCCTGTCTGCGTCTCCCTCCAATCCCGCCTTCTCCTCCCTCATAGCCCTGCTAATCGCCTGCTTTTTCGTCTCCCTGCCCTGTCCCAAGGATCGAGTACTGGAGAACAGACTGGTGTCGACCTTGCGCTCGGCCAGCTTGGCCATGAGCTCTCGGTTCTCGTCCTTGCGGAGCTTGCCCTCAATGTACTTCTCCAGACGCTTCGCCTTCTTGCCGCTCATCTTGGCGCCCTCTTGGAGAAGCTCCTTCTTCATCTGCGCCTTCTTCTCCTCGTGGGCGAGCCTGTGCTCGGGGAGCAGCTCCTCTGTGTTTGTGTCCTCGACATCATGGCGGCCGTTGTCTTTTGCTCGCTCACGAGCCAACACCTTGTGCTTTCTCTGGCGGGGGATATACTTGGCCATGTTGGGTGGCGCTGTATGTAATAATTGGCTTGACCCCTTGGATTTTCAACGAGGCGACCAGCACGTCGCAAGTTCGTTGACATGAAAGTTGGTGGCCATGGGTTCATGAAATTTTGGGACTGAGCCGTTTTGCCTCCCGCCACCGCCAGAATCTCCAGCCACTTTGAGCCTAGTGCGGGGTGGTGGGGCCTGTCGCAACTCCACACGGCATCTCATCGCCTCCGCCGTTGTCATCGGGAGCTTTCTTCCACTCAAACTACGGGAGAAACGAAAAGAAAACGAGAACACCTTAATTTCCAATATGGAAGTTACCGATGTTAGAGAAGAGGCCTTCCCCGCCCCAACCCGAGAAGCCTCTGGGCTCGTCAACGGAGTCGCAACGGAAGTGACCTCGACCAGCTTCTCCGACAAGATCCTCATCACCATCTCCCAAGAAGGACGCCTCTCTCAATGGGTACGGGCATATAAACATCACCTATCAGATATATTTCCTAACTATTCCCTCAGATCCAGGTTCCTCTGACAGGTTCCTCCGCCGGCATGGTGGAGATGACACTGCCCAGCATGAACAAGGGCCTCCTACCCTCAACCCACCTGACCCCCAAGACACTGCTAGGCGGTGGCGGCGACGACCGTGAAACGCTTGGGCAACTGTACGCATCGCAACTTGCGAGTCACTTGTCTTTGAGGTCTCCTGATGATCGACGGACACTGGTTTTGGGCCTGGGACTGTCTAAGATTGATACCGAGCGCGAGGCTTTCTTCGATCTGCTAGAACTCACCCAGAAGGTCCTGTGAAAAGAGACCGAGATCTTTGGTTTCAAATCACATATCGCCTTTTGTTAAACGGACTGACGAGCTGGGCGACTGTGGACAGATTGAACGCCTCAGCGAAATGGTAACTTCGGCCCACTGTTCAACTGGAAGCCCATTTGTGGTGCACTCACAGTGAGTGGGGTCTCGATTACAGCAATGAGCCAACCTGACCCCAAACACAATCCCAATCTCGTCAAAGTCCTTCGGACTTTCCAGGGGAGACGAATGGCTTGAAACACTTTTGTGTTCTTTTAGTACGAAATAAGGCTATCCGCAGCTAGTTGTCTCTTAGGAGCGTCTCTAGTAACCAAATACTATCAAGCAAGACTCATATGTCTTCTATTTGAGTTCCACATAGTTGAAACACAATATCGAGCAACTTAGACTACGGATATATGTATAAAAATAAGGGGCTCCGATCATGTTCATGTATTCATTAAGGTGCATCGCCGACTGCGACCCGTGAGTGGTCTGGCGGCTTCTAGACAAGTGTCCAACGCTGTCTGCAGTTTCTAGCGCCCAAGCATCACCATTCATCATCCACCTCAATTTTGCACCCTGTTTGCGGGTGTTGAACCATGGCCCTGGCCTGGCAGTGACCCGGGACTCGGCCCTTGAAACGAAAGT
Source organism: Ilyonectria robusta (assembly GCF_021365365.1). NCBI lineage: Eukaryota > Fungi > Ascomycota > Sordariomycetes > Hypocreales > Nectriaceae > Ilyonectria > Ilyonectria robusta. Next base: position 1,242,550 of record NW_025764438.1, read on the forward strand.
GATAAAAATGACAACCTCAAACTACACAAGCCATGCGTCATTGGTTCCAATCGATGAAACCATCCGCTTCCATGCTCAACGTTCGTATCAAAACGTAGATGCTACTGTACAGCCATGTTTCATGACGATGGTGCTGTTCGAGGCTTGCGATCCCTGTGGGTCAAAGTCAGCATGGTCAGTCAAAACAACCGAGGCAAGAGAACAACTTACGTGCTAAGCCTCCTGGACAATTGCTGCAACTTGGTATCGTTGTTGGCGTCTTCCGCAGCCTTCTGGAGGGCAACCTGTCGCTCCTCCTCCTGGTGCTTGACCACCTCCTCGTGGCTGGGAGGGAGCCTCTCGTTCTGGATATCGACCTTGCGGGCATCCTCAAAGTTGTGGATGGCATTCTTCAGACCCTCGGCACCCAGCATAAGCGTACCAGCGGGGAGTCTGCCACCAGAGGCCGTCTTGAGCTCAGACACCCTCTCCGACTCCTCACGAAGAACCTGGAACACTCGGGACAATCGGCCGATGGCAAGAATCTTGTTCTTGATTGCTCGTCTCTTGTATTCGATCGACTCGGGATCCATGTTGGGGCTCGAAGCCGAAGGCGAGATAGGGCCGGGCGATGACGCCGAGGGAGTGTCGTCCTTAAGCTCCTCCTCGGAGCACGTGCTCAAAATAGCAATGAGCATGTCGGTGATCTTCTCGCCGACGAAAGGCAGCGACCAGGTGAAGACATCCATAAAGTTGGGGAGCCAGTAGGGGTGAGGAGTGCAGTTGAACTGTCGGATGTTCATAACGTTGTTCTCGTACTTGAGAACGGCGGCCTTGTTGTTGTAGACATCGAGGTAGTTCGGGGCGGAAAAGATGGTCATGACACTGGGGAAGCCGGTAGTTCGGGTTTTGCGATACATTCTGTAGCCGGCATCTTGGGCTTCGTGGGCTCGGATAATCGAGAGCAGGTTGTTCTTCTCGAGGAACGCGCAGGCGGCGGGGTACGAGAAGAAGTATGAGCAACCTCGGACGTGGTTGTGGAGGAAGTAGTCGCTGGTCTTTTCCTGGCCAAAGTCCTCGAGAGGGTCAGCCCAGAGGATGTCGCACATGATGCCCTGCGTGGGGGGTTCTCGGAAACGATCAATCTAAGCACAAGTCAGTCGAGTTTAACTACAAGAAAGCGCAATGGGGGTAACGCACGCCTCGTAGGTCATCGAGTGTGTGCAGCTCGGGGCTCAGGCCTCCGTGGATGCAGAGGAACTGCTTGTTCATAACGGCAGCCAGGGGCAGGGCACAGAAGGACTCCATACAGGCGTCGTAGATGGTCTCGGAGTACTTGTGCTTACACTCGAGCTTGAAGGTGAAGTAATCGGTCAAGTGGCGACACTCGTGGTTTCCTCGCAGCAGCCACAGGGACTGGGGGTAGTGGATCTTGAGGCACCAGAGGTAGAGGACGCATTCAATACTGAAGTAGCCACGGTCGACGTAGTCACCAAGGAAGAGGTATCGGGTTTCAGCAGGGTCGCCGCCGACCTCGAAGAGCTTCATCAAGTCGTAGTACTGGCCGTGGACGTCACCGCAAACGGTGATGGGGGCGTCCATCTCGAGAAGGTTGGGCTCGGCGCGCAGGATCTCGGTACCCTTGTTGAGGATCCAGAGGGCCTGCTCATCGGTGAGACGGCCCTCGCGATAGAAATGCTGCTTGAGGAAATTGATGTCGGGCTTGGTGTGGGTGTCATCCTCGAAGAATTGCTCGTCGGTGGGCTTGAACATGGCGGGGGCTTGGACGTCTGGAGAGCCGGGAAGGCGGTGGAGTTAGCCAAGATGGAATTCATTTTTGTCGGAAACAGCATCATGATTGTTTGAGAGGCGGGCAACGTGCAGAGACGGCGAAAACAGGCTCGTTGGGTGTAGATTTCAAGGCAGATTGGTGGTGATGGTGGGGTCCAAATCGAGGATGGAGGGGGAATCTCACGCACCTTTGCACACGCGCTCCATGGTGTTGACCTGGGTGCCATCCTCCATGGTATGGATAGTGAAGTCGATCTCGGGGACGGGCTTCTTCTCCTGGATCGCGCGGATGGCGTTGTCGACCTGGGCATTGTGACGGTCGTCGACCGAGGGCGGAGAGTTGGCGTCGCCTTCGGGATCCATGACGGGCAGTTAAGGCGTGGGTTAGGGGGTTGCTGGAGTGGGAGAAGGACGAGCGATGGCCGAGCCGGCGGCGGTGAGACAGCGGGAGCAGCTGCGTCGAGCGGTCGTCGCGGGGCCTCGAAGGGAGGAGGAATGCGATGGACAGCAACGGGGCACGGCGGGCGACGGACGCAGGAGGCAGCGCGAGGCGGAGGGGAGGAGAAGGGACGAGAGTTGTGCAGAGAGGATGTTGCGAGATAGGGCTGACAAGGAGAGAGGAAGTTGGGGCGTTGGCTTTGGGCGACGGTGAGAGCGAGGGCGGGCAGCGGCCAGCGGGCTACGGCCAGCGGGTGGGCTGGCTGAGAGCAGAGTGGCGGGCGGGAGCTTGGATGGGTCAAGAGAGCACGGGGCGGGTAGAATCGAGGGGGACTCGAGGTACCCTTTGCATGGCGTCGCTGCCGGAGAAATACTTGTCACGGCCGCTAGCGGTACCTGCGCCGACTTGGGAAGCCCAGGTGCAGTGTTCCTGGGGGTGGTCGGCGCGGCCCAATCAGGGGGCTGGCGATCCCCAGCTGTGGTTTTCCTTTTCTTCCAACTCGCGTGTCCACCACGACCCGACGACGGGCTTTTTTTCTTGCCCCCTCTCTTCTCTCCTTTGCCCAGATTCCAGACCACGGGCCATAACGACCTGTGGACGATGCTGTTGGCTCTTTGCCGCGAGTACCAATCGCCGACTTGGCCTCCAGGACCCCTACCGGCAGAAGCCGCATGTCCAGCCCCGTTGCCCGCCTTGTGGCTGCTGAGATTCAGATCAAGATGGAACCCCTCTTTTTGAACAGCTTCCCGCCACCGTCTCCCTGGCTGAAAGACATTCATTTCTTTTCATGTTTTTATTAGGAAACCCCGTGGGCCCGCCGTCCTACCGAAATAAGGTAGTACGGGAATATCTCGTGTCCGGCGGTCCTGCGCTGTACTGCTGCTAGCTTCCTCTTATTAGGTGCCTCCTTTATTAATTCTGCCTTGGGTCTGACGGATGAGGGGCTGTCTGTCTCTGTCTGTCGCTGCCCCACGCAACGCCAATACCCCGACGCCCAACGGGGTCCAGAACCAGAGACAAACGCCTAGAGCCTCGCAATCCGAGGTCGAGTGTCTCAAACACACATCCATCCGCCGTCACCGCAAAGGGAGGCCGCCCGCTGAGTGGGCAACCTGGTCTCGCTTTGCTTCTGGCCGTAATTAGATTCTCGGTCTCCGAGCAGTGCTGCCTGGCCGCCTCGGCGCCTCGTCGCCTTACGTATCCCCTGTGCGGCTCACTATACCGTCATGGATTCACCAATCAGTTCGGGTCATGTGAATGATGAAGTGTAACGATTCTGGGTATCTGCAGAGTCTGTACAGATGTACGAAGTACAGCAATCTCACCTGGGGATTTCCTGAGCACGTGCGCGTGTAGGGAGTCCCGACACTTCCAGCAAACTATCCCGTGCCGCTCTGAACGGGTAGGTCGGTCTATGGTCTGAGTAGTGACGTCTAAGTAATTCCAGTCATAATGAAATCAAAGAAAATATCGCGTTTCTTCCGCTACATCAAGGCAACGTGTAGCCACCGTCGACAATCATGTCCAGGCCAGTCGTGTATGATGAAGCGTCGCTAGCCAAGTACAGATACGCCCCCTTCAACTCGCTCGCCTCACCCTCTCGGCTACACAATGTTAGTTCAAATGACGCTCAAATATAATAGAGCGATACTCACCCCATCACTGTCCTGCCCTTCCATTGTGCCTTTATGTCCTCTGGCGCAAAGTGTGTAATTTCCGTCTTGATGTAGCCCGGCGACACTGTGTTGCACCGCGCGAAACCTGTCCACTCCACAGCTAGACTCTTGCCTACAAGCCACACCGTCAGTCTCCCCAATCTCCACAGGCTCAAGGGACAAGCGGAGCACATACAGAAGTGGATAACAGCCGCCTTGGAGGCATTGTACACGCTCTGCAGCTGCGGCACATTGACGATGCTGCCGCTGATGGACGCCGTGGCGATGAAGCTGCCCGCCCGGAAGTTCTCGAGCGGCCGGCCGTCGAGCGTCGTGCCCTCGGTCTTCTGCCGGCGGAAGTGCGCGCCGGCGCTCTTGGCGCACCACATGACGCCGTCGACGTTGACGGACATGACCTTGCGGGCCATCTCTGCGGGGCCGTCGAGGAATGGGCCGTCGGTCCAGGCGATCCCTGAGTTGGCCACGAAAACGTCCAGGCGGCCGTCGAACTCGCCGACGATTTCGTTGATGGCCTCGTCCACGGCTTCCGGCGAGACGACGTTTACTTGATAAGCCTTGCCTGTTTACCATCAGCCTCGGTTCCATGGCTTAAACCGGGAGGATCCTGGAGATTCAGAGACAAAGCGGCCGACTTACACTTGACACCATACTCTTTCTCAATGCTCTCAGCCTCGGCCAGAGCCTGCTTGTTGCTGTTGTACCAGATAGCCACGTTGGCACCCGCCTCGGCCAAAGCATGAGCCACGGCAAGGCCAATACCCGCCCCAGCACCCGAGACGATCGCGGTCCGGCCCTTGAGGGAGAAGAGGGGCATCACACGGTCCGACTTGGGAGCCTCGGTGTTGTCATGACGAAAAACTCCGTTCTTCATGTCTGCCATGATGACGGTGTTGCTTATCGATGAGTTGAGGAATATCGAGTCTGAACGATTCAAGAGTAAAGAAGGCCTTTTATGTCACACTTCCAGGGACGACAGATACGGAGTTCGCTTTGCAGAGAGGAGTACAGATCGCGGTGGATGGGTCTGGATAAACATCTGGGGAAGACCCGCCACCAGGCACGCGACAACAACCTTTATATAGGCCGCCCGTCTTACAAGGACGCTCCCCTCACTCCTCGCCGGCAGTCCACCTCGGTGCGTCCTCTCACAGCGCGGCTTGCGACATTTATCGTGCACGCCAGACAACCAGAGCCGTGCCAGATATGCCGCCCCGGTCCGTCTCTCTCGGCGTCGATGCACCACAGGTGTGGAGCCGGTGTAAGTTGCGATGCGGACGGGAGTGGACTGGCCGGGCTCGCTCCACTGACTCGCGCACCTATCAGCTCGCCGCTCCTGCTCCAGACGTCATGATGGCGGGACTTTGCCCGTTGCTGAGCCTCTCTCTCAGGCCTATCTGGAGTTTGTTCTCTGTTGGGTAGGTAGCAGGATCTTGCAAGGATCCCCGTTTGGGGTTCCCTTCTTTCGGCCCCGCCAACTCAGGCGCCTCCAACCTCCCCGCGGCCGTTTTCGAGTTTGGCGAGCCTGTCAGAGACGCCTGAGCCGGCCGCGGTGCCCACATGTACAATAGCCCCTGGCCTCCCGTTTATAACCATGGGCCTCGGGCTTCCCCCGTTACTGGGCGAAATGGCAGCGTCACTATGTCATACACGGTGAGCAAGGTCGCATGGAGTGGACCCTTCGGCTCATTTTGGAAAGAGACAGTGGAGGAGGGGATCTTCGGCTCTCTCGTCATAGTGCTTTTAGTCTACCGTCGCGACTACGGCGGCTGCTGGGGAAGTTCGTTGGTTCGACCACCCGCAGGTCGGTTCCAATCATGCCACCGAGAAAAGGCCGCCAAGGGCCTTGCTACGGCGTATTGTCATGGTTTCCCCTTGCGGCTCATAGACAAACGACCCCCTTTCCCTCGACAACGAGGGCTTTCAGGGTGCCCGTGTTATCGCCGCCTCCTCCGCCTAATCCCGCGGCGACGACCGCGACCTGAGGTTCAGGTTCCGTCCGATGATTGTCTCGTACGAGTAGTTGGTCACTCGGTAACGGGACACGAAGTCGTCCCGAGGAACTATTGAGCGCAAATGTGAGCTATGTCATGCGACAATACGCAAATAATGTGGATGAGACTTACTGTACGCCCCGCAGATGCGACGGATACCTTCGAAGGCGGCTCTTCCGTGCATAACCCTCCAGTTGTCAAATACTGCGAAATGATCTAGTCAGAGCTGCAACTGATGGTCGAAGCATACTTGGAAGACTTACCGACGATACGACCTGGCGTCAGCTGGAACCAGTACTCGCTTGTCCGCCGCTTCAGAATCGAATTCCACTTGCGAGCAGCGCTGTACCACTTGTCCGCCTCATACAAGTTCAAGATTCCGCGGTCGTCGTTGTTCCAGCGGACCTTGGTCAGCACGTCCCCGTCCTGTTCGATGACTGGGTAGGTCTGGTCTGGCGAAATGGCAATGCCCTTATTTCCGCTGGCGTGCCAAGGGACCCTGGTGGTTCGAAGGGTCTCGTACGCATCAGGGAATTCCTCTTTCAGAATGGTCGCTGCGTTGAACCCATCGACGAGCAGCGACTGCCCGCCCAGGGCCTCGTCAGTTGGCTTCGCATTGGGAGGCGCCGAGTGGGAGAGCAGGTGGAAAGCCTGGAGGCCGGCCGGCTCGGTAAAGTATGTCGTGTCGGTGTGGGCTGGGAGGGCGAGGTTAGTGTAGGCGGTATCGGCCAGAGCAAGGTCGGGGATGAAGTCGTAGAAGCCTCCATAGTGAGTCGTTCGAATAGGGCCAATCTTTCCTAGAACGGCCTCGGTGGCTTCTGGTGTTGGTGGTGTGTCGACGATGAAACTAAAGCCATGGACCCACTGCTGATGTGAGAGATGTCTCTTGCTTGCGAATTATATGATGCCTTACAATGTTTTTGGTAAGCTCGGCCATGCCCGTCACGTCAGACTCGCTCATGACGGCATCGAAACGGACCTCGGGAGGTGAGGCCTCAATGCTCGAGTTCCAGTGGATCCGGGCACTAGACTGTTAGTTTTTGGAGGCTTCGTAAGAAACGGTAGAGTCCAACTTACTGGTCTTGGCCAAATTGTTCAGCATATCCGCCGTCAAACCAACTCTCCAGCCATGACCAGGGGTGCTGGCTTTTGTGGGAATCAGACCCTGTCGCTTGTTTAGTCCTGTATCAGACGGTCGGGGTTTGGGGTTAAAATACATTGGACTTCCAGATGCGCCTGGGTCTCTGCAAAATTGACCGGATGGATGTCTTCTGGCAACTACACCACCGGGGTGAGCACGTCGGTCGCTAACACTATTATGCGGTTAATTACCTGGAATGTGTCAAAGTTGCGTTGCCTCGTGTCCTGGTTAACACATTGAGTGCACTGGCAATTATCTCTATTCGGTCGATTAAGTATTTTGGACAAGCAATCGATAAATGAGTAGGCTTACCGGAGCCAGAGATTAGGGCTGTGAAGCAGGTCAGCTCAGCAATGCACGCCAAGACACGAAGCTGGGGCTACGACTTACAAGGTCCGATGAGCTGGCCGCCCCTTTTGCTCCTTGCTGAGACTGATTTGGGGGCCATCGGAGAGAGCCACAGTTCTCCCAGAAGAAAGCCATCGGCTGGAAGTAGACGCAATGAACCTAGCTATCGGGGCCTGACGTTTGGTGTGACGAAGTGTCGAGGTCGCAGATCGGCCCAGCAGAGCGGCGGCGCTATTGAACACCAAAACTTAGCTTTGGTCCAGTCTGGCTGCGGGCGACGGGAATCTTGGCCACCAAGACATGGTGGGAGGGGAGTTAACGGGCGCAATTGAAGCGGGCATGCGTACCTTGAAGAACGATACGCAACACCAAAACGACCAATCATTGTCACAGAACGGAACGTAGTTCAAGGGATGTTTTCAAATGGTCGCCAAATGCTTCAACAGGCTTGGAGATTCCAAACACCGCTGTGCCTCTTTGTGGTGATGAAGCTGGGATCCCCTCCGTCCCAGTCGGGTGGTTTCAGGGCGGGCCAATGGTTTACTCAGACCTCGGCAGACGGGGCCCCCGATAATCGCATCTCAGCTTCCGACAGTAACCCGTGGAGAAGAGGAGCGAGCGCTGGAGAGGAGTCGGCATGAGCAATGCATGGCGCATGCGGTGCGGTGGACTTGCAGGCCTGTCTGTGACTGTTCCTTTTCTCTGCATGTGCGTTGCGGTGCAATGTGTTAGTGAAGCCGGCTGGATGCTCTTCTCTCTCCGTGCTGGCCGCTGCTTGGCCCTGTCTCATGTGGTACACCGGCTGAATCCTGCGGTTCTACTGCGTTAGCTTCACCGACCGTTTAACAGTTTGTGTCTGTTGGTGACGTTGGTGACCGAAAGGAGACATAACACACACGGGACCACAGCAGCATGCGTCAGTCTATCCCATCATCCATGCATCCTCTTCGTCCCATGCCGTCCTTCACCATTGAATCATTGCGCCTGGCCTGCGGGGAAGCTCGGGCCTCAGCTACCCGTGCCCCTCCCCATGGGCCATTCGTTTCCGCCCAAAAGGGGAATTCGACCAAGCCATCCTTGTGCACACAAAGTTATTGCTGTACTGCGATATTCCCAGCAGCCTCTTTTTGATCCTCACCTTCGCAATCTAACAATCACCACTTCGCTCCGTCGCCTCGTTCATGCTTCCCCTATTCCACGTAAGGCATCAAAGGGTGCCATCCAATTCTTGACCATGCTCGGGCCTCCTCCTCCTGCAGAACGTGGCGGTATCAGCTTCCAATAAAGGTCCCTCCCCCCACAAGTTTAAGCGCCCACCTCGCGTCCATCAACCGGCCGCCGCTGCGAGACCAAAGGCTCCCTGGCCCGTCCCATCACTCACAGCGCCGCCATGGTCCCAAGGCTCTGGGACGGACCCAGACACTCCTTTGGCTGCAGGTACCAGGGCCAGGTTCAAGGCATTCTCGGGCATTACTTGTCGCCGCCGCGCCTATCTGGGCTTCGTGATTGGCGCCACCACGCGATCCGCGACCTAAGGCTGACTTTCTGCTACTCTTCACAACCAACATGCAGATGGACGTGCTCGATGTAAGGTGGACCAACAGCAGGATCAAACATGGCAACCAACCTCTTCTTGCACTTGGCCCTTTATTATCGCCAGGGCCGCTGCGCGGCGTCTGCAAGAGAAGCGCCTCCTCATCCTTCCCTCCTGTCACCGCGGCTTTCCTGACCTCACCTCTGTCCCATGTTGAGTCGCCATGGCTTCACTACTATTTCTCCCTCACGATGGAATCATCCTCAAGATATTCCTCGTGGTGGCTTCATTTCTTATCGCTCCATCTGTCTCTGCAGCAGTGGGAGTGAAGCTCAGCCAAAGGTCGCCGCCACCATATCAAAGACCTCAGCTGCTAGCTTCGAGACTCTTTGATCGGGATGATTCATCCTGTGCCCTTGAGAATTACACGCAATGTGGCAGCCAGGTCCCAGACAACTTATGCTGCCCCGATGACACCAAATGCATGATCATCGCCTCCAACACGACCATCGTCTGTTGTCCCAATGGATCTGATTGTGGCACCATCAAACCTATCGTCTGCAATGTGGCCCTTCAGGATACAGCGAAGCACCCAGGCTCACCTATCCAAACCCTCGCCCTCAACGCCTCTATGGAAACATGCGGCAGTGCATGCTGTCCGTTTGGCTATATCTGCGAAGGCGACTCGCAGTGCGTCCTCGACAAGTCCCAGGACGACTATGACTACCTCATGATGGAGTCTAAGTCTAAGTCCTCTACATCAAAGACCACATCCACGACCACACTCGCGACCAAAACCACATCCACGTCCACATCCACGTCTGCAGCAACGTCTGCGCTGGTTGTGGAGACATCCGAGGTGCCCAATTATGTTGTTCCGGAGCCGTCCTCAACAACGTCAACCGCTGCCACCGAGTCATCCACCTCAGATGACAACTCGGACGACGCCAATAAGGGCAACACTACCCCTACCGGTGTAGTAGCTGCGGGCACCGTTGGCGGGGTCTGTTGCCTTGCTGCGCTTGGCATATACATTTGGTTAAAATGGTTTCGAAAGAAGAGATCATTCACAAACAGCCCACAAAAAACCTCAAGCGAGGAATCTTGGGGCTACTTTTCTACCCCAGACAGCACACGCCGTGTCTGCCTTGCTCGGGGCCCCGATGACAAGTTCATCGTCACTCCTAGCACAGCTGGGTTCTCACCTCCTCCGGTTCTCCAGGAGCCTGGTTATCGAGATAACTCGGACCCTGTGGAACTCCCTGCGACGCCTGTTTCACTGTGCATGTGGATGAATCTTGAGGATGCGTCGGTGGAGGAACCCAAGTTGGCGTATGTTGTGCCGGCCAAGCATCCAAACCGGAGGTGACGAGGTGATGGGGTGGATAGGGGAACAAAACACGAAACGACCACGACGATTATGATGAACAATTTATGACAGCGAAAACTTATGAGCCTTTTCTTTTCTTGTATATTTTTCTTAGATTTTATGATTTTGATCATGGGCGGCGACTCTTTTCAGGCACATTTGGTGGCCAGAAACAGGATACCCTTCAGGACACAGTACTATGCCATCGAGCCGCATTTTCAATACACTATGGTCTTGCAATGATACTTTGTTGCCTTGTAGCGAGTTAAACCGAGATGGCCAGCTTGGAATAATGAGTGATTCACTTATTGTGTGAAAATGGCTTGGTGTGGTGAAGTGTAGGTTAGCCAAACACTGCGACCTACAGTGGGATGCACAGAGTTTGAGCCCGATCCAAGTCACTCGCGCAAACGCTAGTCCATATTGAGGTACAGTTCATGACCAATATAAGTTAAGGGTTCAGGTAAAGATTAGGGTAAGTACTTCTATTTATCTTTATTGTTTACTTATTTGGGGGTTTTTTTTTTTCCAAAGACGCCTTATTATAAGTTGGGGATGCTAAGGTAGTCAAGCTCTTACAGTACAAGGATTTAGGCACAAACTTTCTGCGTCACACACGTGGAAGTGTACAGTGTGCGAACAGCCCCATGGATTCCACACGGTGTCACATTTGTCCTCCAACACAACTAGTTGGAAAGATTCACATTGAATTCAAGCAACACCCTTCCAATCAATCGCCCGTGACGATCCAACCAAGCATTTCCCGACGCTCCTGACTTGAAAACGGCTGGCTTTTCCATTGATAAACCGACTCCGCCATCAACGCGACTGCGCTATACGTCTCCAAGTCGCGCCGACACTGCGGAGGCCATGGCTGGCTTGCCCATCGATCGGCGCCATCTACAAGCTTGATCACGGGTCTTCCTGCGTCGCGAAGCTAGGACGAGACCGACGACCCCCGAGCCTCCAGCAATGACGGCCCAACATCCCGCGTTCGAGACCTTCTACGACGATCAGGTTACGGCGCACCGACAACTCTACTCTCGCGAAAACGTCTGGGACCGACTGTCTCAGCCAACCATCCTCGTTTCTACCCTTATCCTCCTCGTCACCGTCGGCTACAACCTATATGGGTCCTCAGCCACTCTTGAAGGGACGATATCGCTACTGGGAACGTGTCTGTGGGACGCGCTCGTCTTCATTTTACCCGGAAACCTCCTGGATACGGTTGACGATTGGATCAATCCATCCCTGGCGCCACGACCGATGTTACACCCCGAGCAGAGCGCCCATGCTGCGAAGAGCGATACCATGAAGAGGATTCTGGGGTTGGACCGCTCCGGCGGGATGATGGCCTCAGTTTTCCAGGCGCGAAATCGAGCCTTGTCGATGACCGGCAGCGTGCTGGGCATCAAGGTCGAGCCGGACCGACCGGCAGGCCTGGGGAACCGCGACAACTCCTGTTATCAGAACAGCATTCTCCAAGGCCTGGCCTCTCTAAAACCTCTACCCGAATACCTCTCCGCCTACCTCCAAGCTTCTGAGGGTGAAGACGACGACCAGGACGTCGCGCAGACGCTACGGACCTTGATATCCGACTTGAACGACGCTTCAAATAATGGGAGGACGCTATGGACTCCAAATCTCCTCAAATCGATGAGCACATGGACGCAACAAGATGCTCAGGAGTACTACTCCAAGATCTTGGACGACGTCGACAAGAGCGTAGCCAAGGCCATGAAACCTACGCAACAACACCCTGGGTTGCAAGCCAACATCGCAAAGGACGATACAGCGGCCAGCCAGCACAGCGACGACAGCGGCTACCAGAGCATGTCAAGCTCAAAGACTTCAGACACGAAGCTCCCTCGAAATCCATTGGAAGGCCTCCTGGCGCAGCGCGTCGCGTGCGTCCAGTGCGGGCATTCGGATGGACTGTCTATGATACCGTTCACCTGTTTGACGCTCAGCCTCGGATTGAACAAGAACCAGCATGATCTATATGAACGATTGGACGCATACAGTAAGGTCGAGTCCATCGAGAATGTAGAGTGTGCGAAATGCACTCTTTTGAAAGCTCAGAGGCTCCTGACCAAGCTTGTTGAGAAGATGCGCGAGGGTTCTACGAGCGAAGAGCAGTTGGCAGAGCCTCTGCGAAGACTGGAGGCAGTGGACCTGGCACTCGAGGAAGACGAATTTGACGAGAAGACGTTGACTGAGAAGTGTAAAATCTCACAACAAAGCAAGGTCAGCTCTACCAAAACCAAGCAGATCGTGGTGGCTCGTCCGCCACAAAGCCTGGCAGTCCACATGAACCGCTCTGTCTTTGATCCTACGACGTTCAACATGATGAAGAACTCTGCGCCAGTCAACTTTCCCATGACTCTGGATCTTGGCCCCTGGTGCTTGGGCAGTGCTGGAGCGGCCCCGGTCGACGCCTCCGACACGGAGACTGAGGAGCAGTGGCAATCGGACCCCAGGGAGTCGATGATTGCGGGCGACTTGAACCCTTCGAAGCTGACGGGGCCCATTTACGAACTCCGCGCTGTGGTGACACATTACGGGCGACACGAGAATGGTCATTACATTTGTTACCGCAAGCACCCTCGGAACATGGCTCCTCCCCAGCTTGTCGATGACAAGGAGGCTTCAGCTGAACCCGGCGATCAGGATGACGAGCCTGTGGCACAGCCTGACGTAATAAAGGCGGAGCTGAGTAAGGCGGACGAGGCGGGACAAGTTGAGATGGATTGGTGGAGGCTGAGTGACCACAACGTGTCAATGGTCAGCGAGGAGACGGTGTTGAGTCTCTCGCCAGGGGTGTTCATGCTGTTCTACGACTGCGTAGACCCGAACACTGTATTGACAGCCGAGGACGGGCCCATGCAGGACGCTCAAGAGGGAGCGGATACTGCGGCACAGGGAGCAGATAGCGGACAAGTCTCGGTTGCCTGCGAGAATGGTGCAAAAAAGACATTGGCCGATTGTATCGAAGGGCAGGACGAACCAGCTGAGGCGGAGACGGAGACTGAAACGGATGGCTTTGTTTCGACACCAGCGACCAGCACAGCCACGACAGAGGAGACTGATACCCCTGACATTGGGCCGGTAGCGGTGGTCGAGACTCTTCACTCGGCCGAGCAACAGGAGGAAGCTCGTACGGAGACAACATGAACGACAACAACAACAGTGGTGCGATAGAAAGGGATGCGCGCAGTATGATTACTCCATTCCGCACGTGGAATGCGCGCTGCACCCACACGCTCACTCTCACGGGCTGGAGTTGCAAACTTGACTTGCATAGCGACGGCGTTGAGGCATGATCCATGCAGGATGGATGGTCTTGGATAGGCGATTTTCCTCCAGACACAAACACAGCATGCATGACGGAATGTTTTTTAGTAGGACGGTGTTTTTACGGCAGCATAGTCATACAAATGAGACACAGAGCCAGCCTCCATTGGACCCCTACTTTAACCTACCTCCTACGCAGTGACTAAGAGTGAGACAAGCCGGAGCAAACTTGTGTAGCCGACTCTCCCGGACCAAGGGCCAATTTACGGCGCACCTGTCGCAGCATTAAATGGGGCCTCTCCAAACACGGGCGCCTAAGTAATACGAGAATCGAAGGCCGAAAGAAGGGTGGCTGCGGGTACTTTTTTTCCCCTCTCGGCTCCTGGGCCGAACTAGACAGCACCGCAGTTCTGCGGTGTCGACGGCCAACAACGGGAGGACAAAAAGAACTGGACGAAACAAGAGCCCCACAGAAAAGGTCGTTCGTATCGCAACACCAGGCCGCCCGGCAATGCTATGCTTCGTCCAGGCTAGTGGCGTGCCGATGCTTTGAAGTCTAAGTCCGTGTGTATCGCGCGAGTTTCTATGATTAGCCACTCGGCGACAAGGGACGAAAAAAGTGTTAGTGGAAGCCAAATGCTGTTTTTGATGAGGGGAATCTGTTTGCGGCGACTGAAACATGGAAGTGGCAGAACGCCAAGAAGACGCTGCATGTCCAGAAGCGAACATGAAGAGAAAAGAAAGGAAAAACCGCTAGAAAGCTGCTGACCAACAGCGCCGCCTATTGGCTACATGCGCGCGCACGTGCGCTGCGGGAAGACGGCATGAGTTAGCTTGGCTCGTCAGGGAGAAGAATGAGGACTATCATGAGCCTCATCACGATGCCAACGAAAGAGGGCGGCAGGAACGGAGAAGATGGAGCGTAAAAAGCTGGAACAGGAGAATACGAAGAAAAGGGGGCCCGGGGTGGTTTCTAAAGACCGACCTAGACTCGGTGATGAGACGGCCATGAATTAATTAAGAGTGCATCCATACGAAGTTTCAATGGACGGTCAACGAGGGATCTGGACTGGATCCTTTTCCGGCCGACCCGCCTCTGCGCTTTTTCCGGCCAGGGCCATCTTATGAATGGAACCCCCCCTGCGAGGCTTAATTGGCTTTGGGGGGAAAGGCACCGGGAGAGCCCCCCTGAGCCTGTCGACGGGTGCTCCGTCCTGACAGGACATTACAATTTACAGCGCCTTACAGGACCATTTGCAGTGGGTTTCCATTGCATTGGATTGCTTAGATGGATCCTGGACTCCAGGGTACTGGGTCCCTGGACGTTGAGTGCCTCGGGTGGTGGGCTCGCGTCTGGCTGGACAAATCATAGGCCGCAGTGTACTGGCCGGATGCCCCGCTGCTGGGCCCCTGTGAGTGGCCGGCTCGTAGCGATGCATCCTTAGAGCTGGGGGATGTCTTCAGTGGGAATCTCGGCATGCTAGACCCGCTGGCATCGGGCAAGTCGGCTGGTGGTGGTGGAGGGGGGGCGGTTGATAGCGTATCAAGACTCGCTCTCGCAAATCTCCGTCTTGTGGTGACGGCTAGCCCCTCCCTCAGGTCGCGCCCTTCTCTTTTAGGGGTCCAACTTGGCGAGTCGGGGGGGGCATTGGGGGCATTGGGGGGATTAGCGGTTTTGGCAAGGAACGGGCCTCCTGGGTCTGATACGAAAAGGAAATTGTGCCCTGCATGCGAGTTGTCCCCGACCAACGCTGCCGTTTTATTGTCGCCCTCTCTCGCATGAGCTGTCGGTTGGTTTTCGGCATCGTATTGCTACATCCAGTAGGGGCCGAGCAAGGGCCAAGGCGGGAGCAGCCACTGATCAGCACCGTAGTTGTGGACGCGCCGTGGTGCGCCGTGGTGCGCCGTCGAAAGCCGGTTGGTTGGGATGGGCTCGAGTTCTGCTTTGACGGATTGTGGCTGAGCGCGCCCCTGGCGCATTTTCTGGTCTTCCAGAACCAGCATGCCTGTCTCTCCTTTCCCGCCGTGTTGTGCTAGAGGCTCTCTCGTAGTGACTAGCACGACGATGGGGGATCTGTGGCTGGTTAGCTAACCAAGTCCAGTTCCAGAGACAACGCCTCGTGCCGTGGTGGCTCACTCAGCCATGGTGATGACGTGCGACTTTGCACGGGTTACGACAAGATGAACTCAGTGACACGCAAGAAGGACACTAAAACAGCTGCACCGCTGTGTTTGTTGCACGGCCGGCGCCTGGACTTGAGTCGAGGGCGTAGAACTGGAGTGCCCGTTCGCGACCGGGAGATGATACCACGCCGCCACCCTGTTGTTGGTCGTCCGTGGCCTGTGGGCAAAGATTAAGGCTGAGGCTTGGGTGCCATGGGCTATGGGGCGTCGACAGCGGGCACCCTGGACGTCGCTCATTCAGGGCACTGGGAACCGACAAAAGGACCGGCCCTGTTGAGAGAGAGGTCCGCTCAGCGCATCGCATCGCATCGCATCTCAGGTTACGGGGCATGGCGGTGGTGGAATCAAAGGCGGCCCGGCACCTGGTACGAACACAAGACAGATGTAAGACAGGTGCCAGACAGCCGGAAGCTAGAGTCGGTGGCGGAAAGTGCAGGCCAGGTGTAAAAGGCAAGTGCAAGACAGGTGCAACAAGTGCACAGTAAGCGCAAAGTAACAGTGGCAGGCGCAGTCCGTCCGTCCTTCCTCCTCCCCGCGCCCGTACGCCGCCCGCCGCAGGAGCTATGGCTGGTCTCCAGTCGATCCACATAGCCGCATTGAGGAGCAGTGACACGACCTGGCGGACAAAAAAAGCCAATCAACCGCCACCTCCCTCGCTCCTGTTGCCCATTGCATCACACCCTCTTCACCTCTTCTTCCCGCTCCTCCCCGTCCATTTATTGTCCTTCATCCTCCTCTCTCCGCCATATCTTCATTCATCCCCACCCGCAAGGTCGACCAGCCGCTTCCTCGCACCAACTTCACACATTCGTTGCGTCGACGGCATTGCATAACTAATAACGAACGGGGTTTCCTTTTTTCGCTCTGTTCCACTCCACTGGCCGCCTCTTTCTCAGCCACCACCGAAGAAGGAAAAAAAAGCACCACCCGCCGGTGCTGGGTACGCAGGTCGACGCATCACATCACCGCACGCGATGGCGGTCGCCGGCGATCTCGAGGAGGCGAGGACCACGTCCCAGCCGCTGCCTCAGTCGGAGGAGCATGCGGCGCGCTTGGAGAAGGCGGTGCCTGAAGGCCGGCAGCTTCACGCCTCGGTGTACATCCTGTACGTAACAGTTGTGAAGCGATATCCATGACGCTGAGGTGGAGGCGGACGATTCTTTCCGAGGCCATTCGGCTAACTCTGCCATGATGGCGCATTTTAGGAGCTGGATCTTCTTCTCAAACGTCACTATTCTCTTCAACAAGTGGCTTATTGACACAGCTGGATTCCGTGAGTCCCCCTCCTTTTCCCCCTTGATCTCTTATCTCAATCTTAGTCGATGATGCAACAATGCTAACAACCCCTCGCAGGATATCGTAAGTCTCGCCTAATTCTATCCATACCCGCAAATAGGGACCATTCAGTCTTGTTCCACCCAACAGACATCTTCAACTTCCTCTTTTTTGAATCAAAGCTATCGAAAAGTGCTGACCCAATACAGCCATCATCCTCACCACATGGCATCTGGTCTTCGCCACCATCGCAACTCAACTTCTCGCTCGCACCACCTCGCTCCTTGATTCTCGCCATGCCATTACTCTCTCTCGCGGCTTCTACCTCCGCACCATCCTCCCTATTGGCGTCCTTTACTCCGGCTCCCTCGTCTGTTCCAATGTCGTCTACCTCTACCTCTCCGTCGCCTTCATCCAGATGCTCAAGTCAACTGGCCCCGTCGCTGTCCTCATCGCCTCATGGGCCTGGGGAGTTGCTACCCCAAACTTGAGCACCCTTGGAAACGTCCTTCTCATCATGTGTGGTGTGGCCATCGCCAGTGCTGGCGAAATCGAGTTCTCCTGGATTGGCTTCGTCTTCCAGCTCGGTGGCACCATTTTCGAGGCAGTCCGACTTGTCATGATTCAAGTCATGCTCGGTGGAGAAGGCATCCGCATGGATCCTCTCGTCGGCCTGTACTACTTCGCGCCCGTCTGCGCCGTCATGAACATTTTTGTTGTCGCCGTGACGGAGGCGCCTACTTTCCAATGGGATGATCTTGCCAAGACCGGCTACGGAATGCTACTCCTCAACGCGTCTGTTGCTTTTCTCCTCAACGTTGTCAGCGTGTTCCTTGTGAGTCTCGGCCAACTCTCCCCTATCCATAACTCCACTAATGATATTCCCCCTGGCAGATTGGCAAGACTTCCGGTCTCGTCATGGCCCTTAGTGGCATTCTCAAGAGCATCCTCCTCGTTGGCACCTCCGTCCTTATCTGGAACACGCATATCTCCCTGCTCCAGATCCTTGGCTACGCTCTCGCCCTCGTCGGCCTTGTCTTGTACTCTGTCGGCTACGAGCAGATCCTCGCAGGCGTGCATAACGCCAAGGCTTGGTTGACCAGTGTTTGGAATTCTGAGAACCCAGACAACGGCGGCAAGGTTTCGATAAAGGTCCGCAGAGCCTTTATCATCGGCATAATTGGCTTCATCATGACAGTCATCGCCGTTTCTCTGTGGCATATTTCAGGCGACGGCCTGGTACAAATGACGAACTCGATGTTCGGGTCGAAATGAATAATTAATGCTCGGTTAGCGTTTGGTTTATAGAACAATAGATAATGAATAGTTCATCGCCGTCAGGCACATACATGTTGCTTTCCCAAACTCCAGTGATTGATATGTTTCGCTACACTTAACCACTACTATGTTATTATCCTCTCGAAATTGGCCTCCGCAAGTAATGCAACTCCAATGGGTATCTGTAAGTTACTAGTTCCTATCCATCATCTTGACACTATCCCCAAGAAATCAACGGCTTCGACTTCGCCGACGGCTGCGACTTCGATCGCGCCGATCCCGGCGTGGAGACAAACTCCGTTCCCTCCTATTTCTCCTATCCCTTGACCTGTCCCGATCTCTGTCTCTCTCCCGGTCTCTGTCTCGATCTCGATCCCGACGGTCACGATCGCGGTCCCTATCCCGGTCGCGGTCCCTATCCCTATCCCGTTCCCGTCGCTCTCGGTCCCGATCACGGTCTCTGTCATCTCGTTCGCGGTATCTGTCCCTATCGCGATCTGTGTCTTTGTCTCCGCCCCGCTGCCGGCTTCGGCTGCGCGAGCGACTTCTCCGGCGTTCATCTCGGCCTCCAGGCGTATATCTGTCAATATCTTCCGTGGTCCAGCGGCGGCGTAAGTCGGGAGATCTCTCACCACTGCTCTTCTTGTCGTCAAGTCCAGGAATCGGGAGGCCCTTGTCTCTAGCATCTTTTTGGGCGGCTAGGTAAGCCTTGGCCTCCTTTTCTCGCTTTCTGACTTCCTCAAGTTTCCATTCCTCAAGGTCATCCTTGCCCCCCTTGGTCGAGCCGGCTGGCGCAACGGATGTGCTGGGCTTGGATCGGGATCGGCTTCTTCGGTCCCGTTCTCGGTCGGGTTCGCGGGCGGTATCCCTACTCCGTCGTCGCGGCGGCGAGCGGTCCTTCCGGTCACGATCGCGGTCCCGTTCGCGATCTCGTTCCCTAGGATCGTAGTGGTCTCCTCCACCTAGGCGGGGCTCTCGAGAACGGCTCCGGTCCCTGCGGTTGCGCGATCGGGTCCTATCCCGTCTTGGGGAGCGCAACCTGGACCGTGACGGGTCTCGTCGGTCTCGACTTCGCTCGCGGCGGTTCGTTCTCGTCCTGGATCTGCTTCTCTCTCTTCTGTCAACTCTGGCATGAGACCGGCTCTGGTCGCGTCGTCTGGACCTGCTCCGCTCGTAGTGGTCGTATTTGGGCCGAGACCGACTCCTTTCAGGGCGATCCTCTCTCCGGGGGGCGCGGGAACGAGTCCTATCTCGTCTGACGCGCGACCGGCTTCTATCACGTCTCTCCGTAACTCGGGACCTGCTAGGATCGCGTCGTGGGGAGTGTGATCGGCGGTCAGTTCGTTGTCGACTATCCCGTCGGCTATCCCGATCTCTTAAGCGGTCACGATCCTGATCGCGGCCACGCTCGCGATCTCGGTCCACAACTCGCGAGACACTGCGGCTAGACTTCCTCTCATCCCTTGAGACAGGGCGCTTAGCATCAACAGGTCCTCTGGAGCCTCCTCGTTCTGGTTTGAGACCGGTGTCGCTATGCTTTCGGCGGTCTGTACCCCGAGACGAATCTCCTCTGATAGGATTGATGGCCGACGCGGGACCGGATTTCCTCGGTGGAGGTGCAAGGGTCGCATCAACCTCCAGTTCTGGCTGTTTGGGGGGTGGTTTGGAGCTTTCGCGAAGAAGATCCGCTAGAGCTTCTTGCTCTAGTCTTTCATGATCTTCCTTTGTCAACTTTTCCTTGAGTTCCTCGGAAATGACCCCCGTTTCCTTGGGACGGCTATCCCTATCCCTGTCTCTGTTGCGATCACGGTCACGACCACGGTCTCGGTCATAGTCTCGGTCGCGATTTCGGTCCCTATCGCGATCTCGGGTGTCTCGATCGTGGTCTCGATCGTGGTCTCGCTTCTCGCGTTCCTTGTGTCTCTTGTCCCTTTCAAGATCACGGAGTCGCTCGCGTTCCTCACGTTCTTCTTCGCGCTTCCTCCGTCGCTCGTCTCTCTCATCTTGTCGCTTGAGTTCTGCCTTCTCACGCTCTCGTTCTTCCTTTTTGCGCTCCTCTTTGACAATTCTCCGCTTCTCTTCTTCGATCGCAAGTTCTTTTTGTCGCAGCTCCTCTCGTACTCGTTCGCGTTCTGCACGTCTGGCTTTGGTGTCGGCGGCATATTCCTCGTCTGTTCTGGCTCCTTTGATTCTCTCTGCTTCGGCTGCTTCTTCACCGAGCTCCGCTCGCCGAGTTTCGCGAATGCGCTCTTCAATCGCGCCATCATCAATCAGTTGGCCAATGACAGCCTCGGCTTTCTGGTAAACCCCGGAGCGCTCCAGAGCGCCATCGATGAGAGCTGCAGCCTTTCTCCGGTCTAGAGTAAGAAGCTGCTGTGGGTTCCGCTCAAGCTCTTGTTCGGCTACTTCAAGGATGGCCTTCGTCACTTGAGCCTCATAGTCCTAGAGGCACGTTAGCATGTACCATTTGGCGCATCGCAACGAGAGTATCGTACGCTAGCTTCAAATTTGTCCCAGACTTGCTTGCGAATAGTATCGTATGCGCCTTCCTTCTTGAAACTATGAGCGAGGGACTCGATCGCGGCTCGTGTGGCGGAAGGCAAGGGGAGGTCGGAAGCCTTGAATTTTCGGGCTGTCGGGGAATTGGTGGGTTCGCTGGCTACGGGAGCCGTTTTTGCACTTGATGTCGCCATGATATGTAGCTGGATGCTCTGTCGCAATGTTGAAGGGAGGCGACGGCGCACGCTGGGGAAATGCGCAAGGATTTGGTTCTTTGTGACGGTCAAGACATGCCGCGGTATCTTCAGTCAGCAATATTTATGAGGGCTGGCCTCAATAGAAATGTGCGTCACGCCCACACATGCGGGAACCAAATTGCGGACAGCTCATGAAAGGTGGTTTGTCGAAGCTTGATGTTAAAGAGCCGCGAACGTGACATGGAAAACGCCAGGTCACGTGTGGCGCACCGTGTGAAATGACGGATGTCCAGCTACCCTGAAGCACTTTCAATTCCCGGGAATAAGTGCAAGTTGAATGTCTATTCTGTGTCTCATATTTGCTAGTTTGACTTCATAAAGGATGATGCCTAATCTAGGAGGATACATAAAATGGTGCATCGAGTCACAGGTGCCAGTGCATTACGTTTGCGGGTGAAATTGTCTCCCACACATTTCTGCATCTCCTACAAACAGGATGAGCAGCCGCTGCGACAAATATCATAAACACAAAGGATTTCTTTTCACCATGCACATACGAGTTTGAGGGGAAGTAAAACGGCCAAATACTCTAACCATTGAACTTTCAAGCTAGAGTTAATACAGTTTGAGTCAGTACCCCCTAACACGCGTTTGCAATATCACAGTTCCGGGTGGTATAAGTCACCCAAGCCCTGCGTGTTCGTCCTAGACAGTAATATTGTTACTCATGATTTAGATACAAAAAACCCCAAAATCCTCCTAGGATTTAGTTGTCGCTGACGCAGTAGTATAGGCTGACGAAGGCTCCTGCTTCACTGATGTGACACCACCCTCAATGATTGTTGGCCCAGGCACCTTGTAATCAGCCGGGTCGGCATAGATGTTGATATAAATTCCGGGATCTTCAGCATCATACAGCTCAGTACCGAGAACCCCATTCGGCTCATCAGAGCCTCCGTCAACGATCTTGAGGTTGAAGCACTGAGGATAGTTCTGGGCTCCGTACTTCTCAATTGCGTTGTGTAGAGCGATGATCTCATGTCGAAGAACGTAGTTACCGGATGCAATGTTATCCGGAATCCGGACATTCCATGCGTAGCCGTTTTCAAGCAGGACATCGTCGGCATACTTGCCGGGATTGCCTCGATCGACAATGCCTAAGCCGTCAATCTTGAAGAACTCAAGACTGGTCTTGTCGACGTCCTCGCATGGGCCGTGGCAGTTGGCGAGATAGTCCACGACAGGACCGTGATGAGCGTCAGGCCACTCCGACCACTGGATGGTGATGACATCGCCAGCCGTAACCTGGACATGTCCCTGAGCGGGAACAGCATCCCGGTGGCAAATGATGTCGGAGTCGTAGTAGGAATGGGGAGAGACGAAGCCATTGTCTTTCTGATTGACTGTCCAGCCGACTACAATGGGAGGATCTCGCATGTAGGGAAAGTTGGTGCTATCGTAGGTTTCATAGGAGACACCGTTGATAACAAGGTTTTTGACGTGGCCATGGGCAGACACCAACGAAGAAGAAGCCAAGACAGCCAACAAAGACGAGATCTTGGACACAGCCATGTTGGATAGAGAGAGCGGGTGTTTGAAAAGATTGGAAAAGAATGTATGGGTCGATTTGATGCGTAATTTGAGACCTGAAGATGTAGGGAGTTGTAGAGCTGGCGATCAAGCAGCAAAGCGGCAAACGTCTGACTTTTATGCCCAGAGAGGCACTCATAATCACTAGCTAGAAGCGAACGGCGTCCATTCAGCAATGTCCGATCTCAACAACATCGCGAAAAGCCCGCTCGATGGCAAGGCGCATATTGCTCTACTCCTCAACCGCTCGTTCCGTGACTACCAGACCCCGAAGGTTGGATCGGCGCTCTCATGATTGGCCTCACCCAACTACGCCGTCTTCTGTGCAACTGCGCCGGAGATCGCAGCTTCAGTTGATGCAGCCAAGAGCCCGCCACCGTATGGCATATATTAAATGTAAGAAACTCCAGCCTCGAGAAGTCGAGTCGCTGCCGAGTCTCACCAATAGCGGCTTGAAACATCGTTTGGGAGGAGGGCGGGAGCGCCCAAGGCCGCAGCTGGGATCGTCAAGATGTGACAAGCGGACGCCCCTAGCCGAGCCGAATGCTGAAGGAGAGCTGTCGTGTTTGATTCAACGCCGCCGTTCCGAAGATGCAGAATAAGCTGACGAGGTGTTCGCCTGGACATGCAAGGCGCCGCACGCCACTCCGAGTCGACGACGTAGCCCAGTGTCAGAGTTGCCGACGTGCGGCTGTGTTGCATGGCTGATTGGACAGAGGAGAGCCTCCTACATGACTGTCGTACGTCTACGCTTTATGGGTTGTGGTTCTGTTGGCTAGGAGCTCCGGGAGTTTGAGCAAAAATGTCCGTCGCCATACATGCAGCGGAAGGACTTCCGATGATATGAGGGGTGCAGGAGCATGCATGCTGTGATCAAACGGAGACGCGAGAACAGGTAGTATCATGATGTTGGGCTGAAATTGATCTCATCCTGTAACGATGCGTTGTTGGAGGGTTAAACATTGAGGTTCGTGGATACTTTTGTGTCCCCACGCACAGCAGCTTTGAAAGGAGCCGAACAAGCAAAGCAGCCCGAAGCGAAGCGACCAAGCCTCAAGCCATTCAAAGACTACGAGAGATTCACGCTGGTCGAGTATTCCAGCACTAAACGGAGGTATAACTTAATCGTGAGAAGTGGACGTGAGATTTGACGTTTACCAGGATCCCTTGACTTAGGGCATGAAAGCCAAAATACCTAATCATGCACAGGGCGTCACTGAATGCGAAATACTAGACGGGAAATTCCGCATGATTGTCACACGGACATAACATATCATAGTAAGAACCCAGCAACTCGAGTCTCGAGCAATGCCCAAGACATTGGAATCGAGCCATGAGGAGCGAGCCTTTGGTGGTGGTTATGATGCACCTTCCTAACTGCGTCATGAAATACACATTAGTACGCACTTTTGTACGCCGGTGCCAAGAAATGGAGGTGGATATCATGCCGTCCCATCATCAAGTTCGTAGAAGAGGAGAGATCCCAACCCGCAACGCCATGCCTGCAAATGCATTGCCCAAGCAACTTGGGCACTCTCAAAACTCGCCCTCTCCACCGTGTCCAACAACGCTGGCGGTCCACAGGCCAACAAGACCCCACCAGCTGACCTTCCACCCTCTCCAGAGGCCATCGAGACCCTGGCCCTTCTTGGTGACAGTGGGAGCAATGGCCTTGGCCCGTCCCTTGCCTTTCCTTGGTACAGGGGGCTTGACCGGGACCTCTCGCGTGCCCTCCTCGGTGACGATATGGAACATAGTGCCAAAGGCTCCTTCGTAGCGTCCTGGCGGAACAATGGTTGTGAAGGGATGGTCAGGGCCACCGAGAGCCTGGACGTATTCCCTGGTGGAAAGAAGAGCCACCTGGCCACGACGTAGAGCAGTCTCGATAGGGAGCTTGACTAGGATCGCAGCAGAGGAGGCCAAGAATTTGGTCACGGAGAAGGTCATGGGCGAGACATGGCTGTCGATCATGAATCGGGTTCGGAGGACGAGAGGAGTTGAAAGGGTGAGAACTGGGTGGATCAGCGAGTTGAGGACGGTGGGAACCGCCAGCATTGAGGAGCAGAGGTATGAGGGCATGGCACGGAGGGTTGCCAGCGTCCGGCGCGGCCCTTTCCCACTTGGAGTGACGATAAGTCTGTTGTCAATGTTAGCCCGTATGTCCGGCCACAGAAGCTTGTGGTCCCTACCTGGTGCGGACCAAGTCCAGCGGCGACAGAGCGACGCCGGTGGCAACCGCAGCGGCAGCGGCCACAAAGAGTGAGGACCAAGGATACGGCGAAGCAATGTCGATCAGCCGATCAATGTCCTCCTTCACTCCCAGATCCGGGACGTTGAAGATGGCGCTGAGGAAGCTTCTGGACCAATTCTCCAGCAGGGACTGAAGAACCGTGTACAAGAAGGTTGCATTCGACCCCTTCCAGACGCCCCACGCGCCCTCTTTCCCCCACAGTTGACCGATAACCTCGAGAACGGAGTCGGAGCGGCGCAAAGTGAGGTAGTGCTCCGGAATGACCGGTCTTTTAGCAGGAGACGGGGATCGGCGGCCATTTTGACGCCTCGGGTGCGAGGGAGTAGGAGTGCTCGGTACGTTCGAGGTAAAGTATGCTGGCTCGTCGCCGTCCGAGTCTGACTCTTGGTACTGGGCGTCATGATAAGCGGTGAGAGCGCACAATGCTGCCGGGGCCAACTTACGTCGTAGATTGAACTGCCGTTGACGGAAGTTCGTTTTCTGAGAACCTCGGGCTCTGCAGGGGATATAAGAGCAGCATTTTCATCCTGGTTGCGGACTTGCAGGATCGTCTTGGCCACCTCGAAGGGCTGGGCCATCAGAACCGATGTGTATTTCCACATCAGCTCCTCAATCAGATCCTTGACGTTCTGGACCACGGACGGCGAGGGATCGCCCAAATATTCCTTGTATTCCAGGTCGGAGAACATATCACGGGCCTTGGTCGCATATCTCCCGCTGGCCGTCACATTGCGGCCTTGTGAAAACGGGTTCGGGCTCGGGCTGGTTTTGTTCAGCGCCTCGGCGGGGGGCCCGATGGTGGGAGGTATGTAGTACGGCCTCAGGGGATTCACGCCTTCTCGGTGAGCTGCCATGGTGAAGATGGGGCATGCGGCAGCATGAGAGAGGTCAGAGTCAGAATGCGACCTCAAGCTTGGATCATGAAAACCAAATCATGCACGCCCTCCACCCACCGGTTCGGAGATACGGAGCGCGGGGAATGAATTTCCCGACCGATAAGCCCTCTCTTATCCGGGCTACCGACTTTTTTCCCGCTGCTTAATATCATCTTGGACGTGAGAGGACGGATCGAGTCGGCGAGGACCCAGCGTCCATTGAGCGAATTGGCGTATTCTGCGACTGTTGAAATTTACCGGCCTGGAAGCTACTGCCTCTGACGGACTATTTGCATCGTTGCAGCGGGTGAACTATTTATTTGCCGCCTCCCCCTCTGTTCCACCGTCTAGAGCCTTGTCCGAACACCCCGGCACCATGTCAGTGTCACGATCCCTTGCGGCCGGCTTCACGAAGCTCCCCGCCGCTGTTTGCAGGCGAGCCCAACCCGTCCGAAGCCAGAGCAGAGTCGGGCTCTTGTCGTCCCAGTGCGCGGCACGCACGCCGTCTGCGATATTGTCTCGAGCTGCCCCTCTTTCACCGCTATCCCAGCGCACATTTTCGACTTCGGCGGCTCAGCGGCACGGACATATCCACACGCCGAAGCCGGGCGAGGAGTATGTCCAGGATGACCTTGTGGCTGGGCGCATGGCTAACCGTGCTGTAGACTCTACATCACCTTCATTGAGAAAGATGGAGAGGAGTTCAAGTTCGCTGTCAGCGAGGGCGACAACCTACTCGACATTGCACAAGCCAACGACCTGGAGATGGAGGGCGCCTGCGGAGGCTCCTGCGCCTGCTCGACCTGCCATGTCATTGTCACTGAGGACGATTACTTCGACAAGATGCCCGAGCCCGACGATGACGAGAACGACATGTTGGACCTGGCGTTTGGCCTGACCGAGACGAGCCGACTGGGCTGCCAAGTGAAGATGACCAAGGAGCTAGACGGTTTGAAGGTCAAGCTGCCCTCCATGACGAGGAACCTGCAGGCGAGCGACTTCCAATAAGAACGGAGAAGAGACAGGGGTAGACGGGGGGTTGTCATGATACTGGGGATTTGTACTTGTAACTATACTGGGAAGAAACGGACCGGCGATGGCGGGATCGGTGCATCATAGGGGTATCTTTGTTGCGACTTTAGTTGCCAGGCCGGATAAAAGCAGGGGCCTGATGATTCCCGTACTCCTCTTTACTTTAACCATTAACATCAACGTAAACATGTGCCTTACGCCTCCTCGAGTCCGCCCTTTTTCAGTCCGCCGCCTCCCGACGCAATCAGGTCGAGGAAGCCCTTCTTGCTCATCTCGTTGACCTTTTCCTCCCGCCTGTTCATACCAATAACACCAGTTTTCCTCGTCGTCTGCTCGGCCTCCACGGCCTTGACCTGTGCCGCCCTGACGGCGTTGAACAGCTTCACCACACCTCTCTGCGCGACCTTGCGCAACCGCCTCTCCGTCACCATGATCTCCGAAGTGGTAGTCTCGAGCTCGCCGGTTGTGTCGACGGCAGTAGCGACGAGCACGTCCTTGACTCGACCCTTCTCCATCGCCCGCTTCTTCTGCTCTCGGATCTGTTTCCTCGCCTTGGCCTCGAGGGCGGTGTCTACCGCAGCCTTGGACGCCTCGTGAGCGGCAGCACTCCTGGCTAGGACGGGATCTGATCGTTTGGATGTGGAGAGCTTGGTGTTTAGAATCTTGGACAGCGAAGTGGCAAATGCATTGGGGTCGTTTCGCTTTGACTTCTTTTTCCGCACCGGGCCGTCCTCGTCGTCTTCGTCGTCTGAATCATCCTCGCCTTCCTCTGAATCCTCCTCCTCGGCCTCGGAGTCCTCTTCGGCCTCCTCCTCGGGTTGCGCCTTAGCATTGGTCTTCTTGGTCGGCTTCTTGGCCGACTTCTTCAGCGCCGGGCCCTCTTCGTCTGAGCTGCTGGCTTCGTCGCCGGAGCCGCCCACGTCGTCTACGCGGGCATTGTGGATGTCGTTGTCCGAGTCGAGCAGGTTGAAGGCATCAAAGTCCGGGGCCTCGGCGGCCGGGGCTTCCTCGCCTTCCGAGTCGCTGTTGTACGCTTGGCTGCGCCTCTGTTTCTTCGAGGGACGCGCCTGCCGGCCCTCGGTGCGGCGTTTTTTGTTTACTTGGCCAGCCATTGTGTTGAGGTTGATTGTTGGCGGGCAATGCGTGACAGTAGGTTGATCTGTCGCACGCGCAGATGCAGTTCTGGGCAAGAATCTTTCAGGAATTTTGCCGGGGAAATTTTCTAAGAGTGGAGGGGCGGGCCAGGGCGGTGAGCTACGCTTGCGGCGTGTGCTGCGGCGCGACGTGGGGCGTATCCGGAGCGCGGGGCCGGCATGTCCTCAGCTTGAGCCGCATATATGCATTGAATATGTATTTTTGATGATGGAATAAGATGGAGGGAAAAACTGGATAAATAAGTTAAAGCCATGGAGCCATTGGACTTCTGTTGAAGCTGGTAGTTTACTTGGCCATCAAGAAATGCTGATGGTAGTGCATTATAACCCTAACCCTTGAACTCAGCTTTGGCCTGAAAAAACTGCCCCAAGAAGCCTCAATTTTAGTTTGAGCATACTCATTCACCATTGATGCCGTTGAAAGCTTGAAGACACGGTTGCGCATCTGATATATGATCGAAGAGCGGATCTGAGCAGGTCGAGGACGAAAGGTGAATGGGCTGAGGTTGTCATGAAACACAAATTTAGGGTACCTTCCGCTGGTATGTATTAAAACTAATGCGAGGTATTGAATGTACGATGAGCCTATATATATCCCAAGGCTCAACCAAGAGCCAACAAAGAACGACAGTCCATGTATCCTCCGAAACAATCAATCCGTAACGCCAAACAATTACACCTCCAGGAACAGGACAATCTTGTCCTAAATGAATTTGATCCTGTCCCAAAATGAGGGGCTACCCTTCTCAACTTCAGGCATGGGAGGGGCCTCAACAACCGTGCTCCATGTCTCATTGCCATCAATGAACAGACGGTACTGCAGAGTGCTCTTGTCACCGTCCTTCTCCATTGTAAAGGACCCAAACTTCGAGATGCCTCCAGGGATGTATCTATGCAAATGTTGTTAGAAGAGCAACTAGGGGAGGCATATTAGAACAAACTCACCTAATCATGACATCCTCATCGTCAGTTTGCTTGTAAGTAGGGAACGGTGACGCAAATTGGTTCAGCGGGCTGGTGGAGAACTCATGCGCAGTCGCGGATTCGGGCCATCGGGACCCTGCCGGCGGCGGAAACTTAGTGGCGGCAAATTCGTGTCGATCCCCTGAGAGGATGATAACTCCAGTGCCTCGTGCGCCAGCATCCCACATGTGCTCCAGAATCTTCTTCCGTTCAACGAGGAATCCGCCCCATGTGTCCTGAACATTGACGGGCCAATTCTTGGTGAAAGGGACAGATGAAGCAATGATCTTCCACTGAACTCCTTGAGGCTCTGGGCGGGCAAGCCAGGTCAAGAAGTCGGCCAGCTGTTCCTGGCCAAGCATGGTCTTGTCCGTCGCATTGAAAGGAAGCTTGTTGTCCGATCGGTGGCTGCGAGTGTCCATCATGAAGAAGCTAGCGGGACCTTGAACAAACTCGTACCAGGTTGCTTTTTCACGTATGTTCCTGGTACCGGCTGCCTGCGCCTTTGGAGGGTTGATGTCGGCCTGGTAAATGTGCCAAGGATCAACGGCAGCATTGTAAATACCGGTGTTGTTTGAGGACCAGTCGTTGGAGATCTCATGGTCGTCAAGGACGTGGATCCAGCTCAGATTTTGAGCAACAGGGGCCCAGTCTGGTGAAGCATACACCTGGCGGTATTGCATGCGGTATTCTTCAACGGAAGATCCAAATCGCTCTGGAACATCAACGTAGATAAAGTCACCGAGGAACAACATGAACTGAGCACCAAGTTCAGGAAGTTTGTCCGCCAGATGACGTAGACCCGGAATAGCCAAGGGGTGATCAAGCGGGTTGTAGGGAAAACGGGGCAGGATGCATGACGTAGAGAGGAAGGTAAACTTCCCATCATGATACTCGGGCATGGAGCCAGCCTTGGGAGGGGAGAGGAATTCACCAGTGTGATTGTTGGAAGTTCTCCATTCGTATCGTCGTTGGTGTGAATGCGTAAGAGGCACGCTCAATGCAGCTGTAAAATCGGTAGTGTTGGCAGTCCATCTAACACCGCCGGCGGCCTGCCACATGGTGTTGTCGAAAGGGGGCTGAGGGTCCTTGATGTGGATTTCCAAGGTCACAGGCATCTTGGCCTGGTCCGGCTCGCGGATTAGGAATTTAGCCTCGGTGGGCGACACATATCCAAGTCGAACAAACGAGAGATCATCGGCAGGGTAGTACAGTCTCGCCCGGTAAAGAGCATCGGCAGTCAGGCTGACCAGGATGATGTTGACCAAGAATGTCAAGAAAGAGGCGAAAGGTCGGGTGCTACTTGGCGCGCCAAATAGTAGAACTTTCCATACTCTGGCAGGCTTCTCGCAGAGCACAACCTTCTCTTTGATGTCGATTTCGTCCGTAACGACCTCGGGCTTGGGCGCGACTGCGACACCATCCTTGGTCAATAGGGGAGTCTTGGAGGTGACTGTTGTCTCTGTTACGGTCACGTCGACCTTGTCCTCGACGACTTCAAGCTCGGGCGCAGTAAAGTAACTGACGAAAAAAGATGGTACATATACGGCGAAGAGGGCAAAAGCGATCGAGGGGAAATGTGCCTGTGGTTTGAGTTAGGATCGAAATTCTTGAGCTATGTCGGGGAGCTCGGGGCTTACAGGGAACTGTGCAACGTGTTAGCTGGTTGACTAAGTTAATAGGATAATGTACGAACAAGTCTGAAGAAAATAATGGCACATATCCTCAAAGCGACGGAGGAAAGGCCCGCGACAGTCTTCTGGATTGCCATGTTGAGAGCCGGTCTTCCAGGGGGAAGCGTACGAGATAGGGAGAGCTAGGCAGAGGCCCGGATAGCGAGGGGTAGGCTGCTGGAATCTGTAAGGCTGAAGCTGTGTTTGAGTTAAAGAGAGTGTCGAATTGAAGTGGGGGATTGAGTTGTCAATTCAACCTCATGACATGGTGAAACAATGTGTTTGTGCGAGGCGAAGACAGGTCGGGGTTGAGATGACGGAGGGGAGCTCGTATCATGGAACGGAAATACGTACTGTGTGAGGTCACTCTGCGCAATCACGTCTAAAACGCGTTGCTCTCAAATTACTGTGGCGTAACGGTTATTTAAAGTGTGGCTGGTGCGCCCGCCGGGTGTTGCGAAAATCCGTGCCGAATCTCAATCGTGGCCATTCGATCCCCTAGGTACAGCGCAGCATCCACACCCGCTTTGGCGACAGCTTGTCCTGAACCAGCTGCTCTGCACGCGACAACATCCCACAACACAACCACCATGAGACTCCCGACATTGCTCGCCGGCATTATCGCCTGCTTGGTGACCGACGTTACCGCGACCGCCCTCACCTACAAGCTTTCCGCCAACGAGAAGGCTTGCTTTTACACCACTACGAAAAAGGAGGCTGAGAAGATCGCATTCTACTTTGCTGTGAGCCTACCCGAGAAATCGATATACAAAGGGGCTCTAGCTTAACATGGGACTTAGGTTCAATCTGGTGGTTCTTTCGATGTCGACTACATTGTCGAGGGTCCCAATGGCAAGGTTATCATGGATGGCCAGAAGGAGCGACAAGGCGACTTTGTCTTCTCTGCCAACACCATCGGCGAATACTCGTTCTGCTTCGACAACGAGATGAGTACTTTCGCCGAGAAGTTCGTCGACTTCGAGATTGCGGTTAGTGCAGTGTGCGACTTCGCCTGGGAACAACTAACTAACTCTGCGACTAGGTCGAGAACGAGCAACGAGCCCAGCTGCCTTCTAAGCAGGGCACCACCCCCGAGCAGACCTCGGTCCTGGAGGAGTCTATTTTCAAGGTCTCTGGACAGCTCTCCACCATTTCCCGAAACCAGAAGTACTTCCGAACTCGCGAGAACCGTAACTTCGCCACCGTCAACAGCACTGAGGCCCGAATCGTCAACTTCAGCTTGATCCAGATCGGCCTCATTGTCTGTATGGGTGCGCTGCAGGTGTTTGTTGTCAGGTTCTTCTTCCAGGTATGTTGCGTCTCTTGTCTGTTGCGAAGTGTCAAGCTAACCCCTGGGACAGGGAGCGCGCAAGGGCTACGTGTAAATATGTCCGTTTATTCCAAGCTGGATCTGGATTCTACGAGGCGCAGGTTGAAAAGGAGGTTGGCACTGGGAACGTTATGTATAATCAATGGAAGCATGGCCTGTGGCTGGCTGACGGCCTTTCGTGGATTTGTCCTCAGGTAACCGGGAGCTGTGCATTGTCGTGAGCGAAGCCGGGATGATGTTGTCATGATGTGCTTTTACAAATAGAAAGCCGCGGTTGTTTGTAATAACTTGTGTTATCCATGCGATCGGCGAGGCAACCGTGATTAATCCGAATCTTATAACGAAACCAAATCCCAAGTCGCACTCACTTATACTTTGATATTATTCCTTCTCGTTCATGGATGATTCTTCTCTGTTTGCAATCATTGGAAGTCATCTTATCTTACATGGGGTAGCAAGATCTTGGCGCAGCGTGTGGCATGCATTCGGCGCTAAGCCACATTTAGCGCGTCGCCTCTTGAAATTCTAGGCTGGGCCGTGAACCTTCAAGCTTCAACCAACTTCATCCCAACCGACAACAAAATGACGTCGATCGCCGGGTCGCTTCAGGCCGCACTCCCCAAGCCCAAGTATACGGGTGAGGATGAGGAGGCTCCCGCGCGGGCGCAGCAGCGAGGCCCGCGCATCGTGGGCCCAGGCCAGCTCGACGAGACACAACTCGTCCTCAAGCGCTCCGGCCCTCCTCCTTACGGCCAACGAACTGGATGGCGACCGCGGTCGCAAGAGGATTTCGGCGATGGAGGCGCTTTCCCCGAGATTCCGGTTGCCCAGTACCCCCTAGACATGGGCAAGAAGGGCGCGACGACGAGCAACGCGCTGGCGATTCAGGTCGACTCCGAAGGCAAGGTCAAATTCGACGCCCTCGCACGACAGGGACACGGCGAGGGTCGCATCGTTCACACGTCATTCAAGGACCTGATCCCTCTACGACAACGCGCCGACGCGGGCGAGATCGATCTGTCACGGCCAGACAAGCAAACGGTGGAAGCCACAACAGAGAGGACCAAGAATGCCCTGGCAGCACTGGTCAGCGGCGCCGTGGCTACGCAGAAACCGAAACCAAACATTGGACAGCGGAGTGACCCGACCTTTGTGCGATATACCCCGGCGAACCACATGGGCGACAACTCGAAGAAGCAAGACCGCATCATGAAGATCGTTGAGCGACAACGCGACCCGTTGGAGCCCCCCAAGTTCAAGCACAAGAAGATTCCTCGTGGCCCTCCGTCACCGCCACCCCCAGTTATGCACTCGCCCCCACGAAAGCTCACGGCCGAAGACCAGGAGATGTGGAAGATTCCTCCCCCCGTCTCCAACTGGAAGAACCCCAAGGGTTTTACTGTGCCATTGGACAAGAGACTGGCAGCCGACGGCAGAGGATTACAGGACCTGGCTATCAGCGACAAGCATGCTCAGTTTGCTGAGGCTGTCAAGATGGCAGAGCGTCACGCCCGTGAGGAGGTCCAACAGCGAGCAATGATGCAACAGCGATTGGCGGAGAAGGAGAAGGCACAGAAGGAAGATAATCTTCGAGAGTTGGCCCAGAAAGCCAGAGAGGACCGCGCAGGTGCTCGCCGTGGACGAAGAGACTCTAGAGATTCGCGAGACTCGCGAGACTCGAGGTCACGATCGCGAAGCTACAGCGACTCTGGATCTGACCGGTCTGACAGTGAAGGAGAGGCGGTCAGAGAGCGTGTGAAGGCTCGACAGGATAAACAGCGAGACGAAGAGCGAAAGCTGCGACAGAACCGCATGGGCGCTGAGCGCCGAGCTCAGGTCATGGCCCGCGAACAGAACCGAGACATTTCGGAGAAGGTTGCGCTGGGCCTAGCGAAGCCTACACAATCTAAAGAAACCATGTACGACTCGAGGTTATTCAACCAGTCCAGTGGATTCGATAGTGGCTTCAACGAAGACAACCATTACGACAAGCCACTGTTTGCAGCGCAGGACGCAATCAGCAGCATCTACCGACCTCGACAAAACATGGACGACGATGATGCTGAGGGTGGTGACCAAGAGATGGCCAAGATTCAAAAGGCTAGCCGGTTTGGTGACGCGTTGGGCAAGGGTACTTTCAAGGGCGCCGCCGACGTTGAGGTCAGTTTGTCTACGTTCTCTTCCCGTAATGGATTTTTGCTAACTAAACAATTACAGGCGCGCGAGGGACCAGTTCAGTTTGAGAAGGATTCAGTAGACCCGTTTAATGTGGACAAGTTTTTGTCCGAGGTGGACCAAACCTCGTCGTCCAAGCGAGGCTACGGTTTGCAGGAAGAAGAGAGCCGCCAGTCAAAGCGGCCGCGTGTCGACGACGATGACGAGGATTAAGGATATCGGCTGCTCGGTATGTCATTGTACCAATAGACTCTGGTTGGGGGCGTCAATAAACATGTTCATGCGAGTAGCTTCGCGTCCCTTGTCGAATTCTGTCGCCTCGGGTCATCACAGAAACCTGGTGTCCAGAAGATCCGATGATCCGAGCGAGGCACTCGGTCCATGTCGTACCGTATGCTTTGCCAGGTGTCTTCTAGTCCCGCAATTGGCCGTCTTCATACGTGGAAATATCTCCAACTTCTCCGCACCGCGGAACGACTGCGTCGATTTGCGGGGTCTAATATCCGAGCCCTCGACGCTCGACGAACCTGTGATGAAATTTGCAGGCCACCGCCTTGGGAACCGCACCACCAGAACTGCGGCATGCCAGATCTGTGCCATAGTCCGCTCTTGGCTCCCGGTCGTTTCGGCCCTCTTTGGCCCGATGGCCGAGGGTTGACGGTGAGTCCCCCCATTTTGGGTTGTCGTCTAAACCTGAACTGATGCGATCGGCAGCTCCCCACGGGGTAGCTCACGAGCTACTCCAGAGATTTGGCTCACCAGACCGTCTGGTCAATTCCCCCACAAACGAACGATGGGGGTGGCTGTGGGGTTGGGACGGGGAAGGGGACGGGGAATGGGGAGGCATCTTGTTTATAAGGTCGCGTCGAGCATCTCGAATCGGGGTTTGATCAGCAGCCCTGGAAGCTCTCCCTTCATCCCTGTCAATCGCCAGCAAAATGAAGTTTCCGAAGCTCTCGACAACTCTCCTCGTCTCGCTGCTTCAGGCACCCCAATGGGCGGCCGCGAAGTTGGCAGCAAATGAGACCGACACCAACCTCGTCATCGCCAACGACCGGCTCTATGCTGCCGTGGCGAAGAATGGAGGCTCCATCGTCACCCTCACTCTCGATGGGCAGAACCTGTTGGGAACACGCTCGGGAGCCACCGGCCAGGGCCCGTACCTTGACTGCTACTGCACCCCGGCCGGATTCTGGACTCCCGGGTCTGTCAATCCAACCTATAAGCTGTTCAAGGGAACCGACTCCTCCGGCACCGACTACGGCGGCATCATGATGTCCGACACCTATACTCAGACCGGCCAAGTCCTCCAGCAGTACTGGTTCCTTCGAGACGGAGAGACGGGCCTGCATACGTTTAGCAGAGTGGCGTACCACAATGAGACGACGCCGTTCTTGCGCAACCTGCAGGAGATGCGCACTCTGTTCCGCCCGAACAGCAACATTTGGACTCATCTCCTCACAAACGAGAATCAGTATGCGCCGCTGCCTGGAAATGCGGCCAAGGCCAGCCAGGTCGTGGTGCAGGATGCGACCTGGGATATGAGCGCCGCGCCGAACGATGCCTACGTTCAACAGGAGTCTGATTACTTCACAAAGTACACTTTCCAGGATACATGGAGAGATGTCACAGCCTATGGAATGTAAGTTGAATTAGAAGCGACATTGATAGAGCTGGCTGACCTGGACATGATAGGTTTGCGGACGGCTCGAACACCGACGACGGCAAGACTTACGGAGCTTGGATGGTCATGAACACCAAGGACACCTATTTCGGCGGACCTTTGCACTCGGATCTCACAGTTGACGGAATTGTCTACAACTACATCAGCTCCAACCACCACGGTGACCAGACGGTGAGTGGCTATGCACTGTCAGTTGAGCATGAGCTAACATACCGCAGCCAAACATTACCAACGGCTTTGACCGAACCTTTGGACCTGTAAGTCTCCCAGAAACCCACATGACGGCTCTTTCTAACAAATAGTAGCAATACTTCCACTTCAACAGCTTCCCCGCCGACACTGATATCCTGACCGCTCACGCCGACGCCGTGCAGTATGCCGACCCTGAGTGGAACGCCGACTTTTACGACTCCATTGCCGAGCATGTTCCCAACTATGTGACATCGAAGAAGCGTGGTACCTTTAAGCTCAAAGCCAGTATCCCCAAGGGTGCCAAGAACGCCATTGCAGTGCTCGCTCAGGAAGGCGTTGACTTCCAGGACAATGTCTTCGATACCTCGGCATATCAGTACTGGGGCGACATTGACAAAAACGGCTATGCCAGCATCCCCATGGTCAAGGCGGGCACATACCGTTTGACTATTTATGCCGATGGCGTCTTTGGGCAATTCACACAGGACAAGATTAAGATCAAGTCAGGGAAGACAGAGACCACGAAAGTGACGTGGAAGGAAGAAGCCGCCGGCAAGGAACTTTGGCGCATCGGCACTCCAGACAAGTCGTCTGGCGAATACCGCCACGGTTACGAGCGCGACACCGAGCACCCGCTCCAGCCGGAGCAGTACCGCATCTACTGGGCTGCATACGACTTCCCCAACGACTTCCCCGAAGGCGTGCGGTTCAAGGTCGGCGAGAGCGATGTGGGCCAAGACCTAAACTACGTGCACTGGAGCGTCTTTGGCGGGCGCGCGAACTCGGTGCGGACCGAGGAGTACGTGGGTAACGGCGACGTGAACAACTGGACCATCGCCTTTGATCTCAAGGACTCGCAGATCCGACGGAAGGACAAGGCGACGTTCACTGTTCAGCTTGCGGGCGCCAAGACAGCGGCTGGTAACACGGATGTGTATAATGCCTCGGAGCCGCACTCCAACCTGAAGTATACCGTGAATGTCAACGGAAAGGACCTCAAGCCCTGGGTCATCCCGTAAGTCGATTCTTGAATTGTGTGTGTGAAAGCAACACTTGCTAACGATTGACATGGCAGATACTATCACAGCAGTTCGTGTGCGGTTCGATCTGCTGTCATCTGCTACAACATTGCGCAAAAGTTTGTCTTTGACGCGGGTCTTCTCAAAAAGGGCGAGAACGAGATCGTATTGAGTCTGCCGTATAACGCTACTGACTACGAGTCAGCTTTGTTGCCGTCCTCTGTGTATGTGCAGTACGACGCACTGCGGTTGGAGATCAAATAAGCTGCCTATGTGTCAGTGTCAATTGTGATGCTGATGGTAGTCGCTCTCAGCACGAGGCTGGGAGCGGGATTGGCAACGGGATTGAGATCGAGCCTCATGCCGACCGGGATGAATTATCGGTTATCGGCCTTTGTCATCTTCACTCCAAAATAGATTAATACCAAAGACGTGAAATGTGATGTGATTACTGGAAGTGAGCTAGAAGAACTATGAGAGGAAGACAAGCGAGTGGTGATTGTGAATGGATCGTCCCCAACGATTCTTGCTACATGTATGTATGCCACCCTGAGATAATGGGACGAAGAATAAGATCTTAGAAAAAGTCCTGATTTCCTGGGCGTGGTTGTGCAATTCCTTGCCCTTAGTTCTGCGTATCCAGCCAGAAGACCTTCGGCTCGAAACCCGGCATTTTCAGATAGTCATCAGCAGAGACTATCTCGCCAGTTTCCAAGTTGGTGACAATGATCTGGACATTGCCATTTTCGGCGTCTCCCTGTCGTAGTTTATCTGCAACCCTTTCTGCACTCAACACCCTGGATGCTTCAGGCTGTTGACATCGGCGCGTACTCCGCCGTCCAGAATTGGCTGCTCCAGGGCCCATCCCTAGACGAGTGATCTGCCCGATGAAGTCTGGATTGCCGACTACATCTACTGCGAATGACTTGGCTTGGGGTGTGAACACGTCGATTCGATAACTGGAATCAGTGCAGCCAACGCCAGAGAATACCACGTAAGGGACCTTCTTAGTAGCCGGGGCCGCTGCAAGCTTTGCCGAGACATTTACTGCTTGAGGTTGTTCTGCAGGCAAACTAATGGCCCGGCCGCCGCTCGGTTCCGGTGTAGGGAACACTACTGGTGGCGTGAAAACATCCTTGGAAAGGGGCGGAGCGTACATATACCCCAAAGCCCGAGTGTCTTTGGCCATGTCGCCAATGGTGGTATATTTCCATCTGCGGGGATCATCATAGGACACTTTGGTACCATTGTCCATGAAGGGCTGCAGGGGGAAGCTTGACGTATACTGGCTGCCAGGGTGAGATTCCATGAATATGCCCGCGAGGCGGTCCATGTTGGCATGGTACGAGAGGAAGATGGGATCAAATGCCGTGTAAGTGTTGTCCGCCTAATGCATTGTTAGAATGTGCAGAGGTTTAATAGATCATTATTGGGAGTCTTACCATATCTGGGCCGATGAAGCCATGGAAGTTATCGTGAACCTGTTCAAAGAGTCCATCAAAGTCGAAGCGGTGAGGATACCAATCATTTGGATTATTGTCTCCAAATTTTAGAATAAATGCCCATGGTTTCCCGTAAGATTCTGCCGTCTTTGAGGAGGTGTACGTCGACTGGCTCAATGCATGGGTGATTTGCTCGTGGTACAATTTGAAGAGACTAATCTTTTCGGCCCACTCAGGAGACTTGTCTCTTTCCGAAAGGAAGGGGTAGCGCGTCACATAGCGGTTTCCAGGAAATTTCGACTCGCCGTCCAGAGACAAGGCGTATTTGAGCGGATTGCATCGGGTTTTCTGATCCTCTGGGGAGATGTAGTGATCGTCAAAGAAGACGGACGGAACACCTGCGAATGTGGAGTCCTGAGTCACTGCATCAACACCATAGCCGTTCCAATAAGGGATCGGAAAGTCAATGAGTTCTTCGACGTATGTCAAGTAGGCTCGGTGCCACATGAAAGTTGCCTCCTGATAGTGAAGACACCAGTGTGCGTCTGTGTATTGGTTAGTTTAGCTGCCCAGGCCACGCCCTCACTGAGTGAACTTACGAATTCGTCCAAGTTCTTGCCACTTGGAGCCAAGTTCGCCCACGCCCAAGACATTCTCAAGTTTGGACTGGTAGACGGCGAGCTCCTCTGGACTGAGGCTCATGATGTCCCGCCGAACGCGATAGTTTGGAATAGGCTCCGGTGATTTCGGGATGATTACCTTGGGATAAACAACGGATGATGAATTCAGCGGAAACCCGTTGTGAGCCCAAGTGCGGAGAGTTTCCAACGCCTCTTCTGGCCAGTAGTCCTGCGGATCCGCGGTGATGGGCATGGATTTCGAGCGGAGGTGTTGGTAGATGGATTCGATGCTATCTTTCACGGCACCGTAATCGTCGAGTGCCAAGGATCCATAGTGATTCATGGCCTTGACCCAATCCTTACCTGCCTCTTTTCTTTTCGCTTCAGGGATCCAATAGGGTATCGTGAATAGGGCAAGTACATCATCTTCCCACGTGGGATAGGCCGGGGACTTGACAGCGTTCGAGGTGAGCGACAATGCATCACTGGCTTGGGCTTTCTTGACAAAAGGACAACCGCCATTAGCTGGAACTGCGGTGGAAGATTTCGATGAGCCTTGACAAGGAAGGACTAAGAGCGACGGTCGTGGAAGATGTGCGATTGAAAGAGGTCCATTTGGCTCAGAGGAAATAACTGGAACGAGCTCTGGATTGACACTTGCGAGATTGCGTGTCCACTCGAGGAGGAAGTTTTGACCACGAGCCGGCATTGGTTGGACTCTTCCTTCCGCTGTCATCTCCAGAAACGGACTGTCGTACGGAATGCTCAATGCGTACGGCATGGAGGAGTCGAACTCATCAAGCGGTAGAGGTCGGTAGATGCGTCGCCGCGATTCCGCTAGAGAAAGGTAGGATACCAGGGCTTCAGCCTTGGTTTCCTCTCCTCCAAGGTAACCTTCTATCGCCTCGAAATATTTGGCGATATTTTGCTGGTGTGTAGCAAGATCAAGCTTGAGAAGCTGGATGAACTGGTACTCTGGGCTGTCCGCGATCCCAGCCTTCACGTAGGATGAGTTGGTGACGTTGGTGATGAATTGCGCATCCAAGTCGTAGGTTGTGCCATTCCAAGTTGTCTTCTGCGGAACATATTGCATCAAGATACCGCGTCTCCACGAATAGATAGGATTCCAGAAGTCGAGCATCATGAGAGCGTTGAAGGTGTTGGCAGAAAACAAGCCAAGCCACTTGTTTGGACCAAGCTTCTTCAGCGTTTGCATCTTCGCAACGCCTTGGGCATCCTCATTTGAGGCATGCAGAATGTTGAACTGAGCTTGGCCCTCGTTGTCTTGAAGAATAACTCTGAATGCAAGAACCTTCTCACCTGGAAGGTACTCCCTTTCGTCTCCACCAAGTGCTGTAAGTGGAAGTTCCACGTAACCTGGGGGCTTTGACTCAGATTTGACGACATTGATGCGTTGCAGGATGGATAGACCCAGTGCTTTGGCAGCGGTCTGGTAATCTTCCTCGGTGACGGAGACATTCAATGTTGGGGCGTCACTCTGTGGAAGTCTGTCGTTAGCCAAAGGCATGTTTTAAATATCTGTCGGGTAGGACGTACTAATAAATTGAAAAGATTAGAACTAAGCAGTTCGTTGTCATAAAAGTGATCCAACGGAATACTGAAGCTTTTGTCGTCGGGGTTCATCTTGGCAGCCACCATGTTGACAGTAGTGGTCAGAAACAGATGCGCTGCCCATCGCGGAATATTCTTCGGTGATTCGAGGAGGCCAGTGGGAGAGAAAAAGTCGTTCTTCACTCGTCGGACGGACCATACGCTGACACCATCGGTGATCATTTCTTCCAAAACATCTGGACCCTCGGTCAGTTGAGAAAGGATGTCGCCACCCGGTTGTGTGAGATATGGCGCTGCCATGAACTCCTTGTTGTTTTCGTCGGTGAAACAGGCGGTGAAGTCGATAGTCGCACTCTTATTAAACCAGTGGATCCAGGGCCTAGAATCAGAACTTAGTAGTTATCCTTCTTGTTGACCATCAAACTTACGCGTGGAGCTCCTTCATGACGCAAGCCCCATTCACATGGCCATTGAATGGGCCAAGGTATTGATTGGCACCAAAAGCATCCATTGAGTTGCCAAAGTAGTTCCATGTATTTGTTCCGTTGATTTTATCTCTCTGGTCCCATGAGTCAGTGAGGTAGACATCTTCAACACGCCCGAATTTGTACTGTACCTGGTAGAAGCGGAAAGTGAGCCCGTCCCATGAAGCAACCTGGAGGAACTTGGTACTGTCTGATAGAAAGGCCGAGCCGACAATGCAAAGGGTCCATTCCTTCGTCGACAAGTCGAATGCACTGCTATTGTTCCCGGTAGAGTGAACAATGGCGACTAGTCGTATGTGTGGATTAAACCAGTCTTCCTTTGGCACGTCTCCGACTGTTACAGCGCTACCGTCCGCTACCATGAACGTATGCAGCTCGACCGGCGGCGGCTTCGCCTTTGACTGATCTGCAATCGTGAGTATACACCATTGGGGTAGCAAGCAACATGTACTCACTCCAGAAGACAGTGATGAGGTCGTTGAAGGTGTCGATGGAGGCATTGTCACCCATTTGCAACCACTTGCCGAAATGGTCCACAAAATTGGCGTTCAAGAAGTCCTGGCTTGCCAGGTGATCCCTGTCGTCAAGTCCATTACGAGTAAACTCGCGGTAGTACAAAGGGGGAGGCATGTCCTTGGACGGGAGTGCAACTCTCAGACGATTGCTTGTGATTGTGCGAGGAATCGGTTGTGTGGTGGGAGACTAATTCCTTCCTTCTCCAGCATATATAGGCTAGGAACCGGATTTAACCAAGTCAGAGGTGTCGGCCGTGATTTCTCAGTAAGGAAACTACGGCATGTGCAGATAGGGTGAAGGAATAAAGAGAGAACATCCCTGCAAATTCTCTGGGAATCTTACATGTGTAGCCAAGGCAGAATCGAGGTGGTTGCATGCATATGTTGAGTCTAGGAGGAACGGGTCAGACGCGGGGCCGCTTTTGAAGCCCCCTAGCACTAACGATACTGGTATGTACTACTTCAGCCGCAAAAAGCCATTTCGATTTGCCCATTCTAAACACCGGAGCGGTGAGGACACTTGTAGCATTCTGGGCTGGTTGAGATGCACATAGAGCTTGTTGAGACGCAGAGGAAAGACAAGACGCGGGCGTTGAGAAGAATCCAGTTTAGTCCATTCCCTTGGCTCTGGCATGTCTAACTTGAGTGGCTAGCGGGACTCAATAGTTCCAGGTGTTTCCACATGAGGCTGAGACATTGGCGGGGTCTTGCAGCATGTAATCCTATCTCTCAAGCTGATGATTGGAACATTTCATGCCGGCAGTACTCCTCCCCGCTATCTAGAGTGCCACAGAATTGGGCTCGGGCCGCTCAAGCAAATCCTAAGCTCAGCACTAGTGACTTGATAGACGAACGTGCCAGTAAACTACTGGTTCTGCTCTTGTCCGCCTACGACATACCTGCAGCTCTCGGATACCATGACAACTCAGGTGACTGGATTATGCACATATAGAGCCTCCTAGTGGACTGAACGCTTTTGTATTGGTTGTCTTGGCGTCAACGTGGCTTGCTGAAACATTACACGAGCTTCTCCCTGCATAGTACAATGTACCATATTTCAAGAATGTGATCGTCTTAGAAGCGGTGACAAGGCGGGGTAAGAGTTCAACAGCTGGCATTCCAGGAGCCACTGCAGGATTGGGACGGACATCAAGTGATTCTTGTATCATTGAGAGTAGTAGATCCTGCTCGAGCATAAGAGCGATTATCTTCTCTCTAGGTGATTCCATTAGAGCCCACTTTGCACAATCCACTCCAATCCCCCTCTTTTGACATTCTATCAATCTTCAAACAATCTCCAACATGTCCGTGAGCATCCAGAAGCTTGCCAAATTCGATCCTCCTGGGTATCCTGATGTCGACGACGGCCTCACCGACCCACAGAAGCTTGCATGGTCTCAGAAGATTTCCGACTGGATGGACTTCGAGATTGCGGGCGACGACGAATCCGGACAACGTAGCGGCCGTACCAAGCTCCCTCAGTTCTTCAACGGTACCGTCACTGCTTACGATGTCTCGCAGCAGCCGGCAGCTATTACCTGGATTGGATTCCCAAACTTGGTGAGTTAAGCTCCTTTCATAAAGAACTACAGCTCATTTTGCGACAGGTACGAGTCCGCTACCCCAATGCGCCTCGGCGATGGAAGGAAGCCGACAGCACCAGGGACAACCAGGACGAGTATTTGGAGTGGTCTGTCAAGAAGGACGACGACGGGAACATCCAAACAGTCACATTTACTTGTGAAGGTCCTGAGGTCAGTCCATCTTTTGAGTACGTACCGCATGGTAAAATACTAAAAAAAAAAACCCTCTGGTAGTACTGGGAGTTCTTGGTCCAGAATCAGCCTGACAAGCTCAACTCCTTGTATTTGGCTATGAACCCAGACTTCAAAGGCGAGATGAAGCCGTCGGATTGGTGGCATGGTAAGAGGTATAACGCAGAGAACAAGTGGAATGTTTCCACCACAACTGGGACCATTGCACACCTCGTCCAGAGGAACAACACACTCTCGGCTGAAGTGGATATTGCAGCCCAGGGTACTGTTATCCGCAAAGACAAGGACGGAAAGATCATCACGGATCAGACGAAGCTCATCAATTGTTCGGCTTACGGACAACCAAAGCGCAATTCGGACCCTGTGGTAAGCCCTCCAATCGTCTACCTTCTAAATTAACGACATGGATGCGCTAACAGTCGCGCCTCTCATCCAGATTGGCAGCGCCATCAACGCTCTCGCTCGAAAGGGTGCTTCTGTCTCGATTGCCAACCCGGTTGCGCTCTACATCCATCATTTCTCCACGAGCAACTTCCAGCTTGATGTCGAGGGAACGGGCGAGAACATGATTGACGTCCCCGAGGGTACGTTCAACTGGCAGAGGGGAGACATTGACAAGAATATGGGTTTGAGACTGCAGGTCAAGATCTCCGATGGAGTTTTGGGGACCGGCCCGGACAACAAGGGCCGGCAGTTGAATGTCAGCGATATCGTGGACAGCAAAACCGGAACCAACATCATGTACGGGGCTCAGTTCGCCGAATACATCACCATGACAGTGAAGGGCGTGGCTATCGCTGGAGGGAAGCCTGCGGATCCGCTGCCTTGCTTTCGGTGGCAAGCTTTGGCTGCGAATGGGGAATTGGCTATGATGGCAGCTGATGTTGCGCCGTGTGATGCTTCAACTGCTAAGCATACACCTGGTACTAGACTGTAATGCAGCGAGAATCTACTTGGGAGAATTTAATCCTTAGAGGTACAGCCCTGCTCACTCAGCCGAGTACTTGACACCTCCAGCAGAGATTATTTCGCGTCAATATTCCAAGTACAATTTCAAGTAGCGTAAACAATACTGGAATCCATTCGGCTTTTGAGCTTTGGAATGCGTACTGTTGTGGCTGTGATGTACACATTGCCCAAGGTGACGGGTTTGTGGCGAGGTGCATACTGCAGCCATTGACCGCCTGATGATTGCAGCCTTATCCAGAGCTGAACTTCCCTTCTCCAACAAACAATTCTCTCTGCATCAGCACCAACGCTCGATAGCGGAATAGAGCCAAATCGTCATTTTCCCTACGGCCGCTAGAGTAAGTTACGCGACCTTTCTGGATGTTGGGCGGTAAGTGGTGAACGTGACTACAGGCCATGGAAGCACTCGGTGCTGCTGCAAGCGTTATCGCGGTGCTTCAGCTGTCTACGAGCGTCATTGAGTACATCAACGCTGCTTCTGGAGCAAAGAAAGAACGTCGAGAACTCCGCGGGGAGATACGA
This sequence comes from Ilyonectria robusta, assembly GCF_021365365.1. Taxonomy (NCBI): domain Eukaryota; kingdom Fungi; phylum Ascomycota; class Sordariomycetes; order Hypocreales; family Nectriaceae; genus Ilyonectria; species Ilyonectria robusta. The sequence goes on from NW_025764438.1 coordinate 1,287,383, forward strand.
GCCTGCACACAAATTCTTCAAGAGCTGAGAGATGAAGCTGGTGATTCGGAGGAAGGCCAGAGGTGGCAAAGCACAATAAATGCTCTGGAGGAGCCAGGCGCACCTCTCGGACGTCTGTGGGCTGTATTAACCATAATGGCGGTTAAATTACAGCCAAAGAGAGGCCTGAAGAAGATTGCGGAGACCTTGAAATGGCCCTTTGAAGAGAAGGAACTGGGAAAGCTGATGGACATCATCCACCGTGAACTTGGCCTACTACAAGTAGCTTTGGCCAACAACTCTCGCAAGCTGATTGCGGATATCCACAGAAGCAAGGTGGAGAATACGGCACAGTTAGCAGAGTTGATCGCACTCGTCCAAACCAACTCTAAAGACAACCACGATGGGATCCAAGAGCTAAAGGACCAGTTGACTCTCTTTCATGGGTCTCAGAATGACCTAAGAGACGGCATTAATCGACTAGAGCTTCAAAACGACGACCGGGAAACTGCTGAAGAGCGCGCCCTGGCTTTGAACTGGTTGAGTCTGGTCGATTTTACAAGCCAGCAGACCGACTCCACCCGTCGACACCAGAGAGGTACAGGACAGTGGCTCCTGGACTCCCAGGAGTACAAATCATGGTACGAGGCTGAAAACCAGACGCTCTTTTGCCCTGGGATCCCAGGAGCCGGCAAGACCATCCTCACATCAGTTGTGATCAACGATTTGGCTGACCGAAGCCGAGACGATACCTCTGTTGGACTGGCTTACCTCTATTGCAACTTTCGACGAGAGGGCGAGCAGAAGATGGAAAATTTCCTTGCGAGTTTAGTCCGACAACTTTCTCAGAAACATGCCCGTCTTCCAGACACTGTGAAGTCCATCTACCAACGACACAAGGGTGAGGGGACACGGCCATCAGTGGTAGAACTCTCCAAAGCCCTCAAACTGGTGACGGATATGTATTCCAGGGTCTTTGTCGTTGTTGACGCTCTCGACGAATGCCAAAAAGTCGATGGATCTCGTGGAAAGCTCCTTTCAGAACTATTTGACTTGCAAGCTAGTCATGGAGTCAACATATTCGCAACCTCAAGGTTCATCCCAGAGATTGTGGACGAATTTTCGGAGGGCGCATCATTGGAGATTCGTGCTAGTCCTGAAGATGTCTTGGCATATCTCGATGGTAACATGTCTCGACTCCCACGATTTGTGCTCCAGAACCAAACACTTCAGGATGAAATTAAGACCAAAATCGTCGAAGCTGTGGATGGGATGTACGTAAACCCATATACGTGTTCAGGACACCACTGACTCTCCTAGGTTTTTGCTCGCGCAGCTTCATCTAGATTCATTGATTGGAAAGACAGTCCCAAAGGCTGTACGTACAACACTACAGAAGCTTTCGACCGGATCAAATGCATATGATCATGCATATGACCGTATTGTGGAGAGAATTGAAGGACAGATCAAAGATCAAGAGGATCTTGCAAAACAAGCTGTATCATGGATCGTCTGCTCGGAGACCGAACTAACCACCCTGCAACTTCAACACGCCCTCGCAGTCGAGATAGGGGAGCCTCAGTTCGACAAAGAGAACATGCCCCATGTTGATGACATAGTTTCGGTGTGCGCCGGGCTGGTTACCGTGGATGAACACACCAAGATCATCCGTTTGGTTCACTTCACCACCCAAGAATATTTTCGGCGCTCAAAAGCAACGTGGATTCAGAACGCGGCCCATGTCAACATTGCAAGAGTATGCCTTACCTATCTCTGCTTCGACATCTTTCGCGATGGGGTTTGTGTCCATTACAAAGACTTCCAGGAGCGTCTAGATAAATACCCCCTATTCAAGTATGCCTCACATTACTTAGGAATTCATGCTGTCGTGGCTTCGCTTCCACCTCTAGAACTTATGGAATTTTTAGAGTGTGATTCAGCAGTGGAAGCATCGTTCCAAGCACTGTTGGTTGGCAAGCTGAGCTGGTCACACCCTAGCTACACCCTTCAGCTTGGCAAGAAGTCCCGAGGTCTACATTACGCATCAGTCTTTGGGCTGGATGAGGCGGTGACTATGCTCTTAGACCGCCAGCACCATGTCGATGTAGAAGATGGACATGGTAGGACACCACTGTCATTTGCCGCCGAGAATGGCCATATCGCTATCATAAAGCTATTGCTTGGTCGAGGTGCAAAGGTAGACTCGATGGCGAGTGGTGTGGAGAATGGCCGGACACCTCTTTCATTTGCCGCCGAGGGGGCTCAAGAGGACTCAGTCAAACTACTTCTTGAACAAGGTGCGAACCCCAACTCTCAAGAGTATGTCGTACCTCGAGGGTGGGAACGGGCAAAAAGTGAAGATGGCAAAGTTTACTATGTCAATCATTTCTCGGGAACAACAACATGGTCTGACCCTCGATATGACACCAACTTACCAGAAGGTTGGGAACGACGAATAGCACCTAACGAGCGCCCCTACTATGTGGATCACAACACGAGAATGACTAGTTGGGATGCTCCACAGCAAACAGTCAGCAATCTTGAAAAGTCGAAGCTAGATGGCGGGCGTACGCCGTTGCTTTATGCTGTCATAGGAGACAAGCTTTCGGTAGTAAAGGTGCTACTTGCTGTGGATGACATCGACATAAACAAGGTTGACAACATAGGTCGTACGCCTCTCCACCATGCAGTCATGTGTGGGCACCGCCCAATTTTCGAGCTGCTATTTGCCAGAGATGAAATAGTTGTCGATGTCAGGGATATCGTGGGATCCACAGCGTTCTCGGCAGCGGCTTCCCGAGACGAATTATGGTACATGGAGCAACTACTCGCGGCCGAGAGGGTTGATCCAGATCAGAAAGACAACTTTGGATCTACGCCACTTCAACATGCGGCCGGACGTGGCCATATAGCCATGGTTGAGCGGCTACTCGCGACTCACAGGGTCGATCCGGGCGGGAGAGACTGTATTGGCCGAACGCCGCTGTCATGTGCGGCCGAAAAGGGTCACGGAGCGATAGTTGAGCTATTGCTTGCAACTAAGAGGGTCGACCCTACCTTGAAAGACGTCACGGGACAGACGCCGTTTGATTACGCTGTTGCCGCAGGAGACGAAAGTAGCGTAAGAGCGCTGACCTCATATGGGGAGTCGCTGGGTCCAGGTGTGTGAGCTAGCCTACCAGCAACTCAATTGAGAGATGACCAGATGTTGAGATCGATAACTGAATATATTATCAGTTAGCGAATGTGACATGTCAAAGGATGAAGCGAAAGCGAGAGGATCTCGTTCGGTACCACGGTCTTTCGAGTGGAGATAGAGCCAATGTGAAACGTATTGTTTAATTACTGGTTGACGGGCTTGCCCTCACGGTCGTTGTTTAGTGCCTCCTCAGCCGCTGGTTCATCCCCGAATTAAAGATATATGTGACTTAAGTCGGTTTTAATTTTGAGGTGCTGATAAAAAAGGGGATTACTTGTGGTTCATGGCTAAGACGGCGTCTCAAGTTAGTATTGCTACCTAGTTGACGAAATGCCATCGACGGAGTGCAATAGAGTGAGAGAATTACTCGGAATATGCCCGGCAGCTCCCGAGATCATACGACGAAGGGGAAATTGACGTGGGAAATGGATAATTTATCCGGGAACTCATTTGCTAATTGATGCACGGTCGGAGGCTTTCTGGCATCGCGGGACATTACTGCAAGACTGAGAACCGGAGCGAGTCGGGAATCATTGTGCCAAGATGGGACTTGTCACCATGCACATGGCCCTGATGCGAACTTGCAAACCTCGCATTTTTGTCTTCGGATGGTTTTTGGAGGATAATCAGATGACCGCTATGGATCGACTTGACTGTGGATAGTTCAAATGGAGCTGTGGCCTGGCTGGTGACAACAACAAAAGTACTTATTACAGCTCACCAAGTCCGTCATCATTTCCGCCCATCTTCGTTGCACAATCGTGTCAATTTTTCCAGTGCGTATCAAATAAGTTGGAACAGAACAATTTTGCAACACCAAGCTGATCATCATGGCATCTGGCGCCTTCTTCAACCCGCGGACCCTCCTCCTGGTCACGCCCCTCATCTCATCGACATGCACGCTCTGGTACTCAAAGGATCAGGATTTCTTTATCGGCATCTTCGCCGAGCGCATCGACGAGAAGAAAGCCAACGATGTCCTCCCGTCATACATCAGGGGCATGTTTGTCAGAGGAACCTCGGCTGTCGTTGGCCTGATCGCCGTCACATTTTGGTCCTCACTCGCCAACATCTATCTCTACCGTCCCATCCTCCAGAGCCGCGGGTCGCTCCGCTGGTACGTGGGGACCGCTGCGCTGGCTCTGGGGCACCTCGCGTGGGTGCCGGCGGTCGCATGGAAGCTCAAGGCTCTCATGGACGAAACTACAGAGGCCGAGGGCACGACGAACGTCGGCATGATGAAGAAGTGGTTGTGGGTCAACTTCACCAGAATGGTGACGACAGATCTGAGCGCTTGGCTGTGTGCTGTCGCGGCCATTTCGACCACCCTCAGCGTCTAAGATGAATTGGCTGCCTCCGAAACCTCAATGATCGACTCAATTTCATCTGCGGATATTGAACCTGGGGTATATGACGTGGATTCCAAGCGGAAGTGGGCGCACTGGGGGCGGACGGGAGTTGAGGCCCAGGGTTGTACACTAGTTGCGCACATAAAACAACCATCTTCGTCTACTGTAAACTAACAATTGCCAAGCTTTTTTTATGGGCATGTTACGTGTAAATACCGAATACTGGGCTAAGTGTATTGTCCATGCGCTGGACAGCTCAAGGGTCGAGTGCCGTCAGGAATGGAATGAATGGTGCCACTCTCCTCGAAGGGCTGGTTACGCGTACTGTGCATCGCTAGGGAGCTCATCGTGGATCCGAAATGGAGAAAACTGGTTTCGATCCCTGCCAATTCTATGATTGCAGGTTGTCGGGCTCTTTTAGATGGCTATCAACACGTCTAAGAGCATCAAGAGCAGTTGGGCAAAGACGCGGATCCAGCACATCATGAAAGGAGGCAATCCCTGGCAAAGTCTTGTCAACCGGGACAGTTGACAAACGAAGCATCGGACTTTAGACAACTCCCCCGAACCCCCGGCGATATCTGATATCTAAGCATCGTTCGTCTATATTTACCGACCCGACCTTGCGGGCTAGAACAGGTCGATAGCGCAGAATGACGAACAGGCTGGGCCAATTACCCACAAAAGAAGCAAACATCAGATAAAATATTTGTTAGTCCGCCCTTCCGCGGTCGCCGAGGCGGCGGGGTGGAGCAACGCAAACGCCAGGGATGGATTCATGGTGTTTAGAATCGTGCATTACGCGTCTCGTGTGGTTTTTTTTATCGCCAATAGTGTGTGATCCATCACATCGAAAAAACCCGCTTAGGCAACTCGACGTCGATGGCGCCCGCCGCCGCCTTTCCCCGTAGTTCGTGCTATTTCCAGCGCAGAGATCTGCGCCTCAAAATAAAAACGGTGGGCTATTTCCGAATTGCATGATTTTCTCGTGTTCCCGCGACTCTCGGCTCCCGCTGGTGAAATCCCCTGTTACCTGTTGCCTGCTGCTTCGCTCGGGTCTATCACATCACAAAACAGATTCCGTCACGCCCGGGGGCGCAGCATCGGCGACGGTGTCCACGGTCCACCACGGCGTGGGTGTGGATACAGCGGTGGAGATAACGACGGTGTGTGTGTGGGTATTTCCCATTCACCCACCCGCCAGAGACTTGTAAGTCGTGCAGAAGCAGTTGCGTGGAGGTCTCCATACGAGATGCGTATGCCTGCGTGTGCGTGCGTGCGTGGGCGCGTGTGTGTGGGCGAATCGAGCCGGCCCGTCTTGAGAGCTCCAGATAAGAAAACCAGGCCAGTTCCCCCAGTTCTAAACCTCGAGCTCTTTTGCCTTGATCGTGCTGGGTTCAAGTTGCCCATTTCTCTCGTTGAAACAAAAGGAGTTCCAGCGTCCTACACTAAAACGCTATCGCGACCCGAGCATTCCTTCCGGACCCCTGACACAGTGGCACTCGGCACCGCATCCATTGCCGATTCGAAAGGCATAAAACCAGCTTAATTCACTTGCCTGCAATGCCTCCGCACATCATCAAACCTGGCGACCCGCCTCCAGCGTACGACGAAATCATGCTCAACAACCGAGGGGGCGGCGACAGCGTCCGACATGTCCAGACCAGCATGCCATGGTGGAACCCGCGATACTGGCGAAAGAGGATCTGGTTTGGTGTTGTGGCTGGCATCTTGATCATTTTGGCCATCATCATTGCCGTCGCTGTCACCGTGACCAAGAATAATGCTTATCCGAACTATACCACGCTGTCGTATAGCCTAGTTGATACCTGTATGTTCGCCATTAACATGTTCTCTGGGTCCTGTTTCTAATTGACATTTAGACTCGGGCGACACCTTCTTTGACCAATTCAACTATTTTACAGGATATGATCCGAGTAAGAATACCGCCAAGCAAACACCCGGCTTGTTTCGTTGCAAAAACTAACTTGTCGCTCTGCAGCCAATGGCTTCGTTCACTATGTTCCCCAAGAACAGGCAGAGTCTCTTGTAAGCTACTCCGTATCTATCTAGGTTATGCATAGGCTTTAACTTACACCGCATAGAACTTGACCTATGCCTCGAATGACTCTGCAGTCCTTCGAGTCGACACCTCCGTCGGCCCCGGAGACAACCCCGATGCCTCTACAGGCCGCTTCTCCGTCCGTGTCGAGTCCAAGAACACGTACGAAAATGGCTTATTCGTCTTCGATATTAAGCACACGCCTTATGGCTGCGGGACCTGGCCTGCTCTCTGGCTAACCGACCGCTCCAACTGGCCCGACAACGGCGAGATTGACGTCATGGAGGCGACGAACAATGCCACCGATGGCAACCAGATGACGCTGCACACTACCGACCAGTGCTCGATGAACGTCCGCCGCAAGGAAACCGGCAGCGCGCTGAGGAAGAACTGCAACTGGGAGAAGAACGACAACGAGGGCTGTGGTGTTTCCGACGATGACAGCAGCTACGGCACTACGTTCAACTCGGACGGCGGCGGCGTCATGGCCATGGAGTGGCGAGATGCAGGCATCCGCATGTGGCAGTTCGGTCGAGGCTCCATCCCCAGCGACATCACGAACAAGACGCCAGATCCCAGCACCTGGGGCACCGCGGTCGCCGATTTCCCCAACACGAACTGCGACATCGGCTCCCACTTCAAGAACAACTCCATTATCGTGAACATTGATCTTTGCGGCGACCTGGTGTACGCCGTGTGGGACGACTCGGGCTGTAAGTTGAACCTAGAGCTGCCTCTGCGAGCCGAAAACTGACGGATTCTCAGGCGCGAGCAACTGTACGGATTGGGTCGCCAACAACCCTGATGAGTTTAAGAACGCCTACTGGGAGTTTGGTGCCTTTCACGTGTACCAATCGTCGTAGGTGAAAAGAGGATTGTCGAAAAGGATCCTGCGGGGTGTCTATGGACCGAGGGCTGTCTCTTACAGCTACGTTGATCATGTTTTTGAAGCGCGGCGCTAGGTGCAAATGGAATTCCAGAAGGCGTTGGAAATATCATAGGTTTTCATAGTTTACATCAAATATTCTGTATTCTACATGAACGGCTCATCATTGAGCGCGGGTATTATACACATCTCATGGTACACGTGGCCATCCATCGTCTTGTCTTGTCGTCCCCAATGCACACTCAGGGGCCAAATTCCAAAGAGGAGAGAGTCCGTCTCCAACGCCAGCCCTATGCTCTAAATGGTCATCCATAACTCCCACAAACAGCATGTCCGCCTACACAACTCATACAATACACCCGCCGCCTGTTTTTTTTTCGTCCCTTATCTCCCGGTCTATTCGTCACTGGGCTGTCGCATGTAGACCTCGATGGCTGCACTAAACGCCGCGAAAGCCAGGCAACCGCCTACAGCAGCCTGAGGGCCAGCGTTCTTTGCGAGGACGCCACCGGTGACACAGCCCGCAGCAACGGCATTGGTGGTGTCGTTCTTCGCTCGTAGGCCCTCAATGCCGCACTCAATACCCGAGTAGAGAGCACCGACCTTGCCGAAGTTCTTGGCCATGGAAAACGACTTTGTGCCCATATCCTTGAAGCCGATCTTGAGCTGTTGTTTGAGGGGAAGGGAGCTGATGGGGGTTGGCTGTGCACCAGGGACGGCCGTATGGAAGGGAGTATCGTAGGACATCTAGAATGACGAATTAGCAATTGCGCCAGCAGCAACGAGCAGGACGATGACGTACGGAGGCCATGAACATTCCAAAGAGACCACCCATTCCAAAACCCATGACTCCAGACATGACAGACTTGCCCACACAAGACTCCATCGCGGCTTGGACCTGTTCATCGCCATAGTTAGCTGAGCTGTTGGTGGAGGCGCGGGGGAGGCTGCGCAAGACGTACGGCCTTGACACCAGGGTCCTGGGGGCCACCGGGCTGAGGCAGCGGGCCGGGGTTACCGGCCGGGGGCGAGCTCGACGGGAAGTTCATGGTGGGTGGTGGGAGGGAGAAGTCGAGGGTATCGCGGGTTTAAGCTGCGCAGCGGTTGCGGGCCATGGACCCAGATGGGCTTCTGGGAAATCTTTGGAGAGGATTGTTTCTGCCGGCGGCCACCGCCTTTCGGGCATTTCATGGGACTTGACGGCCCCACCATCCCGGCTTGGCGTTTTTTCGGCGCCGCCTTGTTTGTGTTACCGTTTGCATGGATGATGGATGAGGGAACGAGCACTGACGGTGTAGTACGGAGAAGTTCCGCCGTTTGGAAACGTACATCGAGGTAAACCTATTGGTGACTCCCAATTGCGTCACAGCCGATTGCCCACCATCTAGCTTTCGACCAAGATTTTGATCCGTTCCATTCAAGTTTGGTTCACGCCATGTTGGAATACATTTAGATGAATATTTTAGCGGAGTAGAGTAGCTTCTTCTACTAAACGAACGAATTCCCCTCAGAATCCGATCTCTCTCAGAACTCGACTCTCCCGCATGTTTTCACTAGTTGAAACCCGCTCCCACTAACCATGTAAGCCGCCTGTGCGACATGACTCCTCCCTGGGTTCACCATTTTCAAGCTCTCTTCTCACCCTCCCCATCCTGGCGATATCGCTCGCGCTCGTAATGGCCTCGGACCGGCATGTTGGTGCGGCCAGTTCCGTCGCTGGGTGTCTGCGAAGAGTAATCATAACGGACGCGCGATGGCTCGTGGTTCTGATTCGGATCATTTGCGTCCCCGTGGTACCGGATGCGACCGTACTGGTTGTCAGTGCGGAAAGTCTCAACGCTTCCTGGAGGAGCGCTTGCATTGATAGGCGGGTGCTGCCAAGCATTGGGCGGTGGTGGGAAAGGGCCCAGAGGGTAGTTGGCGGTAGCCGGGGCGTCAGTCGCTCTCCAAGGAGGGCGTTCATCACGGAATCCCATGCGCTGCCAATGAGTCAATGGCTGAAGTCGGGGTTCAAGCGTGGGATGGCTGCCAGAGTTGGTTGAGCGAGATACCCGCTTGGGAGGCGATCTCTCAACATCATCATCGGCCGACAACTGTCGCTTCCCGTGTCGCTGCTCAACATCCTCATGAACGTATCTGGCGGGAGGAACCGCAGCTCTGGTCAAATTGTATGATGGAGGAGCGGGGGCAATTGGCCGATACCGTCTTGTCACAGTGCCCTCGGAAACTGCAGTGTCGAGTGTAGAGGTCGACGACGCCGAAGTGGACAAGCCAGGCACATGGTCAGTCGGGAAGCCAGAGTTGCCGGCAGCGACACCTCCCATGAGCGCAGGATCAATGACGTTCGGCTCGCACCAGACCAATTGGCGTCCATATCCACGTCGAGGGTTGTAGTCCACAGGAATGGGACTAGGGGGAGGCGCTGGCACAGCATTGGACGACCGAGTGGAATATGGACCTTGAGAAGCACCGAGACCGAAGGTTGCAGCCGAGGGAAGCTGATACCGTTCATCATCTCCAGCTCCCTGGTTCTGGGGGCGGGGCCTCAGTGGAGCAAGAGTCGGTTGGTCTTGGGAATCTTGACGATTGCCCTGGCCCGGAGGCTTGTTTTGAACATACGCCCTGGCAGCGGGATCCCTGGCGATAATTGCGGCGAGCAACTCCTGGTCTTCTTTGCCGGGCACAGGAGGAGGAGTGGGAGGGCGAGGACCCCAGTTGTTCTCGTACCACGCTAGAGCTGGTCAGCATCAGAAGTCTGCAGAGGAAATGTGTGCGACGTACCCAAGTCACGGAGATGTCTGGCGAAGAACTTGCTGGCCTTGGGAGACTTCGCACCAAGCTTGATGCTCTGGTAGTGATGTTCATCTAGATGCTGTTAGTGGAATCCGAGGCTTGGATGATAGCACCTACACAACATCGTCTCCGTGTAATCGCGACGAGCCTCGGTGCCCATGATCTCTTGCATCATCTTAGCGCACTGCTTCCAGTTCATGGGTCGATGGTCGGGGTTCGCGCCACTCGGGGACTCAGGGACGATGACTTCCCAGAACACCCGTTCCTCATCCTCGGTCCAGACCTTCCCGCCCATGGTGATGAGGTGGGGATCGGGTAGCAGAGGCAAGAAACCCCTGGTGGTGAAGGATAACTCTTCAACCAACTTGGTGAGAGAAGGAGGTTTTGGGAAAATAAATCAGGGACGAAGGGAAACTAAATAGTGTGGTGGTTGGCTTGGAGCAACGCAGACCCGAGAACGGAAGTTCGTTCAAGAATGCTTGTTTTAGAGCTAGAGATTAAAATAATTGAACACTGGGGAAGGGTTTTATAGAAGTCGGTGCCACGCAAACTGCCCCTCGGTATGAGTGATTCAGTCCCATTTGCAATCATTTGACAGTCACTTGGGGTATTAGGACAGAGGCGGTCTGGTTCAATCCGTCATGTTGTGTGCGGGGAGTGTTTGATTCACCATGAACGTTTAGTCCTGCTGATGAAAACACCCTGTGATCCGCAGGCAGGGTGAAATCCGTTCTGTTTTTGTTGTGGTTACTCTTCAAAAATGCTTCGAGGTTCAGGAGGCGCACAACCTCTTGCGAATAGAAACGCAGCCAAAGGGCGTTCCATTCTTGAAAACTAGAATTTGTCAGTTTGCGTCCAGGTGGTTTGGAGCGCGAGTTAGTACCCACCACGCTCTTCTTCTCTATGGGTATCACGCCGTCTTTGACCCAGAATCCCCACCCGCCCATCATGTTTGCCAGCATCATGTCCGTTGTCAACCGATCCCCAACGACAGCAATCTGCGATGGGTGCGTCACCCCCGTCTCTGGATGTTTCCTGAAGTACTCCATGATCTCTTCACCACATCCTGGCTTTTTGATAGCGTGAGAAAGCACCGCAAGGCCAGTGTTCTTCTCTACCTCCACGGCTTGAGTGTGATCTCTGTCCCAGGAAGAGGCGCCGGCTGTGTTGGACACCACCAACAGCCGTCGTCCAGGGTATGCTGCCTTGAGCTCTTCAAAGCGAGCCTAGGAATGAGCTGTTAACACGGAGTTAAACAAAGCAGCAGCTGACTCAAGGAAACATACCTGGTATGGCTCATGCACTTCCTTGCTGTCCGGGTACGCAAAGCAATCGTCCTTGTCTAGCACAACAGCCTTGATGTCTGCTTTCCGGCCATTGTTCTGAAAGACTTTGTCTAGAGGAATTGGGAGGTCGTTGAATGTTGATACGGTGTGGTGAGGGAGACATAGACTCGGCTTAAAGAAGAGCCGAGTTATGTTTAAAGACGCTGAAAGATTCAGGTTCATTTTGTTGCCGGTGAATCAATCGCGACGAAACCTGGAGGCTCATGAGCAGGGTGAATTGACGTGGGAGTTTAGCGACGTCAAGCGCTGAAGCTCGCGCCTCAAAAAGACCCGGCGCCACAATACGCCACATTCAATTTAGTTGCACGCGTCCCAGCGCGACGACATCATTTCCGTCTTCACGACTTCCGACCTTGCACAGCGAAAACCGACCAAATCTGACGACCCCTGCGGTGGATTTGGGCTTGGATCAGTCAAAATGCCTCGGAAAAAGGCGGTACTCGACGTGCCGGAGCAGCTGGAGGAACCCAGGTCCTTGCGGAAACGCAGCCATCAAGAGTTGGAAGCTATCCCGGAGTCGGACCTCGAAACGACGCCTACGAAGCGACAACGATCAGGTCGCTACTCACCCACGACCGACGATACCGAGTCCGACAGCCAGGCCCCGAGCTCAGCTGTGGATGTTGTTGAGGCGCCAATAATCGCCGTGAAAGACTCTCCTATAAAGGAGGATGATACGCCAAAACCGAAGCGTCGAGGACGGCCGCCGAAAGTGAAACCCCCCGTGAATGGCGGCGATACTCCGACGCCCAAGGCAAGCCGCACCGCAAACTTCGCCACCCCGACCAAGAGAGCAAACGGCGTGAGTGGGCTCACGCCCATGCGACAGGCTGCAGACCAGTCTGCGAAGAGGAAGAGCGCGAGGGCCTTCATCCACCACGTGGTCGGCGACGAACTCACGGACGAGGAGGACAACGGCGATTTCGCGAGACACATTATCGATTCGAGCGACGAGGAAGAGGAGGATCCCGAGGGCGACGGAGTAACCACAGCGGAGACGTCAGCGGTCGATGAAGCAGCAACGCCATCCAAGAAGACGCCTCGTCCCAAGGGGCGACCACGAAAGGTCCGGTCGCCAACACCACCTCGCGACCTCCCGCCTCACGAACAATACTTTGCGCATAACAAACCAGGCCGACCCAAGACGTCCGGAAATACCCTGGCGTCATTGGCCCTGCTCACCCACGACGAGTACTTCACCATCGTGAAGGAGACCCAGGACCGCCATGCCGCAGACATCGAGTATCTGGAGAGCCTGCACGCCGAGTCCTTCTCTCAGTGGACGTTTGAGGTCTCGCAGGGCTTCGGCGTGTGTCTTTACGGGTTCGGGTCGAAGCGCAAGTTGCTGCACAAGCTTGCGACGCATCTGCACGCGCGAAGGAGGGCCGACAAGGGCGACAAGATTGTCATGGTCAATGGATATGCCCACACCACAACCATGCGCGAGATCCTCAGCAATGTCGGAAGCGCCATAGACCCCACGCAGCGAATCCCCCTCGCTCAGCCGCCGACAATGGTGCAGTCCATCATCTCCCAGCTCGCCACCACCGACATGACCCTCACGCTCGTCATCAACTCCATCGACGCTGCTCCGCTGCGCAAGCCCGGCTACCATGCTGCCCTCGCCCAGCTCGCCGCCCACCCGCAAATCCAGCTTGTCTGCTCCGCCGACACGCCCGACTTCTCGCTGCTGTGGGACATTGGCGTGCGCTCCGCCTTCAACTTTGTCTTCCACGACTGTACTACCTTTGCCCCCTACGCCGTTGAGCTGGACGTCGTCGACGAGGTCAACGAGCTACTGGGCCGAAACGCCCACCGTGTCAACGGCCGGGAGGGTGTCGCCTTCGTCCTGCGCAGCTTGCCCGAGAACGCCAAGAACTTGTTCCGCTTGCTTGTCGCCGAGGTCCTCCTCGCCATGGAGGAAGAAGGAGGCGTTGAGACTACGGGTGTTGAGTACCGCATGGTCTATAACAAGGCGGTCGAGGAGTTCATTTGCAGTTCCGAAATGGCGTTCCGCACGCTGCTAAAGGAGTGAGTTTGATCCCGTAATGCCAACCTGCCGAGTTGTTTGCTGACTATTTCTAGATTCCACGACCATCAGATCATCACCAGCATGAAGGATGCTATCGGAACTGAATTGTTGAGTCTTCCGTTCAGGAGGGACGAGCTGGAAGCGATATTTGAAGACCTAGCGTCATGATACGATGACATAGCATTGTGTAAACTATAAAATAGAACTGGAGTCTCGGAGGGGAGCAAACCTGGGAATAAATGTACAACACAAAATTAACTTGAACAACGTCACTGAAGAAGAGGGCAACTCAGATCTGATAGGCATAGTTCGTGAATATATTTTATCAACTCAAGGGGTATAAAGGCCAAGTGTATGTAAGAACCGGATGTCAAAACCGGTCTCATATGGCAAATTATCATGAGCATTCATTAATCTCTATGCGGCCGTTGGCCGTGTTTCTGTATTTTTCTGCCCGGGCCCAAGCCCAAGCTCACCATAAAACGCCGCCGTCGCCGTGGCTCGGCATATATCAAATCCCTAGACTTTTCACGCATGTCCAGAGGATCACTGGCACAATGACATTATCGTTCCCGCCCGTCAGGACAGTCTCCGTCAGACTCGCCATCGAGGCACACATGCCGGCATTCCGGGCGCTCACGAGGACGCTGGTCAGCTCGTCGGTGGCGGGCCAGCCGCCGATTGTGAGCCAGATCTTTGCGGCAGCGATACCGATGAAGACGGCCACGGCGAAAGCCACACTGCCTTCGAGGCTCTTACCACCGCCCCATAGCCATTTCCTGCGGCCGTACCGGCGGCCGATGAGTGATGCAGCCGCGTCTCCCAGGCCGACGCAAATAACACCGGATACCATGCTTACATCCCTGGTGGGAACCTCCCATCCAGCAAGATAATCCGATCCGGTTCGGGAAAGCGAAGCCAGAGCTAGCCAAAGAGGAATGGCGCAACCGATGAGGAGGAAGATGTGAGAGATGACGACTGGACCTCGAAAGTCCCTGCCGTCAACGTAGGGTGCGAGAAAGGTCGCGATTGGCTTGGACAATGGGGGGAGCTGGCTCGCTCTCAGCAAATCCAAGATCAGGAAGACTGCTAGGATGAGAGAAAGCGCCAGGGCTGCAAAAGTTGGATCGACAAAGGTCGCCGGAAGAAGCATGCCCACCATCATGAAATGAAACACCTTCCGCCTTGTGTCAACCTCGTAGATTTCCTTCAGGCGAAAGACGATCAGGAGCCCAACAATGAGAATGGCAAGCCAATACATGCTGATTAAGAGTCGCGTATTAGCTTCTCCAAAATCATTGTGGCGGATATGTTGCACCCAGCCCAGGTGGCACTGGCGGTCGTCGTCATCTGGTCGCGTTGGTAGACATATCCACCTCTCTAAGTTGGCATGGATAACTTGGAACCTGAACCAAGGGAGGTCGCCGAACAAATATCCCAACGCCCATCCGATAGGTTCATTGCCATCGAATGCAAACTTCTCGAGATATGCACGGATACCAACCAATGCTATGCCCAGAATGCTGGCGTATACATATCCAGCATAGAGCCACTTTCTCAGAGTTGCCTGACCCTGGGTCAACTTGAAAAATGGCCGGACCGACATTGAAGTGGCCCGCTTCCTCCTTCCAGACGGCGTATGTGTCGCGTTGCGGCGAACCACATTGTCGATATATGGCAACGTATGTCTTCGCATAAAAGAATTTCCATTCGCAAAGGCCGTATCGCCTGCCGTGGGAGAAGGGGGGAGGCTGTCAGCGTCCGGTGATACCTCGCTAGGTCCGAATGTGCGGACTTTTGATGGTCTCTTAAACAACATCGGGCCCGCCTCGTCCTCAGATGATCCAGCTGTGTCATAAGTAGCGTCCTCGGGGTTGGAGCCTAATAACTCATTCTTGATACGCCGCAGTGACAGGAAGTGCGTGATCTTCTTCAACATGGGCACATCTTGAGAGCCGGAGACTTTTCGGAATCGCCATTTCGGAACCCTTGCTAAAGCGATTCCCCACCTAATAACGGGAGCGCAGAAGAGCAGCACGCCCAGCCCACCTCCCCAGAGAAGAGCCTTCAGAACCAAGGCCTGGGGAGAAGAGGCCAGAAGCAAGACATTGATGAGCGCAATCGATAATAGCTGTAGCTCAGCTGTCAATAGACTGGTCGTGGTAAGATGATGCAGCACCACACACAGTGTTTGGTGCAAGGGATATAGTAATACAGCCGTCTCCCCTGACAACAATGGGAGCGCGGGATTGAAGTCTAGGTGATCTTTATATGCAGAGCTCCAGATTAAAGGCAGGCAAGTGAGCGCCCAGAAAACGACGTCGTATGTGGCATAAGGATCGGCTTTGGGAACAAGTTTCTGCGGGATTGAGCAGATGCTCAGAATGATGTTTGGCAGCACTCCAGCAGGGTTGTTGGTTGAAACGAGGAGAGATACGAACAAGGTGATCGCAGGAGGGTATAAGAGAGGGGCGGGATCGAAATTCACTGGGAGTTCGAGCGGAATCCTTCGTGAAGGAGTGCGGTTGCGGTATGCGGAGGCCGTAACTCGGAGAGGGTAGAGGATGAGAACACCGGTGTAAGAGAGACTGAGGAGTTTGATATCTGCAAATTGTGAGATGATGTCGATGGTGAAACATGGAAACGGGACTGCATACCCTTTCCCCAAACATCTAATAATCGTGAGACGTTGGGGTTTGAAGCAACCATGGCACCAAGAGCTAGGACAATGCCAGCCTCTGTCGCTCGTCGCGCAACGACTCTCCTCCGACGGATTACATCGAAGACCCGACGGGGCTCTGAGATGCCATCCGTTGAGAATACCTTGTCCGCAATCCTAAGCCGTGCGCCCTCGACATCTTGCGCGCCGGGAGAGGGCAGCGGCGTTGAGGATCCTGAGAGAGGTTCATTGAGACCCCTCAACCCCTTGTGAGGCTTGGACTTGGGCGCAGGAAGGCCCTTCCAGAAGTGCTCGTCGTCCGCTTCGGAGCCGCTGTCGCTGGTCTGCGGCGAGTCCTTGGCGATCGGGGGAGGGTACGCCGTAGGGGACAACAAGTCCCCGCCATGGTCCTGCTTGGCCGTGTGCGCGGAGCCGTCGTGTCGAGCGAAGCGGTCGGAGGGATGCGGGAGGTCGGCGGTTTGGTGGTGGTACGGGTGGGGAGATCGCGAGAGAGCTCTCAAGCTGTGCTGTTCGTCGGGGTCGAGAGCATTCAGCGGCTCGGGGCTAAGATGCTCGGGCATGACGAGGTAGTCGGGGACGCCAGGGGACCATTGACGATGGCAGAGGAGGGAATGCGCATGGAGGAGAGACGCGGTCGCTGGCGATTACGTAGGCGACGTCTCAAGAGGCTCCGGGCAGCGACTTCACGAGATCCACACGGATGGTGGAGTTGACTGTTGACATGGGGGACGATAGACCGTCTTTCTTCATCATGTGAAAGTGGCCTTTGATGGGGCGACGGTTTCGTCACCTTCAATTAGTTAGCAGTCAGCCAGGTTGCGCTGAGCCAACGAGATGGACGAGATGGAGCGAGCTAGCCAAGGCACCGCTCAACAGGAACCAGCACAAGCCACAGCGGCGCGTCACGTGAACCGAGGCTGAGCGGAGGAGTTGTTAGCGGCATCGTCACGCTGGCGTCAGTGAGGAGGGTTTGCGGAGGGTGGTATTGCAGATATTGCATCGGTTGCTTCTGGCATGCTGCACCAAGTTCATAGAGTTGTACCGCATTGTGCTGGCGACGCTGTGATGGCCTGGGATTGACGATAGTTACATGCCAAGTGATGCCGACAAAAGGGGAAATGGCCGTCACCAGGCAAGACACGTGAGCATCTCCGGTCGACAGGCTGATGTTCAAGAGTCGTCTGCACATTACGGATAATTATAGAATGTCACACATCGCACATCACATCGCACATCGTACGCATCGTCTTGCAAGTACCGGGGCATCTCGTGGGTTGCCACGGCCGATGGCTGCATGCTGCCATCTTGGAGGGGTGCATCTGCAGAGCTGCAAGCCGACCTCAATTGCGGTGCCAGTGACACGTCAGACACGTCAGCCAAGTCTGGCCGACCGAGTATCCAGCCCGACTGATTCCAGCTCTTCAGGGCTTACATGTTGGCCCTGTAACCGAAGGCCCATGAACCCCAAAGAATAACTGGAGTATGGAGACCGCCAACCTTGAGGCCTGTGGGAGAAAAATGCCACCACTGGTCGATCATGGAAGCTTCGAAGCTCAACGTCGTAGGGAGGGGCCTCGGGAGAGATACGAAGCATACGCGCACACCACCTCCACACCGTGAACGAGGGAGGATACGGTTCAGATCACGAATTGTTGTGACTCGCGCGGACTACGGCGTCTACGCGAGACCGGTGCCAGAAATCAGACTATGGGCGTGCCCCGTCCCGACTCTATTTTCAAAAGCTCCGATCGGGCGCCAAGTCCCCGGTCAATGTTGGTGGCGTGTTTGGGGTTTCCAAAGGTTGGCGGTTGCTAACTCTGGCTGGCTGGCGAGAAAAGCCACTCGCTTTCAGCTGGGCTCCCCCGCGAAAGCTCTGATCACGACAACACACCCATACACACCATACAGTCCAACGTGGTGGCTGGAGTTCTGGGACACGGATGGCGTTCGGCAGTCGCAACAATACATGTCAGACGTCCATCCATTGGACTGGAAAATATCTCCGCGTCGCACCAAAGTCCATTTTAGGAAGACCCAAGTCCCCCAGCCTCCCAAGGCGACACACCTCCGAGCTTCTTCTCCAAGACACGAAAGAGGTGTGCAGCCCGAGATTCGCCGTGCCGAGTCTCGTGACGATGGTGACGATGTTTACTTCGTACAGTAGAAGGTGCACGATGCGGGATGTGATGGATCATCGTGGATACGATAGAGAACTAAAACGGGAGTCTTTTAGGGTCGTTGCCCAGGCCCGATCGCTAGTTGTTGAGCCGCCAGATCCGGTTTCTCCATCCATGGTATTCTTGGCAGCCGAAGCTAGCAATACGGGCTCTCCGGGCGGAGCCTCTTGGTATGGGGCCATGAACTGATCGCACGGCCGGACGGTCGGTCACAATCTTGACGGTTGGGATACGGATGCTGTCCATGGAGAGTCCTCGACTCAGACGCACCTCCCCGGCATTGTCGTCAGCGTTCGAACAGGGGGGCTGGAGCAAATGTTGGCAATGACATGCTATATTATCTGCTGTACATTATATGTGTCGGAGTTCAGACGTCCAGAGACACAAAGTCGGAGATGGCTCCCCCGCAGCTTATCTAGAGCTGAGAGCTGAGGTCTAGACGGCGACCACAGCTGCAAGAGCTCCACGTAGCGAGCTTCTCGTTGGTCACTGCCGTGTTGATGCTGCGTGCTTATGGCGGGCTGGGACATCCCATGCAGCAGCGCGTGTCCTTCCGTCCCGGGCTGCTTACGCCGTGGAGCTCACTGGAGTGATGCTGCTGCTGCGCATCCCGTCGACAATCAGCAAGGCCAGGGCCAGGGACCAGGGGGTGGTTGACAAGCAAGCAAGCAGCCACAAGGTGGCCGGCCGGCCGTGGAAGGTCAACTTTGCCAAGGAAGACGGACAGCAGGGGGGCAAAAGAGTAGGCAGGGGTCAGGGGACAAGAAACGGGGGCATCGTGAAGCTCAGGCGGACTGGGACCAATGGGTCGGGCCCGATCGCTTACTCGCTTACGACTTGGACGCGGGTGGTTTGACGGTTAAGCCGATTCTCTCGTATTCTCAACAGGAAAAGAACAAGTACGTATCTTACGGAGTTCTGGATACGGAAGACGGTGAGGGCGGCGCTGACAGGCTGGGAGCAGATCCGGGGATGGAGAAGACGGAGGCAGTAAAAAAAAAAAGCCTCGACGCCGGAATACGAGCGGTGTCTTTGTGCAAGTGAGTGGTGTTTTGGCGACTTTTTAGGCTCGCTCACACTCACACACCCGCAGTGACATCACTCAGCCCCAGCGCGTCCGTCACTGAGCGAACCGGGCCCAGGCTCCACGCCAGCAGCCCGGTGCTGGCTGACGAGGCGCCAGTGGAGCGAGTGCGGCATCCGCGTGCGGAGTTTGTACGCAGTACGGAGCAGAGCAGGAACCCGATGGCTTTTGGAGGGCAGGGAGGCAAAGAACTGGAGGAGAAAATAAAAATATTATCCCCTGCTTGTGTGTTTACTCTGCCGTCGTCGTGCACTATGTAAGGGATGACTGTTGATGCCGAAGCTCGGAAAAGCGCTTTGTCAGAGAGGCAGCGGGGCAGCGGCGGCGGTCTGCGATGTGCCAGCGTCCACCGTCGAGCCCGATACAGACCTGAAGCGGCCTGCGTGAGGGAGTCGCAGCGCCTGGGCAGACCACAGCCAGCGCCTGGGAGGCAGCCTCCAAGGTGCGCGACTCGCCTAACGTGCGTTGTTGGCTAGGCCGGACCACTTGGTTTGCTTGCTCAGCGCCCAGCGCCTAAAAAACACCCCCGGCACGCCCAACCTCAGCTAATGTTCCCCCCCGAGAACCCGCGCCGCGGTGCATCTGGGCGGACACCACCGCCCCTCCCCCCCCGGCCAGGCCTGCGCCAGGTCCCCTTTCCGGGTGCCCCCATCCGCCTCGCCCTGGCCATGGGTTGGCAGGGTGGTGGAGGAGGCATCGAGAGACAGAGTGCAAGAAAAAAGCGGATTGCTTCTTTTTTTGGTGGCGGCCGGGGTGGCTTTGGTTAAGAATGCCTGCGGTTGTCCCTCCCAACACCCGCGCGAGCCCAAAAAGCAACAAGGCCAGGCTTTGAACTGTCCGTATCGCACCGGTAGTCCAGAATAAACTCTCACCAGGTGTGCGCTCTATTCTTACGGCCACTCTCAGCCTCAGCCCTCGCTCTCTCCCAAGCTCGTCCAGACGTCCACACATCAGCGGAGCTCCTGTTCCCGACTAGCTCGGATTGTTGGCCTGTTTTCTATCTGCACCTTGTTGCAGCTGCCTCCGCCGGTTCGTTTCGTGTTACCATCTTGGCCGGGGCCCTTCTGCGCTATCCGTTTTCCGTCTCTCCGTTTCCCGTCTCTTCCCTCTCTTTTGTTCCTTTTGCTGCATCCCCGTCGTCAGAGCCCCCTCAATTCGTCCCAGTCCCTGTCCGTCCCAGTCCCTGTCAGTCCCTGTCCTCACTAATCCCACGGCCCTGTCCTGCCCCCGGTTTGTCACCTCTCTCTTGGCACACGCCAGACACACCAGCCCAAGAAGACTCCGCACCCCACGGCCCACGACATCTTGCCATCATCGATAAAGAGATATCTCCCCCTCCTCCTCCTCCAGTTTTCTTCTGGTCCAGTCACGGCTCCGATCTTCACCCTACCATCCTAGCATCAACCGCTACCCTCTCTCCGCAGCCAGTCATTGATCGTCCCGGACGCCCAAAAATATACACCCGTCCACTTTCGCCTCACGCATGCAATTGCAAGACTAGAGACGACACTCCTGCATATCTGTCTTGGTACAGCGCCGTCTTGAGATCGCCCTAGCGTCGGGTTACACTTTGCCTCTGCCGTTGCCACAGACTACAAAACTCGCCTCATCCCTCCTCTCACTCAAGATGGCCTCCTCCGATACCAAGCACGACTACAACATGGAGGCTGGACTACTGAGCACACATGGAGAGGAGAGGATGTTGACGAAGGAGGCCCAATTCCAGGACTCGGAGCTCACCAATTCCCGTGATGGCACCCGGACTATCTCATGCGCACGACGGGCTCTCATTGCCTTGGCAGTTGTCTGTCTCGTCGGTGTTGGTCTGGTTTCCCTTGGACATGGCGTCTGCCCTGGCCATCTCCGCCATGCCGTGAACGGAGACATCAGTGTCAAGGACGCTATCCACAGCCACAAGCCCAACCTGTCTGACTCCATGGCCCGGCTGGCGAGACGACAGGACAACCTCACCCCAGGTGCTTCCTCCAACACCGGCTCGGGAGAGTCTTCAACCGTTGTCACGGAGCCTACGGCCGGCCCTACCGACGCCAGCACAACCGACCAGTCTTCGGAAACCATTGCCCAGGCCAGCCAGACCAGCGACACGAGTGAGCCTCCATCCGCGGCTTCGGGGTCCGATGAACCCTCTAACACAAACACAGACCAACCTAGCAGCACCGCGGCCCAGGAAACTACCAGCCAGGAAGCCTCTACCTCTAGCGAGGATACTCCCTCGTCTACTGAGCAACGTTCTTCCGAGGCCACCACCAGCAACGCTCCCTCCAGCACATCCGCTGAGACCACCGCCGAATCTCAATCCAGCAGCCAGGCCGAATCCACCACTGACTCCGGTACGTCCACTTCGGAAGCGGAACCTTCCGAAACCTCTTCCTCCTCTCCTAGTGAAACAGCCTCCATCTCCTCTTCTATCAGTACGTCTCCGCCGGATACCTCTTCTGCCTCTTTTCCGTCCTCGACGGGCTCCTCTAGTTCTGGTGATAGTCTTTCTTCATCCGAGTCCTCCTTCAGTACCAGTGATAGACTATCCTCATCCGAGTCCCCGGAATCGACTGAGACAGCCAGTACCTCTGGTATGTGGGGACCCTGCTGTTCAAGCTCATCCCGGAGCCGAGCACATGAACCCCGAATCCCGGAGCCCGTTGCCATTTTTCGATACCACCGACTTGTTCTAAGCCTGCGAGTGCGGCTCGTACCTGGATTTTGCCATGAGACTGTTTCGCTGCGTGCATGTCGAATTATTATCATGAACGCGATTTGCTAACAAATTATACAGCTGATCAGGCTTCATCCACCACGTCGGATTCAACCAAGGAGAAGACCATCACCACCGGTACGAGAACCACCTCTAGCGCTGTGAAGAAGACCTTCACCGCGACCATGGAGAACGGCGGTATCACCACTCTCACTTCGACATCCTGGGTCCAAGTTGTCCCCAACTCCCAGTCCACCTCCGCCAGCGATGCCAGTCTGCAGAATGCGGCTTCTTCGTCCTCCATTTCCGGCGTCCTCTCTGCTGTCATCAGCATGATGTTTGGCGGTCTCCTGCTCCTATGAGCAGCAACAACATCAGAGCATCCATCTTTATCCATGTGCGCGCGGCATAGCATACCCGGCTGGGATTTTGCGAGCGAGTTTTATAACATCGGGCTCTATTTTAACGAATTTGACGGTTCTCTCTTTACGGAAACATTCCAGGGTTTGGAAAAATGGGAAATAATAATAGACGGGGGGAGCGAACTCAGACGCTCAGGCAGAATGGACAAGGATCTAGACAAGGACGGCCACCCATAAAACGGCTGTGTCTTTGGTGGAGTGGGGACTGGGAATCATAGCCATGGCGCATACCACACTTGCCGATACGAACGGATGTAGAAAGGAAGCCAAGCAGTAAAAGACGTTTGGCGTTTTTGTCATATTCGAGGTCTTATTTTTGGACGTGATTGGTGATTTTCTTGTCCACACAGCCACCATGCCGACGAGCAAGCCCGATTGCCCCATAACAACACGAGGGCTTGCAGGAATGTCAGCGAGGATCAATGGCAGCAGGCCAATGCACAGTCCGATTCTGGTTGTTCTAAGTTGCAGGACAACCCTACATCACACCGACTAGCGGTTCAAGGCGGTGACGAAAGATTGGTGATGCCATGGCATTTTATTGCGAAAATCGAGGGTATATCCAAACGCCCTAAACTCCCATTCACATGTGATTCTACCCCTATCCTTCAGATGCCAGTGACCAATACATGTCCTTAGCCAGGTCCAATGCGAGGCATGTCGTGATGCTCGCTCAGCCTGGAGAGGTAGGTGTTGAGTTCCTCCACTCGCTCCTTGTGCGTCTTGAGCAGTTCAGGTCGGGAGCCGGAGGATTCTGCCAGCTGAAGGAGCTGCAAGATACGTGGTTAGTGGCTGACGGATGGCGCGCTGGGACAAATAGTCGACTTACCCGCTTCCGTTTGATTTCCTCGTGTCGCTTCTCCGACTCAGTCTTTTGCACCACGGGTCGGTCGTCTTCGTCCTCCTCGTCGGCCTTGTCTTTGGCCTTGTCTTTGGCCTTGTCTTCGGCAGCGTTGCCCTTCTTGGCCACTTCTTTCCCGATGTTCTTCTCGAGGTCGGACTTGTCACGCTTCTTCTTCTTCTTGTGCACCTTGGCTCCCTTTAGCTTGAGGGCGCCGCCGCCCCCGACGACGCTATATTCGTCGGAAGCCATGATGTTGATGCTGGAAGTTGGTTGCCTGCTCATGCGCTGAGGTCGAAGTAGGGAGGGGCAGCGCCACAGTATTACCTAAGCATGTGGCGCTGCTCCGGCCAATGACGTGGGGTTAAACCGTTTTCGATGCTCAATAGCGGATCGCCGTAACGTCGGACCCAGACCATCCATCGCTGGCGGTTTGAGTCTCCTATCTTGTGTCCTTTCAACCTTGGACTTTGCCCAGGTTTTAATACCAGAGTTTCAGTAAAGCCTTCGCACGGAAGATCGACTGTCTTAACCAGTACCGCACGATTCATCACGACGCACTCCCGATCAATTACCGCAGCGCAGGCAGCATTCCAACTCCATCGACCAACCTCCTGTAACGACCCTTGGCTTCGAGATCGACTCGGCCGCCTTCCCTGAGCCTAGAAGTCTCGACCGACCGCGATGGGCTGTCGCTGATAGATCCTACGTCGCCTCATTGGAACACTGCGGACGGTCGATTGAGGACCACAGGTCGCCACGAAGGGAGAACTAGCACATCGTCGCAATGGCACCCTACGGGCTGGCGCCGCACACGCGGGACTCCCTTGAGCTTGCATCCCTGGCCAGCTCAAGCCAGCTAAACGAAGACGCCATAACCGAAGTGTCCTCGCGGCCAAGCATCTCGTCGTCGCGGCGGCTGTCCCTCGAACTGGATGATCCCCTGAACAGCGCGAACCCGGCGGGACGGCTCGGCCGGTCGTACTCGGTGTCGTCGGCGTTCGACTTTTCGGCCAACTTGTTCCCGCTGAGCTCGACGGCGGGTGGTGGCGGATACGCACCCATTGGAGCGCCTACTTCGGCGGCGCGACCGAACGGCGGGTTGGGGGGTGGATCGCTTGAGAAGCACAAGACGCTGACATACCTCAACGGGTTGTCGCTAATAGTCGGGTTGATCATCGGTTCCGGTATCTTTTCCTCGCCGGGCCAGGTGAGCTCCAAGATCGGGTCCCCTGGCGCATCCCTGATCGTCTGGGTCATCGCGGGCATCCTCGCCTGGACGGGCGCCGCATCCTACGCCGAACTCGGCGGCGCTATTCCCCTAAATGGCGGTGCGCAGGTGTACCTGGCCAAGACGTTTGGCGAGCTATCGGGATTCCTCTTCACCTGGGTAGCCATGCTTGTGCTCAAGCCCGGCAGCGCCGCCATCATCGCCATCATCATGGGCGAGTACCTGGTGCGGGCCTTCATTGGCCCCGACGCCGAGACGGTCAACCCCTGGATCACCAAGGCGGTGGCTCTCGTGGGCGTCGCGATAGTGACGTTTCTGAATTGTGTTTCTACGCGGGTCGGGACCCGCGTGAATGATATGCTCATGTTTATGAAGTTTGTCGCATTGATAGGTGTTACGGTTACTGGTGTTGTGGTGGCTATTACGGGCAAAACTTGGAAGGGCAAGGCCAATGACGAATGGAAGACACACGACTGGTTCGCGAATACGTCCACGGACATGTCTGCTTGGGCACTGGCACTTTATGCGGGCCTGTGGGCGTATGATGGATGGGACAACGTAAGTGAAATCACTGATCTTTGTGGCATGAGAGAAGCTAATCATTGTCCTTGTAGACAAACTACGTGGTGGGCGAATTTCGAAACCCATCTCGAGACCTGCCGCGGGTGATCCATACGGCGATGCCACTGGTCATTTTGAGCTATGTGCTAGCGAATGTGGCCTACTTCCTCGTCCTCCCCATGGAGTCAATGAACGGTTCCAATACCGTGGCCGTCATGTTTGGCTCGAAGGTGTTTGGATCGGCAGGCTCTCTAATTCTCGCGCTGATCGTCAGCGCAAGCTGTTTCGGCGCGCTCAACTCGTCCACCTTTACGTCAAGCCGCCTCGCCTACGCCGCTGGCAAGGAAGGGTACATTCCCTCCGTTTTCGGCACCCTTGGCGTCGGCAACGACGAAGACCACGGTCTATCCACCCAGCGGCAACGCAGCTGGCTCAGCAAGAAGATGCGCCGGATGTTTGGCGACGAGGACACTGGACTGTTCTACACGCCCGTGTACGCCTTGATCCTCAACAGCGTGCTCACCGCGGCGTACTGCGTGGTGGGCGAGTTCAGCACGCTCGTCACCTTTTACGGCGTCGCGGGGTATACGTTTTACTTCATCACCGTGCTCGGCCTCATCGTCCTGCGCGTGCGCGAGCCGGAGCTCGAGCGCCCGTACAAGACGTGGCTCACGACGCCCATCATCTTCTGCTGCGTGAGCCTGTTCCTGCTGAGCCGTGCCGTCTTCGCGCAGCCGTTGCAGACCATCACGGTCGTCATCTTTGTCGTCGCCGGCATTCCTGTGTACTTCTGGCGCATTCACGGCCGGGACGACGTGGTGACCAGAAGGCAGCCGAGCAGCGGCAAGAAGTGGTGGCAATTCTGGAAGTAGCCTCCACCTAGCATACTTACAACGAGGCGGACGAATATGTACTCACGACAGGCGTGTTGGATAGAGTCATGATTGGGATCAGCGATGATGAGTGAGATGCCAATGGACTAAGAGAATTCAGTATTAGTGGCACTAGTGTATACCCAGTAATTAATTAGAAAATACAGCGCTGCAGGACATGAGAATGCAAGCATTCATCAGACTTTAAGTATGCATCAGACTCAAGCATCAATCTCAAGGACAAGGTGATTAACAGAAACAAGTAAAGCAAAGGGAAAGGAATACCACATCGTCCAACATTCACAAGGCAGATCTGGGACCGGTTGTATGATTAATTTAACGTTTTTATTCTCTCATTTCTGCGACGCTATTCTTTCCTGCGTCTGTCGCAGTGGGAGTTGGTACAAGCCATCTATCTGTTCCAGTGGCGTCGTCATGCATCCATTCCCGACCACGCGGGTCTCAAGGCCAGGCCAATATAGGATCTCTGGATCCTCCACCCGTCATATGCAGGTACTAGTTCTCCGGCGGCGGTCGCTGCGCACGATTCCCCTGTATCGCGGGCACTTACTTGCGCTGGCCGTAGGCCTTGGTGGCGTAGTCGCCGCCGTGGACGATGAGGTCCTCGGGGCGGTAGTCGAACTTGCCGCTGAGGTAGCTGGTGAGGATGGCCTTGGTGCCGTCGGCGTAGCGCTTCTGGGCGTCGAGCGAGGTGCCGGACATGTGAGGGACCATGGCGTTGCCTCCGCCGAAGGGGTTCTTGGCGGTGCGCAGGACGTGGTCGCCGGGGGCGGGCTGGGGGAACCAGACATCACCACCGTAGCCGGCGAGGTGGCCGGACTTGAGGGCGGCGGCGACGTCCTCCTTGACGACGATGGCGCCGCGGGCGGTGTTGACGAGGTACGAGCCCTTCTTCATCTTGGAGATGAGGTCGGCGTTGAAGAGGCCCTTGGTCTTCTCGTGGAGGGGGCAGTTGATGGTGACAATGTCGCACTGGGCGAGGAGCTCCTCGAGGGTGTCGACGCGGCGGCAGCCAATCTCGGCCTCCTTCTCGGGGCTCAGGGGCTGGTAATCGTAGTAGAGGAGCTCCTTGCAGTCGAAGGGCTTGAGGCGGCGGAGGACGCGCTCGCCGATGCGGCCGACGGCGACGGTGCCGACGACCTTGCCCTCGAGGTCGTACTCCTGCTTGGCGGCGCCGGCGACGTCCCAGTCGCCGCGCTCAATCTGCTCGTGGGCGGGCACGAAGTTGCGGATGAGGACCAGGATGGTCATCAGGACGTGCTCGGCGACGGAGACGACGTTGGAGCCGGTGACCTCGGCGACGGTGATGCCGCCGTTGGTCTTGTTGGCGGCGTTGAGGTCGACGTGGTCGGAGCCGATGCCGGCCGTGATGGCAATCTTGAGCTTCTTGGCCTTGGCGAGGCGCTCGGCGGTCAGGTATCCGGGGTGGAAGCTGGAGGGGATGTTAGTGCTGGGTGGTAGATAGATAGAGGATTGGCAGTAGGAGAGCACGTACGGGGTGGTGATGATGATCTCGGCGTCGACGAGCTCCTCGTCGAACTTGGAGCCCTCACGGTCCTTGTCGGAGGTGGTAACCAGGGTGTGGCCCTGGTCCTCGAGCCACTTGCGGATGCCGAGCTCGTTCTCGGTGGTTCCGAGAAGCTCGGGAACCTATGCGTGGAAGCCATGTTAGTTGCCGTTTTGGTCCATGTGCGTGGTGTTGCATCCGTGTAAGTGAGGGAGCGAGGGAGTGAGGGGAGTGGGCCGGCCGGCTGTAAGCGTCGATTGCGGTCTTGCAGTGTCGCATTATTTGCCCGGCATCATGCACGAGAAGCCCAGGGTTGCTTTGGGCTGGAGGTGGCTGATGGTTGGATGCTGCTCGAGTGCATGCCTTTCCCCGCGTTTGGGGATCGGCGCGCGGAGGGTGTGGGGGAAGAGGAAGAAGACGACGACGACAGGGCAATCAAAGGAATGGAAAGAAAAGAACAAGACGAGAGAGATGGAGAGACAGAGAAATGAATCACGTACGTCAAGAGCGTGCTGACCGCCGTCGTAGAGGACGAGAAGAACCTTGACCTGTGGTGGTTGTGAGCAATATGGTCCGGTTTGATGTCGAGGATGATGGCATCCAAGAGCGGGGAAGAGGGGAGGGAGAGAGACATACCATGATGGCGGTTATAAGTGGTTAATGGGGGGGTATTAAGAAAAAGGGAGGAAGATGAGAGATGAGAGATGAGAATGAAGATGGGAGCGAGAGAAAGCAAATCCTCAATTCGAGTGCCGCACCCTCATATTTATGCTTCAAGCCGCGGGCTGCACACACAGCCATCCATCACCACGCGCATCGTCGTCGTGACACCCGCTTTCGACTCCGCCCAGGCCGAACGGATTAGTTGGATCTGCCGCCGCTCGCCCAGCCAACCAACCAACCCTTTCGTCCCCGAGCGACACAGAAAACGCGTCCAATCTCGCTCAATCCCGTGAACCCCGAACATGTCGGCATCTGATGAGCGAAGCCCGCAACGCCCCCGCGGCGGTACGAATGGGGACCGGCCCAGCGAGGGAGGAAACTGGGACCCAGGCGCGCAAGAAACCGGACCAGGCCAAGCTCGGGTCAGGCACGCGAAGGGGCTTCTCGCCGGCCCCCTCTCACTGTCATCGTGCCATTGCGTGTTCTTGTCTCGCTGGGGAGAAGTGTGAATACTGGGGCGCGGAGCATCAGCGGAATCCAACCCCGAGCTTCCCCAAGCAGCCAGCGTGCAACGCCCACGCGCCGAACTACCCGCCCGCGCCAGAGAGCACAGATAGAAGGGGCTCCTCCTTCGAGCAATTGCTCGCCGGCGAAACCAGTTCCAACCCGTTCGAGGGGGCTTGCCGCATCAGGAAGGATGGCCAAATGGCCCAGCCCCATGCTGGAAAGGGCATATCTCGGCGTTCGGAATCGCACTCTGTCATGGTTGCTTGCGGGTGGGGTTTGAGCGGTTGAAGGAGGGGGGGCACCTGGGAAAGCGGGGGGTGGTAGTGTGGGCAAATCGCTGCAAATGGGCTGTAAAATGCTATTCCCAGATCCATGGCGCCAGGCAAGCTTCACGCTGCGACGCGCCGAGGCAATTGGCCGTTCGTGGCTCACACTCGCCGGACATGATGCCCCCAGGATGGCTGTCTCGCACCGTCTAGGGTAGGTTTGCCCAGGGGGACGCAGCCCTCTCAGCGCTGTGGCTGCGGGCGGTTGCATCGCTGCTGGGGGGGCGGCAACCCCTCTGTGGCCCCTGTAAGGTGGGTGCTGGGCGGCCTGGACATTGTTCTCCGACGGCGTCTTATTCCAACCTCCTACTTCTCGCCCTGTGAAACTCCCCGGCTGCAGATCCCATTCACAGTTAACAGCATCCGGATGGAGACCGGAGCCAATTCCACTCGCGTTCGTGCTAGTCGATTCCGAAACCCGGTATCCGTCGCCATGGGACGTACGGGACGGGCCTCTCGACTGAGCTGTCGTGCCATGGGAGCGCCGCCGTAGAGCCGCCGGAACAGTTGCGTAACAGCCTGCCTGCTGCCCTCCACACGGCCGCTCACCCCCTGCGCAGCCCAGACTGATTGACGCAGCGCAGAGATATGCCCGCGGCTCAGCAAGCATGGCACGGCGTGAGGGGGGCCATGTGAGGAGGCGGACGGTACAGCGCCGTCGATTGAGGCAATTGGCACCACGGCGACGCGGTGCTGCGTCGTTACGTTACCCGGCTCTACTTGAGGATGCTGCATCCATGCCACACACACATGTATCACAGCTCATCCTTGCCTGCTTGCACGGTCGTACAGATTAGCTCATAAAGACGCCTCGCTCCCCAGCAGCCCCTCAACACCAGCTGTCCGGGGCCCGAACAATAAACCCGCACTATCAGCCGAGTCGCGCAGGCCGCTCGCCGACGACGGGTCACAAATCATCCCATTGCCCGCCCGCGCCGTTCGCTATTCGGCGTCGCGCCGGGCGTTTCTCGTCCTGTATCAGCGAATGCTCGCCCCCAGGAACGACCGGCAAAGCTAGGCGGCCGATTACCCCGTGTGCGGGGGGCGCGCAGTCGTCGCATCTCAATCTCCGAGGCCATGTATTTACGGATACGTTGGCGCTGGCCTCAGATGCCGCCGTGCTGATGCCGCCGCCGCCGCCTCCTGGCTCCGCATTTGGGCGTCATCGGACGGACGGCTACCCGTAGCTCTTACAGCTCTCAAGGTTGTTGATATGCCTTCCCGCAACGCCGTGAATTCCCCGGTTGAAACACATCCTCGCATCTGCCTGAGTGAATTTACTGCTGTAGCCTTTGCCTATGAATAATAATAACAAGAGTCAAGCCCCATGACGCGGGCACACATGTATGGACTAGATTAATCATGTCTCCTCCTCTTTGATGAGCCATATCTGTCTTTCACCCTCTCTTCTCTCCACCTTTTTTCTCCAGCTGTCCTTGTCTGATATCGCAACGACAAGGTCCATCCTAGAGATCCACACTAGCTCATGCATACATCCGATTGAGCGGCATACCTGATGCCCAACATCATCATAGATCTCGTTCCCGTGTACCAGTCCATCGGGACGAAACCGTCCTTCCCAAGCACTATTCCTAGATGCCTTCATCTATCACCCAAATAGCGCCCCTAGTGATCCATTGTGTCCCGCGTGCCTACCAGCTAGCTGGGTATCCCAAACATAAAAAAACCGCACCGCTTCTCACAACATGGTTTTCACATGTAAAACCCAAATAACACTGGCATAGGAGGCATGGGCATGTGGCCATCCTCTTCATCATCCTCTTCATCATCCTCATCGTAGTCCTCGTCTCCGTCGAGCTGAGAATCATAGTCATCAAGACCATCGGATTCGTCCCCGTCGTCGGACAATAGTTCGCCGAGGACACCGTACTCGTCTTCCTCATCTTCGTCGTAAGAGCTATCCTCGTTATCCGAAGGATACACCGGCTCCTCGTACGGGATGTCGAACTTCTCCAACACCTTCTGCTCCACCAAACCTAGGGTGTAATCCGTTGGTACTGCTTGCTCCACGATGCCCCTGACCTCACGCCCATCCGCTAGTGTCACGTCCGTCCGGAGACCCGCACCCAAGAGATGGTGCGCAATGTTCCAGTAAAGGTACGGGACATCTGGTTCACCTGCATCTATCTGTCTTCTGCTTTGAGGGTGCATGCCATGGTCCCATCGGATCACAGAAGCCCAGCATTCCCGGTGTAGTCTCTCAGGCCGGTCGCAGAGTACATCGGGGTGCTTTGCCAACATTTGCAGTGACTGGGACTGATATCCTTGGTTGATCGAGTACATGAAAGCCCCGTCAGGCATGGCTTTGGTGGGCATGTTGATATCGGCCCCGGCATTGACCAGGACAGGTGTCGATCGCCAGCAATAACCGGACTTGAGACTGTAGTATATGGGTGGCTCGTCGTCCCAGAGCTCGTTGGGGCTCTCACCAAGGTCCAGGAGCGTCTGCACCAGTGTAGAAGGGTCGTCTCCCGTAAGGGAACCGTTCAAGAGGCATCGATGGACAAGTCCCTTGCGCATTTCTTTGGGCGTCGGTACTACCTTGATCAGGTCCGCCGCTCTTGTCCACAGTTGCTCGTTCAACGCCGTCTGGATAAGGCGTACCAAGAAAGCATCCGAGGGACCAGTCATGTCGTATTTTGCAAAGTCCAAGCTCACAATAAACTCCGTCTTACCATCGTCGTACATGTCCTTAGCAGACTTGCTCAGCAGTTCCTCAATGTCATTAGGCTCAGGGCGACCTCCGCTGTCAAGAATTGCTCGCGCAAGGGTAAAGTTGCTGTGTATCACGGCCTCTGTAAATGGGGGGCTTTTTGAGATGCCCTTCTCGTTCGGGTCTGCTCCCCGTTCGATTAAGAGCTTGGCCAGCTTGGCGTGTTGTTCCTCCCAGTCACGGCTCGCATACGTCTCGCAACGTCGAGAGCAAATGACGTTGAGAGGGGTGAGATCCTCCATAGAATCCTTGATCACGGCACCCGCGTCAAGCAACATATTTCCGGCCTCATACAACCCGGAGATGGCCCCGCCTTCGGCAGCCTCTCCTATTCGAGCCAAAGCGTTGAGGCCATCATGGTCGAGGGCGTTGACGTCTGCTCCGCCGTCAATGAGCGCCTTCATGGCCGCAAGGTTACAACTGGAACCTGCAACCATCAACGGCGTCAGGCCAAGTAGTGCTTCCCGAGCATTCACAGGGAAGCCATGGGCAATAAACTTGGTGATAATCTCTGCCTCCGATACCGTGCTTTTCGCCCTCTCCGGCTCTTGTGCTTCTCCATACTCATCAAATCGCAGTTGGCCTGGCCCGAGTATCAGATGAAGAATGCTGAACTGGTGAATAGACATTGTGCTGACACTTGCGCCGAGATCGATGAGTCTGGAAGCATCATCGAAGCGGCGCGAGAAGCAGGCCATCATCAAGGGCGTCAACCGTGTCTCGATGAGACGTGCGTCGATATCGGCCCCGTTCTTGAGCAGCCAAGGAACAACGGTATCCCAATGGCCGTACCAGATTGCTTGGAACAGAGGGGTTCCCATGAACGGCCCTTCGGCGTCCACATAGGCTTGGATTTTTGCGTCCTTCAGGAACTGAAGCAACTCCACTTGGTTGTGCTTGGCCGCATGATGCATCGCTGTGAGGCGGAACATGCTAGCATCCGGGTTAACTTCATCATCGAACCCGGTGACATCCAACTCAAAGTCGATGCCCTGGTAAATCACGTTGGAAGCGCCACGCTTCACCAGGTACTTGGCGGCCTCCACTTGGCCATGGCAGATGGCAACATGGAGAGGAGTCCATCCCCCACCGTGTAGATCCTCAAGTTCCTCATCTTCGACGGCTCTCGAGTCACTAAACGCTTCTATTGGTAGATGGGGCCGGCACAGACAGAGACCCCATGAGAAGGCATCGACACTGGCCCCCTTCTCCAGAAGAATCTCAATCATATCAATCCTCCCCTTGCTAGCTGCAACATGGATGGGCTCCCAGGAGCAGTCGTTGAATATTCCGTCATCGCAACCGCCCTCGAAACAGTTGCAGTGGTCGTGGCTGACGTAGGAGGGGTCGAGGTCTACCGAGTCGTCGTCGTCGTCCATCCGCCACTCAGGGTCGTCGTAGTAGGAGCTGTGGTAGTTCCACCACTTGTGTCTCGCATCGATGCGTGACTTTGGCTTGTGGGCGTAGGCCATTCGGTTGGGAGCGACGCCTGCTTCGAGGGCTCGGTTGAAGACGTTGAGGTCGCCATGCTCGACGGCCCAGTGCAGGGCGCCAGGGCGGTCGGACTTGGCCTCGCGCTTCCAGAGGATGGGACTGGCGATGTTGTAGCAGTGCCGGCTCGTCCGCGACAGAGCGGCGAGGTCGTATTTCTTGTGCAGCAGGGAGGCGATGTTGTGGAGGACCTCGTTCGGGAGCCGGTCCAGCGTCAGCATGGCGGGCGAGCGATACTGCTGGCAGCGGTGGCCAGGGATGGACGCTGTGAAACTAGGTGACGATGAGGAATGCAGGTGAGTGAGGGGAGGTTTTCCCAAAAAGATGTTCTATCGGCGATTATTAGGTCCAGAGGTGCTGTAGGCCCAATTGGTCGGGACGCTAGCGATGGGCCTACCTATCGACGCGTCGCGCCTAATGGGGCGGACTGTGCATGGACGAATTAGCGGAGTGACCGGATGGAAATTTGAGAGCATCAGCCCTAATATTGGCAGCTCCTGGGGGCCTATTTTCCGTCCCCAGAGGATGCCCGCCCCGCAATTTAGAACCTCGCTAGCCCTGCTTGCAGTGTTTCGCAGCACTGTCCAAACATCGTTTCGGGCCAAGACCCCACTAACGAGACGCCCTAGGCCTAGACCCGGGGAGCCCATCGGTCTGCTTGACAAGAGCCAAGTTCGCCGAGTCAGATACATACCTGGGTTGGGAGTAGAGTAGACATTGTCGAGTTATGTTGCAGTAGAAAGACCTCTGATGTATTTAGCGTCATGTAATTGGAGTATTAACCGAGGCAATGCGGTTGGCTAACCTCAGACACTCCTACCCTGCACCCAGCAACAAAAGGAATTATTGAGAACAATATGTCCTTTGGCGCCTAAGGCTTGATGTCTTGCCGGTATTTTTGCCAATATAAAATGTGATAGGGCGGTACGTATAGTGGGGATAAATAAGACCGAGCAGCTACTATTCCTAGAGTGTCCCATTCACATTCAAGCTGCAGATGGGTGAGACATAGCTGATCACAAGGACGAGAAGTCATGAGACAGTCATGTCTACTTGAACCCTTGGTAAATTAGATGTATTTAAATCTCATGTTCCCAGTATTTAGACATAAAAGCCATTACGTCCAAAGTACAACTAGGCTGGTTGGATGACCATCTCAAACTGGGACAGCCCTGTCATTAGGAAATTGGGCTCACTTAGACACTCCAGGAGGAGGACAAAAGGCAAACCAGCGGTGTGAGAGAAGCAATTTTTAAAACATTCTCCACATTAATAGAGGCCTACTGCGTCTTTCAGCTTACCACACGCGTCGGCACACATGCATTCTGCGGGTGCTCACCAACAGGCTCCCTGCATGAGGATGGTACCCTCCCTTGATTCCTCGAGCTGGACGAGTGCGGTCAAAGATGGAGTTGATTGGATGCCTTATGACTTGGAAAGAGGAAAGAGGAAATTAGACCATTGAATGTCGCCCGGTGGGAGGAGAAGCAACTTTTGGCGCCAGTCCCATACATATACTAGCTCAAATAATATTGCAAATACTTCTCGGATCGTCACGCATGTTGCTGGAAGACTTGCAGAGTATGTTCGTGTGGCAAAGCAACTGATTGAGGATTCGTGCCGTTTTGGATATCTAATAAGAAGTCTATGCTGTTGAGTTGGGGAAGGTACCTGCCTGCGTTCCAGCCCTGGAGGGAGATGAGAACGGACTCATTTTGGTGAGACATACACCGTAGTCAATAATGGCTTCTAGACCAGCTAGTGCAGTCAGCGTATCGGGTGCTTGTCGCACAACCCAACTAGGTCAAGCTTGTCCATGAATGGAATCGAATGAAGCCACGTATCTCCCGCAATAACGTCGAGACAGATCTCACAAGATTCGAGGCAGGGTGTGTCGCAATAACCGCTACTGCAAAAGGGAATGATCACTCCTCTTGCCGGTAGTGCTATTGTGGTCCATATCTCCGTCTGATATACCACCCCGGATTGGCGATTATAGAGACTATCTGATAGTAACGGTGCTCTAGATCGTATAGCGTAGTGTGGCGAGGTCCGATTTTTGGCTGCTTTTTTTTTTGTCACGCCTGATTGTTCGGTGTGCCGGTGTGCTGATGTGGGTTCGAACTGGTGGTGTTGTACATAGGGGTTTTTTGACGAAGGCTTGACGATTACGGATGCGACAGCAATTTCAGTAGAAGTTCGAGGCGATTAAGCCTCCCGGGCTCATAACTATCAGACAATCAGAGGATTGGTTGAGACAGCTCGAAGGATGATGGATGATCTTGTCTTTTTGGTCTAGGAAGGGAGGAAAGCTAGCTATTTATGCTGTGTGATCCAGATGCCCTTGATCCGATGATACCGTCGATATCCGAAGATCTAGGTTGTTAAGTACATCTAGGTTCGAAGGTATCCATGGTACGGATCACGGTCTCTATCTAGGTTCAAAGGAAACCACGGTACGGATCCGGTCCTATGCAAAGCTGACTTTCCCCTATCAGTCTACCTGACAGGGTAAACTTGAGTGAGGCTGGTTGGACCAGCGAATTCTAAATTGCCTTCGACAACGCAACCAGAACGCTCTTGAGTCCGAAGGAGATCCTGGTTGGGCTCCTTTGTCGCGACGAGATAATTCACGACCGTCGGGTTATGCATGAGTGGAAAAGACTGCAGATAAAATGATCGAGGCGGCACAAATGATCACTGGTTTGTGTACCGTCTTTCGATAGCTTGACATTAAAAAAGCTCGGCTACGGTGGAGGTCTTGATTGATGCAGCATCGATGACTGATCTGGATGATTGGATATAGTCTCGCCGTTCAGAGACCCCAGAAGCGAGCGTGGCTTCCGATTGTTCAATAGAAGGATGAGCGATAAGTGGGGAATGGCAAGGACAAACCAGAAGAGTTTGCTTATGCAGCAATAAATGCGTGTCGAGTGCTACAATAAGAATGGGCAAGAACTTTACCACACACAAACACACACGCAAACGTACACGAAACACACACACACACACACACACACACACACACACACACACACACGCACACACACACACACACACACGCACACACACACACACATGAACACAAAAGATTCCACCTCCCAGCAAAACTTCAACTTCAGCTGCCCGCGCGACAACGAGACCAACGCAACCGTGAGATTTCCGAAAGAACACGGGCCTTGTTGCAGTCACAGGCGAACCCCTCGTTGACAAGGCCGGTTTCCTCAGACCCCCCGCCGCCGAAAGAGCGTTGAATTCCTCCGGCAGATTGCAATGGGAACCCGAGGCCTTGAGATAGTGCGCTTCCGCGGGCGATACTACATTCGCTATCACCAGTACGACAGCTATTTCGAGGGTCTCGGCGCCAGCATCGTCAGCGGAGTCCCTACGCACCCCAAGCGCTACCAGGGTACGCCGTGAAGAACAATCCGTGCCTTGCATTATGCTGACGATTCGCAGCATGGCTCAAGTCGATGCGAGCGCACTATGCTGCCATGGAACGCGACCTCGAAAGAAATGTCTACGAGATTCGTGACGATTCAAAACCCGACGACTGTGTGCAGTTTAATGAATTCACGGAGCTTCCTACCGAGCTTCCGCGGCTCAGCCACTACTGGGACGCCGAGTGCTTTTACATCACCAATCTCGACCATGAAGTCTTCACTATAAACCACAGCATACACTTCAAGCTGGACAGTATCCCGCGCCAGGACGACCTGTGGCGTCGCGCCATTTCAGAAAGCATCTATCTGGGCAAGCCCACCATCTCCCCCGACCTTTGCCCCGAAGAGCATATGGCCTCGCTAGCTTTGGAGCTTCCCGAGCCGAACCGGGCAATCGGATACAAATCCCGCTTGGTAACCCCGAGGACGAACATCCAGGAGGCACAAGAAGTCTTTCTCACGCACGTTCTAGCCAGGACGCTTGCTGTATACAAGGACGAAATCGTTAGGTTCGGGAGGGAGTGGAGCCCGGACTCGTTTCCTTTCCGCGAGCTGGCCTTTGCTCTTGTCTCGATTGCGTCTGGCCAGGCCAAATTCCATTCCTTTCCCGCTCAGACTAAGCTTCAAGCTCGAGGTGAGTCACCTGGATGGCTTGGCGAAAAGTGGGTTGGCGATAGCGCGCCGCTGCTAGAGTTTGGCTCTATGTCTCATCGACCGGGCGAGAGTCCAGGAGTGTCGCCCACGGAGACTATGTATTGGCTCGAGGGCGTGCTTGTCAGCCTTGTGCTGGTGGTTGACGGCGAGGCCCTCACTCAGGCTGTGACTCGTGGCATCGAACAGGGATACACCAACTTTCAGATCGTCATCCTATCGCTCTTTGAAGCAGCCTTTGCCGAGGTCTCCTTTGGCGGTGATGGGGAGCCATTCGTTGAAGCCAGCGCTCCTATTTATCTCTCGCCTCTGCGTCCAGAGTATTGTTTGAGCACACACCCGCGCGAGCGACCAGTGATGACGCCCGAGATGAATTGGCAGTTCCAGACTCAGCGTGGTGAGCGTATCATGCAGTCGAACTGCACGGGGACGGCGCGAAAACTATCAAGAGAGTTCCCCGGACTCGCGGCACTCGTCCATGTCTTCGA
Source organism: Ilyonectria robusta (assembly GCF_021365365.1). Taxonomy (NCBI): domain Eukaryota; kingdom Fungi; phylum Ascomycota; class Sordariomycetes; order Hypocreales; family Nectriaceae; genus Ilyonectria; species Ilyonectria robusta. Next base: position 1,325,441 of record NW_025764438.1, read on the forward strand.
TACCGCCGCTAGCCGCCGCGCAGCATCCAAATCGGCAGGGATTTTTCCGCTGGAGTTGTATGATCGGATTCTGGACTTTGTTGACTACGATACGTGGAAAAACTGCTTGGTTGTGTCTACAGCATTTCGTTCGTATTGTCTGCGCAAGTACAGACTTGACGATCGGAAGAGGATAGTGGCAGGCCCCTTTGTGAGGTTGCGATCGGATCGCGACGGGAGTCTGCTTTCGTTCGACTTTGAAGACATGCAAACGGGCAAGATCCGTCCAGTGATGCAGATCTATTCGCGTTGGCATCCGACGGAAAGGTATAAGTGGATGCCGCTCATCGGCAGTGAGCGGAAAGCGCTCATGTTGGACGTGGGCGTCCACTTTGAGCCGGCTGGGAACTGGCCAGAGGTGTATAGCACCGATGAGGAGCCTGAATGAGCCTCTCAGAGTCCCTCTCTAGGAGAACGAAGACGTCGTTCTTGACTAGTTGAAAAAGGCATCACTCTGTGGACCAAGAAGGTCATCGCCGGGTAGACTGTCTACAAAGCCATAAGAGCAACAGCGGACACTCTGATCTAATACATGCCTATCAATGGGCAAGGGCGTAGAGGTCACTGACTGCGGATGCTGCCACCATGTTGGAGGGTGATTCCATCGGCGATGAATGCTGCCTTAAAGGGTCTCCTCCGCGACGGAGCAACATCAAGAGTAGCTATCCATACCATGGCTCTTCACAGGTGCGACCCAATGGTTCCCTTTCCATGCAAAACCCGACACGGCTCTTTAAGACCAAGGGCGTGGTAAGTGATTTACTAGCGAGAATGAGGCCCACCAATTCATCTTTGGAGGCTTGCAGAACGGTTAGTGAGGAAGCAAAATCACATTCGGCGCTGAAATTTGCATTTTGTAGTTGAATAACGGGCTCGAATTTACGTGTGATTTCCTCTATGTGCTCATCCTGGTACCCTAAAATCTCGAGGAACAGCTTGTAGAGGTGTTCCAGATGATTCTCAACCGCTTCGATTACTTCCGGCCACTAACTACCGCCAGAATAAAACAATGAGAGTTGGTTAAGCTCTTCCGATGATGAAACCTCTCTCTCCTCGCTACGTGGTGCGGAATTCTTTCAAGAAGTTTAACTTTAGGCCTTCAAAAGTCGTTACGAGGTTGAACTCACTGTATAAGATGACGGCAAGGATGGAAACCTCACAAGCCGCCCGCAACGACCGACAAGAGACCTATGCAAACAAATTCCCTGGAACCAGCAGACAGAGTGCCCTGGAACAGATTAACATCTCACTCGTCGCTTACGTCTGGCGGAAGCAGCTGTTAGAATGTGTCAACGATCAACAGCTCCAGGATCCCAGTAAAAAGGAAATAAAATGCGCGTATGATATTTCTCGACACCGTCTGCCTTTATCTAGGCTGATTATTGACAGTTAGAACCCTGTTAATGATATGTCGTTATTTATGTCATTCTGAAATTTCCATCGCCGACATCATCAGCGAACCAACTCATCGGATTTTAGTCTGTGCCGCCCATTCATATTGAGTGGCAATTGACTGTGGTAGCATCACTCTTCCCCGAGGGGCAATCTCAAAGCCGTGGACATCTCTCATCATGGCCCATGTGATGCCTCCGTTGTCAATCTCATGCACAGACCTGATGCGGTAGGCATAGTCATAGCCATCCCAGTCAGCGTGCCGATCATTGTACTCCTTGTTCCCGACTCCATCTTCTGGGAGAGGAGCATCACCGGGGTTTCTGTTGGCAGCTTCGTCGACCTCGCAAACGTGTGTGATGGCTGAGTGAGGTGAAGTTCGATAGAACCAGATTCTTTTAACGCCCGCCATGTTGTATTTGCGGAACTCATATGTCTTGGTCCCATCGATGATCTCCTGCATGTATGGATCGTTCATGGCGAGGACCATATCTGTGCGAGGGCGGGTTGCGTTATCGCGTTGGTTGGTAGTCTTGGTAGTCTTGGTAATCTTGGCGGCCTTGGTGGCCTTGGTGGCCTTGGTAGGTCTGGCTTTCTTCATGAGTGCTTTCGCCGCGGGCTTCATCGTCTTGATCTTGTGATCCATTGTAGAGAGAGTGATGGTGAGAGTGCGAGTGAGAGTTCAGATGGAGAGAAGCAGGTTCTGGCGTGTGGAGTTGGGACGGGAACTGAAAAGGCAGAGTTGGAACGAAAGAGAGCAGAAGCTACTCGATTTATATAGGTGCCTGATCGATTTTAGGTTCGGATAGAAGATAATGGAAGCCAAGGTCAGCATTGGTTGGTCGACCAAGCCCGGTATTTGTATGTAACCATCAAACGCGCTCACTTTTAAATACCTTTACGGCCACTTACATACGCTTGTTAAATAGGGTTATAGCTATGGAGGTTATGAAACCCAGCGAATAACTGGCCATCCACACCTGCACCGGGGGCGGTGTGTTTAAAACCTCGTGACTTTTTGCACCGCTAGGGTGCGAATAAGATCCTTTCCCACTTTCCTTTCGATGGCATTCCTACCAAAGTCAGAGTTAGCTCTTGACGGATCGGTGGTCTTACCAGCAGCGAATTCCTCTCGCAAGTCAATGGTATGACTTCCTCTTCCTTGGTAGCTAGCTCTGTCTTGAGATTCTCTAACTCTCTTTCGCAGTCCATGAGCTGTGTCTTAGTCCGGTAATGGTTCTGCACTTCTTGACTTAGCCACGAGCTGAGAACCCTGCAACATCGGGCGTCTTGGTTGGTCTAACACGAGAAAGAGAAGATGAATCCATATTTAGTTTGAGAAATGTAGAATTAGCTGCGCATGGAAGTGCCCGACCTTCATATGTTTTTCTGCAATCGCAAGTACACAATTGATTATCAGCATTACCCGCCATTGCCTCTTTTGCTGTGCTAGTGGCATAAGCGGCCCAAAAATGTTGGCTGCGCTGAAGACCTAGCCTTCACGATCACGATGATTAAAAGAGAATAAAGTTGGGAGGTTCGTAACCAAAGCCATTATATTTCTACTATCAATTCTTGTCTGAAACGGGCCCGATTTCCTGTCTTGGTACAGGAGAGGCAAACCGGTCCCTCAAGGAATAAAGATGGCTATTGTGGTTTTCAAGGTGGTTTACGTTTATGGCATCGACGGCCAAGGGTAAAGTATTGAGAATTCCCAAAGTGTTATTGAAAAGCGTGCGTAGAGGTGTCTCTTGCAGCTTAATACCGTATGCGGGCTAAGGACCCACAAACGCGGAGCAGTACGTGCTTGTGATAGATGTGGGATAATTAGTAAAGGGACTCAGTCTACGGAGCGAAAAACGGGACAGGTTAATGAAAGGCGATGAGAATACAGAAATATGTTTCTATAATTCGACTGCATAGTGTCAGACGGACCGATAGGAAAAGTCAGCTTTGCATAGGACCGGACCTGTACCGTGGTTTTCCTTTGAACCTAGATAGAGACTTTCAACCTAGATGACCCTGATGACCCTCAACAACCTAGGTGATCCTCAACAACCTAGATCAACGGTTAGGATCGGGGTTATCAGATCAGGGATATCTGGCCTCATCAAGGGCATCGGGATCAGTCAGATCCCTAGGCATAAATAGCTAGCTTTCTTCTTTCCTAGACCAAAAGACAAGATCATCCATCGTCCCAAGCTGTCTCAACCAATCCAACTTGTCTGATACATAGGACTACTTTCTGCACCATTGAGTAGCCCACTTGTTTTCGGTCCCGTCCACCCGAACATCATTTGGGTACATTTCTTCGAGAATCTGCCAGATCCGTCGACGATTCTGAAAGCCCCGAGGAATATCCAACCCTATTTGGCTGTACGGTCTCGGCAAGGGAGGTTCAATTTGCTTGTATACCTCGACAGGAGTCATGACCTGCCGTGTGAGCTTTTCCCAGTCCGACCCCAGAGATCCTGCCCGAGCGTCTTCTCCACTAGGGAGCAGCTTAGAATTGACCATTGCCAAGTCAAGATCCCAAAGGAATGGAATCTGTACAAAGAGCTCTCGCCAATACCTCTGATCGAGTACATAATTGCACTCTAAAGGCATTGGCTGGCACAAAACAAACCCCAAGATATGATCCTTGATCTCTCGAGGACAAGTATCAAACCTTTCCATAAATGCAGGGGAAGCATCTTGAGCGTGACCACGTTCTTCAATATTTGCAAAGAGACCCGCAGTCAAATCGGGAATGTATTCCGGATCAGCTTTCCACTAATAGGTTCGTTAGTCTCAGTCGGGGTTTTAAGGGTCTTATACTCACCCAAGCGTCGCCAAATGTTTCTTCCTCGTTCTCTGAGTCCATCTCCCGTGCGCCCAAGGCCCAAGGGTGGACAAAATACCGGCTCGTTCCTAGTTTAACTGGGCCGGATGATGGTCGGCTTTCAGGGGGGCCTTCGGGGATTGAGGGAAGAAATGGTCCACTCATAAGCCCCGGCCACGTCGGCAGCGGAGTGTTTCCTTCCTTTGTACAGCGTCGCTCTAGGGTCGACCAAAGGTCCGCAAGTGATCGGATGTGCGCCTGTGGAGATCGCTTCATGACTAGGTTAGCTATCCGGAGACAGGCAGAATGTATTGCAATGTAATAACCAGCTTCGCCTGGTAGCGTGGGATCCTCGTTTTGTGGCACAACGGATCCACGCTTGTGTCGAAAGGATACTGATGGACTGTATTTGGTCGATCTGTCATCAACAGCATCACAACTAACAGAGTCATCTGTTACAGTCCTCGGGCCGGGAACATCGTGAAATAGACACCAGTGAGGGCCTGATAGAACGACATTGTCTTGTTTCCATAGCTCATCGTACCAACGAGTAGGAGCTTGTCCGTCGTCGTTGCGGTAGCACATTTCATCCAACGGCATCCCGCATATTGTGCAGTCGCAACACTCCAATGAACTAGCCATGTCTTCGATTCACTGAAGCAAGGTCGCTGGGCGAAAGAGTGTATCGTATTCTGAAACGCTGGCAGAGGTTCTGGGCTCTGAGGAGGGCGTCGCAGAGGTGTGGTTGACTTTGCGCTGAGTGGTTACACGTGAATGTAGACGAAGAGATTCAGGTGCTGAAGTGGGAATTGCTGCGCAGGGGCAAAGTAGCGGCAGAAGAAACGAGAAGAAGGGGTGCTGCAATGCGAAAGGCAGGTTTTGTAATGCGAACCGCGCCATAAAGGTGGTGATGAACGAAGGAAGAGAAATGAACTCAAAAGCGGGAGGCGTACGAGAATCATGTAACCACAAGACGGTAAATCATGCCCGGAACCCGGCGGCCGGGCATGATTCACGGCCAAACCTTGGAGAGTTACCAACTAACGCGACGACCTAGGTAGGTAAACAACTCAGGTCTATAAAGAGAGTATCTAGGTATAAGTTAGTTAGTCCGGACAGCTGCGTAAAAAGCGGGGGGTGCGCGATAGGATGGGTTGTAACCTTACAGTCTTGTTTCATCAGCCGACAGCACTATGCGGGAAATGGAGTGCCGTAACGTACACAGCAGCTTTCCGTAACGTACACAACAGCTTTCCGTAACGTACACGGCAGATTTCTGTAGCGTACACGGCAGATTTCCGTAACGGACACCAGAGTAATGTTGCACCAGAACCTAATCTGGTAAAGATTGCGGCTCATAGCGTGTTGAGCTTTTCAGAGGCACCCCGGCCACAGTTCAGCTACATAGAATTTTATCTGCCCATCTTCTCAGCTAATATCGTGTTTGCATTCAAGACTTCCTAGGCTAATCTGCACATCTTCTTTGCATATCAAACTAGATTGTAGCAATGACTTAGTGGCAGCAGCTCCAACGAGTTGAGAAGCCGGCGATCCTCTCTGGATTCGTCACCTGCCGCGAAAATTAAGCGGATTCGGCTAAATCTGAAACAAACACGGCCTTGTTATTCCTTAATTTAGATGAGGTGACATACGTGTGACTCAGGCCTCTCTTGTTTTATTGAGACACCTGACTGACTGGCGAGCGGTAGGTAAGTCTAAGTCACAGTCCTTCCGCCTTACCGCACGGATACTTCATCATCAGATGAGCCTGAGACAACTTCACGCGAATGCTTGCACGACCCTACACATCACCAAGAGAGTTCATCTACTGAATTGTTTAAACTCACAAGCTGTTCTCATCATAAATTGGTTAACCATTCAGTAGGGAGTTTTGCAAAAGTATCACAAAGTTCGGAAGCTGGACTCTAACAAACAAACAAACTTCCGGTACGGGATAATAACCCGCCCGGGTTATGCATCTTGACCCGGAGCCTCCACCTTGGGTCCTTGCTCATCGAAACTTGGAATCCTGTCCTTCTAGTCTCTTCCGGGTTTGCCATTGCATGCTTCTAGCCTTGAACGCATTATCCCTTGCACAGATTAACAGTTTGAGGATGTCCCCTCGACAAATATTTCCATTTTGGGCAGTGCTGCCTTTTGAGTTCCTGCCCAGGTTATTACCAGTTGAGAATCATGTACAAAGACTCCTCGGTGCCGCCGCCCTACTCTCTTCTCCTTGGTAAGGCAAGCTGTACCGGCATATACACTTGTTGCTAAGTGTATCTGTGGCGTTGTTACTCGCTTCGTATTCACCTCGTTCTGTCTACTACGATGAAACACTTCTTTATTCTTGCACTTTGGTGCACCAACTCTCTTTGCGACAGAAACTGGCCTCCCGCAAAGAATGAGTCTTGTGGTACTCATGCACCCACGCCACTCGTTTCCACCTCAACCGTTTCCAGCCCATACCGTGGACTTTCTTGGACCTCTTCAGTCTCTGGGTACGGGAGTTCGGAGATTTTCCCCGTGGACACCGAAACATCTGTCCTTGGCTCATACTTCCCAACCTCACTGGGTCCTAACACGACAGAGTCGACAGAGTCGACAGGTACCGGTAACTCAAAGACACAATCAACTGGCGCTGGCGGATCCCCTACAAATTCATCGGCGATCATCTCGGAGGTGGTTAGCAATAGCTCCCCTGCTGTTCCAGCTGTTACAGGTTCAACTATTACCGCAGGATCCTCTGAGAGTTCATCCGGGGCCGCCAGTGGCATTAATACCCATACTCAGTCAACCGCGGCTCCTGGCTCGATGGGTACCGGAGGAATATCGACTGCAGCTGAAGAGGTCCTCCCAACTACGGTACCTGGCTCGATAACTAATACGACCGTTCTCAGTCTACCCATTACTACTACTCAGAGTAATGAGGGAGGGCTTGTTTCAACAATGACGGAACCTCCTGCCGGATTCAGCCCCACAATGGCTTCTAACCACCCAGAATGGACCACCAACACCTGGATTACGACCACCTCCGAAGGCTCATCTGAGCCCACCATTGCCCCTCTGCTTGTCAGCTGCGACGAATGTGGTGATTATGGTGAAGGCATCCTTATCTTTGGATTCTCCCCAATTGTCGACACCCTTTTTAAGTTCCCTGGATGGCCCTCATTCTCTTTTCCCTGTATTCCCATACTAGACCCACGTTGTTCTCTACCGCCAAAAACCTACAAGAATGATGGAACTGAAGATGATGACGACGGCGACGATGACGACGATGGCGACGACGACTCTTCTACTTCCGAGGAAGCCTCAAGCACATGCACCAAAGAAGTTACCGCCAGCGACTGCCTCGTGGCTTGCACCACCTATACTGAGGAAACTGACGCTACTAGAACCCCAGATTGCACGACGACATGCACTAGAACCCATACCGGATGCAGCGTTACAGGTGTGACTTCTACTACGTCGGCTGAAGCCTGTGACGCCACCGGCGGAACCTGTACAGCCTGTACTAGGTGCCCAGGTCTCGACAGCCCTGATCCCGATGCCGTATACGATGAATCGGAATACTATGCGGATGACGAAGAGCTGGAGGCCAGAGATCTCCAACTTCCTCAGGCACGAAAAAAGAAAGAAGCGATGACACTCGGACGACGGGTGGACGACCCAGTGAACAAACCTAATGGTGTGGGACTGTGCAAACAGAAAGGAGGACTAGCTTTTCCCAATTATATCGGTGGAAACAAATTATTCGGCAAGGATCGAGAGGGGAAGCTTACCACGGAGCAAAAAGAGATCGCGAAATGGTACGTGATGTACGGTCTCGGCACGTGCACTCCTTCAGTCAAAAAAGTGAACCCGACAGGATACCTCGAAATAACGGGAGACCTGGAACAGCGCAATACCCCCAGTGTTGATCATGTCTTTGAAAAGAGCTTTCTGAAAGACTTTTTTGAAATCATCCTCAACGACAGCGGTGATAGTTGGGTGGCCACCAAGAATCCTCAGCAAATGACACTCAAGTGTTCAGACTTGGAGTACTACACTTATAACGCAGAAACAAACAAGAATCGACTCCAAGACGTGTTAGATGCGTACCCTTCAAATTTGAAGTTTCAGTTTGATCTAATCGGAATGCAACAAGCTCTGAATGGAGACGCAAAGGTGTGCGCGCATAATGCATGACGAGCAAGAAATATCTGGGGCTAATACTTTTCTACAGGGCAAAGTGACCACCACATCAGGAGGGGATGCACTCGGACGCCTGACTCAAAACAAAATGAACCACCCCGGTGGATTATTCAACCTGGGAAAATGTTGACGACTCGGTGTCGCTTCTTCTTCTCTACATTGAGAGAATCTATCTGGGCGTGTCTGTTATGAATGACGCAAAGTTCGTAACAATAATGAAGCGCCAAAACAAGCGCCTTTGGCAAGCATTGTAAGTCTTTGCATTCTACCACAGGTGTGAAACTCAAGACTAACAAGGATTTTCTGCAGCAAGCAACTCGATAAAGATATCAAATGTGGCGTTGATTCGGAAGCATTCACATTTGCAGACAAATACCAATCCTACATCATGGACAGATTCACTGGCGGTCAAACTTGGTCCATTAATCGATACACTACTGATGCAAAGGCACAGATCACGCCTAGAATTCGAGAGTATTTGGAGAATATTCCTGACGAAGATGTGGATGAGACCACAAGGCGGGAGCGGGCTGCGGAGCTTGAGAACTGGAAGGGGAGACTGAAGTCTGCTGAGAATGCGAACTACGATGTTGTGTTCGAATGGGACTGGACAGAAGACACAAAAGGTGCTGTCACTCCCGATGAAGGCGCGTGCAGCCTCCCTATAGGATCTTTGACGACTATGTCAACGGTCGTTTCCAGCAACCCGAGCGCCTTGGCCTCGTCCACGAGCAACGTCAACGTCTGTCACTCCAACGTCGATTGCACGATGGATTGCGAAGAGGGCAATGTGCCTACTTGCTATATCATCTCAGTGTTCCCGGGCGCTAGAACTGGCATCTGTATCTGTTTGCCATTATCAGAGGCCACAGTTGTGCCTGAGACGACGACAACTCCTCCCTCGACCCTCATCACATCCGTCACATCCGTCACACCCAACCCCCCTCCTCCTCCTATCACTGTCGTAGTGGAGCCCGATCCAACACCCACTGCCAACTGCGACTTCTTGGTTGGAGGCTTTTACTGGTATTTCGTGATCTCGAATATCAGGGACTGGTCCCAAGATGGAGGCAAGAGGCTCAAGAACGAGGAGGCAGGATGCGGTGCCATGACAGGTTGGCACTTCACGGAAGCTACCGGCACACAGGATGCATCTGCTTCCTTTAATCTACCCTACATCATGAAGGCCGGATGTGTGGAGCGAGCCATCGTGTCGGCAGGAGGACCTCAGCTGGAATGCGATGGCCACGTCTTTGCCAAGTCAGCGAACTTGGCTACAGAACCTCAAGGCGAACCCAAGTTCCGTCCTGCGTCAGACGAAGAGTTGCACAGAACCTAGTCTAGCCCTGTCAGGGCTTGAATGCACAACGGGAGTGAAGAGGTCATCTGATCGGATGCTTGCAGCCACTATTCCTTCAACAGGAAATGCCGTACCGGGTAGGGACCAGTAGCCTGACCTATTGGGACTATAAATTGGGAAGATCTCAGGCAGGATCCGTTAGCAGCCATCATCCCTTCTAGCATCTCAGTCAATATACAGTCTTTTGACCTATTCTTTTGAATCCTCTGCTCACTCCCTCACTCACTAAGGTCTAAGGTCTAAGGGGACTACGGATCAGGGCCTAAGTTTTGTAGTATCTGGGCACTCGGAACCCGGAACAATTGGAGGTTTACGTGGGTTGCATAGAGGCTCAATTACCACCCCCTTTCGTTGGGAACTTGCCATTGGCGATGGTTGCGTGCCTAAATTGCTGGAGAATGAGACGCAGGCCAAAGTGGGTACGCAGCCAGCAGCCGGGCTCAAATTCCCGGGTCAAAACTTGACTGGACACGGCCTGAGGTGGGACGTTGCGGAGATGGACCCGAGATCGGATTTCTGGTAATCTTATCAATCAGTACACTCCAATTTCTCCCAGGTTCACGCCTTCTTCTCTGAAGCTACACGTCTGCATCCACAAAAACCACTCAGTCCATATCTTATTCATCCATCCCCCGAACAACGCTATTCTGCGAGGCTGGTCTCACATTATGGATCAATCCGAGTCAATACTGCGCGCTGCTTCCTACCACTGCGAGGACTTTGGCCGCTCCGTCATCCAGATTGACCACCACCACTGCGAGGTCGTCCGATCATCCATCTTCAAGCCTTTCGGCGATGATCCCGACGACGGCCTTGGAGCGCTCGATATTCTTCCCGTAGAGATTTTGTCCTCCATCTGCCTCATGCTCGACGTCGATGCTGGCTTTCGCTTCAGTCAAGCCAGTCGCCGCGCTCGGGCAGTCGTCGCCTCGATTCCTGAGTATCGCCATCTCGGCGACCACGCGCTGCAATGCCTCTGCGCGCTCCTTCGAACCGATATCGGCCACCACGTCGCCATCAGCACACTGCACTCAGCACTGGTGACGCAAGATTGCCAGTCTTGCGGTTTCTTCGCTGGATATCTCTTCTTGCCGACCCTCACGCGATGCTGCTTTCCGTGCATTGAATCGGCCAAGGGATTGAGCGCGGCACCTCTGGAGAAGCTGGCCAGCGAATCTGGCATGTCGGTCGACCAGCTCAAAGAGGCCATCCCGATCTTCCACACGCTGTCAACATTACACAACTCAGCGAGCGCGATACGCGGCGGCCGGCGATTCCTCGTAGCAGAAAAGCACTGCATCGGGATTCTGCGATCAATCGGACACCCGGAGCCGACGCCGGCCTACTTTTCCTTGATGCACCTGCCTGGCTTCGGATTTGAAGCATCCGCGACCTTGCCATCCTTGAACCCCAAGACGGGCGAGATTGAGACTGGAGTCTCATGCAAAGGCTGCCAAGTAGCGATGAGGATCTCGCCCTCCGAAGAGGCCTACAAACTCCGACAGCGCGTGTATTCGAGGGAGAAGTTTTTGGACCATTTCCAAGCTTGTGCACACGCAAAGACCATTTGGGACTCCAGCCAGCGGACAATCAGTTTCCGTTCATGAGAACCTCTGGCACCATTCTACCATAATTTTACCGCCGAACCGACGCAAGTTCATTCGCGACACCCCGGATCTACCCCGAGGCGGTCTGGGTCTGGCCATCGAGATCCCATCGACGTTGCACACAACCCAAGAGATCGCGGTGAAGATTGCCGGGCTCCGTTGTACAATGGATAGAGATGCATGGATTTCTCTTTCGCACTTCCCTTACATCTGGGCGACACGTTTTTGTGTCTGACACGCCACGATATCGAGAAAGCAACGGTGAACTTTTAATGGATGCAGATCAGAATAATGTCTCACAATGCGAGGCCCATGGAAGACCATCACCGACGCAGAAACTTCCCAAGTGCCCTCGGGATCGCCGCCCGAAAATACGCCCGTGGTACATCTGCTCGGTCAGGACGAGCAAGGCATGGATTTATGGTTCACCGGCCCAACAAAGGTTGCTGCCACAACGGATACCGAGCTAGCTTCTGCAGCCTGTCGAGCGATGGACGGCCTGATCAACAATGTCAGCCCAAGGAGGAAATCGACGTGGTTTCATGCCACAGAGAGCCCCACGATGCAGCTGTCTGTGTGGAGGAGAGGCCAATCGCAATATTGGTTGACGTCAGAGTCTGCGGGACCCTTTGTTTGGGGTAGCATGCTGAAGAGGTTAGAGCACAGATGGCCGAGTCGGAATACGAACAAAGGCCCAATCACATTCATCGCCCTCCCGTCAGCTGGAAACAACTTTCTCCCCCCCAATGATGAACCCGAGAACCGTGCTGGTGTTACGTTGCTGGTCACGGATGCGTCGATGGGACATGACGGCATTCCAATTGGGGCATCCTTTCGGATTACAGCGCGGATCGCCTCAACCCACAGGGGACTCCCCGCACATCAACCCACTGTAACCTCCCACCCACAGGGCCTCGGACCTGTGACTAGTCGCTAGCGGATTCGCCTCAGTGGTCCGGAGGTGGCGATCTTCCCTTTTCCCCACACTTCCCGCCGTTGACCGCACCGCTCCTCCCTTCTCTCAGCTCCACCTCCATCGTCATTCACCGTGTCACGCAGTTGCACAGGACGACCGGCTCCGATTTAAGACAGGAAGCGGCCGCCATCTTTATTCTCGACGATTCATAGATTTTTGGGATCAGCCGCGCGTCTCAATTTACCAGTATCCAGGCTCCTCTCTGTTCTACTCGCATTCAGACATTCGCATCTTCTAGTCCAGAAGCATCAACCATCATCGTCATGATCGCCTCAACGATCCTCTTCGGCCTCCTCAGCCTGACCGCCGCATCGCCTGTGTCAACGAGGGCCGGGAAAACCAAGTACCCTGAAACCGAGACCTCCAAGGGCTTCAAGCTCGTCGTCAACGTCACAGATCCGTCAAGAGACTTCAAACCGTCCATTCAAAACACTTTTGTCACCAGCATCCACACTGGCGCCGGCCTGGCTCTTGTCGGCGTCATCGCGGGGGACGGCCGCATATTCTACCAAAATGGAACCGAGAAGGAGCAGGAGGACAGCCGGGCGACCATCATCACCGACGGCGGCACACCTCTGACGCCCTCAGGCCTGAAACTCACCCAGGATTCCAAGTCGAAGACACTGTCCACAGCCCACCTCGACTTTGGGCTCGGCACCCCCGGCGTTCAGCTTTCCTCGTCCAAGACATACAGCTTCGTCCTCCCCGAGACGTATCTCGCTTGCAACGAGAGCCTAGCCTACTACCAGGGCCAGTACTTCATCACCATCAAACAGGCCAAGATCACCAAGCACAAGGATGGTTCTACAAACCGGAACATCCCCAAACACTGTATCCCTGTTCAGTTGGTCCCAGAGTGCGCCGAGCTGGAGAGCTTGCCGAAGGGATCCTATTCTAGCCACAAGTATGCGCTTGAGTCTCAATGTTACAAGGACGTGTCGAAGATCAAGTGGTGCGAGTATAGCCCTTGAGGGGAGGGGAAATGGCACGGTGGGATGACCAGAAATCATCGAATTGCTTGCATTAATAGCTACACATTCATTAGCCAGCCCGGCGCATTTCGCGCTTAATTCGACACATAATAATCACTCTATTCCCGTCTTGGCATTTCTCGTTGTCGGTTGAGCAAAGGGGCGGAGGAGCATCAAGCTCCTCCTTCAAGCATAAATAAAACAGAATCGGTCCTCAGTTATCTTACAGTCCTTGGCTATGACTTTTATATTTGGTCATTGTGGTAGCATTGGGTAAGTAATGCTTGGATTGTGGATAAAACTGTCTTTTTTGGACCTTGTGCCGGCAACTTGCTCACCTTGAGGGAGCAGACAGAAGTTAGATTAGTCATTGGCTATTATATTCAATTGCTGCACGAATGGAAGAGACTGCACTTAAGCTACACAATTTACTCTTCCCTTCTTCATTTTCCTTTCCAACCTTCGCGCTGCCATGCGATCATGCTGTATCCTAAGCCATCACTTGATTGGACATCGTAGTCTGGCATAAATCCTATGTGGATACAAGTGAAATACCTTTGAAACTACAGTTCTGTAATCAAACCACCTGGCAGTTACGTCTGTGTGGTGGTGTGGTGTTCTCTTGGAAGTGTCCTTTCGTCCAACCCAACATTCGCAACAGAAAAGAAAGATATCGACCCTTTGGCCTCCAACTGAGATATCGAACACGCCTTGCTGTACTACTGACACATATTCGTCTACACAAGATTGTTGTCAGAGACTCAGGACTGTTGGGTAACGCAAATGGGGAAGCTTACCTCTCGCCATCTTTTGCAACCACAGCCATTTTTGACGCCCTGGCCTCGCCACTACGACTCGCTCGGTGCCGTGGTTCGCGATGTGACTTGCGCCGTGACTTGCGCCACTGGGCCCGGTTGATACGATCAACACTTCAACATAAAACGAGTGAATATCATTTCCGGAGGTGTTCCTTGAAAGATGCTGTGGGGCGGGCAGGAGATGTGTTTCCACTTGTTCGATACCCTCGCTGGTCCATCCAATCCGCCTTGGAATTTGAACAATCCCTCGTGGCGTTGAGGTTCGTGGATTGATAAGACAATTGATGATCCATAGCAAAGATCTTGTCTGTGAAGCAAAGCGGAGTACCAATGTCCTGTTCTGGTGTTGGAGATCCTGCACTTAGTTTCTAGCAACGCCTGACTCGTCTTGTAGCCCTCGAATCGCTTCTTCAAGCGTCCTTATGACGTGCTCAGAGTTATTGACTTGTTCTTGTAGTTGTTGCGTCTGGTGTTGGAGCTTCTGCGCTTGGTTTCTAGCAAGGCTTGCCTCGCCTTGTAGGCTTCGATTCGCTTCTTCAAGTATCCTTACTTGGGCCTGCGACGCTTCCTTCTCGTTTCTCAACTTCTTCATATCGGCATCTGCTCCGTCGGTGAGCTTGAAAAGATTAGAGTTGATTTCGAGTTGCTCGCTATGAGATAACAGTGCGTTGTCCCTCTCCTCCAGTGCGTTGTCCCTCTCCTTTTCTACCTCCTCTCTTTTAGTCGTTTCATTTTTCAAAAGCTGCTGGAGCCTCTCCTCAGGTTGTGTATTGTCGTTGTGTACGTTGGGCGATTCAGGGTTGGATTCTGAACGTGGGACTCTAACAGGGATCTTGGATTGGGATGATCGACTCGGCTGGCGTTCGTTTCCGGGGTTGGGTGGCGGTGCTGGGTGATCTTTTGGCAGATAGGAGTCCTCCCACTCCTCTTCCTCCTCCTTCAAGGCTAAGAACTCTGGTTTATATGAGATAATCGAACCGAGCGGGTTGCTCTGGTCGCTGTTATCACGATCGCTCGGAGATGTCTGCTGCCTGTGCGAAGGGGTTGCAAATGGCGTCGCGGCCTTGGCCATAGGGCCCAGCAATGGGGACACGATATGTTTTCCCTCCGGTTTATTGAGAATCAGCTCCGAGTTGTCGAAAACACTGCTGGAAGCTGTAGCTAGACTCGCAGCATGCGACCATAGTGATTGGTAGCTGCTAGTCGCCTTGCTGCTATGAGATTGGCCGAGCGAACCGAGCTGTCGCGAGAGTGAATCGAGACCATGCGTTGGTTCAATCAGGGAGGTGTTTTCCTCTTCTCGAATTATCTCCATCAGATCTTGTTGAAAATCCTGGTCGTTGATGGGAGAGCTTTGTTTGCGGAGAGTCCAGTAGCGGAGTGAGATGGCCCACAGTCGTTGTCGCCGTTCCCATTTCTTGAACCATTCCATGGAGATTGAAGGGCTCGAGTGGGGGGCAACCTTCCATTCTTCGAATTGATCCTCCCATTCTCTTTCCTCCTCTTTCCACTGTTCTATTTCTTGGCCGTCATGAGGTTGTGCCAAGATCCTCCACTGCGCTCTTGCCGTCTCCCAACTGAGCCTCATGAGGTTCCACGCCACGAAATGACCCTCTTTAGGCATTTTGCGTATCTCCAGGTCCGTCTCACCGGACTTGGAAAATAAATCAAGGTTGAGAGGTATCAGGGGTAAATGAAGCTTAATGGTGGGCAATGCATCACCCAACATCGGTTGTAGCTTGGCGGCAATATCATCAAGGATCTTGTCCATCGGCATCAATAAGCCCTCACCGAGGCAGTTGGTCCCGATGAGCTGACCGTGGACTCTCTTATCTCCCAATTCATTGATACTAACCGCCCAACTCCCGCTATCCCCCGGGACGAAGTCTTGCTGCCCTATCTTAGGTGGCAGGCATGGTGGAGCACTGGTGGTATATACCAGGACCTCGACAAGTTCAGAGCTCGGTGGGACACAAATGAAGGCAACCTGGAATGATATTTCGGCCTCTGGGTAGCCTTGGCGCTCGTTGATGATCATTACTCTCCGGCTTGTGTCGACATCGGAGACCGAGCTACTTGGCTCAAAGACGCCAAAATTTCCCTGATTGGATGGCTGAAGAAGACCAGACTCAGTTCCAGCGATTCCACCTAGACCATTGGGCTCAAAGCTTTGGATTAATGCCCAATCCAAGTTTCCTAGGTTGCAAAGTCCTTGTTCGGGGACGTCGGTCTGCTCTGAAGACGTGACGTACACCTCTCCAAAGAAGTCTGTCGGGGAGGAGGATTTGGAGAGTTCAGGTGAGATAGAAGAAGGCACAATAGACGCCGCCGTTGCAGAATATAAACCCGCTGATAGCGATGTCTCAACATCCTTTAAAGCGCGAAGTGGGTAGTATTTGGACGGAGACAGCTGCATACTTGCGGTTGGGTATCTTCCCAGCATTGATTCCAGCTCTGACAAGCACGACTTGAGTGTGTGGCGAACTTTGCCTTGGATGGCGTATCGTAGGTCTCGACGAAGGTCACCCTGCACAGTCAACCTTGCGAGCTTTTTGGTGATGGTTTTGCAGTTTTGCATGATTCCCAGAGCATCTGAAGCGTAATTGTCGGGTTTAACCTGCTGTTCAGCATCGTCTCCCACCTGCTGGTCGATCCATAGGCAGACTTTGTCGATGAGCGCTAGGGCTTTAGACGTCAAGGCAGGCGTCGATAGATTCACCTTGGCAGCTTCGGTAGGCTGTTCGTTTGACTCTAAGCTGCTGTAAAGCCCATGGGCAGTCGTGACGCCAAACCAGGAGATGCTGCTATCATCCAAAGCGCCGATGGAGAGCATGCCGCCGAGGGTGCATTTCGCGAACCCGCTGCTTGTTTTTTCCACCAACATGAGGTTTCCACAGACTTTCAACCTGTCATCGCGTTTCCCACTCTCTGGCCAATACGCGAACGACAAGAAGTTGATCTCGCACCCCACAACTCGGGTCTTTACACACAGATGTTGCTGTGCGAATTGAAACGACGTCTCGACGGCTTCATGGTTGTCTTTCATGAACTGTTGTACATGTGATTCGACTGAAGGGTGGCATTGGACGATGATATCAACCTCGATGCTCCCGCTGGTCTCGCTCCAAGCCAATTTCGGAAAAATCGCTACGGCTTGAGTAGAGAGGCCCTTGCTAGTCTTCTTGCGCGAGTTGAGATGATGAAGCAAGGGCCCGCCAAAGTTCTTCTTGAACGCGCTGGCTATCTCCCGAACTGCTCGATGTGTTTCGGCATTAATCGTCGGCTTCGACTTTGGTGCTGTTGCTAGGTGCGGAGCTTTGATGTTATCGCCGTTCATCGTGTCTGACCTGGTCGAAGCCTCTTCGACCGACGTATTAATGCCTGTGGAGGAGTTTTGGTGACCCAGGGCGGAGACCATGTTCATATCGGGCTGAATGGACAATGAATCGGGAGATTTGATTGCCAGGCATCCGTCACTGTGTGTCGTAGATTCAACAGAGCCATAACCAGAGTCTTGTGATGAGATGCTTGGGTCGTCGTTTGGATTGACGCCGCGCTCCGAGAAGCGTTCAGCTGTGGTATCGGTTTCAGCTGCCTTCCCTCGGAAACGTCCCCACAGCATTCTTCTCGAAGTCGACATGCTGTTACGCATGAATTCTCTTGAAAGTTGTATTTAGGGGCCGCAGCGTATGGCACTCAGTGAGATGTTTTTGATTTCCCCGCGTGTTGGTTGCCTCGTGGTTCGCCTCGGCTGGGTCCTCAGACCACCTTCGCTTCAAGGCTAGAAAACTCGTAATGGGCGCGTAGACGGATTACACAGTGCGTTGATAATTGCTTATTCTTTGGCACTTCAGGGGCACTCCCTGGAAATTACCCAGCATTTCGTTGGCCAGAGTATAGCCTAGACGCGAGAGATACCGAGACTCGGCACCTATCCCGCTGTAGATCTTTCATGATAAGCTGAAAGATCGCACTGTGGGTGAGCCCACTGTGCCCTCGTCAACAACATTTCTCAGAGATCAACCTGAGCAGCGACAACAACACCTACGGGAAACACTCACCCAGCGTTGCTGCTATAGCCCTTTTGAAGACAAACGGCATGATGGAACTGGCATGGCTTCCGGCACTGCCAGCTGTAACTGAGAAACAACTGTACAAGCTCTTTTACCTGCTCTGGGACCTGGGGTTCTGCCAGCCATGTCTTGAGTCCAATTTTGGCGCCGATTGCCATTCAAACCAGTGCCCAAGGCGGACAGCTCTCACGCAGTACAATTCGTTTGTGGCATACTACAAAAAGATCTGCGCATCATACGATCCTCCTGTATCGTCTAGCGAGGCGGCGCTTCGGAGCCATGACGACGTGGGCCGCATTGTGGAAATCCTGAGACGACACCCAGAAAAGCCCAAGGGTGACATTCACAAACTCGCATTTCCAACGCTGGGCGATGCCCTCGACCAAGACAACGCCATCAATCTCGCCGTGAGCATCTTTGCCATGTCGAACTGCGGCTCGCAAGAGTCATCGCCAATCTTGCTTGAGGAAGGCTCCAATAGGATTACCTGGCGCGCCGGCATCACTTTGTCGCAGTATATCGAGCTCGTCCTTCCAAGATCCGAGGGATTCGAGTCACGACAACATTTTAGCCACTCCTTTCTCGACCCGAGCTGTCCCATGGTCATGGCCAAGGACCTGAAGCGCCTGGCTGGCACGAGCATCTGCGGCACCGACGACATTACCAATCACCTACGTTACGACGTTACGAACAATGTTCTCTTCATCTTCCGGCATGCGAGAATCCTGAAAGAGCACCTGCGGCTGTCGAAAAACTGCGGGAACGAACCCTCTCTACTAGATTGTCTGAATGTGTAAGCCGATGGAGTGCTTCTGGTTGCGAAGCCCATGTAAATGCTAACAAAATGGCGGCTGCAGTGGCGCGATGCCGCGCCAATATGTGCTCGAGGTTCTGTACTCGACCCAGAAGATTGTCTTCCCACTCTGGGATTCGGACTCAGTCGGGCTCCTACAATCGCTCGTGGTCAATGCTGGCTTCGACAAGAGCATACTGGACGGACAAGATCATGGCTTCATCAGAGATGATGAAGAAAGGATCGACTTTCAATATCTTTCGCTTAGGCTTTACGATATCTTCCAGGAAATCCAGAATCCTCGGCCTCGCGGCCGGCTGGCAAAATGGCTAGACCGGCGGAGCGGAGCCAGATATGTGATCCTAGCTACCATTGCGGGATTACTATTCGCAGTGTTTCTAGGTATAGCTAGTCTCACTGTATCGTCCTATCAGACATACCTTGCGTATCAAGCATGGCGGCACCCGGCTGGCATAAACTAATCGCGCTGAGCTTGACAGGGTCATTGTCCACCATCTGGAATGAGAGCGAATGATTCAGTCGTGGCTACTGTGTGTCAAATACCTCCAATGGTGGGTCAAATACACCCTCCCTATGTATTTCTCTCACAACATGAGAGATATCCTAGAAAAGTACGACACTGAGTTTGTGGGCGAGGCTACAAAGACGGGAGGCCAACACGCAGCGGTAGCTTCCTCATATTATGTCTCTGACAGTGCCTGAATTCCTATCAGTCTGCCCAACAGCAGTTGTAGGCATCCAAAAATGGCCGGCCATGAACAGGGGGCAAGAGCTTGACGGGATCCCGTATTTTCTAAGAGCTATGGTCGTATGTGCTGGAAAGTGAAGCACAACCGTCTTTTAAGCCCGATATTAATATTGCATGCATCATAATCATAAAGGAATAGTTACAAGATCAAGGCGTATATTTAGGACCCTGAATTTGATAAGATTGAGCTTGGAAACTCTAGTGCTCTGAGATAAGGGGCCCAGTGGAGGCTAGGGTATCAGAGGATGCGTTGGCTACCTCGATGGGATACCCACGAGTAACGACGCGTGATGGGCGAAGGAACCAAAGCGTCTGACATTTTACGCCACCCTTCTTTTCCTTACTCTAGAATGACAACTGACATTTGCGTATGTTCTTGATCCTTTTGAAATTTTTCTTCGCCCTCTTGTAAGCCACGGCAACTTTTTCATGCGTCAGTGCTTCTTCGTCGCCAGGTGATAACGAAGGCACTGAGTGTCGCAATCCCGCTACGGCAAAACGGAATGATCAGTCTTCTTGTCGGCAGCGTTATTCTAGTCCATATCTCCGTCTGACACTGGGGAGGTAATAGAAGCCAGAACCTACAGCTAGCTTCAAGTGTCCCGAGTAGGAACCGCTACTGTCGCATTGACTGCTACACCAAAAGTGGAATGAACACTCCGCTAATGCGTAGTGCAACTGAGGCCTATATACTGGATGCGATAGTTACGGTGCCAAGCCAGGAGAAATCAGAAGAGGATGGCATTAGCGAGGCTCAGAGCCCGCCTTTGCTAATCATTGGACTATCGACAGAGATTATCCGAGACAGAGACAAAAATACCTTTGTCTCTTCTCGAGACACAAATCAGCCGTGAAATTATAGGCCCCGTGTGGTACAGGAGAAGAGGGGGAGGGGAGAGACGGCGCGTCCCGGGTGGACTGGTATTTATATCAAACGGTGATGTTCAAGTGTATCGTTCTTCCGTAGCGCCTAGAATCCTCCTAGAAAAGCACGGGGTTAGGGTGGCATAGATGAGTTAAGGAACGAGGGCATTAAAGCGGCCATCTCGGATAACTTAGACTTCACTTGAGTTTTGTCTCAAGATGCCCTAATAAATGTCTGCAATTTCTATCTACTTACGAATAACAATACTCTAAAAATGTCTACAAATTATGAAAATAGTGTCTAACTTTGTCCAGTCTATGTGTGTGTATTGTCTACCTTCCCTTCCCCCTCTCGAAGTCGAACCCTGTTCATTCTCGAGCGAATAATGCCTTCACCTTAGCCCATGTATTCTTCTTGGGAACCCTTGCCAGCCAGTAAACGCCTACCGCAAGAAAGCAATTGAAGATGATGTATACCCAAATTAGTCCAAAGTTTCTCCATCGGTCATCATATTCTATTCCCACCGCCTGCAGATATACATCAGTCTGAGCAACAGAACAGAACATGCACTGATCGGTGCTCGACGGGTCTTGGAGCGAACCGCCAGCTGCTTGCATGAATGGCTCGAGATATTCACCGCAGGTGAGATTGTTGGCGGGCTGCAATGTCAGGAACTCAATAGCAGAACATTGAACTTCTTGTTTTGCTACGCCGTCGGAGAGCATTGCGCTGATGATGTATGTCATTGGCGAGACCCGATACATAAACTTCCAGAATCCTGGAAGGCTGGAGTATGCAACGATAACGCTATCAATAGAGTCAGTCGATCTGAACGGTAATGTTCTGTGGGAATTGGTGAGGGTCGTCAAATCTTACCCAGAAAAGATCAGAGTCATCATGAACAGCAACAGCGAGAGGGTAGCACCAATCTCTGCCGTGGGCACACCCGCCACGGCCATGTCTGCGAAAGTTCCCTCGTAGATCATGAAAGCCCACAACAGTAAGAACATTAAGCCACCTCTTTCGTGCTCCGTACCGGTGACCTCACCGTTCTGATACATACCGACCAGGAAATAGAACGGCAGGTAGATGACAAGTGCAGCCAAGGAGTTCCACGGCATCTCAACCACCAGGTTCGACACCACGAAAACATACCAGGAATACGTCTTCGAGGACCTTTCACGCCCTTCATAGAGAGTCCTCTGGGCAATGAAATTCGGCATCGTCTGGTACATCAAGAACGCGAAAATGACAACAAGCATGAAGATCGAGTATAGTTGGTTTTGGAGACCTTGAATCGAAAGAGGTGAGTCTTGGAAGGAGAGGCCGATGAATAAACTCTGAGAACCATTAGCAATATTCTAAACAGGCCAGGGTGCATTAAAACTAACGTTGCCCAAGCAAAGAAGCAACTTGGCGTAGATGTAAGTCGGTGTTCGCCAGTATTGTTCAAAAACACGCTTCATGCAAACCCAAAATTGGAGTTGAACTGGGGCTGCATAGGTGGTGCTTGAATCGGAAGCACTCTCTGGGCTCGGAGCCGTGGCTCTAAGACCTGCGAGCTTTTCCAGCTCAGCTTGAGCAGCGGTATATTCGGGGCTTTCTCTCCAAGTAGCTGTCCAATCTCGATCCGTATGGGCACCTGGGGCGGCACCGATGACGCGAAGCATCCACTCCGCAGGGTTCTCCTTTGCAGAGCAAGGGACTGCCCCAAACTTTTCAAAGTAGTTGGTCATAACCTTGGAATTCTCGCCAATGTCGCCAAAGTACACGGTCTTGCCGCCCCGAGCTAGGAGTAAGAGGCGATCAAACTGTTGGAACAACATGGCAGAAGGTTGATGGATAGTGCAAAGAATTGCTTGTCCGTGGTCCGAAAGTTTTCGGATGAGAGCAGTAATAGACCAAGCAGTTTGACTGTCCAAGCCTGAGGTCGGCTCATCGAGGAATAGCAGAAGATCGGGCTTGCCGGCCAACTCGACACCAATAGTAAGACGCTTTCGCTGCTCGACGTTGAGACCTACAAGGAAAATGTTAGTATCAGCAATGTGATTTAGCGCCATTCATACATACCTTCACCTGGCACACCTATCACCGCATCTGCGTATGCTTCCATTTCCAGCAACCGAATCACTTCTTCAACATACTCATATTTCTCCTGCCTGGTTGTCGAAGCAGGCTGCCTAAGCTCGGCGCTGAACCTGAGAGCTTCTCGAACTGTCGAGGTTCCCAGATGAATATCCTGTTGTTGAACATAGCCGGTCTTTCTTTGGAAAGAATTTGATCGTGGATGTCCGTTGAGGAGGACATCGCCAGTCACAACACCCATTGTAACTCGGTCTGCAAGAACATCAAGGAGGGTAGTTTTTCCAGCTCCGGTAGCACCCTAATATCATATTAGCATTCACTTGCAGCCGTTCAATAGCATTCGACTCACCATGAGGGCCGTTAAAGTACCGGGTTTTACCCATCCATTTACTCGGTCAAGGATCCGTCGGTTTTCTCCTTTGATGTTGATGTCATAACACAGATCTTTCCAATGAAAAACAGCCGTTTGTCTTTGGATTTTAATCATTTTCTCAGTGCCAGGTAAGCTTGTGGCAGGAGTGTCCGGGGGGATAGAAGTTTGGGGAACTCCAACGTCAGCAGACTCCTCATCGCGAGATTTAGACTGGCGTTGTCGATATCCTTGTCGGAAGACGAGAACCTCGCCCTTAGAAGGGCTGAGTGAGAAGTATTCGGAAGCGAAGATGTAAGCCAGTGAGAAAAAGATAAAGAAGCCGACAAGAATGCCAAAGTTCCTGCTCGCGTTAGTGAGTAATCCAGGCAGTGACTTGACACTACCTACCTCCACAGGTGCGAATATTTATAGCCATATGCTGCTTCAATGTAGGTGTCGCCGACAATGAAATTGTCACCGGGAGCCGCTCCAGCAGTAGCACAAGTCTGTTGAAGCGGGGTGACGTCTGCATAGGGACCACCCATTGGGATCATTATCGAACACGGAAAACTTCGGTTCCTGAATTCGTTCGCGACCAAGGCCTCATATCCGTATGCGATTGGGTTCACATAGTTGATCCATCTGAGCCATCCTTTCATATTTCGCGTAGGGAGAATGTAACCGGTGTAAATGACCAGTGCAAGGATCAGCAATGCTGCAGGGGCTAGAGCCTGGTGAACTGTCTTGGTGGATTGGCCAATGGTGCGGAGAATCATAGACATCGTCAATGTGGTGCTGAACCCGAAGAGCAAGAATATGAAGAAAGCTGAAGCGTCCCGACGAAGGTGTGACATAAAGTAGAGAGGGACATTGAATGCCAGGGTAGAGATGACTTTAAGTGGCAGGTCGCAAATTGTGGATGATATGGCTTCAGAGAATGGCCGGTAGAGTGCGTAGCGAGTATGCTTCTCAACGATGGGTCGTTGTGCATAGAGAGAAAGGATCTGTGAGAATCAGTACAAGTTCGAGGAGATGGTAATTTCCAATCTCACCTCAAGAGCGCTGCTCAATCCATTGAACAAGATGGCGAAGAAGATGATCGAGCACCGACTGCCCATAGTTTCTGCGGTGTCGGCGAGATCGAAAAAGACACTTCCGAGGACAAGGGAAATGAAAAAGTTGCCTAGAGCGGTGATGACGAAGAAAGTCTTGTCGCCAAGGAGCCGTTGGATTCCGCGGGTCATGCAGAGCTGGATCTGCATCGGGATGGAGATCGTGTAAGGACTTGATGTTGGCCTGGCTGATGTTTAGCGGGAAGTTATCAATGAGGCTGGGAAATGTCTTACAGGAGTGGTGCCTGTTGAGCACTTCTTGCTTCGCGGAACTTCTGAAGCTCAGGGCCATGTAGTGGGTACTGTTCTTCAAAGGCGGCGATTTCTCGAAGCAATTCTGCTCTCGTTTGGCTCATTCTCCATTCATCAGCAAACTCGTCCGGCGTTCTAGGCACTTTGTCTTCGAAGCCAGGTCGCACAATCCGCTCAGAAGGGTTGGTCAACGAGGTGAGGAAGTCAGCCGTCGTCTGGCGATCGGGACAGTGGTACCCCATGTTCGTAAAATACTCTTTCGCTGACTCCCTGGGCCCAAAGTACATCTGTCGACCCTCATAAAGGACGGCGACTTTGTCGAACTCCTAGAAAACAATGGTTAGTACGTCCAGATTCAGATGTTTTCTGTAGGAGAACTTACATCGTACGCAAGCTGACTGGCTTGGTACAAGGCTACAATGGCACTTGTACCTCCCATACGTGTGCTCAGCCTCAGAGTCTTGACAAACTCAAGAGAGGTTGCGCTATCCAAGCCCCTAGTGCTGTTGTCCCAGCACTGGATGGTGCTCTGGTTGAGAGTTGCCTCGGCGATACTGACACGTTTTCGCTCACCCCCAGAAACACCACGAACAAAATCATCACCGACTTTGGTGTTCATCGTATTGGAAATTCCGAAAATGGCCATGACGACGTCCCTGAGGTGCTGGGCGTAAGCCTTTCGAGACACCCCATCAAGACGATTCTGTGGCGTTCTTGCAAGAGCTGCAAAGAGGAGAGTATCTCCGACGGTGAGCTGTGGGAAATGGATATCCGTCTCAGCCTGGTAGATGATTTCTCCACGGAAATGGTCATGCATCACGTTCCATGGGATGCCTGGATACCGTTAGTCATTATCCCAGATGGGTTCTAAGAAGGACCAACCTTGATAATTGAACTCGGAGGACGTATCAAGATGCAACCCAAGCGTGTGCCCAGATATGGACTTGAGTAAAGTAGAGACACCACTGTGATGAGTTAGTAAACGTCAAGACAATGGCCAAGGAGATCATGCAAACTGTCACTTGCCTCCCAGGTCGGCCCAAGACGAGTACCATCTCGCCACTCTTAGCCAAGCCATCAAACCCATTCAAGATCTGAATTTTGCTCTTTCGTCGAACGGCCCAGTCTGCAAGCTTCAGGGGTGCCTCCCATAGAACATTCAGGACATCTTTCTGGTAGTCAGTCGAGGTGCCAAACCCATAAACACCTAGGTTCCGGTAGGAGACTCCAGCAGTATGGCGAGGGTACTTGACAGGATCCCGTGAGAATGCATGGAGGAGGGCACCTGCCCAGCGCTTGGGGTCAAAGTCCGGAGAGTTTGGATCGAGCTTGGGATCTGTGGAGAGGAATGGATTGATATCTGGTGGAAAGGCGGAGAAGGTTCGTGAAACAGAGAAGGATCTGGCTAGGCTGACGACATTCTCTTCGGCGCTCTCTGAAATGGTGTCAGATCCGTCGGCTTGATCATCGGAGGACAAAGAGGCACGCTCCCGGGGTTTCTCTAACTCTGCCATGGTGACCATTGGCGGGAAGAGAGTGGAATTGCGCCTTGAAGGGAAATTGAAGCAGAATGAAGTAGAGAGAAACGAATGGAGATGCTTCAAAGTGCATTGAGAAAGTACAGGGGAACTTTAACATAGATTTATATACAGGTGGAAACGTGGATGGAGCGGCACTTGCATCAGCCAACCGTAAATCGGATGTCTATCTCGGGATCTCCCACGTCGGGATTGGCGTCATCTCCCATCTCCGACGACCTGATCCTTGGAATTTTCCAACGGGAGATATTCACATGTCACGGCCAGCCAACGAGGCCTCCGCTAGAACGCCGCAATACGACGGCGTCAGGTGGACGAGAAGCTCATCTCGGGAGACAAAGGGCTGCCGGCGTTTGGGATGCCGCAGCTAGACTCCGGGACCCAGCAGGAATTCCGCAGTGGATCACCCTGCCAGAGCACCGATAAATCAGCGGCGCCGCAGTAGAATATCCTGACGCCCCCATCGTCAGATACGCGGTCCAGGCTTCGGGAAACGCAAGAAAAGCGGACGCCGCAGATTCCCTGATACCCGGTGGCTAGTCCGAATCCGGAAAGTCGGCGCCGAGACCTCCCAACGTCAACCTCCGGAGCTGGCGTTCGGAATTTGCTTCCTCAGCATAACCACATTCATGACGTCCCGTTTCTGACGCGTGCTATATGTTTCTGCTGTTCCGGGAAATCCCAGGTCTGCAGATTTCCCGCATCCCAGGGGTGGAGGTCACGTCGGCAACGAACACTGTCTCGACGCTGTCTCGCAGATGGACCAACGACTCCGGAGTACCAAGCGGTCCAAGGCCTGCGACGCCTGCAAGACGCGCAAAGTACGATGTTCAGGTATGGAATATATCCCCTGTTCCTCCCTCTACCTTTGCTTGCTCGTTTTCTAATCCGCGTAGGCTTTCCTTCGCCATGCCTGGGTTGTTCGGTAAGCTCGGCCTCGAGTCCTTGGACTCCTTTGTTGCCCACTCTTTTCATGGACGGGTCTGACAAGAATAAAGCAACGAGGCATAGATTGCTTCTTCGGCCAGAGGAAAGTTCCGCTTCGGAAAAATGGTAAGCAACACCGTGTTCGCCCCCGAGCCCAATTCCCGAAGCTGACAGGGCCGGGCCTCAGTGAACAAGTCGCTAGTCACAGCGGCAACTGTACTGCCAGGGGGGCATGGCTCACCAGTAAAACCACTCCTTGACGCTTCCAAGGTATGCCGCTTCAGATCTGTTTCTCCCCTAGCACAATGACGTTATCATCTGCCTCTTTCTATTCCATGAGAAAATTGTCAATGGATTTAGCCGTTGATCCGCTAACAATGGATTCAATGTTCAGGTAGCTCCATGCGATATTCCAATTGGAAAAGGAGGACCATCAACGCCAGTGTCACATTCCAATCTCTACATCGACCACCTCCTATCGAGAACCCTGACCTCCGAGGAATCTAACAACAACCGACGTCTCGCGCTAAATGTACACCCCCAGGATTCGCTCAGGCTTATCGGTTCGGGTGATAACTCGCCGCATGCCTCTTCTAATAGACTTTAACTGACATTGGCTCATTTAGGGAAATGGCCTCTTCGGTATTAAGGTCTTGTTCTTGGATCCTGCCCACCGCTAACATATCCAGGTGGTACATACACAATCACTTTTTTTACCGACAGTAGGCTAGCTTCACTTTCAGCTAGACTTCAGAACAACAAAGTCGACCAGCTCGTCCAGAGATTCTCTTCGGTTCTCAAGAGCAGAGTCAAGTCGCCAGACAAAGTTTCAGCTCGCTCGATATCTCTGGAAAAGGGGCGCGCCGGTCCATTCAATGACAGAACAGCCGCAGCAGGTTTCATTTCTGGTATAACAAGTCTCCAATGTGTATCGCCTCTTATTAAGCTAACACACCACAGCCTATTTTGAGCGTGTCCATCCCATATATCCTCACTTGAGCCGCAGTACCTTCGAATCGACTGCATTTTCTGCCGATTTGCCCACTGTCTTGACAGAAAACAAAGCGTTCTCTGCCCTCTACCACTCCGTCTTAGCTCTAGGATGCCTCTACGATGGTGGGGGCGGCTTCGAGCCTGGTAAAGGCCAGGCAGGGCAATTATTCTCCGTTTCTCTCGCTCTGTTCCCCGAGCTCGTTCAATCACCGGATTCCCTCTTGATTCTCCAAGCCATGACTACCATCGCCATCTACTCACTTGGAATATCATGCCTCTCAATAGAGAAGTTTGTCATGACGGAGGCCACCCGTCGAGCGCAAAACCTTGCCCAAGTCAATCTCGGCAGTGCAGCAACTCAGGCATTTCGACGCACATTTTGGGTCCTATATTCTTTGGAAAAAATGTCAAGTTTTTACTTTGGCCGCAGCTCGGTACGTTTCTATCTCAGTATCTATTCAGTGATGCTTACAGTAATAGGCGTTCATTGATATCGACATCACAACACCCATCCCCTGCATTCCAGAATCTATATTCGGCACCTTTGATTGGTTTCTCACATTTGCTCGCCTCTCTCGACTTCTTTCCCGGGCTTTATCCAGCCTCTTTTCTCCAGGGGTTTCGAAAAAGGACACGGGCTACTACATGTCGACAATTGATGACATTGACAACGACCTAGAGCAATGGCGAAGCTCACTGCCTGAAGATAAACAGCCGGGCCCCCTTTGCAACCAGTATCAATTCCGAAAGCCAGTGTCTGGGACTGCACTGCTATGGACCCATTTTCTGTACTACAGCTTCCGTTTGATTCTCGCCAGGGCATACCATCAACTTCCAGCAAATCACGATGACCTTTCAGTCCGTGAAAGTAGAGCCAAGGCGCTGCAGACGATGATAAGCATGTCAAGATCCGTTCTGGAGTTGACTCCATTTATCGATGTCGAACCCTCGACTCCTCTTATGTAAGGCAGCCTCCTTTCCTACTGTTACTCCTATTTCGTCCAGTATCACTGATATAGCCAGGATGCTTGCTGGTATTCCCATCTTTGCACTTTTTGTTCTCTTTGAAGAAATCATCAATGATCCGAAACACAAGGATGCAGCCAGCAATCTTGCCCTGTTGGACATTGCAGGTGGCCACTTCTCTCGCATAGAGTATGCAAGTGATGGGTCCCTCCCAGGTTCGTTGATCGCGGAGTTCGCAAAAATTGCTCGGGAGTATGTGAATGACACGAATCGCGACAATTCACAACACCAAGATCAAACCCAAGGTCTATCAGTTGGAAGTATTCCCGGGGTCCTTGGGGTTCAAATGCAGGGCGACAGCACAGTCCCAATATCTGCCGGCGAGCAGAACACTTCACCCATGTTTCAGGTAAGCCCACGGATACCTTTCTGTGTATTCTTTAATAGCCTCTAATAACGATTTTAATGTAGAACTTCGGTGCCATGGATAGCCACAGTAGTGGATTCTATTCCATGGATAGGAATATCCCATCCCAAGACTCGTGGATTGCGGACAACGACCTCCTTCTTGGGATTAATGTGATGGACATTTTTAGTGGCTTCGTTCCAATTCCAGAACCTCAATGAGCAGGACAAGGCCCAACTCAGAAACCCAAGGTCTTGGATGATTCAGGGTTGTCGGATGAGGCACGACACTTTTTTCATTAGGACGATTTTGAACACTCCCCTTCCGTCATGTTCCGGAGGCGTCCATTGGGGGTGCCTCCGGAGGTTTACAACTTTCATTAGGCAAACCATGTACTATAGTTGATTAGAACCCCATGCCCTTGGATGGCCCTCAGAAAGCTGGAAGGACTCTTGTTTGTTAGCTTATAGATTTATTAGAAACTCTACCATTTCCCTTTAAGTGAGTAAAATGATGAGAATTGCTATTCGCAAATACAGCTATTGCTATTTCGTTTATAACTACATGGCTCAATCCCGCTGATAATTATCTACTGTGCAAGTAAAGTAGTTGAAGAAACAAAACTCCTTTGACCTTTAATTCTAGTCTATTCTTCAAGAATTGTCTTTACACAAGTGTGAGATAAAATTCACTAATTGACGTCTAATAATTATCCTTTTACTGCACGTGTTGAATACATTCGTTCTTCTTGAACTGTAGCATAAGGACCTCATAGCTGTTTACGAAGAGCAATACTCAAGATGTTTTCCAGGGTCATGATTCCACATGCGATTCTAGCTTCTAACAGAGATTCCCAAACGATGGCACTGACTCCAGCCTCAACCCTGATCAGCCGTAAACCAGAGAAGCCAGCAAGAGTTGGCACTGGATGATTAAAATACTGTGGATTAGAAATTCTTGCAACACCTAGTACAACAAGAGATGGATGGGGTTTCACATCTGGATCGTGTTTACCGTATTGGTATAGGGTATTTCACCGAGCTGGAGCCACCCCACGTCCTTGGGAAATTACCTTGCCTAGCAACCAGGCGGCCAACTGATAAGGCTTATCAAGATAAGAGGCGCAGTGACTCTCCGTCCCGCGTCCCGAGCTCGTCATCCACCATCTTCACACCTACGTCAACAGCTCCCAAACCCTTCTCCGTTACCATCTCCGCCCTCGCCAGTCTATTTATCTCGAGCGCTCACCCTCCCCCAGCTTCCGTCCAATCCTCCAGGAACAATGACCAAGCTCACGCCTGGAATGCTCAGCGCCCGCGCATCGACCCTCTCGCTCCGCCAACAAGCGCTATCGTCATCCCTCCCAGCCCCCAGCCCAGTCGGGACCACACTCAACCCTCAGTCCTGCAGCCCGTCGCGCAACTTTGTGCTCGCCGATATGGACGGTCGAGATACGAGAGACAACCGCGCCTGCGCATCCTGTATCGCTAAATTGGCGCCCGGCGAGGTTGGGCAGGTCAACTGGCACCTCGCTGAGGACCAGGCCTGTCGCCTGTGCCAAGTCGCCGACATCGAGCCTGCCGCCTTCACCAAGCCCTTTTGCGACTTCCTGCAGGAGAACCCGACCATTTTTCACACCGTGGAGTACTTTACGAAAAAGTTGAACCAGTTGGGTTTCAAGGAGGTGAGTACAGAGGTTTCCCGTCCTACCTACAGTGGTACTGACTCGCCTAGCTCTCCACACGCGACTCCTGGGCCGACAAGGTGCAACCCGGTGGCAAATACTGGGTTACCCGAAACGGCAGCTCTCTGATTGCCTTCACCGTCGGAAAGGCGTACAAGCCCGGCAATGGAGTTGCCATGATTGGCGGCCATATCGACGCCCTCACCGCCAAGCTCCGGCCCGTGAGCACCAAGCCCAACAAGGCCGGATATGTCGAGCTCGGCGTCGCTCCCTATGCTGGCGCCCTCAACGCGACCTGGTGGGATCGTGACTTGAGCATTGGCGGCAGAGTCGTAGTGCAGGATGAGGAGACGGGCAAGACAACTACGAGGTTGGTCAAGCTAGACTGGCCGATCGCCAAGATTCCCACTCTCGCTCCTCACTTCGGTGTCGGTATGATGGGCACCAACAACGCCGAGACCCAGGCTGTTCCCATCATTGGCCTCGAAAGCTCCAAAAACACTCCGTCAGAGCCGCTGGGACCTGCTGGCTCCTTTGTCAACACCCAGCCACCTAGGCTGGTCCAGCTGATCGCCAAGGAGCTCAGCATCGAGTCTTATAGCTCCATCGTCAACTGGGAGCTAGAACTGTTTGATTTGCAGCCTGCTCGGACTGGCGGTATGGACAAGGAGTTCATCTTTGCCGGCCGCATCGACGACAAGATCTGCTCCTGGTCAGCTCTGACCGGTCTCCTCGCCGCAACTAACGACGAGAATGAGGGCAGCATCAAGCTCGTGGCCCTCTTCGACGATGAGGAGATTGGCTCACTTCTGCGCCAAGGTGCCAGGGGCAACTTCCTTCCCCTCATTGTTGAGCGTACTGTCGAAGCTCTCAACCCCGAGACCTATGGCCCTGGTCTCATCGGGCAGACCTACGCCAAGTCGTTCCTCCTGTCTGCCGATGTCACCCATGCCGGCAACCCCAACTTCCTCGAGAAGTACCTCAATGACCACGTCCCCAAGCTTAACGTCGGCATCGTCATCTGTGGCGACAGCAACGGCCACATGACGACCGACGCCGTCTCCACCGCCATCTTGCAGCGCGTCGGCAAGCTCGCCGGCTGCGAGACCCAGCTCTTCCAGATCCGCAACGACTCTCGCAGCGGCGGCACCATTGGCCCTGCTCTCTCGAGTATGATGGGTGTCCGCGCTGCCGATGCCGGCCTGCCCCAGCTGAGCATGCACTCGATTCGCGCCACCACTGGTGCTCTGGACCCTGGCCTGGGCGTCAAGTTCTTCAAGGGCTTTTTGGATAACTGGGAGAAGGTTGATGCCGAGTGGCACTAAACGTGGGCGTGCTGGGATGCATTGGACAAGCTGGGGTTAAGTCGGGTTTTTTGATACCTTTTTCATCATTGCATTTAGAATGTGCTTAAGTAGAACGGTGTATTCGATTATGCCAATATATTCTGTAACACCAAAAGATAACATCGCCTTTGTATTCCGACCTTGTCCAAGGCCGTCTGTATATCGCCTCCCATATGCACAGTCTATTACGTTTTCGGCCTTGTCACGCTCAGTACTTCATCCCATTAACATTCTTCCATCCCGTTTACCTAGCGTCCCGCACCAGGTCATCTGCTTCTCTTGCCAACAAGCTCTCAGACTCATCAGCATCGTCATCGTCGTCATCGTCATCGCTTTGTCCACCCTGGGCCGCCTCTTCCTCTTCCGCCTGCTCGGCGGGGCGGCGACGCTTCTCAAAGTCCTGTTTATGGGCCTCGGCGAGGATGCGTGAGAAGTTGCGCTTGGGAGCCAGCCCGTACGGCCTGCGTCGCATGGTGCCGTCCTCAGCGATGGAACCAGCCACGCCCGTGGACGCAGCCGTGGATTGCCGGCCCAAGCCAGAGGAGGTGGCCGTGCCTTGGCGTGAAGCGGGTACGGTGTCCAAACTGGCGCGGTCGGTGAGCGGCTCGATGCGGTAGGGCAAGGGCACGTCGCGAGAGGCCTTGTACTGAGCAACGTTGGCGCAGTGTTCATTCTCGACGCGGAAGAGAGTCCACATGCCGCGGCGGGTGACCTCCATGAAGGCAACCATGAAGGAGACGATGGTGGAATGCTGCGTGTTGTGGGTGAAGATGGCATAGAAAATCCACGCGAATCTAAGGATTGGGTCCACGACCATGATGAAGTAGTAAAGCCAACGGCTCTTCAATGCGAGGATATCGCGCAGACACCAGTGCCGCGCCTGGGGCTGGAGTAGAGAGAAATCCATAAACAGATCCCAGATACCTGGGCCATGTCAGCGCGGTTTGAGGAAATGGGAAGATGTGATACTTACTGCAGTAGATGCTGTTTATACTGGAGATGGCGATGAATAGGCCAAGATTAGTATGGGTATTATTAAACCGATAGAATGAGAGCATGACGGCGGCTAAAATGGTCGCTGTGTACTTGCCGCCGTTGACAAGATGCGGGAAGATGTTGCTGGTGTCCTTATATCGCCGTAGACACTGAAGTAGACGCCAGACGGCCGGCATCGCCGTGAAGAAACCTAGCAATCGAGAGTGGCTGGAGTTGCATTGCACCGGATTCTCCCAGCTGTTTGCATACAAGCAGAAAAACAGTTCCATATTCTGGGTGCTAATTAGCCAGTTGCGCTGGTAGAGTTGCTGCTTCAAGACATACCGCAGTTGCATATGTGAGAGAACAATAAATATCTCCAAGAAAGAAATCCCGGAACTCGACGGGATAGAGACCAGCTAGTAACAATCGCCACTTTGCACACCATTAGCATCAGTCCCCGAGAGAACCTATAACTCGGGACAGACTTACATGAGAATAGGCGAACCACTTCCGGCTTCGGTGCCACAGTATCGGGGCCGGGAAGAAAATAAGAATAGTGGTGACAAATATGAGAATCACGGGGTAGTAGATGTACATCCCCTCAGCGCCATATCCGCTAAAGTTGACCCACATGAAGAGGCCAAGAACCAGAAAGAAGAAACTCGGAAACCGAGCCAGCTCCCTCCAATCTAGGGAGTGGCGTTGGTCAAACTCAAAGATGAAGGGGTAGTTGACCTTGTTATTGTTCCAGATAGCGCAGTTGATGCAAAAGAGAGCAAAGAGGTAAAGCATGAGAAAGTAGCCACCGTATATCTGCAACAGATAGCTTGTCCTAACCCTGACCCGGGGGTCGTCGTCGAAGAGGAGCTGGGATCCGTAGATGAGACCTTGGATGGCAAAGACAGCGCCGGTGCCGATGAGAAGGCCGTTTTGGAACATGCTGGTGGACTGGTCCTCAGGCTTCTTGGTGAGCTGACGGAGCTTGCCGGCTGCTAGCTTATGGTTACCACGCTCAAAGTAGCGTGAATAAAGGTCTTCGACGACCTGGATGTGGCCCTCAAGCACGTCGCTGTTGACGAACCATGCCCTGTTGACCTTTTCGTTCATGTAGCGGTAGGGTGGTCGAGCATTGATGGCCTTGTCGTACTTTTTGTTCAATTTTCGGAATGCGGTCCGGTTGAGCATGGCGTACGACTTGAGCAACTCCAGTCCGCGGTAGAACTCCTGCAAGGCCAGCTTTAGCTTGCGCTTGGCAGTGCGGTAGGAGACTTCGTCATCCTCAGGTCGTCGGATGTAGTCCCTCGCGGCGTCACCTTGGGGGCCGCCATTTGTCCCACCGTTTGTATTTGGGCTTGGGCCCATCCGCTGGAGAGCTTTGGAGTTAGCCCCGAGGGGAAAGATCTTGGACTTGATAGGGTTGACCCATCCATTGATTTTGTCGTTTCCGTTCTCGCCGGTGCCGTTGTGGTTTTGAAAGGCGCGCTCGTCTTGAAAGCGAGCCTGGGCCATCTCTTGAATTCGGCGGTTTCGCATCTCGTGTAGTTGCACCCTCAGGATATCCAGTCGTTGTCCGGCCTGCTCCTCCTTCATCTTATAGAAGGCCTCGACCTTTTCGAGCTCGGTATCTAGGAATTCGAAGAAATCTTGCTCCCTTTCTCGCACCAAGTCGAGGTTTTGCATGTTGATGTCGACCCTTCGATCGCTTCGGCCCGTCGATGTGTGTGTGAATAGCCGGCGAAGATGGCTAGGAGACCCGAGGTCGGTCGGGCGTCTCGAAATCGATGCCATTGCAGGCGATGCGGGGGACAAACCCGGCGGAGCAACGTTCAAGGTCGAGCTTCTTTGATGTTTGAATGGCTGGAAGTCTCGTCGTATGGTTCCGTCGTGGTCTGGGGCATCGGCGGAATTGGACTGGACCTTGATCGCCGGAGCTGGCAGCTGGAAGTCATTGTGACTGCTAGTGGTCGATATCGACACTCCCTCCTCGGGAGTCCGGACAAAGCTCCCGTAATGTCGATTATCGCCAGACCCCGTCAAGGCGTCGCTCTCGTTGCGCCGCGGCGAAGGGGACGGAACGGGCTTCACTGTGGCCGCCGAGGACGCCGTGGTGGGGATTGTCGACGACCCATTGCCCTCGCTCCCGTCAGCGGTGTTGCGGCCGGAATCCCTCGACTTGCGGAACGTCTGTCGCGGCGTGACGGGTGGGAGAAAGGTCGCGGCCCGAAGCTGCCCAGCGATGTTGGGGGAGGCGTTGGCGCGGGCGATGGCTCGAGACACGGCCTTAACGTACTTCTTGCCGGCCTTGTAGTTGAGATACTTGATGCGCCATTCTACAAGCGCATAGGGAGTTAGTTACCATCCTTACAGCTGCCCTCGACAAATTGTAGAGCCGTTAGCCGGGGGGGGTTGGGGGTCGCGTGAGGAATTACCAGGCACAGCTTCTCGCTCGAGATCCTTCGCGAACTTCATGAGATCGGTTTCGTTGCCAGCACAGGCCTGGCGACTGCAGGGACGTCGTGGGGCATCAAGGTCGAGGCCTCGGAGATGCGACTGGTCGGCTTTTTGGCGAACTCGGAGGATGTCTCGCAGACATTTGTCGCACACGCCGTTGCCGCGTCGTCAACAGGTGAAGATCCGGCC
Organism: Ilyonectria robusta; assembly: GCF_021365365.1. Taxonomy (NCBI): domain Eukaryota; kingdom Fungi; phylum Ascomycota; class Sordariomycetes; order Hypocreales; family Nectriaceae; genus Ilyonectria; species Ilyonectria robusta. The sequence continues at coordinate 1,361,398 of NW_025764438.1, forward strand.
TGTGAGAGATCTCACCGCGTCAACGTGGTGCCCCTCCTGGTTCTGCGCTGGCAGGGGAGTCATTAGGGGGCAAGCCGGGGAGTTGGGCCGCTAAGATTTTGTTGCTTCCGGTCGTCAGTGCGCTGGAACTGGAACCATATTGGGAATAACCTGGCCAGTCAGGGCAAACGCATTCCATTTTCGCCGCCATTTTGTCCCGCTGATGATTAGTCCGTACCAAATAGGCACGTCGTTATCACCTGTAACAAGATGGAGAACGTCATTGGGGAAGCCACTACGGAGCATCTCAACGGTTTTCCGCCTTTCTGCAAACGCCTCAACTTCGGAGATGCCGCTATCATCTGCCCTGCTTTTCTTCTTATCGCATTCGGTGGGCCGATAAGTGCCACAAGTGTCTGATCTAATCTACCCAAAACAGCGCATGATGATCCTCGCTTCCGCTTCCCGAGATGATGGAAGCACCTGTCTCGACAGGGGACACGTCGATCCTGGTTTTTTAACTGAGACTTCCCTACTGCATCATCTTGCTGCGTAGAAGTTCCCACAGTAAGGAAACAACCTTTTGCAAATACATGTCCCATCGTGAACACCTCGGCTCGGCCCGTCCGTGATCACATGTACTCTGCACGGATGAGGTCTTGAACTGAGCTTCTCCCAAGAACAACAACACAATGATTTCCAGCAACGACTGAACAATCAATCAATTGCTGCATCTCCAGAACACCAAGAAGAACAAAGGGGAAATGGAACAAAAAGGAAATAGAACAAAGATGATCCTCGGAACACCGAACTGGAAATCCCTAAAATGCTGTCTATAAAGCTCAAGCAAATGCCGTCATGAAACTCCATCAAACTCCCTTCCATCCAGACACTGACCAGATTGAGAAAATAACTACCAACAACAAGTCGAAATCCACTTACACAACACAATGTGTCGATTGGAATACCTGTTTGCCATCTGCCTTTGCGCAGACCCTCATTGCCAGACCGAGAGCCTCATGATCGCGGGTTATCCAGAGTCGGGTTCGGACTTTTTCCAACGCCACGTCGATGGCCCGGCCATTTCGCAGTGGGCCAATTGCACCGATAACATAGGACATAATCGACCGTGCGTGAGAAGGGCGCTGAGGGTCGATATCTCCATGGAGGGCGGTCGGATTTGCTTGAAGTGCGCAGAAAATTGCAACAAGGCGTAAATGTCACAGAAACAGGCCACTGTCTATACAATGGAGCATGGGAGCGGATTGATGGTTGGTAAATAGTTAATAGAAGGGTGAATATTTCACTTTGTTTTTGTACGTTTCTGCATGTTACCTTGTGTTTCTGTATCGTGTCCTGTGCTTCTGTGTCTGCCGTGTCTTGCGATTCCGTATCTTGTCCTATGTTTCCATCGGTCTTTCACGTTGGCAGCGCTCCAACATGATTGGTCACCTCGCGCTTTTTGTTTAGGTCGCATTCGCCATGTTTTTCTCTCTTGGACAATGGCTACAAGCACGGCAGTTTCGAATAAACTGTTTTGAGCAAGTTGCATCAGTAGTGTGTACCTATCCACCGGCGAACGGGTGAAGTGGTGCTTAGGACTTGCATGGTTGATGCTGGGAGAGCTCCATGTAGCCGATCTCAAATCAATCTCTGTGCCGAATCCTACCCTCCCCAAAACAAACCCTCGCTAATTGATCATCAATATTATGATTTCTTTTCATGTGAGGATTGATCTGGACCGGCCATGTCCGGAAGGTTCCCGAAGTGTTGGCCTGGGTGAACACTGTCTTAGAAAATTGGCCACTAACACGGTCTGGGTGGCGACTCGCTTGGGCAATGCGACAGAGGAGCCGCCCAGATAAGATCAATTGCGATTGACCAACCTACTGATAACAGTGCAGTCTCCGGTAGGATGCGGACGACACTGATCTGATCCGATACCGAAAGTGAACTGCATCAATGACAAATAAAAACACCGTTTCAAGGGTAAACAAACCGTAAGTTTCCTCGTCCCCGCAGCATCATAACAATCATTGCCGGTGTAGAGAGCTTCAACGAATAGGCAGCTTCGGAAGCACAACAGCCTGCCAAAGTGCCTAGCTGAAGCTCTTTGCCGTTTGAAGACCCCCCGCATCGGTCAGGACGCTGCTGACCCCGGCACCCGACTGGCTGAGGAATTGGGACGAGGCGTGCGTGCAGCTGCGGGCACATATGTCAACAAACAAATGGCATGCGCATTCGCAAATCAGCGAACCGGATACTGACAGATCATGTCGAGATGCCTATCGGCTGGGCCGCGCCGGGTACATAGTACTTACTTGGCGGTGATCCACCGCCGCCAACCGCGAGGAGACATCCCCGGCTGCGAGGTGGTGCAGTAGTGTCACCCGCTGACTGGACCTGGCTAACATCGCGAACCCGGGCGGCCAGTCACCGGCCAACACACGGCTGGCGAACACTGGAGCTGCTGAGACTTTTCCAATTGAGGCGTGCCTGGAGCTGGAGCCCCACGCAGTTGGTTGAAAGCTGATGCTTATGGGGGCCTGCATGTGGTGTTGAGATCGGGCTCAGGTTCCTGATATCTGCCGGGACCCGGATGGGCTCGATGCCAAGGACTTGCTGGTTCGGTATGTATTCTGTGCCTGCTTTCTGTTCAAACTTCTCCGGAATGACATAGCTCTTTTCCTCGCCGACGATGGCGATCCGTTTTTGGGGTTGCATCCTGCCACTAATTATGACGACCTGATTTCGTCCGCATTCCCAGGCCATTGGAACCGGAAAAGCAAGCTTCTGGAGCCTTAACTGAGCCAAATATTGGTTGTCTCGCCAGATTGGGTCAGGCAGCCACAGTGCCAGCTAGGATGCACCTCGATCACACCGCCCAAAGCGGGATGTTGCCTCACTGAGGCTGCTCGGCAGGTACACCACGTCGTGGCACAACGAATCCGGGTGCGCTAGGTACGCCGATGTTACTCAACACTTCCCATTGCATCCAAGAGTGACAGGAAACAGGGATGGGCTGATTATGTAGACAGTGCCCTGGAAAGTTCGCCGCCATTGTTACATAGAGTTTCCAAGGAACCTGCCTCTTCGGCGTGGCATTCTCAGACAGATCGAGATCTGAAAAACGCCATGGCCCATGTCTCGGTCTTGTTGTGAGTCGATTTCCCGGGGTTTGCTTTTCGCGGGGATCCATCGGCACGGAACCACCGGCATGGCGGCGCTCTGAACAGGCGAGGTTGGTTTGGGTTGTGCGCCAGGTTGCTGAGACTCTGGGGATCCCTGGCTGCTCCGACTGGACGGGCTTTGGGACGAGGCGGAGTGTGCAACAGACGAGAGAGTTGTCGTTTCCATCGCACATAAGCTTTCCTGCGAGTGGTTTTCGAGTCGTCCGCACCTGTGAGCGCGGCTGGACTACGAACCTAATTAGTTGCTTAGTCGTGGAGCTAGTTACAGGTGTTGGCAAGCCATCGGGCGCCCTGACGTTTAGACCGATCCAGACCACGCGAGATGGCGCCGCGGCGAGGGCAGCGAGGATGTTCCTTGATTTCCTACGGCGATTGAGCTGGACCATTTCTTGCGACATGCTGAAGCCGGAGCGAAGGGCGAAAGCGAAAGCAGACGCTGGATCTTCGCTTGCAGCCCCCGGCCCGAAGCCCAGGACTGCAATTGCCGGATAGCGTCGAGGGAGGATGCGACGGAACAATGCAGGCTGCATTCCAAAGTTGGCCAGCACGGCGATGACCGAATCACGACCCACGTGGAGATGCGGGCTTACTACATATGTACGCGCATGGGTGTTTGGTCGTGCAGTTGCAGGCAGAGCCACGGCCGCAGAGCCCAAGGCGGTGGATTGACACGCGAGAGGCGAATGGAAGAAAAGTGTGGAGGATGTGCTGTCACCTTGTTGGTGTTATAGGCCGTGGCGCCCATTATCCAGTTGACAGCACAAAGGTTGGTCGAGAGGAACGCTGACGGTGGAATGACGCGCCCTGGGGGACTGGCGACTGGTGACGGGCTACAGGTGACTGGGAACAGCGATTCTCAACTCTCCACTCGGTTGTGGATTTGCCCGATGCGGTCTCGTCGAGAGTTTCCTCGACCAAGCATCATCTGATCTGGCGCAAGGGACGCACGTCGGTCAACGGCCATGAGCCAAGCAGCATGATTCCGCTGTCACAGGGGGCTTCAGGACCAGCCCGCCACATCCCTGCACACATCCCGCGACCTCCAGCCCCGGCGATGAACGGAGCTCGAGGGGCTGAAGAAGATGCAGAGAAAAAGCAGGTAGTAGCAAGCCTCTAATTAACTTAATGGCTGCGCTGGACCCAACGAGCGAGACACGGGCGATGTCGCTGGTCCCCATCCAGCCTAGGAGCCAAGAGCGGGCTTGCTTTAGAGGTGGATAAGCTCAGCTGGGCAGGGCTGGGAATGTACTCCGCACATGGCAAATGGGTGCAGACGGCAAAATAAAATAAAAAATGCGTGCCTCTGGCTCCGTATGGCATGTTCCCGCCAAATCGTCAGTTTAGGCTTGGGGTGGCCAGGGAGACCCAATTGATGTCGAGGGGGCGCGATAGCGGTGCATGTACATGAACTGCACGCATGGGCTGAGCAAGGTTTTTGGTACGCGCGCGTGGTGGGTGGTAATGATGGCGGGCGGCGGTGGCGGCAGCGGTGGTGGTTGTGGTGGTGCCGACTGTTATCGGATCATATCATGGCAGCTGAGTGAGTTGGACAATGATGGGGAAAATCACTCAGTACTAGCGACACTGATGGGATTTCCGGTCCAGGTCCATCAGTTGCGCATTGCTTGGGATTCCCTTACATACGCAGGTTTCGCTGCCCTGGCCCGATGTTTCAACTCCGGGCAGCTTCCATGTCGATGGGTGCCAGAACTATGTAAGCCGCATGTCGCCGACTGAATGTTCCCTGCAACGGCACGGCGCAGCCAGGACAAGAGGGAGGTGACGACGAACGCAATTCGGCATCTGGCCGGCTGCAAATCCTTGGTCCTGTCCCTCGGGTGCCAGTGCTGAATCGAATGATCTGTTCCAAGGCGTGGAGACATTTGGCTTCATGTGCATCAGATCTTCCGCAGTGACACCGTGGTCCTGGCCAACGAGATAGGCCGGGCTCCCCCGCGAAGTAGACATGTTCGAGGGGTTTGCTGGAGATGGCCCAGGGCGGCCCGCACCCCGGCCTTTGATGAATCACCAGCACCAATGCCAATGGAGATATCCCTCACCTGGGCCTTTTGGTGTGAGTGACCGTCACTGACCCCGGCCGCGTTGCTCCATGTCGGATCACATCTCCTCTCGTGGGACCTTGGTTGCAGCATTGCGTCACCGGCCTCATTATCCCTGACATTAAGGTTGTCCATGATGTCTTCCGGCTGACGGTAGCTTCCTCGGGCCCGAGTGATATATGCAAGACGATGGGCGAAACAAGAAGCGAGGCATCGCAGCTATCATCGTTGGAGCGTTGGAATTATCGAAACCTTGCTCCAGGCGGCGGGCACGTAGTAGATTCGTCGGGGGGCTCCAGACCTGGTTCTAAGGTTCTAGCTGGCTCCTTGCTAATTTGCGTGCTAACCAACCCCCACCCGCATCTGGATCTAGGGAGCGAGGGAGAGATAGATTGAACCAGAGTGCCGTTGCGGTAGCGCAGCGCAACAAAGGGCGGTGCTTGGCATGGCACCTTTTGGGACGATTCTTTCACTCGATGTCACGCCTCGCCCTTATTCACCCTTACTCACCCTTACTCACCTCACGCTCGCGGTTAGCCTGGCCGACAAAAGAGCCACAGGCCCAGCCAGACCGTGAACTCGCCGGCATGGAGCCAACCCGACTAGAACATAGACGCACGGTCAGCGGGGATGTTTGGACCTGGGGACCTTTTTTCCCTTCTCCCTCCCGGATCGTCGGGGGCCTACGTGTAGCAGTTACATGGATGGCCACGTAAGGAGGTAGGCGGCTTCTTGAGTGAGGGCCAGGCCGGGGCGACGAGAGAACAAGGGAGGGGAATGGGGTCAAGGGCATTGTTCGTTACTGCGATTGCCATTCCGGTCAATCAATCCCACGTAGCAGGTTGTAGTCGGAAACACGGCGGACCAAAAGCGGCTACAAAGAATTTAGGAGTAAGCGTCTGCCCAGGTGCCGCTGGCGCTGGCGCTGGCGCATGACATCACAGCGGATGGTGCGCTGGTGGTGCGCTGATTGGATCCCGGCCGCTCCAGGGATCTCGGGCCAGTCACCTCCCGGCCTGGGACCCCCGCGCCAGAGCCGGCGAGAGTGCGCCAGCGACAGGCCTCTTTCTCAGCTTGGGCACACAGGAGCGCCACGGCCCACTGCTGTCGACGCCGGCAGGGCTGACTCCTTTGGCTGTTTGGCTGGGAATGCCATTAGTTGGGGGCTTCTCCAGGCGGAACCGTGGACGTCCAGTAACATGGCATGTCGGCTCCCCCGCCGGGCCAGCCCTTGAAGTTTCGGAGGTTTATTGCAGGAATGGAGAGAAGAAGCGCGCGGTACGTACCCGGGTTGTAAACGTAAAGTAAGTTAAAGTAAGGTACGGAGCAAAAGTCAGGCCGAAACAGAGATCAGCCAGTGCCACGGGAACAATGGCCGGAGTCGTCCACGGGTCTGTTGCAGAAGTGCCCTGAGGTAACGCACAGGCAGGCCAAGCCAGGCCAAGCCAGGCCAAGCCAGGCCAATCCATCACGACCGGCTGAAACTGGATAGCACGGCAGTCGTCTGGGCGAGCGTGGTGATGAGGGCCAAGCCGGCAGCCAAGCGTCGACAACCCATGGCACTCTTTGCGTAAGGACGTCAGGACGTCAGTACCTCTTGTCCTTGTTTAGCGGCGTGAGTGCTGAACGCACGCCGCTAGCGCGCTCGAGCTAGGCCTTCACCTCACCTACCGGACCCTAGCGGTGATCCACCTGCAGGCGACTACCCACTGGAACCCACCCACGCTGCGCGCCTCCCCCCATGCAACGTTGGACTGACTGGGCTGCCCGCCTGGCGGCTCCGGCCCTGCTGAGTGCTCCAGGTTCCTTCTTGTTGACGCCAACACCCACCACCGCGGCTGGGATTCTTTCTTCCTCTTCTCCTCCATCCCAGCTTCGGCGATAGCCTTCAACTCATCGTTAATCCCCCAGACTCGCGCTGTGCTAGTTTGTTTGGGCCTTGACCACGCTGGCCGGCTCCTGACCTCGAGCCCTGGACCCTCCGCTGTGCTGTCGCGCCGTCAGCACCGTCTCACTTTCCGCCGCCCTCTGCCTCAGTTTTACGACCCCGTTTTGTCCCATTTTGTCTTGGGACTCTGGGTCCTCCTGTCAGCTTCGCGCCGCGTCCGACGGGGCAGACCCAGACCCTCCCTCCCTCGCCCAAGCCAGCGCAAACACGCCACGAGCCACGACATTTAAGAGTCGCCGTCTCCCTCGCCCGCGCTTGTCTCCTCCGCCATGTTGGAGCCCCAGGGTATGAGAGGGCCATTGGACCAGACCAACGCCTACGGCCACTCTCGCTCTCGAACAACATCCTCCAACGTCTTCCCGATGCAACTACAGCATCCCCCAATGCCCACCCACCTCGCCCAGCCGGGGCATAACCCCCAGCACTCCCGGCGCTCTCCCTCCGTCAACACCTTCAGCACCGCATCGAGCATCCCGCCGCCTGCCGCCTACCGCACCAACTCGAACACCGAACTCCGGCGATCCATCTCCAGCCGCTCCGGTGGCAGCCCCCAGCCTTCTGGCTATGTCGCCCTCCTACGCAAGCAAAAGGCAACGGTATGGTGCGATCGAGCCCAGTATGAGGACCCACGGATAGCCGCCCAACAGCGGGCTGCAAAGATGCGCGCCACTCTCGAGGTTACCGGCGGTGCTCGCCCCGGCGCTGGTGGTGCTCCAGGTCGTACTAGCACTGGACTCGGCACCACTGGCAAGGTCTCTGCCAAAATCCCCAAGATTCGACACCACGCAAAGACGACGCCTGATGCCGGCTACGCCATGGGCGAGAACCACGTCGGCGTTGGAGGAGTGCCCATGCGCCTGAGCGCTACCGAAGTCGAGGGCGAAAGTAGCGAGGACGAGGACATGCCTACCATGGGTCGCCCACAACATCGCAGGACCGGCAGCAGCGGACGAAGCAGCACCGCTAGTGGCCGCCGGGGGCTCGCCTACAGGACTTCAGGTGGCATGGGGAGCCAGAGCAGCCGGCGGTGGAGCCCTGGCGATACCCCTGAGCGGACTGGCAGTATGGTGGATGCCATGCCCGAGGATATTGTCGATGACGCAGCTAGCGGCAAGGCACAAAGTACGAGAAGCGGCAGCAGCGCTGAACGCGCTGACAATGTCGGAGAGCTCGGAACTGCCCCCAGACTCGCCGCCAACTCTCTCATGCACTCGGCGCTTACGAGAGAAAAGAGCGTCAAAACCGCAGAAGAGCTTAAGAGGCGCGGAAGCGTCGACGAGCGAACATCCACCCTTACCTCTGGCCGCCTTTTCATTGCCAACCCCGATTAAGGGGATGATACCCAAACTCACATACCCACAACACGAAGACTCGGAGAAACGCAGTTTTAGTTGCGGTTCATTCGTTCAATTTCTCTCTGGACCTTCGATAAGGCCCTTTGCATCGGTCGGCGTTAGCATTGGCTTGCTTTTTTTGCTTCCTCTAAAAAATCTACCGTCGTTTTTCCTGGGTCCTGATACCCCGATGATTTATTTTGAATCCTCTCGCTACTGTGTACCTAATAGTTATATGGAGGGGCTATGTGTGTAGTTGGAACAGGGTCCCCAAGCGTTGACGGAAAGGCTTGATGTTCCAAAGATACCTATACAGCAGGAGTCAAAACAACCGCATGGTTAATGAGAATACATTCGCTTGACATTCAAGTAACAACCAAACGACTCAATGGTGTGAAATTCCGAAGAGGCCTCTCACCTCGTGCGTGGGGCAGCTGAAGTGAAGAGATCGTCGGCTCCCTCTCGTATCCACAGAGTCCCGAGTTCCCTCTCCGCAACACTGATCGTCGCAGTGACGTTGCGGGCGCCTAGTCGTACCATGTGGCCCAGCTGAGGAAAAAGATCCAGTCGTTTCCGTTCCCGGACAGGCTTTGTTGTCCATCTCTAGCCCGTAAAACGTCATCTGCCGATCTCCATTTTGACCATCAGTACTCCGTAATGGCATCGCGGATCCCCCATGGCGCCAAGATGTTTGGTTTGGTTTAGCCGCAAGCGCGTAGCCGAGGGGAGGGGTGCCTGGATTGGATCGCTGAGCCACAGTCCCCCGCCGGCAATTAGCCGTAAAGTGTGGCGTGTGTCGTGTCAGGCAGTAACGCGTAAATCGCCTGCCCCTGTGGCGCCAGATTAACGCGACCGCGTCTTCCTGACCTCCGAGGTCAATGCTTCCTTTCAACATCCTGCTCTGACATGTCACCCGAGGTCTCGTGAAGGTGTGAGACCGTCAATTGTTCTGCAAAGGGCTTGCCTGAGACCCTTGTTTGAACCTATTGTTCTTAATTTAATCCTTACGTTGCCTATTCTTTGTTCTACACACTGCCCTGATACCGACCTCCACCTAACCGCCGACCGTGAGATCGCCTTCACATCCACCAGAACTGCCTTCCAGATCGCATTATCGAGAGCTCGCAAGCTCATGCCGATCCAGATGCCGCTGATCGAAATGTCCCCCAACATCCAGGAGTCGGAAGCTATGGGCCGGAAGCGAAGCCACGAGGAGTTCACCGACGACGTTGTCAAGGTGGAGGGTGTCGAAGATACCAAAGCATCCGTGAAGGGAAAAGCACAGGTCACCATTGACTCCTGTGAGCCTCTTCTTGCCCTTGACAATGGAAAATTGCTGACTTGATAGTTTTGCCTCGCATTACCGAAGCTGGCGACCAGCCCTCCCCCCAAGGATCGCCCGACCTGACGGAAGCCGGGAGCAGCACTCCTGCCCGAGAGTCACCATCTCCCCAGACCCCAACAACGAATTCTGCAGCACTGTCTTCTGCTGTGTCCCTTCTGAAATCGAACGTCATCGCGTGCTCCAGCACTCAATCAAAATCGACAGCCAACCCCCCTGCGAAGCGAAAGCGCCTCACTGCTGCGGAAAAGTCAGCACGCGACAAGGAGCAAGCCGAACAGAAGAAGGAGCGTGAAGAGGCAAAAGCCGCAGAGAAGGAGGCAAAGGCCGCAGAGAAGGCTGCCAAGGCAGCAGAAAAGGCTAAGGCGGAGGAGGAGAAGGCTGCTAGAACGAAGGAGAAGGCCGCCGAGAAAGCCAAAGCAGACGAGGAGAAAGCAGCCAAGGCCAAAGAGCGCGATGATAAGAAACGCAAGAAGGAAGAAGAGCAGAAAAGACTGCAGGATGAGAAGGACAAGAAAGCTCGGAGCCAGCGTACACTGGGCAACTTCTTCAAACTCCCCAGTACTCCAAAGAAGCTGGACAGTACTTCCAGTCAGGATGACTCCAAGAACGACGCCAGCCCCGTTAAATCAGCCCGCAAAGCGTCCCAGACTGAGTATGAGAAGCTGTTCAAGCCTTTTTTCGTCAAGACACACACCAAGGTGGCTCCATTGGGTCCGCAAATGGATGACGAGACGCGGGAGGCCAAGTCGAAAATTTTGGATGAATGCATTAGTGGTCAACGGAGTGCGCAGGTTACTAGCATTTCTTTCGACGCCGTAACCCTGTTTGCGTTGCCTGGCAAGCCCCCGAGACGAGGCAAGCTTCATCATCCAGTTAGGCACATCATGGAGCAGGTTTACAAGGAGACAGAGAAGTCGGACAATTCGGATCCCGATCACGCCAACAAGATTATGAAGGAGGCCCGCCAGAAGCTTGTTAAAGTTCCCATGAAGGTCATTGCATTCTCTCAGGATGTCCGGCCACCATACTACGGTACAATGACTTTCAAACCATTCGCTCTTGGGCAGGGAAATATGAGCCAGTTGGCCCGTAAGCCCACAGGTCGACGCTTGCCACTCGACTACGATTATGATTCGGAGGCTGAGTGGCAGGAGGAAGAAGGCGAGGATCTGGATATGGACGATGATGAAGAGGAGCTGGACGACGAGGACGACATGGAGGAATTCTTGGACGACTCGGAAGATGCCGGTTTATCTCGACGCATTTTCGCCAACGCATTGGAGCCAGAGAGTACAGGCATATGTTTTGAAAATGGGGAAAGTGTAGCCCTGAACCAAACTGTCTACGACCACAGGATGGAGTTTATGCATGGTGAGTACATCATAAACCACGGACAAGAATAACCACTGACTCGTTATTTAGATGGACTTGAACAAAGTTGGGGCATTGATCCGTTCTCGACCGAATACTGGGAACCTGAGCCAAAGACTAAGACGGCGAAAGTTGGCAAGTCCGGGGAGTCGACGACCAAGATGCCACCTCCTTCTGCACCAACCAATGCATTCGCAGCTTTGGCTGGCGGAACTGCGGCAGCTGATGCACCAAAGCTGGTGAAGAATGAGCTCATGGATGACGTGAAGAGAGCTATCCTCCGTAACTCGGAACTATCCAAGGTCGGGATCGAGGATGTCATCTTTCAGCAGTTCCGAACCAACGCCTCGAGAACCGAGGTGAAGAACACGCTGGTGCACGTAGCGGAGAGGCAAGGAAAAGGTCGACAGAAGACATGGGTGCTGAAGCCTGGGCACGGGATTACTTCATCTTGATGAAGCAACGATATGGGACGGACGGAATGGAACCACTAGGGATTAACTGCTGTTTAGCGCCGGAGTGTCGGGGTCTTGATTTGAACGGGTTGTTTTATTAACGGAACTGAATGGAACTGGGAGGGACGCAAGGGAATGCTTGCGGACATGTACATCTAGATTGCTGTCGACAGATGTCATGGGTATCTTGGCACGCAATAGATATAAATACAACTCGGGGCCGTACTGCAATAGAGTATAGGCAGGCCAAGACATTGCAATTTGTTATCATGATGAATGCGATGACTGCCATGACGTGTCTCTGATTTGATCTTCGCATCTGGCCTGGGATTGACTACCCAATCCAATGCGCTAAATGGCATGTGCATATCCGTTGCAGTTTCTGAGTGGAGTGCCATGTCATCGGTGCTGGGTCTAACTCGGCCGGGATGGACGGAGCGGGCCCAATTTTGATGCCGGGAACGCGCCCCCTGACGCCTCGACGCTTGCCAACCCCATTCTCGAGCATTGCGTCGTCATTCCGACAAAACCAAAACAATTCAGCGCGAACCTCGACGGAAAAACCTGCCACATTGCACGACATTCACGGCGTCGAGCCATTGCCAATCGTACGCCTTCCTCGGCTTCCGACTGTGCGTACCTGTTGCGTCAGCCCTTACGCAGTCCCGTCCTGCATTCCGCGCCACCAGCTTCCGTGATACCTCACCCAGCCCGCCGAACCCACCCGCAATGATAATTCGACTGCGATAACTTCACCCTCGCGCGCTCTGTTCCTGCTCTTCCCGCGTCCCTGGCTGCGCGACATGTGCGCTCGCCTAGCATGGACGATCCCTGGGGCTCCCCTTGGACCGCGGCCGACCACGCACCCCCGAAGATAGACTTCCCAGCGCCGCCGCCCAGCGCGCACTTCTCGGCCTCGGCCGAACACAGCCCGCAGCGCGTCTCGCCGGCCCGCACGCCGTGGGACGACGACGATGCCTGGGGCGGCTGGAACGAAACCGCCAGGGACAAGGACAGCCCGCGGTGGGGGAGGAGTCCGGGGCTGCGGCCCCAGGATGCTGGCGGCAGCGGCAGCGGCCCGGCGTCGAGACTGCCGTCGCCTTCGCCCGATGCCTGGGGGCAGTTGGCCATGCTGGAGACGGCTCGGATGAGGAAGGACGAGAAGAATGGCGACTCGGCCATCAGTCTTGTTGAGGGGGTGCGTCGAGAGGTGTCGCGTGACAGATATCTGGCCCCGAAATCGATCTTCAACGACCCCAAGGAGAGTGTGGAGGATATGGCGCCAAAGCCTCGCCCAAAGGCTTCCATTGAGAGCTTCAATGCGCCCGCCACCGAGGAAGAACCGCGTCCGAGTTCACCAGACCTTCCGCCTGGGCCGGCAATTCGAATCGATACCCAGGCAAAGACCTCACGGCAACCGTCCTTGAAGGTTCAAAGTCTCGTGGAGATGTACGATGGGATAGCGAAGCGAAGTCACAGCGCATCTCCCATCGATCCTTCTTTGAGGAAGACACCAAGCACTGCCTCGCTGGTCGAGGGGCTAGTGGTGGAGCCCACAGAACGGGAACCCGAGTCACTCGATCTTGGGCCGGTTGTGGACCCGCCGAAGGCTTTCGAACAAGAATTGGACGTGAAGGAGACACTGCCGTCAGTCCCTGTGGACGATCTACCGCCTTTTAAAGAACCCCTAGTTACGGAGGATAGGCTGCATGTGGAAGACACCGCACCTGTGGACGTGCCACTGGCTGTGGAAGAGCCAGAAGAGTTACTGCCTGTGGTCGAGCTGGCTCAACCCAAATCAGCGTTGGAGGTCGCAACGAGCTCTCAAGAGCTAAAGAGCGAGAGAGAACATAAGGAGGCTCAAAGCGAACTTGGTCTCCCTGAAACAACACTTGATGAGATGCCCCAACGACCAACACACACACGGCTGAAACCACCAAGCACACCTTACGCAATCGACATGACCAAATTAGACGACCTCTTCTCATTCGTGGACACGTCATTCCCCCCGCCAGAACCCGTGCCGGACGTCATCATTGACGACACCTTTGCCTCAATTGAGGAGCGCAAGACCTGGTACCGCATTTCCCGCCCTGGCTCGCTCCGGAAACACAATCTGGGTGACGACGAGAACTACGTGCGCATCAATTGGGGCACATCAACGCTGCGGGGCGAGGGCATTGTGATTGTGCGACGGTGGATGGAAGAAGACTCGATTGCTGGACGGGTTGTGCTTGGTCGTCGAATGGGGAGCGCTACGTCTGGCAAGATCTTCAACTGGGACTCGTCTGCACCACCCGCGGAATTCTCAATTTCGGAGTTGTTCAGTCGGAAGAGCCATTCTAGGCATACGTCAACCAATTCAAAGGCCACCATCGCCTCGCCCACGACGCCTGCGTTCGGGTGGAGCAACGGCCCAGTAGCACCGCTGACGGTTGCCATTCCTGCTCCCGAGTCGCATGTGTCTCCAAACACTGAACAAAGCCCGACGGTGAAGACTTCTCCGTCACCGGTGGTACCAGTGATACAGCCTATCGCTAAGCCAAACTCAACTATCCAACCCATCCCGTCACCAACATCAGCTCTAGCACAGCCTCCTACCACGGCCAAGTCAGCTGGCAGCAGTCAAACTGGGGACGGGAAGAGTAGCGATGAAGATGACGAGGATGATGACTGGGGTGAGATGGTGTCTTCGCCAACAGCGGATTCGAACGGGGGTTTTCCTTCTCTCGCGGCGATTGCGGAGACTAGGAGTGAGACAAACGGGGTTAATCTTTCCAGACCTTCAAGTATTGTTCGGCCATCGGGCGAGTTTATTGGCTCCAGGTTGAAGCAGACAATGTCGGCAGCAGATTGGACTGATGTTCCTCGTTCATCGTTTGATGCTCCGCCTTCCCAAGGGCTAATCCCCCACAGCCAGTCCAAGTCGTCAACCACGAGTTGGACCGACACGAACCGCTTTTCCATCGATATTCCGGCTTCCCAAGGATTCCTCCCTGCCAGCCATTCCAAGTCATCTAGAACGAGTTGGACCGGCCTGGCACGATCCTCCCTAGACGGAGCCCCGTCTGAGGAGTTTATTCCCAATAAAGTAAGGCCACCACCACTCAAGGACCAAAGCAGGCCAAGTTCATGGGCCTTTGGGAATGTGGATTTCCGCGATGGTGCCCCCAACCCAGTCCGGCCGATCAAGGACCTCCCTCTCTCTACACGAAAAGCTCTGACACTGTTATCCAAACCTTCAGACGCCCCGGAACTCGAATTTCCTGCAGAGCATGCCTCTCCTGTCACCACCTCCCGCGGTTCACCGCAGCCCCAGACGCCATCAATAGATAACTCCGAAGACGACGAAACCGTCGCGAACATTCTCCGAGATCTCCCAGATCTATCATACATGTTACGATAATACGAAGCTGCGTTTTTGACGACACGGGGCCACGAGAAGGGCCAAGCCAGGGGCGTTGGAAGCATGGTCGAACACGAGCACACACGACCGGTGATGAAAGTTGGATATGCGGTTTCTTGCATAGCTATCGATGAGGGATTGGAGATGATGTACATTTAACCATTAGTGGCGTTTTCCTTTGGTGTTTGTGTAACGCGAAGCGTTTGTAGTACCACAAGAGAAACTTGGGTGTCCCAAGCAAAAGTTAACCTGCTGATCGAGGACTCTTTGCTGAGCCAAGATGATATCATGTTTGCTGTTTAAGATGCTCGCGACACTGCCCATTTAGTTTAAACCCGATAGGGACCAGTTTGGTGAGGCTTCAATCGCAAATTCGAAGCCATTGAGTCATTGAACTACCCGATACTCCAACGTGTGCATTGGACCGACGGTATGTTGTTGGGTGCGCAGGTTCAGGGTAGCGCGATACGCGCAACAGCATGATGGCGGCAGGAGGCCCAACATGCAGTCTTTCACACTCTCCGAGAAAGGAACATCGGCGCTAGGCCTTTCCGGAGAATGGTTGTATGGTTGGACAATATGCCGTGATGGGAGTATTAATATTGATAATTATTAAGAGTGTTTAAATCTGTATCGCAAAGGACGGATATGTATGGAGTTTGAAATTTGGAAGAAGGAAGATTCAGAAACAAACATTGGACGAACAGGAGCCAGGGAAGACCTTTTTTTCCTTTTTGCTCTACTGAATATCAGTGGCTCAAAGCCATACAGTATTTTCAAACATTAGAGATAAATAGTAAGTGCTACACCCCGCACCAGAAGAGATGATAACTGAACAACAAGGTTGCTGCATACTGGTCTTTACCTTAAGTTTTAATTCAACCCTTCTGACTTTATCCCTGGTATCTGCAGTCAACTACCATACTGTCTGTAGGTAACTAATCTAACTAATCTAACTTCTGCCTGCTCCCTCAAGGTGAGCAAGTTGCCAGCGTACGGTCCCCAAAAAATTTGGGTTTTCCACAATTCAAGTATTCCCTACCCAATGCTTCCACGATGACTATATATCAAGCTTTTCAGCTTGGAAAGTTAAATCTGTATCAATATATAAGTAGTTGGCCTAAGAAGCCGAGCCCTCACTCTTTCGCTCCCTCATGCATCACCTTTCCTATCAAGAAGTAACGATGCCTTTTTCCGTGAACCGTGGTCGGTTCGGCTGACCCAGCAAACCCTGCAGCCATTGCATACGCAACCAGAAACCACAACAAATCAACTTCATCTCCTCAAGCTCAATAGGAACATCCTATCATTACTGGAACAAAGCTGACGCCAAATTGACCTATCTTAGCAACCTGGACCGGTCAACCTAGTGCTGCTGGGTTGCCTGGCCGTCTCTATTACAGCCTACGACCAGAACCTCAAGACCTTCTGCCGCAAACGAATATCAGGCACGAAGCCCTTCGAAATGCGGTCACAAGCAACACGACCAATAAAAAACGGAAGAAGCAACCAACTATAGCACTAGCATTTAACCAGTCAAAATGCCGTTCCGCCTTACGATACAGACCGGCAAGGTCTGCCTGAATAACCGCTATATCAACAGCTTCCGCTTTGACCTGCAGAATATGATCCAGGCTGACCCAACCCTACTTCCAACGCTGCAAATTGGAACTTGAAAGTCCGGCTCAAAGATATCAAAGAAATCCACATTGACCGACCCAACGACATATATATAGCTCAGTTACTGATCTTTGGCTACTATACCATTCAAGAGCTAGCTGATCCAGACCTATACCAAGGATATAAAACCGTCCATCGACATGATATCAGATATCTGTATGACCCGAAAGACAACACGGATAGAGATGAATACAGGAGGAAGAGACCAGCTAGCTCTTGAATTGAATAGCAGCCAAAGATCAGTAACTGATCTAGATATATGTCGTTAGGCCGGTTGATTTGAATTTCTTCGATATCTCTATATCCGGACTTTCGAGCTCTAATATGCAGCTTTGGAATAAGGGTTGGGTCAGCCTGGATCAGATTATACAGGTCAAAGCAGAAGGTATTAATATAGGGATAATTATGAGTGATCTCGTCGGTCGGAACTATAAGGCGATATGCAGATATCTTATTTAATTGGAAGTTGGTGCGGTAGTTGGGCTGTGGTGTGTAAGGCTGGCCGGAATACAAGAGGTAACCAGTTAGACTAGAAACCTTAGTCTGTCGAAGTAAACCGTTGAATTTTGAGTGGACTGGGTATGAAGTCTGTATTATTGATTCTATTGTTGGTATTTCTGTCGAGCTCCCAGCCCCCCTCTGAGTATGTCTGTACTAGAGCCCCCTAACCTCTTGATATTTATTAAACCAACTTCAGACCAACGTTGACATATCAACCGCAACTAATCCACTGACTAGACGAATTTATCATGGTTAAGCGACCCGACGTTGACTGAGGACTCATTTTCGCTCACCGAATTCCCAAAACCTGGTTGTTTTTGTAGAAAAGGGTGCGTGTGGGCTCAATGAAATGTACCGGGTGCCCAACTTCTCACATAAAATTGAGCCAGGCTTGCATTGTGATTGCACCTTGTGTTTGGTAGTAAACTTGCTGAATTGTCACAACAGCGATGAGTCATACGTTGATTATCAGAGCCATCGCAAGTAGTTTACACCCACGGAATCTTCAATGTCAAGGCTCAGACTGGAACTACCATATCAATCGTTAATTATACCAAACATGCCTTGGTAATTAATCACACAAGGTATCACAATCCAGTACGTGCAATTACAGGGCAAGCGTTGGCAAACGTCGATTTATTGGAAAGTATATATACATGCTCCGTTAGGTGATACCGACCAGGTCTCATATACATTCCATAACTTGGGCGGATCTCATAAAGTTAGTAGTCTAAATAGAAATTAATCTAGTGCCGGAGCGGCTTGAAGAGAATACACAATATTAGTATGGGCGATCTAGAACTTGCGCGACTCCCACTCCGTAGCAGCCCCCAAGAAGGGACCGATTCCACGGAGGTCGTTCTGCACAAGGCCAATGCTTGAGTAGTACTGTTACATGTTAGTATTGTTGAGTAAACATATGTGATCCGTTTGAAACTTACTGTGAAGGTGGCGTTGCTTCCCAGGCTTCCAACTTCCACGGTGCCCTCCCAGTTGATCGTGCCATCATCGTTGGAGGAGACGAACTTGTCCACAAGGCTCTTGTAGGCCTTCTTGGCAGTGCTGGCATAGGTCTTCTTGTCAAGGATTCCCTGGTTCAGGCCCTGGAGGAAGCCAAAGGTGAACATGGCACTGGCACTGCTCTCGATGTAGTTGCCATCGACGTCCTCGTACTGCCTGTCCATAATGTTCCACCAGCCGCCAGTCTCGTCCTGGTGGTTCTTGAGGCCCTGAGCCTGGCCCTTGAAGTACTTGATGAACCTGGCACGGGCAGGGTGGCTCTTGGGGAAGAGGTTGATGACTTCCAGCAGCGCCATGAAGTACCAACCATCAGCGCGTGCCCACACCAGAGGGGCAGCTCCAGTGACGGGGTCGGCCCAGACAGCCACCTTGCTCTCGTCGTATCCGTGCACCAACAAGTTGTTGGACTTGCGAGTCCACTTGTCGATGTTGTCGAATTGCAGGGCAACATCAGCCCAAGCTGACTCGTTCTTCGGCTGGAAAAGCGAGACATACTTGGCGTAGAATGTATCTGCCATGAAGATTCCGTCCAGCCACATCTGATTGGGGTAGGTAGGGTCACGGTGCCAGAGCCCGCCGGTTGGTGTTCGGGGATGCGAATCTAGGAGAACCTTGATATCGTCTGCGGCAACCTTGAACTTCTCCTCTCCCGTCTCCTCGTACCACCAGAGCAAGTTGTTTCCAAGTCGGTAGTTATCAAGCGAGTGCTTGGAGTAGGTGTAGCTGGCAATGGAGCCATTTTCAGCCACCAGCCTGTCGACCTGGTCACGATAAAAGTTGTACACAGTCTTGTTGCCCGTGAGTTCGTAAACGTTCTCTAGGCCTGTGTAGAAGGTGGCCTGGCTGTAATGAAAGGATGGAGTAACACCGCGACGGATCTGAGAGTCGGTCAACCACCGCGCGTAGGACGCACTGCTCAAGGGGGTAGCAGATGCGCCGGCGGCTAGTAGGACGAGGGAAGACTTCATGATGACGGCTGTGGAAATCGGAATCAGGTTGAACAAGATGATTGAGTCCGAAGTGAAATCACAACGGAGCAGCTGCTGGAGGTTTAATACAAAATGTCACCCAGGCAGTTTATTTACCTACTTTTATTTAGGCTTTTCCGAGTTTCAGGGGAAATTCACGAGGGAACCATCAGCCCACCCTAAATGCAACGCTACCTCACGTATGAAAAACAACTCAATAGCACCCGGAGCTCAAATGGCAGGGCAAACAACGCGAGCTGCAGGACCTGCAGGACTACATCTAATTTGGCCTGAAACAAGGACATCCGCATGCCTCCGAGTTGTGGAAGAACACGGTCCGACTCTGGGATCAGGGGGAATGGCAGCTCTGTGGAGCTCGACCTCGGGGGGCGGGTGCAGGGATCCAGGAGTTGGACCAACGCATGCCGGAGGATTGCCAGTTCTGTGCGTTGACCCCAGTCGACTTTTCCTATGGAGTTATGTGTCCGATCTGGGTGACGTGGTGTTTTATTAGAGCTGTGGTTAATTTCTCGACTTCTCTGTTCAACGATGTTGGCCTTAAGTAGTGCTCGATGCGCGCAAATCACCAACCCCCCTTCAAAGTCGCCTCAGAGACGAGAAAGCAGTCTTCGGAAAAGCTACTCTTGGCCGGAGCTCAACCTAATTGATACCCTCAGGCCTAATACGGACACCTACTACACGAGCAGAGCTAAATGCGAGCAGGTGGCGTGTCAAAAAACACAGCAAAGCTAACCGCAATGAAAGAACTAACGCCAAGTCGCTTCGGAATAATTTAGGCTGTTCAAGCTTCTGACATCATTTCTCCGCAAATTAGCGGCCTAGATACAAGCATACTTATAGAGTTGAGTTTATACTTTCACTACCGTGAAGTGTGTGCATTCCAGAACATGAATGCGCTCAACAGCAGTGCTCTACCGTCAATCATTTTTATACCATTACCCAACCCAGATCGGCGTTGCTACGTTATTTTACACTGGATGCTACCACGTAGCACTCAAGAAAGAGGGTGACTAGGGTGGCTAGGTAGAGCCTCAAATTAATAGTTCATCCGATCTCTCCCCAGCCATGACGCAAGTCTCGCCATGGTGACATTGGACTGCCCTGTCACGTCTCTTCTCTTGCAAAGAGCCAAACAATCGCGTGGGAGAAGCGTGGGAGTCGCACGGCAAAATACCATTCATTGGTGGAACAACTCCAGGATTGAGGGATGGTTCAAGGCTAAACACTAAACACTAAACACTGGCACATTGTACAAGGGGTACGATCTGCAGATTTCGGCAACTGTAAAATTGGGTTGACAAGGTATGTTGCTCGACTACTGCGCAGTACGTACGACGCCGCGCGGTGAGGGCTTTTTATGGATCGCTCACCTTCCTAATGAGTCTGTCTAATTGGACGACGTGGCTGAAATGAGGTGGCATTGATGCTGCCTCGGAAAAGGCCCTCTCTCCGCTCCGCCTCTTCCGAAGCTCAGTCGGCCGAATAATTATCCTATGATCCTAGGCCTTAATACATGATCGCGTAAAAAATACGAATACTTTTTTTTATCGCCCTTCACCGACTAGAATCATGCGATTGATGGTCAATACGGAGAGGTAGGTCTACCATTAGGTAGGTTCTCGATACGGAGTTTTATAAGTTAAGATGTATTGTGAATGTTGATGGCATTGAGATAAAATGTCCACGTACCTTGCCAGGATTCGTTCTATGCTCGCCCGCAAGGTTACATGCCGTGCTAAGTAGGTGTTTGCCGCGCCCAAGTACTGGCCTGGCATTCACGTCAATGGTAGGGTTCGATGTGCAGGTATCATTTTTTGCAGTACCATTTTCTGCAGTACCATCATTGCGCGGATAAATGGGCTGCTTATCCGATAGTATTATTTGGAATCAAACCACCATTCTCCCTTTTTCACCATAGGCGGAGATGAATTGGAGCTAAAATTCTAAAATGCTTAGATATGTCTTTCCCGACGCCATTAATATCACACTCCTTACAGTCAGAATTTCTTTTCTACATGCGAGTTTCCACATTAACTAATTCCTGGTGGGATTGATTTTCTGCCTCGTCATATTCATCTTAAAGTGCGTCGTCCTCATCAAAGCTCAGTAGCTGGAGTTCCCAGGTCACAGATGTGGTGAATAATGGATCATGATGTAAGATTGAGATAGTATAATAACGTGGTCAAAAAGCATCACTTCAGCCTAGTGCCGAGAATGGAGCAAGCCGAACCACTAACGGCTTTGGGAACTCATTATTGCTGTGTCTCCAAACGTATTTATGGTTGAAATAAATATCCAGGAAGGTCTATTGGATCCTGAGAATGTACACGAGGTCGCCGCGCAATTCATATCCGTATATCTCGAGATCTAGCGGGTATTCAACCCTAAACCACTATATATCCAGCGTGAACTTTGAGGGCACTGAGCACCACTAATGCTAACTCTGAATTTATGGTCCTAAGGCGACTCAACATACGTTCGTTTGTACAGATGTGATACTGGATAACAATTTCGCAGGGCAAATTCCGAATGGAGGTCATATCGGGCTGAGACACCGTCCTACTGCGCTACCACACTGCAAGAGTGTAAGTCTTTGGGGGGGGGGGGGGGCTTCGGATCCTCTATCGTCATTTAGGACTTCAATTCCGGGTTCCTGCAGGTCCGAATACACTCGAGTCTATTGCAGATGGGTCAGTTACTCGGGAACATCCCGACAATTTAGCCCATCCCCATTTCTAGCCTCGAGATGCATTCCGTTCTGGGCGAAG
This sequence comes from Ilyonectria robusta, assembly GCF_021365365.1. Lineage (NCBI taxonomy): Eukaryota > Fungi > Ascomycota > Sordariomycetes > Hypocreales > Nectriaceae > Ilyonectria > Ilyonectria robusta. The sequence continues at coordinate 1,383,445 of NW_025764438.1, forward strand.
ATCACAACGAGTAAAGAGCAACAGATCTATTAGGTATATATACTCAAACCGTATGAAACATGCACAAAGTTGCGTTGATTAAGAATCAAGATCCTCATTCAGCGCACTCAGCCTCGACCTCAAGATTCTGACTATCTTTGAATGCTCACTTCTGAGCCACGCTCCCAGATACGAGCACAAACCAGCCACACCACTAGCACACGATTCGCCAGAGTCCTGCGAGGCGAAGAGGTCAATCAAGGTTGCTGCCTTCTTGAGCTCACTCAAGACCAGCTGGTTTCTGAAGGCGGCCTGCAAACTCTGGTCCTCGATACTGAATGTCCCTACCGAAAGAGGCACGTCTGTGACAGCAAAGCCGGTGGATTGAGGAAACGTCGGCTGACTCGTCGCACTTGTCCCAGCTGCTGTCCCGGGTGAGGACGAGGATGACCTGTGAGAGGTTGATGAACCGGCCAATGCTGAAGTCCCAGGACCACAAGAATTGTTTTCAGTCCACCCCGACGCCTGCTGGTACCATATTAATATGCGGGAAATAATGGAAGCATGAACCATGGCCCGATGCCCGGACTTGGCGCAGGGGCATTTTAGAACCCGGCTAAGGCGGCTGATGGCAGTTTTAGTGAAATGAAGCACGTGGTCGAATTGCGTTGAGACCGTAACCGAGTTTGCTACTGGTGCGTGGAGAGTAGGACTGGGACAGATCAAGTCCGCCAGGATCTCGTATGACTCCCGAGGGCAGCTGTGGGACTCGTGGCTATTGGACCTCGCCCTA